>NC_090450.1:283568085-284864992 GCF_031143425.1 Pleurodeles waltl
TGTTGTAACAGGTGAGATGCAAGTCTTTTGTGTCTCTGAGACTTGAGAAAACAGGTGGCAATCCTGCAAGCCTTTGGAGTCACTTTGGTTCTGGGTTAGAGAGATGCAAGTCCAGTCCTCCTCACTACCAGGCAAGGAGGGTGGCAGGCCAGCACAGCAGAGCAGGAGTCCAGTAGTGTCCAGAAGAGTGACAGTCCTTTAATCATCAGTCCTTCATGGCAGAGTATTCAGAGGTGTACTAAGTTGGTGGTATTGGAGGTACTGTACTTATACACAGTTGGGTTTTTTCAGTAAGGAGACTAAAGAGAGGCCTTTAAAGTTCACAGAGTCCCTGCCCTTCCTGCCCTGGCTCCAGACTTAAAACAAGGGGCGGTATGCAGCCCTTTGTCTGGGGACAGGACATAGCCCATTCACGTGTATCAGCCCCTCCCTCCCATCCTGCCAACGATGACCCTTCAGGCTGTGAACAGCTCATCAGTCACACCTAAACTCCCATTGTGTGTGGCTTGCTGGAGGAAATGCACAGGCCCAGCTGTCCCGCACATCAGACGCATATTCAGAGACAAGCAGAAGGCACCAACTAGCTAAAGTAAAGAAAATGTCAACTTTCTAAAAGTGACAATTTAAAATATGACTTCACCATAAATTGTGATTTTAAATTGTGATTCCAGAGACACCAAACTTGGGGGGTACCATCTCTTCCCAATTGGAAATTATACTTAGAAAACATAATAAGGTAATCTCAATGCTATCCTGTGGGAGCAATAGGTCTTGCAATAATGAAAAACAAATTAAAGAGTTTTCACTACTAGGACATGTAAAACTTAAAATTACATGCCCACCTTTTTAACTACGCTGCATCCTGTCCTTGGACTGTCTAAGGTCTAAATTAGGGTGACATATATTTATTAAAAAGGAAGGTATGGGCCTGGCAAGAGAGTTAACTTTCCAGGTTGGCATGGCAGTTTAAAACTATAACAATCAATCAATCAATCATTACATTTATAAAGCGCACTATGTACCCGTCAGGGTTTCGAGGCGCTGGGGGGGGGGGTGGGTGAGCTGTTAGCGGTCGAAAAGCCAGGTCTTGAGGAGTCTCCTGAAGGTGAGGAGGTCCTGGGTCTGTCGTAGTGAGGTGGGGAGAGAGTTCCAGGTCTTGGCGGCGAGGAAGGAGAAGGATCTGCCGCCGGAGGTCTTGCGCAGGATCCTGGGGACGATGGCGAGGGCGAGATTGGCAGAGCGGAGTTGACGAGTGGGGGCGTAAAAGTTGAGTCTGGAGTTGAGGTAGGTAGGTCCGGTGTTGTGTAGAGCCTTGTGAGCGTGGGTGAGGAGTTTAAAGGTGATCCTCTTGTCCACGGGGAGCCAGTGGAGGTCCTTCAGGTGAGGGGAGATGTGACATCGGCGGGGTATGTCGAGGATCAGGCGGGCGGATGCATTTTGGATACGCTGGAGTCGTTTGATGTCTTTTGTTGGGATGCCTGTGTAGAGTGCGTTGCCGTAGTCAAGTCTGCTACTGACGAGGGCTTGGGTCACCGTCTTTCTGGTTCCTGTTGGGATCCACTTGAAAATTCTGCGGAGCATTCAAAGGGTGTTGAAGCAGGAAGAGGAGACGGAGCTGACCTGTTTGGACATGGTGAGGGCGGAGTCCAGGATGAAGCCGAGGTTTCTTGCATGGCTGGCTGGGGTGGGTGGGGGACCGAAGTCGGTGGGCCACCAGGAGTCGTTCCAGGCCGAAGGGGTGCGCCCGAGGATGAGGACTTCCGTCTTGTCGGAGTTGAGCTTCAGGCGGCTGTCGTTCATCCACTCGGCGATGGCTTTTAGTCCCTCGTGGAGGTTGGTTTTGGCGGTGAGTGGGTCTTTGGTCAGGGAGAGGACGAGCTGGGTGTCGTCGGCGTAGGAGATGATTCTGAGGTGATGTTGGCGGGCCAGTTTAGCGAGGGGGGCAATGTAGACGTTGAACAACGTAGGGCTGAGGGAGGAGCCTTGGGGGACGCCGCAGATGAGGTTGGTGGCTTTGGAGCGGAAAGGGGAGAGTCGTACTCTCTGGGTTCTGTCGGAGAGGAAGGATGAGATCCAGTTGAGGGCTTTATCTTGGATGCCGGCTTCATGGAGGCGGGTCAGTAGGGTGCGGTGGCAGACTGTGTCAAAAGCGGCAGATAGGTCGAGGAGGATGAGGGCCGAGGTTTCGCCGTTGTCCATTTGAGTTCTGATGTCATCTGTGGCGGCGAGGAGTGCAGTCTCGGTGCTGTGGTTTCGTCTGAAACCGGATTGAGAGGGGTCTAGGATGGAGTTGTCTTCGAGGAAGAGGGCGAGCTGGGTGTTGACGATCTTCTCGATGACTTTTGCTGGAAAAGGGAGGAGAGAGATCGGTCGGAAGTTTTTGAGGTCGTTGGGGTCAGCCTTGGGTTTCTTGAGAAGGGGTTGATTTCTGCGTGTTTCCACCTGTCTGGGAAGGTGGCGGAGTCGAAGGAGAGGTTGATGATCTTGCGGAGTTTGGGGGCGATGATGGCGTTGGCTTTGTTGAACACGTGATGTGGGCATGGGTCCGTGGGGGAGCCTGAGTGGATGGTGTTCATGGTTGTCATTGTTTCGGTGTCGTCCACGTGGGTCCAGGCGGTGAGGCGGCAGGCGTCTGTGGAGATGTCAGGGGTGGGGTCTGGCGGCAGAGTGGTGTTGAAGTTGTCGTGGATGGTTGTGATTTTCTGGTGGAAGAAGGTGGAGAGGTCGTCGCAGAGTTTCTGGGAGGTCGGGATGTCGTTGGAGTTGGCGTTGGGGTTTGAGAGTTCCTTTACGATGCCGAAGAGTTCTTTGCAGTCGTGGGCGTTGTTGTTGATGCGTTCAGTGAAGTGGGCGCGCTTGGCGACTCGGATCCGTTGGTGGTGTTCACGGTTGGCGTCTTTGAGGAAGGCGAAGTTGTCGGGTGTGCGCTCTAAGATCCACTTCTTCTTGAGCTTCTGGCAGCGGCTTTTGGAGGCGGTCATTTCGTCTGTGAACCAGGCTAGTTTTTTCTTTCCTTGGTTGGCGGTGGGTTTCTTGAGTGGGGCTAAGGTGTTGGCGCAGTCTAGGATCCATTGATGGAGGTTGATGGCGGCAGTGCTCGGGTCGGTTGAGTCGGGTGGTGGGTTTTTGACGAGGGTGCTGGTTAGTTGGTCTTGGGTGATTTTTCCCCAGCGGCGGTGAGGAGGTAGGGGGATGCGGTGGTGTTCGGTGATGTTCGTATAGGAAAAGTGGACGCAGTGGTGGTCGGTCCAGTGGAGTTCGGAGGTGTGGCTGAAAGAGATGTGGTTGCTTGAGGTGAAGAGGGGGTCAAGAGTGTGTCCGGCGATGTGGGTGGGAGTGTTGACCAGTTGACGGAGTCCGAGGTTGAGGAGGTTGGAGGTCAGTGATGCGGTGTTGACGTCGTTGTTATTTTCCAGATGGTAGTTTAGATCTCCCAGGAGGATGTAGTCTGGGGAAGCGAGGGCGTGGGTGCTCGCGAAGTCGGCGATGGTGTCGCTGAAGGGGGCTCTTGGTCCTGGAGGGCGGTATATGAGAGTTCCTCTGAGGGTCGTGTTGGGGTCCGTGTGGATCTGGAAGTGGAGGTGTTCGGCTGTCTTGAGGGTGTCGTCCGTGTGGGTGTGGATTTTGAGGGTAGATTTGTGGGCGATGGCTATTCCGCCGCCGATTCCGTTGGTTCGATCTCTTCTGGTGATTGTGTATCCCTCCGGTATGGCGATTGCGATGTCCGGGGCCGAGGAGTCGTTCCACCAGGTTTCGGTCAGGAAGGCCACGTCAGGGGCGGTGGTGTCGAGGGAGGAGCAGCTGGGAGGCGGGAGGCGGGAGGCGGGAGGCGGGAGGGAGCGGTGAATGGGGGTGTGAGGGGGGCGGGCCGCAGGGAGGCAGCGGCAGGGATCGGAGAGCAGGGGGGAGCGCACAAGGGGCAAAAGGCACAAAAAACGAGCAAAATTAAAGGCAGTCACAATATGAAAACACACAGTATGAAATACAGTAATGGCACAGTACACGATCGGGGAAACAGCAATCAGAGGGGCACAACGGGAGCAGAAGCGCCGGAGGCGAGGCGCAGAAAAATGAGAAAAACAACTTACGGGACGGCGGAAAGCGGCACACGGGTCAAGTGAAGCTAGTCAGAGCCCACTAGACCCCAGGGATGAGGCGCAGGAGCATGCCTGCGGGTGGAGGAGGGCCTCGAACACGCAAACAGCAGCGTGGTCGGGGGACAGAGGCAGGAGGCAGCAGGTTGGTGCTGCGGTCGTGGGGGGCGAGCTCAGGACCTGAAACAGGTCCTGAGCACACAGGCTCTGCAGTGGCAGGCCTGAAACATGTTGAAGGTCTAGGTGGGTGGCACAATCAATACTGCAGGCCCACTAGTAGCATATAATTTACAGGCCCCGGCACAGGTATTGCACTGTACTAGGCACTTATAATTAAATTTTCATGGGCTACATGTACTATCGCCACATTTTGCGAGCTCCTAATTGTCACTTTTTGCGACTTGCAATTAGGAAGTTGCAAAATGTGATGTACAGCAGTGTCTCAGACACTGTTTGTGATTCCCAAATGAGTTGCACAGAACCTGCCTCATCAATATTCATGAGGCAGGTTGAAGTTTTTGACCCATTGGGAATGGCCTGCACTCACAGGGATGGTGGCCTGCTGGGGTCAGCAGACCTCTATATCTGTAATTGCTTTATAAAGGAAGCATTTTTTTTAAATGCAGCCCATTTTCCTTAAAGGAAAACCGGATGCTTATAAAAATCAAAAATGTGAAAAGTGTTCTTTCCATTTTTAGGCTCAAGTGCAAAGCGCTCTGTCTCTGATGTAATCTCTCTATGGGCTTTTAGCCGCACCCATGAGTTTGGTTGTGCTTCATCTCATTAGTGGAAGGCATGCATACCTCATGCCTTTTCCGGTGTTTAGCTGCCTCAAGCGCACCGGCCAACTACTGAAAGCATACGAGGCTCCATGTTTTCCGTATGGTTTCCAGACTACTTTATCTCTTTCTTTTGCAGGCAGCACGATCTTGCTGGGCAGTAGTCAAGCGCTTTGCATGACATCGATCTTGTTACATGGCCAACTGCACTTTTGCCGGTTACATTTCTAATTGCACTTTTGCCAGTTACATGGATAATTGCACTTTTTCCAATACATTTCACTGCGTGCGAACTTCTGTTTCCTTTTGTTTGTCTCCGTCACGCTCCATGGTGGCCGTGGGTCGCTTATGTGAAACTGTTCTACTTTTTAGTTTATGTGGCAAGAAAAGTCTGGTTAGGAGTTTAAAATCTAAACAGCTCTAACTCGAGCAAACGCGAGACCCATTGCATTACAAATGCTTGTTTAAGAATAGGCAGTGGACCGTGGGACCACTGTCTGCTCCTAAAAAATCTTAGCGCCCACATTCATAAATGGGAAGGAGTCCCTTGGGGACCCCTTCCTGTTTGAGAATGGGGTACCACCTCCTTCACGGAGTCCATAAAAGATGAATGTTTTTTGTGACTGCTTTCCAGTTGAAAAACATTTTTACATGCCCCTGCGACTCGCCATTAGGAAGGGAAGCCCTTAACACACCCCTTCCTTATACCTACTTACACCCTAGTTTTAAATTCCGTAATTGGTTACCGAATTGCAAAAAAGGGTTGGTACATGTCAAAAGGATATTTAGCAGTCACAAACAGCCAAATGTGCTGTTTGTGACTGCTAAAAACATTTCTACATGTGGTCCCATGTTTTAAACAGAGAGCACATGCACTTTAGAACTTGGTTGGCAGTGGCAAAGTGACTAGAGTTCTAAAGCCAGCAAAAATGAGCTCAACAAAACAGGAGGTCTGAAGGCAAAAAGTCTGGGGAAACCAGACCAAGGATGCCGGGTCTAACCGGATGTAATGTGTGTATTGTGTTGCAGTGATGAATAAGTATGTTAAAGACGGCACCCCCATTTACAGATGTGTACCTAGTTTGAGGTGCTATGTGCTTAACAATGAGCCACATGTCACTAAATTCCAAAGAATCCAAGTGACGTGTAAGAGCAGACTGTCAGAAAATGTTTTCTTTTTGGAAAGACAGTGTTCATATCAGTGAAGCAGCCACTGTCATTACAGTCAGATGATAGAATGCCAGCGGTGTCTTTTGAGAAAAAGGTATGATATGCTGTGAGGTAGCTGAGTTGCCATGTGGGTCCAGTCAGTGGCACGTAGTTCACAGGGAAAGTGGTCAGAGACATAGCATTCCCCTGCAACCCTTTGCATTTCCAATAGTGAGTGTAGCATACCGTTAAACTGATGGACTCTACTATTAATGCATCTTAGCACTTGAATCAAGCATTTGAAATAGTCTTGCCTGTCAGAACCAACAAGGTCTGAAGTGACCCTCTGGAAAGATACATTGCCCATCAAAGGGTGTGCTTCCAGACAAATGCAGTTACTGCAAGAGAGGAGGCTGTTGGTGAACCAAGTTCTTACTTCCAGTCAGCAACCATGCCAAGAATCACATCAGGAGAGAAGTGGTATCTGGCAATGACAGCTTCTCTGGCCATGGTAAGATGTTGATACATTGTCCATTAATAATCTCTCTTCATCTTTCCAAATGATCATTCTTCAGAATGAGTGGCACAGCAACAAACACGTTAAGGGACATGGTGGAAGCAAGAAAAGAGATTTTGTGTGTGAGATCAATTCTTATGTGGGCAGTCTGGCTGTAATTGGCTGTTATTGAAATGTGTTCCAGCCGGAGCTGGATGATGGAGTTGAGAACAGTAACTCCTATGTTTTCATTAAAGTTACATTCATTATTACATTTAAAAATGTGGCTATAATATTTTATAATAAACTAATAATTGTCTTTTATTTTTATATGTATTTTACAATTAAATGAAATGTATTTACATTTTTAAATAATTAAAATATTTTATGTTAATTTAACATTATTTCCAAAAGAGTTTTCTTTTAAGTCCCTGCCTTCATTATGTTCCATGAGAGGGTGTTTTAGAACCAATAGTGGGCCAAGTGTGATGTTGAAGTGCATTTACAACTGTTTGAGCCCTTTTTGTCTGCAGTAACTTTAGAAGGGCACTTTGTGAATAGTAATGTTCTTACTCTTATGAGGGTGGGTGCATGTCCCTCTCTAAACCCTTTCCTAAAGCTCCCTTAACCTCTCCTTAGACTTCCCTTAACCCTTCGCCTTTAGTAGTGAGTATTTCCCATTTTCCAGCCACTCTCGTTGTCCCTCCCATAGTCACTTCTAAAATGTATGTAAATGTGTGTGGAGATCTCTACAGTCGGGGTGTGGGTCTCTGGACAGAAAAGATAGTGGAGATGGAGGTGTAGTCCTCCAAATGGAGGTCTGTGAATAGCATTTTGTACTTTGTGAGTAGTACTATTTTACTACTGCTAAACATACTATAAAATTCAGTTTAGAAACAGGTTCCTAAGTTGCATGTGATCTCATATATTGCAAACCATGGACCCAACTTCAATTGGAAAGAAGGTACTGTCTAAGGAAGGACAGGAACTATCACATTATTCTCTCAGCTAAGTCGTCTCTTCAGCTTGTTTGTGGCAAGACATCTACTCGCCAGAGTCACATTTCTCAATTTAATTTTAAAGGGGGTCTTGTCAAATCCACAAAGAAGAAAACAATGATGAATCATGCATTTAAAAATGAAAGAAAGGCTACCTCACAATTGCTTTAGTATGGGTAGGGGACATGGATATCAACGACATCAAAATTGGGACAAACCCCTTACACCTGTATATATATGTATACATTGTATATTGTGGTACTTTGTTACAGAACCACAAAATAGAAGAAATACATGTATTTCCTACTAATTGTGCACACAAAATCATACTATAAAGCCTAATGGAAACAATTGTTAACCACACCAATTAATTTTTTCACAAAGTGAATTCATAAATGTCCACAATTCATGCAGTGCACATTATCCAAAAAAACATTCAGTATAGATGACTAAAAATAGACGTATTCCACGAGTCAATATTTCACATTCAAGCATAGAGGTTAATAGAACCATAACCAGGAGTTGTGTGGGGCATCTTGCTAAATTGAGGTACCGCCAGTCACAGCTGCTACAGGTCTGCGCCTTTTGTCAGCAACAACAAGAGCTTTGGATTCATCTTGCCCACCACTACTTGTTCCAGCAGCCGTGTATCCTGAGGGTTCCGTTATTGTGAAAGGCACACAGAGAATCTAGTGTAATGCCTCCACAGTGTAAATGACCCTGCTAGGTGCAATGACAAGACCACAATAACGTCTAAAGTAAAGTTATTTATGTTCATTCTAGGCATTTACATGTTACTAAAGTGACAGCACATTATAAATTGTACATATGCAGATCCTAAAGCAGAAAAAACAGAGTAAATGCAATTCATATTACAAAGTAAAAAGTACTCATCAATTAAAGAGTTACATGTCTCTGGAAGTGGACTACTTATGCTACATTCACGAAAACAAAGCTTCATGTTTAGAACAAACAAACCACAACACCAGGTGTTCAAGTTAATTTTCTTTACTTTTAGAAACCATACATTGAAATACATTAGTTTAGCAATAATGTATATCTTAACAAGTAAAAATCAGTTTGTTTTAAATTGAAGAACAGATTTTTTTCCTACAGGCAATATTGCAAATCATTATACACTCAGCCTTCCAAACAATCTAACAGCTCCTGAGAAACCAGACACCATGGCAACAAGACCTGTATCCAAATAAACCCCATTTACCTTTGGATGACTATTAAATTATTTACTGTATGTTGTGAATTACTTTTTGTTCTTTCATAGTCTGACAGCTTGGCATCAGTCACAGCTTCTTCAGAGAGTTTGGAAGGTGACGTTCTTACTAGCTAGGACCCCTAGTATGGCTGTGCACAATGGCAATTGTTGATGAAGTTACAGGACAGGCAAACAGGCAACAAGAAGAGTGTAATATTTGAGAATTACCATCTTTGGTGCCTGATCCATAGGACAACAACATACTGATGCTCCCAGTGGTAGTTGACTGCTCTGTCCTCCCTGCACCATGGCATCAACATGATTTGAACCTTTACATGGAACACATCGAAAGCATATGGAAGTGAGTATCTTTTGATTATGTGGGAATGGCCTTTATACATAAAAAACATCACTGTTAGTACAGATGTAGCACAATCACATTAATGAGTCACCTACTAACATTCCATTATTACAACTTTCCTTGAAAACATACATTTGCAGTTAAGTCTCAGTCATAGGTTACACCCTACTGACCATAATAGCACAATTGAGTCACCTGAGCAAAAGCATATGCTGTACAAGGACCAGAGTGTTCATCCTTTGAACTCTGGTGGATCTACATCACAAACACCATCATTATAATCCTCAGATGTAGATGCTTCTAAGACAATAGCAATAATTATTGCCACTCTATTTTTCTATGTTTCGATGGCTGTGGCTTGTATACAAGCAATGACGAAAGGTACTTAATCATTCATGAACAACAGCCTGATAGTCCAACAAGCAGTAAGGTTTTATTTTCTTTAATGTTTTAAATTGTTCTGCATTTTCATAGACAGTGAACCTTTCTTTTCCACATCCAAATTGTTAGATCCTCTCTTGAGCAAGTAAATGTTATCTGCTACTTCAGGACTAAAGGCGGGTATTCTCCACATTAAACCT
This sequence comes from Pleurodeles waltl, assembly GCF_031143425.1. Lineage (NCBI taxonomy): Eukaryota > Metazoa > Chordata > Amphibia > Caudata > Salamandridae > Pleurodeles > Pleurodeles waltl. Next base: position 283,577,757 of record NC_090450.1, read on the forward strand.
TACTCACCATTTACCACCAGAGCAGCTAACCTTGCTTTTGGCCTATAGTGAAACATCTTAAAGGTTGACCTATATGAACAATCCGCTGCTCTTGTTATATTGTCTAACTGGCCACTCTCATTATGTTGTCCAACTGATGACCTAATGCAAAAGATTTGAACCCCATGCCTCTCCCAGCAGAGTGTGATTCAGACTTCAATACATCCATGCTAGCATCTTACATCACCCAAAGAACCTAACAATGGAGGTGAGGAAACATTAATAAATGGTTCCTTAATGACACTTAATGGTGGATGCACCCCACCTTGTCATGAGCTCATGTGCAACTAACTATGCAAAGCTTAGGCATGTCCAGGAACTCTGAGTATGAGATAGACTGAGTGCTGGATTTTGTTCCTCTTAGCAATGGGGAATGTTACTCCACCAAGAGTAAACATCCTGCTCGAGATATCCGAAACCTGTATACCCAAAACCCTATGGCAGGATACCAGGTACAACAGCAAGACCACCCTAGTGGAAAGTTGTTTTCTTGTAAGATAGTGGTTCTCTGGCCACATCAAGAAAGTTATGTTGCCATCTCAGAAACTGGAATACTTGGAAGAAGGAAAGTCTGACCCCTCAAAGCATCAGGCGATCTTCTGTTGGTAAGTCATTGATATCCAGGTATATAGGTTTTGAACTTGTTTTGTGTTTTCTAATGCTTTAATAGTTTATTTGCAAACTGTCAAACTGTCACATTGAGTAACCTCTCGAAATTTGTATGCCCTTGTTATACTACTATGCTTGAGTTCTCTTACCTCTGACATACCCGGCCTCATTTCCAGGCCTTTTACTGGTAAGCAAGGAGTTTCAGTTAAGCTAGCTCAGCGTTGTATCTTTTGTCAAGGTGTTTTTTCATTTTTCTTATAAGAAGCCCAGGTATCTGATAGTATGGTTATCTAATATTTTGCTTTCTGTCAGGTGTATGCTACTTCAACAGCTATTGTGAAGTGAATGTATGGAAGTTGTTGAAATTTGGTGGTTGAGGGTTAGCATTAGATGCTCAATGCTTGGTTAGGCAAAAAATCTGTCTCACTAGGTAGCAATACGACTATATTTTTGCTCACTTTTGCTAAATAAATATACTTTAGATTTCAAGTGGCTCAGAGCAACATTTTTGTGTCACAGAACATGATGCCATGGGTCAGGAATTGCCCACTCTCAGCTTGAAGTTGGATAAAAGCTGGATCAGACTCAAGTTAAGGGACAAAATTCCCCAAGGGTAACTCAGGTTATGCGTGTACCAGCACAATCAGGTTAGACAGCAATAGAACAGCTACATTCAATGTCTGAGTAGGAGAAGATGAGTCTAGACTGGATGAGTAGGTAGATGCACAAGGAGTCCCGAGAGACAACAACCAGTGTGTATGCCCGTCACGGTATAGAATGAGAAGGCTCCAGAAATGATGAGGAAAAGTAAAGTTTGGTAGGTGTATTAGGACCGTAGCTTAGCCCCTATAAAGATGTATGTGTGAGAAAGAGGCTCACTGTACTAGCTCCCCTTGCTTCTCCACTAGCCTCATGGCATTAATGTTTCCTACTGCTGAGAGGTGTGGCAGAGAGTGGCACCCAAGATGGCCACATTGCTGTGAGGCTCCAGCAGTTGGAGGAACAGATCTGACATAATCTTTGCTCTTTGACCAGTCAGATCGCGACCATAGCGATATAAGCCCTCTGTTCGCTACGGATGTGTTCTTACACCTACCCTTTTGACTTTTTTTTTTTTTTTTGACATTTTTTTTTTTGTATTTATTTTTTATTTGCTTTTAAACCCGGACATAACAAGTCCGGAGAAATAATGTAACTCAGGCAATAATTCTCAATCAGATACAGTATAAATATGTATGTTAGAAAACAGAAGAGAATCTCCCTCATCTCCCAACACCCCCCAACATTTTTTATGACACAATCCTTCAATAAGTACTCCTTCCTATAATGTGTTCCCACGTCCCTCTGATCAGATTCTATATGGGAGACCCTTATGTGTGACGATCTTTCAATGTCTATCCTGTCAGTCCTCTGGTCCTTGGATCTTTCTGACTATTTCTCCAGTGAGTAGTATGTTATCCAATCCTCCCACATCTTTTGACATTTCTGCGGGCATCCCCTATTTATGTATGCAGCTTTTTCCCCCATCATGAATCCGTCCATCCCTTTTCTCCAAGTATTCAGAGTCGGCCGGGTCTGAGATCCCCATTGTCGAGCTATGTCTCGTTTCGCAACCATCAGTCCAAGTCCACATAGCAGAAGCTTCCTTCTGGGTAAATCTATGTCATTACGGATGCCCAAGCGTATGTATTTGGGATCTGGGGGAATCCTCTTGTTCAGTACCCCCGAGAGTTCCCCCAATAAACCATCCCAGAACACCCTTATCACCGGGCAATCCCATATGACGTGTAGAAATCAGCCGGTCTCGCAACAGCATCTAGCACATTTTGGGTGTCTTGTCTTCCCCATTTTGTATAATCTATGTGGGTCGTAATATACTCTGTGTAGTATTTTGAATTGGATCAAGCGATGTCTTGATCTTATTGCCACCTCCCTTGGGAACATCAGTGCAGCCTCCCAGTCTATTTCTTCCATTTGTCCTATGTCCTTCTCCCATTTGGTACAAAGGTTTATTAGTATATTTGGCATGTTGTTATTAATGGTTTTGTATACCAGCGATGTTGCTCTCTCCATTATTTCATTTGTTAACAGGCGGTTTTCTAGGGGTTGTATTCCAAGATTTCCTGTCCCGCAAGCCCTTCTTTCCCCCACGCATGTCTCAATCTTATATATTGGAAATATTGTGTCTCGTTTAGTGAATATTCTTGTTGTAGAGACTCAAAGGGCATGAGACCGCCATTTAACATCAGGTCTCCAATTTTGGAAATCCCAATCATGTCCCACCCCCTGAAGCCCCTGAGCTTTTTAATTTCCTTTAACCAGTTTCCCTCCCATAACGGGGTCTCCATAGTAGGGCGTCTATACCATCTTATCTTCATATTAGCTCTTTTCCATGCCAGCAAGGTCACTCCCGTGGCTGGAGCAAGGTGTCTAGTTCCAGTGCCCTCATATAAAAATTGCTTACAGGATCTCCCTTCCCATTGCAGCCTTTCCAGTCGGAAGGTGGGGTGTTGATCTGCAGCATAGATCCAGTCATTAACATTGACTAGATGGGCCGCCCAGTAATATGCCTCGATGTCAGACAGCGACAGTCCACCCACGTATTGACAGCGTTGTAGCATAGTTAGAGCAACTTGCGGGTGTTTTCCTTCCCATAGGAAAAGTCTGATATCCCTGTCTGTGGCCCTAAATTGGCTGTTGGGGATTTGGTAGTATGTGTTTTGTAAAGCGTATAGGAACTTTGGTAAGGAGATAATTTTTACCATTGCCACTCGGCCCATTAACATCAGGGGAAGTGTTTTCCATCTATCGAAATCACTGCTACATTCTCTCGCTATCCTCCCTATATTACATTTGAGGCATCTACTGGCTCCATGGGTTACATATATTCCTAGATATTTAAATCCTTCCCTCGTTTTTTGTAATTTCATCGGCAGAGGTGGGAGGGATGTCCCTTGTTGTGGTATATATAATACCGATTTGTACCAGTTAATGCAGTATCCTGAATGTCTACCATACTCCTCTATCAGGAGAAACAACCTCAGGAGTGTGATCTCAGGACGAGTGATGTAGAGGAGAACATCATCCGCGTATAGGGAAATGCGTTCCTCCTCTTCTCCTTCCGATCGCAGTCTAAAACCAGTTATGTCATCGGAGTTTCTGATCTTGCATGCTAGGGATTCCAGTGTGAGGGCAAATAACAGGGGGTCAGAGGGCATCCTGTCTCGTTCCCCTTCCAGTGGGGAATTCTGAGGAGATGAATCCATTCACCCTAACCGCTGCTGTGGACCCTGTGTAAAGCAGTTGTACCCAGTTGATATAGTTTGGGCCAAACCCAAATCGTCTCAGGGTCTCCATCAAGAATGGCCAGTGCACTGCATCAAAAACCTTCTCCGCATCTAATGCCAGGAATAAGTGGGGCTCTGGACGATTCATCACTGCGGCAAGCCATATGTGTGCTCTTCTTAGATTATGTCTTGTAGACCTTCCGGGTATGAAGCCGGTCTAGTCCATGTGTATTAGTGAAGAGATGACTCAAAGCATCCTGGATGCCAGCACACTAGCTAAAGCCTTGACCTCCAAGTTTAACAGGGATATCGGCCTATATGAGGAACATTTATCTTTAGGTCTACCCTCTTTATGTATTACTGCTATCTCAGCCCTTCCTAGGTCTGGGGGGAGCACCCCTTGCTCTCGGGCCTCTAGGTACATATTTAATAGGTGAGGAGCCAGTACTTCTCGGAAGCCTTTAAAGATTTTGGCCGGGAATCTGTTCGGGCCCGGTGCTTTACCCAGTCTTAGTCTCGCTAATGCAGCAGATATCTCTTCCACTGTGATATCTGCCTCTAGCTCTTCTCGGTCCACTGAGTCTAATACCGGCATGGCTATCCCATTTAGGTATGTAGTAATGGAATCTATTTCTGCCTTTGGTTTTGCTCTATAAAATGCTTTATAATAGCCTGCGAATGTTTCCGCTATGCCGTTATCTTCAGTAGCCCTGGCTCCATTTTGTGCCTCTATTTCTTGGACCCATCTCGCTTCCCTTTCTTTCTTTCCAAGCCAAGCCAGAAGCTTCCCAGCTTTGTCCCCTGTTTCATACAGTCTACATTGCGTTGCTCTAAGGCGGGCCTTTGTCTCTTTCTCTGCTAGCTCCTTATACTCAACTTTTGTTAGCTCTAGTTGTCTCAGTAATGGGCTTGTGGGCGTATGTGTCGCCTTCTTTTCTATCTCTAGAAGTTTGACCTCCATATCATCTAATTGCTTATTATCTCTACGGCTTTTTTGGGCAACCAGATTCTGCACACTGTCTCTAAGCACTGTCTTGTAGGTTTCCCATAAAATCACTGCTGACTTCACTGACCCTTCGTTTTCCTTAAAGTAGAGGTCAGTGTCCAGTCTTAAACCTCTTGCCACTTCTCCATCTTGCATGTCCCATGGATTCAGTCTCCAGCTCTTTCTTTTCTCAAATTTCCCTCCTAGAGTGACCAACAGGGGGGAGTGATCTGACAAACCTCTCGCGAAGTATTCCGCTCCTTGTATGTTACCTATTTCCCCTGCTGGTGCAAAAATGTAGTTCAAGCGAGAGAAGACCCCATGGGCTCCCGAGAAGTATGAGTATTTTCTTTCCCCCGGGTGTCTCCTTCTCCATATATCTGTTAGTCCTAGGGAGGCTGAAAAATCATACAGTGTGGTGCCCTGAACTACTGTCCGTTTTTCCCCTGATCTATCTAGTGTTAGGTCCATTACATCATTCAAATCTCCTCCCAGGATATGTAGGGTGGCGGAAGATAGTAATAGTATCTTTGCAATCTTTTCAAGGAGAGGGGCCTGTAATCTTGGAGGGGCATACGCGGTTATGAGCAGGATTTCTCGTCGTCCCCATATGCCTTCTACTCCTACAAAGCGTCCGTCCGTGTCCTCCCATCTACGTGTGACCCTAAAGGGGGGAATCTTGCGAATCAGTATTGCCACCCCTCTAGAACCTGACATGTACCTTGCATGCGCAAGTACTACATAGGGGCCTCTTGTTAGAAAACCACATTTTGTACCTTTCAGGTGAGTTTCTTGTGGGAATACTATGGCCCTCATTCTGACCCTGGCGGTCGGCGGAGAGACGGCGGTCGGACCGCGAACAGACCGGCGGTATTAAAAATGGCATTCTGACCGCGGCGGTCCCCGCCGCGACCGACCGCCACTTCTCCACTCCGACCGCCGCGGCGGTCATGACCGCGGGGCTGGAGTTTGCGCACTCCGGCCCGGCGGTCGTCCCACGACCGCCAAGGGTATTATGACCCTGCCTACCGCCGCGGTTTCTTGCGGGCGGGAACCGCCGTGCGAACCATGGCGGTAAGCACTATCGGGGCCAGGGAATTCCTTCCCTGGCACTGATAGGGGTCTCCCCCACCCCCCACTACCCACCCGAGTCCTCCCCCCACACCCTCCACCCCCCTGCCACCCCCCAGAGGTGGTACGAACCCCCTCCCCACCCCCACCCCGACATGCACATACATGCACCCCGACATGCACACACCCCCAACATGCACATATACACCCCCCCTACACACACATACACAACGGGGACACATACCCGCACACATACATGCAGACATGCGCACCTGCCGAACAGCACACATTACCCATAGACACAGCAGCACCCCCCGCCCGCATACACGCACTCACACACCCCCTCTACACACTCACACGCACACCCCCATGCACGCCCACATCACACAACACCCCCCCACCCCCTCCCCTCACGGACGGTCAACTTACCTTGTGCGTTGGTCCTCCGGGAGGCGACGGGAGCCATGGGGAGGTGACCGCCAACAGAAGACCGCCAACAGAAGACCGCCACACAGAAATGTGGGTCGTAATTCTGTGGGCGGTGTTCTGCTGGCGTGGCGGTGGAGGTTGACCAGTCTCCACTTTCCCGCCGACCGCCAGTGTGGCTGCTGGCGGTTTTCCGGCGGAACGCTCCCAGCAGTCAGAATGCGCACAGCGGCATACCGCCGCGGTCGGCGGTCTTCACCGCGGCGGTAACTCGGCGGTCTTGCGAAAAGACCGCCAAGGTCAGAATGAGGGCCTATGTCTGGTTTCTGTCGCTTGATATATTCGGAGACTAGACCTCTCTTTACTTTATCTCCTAGTCCGTTTACGTTCCATGTGAGGACGCTAAATCCCCCTTCACTCTCCAGGAGTGTCGCCCTATTCCTTTGTCTGGAGGTCATCCCGTATATTGGATCTTTTCATTATGGGTACTCAACCAATTGGGGTCTCCGGTGTCACCACCCTGTGATCTGTAGGGTTTCTCTCTTTTCCCTTGATATTGAGCTATAACTGCCTGTGTGTTTAAGCTAGTTAGAAAACTTAACATCAACAATATGTAGAACAACCATTGAAAACTAAATACCCCTCCCTCCCTCCGCCCTACCTCCCATGGGTCCCTGGGAGCTTGTTCTTCCATGTCCCAACCCCACTAGAGTCCGGAGGTCTGTAGCCCTCCCTTCTGCCCCTTATTGTCCCTTACTATGTATAACTATGAAAAATTTTCAAACCACCCTTGGATGCGGGGAAGTGTCTTTTTATGGGTTCGGAGGAGGGCAGAGACGGCTCTCCATCCTTTAACTTCGTAAATCTTGCAGGTGCCCCTCCGATTCTCTAAGTGTCTGTGGGTCTCTCTAAACCTCCATCCTGTCTATGGCTTTCAGCAATGGGTGAGAGGAACTCTCCCCCTGACTAGGCCTTCCATTTGGGGTCTGTTGATCGGCGTCATATTGCTCATTTTGTGACCGGTTCCTTTCATCATAGTTTCCCTCAGACTCTGTAGTGTCTGCTCTTCCTTTAGCTCTTCTAGGATTTCTCCAGGGCGTATTTCTTCCCATTCTCTGTCTTCTTCTGCCTCTACGCACCAGGATGTACCACTCCTTGGGTCTCGCCCCCTCAGTTTCTTTAGGTGTCCTGCCAGATTCCGCAGTCTCATCCTTCCTGAGCCGGGGCTGTTCCTCAATCCAGTCCCAGGCATCCTCGGGGACTGAAAGAAGAAGGTTTTCCCTTGGAACCTAATTTTTAGTTTCGCCGGAAAGAGGAACATATATCTAAGCTGCAGGCCACGGAGCCTGGCCCTGACCGCGTCAAAGGCACGCCTTTGTCTTTGTACCTCTCTAGTATAGTCCGGGAAGACTAGTATCTTCGAGTTTTCATGCCTAATTTCTCCCATCTTTCAGACTTCCGTTAGGATTGTGTCTCTATCCTGGCAATTAAGAAAACAGGCTATCACCAGCCTAGGGGGGACACCTGGGGGGGGGGGTTTCCCACCCAGTGCCCTATGGGCTCTCTCAATTATGAAGCATGTCGACAACTTTTCCTGTGGTAGGGTCTTCTTCAGCCATTTCATGAGGAAGCCGTTCATGTCCGTTCCTTCTATCCCTTCAGCAAATCCCACAAAAACGGAGATTATTACGGCGTGCTCTATTTTCTGTGTCCTCGGGGCGCCACATTACATCCTTGTTAATTACTTTGAGCTCCGATACTTCCTTCCTTAGGCTTCTGACAGTGTCTTCTACTTCTGATATGTGCTCCTCTGCTGTTGTGACCCTTTCAGCTACTTTCCGAGCAGTGTTACCTCTGAGTGCACCTCACCCATTCGTTCCTCTAAGTCACCCCTAGAGGCCTGTATCACCAGTAGGAGCGCGTTGTTGTCCTGTGCGGGCGCGGCCTCCGCAACCGAGACTGGGGGGTGACCACCTTTTTGTATCTGTCCATTTTGCCCTGGCGGGTGTGTTGGGGTTTTTGTCTCGTGCCATCCAGTGTCTGCTACCGCCGTCCGCGAGGCCGTTCCGGGCCGCGGATCCTGGGTGTTACGCTATCGCTATCCACTGTCTATTCAAAACACTACTGAGTCTGTTGCAGCTGAGGCCACCAGGCCTCTTCAAACTTTGCAGTGTATAGTTCGCACCGCTCCCTCCTGTTCCTGGGGCCTTCCTCAGGTCTTACTTGTCAGTGGGAGGAGGGTCCCACCCGAGGCTGCATCCTCCAAGTCCACCTTTCTCTTACGTCCTAGTCAAGCATTCATGATCAGCTCCCGTAGTCACTTCATACCGAATCTCATGGTGGGGGGGTCTTCTGTCGTTCTCACCCTCCGCTCCAGATGTGTCTAGTTGCGCTCTCACATCAGTCGATCATATATTCCCCGTTGGGAGCATTCTTCACTCCCCTGGAGCAGGCACTTTCAGGTTCTGATCAGGGAGGTGATATTTCTTCAGTCTGTTCCAGGGCGCTTCAGCTAACACCATGCACTTTTTTGGCCCTCTATCCCTTCCAGGGCCTCCTAATTGAATCTCTCTTCTTTGCCCCAGGATGTCGTAGGGCCTGTTCCGATGTCCACCTGAAGCTCGGCCGCCCTGTACGACCGCCGGAGCCGCTGCACTGCGTCAGCCACTCGTCGACTTCCCTCCACAAGGCCCGGTCAGCACTGCCGCGGCTGCGCTCGGCTCCACTGACTCAGGTAGGGTAGGGGACCCTCTCCGTCGCCCCAGGGGCCTTTTGTTTATTCCCCCGTCTCAGGGTCCTCCTCAGTTCCGGGGCCCAGGCCTATTTCGCATCTCTGCCCCACTGCGTAGCCGGAGCCGATATCTGCGCCTCGCCCGGCACAGCTTTTGCAATCTCACCTTCGGGCCGATGCAGAACACTCAGGATCCTTCGAGCCTCACTCCAGTCCCTTTTCCGGTGGGGTGTCTCGGGCGGGTGTTTCAGGCTCCAGGCGTCGGGATCCGCTGACACCCCCGTGCTCCGGCTCCTCTGCTCCGCTCTCTCCTCCCTCTACGGGCTGCTTTAGACAGGCCCAGCCTGTCTTTTCCCCCGTTCCGTCTCGAGGGGCCGTTCTCCGTTTCTCGGCCGACCTCGCAGGATCTAAGGGGATCAGAGGGTATAGGGACCCTTCTCTCCTTCGCAGGCGGTCCTGGAGGGGCAATTACTGCCTGCAGGATCTCTTTTTCTGGAGGCCGTCTCGGAGCCCCGCAAGATGAGCCCGACTACGGCGCCATCTTGGCTCCACCCCTTTTTACTTTGTTTATCAACAAGGTGGTGCATGCCATGTCTTCCTGCCAAAATGATGCCCTCTAACTGAGTGTGCAAAAAAATCCTATTTTATTATTTGCTGACGATTCTAAAATGTCTGTGTGTCTTCAGATCCTGGTTGACAGGTTTAGAGCTTTTTGTGCGGACCATGGCTTGGAACTTAATGCCAGTAAAACTAAATTAATGATATTAAGCATGGGCTCTGATAGGAGATGCACTATTACCTTAGACGGGGCTCCTTTAAGTAAGGTACGCTCAATAGACTATTTGGGAGTAAGAATTACAAATAACCAGCAGTGGGAGGACCAGATTGGTAAGAGTGTCTCACTCCTCCAGCATAGGTCAGGTGCTATTCTGTGCTTTTACAATACCACCACTGTGAAAGCTGTTTCTCCGGCTATCAAGATTTATTTGGCAAAGGCTCAGGGTGCAGCGACCTATGGTGCTGAGGTGTGGGGTCCTTCTAATGTTAGTAAACTGTCTGTAGGTGAAAATAATTTTGCAAGAACTCTTCTTGCATGCCCTCGCAGTGCCCCATTGATTCTGTTTTTTCTGGATTTTGGGCTTTCCTGCATTTCTGATGTGATAGCTCTAAGACCTTTACTTTTCTGAGTATGTATTTGGACTACTCCAGAGCTCACTGTCTACAGGAATTCCCTTTTAGATATTCTAGGCAGACCTAATGCAGTATCTATTCCTGGGGTTAAGTATGTTTCAAAGTGGTTTTATACTTTGGGACTTGGGGGCTTTTGGAAGTATCCCCACAATCTGGGGAGGCTCAGAAACAACATTTGAAATCAGTTTACTGGTCCTACGTTAGGAATAACTATCTCCTCTGCACATCACATGGTCGATTGACAACACAATTTCTTGATTTTAAATGGTATCCTCAGTTCTAACCTTACCTGGACCTAATCCTCGATTTACTATGTAAAAGTTTGTATTCCCAGTTTAGATATGGGTGTTTACCATTAAAGTCTTTTACTGGTAACTAGCGACTCTCACCAGTACCTGATTTATGCCCTAGCTGCAACTGTGTATCCGAATCTGTAGTACATTTTATGTGTATTTGCCCAGCTTATGCCTCGGCCCTGTGGAAATGGATTCATCCAGTCTGTAGGAACCTGGGCTTAAGAAAATTTAAAGTTGCACTTAGGATGTTGATGAGAGATACTTCTCCTGTTTTAATTTGTGCGGTTAGCAAGTTCCTTGCAGCCGCATGGTATATACGCATCCGTTTTTTTAAAAATTCATCTTTTAGTGACTGTTGTTCTTAATTTTTTTATTCACTTATTTATTATGTATATACATTTTCATCTGTTGTGATGTTTATGCTTTTATGGTTATATGTGACCGAATAAAGCTTGTGTATTTCAACAGCAAGCCCTCTGTTAGTTCAGAGGAGGTAATGTGAGGTTCCTGCCGGCCCGGGCAGCCCTCCCACTGACACTCAGCTTGTGGTGCTCATTACGCCCGCCATCTTCCAGCCTGATATAGCATAGGTATAGGGGATGGCCTTGTGGGCCTTGTGAGCAAGTCGAAACCTCTAGAACATTACACTATGGCAAGAACACAGACCTGCCTGCACAGAGTGTAACCAATAGAGTGGGTGAGGTGGGACCATCTTTACTTGTTTAGCTTTCTGACTCCTGATGAGGGTTGGTGGCCTCTTGTCCTGACTCCCCCAAGCCATTGCCTGAACTGGGAAAGCAGTGTGGGGTTGGAGGCTCCCTCCTAACAGTGGCTTATTGAATACCCAGGTCGTAGTGGTTGAGGACAGTTATGCTGCTGCAGAGGGACTCCACGCTACATGACACACAAATTGAAGTGCCTCCTCAGAATTTAGAGATGGGGAAGCTCGAACGGAAGCAGACTAAGCTGCACTTTGATGCTTGGAAGAGCATTCTTTCTGCCTCCAGGGAGTTCTCCATCTCCTCAGAGGAAAGGTCAATCAATCAATCAATTAAACAATTTGTAAAGCGCGCTACATACCTGTCAGGGTTTCAAGGCTCGGGGGGGAGGGTGCTGCTACTGCTCAAAGAGCCAAGTCTTGAGGAGTTTTCTGAAGAAAAGAAGGTCTTGGGTCTGTCGTAGATCCGGCAGGAGGGTGTTCCAGGTCTTGCCGGCGAGGTACGAGAATGATCTGCCGCCAGAAGATTTGCGTCGGATGCGGGGGATGGAGGTGAGGGCGAGGTTAGCGGAGCGGAGATGTCGGGTGGAGGTGTGGAAGCTGAGTCTGTTGTTCAGGTATGATGGTCCGGTGTTGTGGAGTGCCTTGTGTGCGTGGGTGAGGAGCTTGAAGGTGATCCTCTTGTTGACGGGGAGCCAGTGAAGGTCTCTTAGGTGGGGGGTGATGTGGCAGTGGCGAGGGATGTTGAGGATAAGTCGGGCGGAGGCGAGGGTGAAGCCGAGGTTTCGTGCGCTGTCGGTCGGTGTCGGTGGGGGACACAGCGTGGACGGCCACCATGAGTTGTCCCAGGCGGAGGGGCTGCGCCCAAGGATGAGGACCTCTGTTTTGTCCATGTTCAGTTTTAGCCGTCTGTCTCTCATCCAGTCAGCGATGGCTTTTAGTCCCTCGTGGAGGTTGGTTTTGGCGGTGTGCGGGCCCTTGGTGAGGGAGAGGATGAGTTGGGTGTCGTCGGCATAGGAGATGATGTTGAGGTTGTGCTGACGGGCCACTTGTGCGAGGGGGGCCATGTGGATGTTGAACAGCGTCGGGCTGAGGGATGAGCCTTGGGGTACGCCGCAGATGATGTTGGAGGCTTTAGATTGGTACGGGGGAGGCGGACTCTTTGGGTTCTGCCGGTGAGGAAGGATGCAGTCCATTTGAGGGCCTGGTCGTGGATTCCTGCTGCATGGAGGCAGGATTTTAGGGTGTGGTGACAGACGGTGTCAAAGGCGGCTGAGAGGTCAAGGAGGGTGAGGGCTGATGTTTCTCCATTGTCGAGGTGGCTTCTGATGTTGTCTGTGGCGGCGAGGAGGGCGGTTTCGGTGCTGTGGTTGCGTCTGAAGCCGGACAGGGAGGGGTCGAGGATGTTGTTGTCTTCGAGGTACCGAGTGAGCTGAGTGTTGATGATTTTCTCGATTACTTTTGCCGGGAAAGGGAGCAGGGAGATGGGCCGGACGTTTTTTAGGTCCTTGGGATCCGCCTTTGGTTTCTTGAGAAGAGCATTGATTTCGGCGTGTTTCCAGCTTTCCGGGAATTTTGCAGTTTCAAAGGAGATGTTGATGACTTTCCGTAGGTGTGGTGCAATGGCTGTGTCTGCTTTGTTAAAAATGTGGTGAGGGCAAGGGTCTGATGGTGATCCGGAGTGGAACGAGTTCATGGTCTTGCGGGTTTCGTCGTCGCTGATGCTGGTCCAGGAGGTCAGTCCGCTGGAGCGGGTGGAGTTCGTGGAGGGCGGAATAGGAGTGTCCGAGGTATGGATGTCAGTGATTTTCTGGTGGAAGGCGGTTGCTAGGACATAGCATAGTTCTTGGGAGGGGGTGATGTCATTGAAGGTGGCGCTTGGGCTGGAGAGTTCTTTTACGATGTTGAAAAGTTCTTTGCAGTCGTGGGCATTGTTTTCTGAGCGGGTTTTCAAGGAGGATCTTTTTGCTAGCCTGATGAGTTGGTGGTGTTCGCGTGTGGCATCCTTGAGTGCCGTGTGGTTGTCTGGAGTGCGTTCGAGTAGCCATATTTGCTTGAGTTTTCGGCAGTGGCGTTTGGAGGCTTAGAGGTCGTCGGTGAACCAGGTGGCTTTTTTCTTGATGTGGTTGTTGGAGGGTTTTCTGAGTGGAGCAAGGCGGTCGGCGCAGTCGTTAATCCATAGCTTGAGGTTGTGTGCCGTGATGTCAGGGTCGATGGGGTTGACTGGCAGTTTCTGGGCTAGGGCGTTGGTTAGTTGAAATTCTGTGACTTTGCCCCATCGGCGGTGTGGCGGTTGTTCGGTGAGGTGGTGTTCTGTCTGTTTCTTGAAGGTGAATTGGATGCAGTGGTGGTCAGTCCAGTGGAGTTTGTGGTATGGTTAAAGGTGACGTGGTTGCTTGTGGAGAAGATGGGGTCAAGGGTGTGACCGGCTGTGTGGGTGGGTGTGTTGACGAGCTGTGTGAAGCCGAGGTTGGCGAGGTTTTCGGTCAGGGTGGTGGAGTTGGTGTCATTGTTGTTTTCGAGGTGAAAGGTCCCTGGCCAAAGGCGCAGGAGAGGAACAAGTTGATATGAGGACCCTCCGTTATGCCATGCAGGTTAGCTTGGCATTCATAGAATCCAAAATAGATGCAATGGGCTCCAGAATGGACATGATAGCACACAGATTCGAGAGGCATGATATCAGATTGCAGGAAGGAGAGCAGAGCAAAGCATCTCAAACACAGAGAGGAGCTGGTAGTGAAGGGTGAACTCTTACTCAACATGAAAAAAGTACTGAAAACAATAGCTGCAAAAACAAATATTTAGATGCAAGTTTGTGTCAAAACAAGATATGTATGTTGGGTAGACCAGAAAGCACAAACATGCGCAAAATGGAAGTCTATGGCCCTCATTACGACCCTGGCAGTCGGTGATAAAGTGGCGGTAATACACCCAATAGGCTGGCAATAACTACTGCCAAATTATGACCATGGCGGTTAGATCTCCGAAAGACAGCCAATGTACCATACCGACCGCCAGGGCGGAAACAACAGGCACCACAACTGTAGCCGTCTACAGCCAGGCAGAAGTCAAAGTTTCGCCCACCATATTATAACAAGACAATTCGCCACCTTTTCCGGGGCGGTACTAACGACATAAAAAAAACTGGCGGAAACAGAGCTCAAAAGTGAAAGAACTCACCATTGGAGACACAGGGAAGAACCACGCTGCTATGGAACCAGAACTGCATGTATTTCTGATAATATTCTACTTTCTGCCCCACCACGAACACCAATGCCGGTGAAGACGACAACGGTGAGTACAGACACCTAGCACACAAGGGAGGGGGGGAGGAAAATAAGAGTGACACACACACGCACAATACACACCCCATTCACACACACCATATACACAACCAGATTCACAAGAAAACAAGTTGATCCACCTAAATCGGCTGAATAATGCAAGGACAACACAAATTTACTAAAGTGAATGTAATAAGATAAATACAGTATAAAAATAATTTTGCAAATGTTACATATATCTACAAATCTACAGAAAAAGGGACACTGCCCAGTCCTTAGTTCACGTGGGCCACATGGCCCCAAGGCAAAGTCCAAGGCCCCACTTGTCACCTGCATCCATACGGAGAGAACACTGCAGGGGCATCAGTTGGCAAATAGGCAGGCACCTCAGGAGGAGTGGGGGCACCTCAGCCGGGTGCAGAAACAAGACCACCTGTTCTGGAGGTGACAACATGCCCATGGCTCTTGGTCCTGGAGAGTGCAAGGCCACAGTCTCTCGAGTGGGTGTCTTGCCCACTGGTTCTGGAGGTGGCAACATGCCCATTGCTCTTGGTCCTGGGAGGCCAAGGCCACAGTCTCTCGAGTGGGTGTCTTGCCCACTGGTTCTGGAGGGGGCAACATGCCCTGTGCTTGGTCCTGGGGAGTGCAAGGCAACAGTCTCTCGAGTGGGTGTCTTGCCCACTGGCTCTGGAGGGGGCAACATGCCCATTGCTCTTGGTCCTGGGGAGTGCAAGGCCACCGTCTCTCGAGTGGGTGTCTTTGCCTCTGGTTCTGGAGTGGACAGGCCGCACAGCAGCCCATGGAGGCAGAATCACATTGCATCCACCAGGGGTGACGGCTGCACTATGGTGGTGCTGGTGGTGGTGATGGGAGGTTCCTGCACAGCCCCTGCACCATCGGATGTTTGCACTGTGTTGGTGGTGCTGGTGTTGGTGGTGGGGGGCTCCTGCACAGCCTCTGCACCCTCAGATGGCTGCACACCCATGGTTGGTGGTGGTGGCTCTGTAACAACTGCTGGTGCAGGCTCCTTGCCTTTCTTGCCTGCTGGTGCAGGCTCCTTGCCCTTCTGGCTGGCCGGTGCAGGCTCCTTGCCCTTCTTGCCTGCTGTTGCAGGCTTTTTGCCCTTCTTGCCTGCTGGTGAAGGCTTCTTCCCCTTTTGGATGGGAGGTACAGGCTCCTTCCCCTTTCGGCTGGCTGGTGCGGGCTCCATCCCCTTCAGTATATGTGGCCTGGAATCCTTTCCACCACGAGTAGGTGCGGATGGAACTGGGCTCGTGGACTGTGTGGCTGAGGTGCTTGGCTGGGTTCATGATAAACTGCCCATACGTGCAGGACGGGGGGAGGGGTAGGGAAGAGGTCAATGGTGGAAAGGAAAAGTCTCTTAGGGACATTGAGGAGGGAAGAGGGAGAAGGAATGGGAGTGGAGGATGAGGGAGTGGTTGTTGGAGGTGTTTGTCTGCTGGGTTTGGGTGCAGGTGCAAGGGTTGTATGCTGTTGTGAGGTGGATGGCTGTTGGGTGTCTGAGTGCTTGCATTTGGGTACTTTAGGAGAGGGGACAGACACAGGGGACGTGTGCATAGATGTTGTGGAGGTGTCTGCCAGTGAGGTGTGTGTTCTGCTTGGTGTGGTGATGATGCTAGTAGTAGATGATGATATAGTGCATGCAGGTGTGAGTGTGGATGTAACTGGGTGGGAGGTGGAGGAGGAGGAGGGGGAGACAGTGGAAATAGTGGATGTTGTTGTGTCTGCAACTGGATGGTGTTTGTGTGAGCACCTGTGGGATGAAGTGTGGTGCTTGTGTTTACTTGTGACACTCTTGGGTGTTGTGCTGTGTTCATGCTCGTTTGGCTGTGTGCTTGGGATGGGTTGGGGTTGCGGAGAATGGGACTGGGAAATGGTAGTTGGAGGGGGGACGGTAGAAACAGGGACAATGACTGCCATCTGAGAGGAGGCCAGAGCCTGGATTGATCTCTGTTGGGTAGCCAATCCAGTGTGAATGCCCTCCAGGAATGCATTAGATTTTTGCATCGGGCTGCCAGCCTCTGGATGGCATTCACAATGGTTGACTGCCCTACAGAGGTGGATCTCAGAAAGTCAATAGCCTCCTCACTCAGGGCAGCAGGGTTCACTGGGGCAGGGCCTGAGGTGCCTGAGGCAAAGGAGATGCCCACCCTCCTGGGTAAGCGGGCACGGGCAACTCGCTGAGGGGCTGCTGGGAGGGCGGTGCTGGTATGAGGGTGGCAGCTGTACCTGTAGCTGAGGTGGTCACAGAAGTGTCCGCCACCACCAGGGAGCTTCCATCGGAGGAGGCATCTGTGTCTGAATTGTCCCCTCCAGTCTGCGCTGTGGAGCTTCCCTCGCCCTCCGTCTAACTGGTGCCCTCAGTGTCGGTGGACTCTGCCTCTTGGGTCCTGTGGGATGCAGTTCCCTCTGTCGCCGGTGCCTCTGCTCCTCCGCCAGATGATTTTAATGCACATAAGGACAGGATAACAAAACAAGAAAGAGGGGGAGAGAGACAAAGGATACACTGGGTCAATGGCTGCACCAACACCACCGTTTGCATACACAGCACCCTCACACACAGGGAACAGGCCTACGCACTATGCATTGCACCACCACTGATATTGCTAGCCACCAAGGCATGAGGAGGGGCACACACCGCCAACTGCAGCACACCTGGGACCCACGCACCCCTGACCAGTAGTGGATGCTTAAAAGCTAGGTAGGCAGGATTATCCCTTCAGAACTCTAGACACCAGAGGACCTACGCTGCTATGGCAGCCCTGGCCTAGGGGCACCCACTAACACACATCCACCACCTGGATACCATCCCACCAGCCATAAGTTGTAATGATAGCCACTGAAGTCACCCACTTGTGGCTGCTGTGATGCCCTAAAGCGCCCATCGAGCTCAGGATAGGCCACTGCCAGTATGCAGGCCATCAGGGGGGTCCGGGTTCGATGGGCACCCCTTCCTCATTGGGAGGCCATCCCCAGCTGGGCCTCCGCCATCTTCCATGCCCAGCGTCCCAGGTCCTCCCATCATTTGCGACAGTGGGTGCTCCACCTGACATAGACCCCCAGGGTCCGCACGTCCTTGGTGATGGCACACCATATATCCTTCCTTTGATGGACACTGACCTGCAGAGGCAATACAGACAGGAAAACACCATTAGACAAACAGTCCAGCCAGTTACTCATATGGCCCACCATACCCGTTTCCATCACCATTGGCACACAAATAGCCCAGCACACAAAGGGTACACCACAAAGAGGACATCCACCCACCCCCTTACACAAAGCCTTCACACACACAACTCCATGCATTCATGCCACATGCATCGTGCCCAAAGTGTACTCATCTGTTGGTCTGGAGGCCCATACAGCAGTCTGTACTGGGATAGGACCCCATCCACTAGTCTCTCTAACTCCTCCAAAGTGAAGGCTGGGGCCCTTTCCCTGGTCACATGGGCCATGGTAGGTTCCAGACACAGGTCACAGCTGCACATGCAGTGTAGGTCTTCTCCTATGGAAGGTCAGGTGGCAAGTGAGAAATACCGTCACCGCCGGCGTAGATCACCGTTGGCCACTGTAACCCATAGGACCCAATATTAACCAATGAGGAATTGCACAGCGGTTCCCGACCGCCCCCCGCCACAGCGCACAACGTCAGCAGAATTACCTCATTTCCACCTGTCCCTCCACATAAGAAAAATGGACACCATTTGGGGGGGGGGGGGCAGCCCTGTGGATTCATGCTGCGTCACAGGAGAAATAGGCATAGGCACATACTGCACAATTCATTCTGACCCATAACAAATTTACAGAATACAAACTCCTGTTGTGGCTCCAGTGTTCAGTTTGTGACAGCCTCCTCACTCTTGTGTCCCTTAGATACCTACTGCTGTGGATGAATAGGAGATAGAGACATACCCCTGTGTACAGACCCCTGGTGGACTTGGCTACACTGGCGGACAGGCACATTATACTCACCTATAGACTGGACAGGGCCACAATCACAGAGCTGCGTGCCCAATTGGAGCCTGACCTGTATCTGCTATCTGTCAGCCCACTGGGATCCCCCCTCATGTGCAAGTGATATCTGTACTCCATTTCCTGCCAACTGGTTCTTTCCAAGTGACAGTGGGCTTGGCAGCAAGAATGTCACAGCTAATGTTCTCAATAGTGCTGACAAGAGTGTTGTCTGCTCTTATAAAACACATGTGAGGCTACATTGTTTTCCCCCATGTTGATGATTTGGCCACAGTGAAGGCGAGTTTTATGCAATGGGACATATCCCCAACATAATTGGGGCGATTGATGGTACACATATTGCATTTGCCCCCCCCCGCCAGAATGAACAGGTGTTCAGGAATTGTAAGAATTTCCACTCCAAGAATGTTCAGATGTTGTGCTTGGCGGACCAGTACATCTCCCACGTCAATGCTAAGTGTCCTGGCTCGGTGCATGATGCCTTTGTCTGAGGAATAGGAGCATCCCAAATGTGATGGCTCAACTACAGAGGCACAGGGTGTGGCTAAAAGGTGAGCCTTAGTCCCCCCAAGTGTCTGTTAGTGTATGCCTCTGGTGTTAACCTCATAGGATAGTGTGTGGTTAAATGTTGTCCCTCAATATTTGCAGGTGACTCTGGTTACCCAAACCTATCATGGCTGCTGACCTCTGTGAGGAATGCCAGGACAAGGGCAGAAGAACGTTATAATGAGGCACATGGGCAAACGAGAAAGATAATTGAAAGGACCTTTGGCCTCCTGAAGGCCAGGTTCTGGTGCCTCCATCTAACAGGTGGATCCCTGTGCTACTCACCCAAGAAGGTCTGCCAGATAGTAGTGGCATGCTGCATGTTGCACAACTTGGCCCTCAGACACCATGGCCCTCATTCGGACCTTGGCGGGCGGCGGAGGCCGCCCGCCAAAGTCCCGCCGTCAGGTTACCATTCCGCTGTCGAAAGACCGTGGCGGTAATTCTGACTTTCCCGCTGGGCTGGCGGGCGGGCGGCCGCCTTCAGGCCGCCCGCCAGCCCAGCGGGAAAGAGGCTTCCACGATGAAGCCGGCTCGGAATCGAGCCGGCGGAGTGGAAGCTGTGCGACGGGTGCAGTTGCACCCGTTGCGTATTTCACTGTCTGCGCAGCAGACAGTGAAATACATTTAGGGGCCCTCTTACGGGGGCCCCTGCAGTGCCCATGCCAGTGGCATGGGCACTGCAGGGGCCCCCAGGGGCCCCGCGACCCCCCCCTACCGCCATCCGGTTCCCGGCGGGAGAACCGCCGGGAACTGGATGGCGGTAGGGGGGGTCGGAATCCCTCTAGCTGCGCCGCCTTGGAGGATTCCAATGGGCGGCGGTACACTGGCGGGAGCCCGCCAGTGTTGCCGGTCCGACCGCGGCTTTACCGCCGCGGTCGGAATGCCCATTGGAGCACCGCCGGCCTGTCGGCGGTGCTCCCGCGGTCCTCCAACCCGGCGGTCATGGACCGCCAGGGTTGGAATGACCACCCATGTCCCTTTTCTGCAGGAGGAGGAGACTGGAGATGCCCCTGTGGCAGCAGTAGACCATGTGGACAGTGAGGATGAAGAGGCAGAGGATGAAGATGAGGACAACAGAACATCAGTTATACGACAGTACTTCCAATGACAAACAGGTAGGACAGTGTAACTTTACATTTTAATGAATTTGGTTGTAATCTGTGTGGCAATGGCATGCTGATGTTTCCCACTTCTATGCCCAATTATTGTTCCCTCTGGCAATTCATTTTGCAGATGTTAGTGATTTGACAAATACTCCTGGTGTGATCACTACAGCCAGCTACAGGTCATTAATCTATGCTCATATTATGTACAGTTAAGTAGCAATGTTTGTACCTGTTTCAAAGAATACATATTTGATATACATGATATATTCCAAATAGATTTCTTTAAAGGGTGTTTCTTGAAGTGCTAACATATAGGGGGAAAGTGCAATGGGATGGTGTGATGATGGAGGAAAGTCCAGGGTGTTGTTCCGGTATGTTTTTAGCACAGGTGCATTGTCCAAGGGGACAAAGGAAGAGGAACAATGGCAGTTCAAGGTGGACAGGTTGACTGAGTGGGACACAAGGGTGACAAACAGGAGAGTCTCATTTCCTGGTGGGGGTCTTGGCAAGTGTCTCTGGCTTTTGTCTGGATCACAGGGAACGTTTCTGGGGTGATTCACCTTCTGCAGGTGGAGGAGTGCTGGTGGCCTGTGAGTCATGTGGCAGGGCCTCCTGCCACTAGCGGCAGCGGAAGTGGAAGGCTGTTCAGATGTCTGGCTAGTGGTAGGGGCCCGCTGGTGTGAGATTACCTCCCTCATAATGTTGGCCATGTCTGCCAGCACCCCTGCTATGGAGATCAGGGTGTTGTTGATGGCCTGCAAGTCCTCCCTGACCACATGGTACTGTCCCTCCTGCAGTCGCCTGTTCTGCTGCACGTTGTCTAGGATCTGGCCCATCGTGTCCTGGGGATGTTGATAGGCTCCCAGGATCTTGTAGAGTGCCTCCTGGAGAGTAGGTTCCCTGGGCCTGTCCTCCCCCTGGTGCACAGCAGTCCTCCCAGTGTACCTGTTGGCCTGTGCCTCTGTCCCGTGAACCGTGTGCCCACTGCCACTGTCCCCAGGTCCCTGATTGTCTTGTGTGCGAAGTGTGGTCTGGGGTATCTGTAGAGGTGGACACACTGCTGATTGACGTGTCCTGGGGACAGAGGTGTGGGTACGCTGGGTGGGTGCTGTGGTGGTGTTTCCAGATGGGGGAGGCTCGGTGGTGGTGTGTGACTGGGCTTGGGCAACCGGCTGTCTAGTGGTCCCTGATGGGCCAGGTACCTCGTCCAGATCCTGAAGACCAGAGTTACTGTCATCACTGTGGGCCTCTTCAGTTGGGGGACTGGATAGTACTGGCACCTCCTCTACGCTGACATTGGCTGGGGTACCTGTGGGGATGTAAATGATGTGTTATGGTTTATGTGTATGACATGTTGTACATCCCTGGCTTCCTCTCTATGGGTGAATTTGCCCTACCAGCTTTCACTTGTGTATGTTAGTGTATGGTGGGATTGTTAGTTCTCTATGATGTGTATGCTTTAGTGATGAGTGTCCATGCAGGGGTGTGAGGGGTGTCCATGCATTAGTACAGCATACAGGGATTGGCATTGGGATGAATGAAGTGTGATGGTGGAGTGTGTGGGATATAGTAGAGTGATAGGAGTGAAGGTATGTGATGGCATGCAGGTAGAGGGGTGATAGTAGTTGAGAGTTGACTTACCAGAGTCCAGTCCTCCTCCTCCTCCGGCCAGGCCCTCAGGATGCAGTATTGCCGAGACATACTCATCCCATGCTGTGAGTTGTGGGGGAGGAGGTGGGGGTCCACCGCCAATCCTCTGGATAGCGAGCTGGTGTCTTGCTGCTATGGAACGTACCTTCCCCCGTAGGTCGTTCCACCTCTTCCTGATGTCATCCCTAGTTCTGGGGTTCTCTCCCACAGTGCTGACCCTGTCCACAATTCTCCGCCAAATCTCCATCTTCCTGGCTATTGGTATCTGCTGCCCCTGTGCTCCAAATAGATGTGGCTCTAACCTGACAATGTCCTCCACCATGACCCTTAGCTCCTCCTCTGTGAAACAGGGGTATCTTTGTGGTGTCATGGGTGTTATGTGTGGTGTCTTCGTGAGGGTGTGTTGGGTAATGCATTGGAGTGTGTGATGTGGAGTGCGTGAGTGGCGTATAGGTGTGAGTAGTGTGTGGCTCTAGTTGTGCCAGTGGTCTTGGTGTCTCTCTGTTGGCAATGCTTTGTAATCATAAAGGGTTGTGGTAATGTGGGTGTGTGTTTTATAGTGGTGTGGTTGTGTGGGTGTGTTGTGTGTATGGGTGTCAGGTGTGTGATGTTTGAATTGTCCAATGTGGTGTTGTTTTGTATGTGGGTGTCCATTTTGAGCGCTGCAGTATGTACAGCCAAAGGTTTACCGCCGTTGAAGGTCCGCTGTGGTGATTCCTGGGTCATAATGTGATGGGCGTTGTTCTGTAGGCGTAACGGTGTGGGTTTTGATACTGCCACTTTATCACTGACCTTTGGACTGGCGGATTTGTGTATGTGGCAGTATTCTGTCAGATTGTTGTGTGTGTCATAATATGGTGAACGGGTATCCGCCGTTGTGGCGGTAAGTTTGCGGCGTCAGCGTGGCGGTAAGTGGGATTTACCGCCATTGTCATAATGAGGGCCTATATGTATAGGTTTCTGATGTGTCTTTTTAGCGGAGACGCCTACTCCCATCTGCCTATGGTGGAGATCACTAGCCACCAGACCACCCCCTGGAGCAGCAGGCAGACCCATAATCACTCACCTCCTAATTTCAGAGACCAAGACACTGCTCTATGCTTGGCCAAGAAAAATGATCCTTGGTGTTTGAGGTAAACACGGTGTCCTTCCCAGATGCTACCATTTCTGTAAAGGAGGGTAGACGGAAATATACAGCTATTAAACAGAATTTACAGCACGCAAACATTTAGTACGCCATGCTCTAACTAGTGAAGCTGGAGCTCTCCCATCGAAGGAAACAAAAAATATTCCAAACCCCACAGCAAACTGCAGAGTTTCTGTGGAAACTTCCTCGTAATACCCATTCGCCCACGCACTCTGGAACATTGGTTAGCAGACCTGGACTGAAATGGACCAGGCTTGGACATCGCTCCTTGACTGTCATGGTCCCATCTGTGAGCAGGGCTAGCCACCAGTTTGAATTATGTTATGCCTTTGAAACCTTGTGTAACTTGGCAACTCAATTATTAACATAATGGCAATGTTTAAAGCAGATCTAGGCCAAAGCTTGCTGTCAAGATAACTTCTTGGGCCTCACCCAGATAAACCAGGTAGCACATGTCAACTGTCTACAACTGCTGGTTCTTTAATTGATCCTCCTAATGGAAAAAAGACATTTGAGAAACAATCTGCAATTACAATAATGCCTAACGAGTTCCTAATTGATCCCTCTAATGGAAAAAAGACAGTAGAGAAATGTGCAAAGACAGTTTAGTTGCAATTACAATAATGACTAATTAGTTCCTCTGTTTTCCCCATGTGTTTTCTATGCACCTAATTCGGGCTGGCTATAAAACTGGCGTTCCAAACTAAACCCTGCTTAGCTTCATTTACCTCGAAGCAACGCTTACCCATCTCCAGTCTTGAGCAGCCTTCCCTTCGCAGCAATAGTCCTCTCTATCGATAGGGATACATACCTTCAGATCGACAGGCTTCTAACAGCGATGCGCTTCTTGAGTTCTGACCTAATATTTCCGATCTTCTCCGCAGTTACCACAGTACCTGTAAAAGGCAGATAGCTTTCAATTCATCGCTCACATCTCACTTTCTTGAGCTGGCCAAAAGACACAAGTCATCCCAAATAAGGTAACACAAGTTCAATTTGGGATCTTGATCAGCTCTAATTAATCAAAATCTTCTAAAGCCAGCAATACCATTTGGATCACTCTTGTGACTGAAAAGACATTAGATTAGAGAAAGTTGTATTTCTTGAAAGAGCTGCACCTTCCTGGATCTTGTACTCTTAATTGGTTTTAAATCTGTGTTTTCTCAATGAGAATCTGATGTTGGAGTTCTAAAGACTTTTGGGACAATTGAGAACTATAATCTGATTGCCATTGCATATGACTCTTGAACTCTTAAGACTTGAACTAGTATAGAATTTGAAGTAGTTTTGTTGTGATGAACCCAGTTCTTCCCAGTTAAATCCTTGCACTTGATAATTCCAGTTCATGATAATTCCTGGATAATTCTTGAATCACACTGGGGAGTGTTTCTAGTGTGGATTATTGGTATGTTGATTTGATGTTAGTTAATGCCAAAGATCTGTTTAGTTTTTCCTGTTTTAAAGTGTGGTTTCATTGCAGGGAAATCCCTGTATCTAAATAATAATGATTGCCAGTATCCTGAAACCAGATTCAGAATACAGATATCCTTGAGCCCAACAGTGCCCAGAGTAGAGAAATCCAAATATGTAGAAGGCCTTGTATTTCTCTCTTTCTCTCTCATTCCAACCTCCCTTCCTCTTTGAAAATCCTAGAATTGCGTGTGTCCTTCATTGCTGCCCCATCAGTTTACATTGGGATTCAGGGATTGTCATTGCCCCATTGGAACCACCTGGAGTTTAGGTGAGTGGCTTGCAACATTAACATTGGAATACACCTGCAGAACACTGAACAATGAACATTGAGCAATGCTTCATCCAGATACTTAAGTCCTCCAGTTTATCCCAGTATAGCTATGTGCATTACCAATATTAAGTTTTTTTTTACTATTGGGAGGCAGACTATGGGGAAAGATACTGTTTATGGACCCGCATCCATTAATCTATGAAAGAGACTTAGAATGTGTCCTTCAGGAAAACCTGGATAGCTCACATGTTCCCTTCAGCTACCGCAGCTTGGCCTCTAAATATTTATGGCCAGATTTACAAGGTCCTATCGCCACCAGAGCTTCACGTTTTGTGGAGTTAAGCCAATATTTATGGCTTAATGCCAACTTGTAAAATTGGTTCCTTCACATGCAGCACTTTGAGTGGAAGCGGCGTGCAATGGGTGTTGCTCTGGGCGTGCCACAGCAACACCCGTTGTATTTTGAAGCTGCCTCAGATTTACAATATTTTGTAAACCTGAGGCAGAGCCAAAATCTAATGCCACACCGGGGGTGGCGTTAGAGTGGTGCAACGTGGAGAAGTTCACAATTGAAGAGTGTTTTTGTGCACGAAGGTGTTGCTTCTTGCACAAAAATAATCTCCCTGTCAACGCAGGCCATCCTTGCACTATGGCTCAAGGGTGGCTGTGTGGATTCTCTACAGCAAATTTAACGACGTGTACAGCAACAAATAGGCTGTGCTGTATTCTATTGAATATGGCACATCCCCATGTTTTGAAAATGATGGAGTGCGGCGCTGCCAAATTCAGCGCAGTGCTGCGCTCTGTCATTTTCTAGTAAATCTGGGCCTTAATGTCAACAGTACTAAAGCACTACGTGGGTAACATCTGAAGGGTCAGACATCCTGATTTTAGGGAGGACAACCTCTACTCTGCGGTACAAGGGGTCTGATTGAGAATGGACTATTGGTTGGTGTCCGATGAGGTAGTCGCGTGGGAACATAGTAGCATAGTTATTGGAGACTTAAGCCAGCCTTGCATCATGTAGTGTGATGCAAGGGCAGTGCAAGCAGTATGTCATATTTAAAAATAGACTCATCTTCAAAAACTCATT
Organism: Pleurodeles waltl; assembly: GCF_031143425.1. Classification (NCBI taxonomy): domain Eukaryota; kingdom Metazoa; phylum Chordata; class Amphibia; order Caudata; family Salamandridae; genus Pleurodeles; species Pleurodeles waltl. The sequence goes on from NC_090450.1 coordinate 283,603,676, forward strand.
GTTTTTTAAGGTTTGCGTGGGACAAAATCTGCACTGAATGCTGCTGCGTCACACATTCTTTCATAAACTCAATATAGGCATTCCCCTGCATAATGTAACTCAAGTGAAACAGAGTGGTAGTTATAGGTGCAGCACTGCTTCCCGCATTGTGGAGTAGTGCAACACAAAGCTAGGAATGCGGCAGAATTGCTGCACATCGGCAAACCAGATGTAGGAAACAATGAATTGGCTGTAGTATAAAAAGCTCAACATCACAGAACATTTTGGCAAGCTCAACTATGCCATGGAGGTTGTCATATTGAAACTGGTAGTAGCTTGGAGACCACCACTGCTTAGGCTGCAAAGGAGGCGAGAGCGTGTTTTCTGGCAGCAGATATCCCTAATTGACCTTAGGGAGAAAGATTTCATTCTATAGATTAAAGAGGGAATCCATCATAGAATTACCAGGAGAGGAATGGACCAAGTCTCCAGCCAAGTCCAAATAACATACCACCACATGTAAAATTGTTGGCTGTTTTCCACATGCTAGTGGTAGCGCATCTAACCTTATTTGGTTTCTTATCATTAGTTTATACGGGGACGCGTTAGAGGTTCGATGGACCTTTTGAATGTGCTTAGAGCAGTTCCCACCATAAGACTCAGTTTCAATACCAATCAATAACAATACCAATCAATAACATCAATAGTCTTGGGAGTCAGTATTTTCCACACACCCTGACCCCTTTGGCCATAAATAACCACACCTTTATGTAAAAGTTAGAATGTTTATTTCCCTATATTAACAATGCAAATTTCACGTAACTTAATCTCAAAACCAAATGATACACATATAGAAACAATACTGGTTGACCAAATCTTCTGAAGAATCCCAATTTAATCAAAGCGTGGATCACTACACATTCTAGAGCTACAGTACAAATCAATAGCAAGAAAAACTGTGCAATAGAAATAGCATACATCTAGATTCAGCAAGGAAAAGACATCAACTGTTGGTAAGATTTAGTAAGCACCATCAGTGAGTCTCATAACTAACCTTCTGATTAGAATGGCATGTTTGGGCTTCATGCAAACCAATTTAGTCAACACAAATTTGGAAAACATCTTACTATGGCTCTATCAAAATTAGCGGTTGGTACCTAAAGACAAAAGCAAATAGACATCGCAATCAGTAACATAGGCCCTCATTACAACATTGGCGGCAAAAGCCGCTTACCGCCGTGCAGAAGACCGCCAACACACCGCTGCAGCAGCGGAATTCCGGCACTGTCATTATGACCCACTGCTCGGAATCTTCCAAAATTGAGACACCCACACAAGTCCGCCACACCAAAGGTCAGTGATAAACTGGCGAAAACAAAACCTCCACCGTCACGCCAACAGAAATACGCCCACTCTATCATGACCCACGAATCCACACGGCGGTCTTTCAACCGCGGTATTCCATTGGTGGTACACACCACCGCGCTCAAAATACACACACTCTTACAAAACACAGCCACATTGGAAAAATCTAAATACACACACCTGACACACATACACACAACACTCCCACACACCTATTACAATATAAAACACACACCCACATCACCCACAAACCCCTGCGACCAAAATACCGAAAGAAGGCCAGAGAGAGACACTACAAACTACTACCAAGCATCCACAGGCACACAATACCATCACCCACATAACTTCCACGCACCTCACACAACACACCACTAAATCTCACCGCACTTATCACTACACACACTACCCCACACATCACCCGCACCACCCCATGGCACGGCAAAGACACCCCAGGTTCTCTGAGGAGGAGCTCAGGGCCATGGTGGAGGAAATCGTCCGGGTAGAGCCACAGCTATTTAGATCACAGGTGCAGCACACCTCCATAGCTAGGAAGATGGAGCTATGGTGAAGAATAGTGGACAGGGTCAATGCAGTGGGACAGCACCCAAGAAATAGGGATGGCATTAGGAAGAGCTGGAACGACCTACGGGGGAAGGTGCGTTCCGTGGTCTCAAGATACCACCTTGCGGTTCAGCGGACTGGCAGCGGACCCCCACCTCCTCACCCACAACTAACAACATGGGAGGATGTGTTGCCTCACTATTCAGAATAACAGAACTATGCACTTCAGGATAGTTTAAGGCACAATGTGAAACAATCACTCTCAAACACCTTAGTAAGTAGAATAATCAAGTTTATTTAAGGGGCAAGTTCTCATATAGCAAAACTGACCACACTAATATATCATGAAAAATAACATGAGAATAACTGTGAGAATATAAACACTCTGTGATATCATGAAAAATAACACGAACATAACTGCAAGAATAAGTGCATATTAAACACGCACACACATTATGCTTCAATGCTTATAAATTGAAAGGCTTCACTGAAAAGAGATTCTGCATTCCTCCGCCGCACACAAAGCCGGGGAACCCAAATCGACTGGCACATGGAGTCTCCTTCGGGACAATCAGTCCTCCTGGCGTTGCGTCCAACCCAGAAGAGAGTTCCTACACCAGTCCATCAAGGCTCCTGACCTTTATAGTATTCACTAATGCTCAGTAGTGTCTTTTCTAGAAAAAGACCCCCTCCTTTACAAATTGTGCAATCGGGGGTACCTTGTTCACCGTTCGAGACATCTCCTCGGAACGGGCCAGGTTCCCAGAAGAGGGCTCCAAGGTGAAGCTTGCATTCCTCCTTGAGTAAAGGCGCATCCCCCTGTTGTCCTAACTGATAGCTCGTGGAATGTAAATAGCGCCCTTTGTATCAGGCAGATGGAGCGAAGTTGAGCAGAAAAACACCCCATCCTGCAGCTTGCCGAAGCTTGTGAAAAAACACAGAACAGTGCTTTATGCACAGAACCAGACTCGACAAAATGGAGTCGTGAACCAATGTAAAATGAAAGCAGAGGCCAATGGTCCATACCCTGCACCACTGATCACCTTGCACATAGTGCATGTAGCAATACATTCCACCCTTGGACCATTTGGCCAACTTACAACTAAGTATATCCTAGATGCTGAAATGGCAATGCTCTTGGGCGACACTTAGATAGAAGGTTAGGCATACACTGAATACAACAACATAACGAAATTAAAATAACTATTATGATAATGATTACACCAAGGATATAACGCAGTTGTCCTAAATCAGACAGCCATCCAAAAACCCCTTCCCACCACCCCTTGTCAACATCTTGCTGCACTCCCTTCACTAACTTATGCAGGGCCTCTATGTGGGAGTTGATTGATATGGAGTGGTCGGATAAATTAAAGCAACACAACCCTTCAAAATCGCTGCAGCCATGGTTGTGTTTGAGCAGTAAATAATCAATAGCTGTGCGATTCTGCAAAGCAGCTTTTCTAGTTCCCTGTTGTTGGAAAATAGGTTATTGATAGGGCAGGTAGGTACCTACACCTAGCAACAAGCCACAAACCTCCACAAAAGTACAGTTAGGTCTCAGTAAATTAATCCCAGCTCTACCCTTGGTAGCTTAGCATCGAGCGTCAAGGCTTAACTTAGGAGACAAAGTGTAAAGCATTCAAATATCACAAAACAGTAATTAAATAAAACACAGGAAACAGTTTAAAAATCCAAAACCAATTTATAAAAATAGCTTATATTTTTATCTTTAAAATGACACAAAAACGATTAAAATCGGTTCAGGGGAACCGGAGATATGAATTTTTAAAGTATTATTATTTTCTAGCGCATAGAAACAAAAAGCGCCAATCGGGTCATCTGGTTGCACCAGGACCGGGACAAAGTCAAACTTTCAGGCCGACCGCGATGGAGCCCTGCTCGGCTACAGGTCGTGGGAAGCCTCGGTTAAAAAGTTACCTTCTGACTTAGTCTTTATTTTGAAGTTTTTCTTCACCGGGACGAACCTGCCAGTTGGATCCGACCTCCTGGAGCCCTTGTCCGGATACGCGAAGTCGGTTTCCTCGGTGGTGATTTCTACCTTCGGACTTAGTCGTTTTTTCGAGATGAAAATCCTTCGACCGGGGTAAACCTGGATCTTGATCCGACGTCCGTGGAGCCCTTCTCGGATACGATGGCTGGAAGGTCCCGGTCAACTTTTTACGTTCGGACTTAGTCTTTTTTTCGGATGTTTTTCTTGACCGGGACGAACCACGAAGTCAGGCCGGGTCGCGGTTGAGGCAAGCCGGCTAGAATTTCCGCGTCGAGTCGGTCACTTTATGGAGCTTTTTTCTAAAATTTCTCCAATCTTTTCCAAACTTCTGGGGCTTCACCCAGATGTTCTTTAAAGGTTCTTTTGGGGTCCACAGCTCACCCCAAGGGTCCAGAAGTTCTGTGATGGTCCTTGGGAAGTGCAGACTTCAACTCCCAGAATGCACCTGGCGCAAACTCCTTTTTGGCCACTGGACAGTGGTCAGCTGGTCACTTTTTCAGGAGTTGGTGCAGGGGACTCTGGTTAGCAATTTTTCACCTGTAGCAAACAGGGAGTCCCTCCTTGAACCAGTGGAAGCCAGGCAAAGTCCTTCTTGTGGTGAAGCCCAAGTGTGCAGCTGGTGCAGTCTTTCTGAGTGCAGGGTCCAGGTGCAGGCCAGGGGTCCAGCAGGGCAGTCCTTCTTCTCCTTGTAGTTCTTTCTTCTTGAAATTTGGTGGGAATCTGAGGCGTGGGTGCAGGTCTGCCAGTTTTATCCTTGCTCCTGGGTGAAAAGCAGGGGGGCCCTGGTCCTCCAATCAGGGACAGGGTCGTCCCCCTGTGATGACCACTTCCTGGGAAGTGTGGCAAAAATCCATCCCAGAAGGCAATAGTCTCTAAAAATCCAAAATGGATGAATCTGATTTTTGGAGGAGAGATCTGGCTGAGCCCACCCACTGGTGTGGCTAAAAATCATAAACACACCCCTCTCCTGCCCTCTCCTAATCTAATCAAGGGGGCACCTAGCTGTCTGGGGTTGCAGGATGTGGGGGTGTTGCTGGGTGCTCCAGATGTCCTTCTCTGCCTTTGAAGACCAGTTTGGCAGCCCTCCCCCTTCCTGCTTCCCCATCTGCTGAGGGGAGATTCTCTCCCCCAAGCACATTCCTTTGTGTAAAGCCAGGCCACTTCACACCTCATTAAAGTGGCCTGGCAGAAGCTGCTGCAGGCTGGCCAATAAGAGCACAGCAGCAAAAACAATGCAGAGCTGAAATTGGCAACTTTTTAGGTAAAGTCTAAACTTTTTACCTGCACTAGTTATATTAAATCCAACAACTGGAAGTTGTGGGATTTATTATAACAATCAATTTGATACCAAATTCTTGGTATGTAACATTTAAGGAGACTTTAAAATTTAAAATAAAGTCTGCCCATTCTAGCCTATGAAGGCCATTTACTTCAATGAGGGAAAAACGAATTTGGCTGTTTTTACCTCACCAGGGCTTATAAATCTATTTTTATAAAGTCCCTGCTTATAGTTACATGGCACCCAGCCCTAGGGGCACATAGGGCACACCTTAGGGGTGACTTATATGTAAAAATAAGGTAGTTTAAAACTTTGGAAGTACCTTTAATTCCAAAGTCGAATTTGCATATAACTTTAATTTAAAAGCAGCCAGCAAGGCAGGCTTGCTTTTAAAATGACACTGGGCACCTCAGCAATGCACCTAGGTGTGCACCACCTATGCTGTGGTCCCTAAACCTACATGCCCTACCATATACTAGGGACTTATAGGTAGGTTAACTTAGCCAATTATAATTAGCCTAATTTGCATATCCATTTTACACAGAGCACTGGCCCTGGGACTGGTAAGCAGTACCCAGGGCACAGCCAAGAGTCAGTAACCACCAGTACCTATCCAGAAAGAGTGGGGGTGATCAGGCAAAAAAAAAGGACTTTCCTACACCTGTACATCTAATAACAGCCCAGCTAAAGCAGCTGATGTATAATTAATATTCTTAACTACTGAAAATGAAAGTTTATGAATAACTCTGGTATTATACATGCGAGCCCTGGCACCCCTACGATAGAACCAGCTAAACTGACATATTCAGTTTTGGAAAGCAATGAAATTTCAGAATCACAGTCTGCAGGCAATCGAATAGTGTCTCTGGCATAGCGAGGGTGTAGAGCAGTATCCATAGGAAACATGAGAAAGCCTAAGCGTGTCCAGGCACAAGGCCCTCCAGTTAGATTGGCTGGTATATAGGTGAAAGAGATGTTACCACATGAAAAAAGCCAACCTTTAGGCAACTTAACGTTTCGAATGTGGCTGGCAGCAGGCACCACATTCTGGCAAAACATTGAATTATTTACATTCAAACAGGTCAGGTCATTTCGTGAGTGGCACAATGTCTGTTGTGCAGCAGTTACGTTTTTGTCTCTTTTCTCCAGTTTAAGCTGAGCACATTTACCTATTTTTATAGGCTGACAGGTCAATGAATAGCACACATCTCCATTTGAGATGTTAAACGTGAGTATGGATGTCATGTTCCTCCACAACCGCCTGCCCACCTCCGGGCAATGACGGCAGTACTCATAGAGTGACAGATGGGTGCGAACGTCACTCACATCCACCATTCCATCTTGGTTTGTATCGTTAACGATGTGCAATAATACCGCAGCAGGAGTGGGCACAGCCACTAGACACGTGGTAATCAGATCTTGAACGTTTCACATGTTACTCATACAGAAGTGAGATACATTCAGCACTTCCTGCGCCAGATGAATCCAAACATTGTTCGGTTGATGTAATAGCGTCGGCATCTGCGGCTGACAAGTGAATCTTTGGGCTATGAGCCCCTCCCGCTCCCCGGTGGAGCCTCCCGAAAGGGCTCCATACACCAAATTCATCGCACAGGCACCCCACAGGATGATCTGAGAAGAACAAAAGACAAAACACGTATTATCATTCTCGCAAATAGCATTTGTCAGCGGGAACATGTTCCCATTTGTCTTGACCAGGTCGCATAACTACCAGGACATTGTCTGGTCCAGTGGCAATGACATCAGCGGGTTGAGGAGGGTTATTTGGGGATTCAATCCACACTTTGGCCCCCGGGTTCTTGTCAGTAGATCCGAACCCTCCTTTGCCTCTTACAGTGAGAAGGGCTGGGGCACTCCCCTTCTTGACAACACCTCCATAAACCGGCATGATGACAATTTGGGCAAAGCGATCACCGGGTTGCACCACTAGCTCTGTGTCACCACTGTTCAAGAGAATGACTTTCAATTCGCCCTGGTAGTCTGCATCTGTCACGCCTCCTAAAATTTGGATGCCTCTAAGGGTGAGCCCAGATCGAGGGGCGATTAGACCATAATGCTCAGGGGGAATCTGAATTCCAACCCCTGTTTCAATCAGAGTGATGTCTCTGGGCTTCAATCGATGCATGTGTAAAGCATGCAGGTCAAGTCCTGGAGATTCTGGTGTAGCTCAATATGGTGCCAAAGCTCCTGGAGCTGTTTCCCAATACACAATGGTATTGCTTGCTGTAAATGGATTAATCTGTAAAGCAGTTGTGAGTATTCTCATGAGAGGTGTCTCGGCATTCGTAAGGGGTCAGTTGTTCAAAATTTGCAAAGCATTGTACAAATTGTCCCTCCACCCCTTCAGTGTCCCATCAGACAGTTTGTGCAATTGTTCTTTCAACAACCCATTCATTCTCTCAATCAGTCCCGCTGCTTGTGGGTAGTAAGGTATGTGAAAAATCCACTCAATGTTGGTTTGTGCACAATAGTCCTGCACTACTCTGCCCTTGAAGTGGCTGGCGTTATCACTTTGAATTTGGAGCGGCACTCCATAATACAGAATCAACAGATCTAATGTTTTCAGGGTGCTCTGCTGAGTTGCACGCTTGCAGGGAAAGGCTATGAGATAACCAGAGTAAGTGTCCACCACTGTGCAGGCATACTGACACCTTCTGCTCACTGGCATTGGTCCAATGTAATCAATCTGCCATATCTGTCCTGGCAATTTACCTCTGCCTAACTGGCCTCTCACCACCTGTGGGACAGGTCTGTGATGTGTATGCTGACAAATGGGACATTCAATGATTACTGTTTTAATTAAATCTAGGGGAAGATGCATCCCTCTAATCTCTGCCCACCTGTGAGTAGCTTTTTCTCAAAGATGTCCGCATTTCTGGTGTGCCCCTTTAGCCATTCCCACCAAATCAGAATTCTGCGCCTCCACTTCAGCCTCTTGAATCTTGGCTCGATCGTCTGCAAGACAATTGAACCATCGGTCTAATGAATCAGTTGGACAGTGAGCATCCACATGATAGATAGTCATGGTGCTTTGAGGTAACATTTCCCAGATCTCCTGCCATAACTCCTTCCCCCATATCTCTGTGTTATGGATTTTGTACTGATGTGCATGCCGCGTTGGAAGTCAAGTAGCTAACCCATTGGCGGTAGACCAGGAATCTGTATAAATGTGACATTTTCCAGGTAGCTCTTGTTTCAAAGCTTGATATACAGCGTAAAGCTCTGCAAACTGGCTACTTCTTCCCTGTCCTGTAGTTGTTAAAAGCTTCTTTGTAACAGGATTATAGGACACTGCTTTCCAGTGCCTTTTCGCTCCAACATATTTTGCTGAGCCATCTGTGAACCACACATGTTTTTTATCATCTGCAGACAAGTCTGCGAACGGCTGGCCCCATCCTACCGGAGAATCACATACCGGAGGTACATCATGCAACATTTCTGTATTCTCCACAGGATCCTGCGCTACCTGCTCATGCAAAATGTCGGTTCCTTTTGGACCCGCTCGGGCCCTGTCCTGGACATACCATTTCCATTTTATAATGCTGGCTTCCTGTGCATGCCCAATTCTGTGAGTCTTAGGAGAACTCATCACCCACTGCATGATGGGGATTTCAGGTCTTAAAATCACATTATGTCCCAATGTAATTTGCTCGGTATCAACCAGAGCCCAATAGCAAGCCAGCAGCTGCTTCTCAAAGGGAGTATACCGCTCTCCTGCCTCGGGTAACTTCTTTGTCCAAAATCGCAGGGGCACTCTCTTTCTTCCTTGTTTTTGCCATAAGCTCCAATTAGCATGCTGCCCCTGGACTGTCACATTCAGCTTGATGTCTCCCTCCCGAATCGGCCACAAATCCAAAGCATGCTGAATGGCGTATTTCGCCAATTCAAACGCGCGCTGCTCCTGCTCTCCCCATTCAAACGCATTCTTCTTTCGTGTAACTTTGTACAATGGGGCCAAAATCTGAGACAAATGGGGTATGTGCTGTCTCCAATACCCGAATAGTCCAATAAAACTCTGGGCTTCCTTCCAATTTCGCAGCACTGCAAATTCTTTAATCTTTTGTTTCACTTTTGGCAACACTTCTCTGTGTCCCTGATTCCACTGAATGCCCAAAAATGTCACGCTCTGAGTCGGTCCCTGCACTTTCTCGGGGTTAATCTCTCACCCTTAATTCTGCAAATGTTCCACCACCCTGTCTAGCTGAATCTGCACCTGTTCTTGTGTCTCTCCCTGCATCATCACGTCATCTATGTAGTGGGAAATTTGCACTCCGGGAACCACTGGTACTTCATCCAAATGCTCTGCCACCAGCCGGTGACAGATAGCGGGGCTATGTAAATACCCCATGTGCAATCTACAGAAGGTGTACTGGCGCCCCGCCCACTGGAATGCCAGCTGGGGCTGGCTCTCAGTGGCTATTGGTATCATGCAGAACGCATTGGCAATGTCAGTTGTGGCATACCAGGTCCCACTGTGTTTCTGTATGTTTTCAATCAAAGTAATGGTGTCTGGGACCGCCGCAGTCAGAGGAGGGGTATGTTTATCCAACTGGCGATAATCAATGCAAATCCTCCAACTGTTATCACTTTTGCGAACAGGCCAAATGGCATTATTCCACGCAGTGGTGATGGGAATTATTACCCCGGCCTCCAGTAAGTCATGTATAGTCTGGCTAATCTCTTCATGTCCTCCCGATATTCTGTACTGTTTCATTTGAATCACCTTCGTGGCTTGGGGAAGTGTTACTGGAGGAATCTTCAACAGCCCCACCCTCGCGGCAGCTATTGATATAAATCTTTTGGGACCAAATTGATAACATCCATCTTCCAAATGTAGGGTCATCCCTTTCAAAATGTCAATCCCAATAATGTACTCAGGAATGGGCACAATCAAGACAGTGTATTCCCTCTTTGGGAGTGCCCCTATTTTCATGGGAACCACTATCTGCACTGCTGGGGTTTCTTTTCCGCCCAATACCGTAATGGTGAAGTACTGTACCTTGAATTTTCTTGGGTTTCCATGAATTAAAGAGGCCTCCGCTCCGGTGTCAACAAGGGCTCCAACTTTCTGAACATTTCCACGTTTCCCAAAAATTTCTACTTTAACATGTGGTCTGTTATCTTTGCGAGCCCATCCCTGCACCGGAGTTTGATCTATTTCCTAGTCTATTTTCACTCTGTGCACATCGGAGTCTGCCCAAGTCAGATCTGGATACAGTCTGCGGTAATTCTCAGGAAACTCCTCCTCCCTGTCTCTGCTTCGCAACCTCTCTGAGCTTACCAGCTCTCTCTCCCACTCTCTGCCTCGAGTTCTCTCGGGACCTGTCTGTTCCCGATCTCTCTCTCTGCTCCGGGTTCCCTCTGAGCCTCGGTGCTCTTGCTCCCAATCTCCATCATCTGGGGATCTCTCTCTACTGCGGGGCTCTCTCCTTCTCTCTCCCTTTTCATCCTCGCGCTCCTCCCATCCTGCCTTTCTCTGGTTCACCAGTTTGTTATCGTTCTTGTTCCCTTTCCTGCTCCCCTCCTTCTTATCTAAACCGCGTTTGCGGTACATCTCCCACGTGTCCTTGGTGGTTATCCCATCAATGTCATCCCTGGCCACCCCATCCTTCAACAAGGCCAGAAACATGTCCCGCCTTGACACCCTGTTGTTATCAGTACGACTCTCAGACCGTGAATTCCTCTCTGGCTTAGTCCACTCCCCTAAATCACTTAACTCACGCACTGCTTCTACCACCTGAGACAGTGGGTTACCAGTCTGATTAATTAACAAAGTCATGCTTGTATGCAGGAGGAGCGGACCTAATCAGCCGGTTTCGCACAGACACATTTAAAATTCCATTCATCAAATTATGAGCATTACCCAGAAAGATAGCTGTTTTCAACCCTTCCTCCTTCAATCTATGTACTGAATCTCTCAAAGTATACCAAGGTTTATCATTAGGCGGCCAGTCTGTCTTTGTCGGATACTTCTGAGCACACCATTGCGCTGCTAACTCCAACAGATTGGTCATGGGACCATTCCCTGGATAAGTTCTAAACTCATTTTGGATAACTGGGTCCGTACTTAAGATACAAAGCCTCGGGGCGTTGCTGTGATCTATTTGGACCCCCTGACCCCTCATATCATGAACTCGTACCATCCACGTAAGCAATGCTTCCCCAGACCTCTGTCGAAATCTGTCTATCACATCACTTAGTTCATGCTGAGTGTAATCCTCCAGAGCATCCAGCATCACCCCTCCAGGGTTAGCTGGGCTATGCTGTAACTTTCGCCGATACATTGGCTGCGCACTGACAACATTCCTGGGCTCTGTCTTTTCCTGACTAACATCTTGACAGTTATCACCCCCGGACTCATCTGAAAAATCAGACGTATTCCAGATGTTTCCATCCCAAAATTCAGGGTCAAAGGCTAATCCTGCCTGAGAGATAGCTAAATGTACCTTCTTTTTATTAACTTTCCCTCTTCGTTTTTTGTCTTTATATTGAGCGACGCTAACTGCCGTCCTCTCTGCAACCAGCTGGTACATTTCAAGCTTATCATTTAACAATTTATTTTGACAAGCTAACATAGTAGAGGAATTTCAGGCTTCTACTAACTCCTTCTCCAGCTGCTCGTGGTCTTTCTGTAACTGTAAAAAATGTTCATGCAACGTTCTGTACGCAGAGAGCAAGATCCAGCCTCACCTCCCTAACGTACAAATCTCTTTTCCCTTGTCAATTGACACTTTTTGTAAACATGTAAAAACATCTTTAGGTTCTGCATTTAACATACACGCATTCCAATTTTCACACAAACCAGCACAAAGTGACCATTTCTGAGCTAAAAGTTTATATGGGGCAGTTTCCCATCCCGGTATTCGTATGTCCGGAATTGGTACATGAGAACTTGCTTTTGAACTCGCTTTGATCTTATTAAACATTTTCTTTTTTCAAATCCTGCAAACGACTACGCCAAATTGTGTTGCCTCACTCTTCAGAATAACAGAACTATGCACTTCAGGATAGTTTAGGGCACAATGTGAAGCAATCACTCTCAAACACCTTAGTAAGTAGAATAATCAAGTTTATTTAAGGGGCAAGTTCTCATATAGCAAAACTGACCACACTAATATATCATGAAAAATAACATGAGAATAACAGTGAGAATATAAACACTCTGTGATATCATGAAAAATAACACGAAAATAACTGCAAGAATAAGTGCATATTACACACGCACACACAATATGCTTCAATGCTTATAAATTAAAAGGCTTCACCGAAATGAGATTCTGCATCCCTCTGCCGCACACAAAGCCGGTGTTCTGCTTTCCTTCTTATCTCAAATCAGAGCTTACTGAACATATCAAGAATGCACTTCTGAGTTCAAAGAAGACTTTTATTGTTGTTAATTCTTCCCCACCCACAAGTTCGTGAGAGACGAATTAATAGATTTCAAGCACAAAAGTAGTCACAGCATTAAAACAAAATATATCTCAGTTGCAATGTACACAGCAGGTTATATATATATATATATGATATTGACAAGATATTGAATGCAAAGCAAAACAAATACTTCACCGTGTGAGAAACTGTTTACAGCTTCATCTTTCTGAGGTCTGCAAGTTGATGACTCCGGTCAACTGAGAGAAAGAGATTATCTACCCACACAGGAGACTGGCAACTGGCGCCAAGTTCCAGCCTGAAGTCCTGCAGATTTCAATCTAATTCTCTGAAGCCCGAGTCATCCGTACAAAAGCGTGCCCCCTCCTCTCAGACCTGGGAAAACTACGCAAGCCTTTGGAGACTGGCCAGATCTCCTAGACTCCTCCTCTTCCCAAGACTGAGCAGAAAGGAAAACACCAAGGGCCATATTTATACTTTTTGACGCAAAACTGCGCTATCGCAGTTTTGCGTCAAAAAAATTTGCGCCGTCTAACGCCATTTGGATGCGCCATTCGGGCGTCAAATTTATACTTTGACGTACGGCAGCGCAACCAACAGGTGGGAGTCATTATTTCGTGACGCAAACAGCGTCGGTCTGTCGTAAGGGAAACCCACGTAAAAGTGACGCAAATCACTGTGGGTCGATTTACGACAGCGCAATCGTGAAAACGCCGGTTTTTTTCACGCTATTGCGTGACATTTTTGCGCGAAAACTGCACTTACAGGAGAGGAGACCCAAAATGGATCCTAGATGCCCCAACAGACCCCAGGAGGATGAGAGCAGACCAGGAACCAGCCAGGAGGAAGCATACAGGAACTAGGACATGGTAAAGAAAAAAATAAAGTGTCGCTTCAGTGCAGAGGAGCAGGAAATCCTGGTGAAAGAGGTGACGGAACACCAGCACCAACTTTTCATATCCTCAAAATTGCCACTCAGTAGGAGAGAGGCCATCTGGAAAGAAATTGTGGACAAGATAAACAGTGTGGCTGAAGAACGCCGGACAGTCACCGAGTGTAAGAAACGCTGGCATGACTGTAAACGTAGGACCAAAGAGAAAATGGCCAGGAACAGGAAGGCAGCAATGCAGACTGGAGGGGGGAGTCCAGCACAACAGGAGGCCCTGGACCACATGGAGGAGATGGTCGCAGCCGTCATCCCGGAGGAGATCGTCACAGGGATACAAGGACTGGACAGCGCAGACTACCACGACACTACGCACATGCAGGGTAAGTCGCATGGGGAATTACAATGCAATAATGGGGACTGTAAGCAGGGGGGGATACCTACTACACAATGCATGTAACTTAGCACATATATGAAGTGGCATGGGGAAAGGGGCACGGCAGGGGGGAATGGCCAGTACTGACCATAGCCGGGGCACGACAAAATACTGCCACCACTACAGTCCCACTGGGACATCCTGTAATTACAACAAGAGAGCCAAGGGAAACCAGTGACAGGTGGGAAGGACACTACCCTGAATCCACATCCAGGCACTTGTTTTGCACAAACTATTCCCCATCAACTAGGTCCCTACCTGTAATGCAGTAGCAAATACAACAACTGCAACTTAACTGCCACCACAGTTGACAATAACACCTCTCATCTCTGGGCAGCTATAGTACCAAATGGCAGGAACCCCACCCTGGAACATACATTCCTAAATTAGGGGATGAGGATGACATCTGCAACTACTCCTAGAAATAAGACAAAGGTACCAGTACACTTAAATGCCGAATGTCCATAACTGACACATACATAAGCCTAAGTAAACAGCAATAGGAGCCACACAGCACTAACTACACACACATGCTGCATACGTCAGGGTCCCTCACGTGCCTGCCTAACAATGCTACATCACAAATGTCATACTGCTCAGACAACAACATTGACGAGGGGACACAGGCAACTGGTCAATGAAACACATCTGCACAGTCTAACCCAAAAATAGGACATTCATACGATAAACAGGCCAATCCAGTAAGACACACATGAGACCCCATCAGATACAAACATCAACAATGTTTACATCCATACCACATCCTAACATTGACATACATAGGTCATGCCACCTAACATGTACAGATCATGCAATGTGAATAAAAAGTGTATGGTGCAGGGCCTGTGAGGCAAGTGTGCTGGCAGGGCAGTCACAACACCCACAGTCAGTCAAAGTGTAGCGTGGCAAGTGAAACGTATACTTTGCGCAATAGCCTCAGGCTGGAGGCCTTTGTGCATCTTACCCTGAATGTACTTATACTCATTTGCTCACATCTAAGTGCCTCAGAGCACTTTGCACTAAATTAATCTCATTGCCCTTCCTATCAGTTAATGTAGCAAATAGTCATTCCTAAGGTGTTGGCAATTAGTCAAATCACCCTGTTTTGCCTACTTCTGCACTGGAGTTTGCCAGAACATATTCACTCTGTGCCCCAGTCAAGGATACCGTCTGGTTCGTTGATGATAGATGTGGTAGGGGTTAAGGTTTGCCATTCCTGCGTAGGGAAACTTTGTCATCACAATGACATATGTCTTTTAAATTCACTTCCTCGTCCCAAGACACGCATGGGGGAGTTTACAAACAGAAAATCACATCTAGATGCTGCCTGCCTTGCTGCTGATGCACAACCAGATCCCAGCCCATTCCTCTGATATGAGGGATGATGTCTCCCCTGTGATTCAGACAGCCAAGCTCCAAACTTAACATGCTGTGCTATATATAGAACAAGCAGAGGGAGAGTAGAAACTGTTAGGCACCATGATAGCTGTGTACCAATGTATTACTCTCCTGCGGACTATTTCAGTTCTAACTGTGTGTATTGTTTTGGTTATTGGGGCTCACACCTAAATTCCTACAAGTCAGTTGTACAATGAAACTTCATATCAAACAAATACTGTCTGTGTCATTTGTGTATGGGAACATACCGGAAAAGATAGAAATGTGTAGGACCTGAGTGACCACCACTTCCCTGAGAAGTCCCAAAGATGTCATGGGCTTGGACTTCTAAACATTCCTCTGTTGTGGGAGACCAGAGGCACTGCTAGTCTGTCTGAGCTAAATAGAATATCTGGGTGACAGAGTTATTTACAAGTGGGTCAAACTTAGTCCCCCACACCATTAGCTATCCTGCTGCCTAGAAAGCCAAGAATCACATGTAGGATAATGAGAGCCCACCCAAACAAATGTCCCTCCATAACAATAGTGAAACACCGAGGGAGGAGTAGGACAAAAAAATGCATATTCCGAAATAATTACAAATCAACACCTAGAGATGACCTGGCAGGCATGTCTGATAGCTCCATATCATACATGTGACACACAGGTGGGCCATAGGCCTACAACAATGCCCTATGACGGACAGCAGATACCAAGACAAAATCAGAGTACAAAGTTAAGGCATCCAAAGGCTTGTATCTTAGTGCTAAATGATCTCAACACAGACACCCTAATTGTACCCTGTTTCTTTGCAGAGGAACACGGATCTCCTGCCGATATGCCTGTCCATGAGTTCCCTGATGACATGGATGACGAGACCATCAACCTCACACAAGAGACCATTGACATGGTCCTCGAAAGCCTCCAAACCCCCCCTTCAGTAACAAGGAGGAGCCAAGAAGAAGCAGCCACCACAGTAGAACCACCCGCCACCCCAATTGTAAGACCTGCCAGCTCCAACACAGCTGAGGACTCTGACGACACTGGCACCAGCTTCGAAAGAACAGTCGTTGGGGTCCAGCGGGAGCTGGCCAAGGAGGTGCGGGTGGGGATGCAAACTATGGCAGCCAGCCTTGAGGGGGTGCGTTCGTGCATGCTGTCAACTGCTGATCAGGCAGCTGCAATGCAAGCCAGAACATCGCTGTTGGAGGAACTTTTAGTAACACAGAAGGCAATCTGCACAGCTGTCATCCAGTTGACCAAACAACTCCAACAGCAAGCCAGTCAGCGTGTGCACGAATGCAACATCGAACCCCTCAGGGCCGACCTGGCTGCCTACCATCGGGATGTGGCTGCCATTCTGAAAAACCAGCACGCTCTCCTTGCTGCAGTACTGCCCTTCATAACTGGACAGGGATCAGCCCCCGGGATGTCTGCCTCCATGTCTTCTGACACTGAGGTGTGTGTTGCCCCTTCACAACCAACAACAACAAGGACACACCAGGCAACACACACATCAGAAGAAGAAGACATGGAACAGATAACATTCACTCGCAAGAGTACCCGGAAGCCCTAGTCCCTGCACCATGCCCTACTCTGACCAAGGTCCTACGTTTTGACACATGCCAGCCTCACTCCAACTACCCTCAATGACTGTTCGGCAATCTACTGTTTAACTTGTCCACATTGGCTGTAAATGTTTCTCTCCTACCATTTGGCAATTCCTGTTCCTCTGCACCGTCTGTGACATCACCCCAGCATGTCAGGAGCATCATCCACACCCTGTAAATAGGATCACCATTTAAGAATGCACCAGAACGGACTCACCTAACATTGTTAATGGACTTTTTGCACTACTCCACCTAAAAATAAATATCACTTGCACACCTATTGTGTCTCTGTGTCATTTCACACTTCAACTGTGCAGTACATAACTCCAAAGTGGCTGTGTGGCAACCATGTCGATTCTCTATACTACTGTCCTGATTTCATGTATACTGAAACATCTGTGCAGTGGCCAGGATTGCATCATAGCTTTACTAGACTGAGGAAAATAACTGATGTAGGGACTAAGCACACACAATCATGCTGTGTTGGACAGAATGAGGCCCCATCCATAGCTATTCTAGACAACTAATGGTGGCTGAGAAATGTAGGCACCTTGCAATACTAAAACAAGAAATTATGCTGTAAAATGAAAGGAATGATAACCAAATTACACTGCATCAATCACCCTTACAGCGTATACTACCATGAAGGAAAGTCATGCTCAAGCAGTACACACATGATGTAGGTCAGCAATGACAGCAACAAGACAAGAGTGTGAACAAATACTCATCTACAAAGCTCTCCCTGAACTTCACAATGCTGTCCGACCTATCTATTTACCTACAAAATCAACTCTGGAAGCACTCTTTGTGAAGTAGGATACATACCAACCCCAAATCTTGATGATCTATGCACACTACCAATGGTGGCTCTCCCACATGGTGGATACTTACCAAGTTAGCACACGGGTAGCTGGCATGTTAAACCTCAATAGCCTGGGGATAGCGAGCATAGGACACAAATGTCATACTAAAACTTTCTGCTACACTGATGTCAAGGCCATGAAAAGGTAGCACCTAACGCATCAGGTAAAGGGTTAACAAAATTTTTATTTCCAATAAGTAATAAAAGAGGCAACTAAGGGAAAGATAAACCTACACTAATCTAACCTGACTACTACTAACCCACAACTGTCCCTAACTAACCTAAGCTAAACTTACTCTACACATGTAACGAAACGATCTAAACATCAACCCCCCACCCACCATTATGAGACAAGACACATGCAGGACAACACTTACTAACCTACACACATACTACACTATCCTAAACAAACATATATTTGTTTTATTATATTTTTTTTTATCGATTTTTTTTTTTTTTTTTTTTTTTAAACAGGAATCCCAACATTGCCCCCCACCCACCCACCCACACAAAAAGATAAGATATAAAGAAGAAGGACCCCCCACCCTCTTACCTAACACTAACTAAGCTAATTTCCTACACTTATCCTATAACTAACCCCCCAAACCCAACTAACAGTATGAAATAGGAAAGAGGTGAGAGGGGAGGGGTAAAAGTTCTGGAGGGCAAAATGTCTACTGATTTGGCCTCCGTAGTGTTCGCCGGATGGAGCGCACCTTCCTCTTCACCTCAGCCATGTCCTCCGTCAGGGTGTCAACTTTTGCAATCAACCTGTCCAATTTCCTTGACAATGCGTGGAAGTCCGCTGGGTTGATCGGAGGGTCAGTGCAGGTCTGGGTGCCGGTGGAGGTGGATTGTGTTGGTGGAGTGGTGTGGGCACGGGACTGCCCTGCTCCCACCACACGGCTGGGTCCAGGTCTGGATGAGGATGCCTGGTCCGTTGCTGGGTCCACTTGGCCAGACCTGGTGGATGTAGTGGCGGGGGTTGTTGGGGGCACCGTTGGGGGAGCCTGTGGTGTGGCATACCACGCCCCGGAGGCCCGTTCCGAATTGTATCTGCGGGCCATCCTCCGATACCCACACTGCACCTGCAGGATGTGGCTGTACCTCATTGCCCGGCGCTCAAACTGGTTGCGAGCTGCGGCACTCAGGTTTGCAGCTGTGAAGAGAAAAGGCAAATATTGAGCATAGAATTTACAGTGGGTTGAATACCACAATGGGTAATTTGTCCATTACTAGCAATGTATTGGTTGCAGCAATTGTTACAACATAGTTCACGGGAAGGCTCAGAGGAAGTACATGTGAATCATGCATACTGAAGGGCATATCACATATAGCATATCCATGTCTCTACATGATGGATGACATCACCCTAAACTACTCATACAATTCATACCTAAGGCATTATACATTATGGCACCAGCTCGTCCGCATACTGACTTCACTACATATGTCATTCTATGTGATAAGAATCACACTCCTCACTCAATGGCATTTCGAAATAGTTGTGTGCTAAGATTGAACCCCTGGCCATGAATCAGATGTCGACACTATGGGCCAGATGTAGGAATTGATGGGAAATCAACTAGCAAATTGCAAAGCTGAACGGTGTCTCTGACACCGTCTGCGAGTCACTATGGGGTCCCTAAATCCCACCTCATGAACATCAATGATGTGGGTTCCAACTTGCACCACCTTAGCAACTATGGGCACTCACGGGGATGGAGGCCTGCTGGGAACAGCAGAACTCCATAGACGTGACTGCTTTTAAATGAAGCAAGTTATTTGTCACCAAGTGTAGGCCCTTTATCTGAAAGGAAAATGAGCTGCGATTTGTTTAAATTCACAACAATTGATGTTTCGTAATTTACACAATAATTATTGCTCCCCTAGACCACTGGCTGTTTTGTGCAGGAGTATTTTGGTCCACTCACAAAGGTGAAGGTTCACAATGAGGACCCCTTCCAGTCAGCAAGTTGGTTAGCATCCACTTCAAGTGGATGATAACAGCTACTCACTTTGCAACCACGTACTCGTTAGCAAATGGGATTGCCTACCACTGTGATTTGCAAGTAGGGCTGGTAAACTCCTTTATTTTTTTCATTTAGAAAAGCATTTTGCGAATATGTACATGACCACCAAAAACATTTCGGATTAGGAAACAGACGTTTGCAAATCACTAACATCAAATTATGCTATTTGCAATGTGTAGACATTTTGCTACATCTGGACCTAGGTACAAACTCAAGTCACAAAAGGTGTTAAGTACGTGTAACATACTGGTTGCTACAGTCCTAGGTACCCTGTTTCACAGTAACATCCCAGTCTTTGTGGGTGGTGTGGGAAGAACAAACAACAATCCCATGATCAATGCACAACCAGGAGTGTACAGAAAGTTCAACAAGCATGTGCCTTCACACACAACACCTATGAAGGGCTAGCAACACGTTGGAGTCAGCCCAACCTTGTCACATCCCAGGTCCACACATGTCAAAATGATATGACTTAGCCCAACATAACATACTATTAGTGAGGCATGTTTTACAACACACACAGAGGCGGTAGAACACCCATTCACATGATTCAACAGAACACCTAGGCCATTGCACTCAAGTCACACACACTTCGAGGTCACCTTGTGGAAGTACATGCCCCCGGAAGATCCGACCTACAGTGTACACAGTCCATCCTCAACTAGGAAGAAGCACTTGTCATCGAAGCCATGTGCCTAAGCTATCTGGGAGACTGTCAGTCTGATATGCTGACTCAGTTAATGGCAAGTTCCTGACCAAGTCTAACATTGACCAGTGTATTCAAAATGAGTCATGCTATTCCCAATTGTTGCACTAATTGAATGACCTACTGCCCCTCAATCGAGAGATGACTAGGTATTGCTTTACAGAAACATTATTCCAATTTGATATCACACCAAAACAACAAAGCCAATGAACGGCCAGCACATCAAATCATGAATTATCCTGAACACACAGTAATCCATCATGCTTCATTTCCAAACAATGTAAATAGCACTTAGGCAACACTCACTGTAGGTATCGGGGTCGTCAAAATGGGCCACCTCACCAACGGTGTACGGGGCTGGTCCACCTGTAAAGCATGAAAGGAAGATTTTACTCAGACTGGGTGAACAGACAAATAATTTCTGTTACAATGACAGTGTGTGAATATTACATGGTAATGATACACTTTCACACATGCTCATCCTGCCTGGCTGACTTTGTATTCTAGATTATCATTGGATGAGTCTCCTGCTCCAGTGACACACCCTACTACACTCATGCAGTGGCCAGGACAGTCATGTGTCGTCCAAGTTAATCCTCCATTAGTAGGCCCCAACAATCATGTGATCCATACATCTCAGCATGTGCATCCCAGAGAGAAACATTCCACAACTGGTTCCATGAGGACTGCATGACCACTCACAATCAAACAGGCTATGTGGACAGGCTCAACACACAGCAACCAGACACACATGTGACATATGTGTGGACAACATGACTAACTTCATGTGACGTGAAGGCAACACACAGGTGTAGCATCATCATGTGTTTGCAATTTTCGGTCTAGCTATGGCGTCTACATATGTAGGTATGTTGTTTCTACATGACGTACTCACTGGCCATTATGACCAGTAGAGTACAAATAGAGCAGTTCACGTGTTGCTTTTCAGACACAAATGCAACAGTACATTCCATGCAGCTACAGCCATCTGGTATGTGTTGCAAAAATGAGGCATCGGCCTGGTAGCATAGGTCTTCATACACATCCTGCAACAAATACACATTTGGACACATATGTATACCTTTGTAGCGCAGCATTTGCATCATTTTGTGACGCAGAGAGGGGGCTACTTAGCAAAATACAAATAGATGTTGCATTTTACTGCTGTTATTGGGTGTACATGTGTAGCAAAAATGGGGATTTAAGTGTATGCCCATGGGCCTAGGTTTCCCTAGCATAACACGCAGTCAGCTACTTATTTTGCAGATTGGCTACCAATCATCACATGTTCACGCACACATTCCTATTATTCCCATGTAATTGATTAGTACTCACCAACATAGCCACCAATCCGGAGTCCCAGGTGGTCCAGCAGGTCCTGTTCCCTGCTGATCAGATCTGCCCAGCGGTGCTTGAGTTGATGTATATTCCTCAGACTCCCGTAGACCCGGACCAGGTGATGGCGCACCTTCTCCCAACGGATTTTCCTCGCCTCCGTGTGATACCCCTGTATCACACGGCCCCCAGCCTCCAGCATCAGTGGGAGGAAATGGCTTACGAGCCATATGAAGCCCCCCAATTCGTCCTCACCCATCCTGGACAGACGAGGCCTACCTGACATGATGAGAGGTGTAAAAAAGTACAAAAGAAAAATGAAAGAAAAAGTGGGAAATGGGGAAAGGTAGAGGTGTGAAAGAAAAAGAAGAAGGAGAAAAATAGCCCAACTAAACCCCCAAACTATGCTACCCACAACAGACTCCCACAGACAATACAAACTATCACAGGTATAGACAAAATAACACTAAACAGACTGAGACAATGTTAGACAACAATAAAAGATTGACACAAAGACAAAATACAAGGCACACAGGACACTAAAGCAGTAAAACACAGGACAACACCTTTCACACAACCACACAGTCTAGATAACTCTGAGACTGCAAAGTGAAAGTGAAAGTCAACTCCCAGTACAGATTTGGTAAACAGGATATCCTATTACATCACTTCCTGCATAAAATGGCTGCCGTTTTTATTTTCGCGTAATGCGTCATATTTTCACGCATACACAGATGTGCGTCATATTTTTTTGACGCATTACAGTGCACATGATGCGGAGTGTAAAAATATGATATGAATATTAATATTTCAAATTGTACATGAGATGACCAACATATTGTGCATGTAGCCTCAATTTCACCACGCATACATCATGGGCGTCGTTTTTTTTACACGTACAGTGGTGTACATGATGCGGAGTCAAAAAATATGATATGAATATTAATAATTAATACTGTACATGAGATGACCAACATATATTCCATGTAGCGTCATTTTTACCACGCATACATCATGGGCGTCATTTTTTTTACACGTACAGTAGTGCACATGATGCGGAGTGAAAAAAAATGATATGAATATTAATATTTCAAATTGTACATGAGATGACCAATATATTGTGCATGTAGCGTCAATTTCACCACGCATACATCATGGGCGTCGTTTTTTTTACACGTACAGTGGTGCACATGATGCGGAGTCAAAAAATATGATATGAATATTAATAATTAATACTGTACATGAAATGACCAACATATTGTCTATGTAGCGTCATTTTTACCACGCATACATCATGGGCGTCATTTTTTTTACACGTACAGTGGTGCACATGATGCGGAGTCAAAAAATATGATATGAATATTAATAATTAATACTGTACATGAAATGACCAACATATTGTCTATGTAGCGTCATTTTTACCACGCATACATCATGGGCGTCATTTTTTTTACACGTACAGTGGTGCACATGATGCAGAGTGAAAAAATATGATATGAATATTAATAATTAATACTGTACATGAAATGACCAATATATTGTGCATATAGCGTCAATTTCACGACGCATACATCATGGGCGTGTTTTTTTTTACACGTACAGTAGTGCACATGATGCAGAGTCAAAAATATTCTGGATGTAAATAATAATTTGAAGGTGAAATATCAAGACACTTTTGGATACATTTGTATCTGACTCTGCATTGTGTGCACTCATGTACATGAACAAATTATGACGGCCATGCTGTATGCGTAGAATATGGAGCAAATTTATCCAAATGTCTTCATGTGTTTAGCTTTGGAAAGGTGATTTGTCATGGTAAAACGGTGCGATGTGAGACACATTTGTGTTTGTATATGACAAATGTCCGTACTTTTATGTATAGACGGCCTTCACACTGTGATGTTTGGGATACGTTAACTAATGTATTGACCATATTTGACAACATATTTGGTGTAATTGCTGATGGCTATTTTGAAATGAGGTTTTTGATACCATTATGTATTCCGTCTCCAAAATGTCCCCACCTTTATGATGGGGATGCTTTTATCTGTAGTCCTAACAGGGAGTGGGAGAGTCACTTTCAGTTTTTATGGGGCTGACCATGTCCCATTATGATTTTGTGTTTCATATTTGTGTAGGACTTGTGACATGGAGGCCACACATGTGCCTTATGCATGTGTTTAGTTCACAAGTAAATGATTCTTGTATGTTTTGGGGGTGGTAGAGGTGGAGTTAGGCCCCCAGCACCCTAGGATTTGACCATCCAGAATAGCTACTGTATCCATGGAGTATTTTTATCATATCCTGGCAAACCTGCAGCAGCGGGCGAATGTAAGGCCATATGGTATGAATGACTGTTGACCATTCATTCATCTCATTAGCCCATTTGACGTTTGCAGTAATGATGATTTGGAGCTAAGTTGCATACCATTTTCATATGACTAAGGGGGTCATTCTGACCGCGGCGGTCGGCGGTCGCCGCCCGCCAAGCGGTTCCCGCCGAAAGACCGCGGCGGTCATTCTGGCTTCCCCACTGGGCTGGCGGGCGACCGCCAAAAGTCCGCCCGCCAGCCCAGCGGGAAACACCCTTCCCACGAGGACGCCGGCTCAGAATGGAGCCGGCGGAGTGGGAAGGTGCGACGGGTGCAGTTGCACCCGTCGCGAATTTCAGTGTCTGCAAAGCAGACACTGAAATTCTTTGTGGGGCCCTCTTACGGGGGCCCCTGCAGTGCCCATGCCATTGGCATGGGTACTGCAGGGGCCCCCAGGGGCCCCGCGGCACACCCTACCGCCATCCTGTTCCTGGCGGGAGACCCGCCAGGAACAGGATGGCGGTAGGGGGTGTCAGAATCCCCATGGCGGCGGAGTGCGCTCTGCCGCCATGGCGGATTCTCAAGGGCAGCGGGAAGTCGGCGGTACACCGCCGACTTCCCGTTTCTGGCCGCGGCTGAACCGCCGCAGTCAGAATGCCCATCGGTGCACCGCCAGCCTGTTGGCGGTGCTACCGCTGACCTCCGCCATGGCGGTAATTACCGCCAGGGTCAGAATGACCCCCTAAGTTTGCAAGACTCTCAGCGTTCACGATGTGATAATGCGAAGATTGTTTTGCTTGTCTGTGTCCCTTTCTGCATAAACTGGTTTAGTGTCATGTTACAATCTTTCTGCTAGGTTCAAACTGGGACACAACTGTGATGGTCTACTTTCAAATATTAGGTTGGTTGTATGACATATGTGTACATGTGTGTGGGAATGTGGATCCAGTATGACCTGTCTGTGTGTATGTTGTCACTGTAACTTCAAGGTCTCCTCCTGAGTTAGTGGCAGCTGATGTTGTTGCAATTGTGTATTGCTCACATCATACACTTGAGAGAAGCCATTGATGACATGTTCACGTACACATGGATGGTCCCACCCTGTCTCTGAACACGTGTGATGTGACTTTCAAATGATCTCCAATTTTGGGCTGGATGAGAGACTGTTTCAGTTGTTTGGATCCGGCATGTGTAATTGTCACATTTGTACTCTTGTTGGGCTCTGTGTATGGTAATGTAACATGTCACATCCTACCCTCTGTGCATACAGTTGTGATGTTTATTTTTGGTGTGATGAATTTTAATGGCATTCTTGATCAATGAGACGACATTCATCTTCAGCTATTTCAAACTAAAGGTGGTCAGAAATGAATAGGCCAAAGCATGATGTGGTGTTTGTGATCTGTGTTTATTTACAAGTGTGGAATACAAGTGATTATAATAACTTAAGTAAAAAAATTGTTCACAAGCTGTTGGCGCCTACGCACTCCTGCTGCGGTGTTAGGTTGTTCCCCCTCCTGTTGCAGGCCAGCATCCTCCTCATCATCATCCTCAGGCATGTCTGGGTCCGGTTCAAGGAGGGGAATGTTCCTTTGTACACAAATATTGTGTAATATGGCACCAGTGAGTATGATTTTGCATACCATCTCTGGGGAGTATAGTAGGCTTCCGCCAGTGATGTCAAGGCAGCGGAACCTTGACTTTAGGATCCCAAAGGTCCTCTCCACAATGCTGCGGGTCCTCTTGTGGGCGTCATTGTATGCCCGCTCAGCAGCAGTATTTGGGTTCCCATATGGTGTCATTATCCAAGGCTGGATGCCATACCCCTGATCAGCTGAAAGAGAAACACAGAATGGTATCAATTAGATGTAGGAGGCACTGTTGTACGTATCTTTGATGGCAGTAGTTGTGTTGTGTTGTCTGTGACTATTTTGTGTGCTAATGTGACAACCTATGGTTGTTGGTGGAAACTTTGGCATTGTTTTTTTTCATTGGCTGAGCAAGTGTTTGTTGTCTAACTGTTTGTCAGCAGGATGTATTGGTTTCTCAAGTACAGTGTGCCCTCCCTTGCATTGTGACTTGTGACACAGGTGTCCGTGTGTCCTCACTGGGGGTGTGAAGATAGTTCCATGCAGAGTTGAAACATGAAAGGGTATTAGAAATGTTCATATGAACATAGCCAGGCCATCCCATCCCTTAAAAGTTATGCATTGTATTAGTGTACAGGTTATTGTGAGACTTCCAATTTGCAAGGTGACATTTAGGCAACCACAGTCATGAATGTCTTCACACTAAGCTGTGGAGTAAATTCAAATGTGTGAGAGGTTCAATGGTGACTTGTGACACATGGCTAGTGATGTGAGTACCTCAGTGTGTTCCTGTCTAGGTGTTGCTATTGTGGTGTATGGGTTGTTTATCCTAGAGGGTTTCTGTGCAGTGAGTATATATGTTGATTTTTGTCCTTACCAACAAGTAGTCCATTGCCATACCGTCCATCCTGGAAGTGTTGGTTGATGGTGGAGTGACGGAAGATGAATGCGTCATGTACACTCCCAGGATATTTAGCCACAATGTTGCTGATCAGTCCTTGGTGATCGACTATGGCCTGCACGTTGATGGAATGTGTGTGCTTCCTGTTGCGGTAGAGGTGTTCACTCGCAGCAGGTGGCACAAGGCGTACGTGTGTGCAGTCGATTGCACCAAGGACGTGCGGAAAGCCACTGATGGCGTAGAACCCCTGTTTTGTTTCCTGCTGCTTCTGCAGTGTGTTAGGGAAGCAGATGTGGCGGGGTGTCAGTCCAATGATGGCATCCAGTACTTTAGGCAGGAATGCGGAGAAAGATGGTTGTGAGATTCCACCAACCAGGGCACCAGTTGTCTGAAACGAGCCACTTGCCAGCAGGTGAAGTATGGCAAGCAGCTTTGTTTCTGTTGGGATAGTGCGTGGAGTCACTCAAGTGGGGGCCAATTGCTGTTCAATATTTGTCAGCAGCTGCTGAATGGCCTGCCAGTTCAACCGGTACCTCTGGATGATGTCTCGTTCCCTGAGGCCATGCAGGGTTGTTCGTGGGCGGAATATCCTCTCCTGCCTTCTGCGCTGTCTTTGGGGTCCCTGCTGTTGTTGTTGTGGCTGCTGTTGTTGCTGCAGGGCTCTGCGTCTACGTGCACGTTGAAGAAAAAGCACCTCCATGTCTCCCTGTTGCTGCTCTGCTGCTCTGTTGTTTGTTCTGTGTGTTCTGATTAAGTACAGGTGTGTTTGCCCCATTTTAACGCCTGCCCTGACCCAGGCGTTAAAATTTCACGCTATTCGTGCTTTGCGCCATTTTTTTGCGCCGCCTGCCGCGCGGGAGTGATTTTTGCCCTGGAGCATAAATACCACGCACCGCTATGTGCGTCTGTTTTTAGACGGGAACGCCTTCCTTGCATCTCATTAACGCAAGGAAGGCGTTCACGCAAAAAAATGATGCTATTTGCCCATACTTTGGCGCTAGACGCGTCTAACGCCAAAGTATAAATATGGCGTTAGTTTTGCGCCGAATTTGCGTCGAAAAATACGACGCTAATTCGGCGCAAACGGAGTATAAATACGGGCCCAAATGTACTCTCTCTTATCAGGTCTAATCTGGTGTGAGAAAAACATCTTGGTTCATCTTGTGCAAAAACATAGCTTGGAAAAATACAGCTTGGATTCTCAACTGCAATGTCTAACTCCACGTTAAAGGCAATACGCAGCTAACCTAAATATCAAATGTAATGTCTAATGTCAAGTCAAAGCCAATAGGCAGCTGAGCTGAATACAAAATGTAGTGTCTAATATCATGTCAAAGCCAATAAGCAGCTGAGCTGAATACAAAATGCAATGTCTAATATCATGTCAAAGCCAATAGGCAGCTGAGCTGAATACAAAATGCAATGTTTAATATCATGTCAAAGCCAATAGGCAGAATACAGAATGTAATGGCTAATGCAATGTCAAAGCCAGTAGGCATCTAAACTGGATACAGAAAGTAATGGCTAATGCCATGTCAAAGCCAATAGGCGGCTAGGCTGAACAAAACATACAATGTGCTACTGATGAACATTGAGCAACTAATATGCGCAGTGGTGAAACACAAAGTCATTGGTCAAACAAAATGAATAGCATCACAGCCGGGGAACCCAAATTGACTGTCACAGGGAGTCTCTTTCGGGACAATCAGTCCTCCTGGCATTGCGTCCAAACCAGAAGAGAGTTCCTAAACCGGTCCATCAAGGCTCCTGACCTTTATACGGTAGTATTTACTAACACCCTGGAATCTTTTCTAGAAAAAGACCCCTTCCTTTACAAATTGTGCAATCGGCGGTACCTTGTTCACCCTTCGAGACGTCTCCTCGGAATGGGCCAGGTTGCCAGAAGAGGGCTCCAAGGTGAAGCTTGCATTCCTCCTTGAGTACAGGCATATCCCCCTGTTGTCCTAACTGATAGCTTGTGGAATGTAAATAGCGCCCTTCGTATTAGGCAGATGGAGCGAAGTTGAGCAGAAAAACACCCCACCCTGCAGCTTGCCGAAGCTTGTGGAAAAACACAGAACAGTGCTTTACGCACAGAACCAGACTCGACAAAATGGAGTTGTGAACCAATGTAAAATGGAAGCAGAGGCCAATGGCCCATACCCTGCACCACTGTTCACCTTGCACGTAGTGCATGTAGCAATACAGAGGAGCAAGTCTTGGCGATTCTGCATCCTGAGGGCCTCGCAGGAGTAGATGGAGGAATGGACTCTGGTAAGGCAATATTTTACTACTATATCCCCCACCCTACCTGCATGCCATTACATACCCCCACCCTCGCCCTCACCCCCATCACTCCAACTCCTCACAAATCTCCAAATATCACAAACCACACATCCCAACACCAAGCCCTGCATGCAACAACAAAGCATGGACACCCATCCCCAAAGCATGGCCACTGCACATACCCATACACCCCCCTAAACCACCATCACACAAGGTCCCACACAGGAATGCAAGCACTGGGGTACACGGTCACCCACCCATTGCACACCATGGCACACACAGATGCAATAAACATCCTTTTATACCCCTGCAGGACCACTACCCAAAGTCACCGGACAGGAGGGTCCACACATGTCCACACCACCAACAGAAGAGGCCCACAGTGATGACAGCACCTCTGTCCAACTGGATCTAGATGACCAGCCCGGCCCATCTGGGACCTTGGGACAGTCGGTTCCCCTCACACTGGCACAGGCCACCACAATGCTTCCCACCTCTGGAAACACCAGCACAGCACCCACCCAGCGGGCCCATACCTATGTCCCCAGGACACATCAATCAGCAGTGTGTCCACCACTACAGGAAACCCAGGCTAACCCGGCACCCAAACAACAACAGGGACCTGGGGGCAGTGGGCACACGGTCCAGGGGACAGAGGCCCAGGAACACAGGGGAACTGGGAGGGCTGCTGTGCGACAGGGGGAGGACAGGCCCAGGGAACCCACTCTCCACGAGGCCTTCTCCAACGTCATGGGAGCCTACCACCATTCCCAGGAGACGGTGGCAACAGTACTGGCCAAGTTTCAGGAGACCCAGCGGCTGCAGGAGGAACAGTATTTGGGCTTCAGGGAGGAACTCAGATCCATCAATTCCACCCTGGGCACCATCATAGTGGTGCTGAAGCATAGTCCTCAACACCAGGAGGGGCACTGTGGCACAACAAGGGGCCACTGACACTAGCCTGGACGATGAACTGCCCATCACCTCCGCCGGCGCTAGTGGACAGGAGGCACCGCCACAGGACCACCACACCACCACCCCACCCCCTGCAGAGGGAGAACCACCCCGCAAACGGTCCCTGAGATCCAGGACAAAGACAGAGAATGATGCCAAGACCCCCGCCAAGAAATGAGACCACCCTGAATGTCATCCTTTTGTCCCACCTTGTCACCCTGTCCATCCTATTCTGGCCCAGCTCCACTTCCAATGCCCATTTGGGCAATGCACTTGTGAGACTAGTAGACTGGACTCTGCCATGGACATTTCGCCACCACCACCCCTCACCATTTTACAGCACCCTCCAATATTGAGCACTTAAATAAACACCCTTAAAGCACAAAACAATCTGGAGTTTGTCTGTGATTTCGAAATAGTGTATTAGCAATTAGAGTGACAAAATTCTCTTTCAATTGTAATGTCAACATACCTATGTCACACTGCTCTAGTCCATGAGGAAACAAAGCAGATGTCACACAGTGGGACCCACATCTGTGAAATCGTAAGGGAAAGTGACAACTCAGTGACCATACACTGGGTGAAAAGGACAGACAGTAGAGAGGTAGTAGTGTTAAAGTACATGTAGTAGGCAGGTTTGTATTCTTACCTGTGTCTCACTGGAAGTATTGCAGGATCACTGAGTTCCTGTTGCCGATGTCCTCTTCTTCTGCTTCCTCGTCTTCACTGTCCACAGGCTCCACAGCTGCCACAACACCTCCATCTGGACCATCCTCCTGTAGAAAAGGCACCTGTCGTCGCAAAGCTAGGTTGTGAAGCATACAGCAGGCCAAGATGATCTGGCACACCTTCTTTGGTGAGTAGAATAGGGATCCATCTGTCATATGGAGGCACCTGAACATGGCCTTCAGGAGGCCAAAGGTCCGCTCTATAATCCTCCCAGTTCGCCCATGGGCCTCATTGTAGTGTTGTGTAGGCTCTCATTATCCTAATGAGACTACTGGATTTTTGGGCGGCAAGATCGTTCGCAGTGTGAGGGACTAAGTCTGACCCACGGTGAAGGACCCTTGTCACCCCAAATCTGGTTTTTGCTCCGGCTAACTAGCAGTGCCTCATCTCTCCCGAAGGGAAGAGACAATTGGGCAGCCGAGCGCATGACATCTTAGTACTTCCCAGGGAAGTCGTGGTCACTCAGGTCACAACCGGTTCTCTCATACACAGTACGGTCTCATATAGAAATGACAAAGGCAGTGTAATTTTTAAATATTGGTTTAAAAAAACGACTGCATTTTAGATAACAAAGCATGAGCTGCAATAACCAGAACTACACAACACAGTAGGATTAAAATAGTAACGATGAGAGTGAAGCACAAGAATAAGGCTATCATAGTGCAACTAGATTATGTTCTCTCTACGTTATATTCTGAGCACAGCATGTGAAGCTCTAAGCCTGCCTTTCAGGTTCCCCCGGGAGGACATCAACCCTCATACCTGAGCAAAGGCCTGTAATCTGCATCAGCATCTGCAACGGGGCAGCCAGCATCTAGTTGTGGGTTCCTGGTCGGAATCTCCTCTAACGTGTACTAGGACTAGAAAGTGTTTTTATAACTAACACCCAGATGTTCTAAGAAATGTCCCTACGTAAGGATGTGTACTTTCTACGAACACTAGAGACTAAACTTCTACCACGTTTACCGGCAATGTACCAGACTGTAGCCTTGACTGAAGCACAGAGCGAGCAAGAATGCATTGTTTGAGAACACAGTGCTGAAGTAGGCCAAACTGTGTGATCGAATGAAATATAAACAAGACCGTGAAACTGGTTATTGTAAAATAACAGTGCAAGGTTGAATAAAATGCATCTAGGGCAAAGTGCACAGAGGCCTAATACGTTAAGCTAACGCGCATAAAGCTACATTAAAAATGGCTACACTACACCCTCCCCTTGTCGGTAGAAAGTGGTTTAAGTCGAAGCTAAAAAATGCCCTAAGCCAAAATATAATTAAAACCCTATCAAATTTCAACAAGTTAAGAGAACACCAAGCATATTAATCCTCAATTTTAAAAATGAGCATGCAGCAAAATGGCGAATTCAAATGACAATGTCAATTTAGAATAAGTTCAATTCAAACAGTGGTCATGGAAAGCAGGAGATTCTCCACTTCGGCAGATGACAAAACCGGAAAATCCACGCCAAAGACTATCAAGGAGCAGGTGTGTTTCAAAGCCCCAGTGTCAACCAAGGCGGCATCCCCTGCAGAGCCTGTGAACGATTCAAGGGTATCTCGTAATCAGCCTCTCAAAGCAAACGCATCTGCAGCGCGCATGTCTGGTAATGAGCCCTCATCGGGAACATCAACAGATCAGCATCAACCACTAGGGGGCGTTGCTGTGAGAGGCAGACGTCCAGTGCATGTTCGAAAGAGCACCAACGGCACCGAAACACGGGCTGCACACAATCCAAAACCGGTCTGAATGACAGAGACCAGTCACACTCCAAATGTTCAAGGAGTGTTGCTCCAAAGTGCCGCATCATGCGTTCACGACACAGCTGCGCTGATGGGAGCGCCCTCATTTGTCCTTGTTGCGGCGGGACAGCCATTGCGGAAAAACATCAGCAACAGCAAAATGCCGGCTAATAAAGCCAAAGTTATCGGAAATCCCCCAAAAATGGTTCAGAAAATTGAATGAATAGCCGAAGGTATTAAACCGAATATGGAAGAGAAGGTGTGAACGAAACCAACACCAACGGCTTTGAAAAAATGTGCTAATCCAGCCGTGCTGGACGCATTAAATATACGTCTCACGAGTTCACCAAAGTGGCTCGGAAAAGTTGTATATAACAGGGACTGTATTTCCGCTGATGACCTTGCCACCTGAAGTGCGTAGGTCTCGCGTGCAGATGTAAGGGCCACATGCTTCTGAAACAATAAAGGCTTCAGTCTATTTAACTTGTCGAAATTCACCTTGGAAGTAGCAATGTGAGGCCAAATATCCGCTACCTCCCTAAATTTAGTGGGGGAAAACAACACACTCCCGCAGAAAGTAACAACCTTAGTGACCGAACCAACATAAACTATTCCGGCCCGCATGCCACAACAGTCTTCACTATTGAGGAGGACGTAGCTGCCGTTTGAAAGCACCTGGAATGTGCGTTTAATCAAGGGGACCGGAACTCCCTTCAGATAGCAAGCCAAGTTCACCACCGAGGCATTAAACGCCCCATGCAAGGACACCTGGTTACAAATCATCGAATGGCTGACTGAAGTCTTGCATTCACTACTACCCCATTGAGGCATTTGTACAAGAAGGGAAGCTCCCACACCTCATGGATATAACTATCTCCCAACTTCTCATATCTGCCTACCGGAACATGTTTCAAACAAGAAGTGAATTGTAACGTAGAAATAGGCAGATTAATAACCCCGTGTATCAACCACTCTGAAGAGGGAATTTCGGCCACGGTAAAAGGGAATCTTTCTAACTTTTCAATGTTTAGCATGACATAAGTCTCCTCCCTCTTAACCATTAGTTATTGTTGTCACGTTAAATTAAAGGAAAAAAATATGTCCTTGGCACTGATGTGCTGCCACGGAACGCGACCCGCCTTCAATGTCTGAAGCGTCCAACCCAACTGCATAATGGACCTGGTCTGACTCTGTCCATGATATAAAGAAGACATATCAGATCGTATAATGTCTATAGCAGAAGAAACAATGTTGTTAATTGTATATATCCGGTCAGACAAGGTGTGATTTCCATTATCCACAACAGCTAATGCTTTTTTCAGATTTTCCTGATCTATCTGCCTTAACCGGGCTGCAGCCTCTTGTTGGGAAAGTTTCCATATTTCATTGTACACTTCATACAAGAAACGCTTCCTACGTGGCGTCTTCGGGCCTGACAAAAAATCTTGTAAGTCAGTGTTATTAGACAGGAGAGTGAGATGTGTCTTAACTGCATCTAGCGAGGATGATTTTAACCATTGCTGGCACAATGTTCCCACACTATGGGGGTTATTCCAACTTTGGAGGAAGTGGTAAACCGTCCCAAAAGTGACGGTAAAGTGACAGATATACCACCAGCCGTATTACGAGTCCATTATATCCTATGGAACTCGTAATGCGGCTGGTGGTAAATCCGTCACATTTGGGGCGGATTACCACCTCCTCCAAAGTTGGAATAACCCCCAATATGTTGTAATTATGTCAGCGTGTTCTGGTGATATATAGCGAGGGTCTGACCTACTCGTCTGGAAACCCCCCGAGGAGGTGACAAAACATTGATGACACCCGTTGGAATCTATTGGCCACAATAACCACCCGCCTGGACGTGTCTGTGAAGCATTAAATGTACCATTCTGGACCCATTCAGTAAGCTCACTAAAAGTTGCATTTGTGTTCTTTTGCCAGTCATCAAATTTTGCAGGGGCAGGTATACTAGGCACGTTCAATTCTCTGATTGTGGCTAAGCCTAAACAGCTAGTATGTTGTACTGTTTCATTTTTTAAAATCCTTTAAACGGGAATGAGACATGCTCTAAACAATGTTTCTCTACCCTTTGTTTGCCAATTTTTCGTTCCCCAAACACTTTTTAAATCCACATTTTTTGACCAATATTCATAACCTTCAATTGATAACCGGGAAACAAAGGAGTCCGAATATATAAATTTTGTGTTGGTCAACAACATTTGTTTATCTTTAGTCGGAGTTAACCTAAAATAATATGACTTAGCATTCATTTGATGATGCCCAGAAAAATACTTACATTTGTCAAAATAAGTTGTAGAACTCCCTGGCGGCGGAGTTGGGCAATGTTCCCATTGCGTATAGTCAAATACAGTTTTTGGACTACTTGCTTTATGTATGAAGTGGTGCCCATAATAATTACAGCAAAACATGTCACCATAATTGTCTTTAAACTGTTAAACATCTTCATTTTCATAGACAGTATAATATTGTAATTCTGTCATCATTGAGTCAACTGTCTTCACATCCCAATCATCAGATACAATGCCTGGTATTACTATATCATTCATAAATAACTTTAGGACATACGGTATTTGAATTATTTGAGTGGGACCGTATATATCAAACATTACTTTATCCCACACAATCCCATCCAGAATTGGCACTGCAGAAATGTTCACAAAGAACAAGTCTCTTCGAACCCTATGTGATGAAAAATGTGGTTTCAACACCTCCTCCACCTGTTCAACCACTGATCTCCCAGGAAGAAAATTACCATGTATCAACAGAAAAAAGGTAATGACAAACCCGATCCAAAGAAAAAATGCTACCATAGTCAATAAAAGCCACAGATAGTTCCATGGAAAAACAAAATACGTACCTTTAAGTCAACACATCAGCTTACGTGGACCTGACAGGTCAGTAGTCGAAGAGACAAACAAGTCCGATAGACCATCATTGTTGTCGGCAAAGTAACCAGAGGCAGTTTGTGCAAAAGGCGTTGCCGTAGTCAATGGAGGAGTTGGTGTTTCTCGCTGTGGTACACTGTAGATAGCACCATCCGTCACGTCAGTAGTCATGGTGACTTGATCAAATGTTTCTAAATTCGTTGTTGTTAATAGGACTAATGCGAGATCATCATCCACCCTCCCCAAGCTCGGAGAGGCAACAGTGTTGGTATAGATAACTTGAAGCGGAACTTCTTCCCCAGTAGTGAGAGGGATTCAGGAACTACTGGACGTTTCTCTTGGTCCGCTGTGTAGAATCGGCCATATGTTGGAACTTGACATTGTCAATAGAAACAAAGCGATTTTCTTTGGCACCTGGCAACGGGGGTAGAATAACAGTTCTCGTTCCGTGTATCCCCAACACAGGGACTGGTGCACGATAAGAAGTGCCAAATTCTTTTTTCACTGCGACCTTTTCACGCACAATATTCCCAACCCTGGGAATCCAGCCGGTAGGTATTACTGGCACATCCTTAATTCCTGTGGAGGCGGCACTTTTAGAAGAGTTATCTTCACGGAACTGCTGTAATTCCTGTAAAACAGTGACACGATCATTTATGTCAAAAGGTGTTTCCGCCGCCTCCACACCAGGACCATCAAGATCCAGAACAAACCTTCATGTTCCGAACAGGCACTCATATGAAGTACGACCCCCCAGGGACCTTCTAGGCAGGTTATTTAGTGCTCTCTGAACTCCATACAGGTGGGTTAGCCAACTACGACCCGTACCTAAGACTCTGGCTGTTAAGGATTGCTTTAAATCGCGGTTTAATCGCTCCACAACAGAATTTCCTTCAGGTTGAAATGAAGACGAGTACTGGAGCTGGACTCCCAACAAAGCCATGGTGTCCCTGAATGCCCTTGAGGCAAAAGCAGGGCCCTGGTCCGAATGGAATGCCGCAACTGCATATGTACCGACAAATACTCGCAAATCTTTAATAATAGTCTGAGCATCAGCCAAGCGCTGTGGCCACACCCACACACATCTGGAGCAAGAATCTACAGCGACTAGTATATATTTGTATGCACTATCAGGTGTTAGTGGAACGCAATGATCCAAGTACACACATTGTAATGGTCTATTGGATATTAAGAGGGGTGTCTGTGGCGGGCGCTTAGCTGTTGAAACTTTAATTTGTTGACAGATGTCACAACAAAGGACATAGGCCCTCATTACGACCCTGGCGGTTTGTAACCGCCAGGGCCGCTGGACACGGAGGCACCGCCGACAGGCCGGCGGTGCCCCGCAGGGCATTCTGACCGCGGCGGTTTGGCCACGGTCAGAAAGGGGAAACTGGCGGTCTCCCGCCAGTTTCCCGCTGCCCCTTTGAATCCTCCAAGGCGGCGCAGCTTGCTGCGCTGCCGAGGGGATTCTGACACCCCCTACCGCCATCCTGTTCCTGTCGGTTCGCCCGCCAGGAACAGGATGGCGGTAGGGGGTGTCGCGGGGCCCCTGGGGGCCCCTGCAGTGCCCATGCCGATGGCATGGGCACTGCAGGGGCCCCCGTAAGAGGGCCCCACTTTGTATTTCACTGTCTGCATTGCAGACAGTGAAATACGCGACGGGTGCCACTGCACCCGTCGCACCTTCCCACTCCGCCGGCTCGATTCCGAGCCGGCGTCCTCGTGGGAAGGTTGTTTCCCGCTGGGCTGGCGGGCGGCCTTAAGGCGGCCGCCCGCCCGCCCAGCGGGAAACTCAGAATGCCGGCCGCGGTCTTCAGACCGCGGTGCGGTATACCTGCGGCGCAACTTTGGCGGGCGGCCTCCGCCGCCCGTCAAAGTTGTAATGAGGGCCATATTGCTTAGTCTCTTTATAGAGACCAGGCCACCAGTTACGGGCCTGCAATACCGAAATTGTAGCTGCCACGCCAGCATGTGCAGATGCCACTCCCTCATGCGCTGCTTTAATCAATTGTGGTCTTGCATCTTTATTGGGGATGTTGCGTACGCCTACGCTAGGAATTTTAACTTCAGCGTTCAGCATACTTCCCATGAAGTATTGATATTTATTTGGAAATCCTTTTGGATAAGGCGTGCCATCAACCGTAGCTTTTATGGCAGCCATAATCTCTGTGTCTGGTTTGGAACTCGAAAGATTTTCGAGTCACTGCAGCTACAGTGGCAACTGCCGACTTTGCTGCTTCATCAGCCAAAGTATTTCCAGCAACGCGTATCCCAACGCTCTGGTGTCCAAGGGTATGCACAACATGGACTTTGGGTAGCATCTCTTTCAGGTCTGCTACCTTCCCCCACAGCAGTCTGTGTTTTATGGTGTTGCCTTTTGAATCTCTGAACCCATTCAAGCGCCAGTAATGTCAGTATTCGTTAAAAGACTAGACGCAATAATACAAATCACAAACAATCAATGTGAACTGCGCTGGATCCATATGTTCTAGTGCCATTAGTAGAGCCTTTAGCTCAGCCAATTGTGCTGTACAATCCCCTAAGGTCTGCGTATAGGTATGTTGGGGGCAGAATTTCTCCCCCTCCATATAGCCGCTCACTACAGCACAATTGCTGGTTGCGCAGAGCCATCGGTGTACATGACTACTTGATATTGATCAATAGGCAACATGTCAGCGGGAACAGGATATTCAACTTCATATTGCAGAAATTCCTGAGTTTGTAACTTTGGGTCAAAAATGTAGTCTACATCAGTGGCTGTTAAAGACGTAGCCCATTGTATCCATCGTGGGTGAAGTGCTTTTGCGTACGGAACGCTAGCTTTTGTAACAGCCTCGAGGGCCGGAATAGGAGAAACGACAATAATGCGTTTCCCCTGGGCAAGAGGTCTTTCTTTAATAACAGCCACCTGTACAGCAGTGAGAATTTTCTCTGTGGGTGCAAATCGTTGTTCAGCAGCAGAATACAAGTGTGACTTGTATCTAATCGGGACTGTCTCACCCTCATTAAATGTGACATAAGAAAACCCAATGGCCCCAGCTATCACCCTGATGACCAAATGCGTCTTATTGTCCTGTGTATGTAAATGTTTTGCTGCTAGCATATCTGCTTGTAACTCCCAAAGAGTATGTGTATGTCCAATTGTCCAGAATTTGTTTAAAAAATCAGGACGTATTAATTCATATAAAGGTTTTATGCGTATAGCATAACCAGGAATGTATGTTCTGCCAAAATTTAGAAAACCCAACAATGATTGGAGTTTATTAATCGTATTTGGTGGTTGCAATTGTGCACACTTTTCTAAGAATTGTGGCGCTAGGCTCTTACCTTCATTCGACAGCTCATATCCCAGGAATATGACGCTGAGGAAGGCAATTTTCGATTTTTTGAAGTTAAATTTGTAGCCGACTTTGGCAAACCCTACAACAATAAGGCTACCCGTCTTAAATGTTGTAGCAACTCGTCATCCGTGAGATATAGATCATCCACGTGTGACAACGCTTCAGGGTCTAATTCATGTAAAATAGCAGTCACGCGAGCTGCAAACAGTCCTGGGCTGTTCTTATACCCTTGAGGCAAACAACAGAATTTTTCTGGGAGCCTAGTGCGCTAAAGCTCGTAAAATCTCGGCTTTCAGGTGCTATATTCTGGCAGAAGAATCCATTCGAGATATCCAAAGTCGTTTTATATTTTTTCTGCACAATGTTGCTCATTAGTGCAGCGCTATGTGAATTTTGTATAGCCTATGTACGTGTATGTCCGTTCAAATGTCTGTAGTCTAAGACTATTCTATATGAATGGTCCGGTTTAGCTACAGGGAATAAGGGATTATTCATCGGTGAGACACAGGGTTCAATTACCCCCTGATATTCTAATTGTGTAAGTATTTCTCTCACCGGTGCCCTTGCTTCATGTTTTATGGGATAGTGCGGTTGTGGCTGAGGCTCACCTTTAATAGGAATTACATGATATGGAGAATCCCTATCCCACCCTATGTGATTTCTATATAACACAGGTGTCTGTGTGAGAGCCCATTTTATAGAATAGGACTCAGCCAGTTCCTCTGGAACAAGGGGTGAGAAGAAAGGTTTAATAATCTCCTCCCCAGCTGGGCAGGTGCGGACAAAATCAGGCGGCCAATCCTGTTTGGCCAGCAAGATGTCATATATTTTTACTCAAAAGATCTTGTGTATAGTGCGCTCAATGTCTCCTTCCAATTGTAAAGTCACTGTATACACCCTATCGGGTTCGGAGACACGCATATCTGCTGTTTCTACTTGTATAAAGCCATCAGTTGCTTTCACCTCCAGAAGCTCTAGAAGATTCCAGCGAACTATTGTGACCTCTGCCGCACTGTCTAGCAGTGCTAGAGCCCATGTCTTGTTCTTCAAGAGAACCCTCTTCCTGAGTGGCATGTCTCACTGAGACTGCTGCCACCTTTTTCTTTTTAAACTGTTGTTTTTGTTGTATCAGTTTCTCTTCCTTCTTGACAGAAACCTCAGAAGAGCGTTGTGATTCCTGTCTCGGTTTCACGTACTCTGTTCTCCGCTCTGACCGCCCACCTGTCTCATTTCTCTTCTCCGATGAGTCCTGAAAGGAACAAGATTGGCGTGTATCAGTGTATTGATGTCTGCCAGGCATTTTTATATTATCTCTATTTCTGAGATTATACCTATTCTGCGGGGTCTCCGTACGTGGAGATGCTCCCCTTTCTTTTTTGGGTGTTTGTTGTTTTTTCTCCCAGCGCTTCTTGTTACCCTCAGGTTGCTGTTTAGTATTATCTTTATAACATTTTCCATGAAATTAAAGTTTTTGCGGTCTAGCCCCTAGGCTATCTCGTCCGATACTGGAATATGTTTCCACTATTGTTTTAGGCAGTTCCCGCTCCTGATCTTGTTGCGGGATGTCACGAAGACGCATGCGCACAGCTAGTGCATCTGCTTCCCCTTTAAGATTGCTTAGGATTATCGAAGAAACCGTGGCAAAGTTGCCCATCAGTAGCATTCCTAAATCTAAGGCCGGGGCAGCCCCGTATTCATCCTGAATTTGTTTAAGCACTTCCGGTAGGTTGGCTAATATCGGTGTACCGTGTGCCGTTGTATAGAGCGCATCAAACACCGTGCCCCATGTATTACAATGTTCCACTGTGGGAACCATCCCAAAGGGTAAACACATAGTTAGTATTCTATGTTTGTCCTGAGGTCCCGTATGGGGAAATACTGCTTCCAGCGTATTAATTTTCTGTGCCAGCCAAAATGGAGTCTCCTCCCATTTTGCTGGGACTTTACCCATATTAGAGTGCACAGTCACCGGGTTTATACCTGGTGTTACTGCGTGTGGTTGTGCTGGAGCAGCACGCGCTGGGTTTGTATTTAGTGTCTGCATCACAAATTGTACTAATCGTCTCTATATTGCTGTTAATTCAGTATATAATGGTCAAACCGAAGCCACTGCCATATTGACAGCCGCAGGATGTGGTGTATATGTGACCAATAAAGGCCAGGTAGGACCATCATTACGTAGTGGACCTAACCTTACTGGTAATATTGTATGGGGTAGGGCGCCATCAAGCCAATTATTATGTTCTTGATAAGATAGAGGTATCTCTAAGTATGCTTACGCCCTGTATTGTCCAGGTGCGTTCGCTCCTGTAGTGTATATGTATGGAACGTATTTGTATTCCCATCAACTGCTGGAAATGCGACCCAAGAGTAAAAAAGTTCTGTTCTATAGGCTGCGTGGGCGTCCACCACAAACGTGACCGGACCACCCTGGGCCGTGAGGCCGTTTGCTAGCAAATGTGCAGTGAGCGGTTGTCTCATATTAAGAGCTATTTGTACAACCTGGGGATTCGCCATTATAAAAGCACTAGAGTTCAGAGAAGGCACACCAGGATGGGTTCTTTATCCTTTTAAGGTTCAAGCTTGAACAGCCATCCGCTGTCATTAGGATTACCTATACCGCGGTGGCGGAAATCCTCAGTGCCACGGACGTCTCCGCAGAAGGAACTGAGGGATAATTATATTATATGAGACCGAGATAAACCGGTGGACCCAAAAATTAGAGCGAGACCAAACGTTGGTGGCGCCATGTCGCATAGGCTCTCATTATCCTAATGAGACAACTGGATTTTTGGATCCTTCGCAGTGTGGGGGACTAAGTCTGACCCACGGTGAAGGACCCTCAAATCCGTTTTTTGCTCCGGCTAACTAGCAGTGCCTCATCTCTCCCGAAGGGAAGAGACAATTGGGCAGCCGAGTGCATGACATCTTAGTACTTCCCAGGGAAGTCGTGGTCACTCAGGTCACAACCGGTTCTCTCATACACAGTATGGTCTCATATAGAAATGACAAAGGCAGTTTAAGTTTTAAAGATTGGTTTAATAAAATGACTGCATTTTAGATAACAAAGCGTGAGCTGCAATAACCAGAACTACACAACACAGTAGGATTAAAATAGTAACGATGAGAGTGAGCACAAGAATAAAGCTATCATAGTGCAACTAGATTATGTTCTCTCTACGTTATATACTGAGCACAGCATGTGAAGCTCTAAGCCTGCCTTTCAGGTTCCCCTGGGAGGACATCAACCATCATACCTGAGCAAAGGCCTGTAATCTGCATCAGCATCTGCAACGGGGCAGTCAGCATCTAGTTGGGGGTTTCTGGTCGGAAACTCCCTCTAACGTGTACTAGGACTAGAAAGTGTTTTTATAACTAACACGCAGATGTTCTAAGAAATGTCCCTACGTAAGAATGTGTACTTTCTACGAACACTAGAGACTAAACTTCTACCACATTTACCGGCAATGTACCAGACTGTAGCCTTGACTGAAGCACAGAGCGAACAAGAATGTTTTGTTTGAGAACACAGTGCTAAAGTAAGCTAAACTGTGTGATAGAATGAAATAAAAACAAAACTGTGAAACTGGTTATTGTAAAATAACAGTGGAAGGTTGAATAAAATGCATCTAGGGCAAAGTGTACAGAGGCCTAATATGTTAAGCTAACGCGCATAAAGCTACATTAAAAATGGCTACACTACAGTAGCGTTCCTCTGCCCTTCTCCTGGGATTCCTCACTGGGGTCAGTAGCCATGACAGGATGGGGTAACCAGAGTCACCTGCAAATGGCGAGGGACAACTGTTAGACACACACTAACCTGTAGGGATATCCCCAGACCCAGACAACCATTCCCACTGACTTGCTTCCAGGTGCTCACCTAATAGCCACACACGGTGCCTCTGGAGTTGACCCATCACATAAGGGATGCTGCTATTCCGCAGGATGTAAGCGTCATGCACTGAGCCAGGGAATTTGGCATTCACATGGGAGATGTACTGGTCTGCCAAACACACCATCTGCACATTCATCGAATGATAACTTTTCCGGTTTCTGTTCACCTGTTCACTCCTGCAGGGCGGTACCAAAGCCACATGTGTCCCATCAATGGCACCTATGATGTTGGGGATATGTCCCAGGGCATAGAAATCACCTTTCACTGTAGGCAAATCCTCCACCTGAGGGAAAACGATGTAGCTCCGCATGTATTTCAGCAGGACAGACAACACACTGGACAACACGTTGGAAAACATAGGCTGGGACATCCCTGATGCTATGGCCACTGTTGTTTGAAACGACCCACTTGCAAGGAAATGGAAGACTGACAGCACCTGCACTAGAGGGGGGATTCCTGTGGGATGGCGGATAGCTGACAACAGGTCTGGCTCCAACTGGGCACACAGTTCCCGGATTGTGGCACGATTAAACCTGTAGGTGATGATCACATGTCTTTCCTCCATTGTCGACAGGTCCACCAGCGGTCTGTACACCGGAGGATGCTGCCATCTCCTCACATGTCCCAGCGGACGGTGCCTATGAAGGACAACAGCGAGCACAGAGTCAACCAACTCAGAGGTACGTACCCACAGCTTACACAGAACACAATTCATAATCCGAAATTTGCATGTATGAGTGTTGAGGCAAGGCATAGGTATGTGTGACGCAGTTACAAAATTAAGCCATGTGGGCCCCTGAAATGGCGGCTACCTGACCTCTAAAGTGGGACAATGGGATGTGAGGTAACTGCGCTGGCGTTGTACACCGTCGCGGTAGGCGGTCAAAGACCGCAGCGCAATTCTGCATTGGTTAACATTGGACCCTATGGGTCCCAGGAGCCAATGACGATGTACGCCGGCGGTGACGGTATGCACCGCCGCGGACGTGACCGCCATTTTCTATCTGTTCAATCACTCGATACCTGATCTTCGACAGGAGAGGACCTACACTGCAAGTGCTGCTGTGACCTCAGTCTGGAAGAGAAAATGGCTCATGCGGCTGGGGAAAAGGCCCCTGCCTTCACCACGGAGGGGATGGAGAAACTCGTGGATGGGGTCCTCCCCCAGTACACGCTACTCTACGGTCCTCTAGACAAGCAGGTAAGTACACTGGGAGCATGCTGTATGGGCTATGCCTGTGTGTGGTGGGGTGGATGAAAGATGTGGGGGGGGAGATTGAGGCATGCATGAAACGACGGTGAGTGCATGTGCCACATGGCAAGGGTAGGGATGGGGGCCAAAGACTGTGACGGTGTAGTTGGTAATAACTTTTCTTTTTCCCCTGTACAATTCATGTAGGTCAGCGCCCACCAGAAGAAGGACATCTGGCGTACCATCGCCAAGGACGTCCGGACCCTGGGGGTCTATCACAGACGGAGCACCCACTGCCGTAAGAGATGGGAGGACATTCGCCGCTGGAGCAAGAAGACGGCGGAGACCCAGCTGGGGATGGCCTCCCAACGTGGGAGGGGTGCCCGTCGCACCATGACCCCCCTGAGCGGTGGCGTACCCGGAGTTTGATGGGCGCTTGAGGGCATCACAGCAGCCACAAGGGGGTGAGTACACTCTCATTCAGCTGATTCAGCGCGCAGTGGAGGTGTCTGGGAGGGGGAGGTGGGCTGTGGGTTTCCCTAGGCCAGGGCGAGTGTGCTAGTTAGGTCCCCTTCTTCTGGCAGACCCTGTGGCACCTCACCCCACCTGTGTACAGTGGTAACTAAACCTAGTCAGGCTCTTGTGACATCCATGTGTGCAGATGTCAGCCATAGCCTTGTAGGCTATGTCCCGAGGATTGAACAGTGGACCCCAAGTGCGCGGCG
Source organism: Pleurodeles waltl (assembly GCF_031143425.1). Taxonomy (NCBI): domain Eukaryota; kingdom Metazoa; phylum Chordata; class Amphibia; order Caudata; family Salamandridae; genus Pleurodeles; species Pleurodeles waltl. Next base: position 283,648,107 of record NC_090450.1, read on the forward strand.
TAGTGCAGGGGGCTTCTGTGTCTGTTGCCCCAACGGTAGCGGTAATGCATGCACTGGACATGTCTTTCTTCTGTCGTCCCCCCCCCTTTTTGTGGTCTCCTTGTTCTTGTGTGCATTAGCATCATCAGGCAGAGGAGCAGTGGCAATGGAGCAGGAGGGAGCTGCATCCCACAAGGCCCTGGAGGGTGACACTACAGAGTCTGAATTCACCAGTGGGACAGAGGGCGAGTAGAGCTCCACGGTGGGGACAGGAGCTGACACCAGTGATACGGATTCGTCCTCTGATGGGAGCTCCCTTGTGGTGGCGGCCACATCTGTGCCCCCGCATCTACAGGTATAGCCGCTACCCCCCTACCAGCACCGCCCTCCCAACAGCCCCTCAGCCTTTGCCCCGTGCCCGCTTACCCAGGAGGATGGGCATCACCTTCGCCCCAGGCACCTCAGGCCCTGCCCCAGTCACCCCTGCTGCCCTCAGTGAGGAGGCCATTGACCTCCTCAGGCCCCTCACTGTTGGGCAGTCTACCCTTTTGAATGCCATCCAGGGTGTAGAGAGGCAGTTGCAACAAACCAATACATCAACTCTTCATTTTCTTCTGCTACCTTCCCCGAAAGCTGGAAACACGCCGAAGTCAACGCCCTACTAAAGAAACCTACGGCTGACCCAAGCGACCTGAAAAACTTCCGCCCCATCTCGCTCCTCCCCTTCCCTGCCAAGGTAATTGAGAAGACCGTCAACAAACAGCTTACCATCTTTCTGGAAGACAACAACCTTCTCGACCCTTCACAAACCGGATTCCGAACCAACCACAGCACTGAAACCGCCCTCATCTCAGTCACAGACGACATCAGAACCCTGATGGACAACGGTGAAACAGTCGCCCTCATCCTCCTCGACCTCTCGGCTGCCTTCGACACCATCTGTCACCGCACCCTAATAACCCGCCTCCGCTCCACCGGGATCCAAGGCCAGGCCCTGGACTTGATCGCCTCCTTCCTCTCTAACCGATCTCAAAGAGTTTACCTCCAACCTTTTCGCTCAGACCCCACCGAGATCATCTGCGGCGTACCTCAAGGCTCCTCGCTCAGCCCGACACTCTTCAATGTCTACATGAGCCCCCTCGCCGACATCGTACGCAAGCACAACATTATCATCACCTCCTACGCCGACGACACCCAACTTATACTCTCCCTCACCAAGGACCCCGCCAGCAGTAAGACCAACCTACAAGATGGCATGAAGGACGTCGCAGATTGGATGAGGCTCAGCCGCCTAAAGCTGAACTCGGACAAAACGGAAGTCCTCATCCTCGGCAACTCCCCGACTGCATGGGACGACTCCTGGTGGCCCACGGCCCTTGGCACCGCACCGACCCCCTCAGACCACGCCCGCAACCTCGGCTTCATCTTGGACCCTCTTCTCACCATGACCAAACAAGTCAACGCCGTGTCCTCCGCCTGCTTCCTCACCCTCCGCATGCTCTGCAAGATCTTCCGCTGGATCCCCGCCGACACTAGAAAAACCATGACCCACGCCCTCGTCACGAGCCGCCTGGACTACGGCAACACCCTCTACGCTGGAACCACCGCTAAACTCCAAAAACGCCTGCAACGTATTCAAAACGCCTTGGCCCGCCTCATCCTCGACGTACCCCGCAACAGCCACATCTCCGCACACCTGAGATACCTGCATTGGCTCCCAGTCAGCAAAAGGATCACCTTCCGACTTCTCACCCACGCACACAAAGCCCTCCACAACAAGGGACCGGAATACCTCAACCGTCGCCTCAGCTTCTACGCCCCCACCCGTCTCCTCCGTTCCTCTGGCCTCGCGCTTGCTGCCGTCCCTCACATCCGCCGCTTCACGGCGGGTGGGAGGTCCTTCTCCTACCTGGCAGCCAAGACCTGGAACACCCTCCCCACCAGCCTCAGGACCACCCAGGACCACTCCGCATTCCGGAGACTCCTCAAGACCTGGCTTTTCGAGCAGCAGTAACCCCCCTCCCCCCTAGCGCCTTGAGACCCTCACGGGTGAGTAGCGCGCTTTATAAATGTTAATGATTTGATTCCTGGAGGGCATTCATTCTGGTCAGGCAGCCCTTCAGCGAGCTTTTCAGACTCTGGCCTCAGCACTGATGGCAGCTATTGTCCCTGTCTCTAGCCTCCCCCTCCAACTTCCTCCACCCAGGCCCACAACCCTGTACCCCAGCCTACCCCAAGCACACCATCAGACCAGCATGCACACCTCAACACACAAAGGAAGCTCAGGCAAACATAAGCACCACACATCCCACAGGCACTCACGCAAGCATCACACATATGCAGACACACCAACATCCACTGCCTCCACTGTGTTCCCCTCCTCCTCGTCTCCCTTTTCCCTCCCAGTCTCGTCTCCACTCACACCTGCATGCACTACATCCACAGCCACTACTTTCATCACCAGCACACACACCACCACACCCCGCTCACATGCAGTCACCACCCCCACTACCATTCACACGTCCCCTGTGTACCCTCCCAATGTGTCTGTGACGCTACCTCCCAAGGTACACAAACGCAGGCACACAGCCACCCAACAGCCATCCACCTCACGACAGCCTCCAGCGCATGATCCTTCACCCAAAGTCAACAAACGTACACCTCCAACAACCACAACCTCTTCCTCCACTCCCAAACCCCCTCCAGCTACCCGCTCCAGTGTTCCCAAAAACTTTTCCTGTCCACCCTTGACCTCTTTCCCTCACCTCCCCCACTCCGTCAGTCTCCTAGGGCCCGACTCTCCAGGTCCCAACCTAGCACCTCAGCCACAACATCTCCGGGACCAGTGGTGCCAGTAGTCACCGGATTGTGGAGTGCACCAGGCAGCAGGGCAGCCAGTGTGGCAAGGAGCCACAGCACGAACAGTCCCCCACCTGTCAAGCATCAAAAGTTGGCCAGTGCCCGGCGGGAGAGGGGGAAGACTCCAGCCACCAAAGCGGCTCCCAGGGGTACAGGTGGGAGTGTGGAGTCAGCTGCGACACCTTCCAAGGCGGGGAAGGGGCACAAGAAACCCAGCAAGTCTGAGAAGAGCAGCACGGCGGAGAAGACCGCCATCATCCCCGCTGGCCAGGAGGCCACCGCCATCATCCCCGCTTGCCAGGAGGCCAGCGCCTTCATCCCCGCTGCCCAGGAGGCCACCGCCATCAGCCCCGCTGGGCCAGACAGGACTGTCAGCACCAGTCTCGCTGGGCCAGACAGGACCACCAGCACCAGCCCCGCTGGGCCAGACAGGACCGCCAGCAGCTGAGTCGCTGCCAAGGACCCCGCCGCAACAAGCACCGCTGAACAGGACACCTCCGCCACAAGCACCGTTGAACAGGACACCGCTGCCACAAGCACCGCTGAACAGGACACCTCCGCCACAAGCGCCGCTGAACAGGACACCACCGCCACAAGCACCGCTGGCCCATGAGCGCCAAGGGCACTGACGCTACTGAGTCTGCCACGAACAAGATGAAGCACTCTGGGCACAAAGCCCCCTCCAGAACCAGTGGAGTATCACATCCACTCACACAGTCCTTGGCAGGATGAAGCACTCTGGGCACAAAGCCCCCTCCATAACCAGTGGAGAAAGGGATCCACTACCTCTGTCCTTGGCAGGATGAAGCACTCTGGGCACAAAGCCCATTCCAGAACCAGTGGAGTATCACATCCACTCACACAGTCCTTGGCAGGATGAAGCACTCTGGGCACAAAGCCCCCTCCAGAACCAGTGGAGAAAGGTATCCACTACCTCTGTCCTTGGCAGGATGAAGCATTCTGGGCACAAAGCCCCCTCCAGAACCAGTGGAGAAAGGCATCCACTACCTCTGTCCTTGGCAGGATGAAGCACTCTGGGCACAAAGCCCCCTCCAGAACCAGTGGAGAAAGGCATCCACTCACACAGTCCTTGGAAGGATGAATCACTGTGGGCACAAAGCCCCCTCCAGAACCAGTGGAGTATCACATCCACTCACACAGTCCTTGGCAGGATGAAGCACTCTGGGCACAAAGCCCCCTCCAGAACCAGTGGAGACTGTTATCCACTTGTGAGACTGTGGTTTGGCACTCCCCAGGATTGAACAGTTGGCAAACCAACCGCTGTAGAGACTTGAGAGACTGTGGCTTTGCACTCCCTAGGATTGAACAGTGGGCAAACCAACCACTGTAGAGACTTGAGAGACTGTGGCTTTGCACTCCCCAGGATTGAACAGTGGGCAACCTACCCACTGTAGAGACTTGAGAGACTGTGGCTTTGAACTCCCCAGGATTAAACAGTGGGCAACCCACCCACTGTAGAGACTTGAGAGACTGTGGCTTTGCACTCCCCAGGATTGTACAGTGGGCAAACCCCTCACTGTAGAGACTTGAGAGACTGTGGCTTTGCACTCCCCAGGACTGAACAGTGGGCATGTGGCCCCCTCGTGGATTTGACGTCGTGCACTCAAACAGCTGAGGTGCCCCCCCTTTCCCTTCCCCCTGAGGTGCCTGTTTTATTGCTATTTGATGCCCCTGCAGTGTTCTCTCCGTCATGTTCAGGTATTGAGTGTGGGCCTCGCCCATGCAGTGTGGGCCCAGTGTTCCACGAACTTCAATGGAGCAATACCTGGACTACTATTCTTGGTGTATATATTGTTTATAGTGTATATATATTTTTGCGTACTGGATTTTAATAGATTACAATGGTTACACTCATTTCCTTTTGTCTTTGCATTCTTCTGGGGGGTTTGGGGAATATAACTGTAACTGCATTAGTGTGTGTGTTGTCGTGGGTGAGGGTGGGGGTGTTGCGTGTTGCGTATGTGTGTCCCTGGTTTTTCCCTCCCCCCGCCCCTGTGTTGTAGGTGCAGTACTCACTGTGGTCTTCACAGCCGGCGTTCGTGCTCTTGGTAGAGGAGCAAGAAGATAAGGGCAGGGAAAATGTGAAACTCTGGTTCCATGGCGTCCTGGTTCCTCGTGGGGTGTATAAAGGTGAGCGTTTTCCCTTCAAAGTCCTGTTTCTGCCGTGTTTTTGTTCGCAGTGAATCCGCCCCGGAAAACGTGGCGGATTGGTAGGTTGTGATACTGTGGGCAGTACATTGTCCTCCACCTTTCTGTTGGCGGTGACCGCTGCGCTGTTTGTTTGTACCGCCTTGGCGGTCGGAGTGTTAAAGTGGCTGTCTTTGTTAGCGGTTTTCGCCACGGTCATGATTCAATTTATTTTCCGCCGGCCTGTTGGCGCTCTTACCGCCGCTTTAACACCGACCGCCAGGGTTGTAATGACCACCATAGTCTTATACCTTGTCTCAGTGTGGTTCAGCAAGCTACGACAGTCTTCGTCAGTTAGACATCGGTTCGGTCAGCATGGCATCAGGACTCAGCAGTAAAATTCAAGATAGAAATGTCTCAGGAACAGACATAATAGAAAGGTTACTTCTTGGTGAAGATTTAGGAAAAAGTATGCTTTCTCTGTGTAGCTTGGAAAGAATATGGGCTAATGGCGTATCTCCTCTCGGTTCAGTCTGGCTAATTTAGATTCCCTAAAACATCTTCCCACATTGCTATTGGTCAAAGAATCGTACATTTACGTTTAGTACAATGAAAGTAGAACCTCAAAACTAAGATATAACTAAACTGTCTTTCACATGTCAATGATTGGCTCCTCTTCTCCGGCTCCCGTCATTGGGCTCATCAGGTAACAAATTTGTATTGGCTTACACTCCAGTCAGTGCATCCATTGATAGTTCCTGGGAACACTGCCTTTACACACACTAAGTTTTACAAAGTATCACTAGCTAGTACAACATTTTCTAGCAAGCAGTTCTGATGGGACAGAATTTTTAACTACTAGCATTCCGTCAATGCAATGGAGAATTAAAATCTAATTCTCTAAGCAGCCATTATATGTGAATCTTTTAAGCAATGCATCTTAACATGAGGCCGTGCAACTAGGCCCAATATCTCGTTAAATTAAGACCTATGATTAATAATGCAAATACGTAATACATGACCATTAATATGACATACTACTACATTAATCCAAACATGTGCACAACATTTTATATTAATAAACAGTTAATAAATACACTTTGTGATTACTGGTGGTCATTTAAGTAGGCACATTTTCAAAGTTGTGTATTATTTCTCTAGATTGACTCTTTTTCTCTGCAGATTTAACACTCTAAATACATGAATATTCATTAGTAAATGTCAGCGTTAACACTAGCATCAGGTTCCTTCCAAGTCACAACAACAGGAATTTCACAGGGAGCATTTTCTGCCTTTCTACCATCTGTTTTTGATCCCATCCTTAAACTCCCACCCCAGTACCTTCTCTTCCCCAAAACTACCTAACCACAACTAGATACCAAGCAAGGATTCCATGCCATAGGAAGTTTTAGTAATGTTCTTGGTGCAATTGAATGTACACATGCAATTGATGCTCCCTGCTGCAACATCCCACCTGTACACTTACTCTATCAATGTCCAGGCCATAGTGGACAATCAGGGAATATTCATAAATGTGCCTCCAAAATATCCTGAAAGTGCACATGATGCATACATCTTCTGCCACACTACCATCAATGAGCGGTTTCAGAATGGCAGATATGGAAATGGCCTATGTATTGGAAAGGCAAGCAGAAGTAAACATTACACTAACTAAGAAGTTGTAATGACATCATAGCCCTCTCTGTGTTTGAGTATGGATCTTGTGTCGTGCATATAGTGGGAATCACTTACCAACATGTAGACAATGATGTGTAATTGTGCCATTCCCTCATTAAAACTGCAATGGAAGTAGGAAACATTTTACAGTGTCAAGTATGGTGTCATCTCACACTGTGTGAGTAGACAGTACCACATTTTCTGCACCGTTGTACAAATCAAACCACAAACTATGTGGTTCACAATTAAATTTAAATTGAGTATAAAGGCTACATATTAGCTGAGTTTGAGATGTGTGTATGTGCAATGATGTATCAAGTCTGGATTATTAGTTGAAATTCCACTAAAATAACGCATGTTGACAGATCATGTGTTCCTAAGTAAATGTGTCACACATGACAGTAAATCTGTCGGTTGACCAAAGACAGATGAACAATTTAGCAGCTCAAGTTGCCTACGTAGTCAATGAATATGCTGTGAAATATGTCATACAGTGGGAAATAAAATAGGACGAAATGCAACCAAGGTAATCAATAATGTCAGAATCAAGGCATAAAAGTACAGAATCGCCTACAACACTAAAATATATACATACATGTGACAACCGAAAGTGTTGGTTATAGGTCGGTAGTATAAAGTTATGCGTATCTACTTCATGTTGTCCCTAAAAAGGCCTACATTGCCACACCAACGTGTCAATCTAAGTTCAGCACAACAACCTGCCATACAAAAAACATTAACTGGTGTTGGCAAAAAACACAAAGTAAATATCCATGTCACATGTTGGAAATTGTTCATATTTACTAAGCAAACAACTGTGCTAAATTAGGTGCGTAAATCAAAAGCTGTGCAAGTGTCATGTAGGCAAGCATGGACATCATAGGTGACAAAAGGACAAAGGTATGTGTGAGTGTCAAACATATTGGTACTGTCACAACCTATATAGAGATTCTGATCACATGTTTGTTACTTGGCAGACATGTTGGGCCCAGAGAGTACACTACGAGAGTTGAGAGTACACTCCGGGTGCGGAGCGTACACTCTGCATCAGAAGTGGAATCGCCACCCCAAGTGCAGACATAAAGATACTACATGTAAATGCCCTTTGTGAATATTGAAAGTCATTAACTTACACTTTTGGTCTGAGTTTAGACCAAAAGTCTAGCAGACAGATTTAAAAGGCCCTATCGCCACCGAAGCATCACTTTTTGTGTCCCTCCGGTGGCACAATGCCCTGTGCCGTATTTACAAGGTGGCCTTAAGCCACTTTTTGTGGCGTAACACCACCTTGTAAATATGGCTCCTTCACACGCAGCAGTTTGCGTGGAAGGGGCGTGCAATGGGTGTTGCTGTGGGCATGCCACAGCAGCACCCATTGTATTTTGACACTGCCTCAGATTTACAAGTTTTCGTAAACCTGAGGCAGAGCCAAAATCTAAAATCACCCCAGGGGTAATATGAGAGTGGCACAACAAAGAGTAATGCTTTAATTTCTCCTTGTTTTTTGCTCTTTCTATGTGTGCTGCATTCAGCACACATAGAATAAGCAAATCGACATGTAAGATTGTTTTTGTGCAGGAAGGTGTTACTTCCTGCACAAGAACAATCTCCTCCTCAATGTAGCCATCCTTGCACTATGGCGTAAGGGTGGCTGTGTTTGCGTACAGCAGCAATTTTAGTGCCGATGCAGGGGGAAGCACAGGGGTGCACCATATTCTCGTAAATATAGCGCATCCCTGCGTTTTGAAAATGGAGGAGCGCGATGCTGTCAAATTTGGTGCAGCGCCACGCACAGTCATTTTCTATTAAATCTGGCCCTAAGTTTACCTCTGTGAATCGAGCCCATTTAGTGCAGATCACATAGAGATGTTAAGAACAGTCAAAAGTATTCATCATAGTAATCTACTGCCTAAACATGAAAGTCAGCATGTAGATGTGTTCTATGTTTCACAACATAGGCAATATGTGGAAAGACACATAGAAGTTGAACACACATGCGTAAAGCAATGGTTAAAACTAATTAACAAAAAAATTGAAAAAAGTGTACAAGTTTGCCTGCATTTATAACACACATAGCGGGTCATTTTCACCCTCTCGGTAAAAACCGCCTACCGTCGCGGGGACGCCCGCCAAAAGATCATCGCCGCGGCTACCAGCAGTCCGCCAAATGATGACCACAGCTACATTTCCACCAGAAGGATGGTGGAAACCCGGCTGTGGCCATGCCGGTGGATGGTGGTAAGGTGGCGCTGCTGCCAGCAGCAGCGCTACACCAGTAGACCGCCACTGGCCGTATTAGGAGAATAATACGGCCTGGCGGTGTTCTGCTGGTGGATGCTGCTGCTGGCAGCAGCACCCTGTCCCGTCTCCTGCCAGAGGACCCCCTCGACACAGGTAAGTGGGTGCTCCGACAGGGGAGGGGATGGGGGTGTTGTGTGTGTGGGGGGGAGTGTGTGTATGTCTGTGTGTGCGTGTATACGGGGGTGTAGCGTGTTGTATGTGTGTGCATGTTTGAGGGTATGAGTGCATGTATGTTGAGTTGTGTGAATGGTGTCTGCATGTATGTATGTAATGTGTGTGGATATGTGTGTGTGAATGGTTGCATGCATGCGTGGATGAATGTAGGAATGGGTGTGTGTATGAGTGTGTGCGTGTGTGAAGGGAGGGGCGTGTATGAAGGGGGTCTGGAGAGGTGGGAGGTGTGGAGGGAACCTGTAGAGGAGGAGGGGGTGGGGAATAGATGGTGTTTGTGTGAGTGCTTGTGGGATGATGTGTGGTGCTTGTGTTTGTCTGAGCCACTCCTGTGTGTTGTCTTGGGTGCATGCTGGTCTGAATGTGTGCTTGGGATAGGTTGGGGTTGAGGGGAATGGGACTGGGTAGAGGAAGTTGGAGGGGGGAGGCTAGAGACAGGGACAACGGCTGCCATCAGGGAGGAGGCTAGAACCTGGATTGATCTCTGTTGGGCTGCCATGCCAGAGTGAATGCCCTCTAGGAATGCATTGGTTTGTTGCAAATGGGCTGCCAGCCACTGGATGGCATTCACTATGGTTGACTGCCCAAGAGAGATGGATCGCAGGAGGTCAATAGCCTCCTTATTCAGGGCAGCAGGGCTAACTGGGACAGGGCCTGAAGAGCCTGGGGTGATGGAGATGCCGACCCTCCTGGGTGAGCGTGCACGGGAAACTCGGTGAGGGGCTGCGGGGAGGGCAGTGCTGGTACAGGGGGTGGTGGCTGTACCTGTAGTTGGGGTGGGCACAGAGGTGTCTGTCACCAGCAGGGAACTTCCATCGGAGGAGGTATCACTGTCAGAAATTGTCTCCACCGTGGTGCTCCCGTCGCCCTCCGTCCCACTGGTGCCCTCACCGTCGGTGGATTCGGCCTCCTGGGCCCTGTGGGATGCAGCTACCTCCATCACCGGTGCCTCTGCTCCTCCGCCAGATGATGCTAATGAACATAAGGACAGGGTGCCAAAACAAAAAAGGGGGGGGGAGAGACAAAGGATACACTTGGTCAATGGCGGCAACAATACCACTGTTGGCATACACGACTCACACACACACAGGGAACAGCCCTACGCACTAGGCAAAGCACTACCAGTCACAATGCTAGTCAGCAGCCCATGGACAGGAATACCTAACACCACTAGCAGCATACCTGACACTCACAGACCCCTACCCAGTAGTGGATGACTACTAGCTTGGTAGGAGGAGGTGTTCATCAGCCCCTGTCCAACATGGGACCTACCTTGCAATGTCCGGCCTGGCCTAGGGGCACCCACAGGCCCACATCCCCCCCCGGAGACCACCCCACCACGCGCAAGTAGTATATTGGGAAACTGTACTCACCCCCTTGTGGCTGCTGTGATGCCCTCAACCGCCCATCTAGCTCCGGATAGGCCACTGCCAGTATGCAGGCCATCAGGGGGGTCAGGGTTCGACGGGCAACCCCTTCCTCATTGGGAGGCCATCCCCAGCTGGGCTTCCGCCGTCTTCCTTGCCCAGCATCTAATGTCCTCCCACCGTTTGGGAAAGTGGGTGTTCCGTCTGCTGTAGACCCCCAGGGTCCGCACGTCCTTGGCGATGGCACGCCATAAACCCTTTTTCTGATGGCCGATGACCTGCAGAAAAAGAAACATAGAAAAAGGTATCAGTCATACCGTCCGGCCTGTTACACTCATGGCCCACCATAGCCCTCACATCCCCTTACGCACAAACTTTTCCCACCATACATGCAGCACGCTGCACAGAACCCTTCCACCACCCCCCCCACATGAGGCCCTCACACAGAGCACGCCATGCATCCATGCCCCTTGCATCGTGCTCACAGTGTACTCACCTGTTGGTCTGGAGGCCCATACAGCATTCGGTACTGGGGTAGGACCCCATCTACCAGTACCTCCAACTCCACAGCGGTGAAGGCAGGGGCCCTTTCCCCAATGACACGATCCATGGTTGGTTCCACACACAGGCCACAGCAGCACTTGCAGTGTAGGTCTTCTCTTGTTGAAGGTCAGGTAGCAAGTGAGTGAACAGATAGAAAATGGCAGTCACGTCTGCGGCGGTGCATACCATCACCGCCGGCGTACATCACCATTGGCCACTGTAACTCATAGGGCCCAATGACAACCAATGAGGAGTTGCACAGCGGTACTCAACCGCCTCCAACAACTGCGCACAACGCCAGCGGCACTACATCATTTCCACATGTCCATCCACACAGGACAGGCGAACGCCATTTCATTGGGGGTGGAGACCATGGTACCTAACTGTGTCACAGTACACATAGGCACCATTTGGGCCTATCCAACAACATACTGTTACAGTCACAACATGCAATGCAGTGTAGTGTTTGGAAATGTGGTATACTGACCAGCTGCTCCCCGTTTTGCCTCCTAGATTACAACCACTGAGGATGAATAGGAGATGGAGACATCCCCCGTGTACAGACCCCTGGTGGACTTGGCAACAATGGAGGACAGGCACATTATCCTCACCTATAGACTTGATAGGGCCACAATCCAAGAGCTGTGTGCCCAATTGGATCCAGACTTGATCTCAGCCATCCTTCAGCCCACTGGGATCCCCCCTCTTGTGCAAGTCCTATCTGTGCTCCATTTCTTGGCGAGTGGCTCCTTCCAAGTAACAGTGGCCATGGCAGCAGGAATGTCCCAGCCAATGTTCTCAATAGTGCTGACCAGAGTGTTGTCTGCCCTGATGAAACCCATGCACAGCTACATTGTTTTCCCAGAAGTGGAGGATTTGGCCACAGTGAAAGCTGACTTCTATGCAATGGGACATATCCCCAACATTGTTGGGGCAATTGATGGTACACATATTGCCGGTATCCCCCCCAGGAGAAATGAACAGGTGTTCAGAAATCAAAAGAGCTTTCACTCCATGAATGGGCAGATAGTGTGCCTGGCAGACCAGTACATCTCTCATGTCAATACAAAGTATCCTGGGTCTGTGCATGACACCTATATCTTGAGGAATCAACTCCAGAGGCACAGGGTGTGGCTAATAGGTGAGCCGAAGGTCCCCACCCAGTGTATGTTGGTATATGGGTGTGGGGTTGGCGCTAAGGGTGAGTGTCTGGCTAACAGGTATCCCTTGATATTTACAGATGGCTCTGGTTACCCCAACCTCTCATGGCTACTGACCCCTGTGAAGAATCCCAGGACAAGGGCAGAGAAACGTTATAATGAGGCACATGGGCGAACAAGACGAATTAAAGAGAGAACCTTTGGCCTCCAGAAGGCCAGGTTTCGGTGCCTCCATCTCACACGTGGTTCCCTGTGCTACTCACCCAAGAAGGTGTACCAGATCATCGTGGCATGTTGCATGTTGTACAACTTTGCCTTGAGATGCCAGGTGCCTTTTCTGCAGTGGCAATGTTCTCTTGTTCTCTGGCTTCTGCCTGGACCACAGGGACCGTTTGCGGGGTGGTTCTCCTTCTACAGGAGGAGGGGTGCTGGTGGCCTGTTGTTCCTGTGGTGGGGCCTTCTGTCCACTAGCGTCAGCGGCGGTGGAGAGCTGTTCATCAGTGTGGCTAGTGTCAGGGGCCCGTTGGTGTGCCACTGCCTCTCTCATGGTGTTGGCCATGTCTGCCAGCACCCCTGCACTGGTGACCAGGATGGTGTGGATGTCCCTCAGGTCCTCCCTGATCCCCAGGTACTGTCCCTCCTGCAGCTGCTGGGTCTCCTGCAACTTGGCCAGTATCTGGCCCATCGTCTCCTGGGAATGGTGGTATGCTCCCAGGATGTTGGTGAGTGCCTCATGGAGAGCCGATTCCCTGGGCATGTCCTCCCCCTGTCGCACACCAGTCCTTCCAGCTTCTCTGTTGTCCTGTGCCTCTGTCCCCTGAATCGTGTGTCCACTGCCACTTACCTCAGGTCCCTGATCAACCTGTGTTTGTGGGGTTGCCTGGGGTTCCTGTAGTGGTGGATCAAACTGCTGATTGACGTGTCCTGGGGACAGAGGAATGGGCCTGCTTGGTGGGTGCTATGCTGGTGTTTCCTGAGGGGAGAGGCTCTGTGGTGGTATGGGACTGTGCCAGGGTAACCAACTGTCTGGAGGTCCCTGATGGGCCAGGTTGGTCATCCAGATCCAGGCGAACAGAGCTGCTGTCACCACTGTGGACCTCTTCGGGGGGGACTGGTTGTTGCTGGCACCTCCTCTCCGGTGACATTCGGTGTGGGACCTGTGGGGATGTAAATGTAGTGTTAATGTTTCTGTGTGTGACATCTCATGCATGGGTGTGGTGCCCTGTATGGTTGTGAGTGCCCTGTCAGCTTTGTCTTGTGTGAGTAGTGATTTTGTGGGCTAGGTGGCTCTCTCTAGTGTGCATGCTGTGGTGATGGGTGTCCATGCAGGGCTGTGAGTCATGCCCATGCATTGGTGGTGCATGCAGTGCTGGGTACTGGGATGGGTGGGTTGTGATGGTGAGGTGTATGTGAGGTGGTGGGTGATGGGGTAGGGGTATGTGATGGCATGCAGGTAGGGGGGTGATAGTAATAGAGAGTCCAGTCTTCCTGCTGCTCCTGCCAGGACCTCAGGATGCTGTATTGCCAAGACTTGCTCCTCCCATGTTGTTAGTTGTGGGGGGAGGAGGTGGGGGTCCATCGCCAGTCCTCTGTACAGCTATCTGGTGTCTTCCAACCACGGAACGCACCTTCCCTTGTTCCTGGGTGCTGTCCCACAGAGTTGACCCTGTCCACGATTGCAATGGATGTCTGCTGCACCTGTGAGCCGAATAGTTGTTGCTCTACCTGGATGGTTTCCTCCACCATGACCCTTAGCTCCTCCTCTGAGAACCTGTGGTGTCTTTGTGGTGCCATGGGTGTAATGTGTGTGGTGTGTGTTAGGGTGTGTGGGGTGATGTGTTGGGGTGTGTGTTGTGAGGTGCGTGGATGGTGTATGGGTGATGGTGTTCTGTGGCTCTGGTTCTGTGGGTGCTCTTGCTGTATCTCTCTCTAGTTGCAAATTTTTTTAGTCGTAAAGGGATGTGGGTATTGTGTTTTTGTGTTTTATAGTGGTGTGGGTGTGAGGGTTTGTTGTGTGTATGTGTGTCAGGTGTGTGTATTTTGAATTGTCTAATGTGGTGCTGTTTTGTATGTGTGTGTGTATTTTGAGCGCAGCGGTATGTACCGCCAATGGTTTACCGCAGTTGAATGTCCGCCGCAGTGATTCATGGGTCATAATGCTGTGGAGGGAATTCTGTTGGAGTAACAGTGTGGGTTTTGCTACTGCCATTTTATCACTGACCTTTAGGCTGGCGGACTTGTGTTTATGCCGTATAGTGACGGATTGCTATGTGTGTGTCATAATATGGGTAGCGGTATACCGCCGCGGTCACGTTATGTTGGCGGAAGTTGGTATGGCGGTAAGCAGGACTTACTGCCAATGTCATAATGAGGGCCTAAATGTGTTATCACACTAAGGGGGTGATTCTAACCCTGGCGGTCGGTGTTAAAGCGGCGGCCAACCCGCCAACAGGCTGGCAGTAAAAAAAATGGGATTCTGAGCCTGGCGGGAACCGCCAACACAGACAGCCACCTTAACACTCCGACCGCCACGGCGGTACAAACAAACAGCGCGGCGGTCACCGCCAACAGACAGGCGGCAGACAATGTACCGCCCACACTATTACAACTCACCAATACGCCACCTTTTCCGGGGCGGGAGCACTGCCGATAAAAACACGGTGGAAACAGACTACGGACGGGAAAACGCTCACCACTACGCACTCCAGGAGGAAGGAGGACAGCATGGAACCTGAATTAAACATCCTACCTGCTCTCGTCTACCTTCTCATCTACCACGAGTACGAAGTCCGGCGCAGACGACAACGGTGAGTACTGCACCTACGACACACGGGAGGGGGAGGACGAAAGGTTACGGGCACACACATATGCGACCCCCCCCCCAACTATGTACTCACCAATGCAGAGCACCAAGTCACAGTGACACCACCCAAACACCCCTGAAAAATGCTAGGACATAATCATATTTGGAATAAATATTTATGTACCAAAAAGCTCCAGAAAATTATTGTACAACCATGAAAGATATTCACAACAAAACTAATGACATACACATCAGTGTATAACTGAAGTACCAAGTCCTGCACATCCTACGAATTCAGCATGTCCGTGGGCCAAAGTCTTGAGAAATAAGGGCAAAGCCCACACAGGAGACCTGAGTCCTTTGGAGAGAACACTGCAGGGGCATCAGATGTAAAAACTACAGGCACCTCAGGGGGAAGGGAAGGGGGGGCACCACAGCCACATGAGTCCACGACGCCAGATCCACGAGGAGCCACCATGCCCACTGGACCATCCTTGGGAGTGCAAAGCCACAGTCTCTCAATGTCTCTACAGTGGGTGGGCTGCCCACTGGACCATCCTGGGGAGTGCAAAGCCACAGTCTCTCAATGTCTCTACAGTGGGTGGGCTGCCCACTGGACCATCCTGGGGAGTGCAAAGCCACAGTCCATCAGGTGGATGACAGTCTCCACTGGTCAAGGAGGAGGCATGGTGGGCACAGTGAACCATAAACGGTGCTTGAGACGGCGGTGCCCAGCGGAGCGGTGCTTGAGACGGCGGTGCCCAGCGGAGCGGTGCTTGAGACGGCGGTGCCCAGCGGAGCGGTGCTTGAGAGGAAGGGCCCAGCGGAGCGGTGCTTGAGACGCCGGTGCCCAGCGGAGCGGTGCTTGAGACGGCGGTGCCCAGCGGAGCGGTGCTTGAGAGGAAGGGCCCAGCGGAGCGGTGCTTCAGAGGAAGGGCCCAGCGGAGCGGTGCTTGAGACGGCGGTGCCCAGCGGAGCGGTGCTTGAGAGGAAGGGCCCAGCGGAGTGGTGCTTCAGAGGAAGGGCCCAGCGGAGCGGTGCTTGAGACGGCGGTGCCCAGCGGAGCGGTGCTTGAGAGGAAGGGCCCAGCGGAGCGGTGCTTGAGACGCCGGTGCCCAGCGGAGCGGTGCTTGAGACGGCGGTGCCCAGCGGAGCGGTGCTTGAGAGGAAGGGCCCAGCGGAGCGGTGCTTGAGAGGAAGGGCCCAGCGGAGCGGTGCTTGAGACGGCGGTGCCCAGCGGAGCGGTGCTTGAGAGGAAGGGCCCAGCGGAGCGGTGCTTCAGAGGAAGGGCCCAGCGGAACGGTGCTTGAGACGGCGGTGCCGAGCGGAGCGGTGCTTGAGAGGAAGGGCCCAGCGGAGCGGTGCTTCAGAGGAAGGGCCCAGCGGAGCGGTGCTTGAGACGGCGGTGCCCAGCGGAGCGGTGCTTGAGAGGAAGGGCCCAGCGGAGCGGTACTTGAGACGCCGGTGCCCAGCGGAGCGGTGCTTGAGACTCCGGTGCCCAGCGGAGCGGTGCTTGAGACGGCGGTGCCCAGCGGAGCGGCGCTTGAGAGGAAGGGCCCAGCGGAGCGGTGCTTGAGACGGCGGGGCCCTGTTCAGCGGTGCTCTTCTGCACCGCGGGCCCTGTTCAGCGGTGCTCTTCTCCACGGCGGGGCCCTGTTCAGCGGTGCCTATCTCCACGGCGGGCCCTGTTCAGCGGTGCTCTTCTGCACCGCGGGCCCTGTTCAGCGGTGCTCTTTTCCACGGCGGGGCCCTGTTTAGCGGTGCCTATCTCCACGGCGGGGCCCTGTTCAGCGGTGCTCTTCTGCACCGCGGGCCCTGTTCAGCGGTGCTCTTCTCCACGGCGGGGCCCTGTTCAGCGGTGCTCTTCTGCACCGCTGGCCCTGTTCAGCGGTGCTCTTCTCCACGGCGGGGCCCTGTTCAGTGGTGCCTATCTCCACGGCGGGCCCTGTTCAGCGGTGCTCTTCTGCACCGCGGGCCCTGTTCAGCGGTGCTCTTCTGCACCGCGGGCCCTGTTCAGCGGTGCTCTTCTCCACGGCGGGGCCCTGTTCGGCGGTGCTCTTCTGCACCGCGGGCCCTGTTCAGCGGTGCTCTTCTCCACGGCGGGGCCCTGTTCAGCGGTGCCTATCTCCACGGCGGGCCCTGTTCAGCGGTGCTCTTCTGCACCGCGGGCCCTGTTCAGCAGTGCTCTTCTGCACCACGGGCCCTGTTCAGCGGTGCTCTTCTCCACGGCGGGGCCCTGTTCAGCGGTGCTCTTCTGCACCGCGGGCCCTGTTCAGCGGTGCTCATCCAGCAGGTCAAGGGAGCCAGACCTGGCCTGGACTCCCTGCTCAGTCGCCCTCGGAACGTGACGTTTCTGGACCCTTCGGGAACGGACTCCTGGCCTCCTTAGTGTCCTCCTTCCCAGCTGGGATGTGGCATGTGGGGTCCACCTTCTCCGCGCTCCTGCTGCCCTTCCTCTCCTTTGATGGGGCTCTCGGGCCCTTGCCTCCCCTAGATGGTGTGGGTGGTGAAGTGGCCGCACATTGCTCCTTGGGGGCAGCCCTGTCGGTCCTCACACGGCGGCCCTTGTTTTTGCGGGTCCTCTTGCCGGGGGGGGGCTGGACGTGTCCTTGCTGCTGATCGATGTGTCACTGCTGGCAAAGGGTGGGCTCCAGAACCCAGGCACAACAGTGACACCCGAAGCTGGGCTGGTGGTGGCTGCGGTGCTCTTGGGACTCTTTGAAGATGGATGGGGGAGCTCATCGGGGGGAAAGAGGTTAAGGTTAGCCAGGAAAAGTTTTTTAGGGCCAAGGTAAAGGGTAGGAGAAGTGGAGATGGAAGTGGAGGTAGAGGAGGTGGTTGTAGGAGAGTCAGGTGTGCTGTCATTGGGTGAAGGTGCTGGTGCTGTAGGCTGTCGTGAGGTGGATGGCTCTTGGGTGGGTGTCTGCCTGCGTTTGTGTGTCTTGGAAGAGGGGGTGACAGACACAGTGGGAGAGGACACAGGGGACGTGTAAATGGCAGTGGGGGTGGTGACTGCACGAGTGTGGACTGTCCTGGAGGGTGAGGTGGTGATGGAAGCACTGGCTGATGTTGGGGTGCATGCAGGTGTGAGTGTAGACGTCACAGGGAGGGAGGAGGGAGACGAGGAGGAGGGGGACACAGGGGTGGCAGTGGCTGTTGGCATGTCTGCATCTGGGTGTTGCTTGGGTGAGTGTTTGTGGGATCTGTGGTGCTTGTGTTTGGATGAGCTGCTCTTGGGTGTTGAGGTGTGTGCAGGCTGGTCTGATGGTGTGGATGGGATAGGCTGAGGAACAGGAGACAGAGAAAGGCTGGAGGCAGTAAGAAGAGGGAGGCTGGAAACAGGCACAATGGCTGCCGTCAGTGCTGAGGCCGGAGCAGTGAACGCTCGTTGATGGGCAGCCTGACCCGAATGAATGCCCTCCAGGTATGCATTGCTCTGTTGCACCTCCCTTTGCACACCCTGGATGGCATTCAAAAGGGTCGTCTGCCCAACAATGAGCGTCCTTACCAGGTCAATGAGCTCCGCACTGAGGGCAGCAGGGGCAACAGGGGCAGGGGCTGAGGTGCCTGGGGCGAAGGAGACGCGCGCCTTCCTGGGCGAACCGGCACGGAGCGAAGACTGAGGGGCTGCTGGGAGGGCGGGGCTGGTGCGCTGGGTGGCGGCTGTACCTGTAGAGGCGGGGGCACGGATGTTGCCGCCACCCCTAGGGAGCTCCCATCCGAGGACGTGTCGCTTTCGCTGCTCTCACCAGCGGTCCCCGTCGTGGTGCTCCCCTCGCCCTCCGGATCACTGGTGCCCTCGGTGTCTGTTCCTGGGCCCACCGGGGCCTTGTGTCCTGCAGCTCCCTCGTGCTCCGATGCCAAATCTCCTCCGCCTGATGATGCTAATGCACACATGCACAAGAAGATGAAGGGAAAGGGTGGGGGGAGAAAAAAGAAGACCAGGTTGAGTGCATGCAATGTCAACACCGTTGGCGGAGAGGACAGACACAGGTGCCTAATGCACTAAGCCGCGCATTCGGGGTACACTACTCAGTACTACTGACTAAGACAACAGGCCAAGAGACGTCAAACGCGCACATGGGAGATGCTGGACCTTCAATGGCTGTACTTGTCACCCTACCGAGGTGGGGGCCGGGGGCACAGGGCCATGCCTAAGGGAGAAGACTACACTACAGAAAGCGCCCTGGCCTATTGTCACCCACAGCCCTCCTCCCCCACCCAGACGCCTCCACTGCGCAGAAAGATAGGAGAATGTGCTGATACTCACCCCCTTGTGTCTGCTGTGATGTCTTAAAGCGCCCATCCAATTCAGGGTAGGCCACCGCCAGGATCCGGGACATCAGGGGGGTCATGGTGCGACTGGCACCCCTCCTAGGTTGGGAGGCCATCCCCAGCAATGTTTCTGCGGTCTTCCTTGTTCCACGGCGGATGTCCTCCCACCTCTTGCGGCAGTGGGTGCCCCGTCTGTTGTGGACCCCCAAGTTCCGGACTTCCTTGGCGATGGCACGCCAAATCTCGATCTTCTGATGGGCGCTGACCTATTTGACATGTACAGGGTGGAAAGGAGGAAATCATCAATGACCTGCATGTTAGATGTAATTGGCCCCCCCCACCCACTTTGCCATATGGCACATGCTCTCATCTGTCGGGCGTTGCACTCCTCATTCGCCCCCCACCCCACAAACTTACATCCACCCCAATCCACACAGGCATAGCCCATTCCATGTGCACCCGGTGTAATCACTTGTTGGTCTGGAGGACCGTAGAGTAGCGCATACTGGGGGAGGACCCCATCCACGAGCTTCTCCAACTCTTCAGACGTGAAGGCAGGGGCCCTTTCCCCAGTCGCAGCAGCCATTGTATCTTCCAGACCGAGGTCACAGCAGCACTTGCAGTATAGGTCCTCTCCTGTGGATGATCAGGTCTTGAGTGATTAAGCAGATAGAAAATGGCGGTCACGCCCGCGGCGGTGCGTACCGCGGCGGTGCGTACCGCGGCGGTGCGTACCGCGACCGCCGGCGCACTTCGTAATTGTCTCCTGAAACCCATGGGCTTCAATGTTAACCAATGCGGCTTTGCGCCGCGGTCTTCGACCGCCTACCGCCACGGTGTGCCCCGCCAGCGCATTGACCTCACATCCCATTGTCCCACTTCACAGGTCAGGCAGCCGCCATTTCAAGGGCCTACATGGCTTAATTTTGACTGCGACACACAGGCCTAGGCCTTGCATTGCCACACATACAAGCCTTTCAACCCATTGCCATTCTTTAACTGTGCAAGCTGTCTGTACGTACCTGTGGTTTGGCTGACTCTGTGCTCCATGTTGTCCTTCCTAGGCACCGTCCGCTGGGACTTGCGATGAGAAGGAGGAATCCTCGCGTGTACCGACCACTGGTGGACCTGTCGACAATGGAAGAACGCCATATAATACTTCGATACAGACTTGACCGTGCCACTATCCATGAACTGTGTGCCCAGCTGGAGCCAGCCCTGATGTCCCCCATCCGCCAACCCACAGGGATTCCCCCTCTGGTGCAGGTTTTGTCAGTCCTCCATTTTTTGGCCAGTGGGTCATTCCAGACCACAGTGGCCATGTCATCTGGAATGTCTCAGCCTATGTTTTCTAAGATTTTGAGCAGAGTGTTGTCTGCCCTGGTGAAACTCATGCGGAGCTACATCATTTTCCCCGAGGAGGGTGACTTGCCTACAGTGAAGGGTGATTTCTATGCCCTTGGACATATCCCCAACATCATTGGTGCCATTGATGGGACCCATGTGGCTTTGGTACCCCCAAAAGACGATGAGCAGGTGTACCGAAACAGAAAGAATTATCATTCGATGAATGTCCAGGTGGTCTGTTTGGCTGACCAGTACATCTCCCATGTAAATGCCAAGTTCCCAGGGTCAGTGCATGACGCGTATGTGATGCGAAATAGCAGCATCCCCTATGTGATGGAGCAGCTACAGAGACAACGTGTGTGGCTAATAGGTGACTCTGGTTACCCCAACCTGCCGTGGCTACTGACCCAAGTGAGGAATCCCCGGACAAGGGCAGAGGAACGCTACAATGAGGCCCAGGGGCGTACTAGGAGGGTGATTGAGCGAACCTTTGGCCTCCTGAAGGCCAGGTTTAGGTGCCTGCATATGACAGGTGGATCCCTAATGTACTCACCAAAGAAGGTGTGCCATATCATCGTGGCGTGCTGTATGCTTCACAACCTGGCTTTGCGACGCCAGGTGCCTTTCCTGCAGGAGGATGGTCCAGATGGTGGTGTTGTAGAAGCCGTGGAGCCTGTGGAGAGTGAAGAGGAGGAAGACTCAGAGGACGACACAGACAATAGGGACAGAGTGATACAACAGTATTTCCAGTAACACCCAGGTAAGAATCACCCACGCCATTTCCCAATTGCTTCTAGCCTCCTGCATCTGTACTTTCTGTAGTTCCCACCAGATATTTTTGGGTAATTTTTTATTTTCCCTTCCCTTCTCAGTGCTGTATGACGCAGTGCCTGACTTCTGCTTGGTTTGCCCATGAACTACAGCGTATTGACATTGGTATGTTGTCATCACTAATTGACAGAACAGATATTGAACAGTAATATGTAATACATTTGCTAATAATACAGCATGACTCCAAACTGATTTGTGTGCAATATGTGATTTATTTACAGGGCTAGATATTGGTACATGTGATTATAAGGGTGATGGGTGGGGGTGGAGTAATGTCCATGGCAGAGTCCAGTTCTCAGTCTCACAGGTGCATTGTCCTTTTGCCTGTGGAAGGATGGAGCAGAGGCAGTTCATGGTTGGACAGGGTGGCAATGTGGGACAGTGGGAAGAGTTCAGGGGGTATGTCCTGCTGGCGGGGGTCTTGACATCCTACTCTGTCTTTTTTTTGGATCTCAGGCTCCTCTTACGGGGTGGTTGTTCTTCAGCAGGAGGTGGGGTTCTGGTGTCCTGCCGTGGTGTTGGGGCCTCCTGTCCACTAGCGCCGGCGGAGGTGGTAGGCTGTTCCTGGTCCGGGCTAGTGACAGGGGCCCCGTGTGGTGCCACATGGTCCCGCAATGCGTCTTCTATCCTGTTGAGGGCCAGGACGATGGTCCCCATTGCGGTCCCGATGATTCTCAGCTCCTCCCTGAACCCCATGTAGCGTTCCTCCTGCTGTGCCTGGATCTCCATGAACCTGGCCAGTACCGTCGCCATCGTCTCTTGGGAGTGGTGGTAGGCCCCCATGATGGTGGTGAGGGCCTCTTGGAGAGTGGGTTCCCTGAGCCTCTCCTCCCCCCCCTGTCGCACAGCAGCCCTCCGAGCTGCCCGGTTTCTCCCGGCCTCTGTCCCCTGGACGGTGTGCCCGCTACCACTGCCCCCAGGTCCCTGTTGTTGTTGGGGTGTTGGGTTAGCCTGGGTGCCCTGTAGTGGCAGACACACCGCTGATTGAGCTGTCCTAGAGACAGAGGCATGGGCCCGCTGGGTGGGAGCTGTGCTGGTGTTGGCAGAGGGGGTCGGGTCTGGTGTGGCCTGTGGCTGCCTGAGGGGAACCGACTGCCCAGAGGTCCCCGATGGTCCGGGCTGGTCATCAGGTTCACTGTCGACAGAGCTGCTATCCTCAGTGTGGGCCTGTTCCGGTGGTGGGATGGACACTTCTGGACCCTCCTAGCTGGTGTGTTGTCGTTCGGGTCCTGCATGGGGTAAGAGAGTTTGGTTATTGTTTCTGTGTGTGCAATAGCGTGCGTGTTATGGGTGCCCTTGTCCCCCAGTGCAGGCATTCCCTTGAGGGAGGTGTTGTGAGGGTAGTTAGTGGGGGGGGGGGGTTAGTGCAGTGGTCATGCTTAGGTGATGGGTGCCCATGATTTGTGTTGGCATGCAGGAGTTGGTGTTGGGATGGGTGGGTTGTGCTGGTGAGACATTGTCAGGGAGGATGTGTGCTGGGGGGTTGGGGGTGAGGGTGGGGGTGTGGGTTGGCATGCTGGTGGGGTGGGGGGGATATAGTAGTTGAGATGGGACTTACCAGAGTCCATTCCTCCGGCTACTCCAGCGAGGCCCTGAGGATGCAGGATGGTCAAGACCTCTTGCTCCCACAATGTAAATTCGGGAGGGGTGGGTGGGGGTCCGCCGCCAGTCTTCTGGACCGCGATGTTGTGCCTGGAGACCATCGATCGGACCTTCCCCCGTAGGTCGTTCCATCTTTTGCGGATGTCCTCCCTATTCCTGGGATGCTGTCCCACCGCGTTGACCCTGTCCACGATCCGCTGCCATAGCTCCGCCTTCCTGGCTATACTGGTGTGCTGCACCTGCGAGCCGAAGAGCTGGGGTTCCACTCTTAGGATTTCCTCCACCATGACCCGGAGTTCTTGGTCCGAAAAGCGTGGGTGCCTTTGGGGTGCCATGGGGTGGTGTGGGTGAGGTGTGGGGTGGTGTATGTGATGAGGAGTATGTTGGTGAGTGGTGCTTTGTGCTACTATGTGGTGTGTGTGATGGTGTAGTGTGCCTCAGTGTGTCTTGCTATGGATTGTCTGCTGTGTCTCTCTCTCCTTCTCTCAGTAATTATGGTCGCAGGGGTTTGTGGGTGATGTGGGTGTGTGTTTTATAGTTGGTTGATTGTGTGGGAGTGGTGTGTGTATGTGTATCAGGTGTGTGTATTTCTAATTGTCCAATGTGGCTGTGTTTTGGTGATGTGTGTGTATTCTGACCGCGGCGGTGTGTAGCGCCAATGGAATACCGCGTTTGAATGACCGCCGTGTGGATTCGTGGGTCGTAATGGCATGGGCGTATTTCTGTTGGCGTGACGGTGGAGGTTTGGTCATCTCCAGTTTATCGCTGCCCGCAGATGTGGCGGGCTGCAGTGGAGGACAGATTTTTGGAGGTTTGGCCGTTGTGGGTCAGAATGACCGTGGCGGTTGACCGCGGCCGCGGCGGTGTTATGGCGGTCTTATGACCGGCGGTAAGGGCATTTTACCGCTGAGGTCAGAATGACCCCCTAACTACCTCTGACAAAGTTTTGCATCAGCTAAAATTCTGTCAATTCAATCACTTCATACTTTTGTTTCCTTTTTTAATTTTCTCTATACAGTTTTCTCCTTTTCCTTTCTTCCCTCCTCTGATTATTCTTTGACCTATTCAATTTAATTATTTTGCATAATTTATACAATCCCCATATTCCAATTAGGCAAACCACAATAATTAATATTCCCTGCAAGATTTTCAATAGTATCCCATTCCAAATGCTGCTGTTTCCCACTGAAACAAACCTTTTGCCAATCTTTTCCCTAACACTTGGCTCTGTCAGTTCTTTCAAAGAAGCACTTTAATTAGTTAGATTAGTAATTAAGCCTCTAATGTCCTTACTATTATTAGGAATATGCAAACAACAATGCCAAGCATTAATCATTCTACAGACTCCGCCATTCTTTGCTAAAAGAATGTCTAAAGAAAGACGATTCGGAAGAGTCATAGCTCTATCAGCAGCTAACTCAGTATCTATCAGGAGTATGACTCCTGAAAAATTTGTCAACATGTTATCCACAATAGTAGACAACTTTCGAATCTTTATCGAATTCATAATGACTCAGACTGGAGGAATCACTGCTCCAAATATATCTCCCACTATACTAGAAGAGGACTCCCTCCTATGTCTCATATGATGTAATTCAGTCATTTATGGAAACTTTTTCAAATCATCAATTTGATAAATCTTTGGTAAAACCATCGCTAAATACCATGTCCCATACCATCCTCTTGGAAGACTGTAATAAGCATTAACACCACAGATATAATCAATTCTGGGAATCGCTCGGTCCTGTCCATTCAACATAAACGTCCATTTACTCTGAAACAAAAACACATGCTTACATTCACTTGTTCCCACAAATAAAGTGTCAGTGCGTGATTTAGGCCTGTACATACAAAGTTTCCCTACATGTTGCACATCTAAAGCTCATTTCCCTTGCGTTTTAATTGCACTATAAGCATAATCATTCCTGTAAGTCCTTTTCTCTAAACCTTTTTCTAACTTCTCCTTCAATGTCTTTCTCCTGTCAACTGTGTGATCTAAGAAGCTTTTCTCTAAAGGTATAAGCAAGCATGCCAGATTATTCCTGTGTGCATAAAGCTGTGCCAAACGTCAATGTAGGTTCAAAGAAACCTCTAACTATTACTGTGTCATTATCTTTAGATACTCTACTCAAATACCTAATAATAGGGACAAACAAAAACGCCATGTCATAATTTGCATAAAAGTACTGAATGTACTCCTTGTTATAAAATCTTGTTAGTAGCAGACTACAACTTATTCCACGTTAGTGGCAAACTATGATATGCAACTCCTTCCTCAACTGATGAAGGAATCTGCGTGCACACATAACAATTCCTAGCATCCATCGTCTCAACATATTTACTCAATAAGCGATAGAAAACATTAGAAGACAGTTCTCCTTGCACATTAGTATCCTCATGCAAATACTTCTCATCTAATCTAAATTTCTCTATTGCCGTTAGTGCAACAGTTGTCTCAAAAGCAGAAGTATGGTTGGCTTCACTCTTATCAAGAACAGACATACCCACAATCAATACCGCAAACAATATCCCACACATAATCGCCAAACCAATACTCATATATTTACAGCGTCTAGTATTCCTACTCTGCTGGCTAATGTTACTCATGATCTGTAAATGATCAGAAAGCAGAAGAACATTTAGAAAAACTGCAGCAAAAATCAAAAGTAAACAACTCTACTTTCAGCGGTTATTTACAGCTCTCACTTCCAGGATCCCTTGTCAAAATTGGTAAGCAGCTTGTCAAAATCAGGTTCCAAAGTCAAATCAGGTTATCAATGTCTCTTCCAGTTACTTTCAATAGTCGCTTTCTCAAAAATGTTCTCTCCGATTGTTTCAACAGTTCAGTTCATCAGCTTCCTTCAAGTGCCAAAATACTGACCCGGAATGTCTGAATCAAAACAAAAAGAAAAAATGTATTTCTGCTGTTCACTTGTAGTTGCATACGCCCATTCAGGACCTGCGTATCTTCGACTTGCTATTCTTTTTCTTTTCAACTTTCTATCACCATTCAATTCTCCTTCACTTAGATCTTCTCTCCTTGTTGTATTTACTTCTTCCTTGATTGTTGCCTCAACAACCACTTCCTTTTCTCTTTCTACTTGCGACTCTGGCCACTTATCTCCTTTCAGTGGACCTTTCGTCAGTGTTCTCTTCAGAGTTGAACTCGAACCTTCTTCTTGTTCTGTGGTGTTTTCTCTTGACGGACCTGCAATCGGTTCAGGAGGAGTCAGATCACAGTGACTTTGATCCACCTCAACTTCTTTCCCCTCTGGGTCTGGCAATTGCTCTGTTTGTCTCTCAAGATCATCTGCTTCTGGGAAAGGCCTCCTCTGACTAGGCTCTCCTGCTGCCTCAATTGAGATAGGCTCTCCTTCACCCTCCTGGAGGTCTTCTTTTTCGTCTCTCACAGGAGTGACTGAACCGTCCTCAACGGGCTCAGATCTGGACTCAGCTCCCCTAGTTCTCTTTCCGGCGCTGAGGCTTGTTTCACTGTTGTTGGTAATCTCAACTCTTCTTCCTCATGATCCAGTGGACATGCCACTTCGTGCGACTGGCATGAAGCCAGTTCAGAATTACAGCGCACTTCACAGCTGTGGTAGATGTCAGAACTACCTGATAAGAACATTTCCAATGAGGCTCCAAACACATTTTCCTCACGTGTTTCCGGACCACAACCCAGTCTCCGACTCTCAGGTTGTGCCCTGGGACATGGATCGGTGGCAGTGTGGTGGCTTTCACCTGCTGCGAAAAAGAGCAAACCACATCAGCCAGACCTTTGCAGTAGTCAAACACCATATCATCTGTAATGTTGAAAAGTGCATTTGCAGGCACCGCTGGCAACTTCATGGCTCGGCCCATAAGGATCTCATGTGGCCCCAGTCATATCTTCCCATCAGGTGTGTTTTTCATTGACATCAACACTAAAGGCAAAGCGTCAGGCAATTTCAAATTCATGGATGCACACATCTTTGCAACTCTTGACTTCAAGGTACCATTCATCTGTTCCACTAGGCCTGATGCTTCAGAGCGGTAACTACAATGCAACTTCTGCTCAATCTTCAATGCTGCACACTGTAATTTAATTGCTTCATTGTTGACGTGACTTCAGCTATCTAATTCTAAAGAGATCGGAAACCTGAAATGCGGTATCAGTTCCCTAAGCAGTAGTTTGGCTAATGTGAGACTATCATTTCTACATATAGGGTAAGCTTCAATCCAGTGACTCGTATAGGGTAAGCTTCAATCCAGTGACTAATAATGCAAGCAATTACCAACACATATCTCAAACCTCCACACACAGGCATCTCAATAAAATCCATCTGCATTCTGCTGAATGGACCTCCTGCTCTTCCAATGTGTCTCAAATTAACCACTGTCCCTTTCCCCTGCGTTTGTTTGTTGGCAAATTACACAACAATGGCAAACTGCTTCAGCAACCTGTCTAAACATTGGGTTAAACCAATCATGTTTGAACAATCGAATCATGGCGTCCCTCCCAATATGTGCCTGACCATGATAGTACCTCGCCATTTGAGACAACCGACTATTTGTCAAAACCAATTGACCCTCTTCTGAAACCCAAACTCATCTTGTCTTTGCACACAATTCATTTTGCTCCATGAACCTTTTTCCTCCTTGTCAGCATTATTCTGCAACATTTTCAGTTCCTCCAAGGTGTTAATTACCTTCAATGAAAAACTTGGACATGTTTCATCTTCTTCAGATAACAATTCCCACTTCTCTTTGAATGATATACAGTTCAATGCGCAAAACCTTGCGACTTGCTCCGCATATTTATTTCCCAATGATACGAAGTCCTGTGACTTCAGATGTGCACTGCATTTCACCACGCCAATCTTTTCCAGCATTTGAATAGCATGTAACAGTTCTTTAAACCTTTCACCATTTTTCACTGGTGAACCAGAAGAGGTCATGAAACCTCTCTGTAACCACAACTGGCCAAAACCATGGACTATTCCAAATCCATACTGGCTATCCATTTCAGCTGAGAAGAAACATGGCACGCTCTAGTAAGGGCTACCAGTTCTGCTACTTAGGCAGAATACACTCCTCAAAGCCAAGATGCTTCCGAAATACCAGTAATTGTGCACACAGCAAATCCTGCTCTCAGTGTCCCTGCATTGTCTCTCAGACAGGAACCATCAACAAAGTTAATTTGGTAATTTTCTTCCAATCGGGTGTCTCTAATGTCAGTTACTTGAAGACAATCATGCTCAACATGTTCCATCTTTTAAATTTTGACATTTTCATTTGGGAGTAAGGTTGCAAGGTTCAGCACTGTTGATCTTTTCAATGACACATTTGGTGACCATAGAATTCTCGTTTCATATCTGCTAAACCTTGCACCAGTCAAATATTGGGTCTTCGTCCTTGTAAGTAGAATCTCAATAGAGTAAGGGACCATTACAGTCAGGGGAAGTCCCATCACAATGCCTTCACACTGTGTAAGGCTTTGTCCAACCACTTCAACTGCATGCAAACAACCTGGTAAGGCTGCTGCAACTGGGTCAAAAATAGCTGAAAAATATGCTACTGGGCGGTTTACACCTCCATGGATCTGTGTCAAGACAGACAAAGAACATGCATCACGCTAATGACAAAACAATGTGAAAGGTTTTGTGTAATTAGGCATACCCAAAGCTGGAGCCTAGCACAGACTCTCTCAATTCAGTGAATGCTTTCATTCCAGCGTGGTCTAACACTATAGGATCAGTGACTTCCTTATGAGTCGTCTTCAAATGACTGAAAATTTGGAATCCATTGGCTACAGTAACCTACCATCCCTAAAAACATCCTAATATCTCTCTGTGTGGTCGTGGGATTTATCTGCAATATGGCTGTAATTGTTTCTCTGGATCTCTTTCGTGAACCCTTCACAATCTGGTGACCCAAGTATTTCATGACTTTCTGACAGTATTGCAATTTGAGTGGAGAAACTTTGGCCCTGATTTATACTAGGTGGTGCAAAACTGCACCAACGCAGTTTTGCACCAAAAAGTTTAGCACAGGCTTGCACCATTTCTGAGCACCAACCGGGCACCATATTTATGGAATGGTGGAAGCCGGTGCAAAGGGTAGTCTAGCGTTAAAAAAAAAAAAATGATGTTAGCCGGGTGGGGCAGGTGGTATGGAAAAAGGGTTTTTTGCACCAAAAAATGATGTTAGGCAGGTTAGAGTAAAAAAAAAATACTCTAACCAGCCTAGCATAATTTTCTGACGCAAAACCATCCATACCACATGACTCCTGTCTTAGTAAAGATAGGAGTCATGGCCACCACCCCAATGGCCAGTACAAAGGACAAGGGTCCCCTGGGCATGGCCATTGCCCCCAGTGCCATGTAGGGGGGCCCACTTCAGGGCGCCCAAAGGCACTTAAAAAAAATACTTACCTGTACATACCTATACTTACCTGGGATGGGGTCCCCCCATCCTCCGATGTCCCTCTTGTGTGGGTCGGGAAGTCCCTGGGGCCTGGGGAGGGCACCTGTGGGCTTATTCCATGGTGTTCCACCATGGAAATAGGCCCACAGGACCCCTAATGCCTGCCCTGACCCAGGTGTTAAATAATGGTGCAAAGCAAGCTTTGCACCATTATTTGACCCCTCCTAAGGGCATAGAGTCATTTTTTGCACAGGAACGCCTCTTTTGCATCTCATCGACGCAAAGTAGGTTTCCAATTCCAAAAAATGACTTTAACTCTATAAATCTGGCGTTAGACGGTTCTAGTGCCAAAGTATAAATATGGAGTTAGTTTTGCACTGAATTTGTGTAAAATAAAATGACTCAAATTCAGCACAAAACAAGTATAACTATGCCCCTTTATAACCATTCTTTCCCAAATGGTTCAGTAGGGCAATCAAATCATACTTGCACTCGTCTCTTGTTTTGTACGCAATCAGCAAGTCATCAATGTACTGCAACAGGGTTGATTGGAAAGGCAATTCCAACGACTCCAAATTCTTCTTTAAGATCTGATTGAATATGGAAAGTAACTCTGAAAACCCTTGAGGAATTGTGCACCAGCAGTAAACTCGATCCGGAAATCTGAAACAAAAGAGAAATTGTCTATCCTCATAAATAGAGGGCTTGAGAAAAATCAATGACAGTGAGCCACTCGGCATCACATGGAATCTGAAACATTATGACGGCTGTATTTGGCACCACGGGACAACATTTTACCAAAATCTCATTTATTTTTCTCAAATCCTGGACAATTAGAACTTTCCCACAGGGCTTCTGCAAACCCATTACCCATGAATTACATGGACTGCTCAATACTTCCTTCAAAACCCTTGCTTTACAAAGTCTGCAATTATCTGGGCAACCTTCATAAGGACATCTTGCGGCATGTGGTACTGCAGAGGGTGAGAAAAAACTGCATTTGGCTTCACAGTAACTTTAACTGGCTCAACTCCTTTTATCAGACCTACTTCTTTTCCTGTCAAATCTCATCCTTTCTCCTTAACCGTTCCCTGCAAATCAGGATGAAGCTCTTTCACAGTGAACATCAGGAAAAATTAAATCAGAGGGTATTCCTCATTCATGGTTTCTCTTGTTAACTCAGGGGTTTGGTCATCTTCATCATCACAATTCTTCTGAATCTCAATTCCATCATTTGAACAAGTGATCGAACATTTCGTTTTTACACAGCAAGTCTCTTCCCAGTAGGGATACCGGACTTGAATCGCAGACTACAAATTTGTGCAATCCTGAATGTTGCCAATTTTAACCTGAACCAGTTCTGTAATCGGGTTGGTCAAATACTGATTAGCTTCTCCCACATTCTGAACTGTCCTACGTGAAAGGGGCAAATTTGGAACTTCTGCAATTCTGAACTTCTCACTGTAGAGGGTGTAGCTCCCGTATCAATCAAGAATGAAACTCTGTATCCCATAACCTTTCCCTTCACCTAGGGACCTCTTTGATCTACTTCTAAGGAAGTTGCAAGCACACATGGATCCTCACCCAAACTGTCCCTCATCCAATCATCATTTATTCCATTCTCACTGTGTAACGGGAATATGTACACTGTGTTACTACTTTGGTTAAGTCTCTGACCTGTGACCTGTTGAGAAAGTATCATCTGTTGCTGTTCTACTGGGGCTTGAGGTATTTGAATTTGCTGTCTAGGTACCATGGGAACCTGCTGCTGCATTGGCTGCAACTGTGTCATTTGTGCACATGGCAGTTGCACCTACTGCATGGGTTGAAAATTCTGCACTTGATTCACATTATTCTGAAAATTTGGATTAGGTCCCCTCACTCTCGGCCCTCTCACGTTCTGAAATGAATTGATCTCATTACTCTGCTGAATGACACCTTCCTGCACCATCATTGGACACTCCCGTTTTTAATGTCCAACAGCTCTGCAAACGTGACATGGCATTAATGTCTTCATTCCATGCATGTCATTCTGAACCGCTACAGTACCCATATCTGGACCACGATTCACATTACCTCCACAACCTCTACCTCTCATCTGGGGCTGAAACATCAAATTTCCCTGCTGCGGCTGTGGTAACTGGTGAAGAAAATTCCCTTGCATTCCTGTTTGAGCTGCTTTAATCTGCATCACCATCTCCTTTTCTTTCAACTTTCTCTGCTTCAACTCAATTTAATCACTACAGTATTTCACATATTGCAACACCTCATCAATGGGCTTTGAATGCCAGCAAATCAAATGACTCTCAGTCATCTGGCCAATTTCAGGTCTCAGCCCTTCCACAAATCCAAACACAAAATGAATCATGTCTCTTGCCTCAATTGTTTCTGTAGCACAGTAATGCTTGAACACCTGCAACAATCTCTCATAATACACATGTATTGACTCCTTTGCTTCCTGAGCTGTCCTGTCTATCCTCTCGCAATCAATATTTTTGGGCGAAATTCTCGTTTAAAGAAATTCAATCACCTTATAGTAATATTTAATTACCTCACGAGGTGGTGCACCTGAATTTTTGTCTCTCTCTGGTTCTCTTGTTGGCCAATCTACACTCCTCTTACAGTCAATCCACATAGCAGCTGAAACCACTATCTCTAGCAATGTGTTCAAGTCTTCCCACAGGCACTTGGCAAGTTTCACAAATCTGTCTGTCTGCTGATACCATTCTACTGGCTTTGCACTCAATTTCGGATAATCATTTGTACACAATAGAATGTCACTTCTGCTCCAAGGGACATGAGCAAAATTTCCCCCTGGAATCTCTCTCATTGGTAACATTTTCACTGGATCTTTATCTTGCTACACATTTGTAGTCAGCTCCACAGAATCCCTTTTGCTTTTGTTTCTTTTCTTTACCCATCTACCTTCCCACTTGTCTAATGCTCCCCAAGTCCGGGCACTTTGAAGCAATTCCTTATGATGTGCCCTCATTCCGGCAGATCTCATATGTTCAAAATCTTTAGCCACAAAATCTAATCTCTAACTCCTTTTCAAATGCTTTGTTTTCTCTATTTCTATGCAGTACTTCTCTGCCAGGTCTGCTAATTTCTGATGCACATTGCTCACTTGCCTCTTAATCTTCGGGCACAAATAGCTCAATTCTGCCTCTGTAGGATTCTAACCTGTTCACCCCTATAGTTCCCTCAATGAGTTCACCCACTTCCAGGCTTAGCCTAGCATAATTCAAACACTCCTCTTCCTTAGGAGCACGCTGTGGGGTATTCAGCTTGTCTAACCCTTCAGTCAACTGCTGAGCTGTCAAACCTTGCAATGAAATGTTATTTGCTTGGACTGGTAGTACCTGTTGTGCAACTGCATTCGGAGTCTGTGGTGACAACAATTTCAAACTCTGGCTAACGTTTGATCCTGCCATAGTATCTGGAAGTGCTGCCAATGGACTGAGGTCTAACAATGATCTTGATCCCTCAAAAGTCTGTCCCACAGGAGAGACTACCTGAACATTTTCATTATGTCCTCCCTTCATTCTACTCTGGGACATTGCTCCCTGTTCACCTACAGTAGGATTCTTCTGTGCAAATAAGGGTATGGCTGGACCAACAGTATTAGGTAGCGATATAGCATCTGGGGTTGGTCTGGCACTTACGCTCTGAAGGAGAGTAACTCCCATATTCTGATTCATCATTGGAGTAATATCTGACTGTGTCCCTTTTACCGGAGTGAATCTTGGCATTACCTGCGGCTGCACCTGAATCAACATCGGTCTCGGGTAAACCTGTTCCGTAGGCACCATTAAGTTCGAAGTTGTTTCCATAATGGACACATCAGGATAAATTCTCCGAACCTGTGGTGGATGCACCTGATTTTGCACTACAGGAGTAATAAGCACATTAAGACCACTCTCTATCTCATTCTGTGTCAGGCTAGCGTTGACCTGCATCGGACTCATTGTCCCATAAACCTGTGACGGAGCTGTCAGATCAGCACTGGTACTTGCACCACTCTCATGTGCTGTGTATGGTGTTGGGCAATATCTCAATAACTGCGTAATAAACTCCTCATCATCTGATTCCTCCTCCGCTGTTGAAGACTTTCTAGCCTCCCTACTCTCGGATGGACTTCTGTTAGTCTTCATAGTAGTTTTCATTCCTTCTTACGCATTGTCCTGCGTAATTGCCAGAAATAACTTAATTCCTTACAAAATCTCCATCCTTCAAACTCTCTGATCACTGTCCCACCTAGCCTCTGCTAAAGTATTTTCTGCCTTTCTCATTCTCCTCTCGAATTTCTGTTCCTGTTGTTGTCTGGGTACTATCTCCCAAATTGCTAATGCCTCAAAATGTACTGGTCTTGAAGGGGCTTCGATTCATATAGTACCCTCCTTAAATGCTCCAAAACCCTCAAATTGAACGTCCCTTTTGTGGGAAATGCTAAGGTCCCATCCTTCTCTGTCAATTTGCACCATTGCTTTAGCCTAAGACATGGCGCAACAGCCTTCTCTTCCATTAGAATGTAAGCTGGTGTATTTCCTGGCAGTGTAGCCTCGCCTATACTCGTTGTAATGTACATATCTCCCCTGAAGGCACTCTTTAAAGCTTTGAAAAATTTCATCTTTTCAACCTCTTTGCTATTCAAAATAAAATCAGGAAGTGACTTTTAATCCCAGAATTCTCTTCACCCACTTTCTCAACCAATTGCCTCTCATGGACGGCCGCCAATCCGTGCGCGACCCTTCTCACTAACTGACTTATCCGAGCGTGGCTCCAATTACATCACACTCACACGTACTGAGGCTTATCCACCGAAACTCCGAATCACACAAACTAATGCAAAAATTGCGAGAACTAATAAAAAAACAAATCTGTTGGTGTACTACAGGAAAGGTAACACAATCGCTTCAGAAACCTTACGGATTTTTCACTGACGTCCCTCGCTCTAACAGCTACTCCTTCTTTCTTGGTCTCCCAGATTCGCAAGCAAAATTCAACCCGCAAATTTTACTCTCAACTGATCAATGGGTCTGTCCTGGTGCATATAGGACTCACCAAATCTCAGTAAAAATGTTCTTTCACTCACTTTGACTCACACTCTGACTTGTTGACCACACCCAATCAACCTACTAAATCAGACATATTACAATATAAAACCAAGTGTCTCATACACTTTTCAATATACTCCGGAGTCTTAGATCATGCAGGGCCCATACATCAACAACCATGTGGACAATGTTTTAGAACAAAGCGCCACACACATATGAAGTTCAACGACTTCCCTACTCTCACACTGCGGAGTATGCACACTCCTTCTACAACTTCATTTGGAGTACGCAAACTCCCTAAACCTCATAAACCTCACAATTAGCCTGCGATTTGCATAAGCTGTGCAAGTGCAACCTACTTCATTCACACTGTCACTAGAAAGCCAAGAACATCCTCAAACAACCATTAGCAGGATCCAGGATTCTGTGAAAGTCATTTCTGGGCCTAAGAGAACATTTTCTCTCCAATTATCATCATTAAAAAATAAAATCAAAATCTCAATAATAATGAACCTTCACCTCTTTTACCATCTCTGGACATCTATCATGGGCTCTTAAGGAGACAAACCTTCACCTCGCTTTACCAAAACTGTTAACACCTGTTACTCTGTATCGGATGTCTATAATAAGTTCTTAAGGAGACCAACCATTACCTCTTCTACCATTTCTGTTTGGCTGACCTTAAAAAGTAAAATTACAAGGGGACGCAAACAGGTTGATGAACCTTTTGACTCGCAATTAAGATGTTCTTAACATAATTCCAGTACATGCAAATCAATAAGCAATATCCAACACACAATATCAATAATCAGCAATCATCAATAACTGTAATAATCAATAGAGTCAGTAATCTTCACGCACCATGACCTTTCAGTCATGAATAACCACACCTTTTAGTAAAAGTTAGAATATTTATTTCCATATATTAACAATGCTAAGGTCATGTAGATTAATCTCAAAATCAAATGAAACACATACAGAAACAATACTGGCTGTCCAAAGATGTGGAAGAAACGTGATCTAATCAAAGCTTAGACTACGACACATCCTAAGGTTTTAATACAAATTAATAACAAAGTCAGCTGCATCAAAGTGATTACATACATTTGAGTTCAGCAAAAAAAATCAATCACACATTATCCTTATTAGCACAATTTCATTAGTAAAGATCCTTAACTAACTTCAGATTAGCATCAGCATGTTGGGCTTCATGCAAAACAATTTAGTAACACCAATTTGGACAAACATCTAACTATGGCTCTATTAAAACAGTGCAGTTGGTACCTAAAAAAGGAAAAGCAAATATACATAATAATCAATAGTCTAATTCATAATACCTATCATCAGTGTGGATCAGCAGTCAGTCTTCGTCCTCAGGACATCAGTCGATCAGCAAGGCATCAGAATTCAGCATCAATGTTCGAAAACGCAAAGTCTTTAAGCATTAAAGTTAAGTATGTCTCTTGTCAAGACACACAGGAAAATATTGACCTTTCGGCCAGCAAGAAAATAAGCAATGGCGGTATGGCAAAGGCTTGAGGCGAAAATGCAGAATGCTAAAGGCTAAAGTGCTAAAATGCTGCTTTCCTCTCAGTGCAGTCTCGTTAAATCAAACCCACTAAAACTATTTCCCAAATCCCTATTTGTCAATTAATCGCATGTCAACACTTTGTCCAATAAAACTAAAACTCAAAATCTATGAATTCTACCATTAGTCTGTTCACATGTCATTGAATGGTAGTCCTGCAATGTCCTCATCATCCGGCTTGTCAGGTAACAATATTGTTGCAGCTTCTACTTCAGTCAGTATATCCCTTGTTCTCCTCCAGAGAAAGTCAGTCTCACACACCTTACACACAACATGTTACATTAGCAAGAACAGCATCTTCTAGCAGTCTGTTCTCATGAGAAACTTTCAGCTATGAGCACATTGAATCAATGCAAATGGAAAATTACAGTTTAACTCTCTAGGACAGCGATTTATTAAAGGTTAAGAAATACAGCTTGACATGAGGCCTGGTAATTAGGCCAAGACCTTCACTAAGTTAAGGCTTACAATTAATAAAACTAATACATACTGTATAACCCCTAATATGACATATAACTACATTAGGCAAACATATATTCAACATTTCACAGTATTAGACTATTAATAAGTTCACTTTGTAAACATTTAGGGCCACTCCTCATAATCACATTTTCAAATGAGTGCATTATTTTTCGACGTTATTATATTTTCTACACAAACCCATTACTCAGAATACATGAACACTCGTTAATAATTTTTACTAAAACACCTGCTCTAGCAGCACCAAGTCTTTGCATGTGTGTGTTTGTGGTTTGGAGCATAAATCAGATACAACACAGATGGGCGGATGTTGTTGCAAGGGAGACAGACCTTCTGAACCTCTTTGGCCTGGAAATTGGTGGACCTGACGGTATTAATGAGCTCATACTTAACATCACATGATTAAGTATGTCAGACCGAATTGTTTAAATAATTATTTGACATATATTCCTCCACTACCTCTAACTCTACTTTTTTCGGTGGAGGATATCATTATGTTGTTCATCATATCCTATGTTTAGTCAACTGTGAGAATATTTTAGAAGAATTTATGACTCATTCTATTTGCATGAACAACCATTTTCTCCAGAGCATTAAGGTCAAAGTGGAGTACAGTCGTACAAATATCCATGTTGAACACATCATTGGCAACTCAGCATTAACAACTCATAATGGCACCTCTTTGTGTTGGTCATTAACAGATTCGGAAAGTTTCCTTGATAAATTGGTTATTGCTAACTGTGATGCCTTTGAAACATGTTTGGATGTTTCTTTTAGTGACATAGACAGTAACTGATCCAAAGCCCATAAACTTCTCGAGACAGCCCTTTGTAAAGTGCCCCAGTGTCTATCAGAGGTGAGAAGGTGCAGAGTAGATTACAATTCAGCACTGGGAAAAAAAGAATAAGGAATTTAAAAATCTTGCCTGGACATCGTTGATTGACACTAGCACGTCTAAAGATACCTCAGGATTTTGGCGAGTCACCAACAGCCCTTTTCTAAAGGAAGATCACGCCCCAGTTTATTAACAGCAATAAATTAGACCGAGTGGGTCACCCGTTTTTCCAAGGTTTATTCAAACACTAGCCAGTTGTCTATGGCGTTGACCCCTCCTCTATATAGTTTCGACTTTCGACTTAAGTAATTTATGCTTCTTTAAATTATTACGACAATAGCAGGAAGTAAGGGCGATCTGTTCAAGGCCAATGCCCCCTTGTGTGGTCCAATTTTAACTAGTGCACTAAGGGCTTCCTGCCTCCATGGCATCTTTGAAACCTGGTTGGAGGCTATAATTGAACAATCTTTAAGAAAGGGGATCTGCTGATCTTGCCTGTTACCACGCTAATTTACTCCTCGGCTCCGGGGTAAAAGTGTCAGGGAGAATTTTGCTGAACCATTTAGAGGAGTGGGCTGAAACCAATAACACTCTTTTCGATCTTCAGTACAGTTTTCGAAAATGCTTGGGGATTATTGAGCGGGGGGTTAAATGTTAATTGACTTACTGGTAAATATACTTTTGTGAAGAAGGGCCATTTGTTTTTAGCTTTTGTCAACTTATTGAGTGCATTTGATTGTGTTCTCCGGAGTAAATTCCGGGCAGTTTTTTCAGAGCTTTGGGTGGACCCACTAATCATAGACCTTCTTAGAGATCTATATAAATCGTTGGCAAGGATACAGTATGTTTTGGGGGTGAGTGCATTAGCACTTTTGAGCTTGCAGGAGGGATCAGACACGGCTGCGTACTTGCGCCCTTTCTATTTGCCCTGCATATTAACAGGCTAGAGCAGTGGTTCCCAACCTGTGGTCCGGGGACCACTGGGGGTCCGTGAAGCCATCTCAGGGGGTCCGCGAGAGCCTAGAAAATGAAAAAGTATTAACAAATATTGACAAATTAGGTCCCCAGCTTCCAGTAATGACTCAGACTGGGGTCCCCGGATTCCCATGATGATTCAGTGGGGGTCCCTGGGTTCCATTAATGTTAAAGTGGGGGTCCACAGAAATCAAAAGGTTGGGAACCACTGGGCTAGAGTCTTCCATAAGCTGTATTTGTAGCGATTCCCCAGAACAGTCACAGACCCATACCTTGTCTGCTATATGCAGGTGACGCTTATGTCCTGTACTGCTTTGGGGTTGCAGTAGCTACTCAATGGATTCGTCAGCTACATGTCTGATCTTGGCCTGGTGGTTAACATAGGGAAAACGTTTTTAAAGAAGTGTGAGAGGTAAACACAGAAGTGTTGTGATTTTAAGTTGAATGTTAAGTAAAGTTTTACCCCAACCTTTTGTTACCTGGCTATTTTATTTGAAGATTGTGGTTCATGGACTCCAGCAGTTGATTGCAGAAAGCAGTATTTCAACAAATCTATCTTTGCACTGATTAACTTTGCTACCAAGTTAGGCAACATACCCACCAGAGAAATGTAAACCATTAACAATACAAAATGCATATCGTGGCCCAAAACGGGGTGGGAATCGGCGGCTTTAATAACATCACTCAGCTCAAGACATTGGAAAACGCGGCGGCGTGGCTTGGCTGCCATCGAGCATGGCTGCCTGAGAGAGGAGCCCTGCGCGACGCAGCGAGGCGAGGGCTACGGGGGTGGACTCTGATGTAGGAGAGACCGTGGTGGGGGCCCCTCTAACATCCAGACCGGAGCACCGGGCCCCATAGGACTCTCCGACTGTGTGGAAGTCCCGATGGATCCGTGCAAGCAGAGCGGCCTATCCCGGCCTTAGAAGCAGCGGCCTCGATTATGACGGTGGCGCCGGAGAAAGGCACGGAGGTCCGGCGTGAGGAACAGAGGCTTGCCCTGATGACATGAGTGCCACCCTGAAGCCCCTCTCTCATTATGGCCGAGCGGAGGAGGCAATCCTAGAGTGGCCTGGAGCAGCAGGAGGGCACTCAGAA
The DNA here is from genome assembly GCF_031143425.1 of Pleurodeles waltl. Lineage (NCBI taxonomy): Eukaryota > Metazoa > Chordata > Amphibia > Caudata > Salamandridae > Pleurodeles > Pleurodeles waltl. The sequence goes on from NC_090450.1 coordinate 283,687,608, forward strand.
GTACGTCATCCTGAAGAGCACAGCTGGAGCTCCACGAGGGGGGACCGTTCCCCCCCCCACGGCGGTACAGTGCAGTGAGAGGGGACCAGACGGGTGCATGGTGCGCATTGGGGAGTCCCACTGAGTCGGCAGAGAAGAGCGACTAGTGTTCCACTTAGGGAACTGAAGACCCCCTATATCCAGGGCCGCCCGAGTGGTGTGGTGAGGGCTCCTGCTACCCTAGTGGGCCCCAGAGAGTGAGAGGAAGTCATAAGATGGCCCAGAAGGATCAACAGGATGGAGTGGCCCCATACACCCACACCCCCCCACTGTTATTCTGGACCCCGATGTTGATGCTGGGATCGGCAGTGCACGCAGCTGAGGAATGCACCTGACCCGACCCGACGCTGGGACTGGGACCTGGCTCCCACCCCATATCACGGACGGCATAGAAGAGCGCGATTCTGGTTAGCGGCATCCTCCCCCCCATGTTCTACAGAAGGGTAACGTAGCTAAACAGGCTGTGTCATAGAAGTGACTTGCACTTCCCTAGGCCGCAAGGTGACATTGGCCCAAGAAACACCGGCGTGGGTTGCTTCGCGGTCCGGGGTGACGGACGCTCGTTTTGGAGTTATAAAAGTGGGCCTAGCTGCCGTCCTCTTTCATGCCCCCCTGGATGGTCCTTGATGGTGCAAGCATTTTGGCATCCAGGCAGTGGGTATAATCCCACCAACTACAGACTCTGGCCCAACTTCCCTAGAACCCACCATCATAGATGGAGATGCCCAGCGGTAAACCCTCAAGCAAGCACTCCCGCCAACTACTCTTCTCTGAGGCCATAGCTCAGCCGAAGATCATGGCCGCACAGCAATCCTCCCCCAACCCAGTGCCCGCCTTGACGGACTCACAGACACTGGGGGGCATATTTATACTCCGTTTGCGCCGGAATTGCGTCTTTTTTTTTTACGCAATTCTGACGCAAAACTAACTCCATATTTATACTTTGGCGTTAGACGCGTCTAGCGCCAAAGTCCATGGAGTTAGCGTCATTTTTTAGCGTGGACACCTACTTTGCGTTAATTATATGCAAGGTAGGCGTTCCCGTCTAAAAAATCGACTCCGAGGCATGTGCGTCGGATTTATACTCCCGGGCAAAATTCACGCCCGGGAGTGGGCGGGTAAAAAAAAATGACGTACGGCGGCTTTTGCGCCGTTTTTTAGCGCCTGCAAAAGGCAGGCGTTAAGGGACCTGTGGGCTCTGAAGGAGCCCAGAGGTGCCCTCCCATGCCCCCAGGGACACCCCCTGTCACCCTTGCCCACCCCAGGAGGACACCCAAGGCTGGAGGGACCCATCCCAGGGACATTAAGGTAAGTTCAGGTAAGTTTTTTTTTTTTTTTTTTTGTGGCATAGGGGGGCCTGATTTGTGCCCCCCTACATGCCACTATGCCCAATGACCATGCCCAGGGGACAGAAGTCCCCTGGGCATGGCCATTGGGCAAGGGGGCATGACTCCTCTCTTTGCTAAGACAGGAGTCATTTCTATGGGGGTTGGGAGTGAAAAAAAAATGGCGCAAATCGGGTTGAGGCGAAAAAATTGCCTCAACCTGACTTGCCCCATTTCTTGACGCCCAAGCCCCATATCCCCCTACGCCGGCGCTGCCTGGTGTACGTCGTTTTTTTCAACGCACACCAAACGGCGACGGCGGCTAACGCCGGCTAACGTCATTCAATAAATACGGCGCCCGCATGGCGCTTCAGAATGGCGTTAGCCGGCGCTAATTTTTTTTACGCAAAACTGCGTTAGCGCAGTTTTGCGTCAAAAAGTATAAATATGGGCCTGGATGCCTCTGACCGTATACTGCAGGAGATTGCGATGGTTGGCCGGCGCCTGGAATCGATGGACTTTAAGATCACTGAGTTATCCGCAGCCTCCGCTTCCATCAGGACGGACATAGCCTGCTTCAGCGAGAAGGCAGCAGATCTGGATCAACGCCTCTCATCCGTAGAAGACCACATAGGGATGCTGTCAGAGCATGATGCCGAGTTGCTCTCCCGGATGGGCAAGCTCACTGAATTAGAGGACCGGAGTCAAAGAGACAATGTCCGCTTTTTCGGAATTCCAGAGAAAAGGGAGGGCACCGATATTTAACTCTTCCTTCAGAATCTGCTGCCTGAACTTACTGGTTTGACCTTCTCACCACCACTCAAATTTCAAAGAGCTCACAGGGTCGGCCCTCCCCGATCCACATCCTCAGGAGGGCCCCGCCCGATCATTGCATGCTTCCTGCGGCATGAGCAGGCGCGACAGGTCCTTTCGAAGGCGCAATCCCAGGGCCCTTTTCTGCTGGAGAACCAAGAGATCAGAGTGGAAGCGGATTTCTCCAAGGTTACCAATGACAAGCATAAGGCATTCTTGGCTCTCCGGCCCCAACTCCATAAGCTGGACATCAAATTTGGACTTTTTGGGCCAGAAAGAATGTGGATCACATACAATGGCAAGTCAAGGGATTTCCTTGAGCCCAAGAGTCTTAGCTCCTTCTTGGATGACATTGCTCAGTGTTCTATGGACTGTACCCCTGAACCCACGGACCCAGATTCCCCCAGAGGGGTATCGATCTCTCCAGCCTCAACTACCTTTGCTCAAACCCCTGCCTTCTCGCAGATGAGAGGACGGGTATATGAGCACCCACCTAAAGTGCAGGAAGGACGGGTCCATGCGCTTCAAGCTGTGATTGCACACACACAAGACCAGGGCAGAGATAAGTCCTGGTCTCCCCTGAAACCGTCAACTACAGACCACACCTGATGTTCTTGTGGCACCTCTGTGGTTCAATCAGAACTGGGGCCTTCGGGTGAGATCACCGCTTATGATGGACAGCTAAGTGAACTGACCATGGACCTCTTCTGTGTTTCTTTAAATATTGGGGGTGGGCGGGTGGAGAAGACGATACGTTATGGTATTAATATTTGATGTGCTGGTATTGGTTTGATGTTTCCATATTATCTTTGGGGATTGCTAGACTTTTCCTCAAGCCACCCACACGAGGGCCCAGGGGGACACGCAGTGAGAGAAGTACTAATGCCCTCATATATTCCCTGGTCAGTGAGCAGCACACACCCTCTATTGCCTCAATTCAATAGATCCTTTGCACCCCATTGTCCTAAATTTGTGGTTCTGATGAGCTTTCCCCCTTCCATTTCATCTCATTTTATTAAGTTATTGCACGATGCAGGAACATAACATTTTCTTATCCCCCGGCTTTTGCCGTGTGGGGCAAAGGCCACCCTGCCCCACTCCCCCCCCCCACTTATCCCGCATTGTCCCTAACGCTGTGGGTGAGTCATGTGCCCGGTGCTTGCCCCCTCAACCCCCCCATTTGGGGGCCCCCCCATTCGGTCCACATCAATGGACTATTAATTGTCCTCCTGCCCCTCTGCGATAGCCCGATGCATGGAACATGCCGGAGCTGACCCGCAGTTTAATAGTATTTCAGGAGGCAAGGAACCTCGTTACACCCGACACAAGTATAGTCTCGAGATCTGTGTCTCCTCCTTCCTATTACGTATTTCTTTCCATAGACCTTTACTTTTCTCTCAGCTGAGGGGATCTTCCCCCACAAACATCCCCCTCCCTCCATCTGTCCAACCCTTGTCACTATACCCATTTCTGGTGCCTTTTATAGGCCTCCCTCTAGTCTCCCCAGAAAGAATACCTCCCCCCAGCGACTTAACCTATCCTCACACAGCTAAGTCCTTAATACTTACCAATGAGCTCCACTACGCCATGAAAGATCCTCTCCTGGAATGTCCATGGTGTGACCCATTATATTAAATGACAGAAGATCCTATCCTATCTCAGATCCAAACATGCTGATATCGCACTCTTGCAGGAAACTCACTTATCCTCTTTGGAATCAGACAAACTGCGCAGGGACTGGGTGGGTCGGGTGCTTCATAGTGGAGAACCATTTGCACGAGATGACATGCAGGGTACAGGGCGTAAGTGCGGTGTGGCGATTCTTATTCGTCGATCATTGCCGTTTAGACTCCTCAGGACGAGGAGCGACTCTGATGGATGCTGTAAGGAAATGGCTCCCTGTTGCAATTACCCCCCACTTTCTGCCTGATACTGATGCTGACTTGACTGAGAAGTATGCTGGGATCCTGCTAACCAGGCCCCAACACCAGTGTTCTTTCATCTAAAATGTACCATTGTCTCCACAATTGGCACAACCCTGGCACCCAGGTAAGTCGCTTGTAACTGGTACCCCTGGTACCAAGGGCCCTGATGCCAGGGAAGGTCTCTAAGGGCTGCAGCATGTCTTATGCCACCCTAGGGACCCCTCACTCAGCACAGACACACTGCTTGCCAGCTTGTGTGTGCTGGTGGGGAGAAAATGACTAAGTCGACATGGAACTCCCCTCAGGGGGCCATGCCAACCTCACACTGCCTGTGGCATAGGTAAGTCACCCCTCTAGCAGGCCTTACAGCCCTAAGGCAGGGTGCACTATAGCACAGGTGAGGGCATAGGTTCATGAGCACTATGCCCCTACAGTGTCTAAACAAAACCTTAGACATTGTAAGTGCAAGGTAGCCATAAGAGTATATGGTCTGGGAGTCTGTCAAAAACGAACTCCACAGCTCCACAATTGCTACACTGAATACTGGGAAGTTTGGTATCAAACTTCTCAGAATAATAAACCCACACTAATTCCAGTGTTGGATGTCTTAAAAAATGCACACAGAGGGCATCTTAGAGATGCCCCCTGTAATTTACCCAATTGTTCAGTGCAGGACTGACTGGTCTGTGCAAGTCTGCTGCTGAGAGACGAGTTTCTGACCCCATGTGGTGAGGGCCTTTGTGCTCTCTGAGGACAGAAACAAAAGCCTCCTCTGGGTGGAGGTGCTTCACACCTCCCCCCAGTAGGAACTGTAACACCTAGCAGTGAGCCTCAAAGGCTCCGGCTTCGTGTTACAATGCCCCAGGGCACTCCAGCTAGTGGAGATGCCCCCCCCCTGGACACAGCCCCCACTTTTGGCGGCAAGTCCAGGGGAGATAATGAGAAAAACAAGGCGGAGTCACCCACCAGTCAGGACAGCCCCTAAGGTGTCCAGAGCTGAGGTGACCCATGCCTTTAGAAATCCTCTATCTTGATTTTGGAGGATTCCCCTAATAGGAATAGGGATGTGCCCCCCTCCCCTCAGGGAGGAGGCACAAAGAGGGTGTAGCCACCCTTAAGGACAGTAGCCATTGGCTACTGCCCTCCCAGACCTAAATACACCCCTAAATTCAGTATTTAGGGGCTCCACAGAACCAAGGAAACTAGATTTCTGCAAACTGAAGACGAAGAAGGACTGCTGACCTGAAGCCCTGCAGAGAAGACAGAGACACCAACTGCTTTGGCCCCAGCCCTACCGGCCTGTCTCCCCACTTCAAGAAAAACTGCAGCAGCGACGCGTCCCCCAGGGTCCAGCGACCTCTGAAGCCTCAGAGGACTACCCTGCATCTAAAAGGACCAAGAACTCCCGAGGACAGCGGCCCTGTTCCAAAGAAACTACAACTTGCAAAAAAGAAACAACTTTTAAAGGACTCCACGTTTCCCGCCGAAAGCGTGAGACTTTCCACTCTGCACCCGACACCCCCGGCTCGACCTGTGGAGAAACAACACTACAGGGAGGACTCCCCGGCGACTGCGAGTAGCCAGAGTTGACCCCCCTGATCCCCCACAGCGACGCCTGCAGAGGGAATCCAGAGGCACCCCTGACCGCGACTGCCTGCTTCAAAGAACCCGACGCATGGTAAAGACACTGCACCCGCAGCCCCCAAGACCTGAAGGATCCGACCTCCAGTGCAGAAGCAACCCCCAGGTGGCCCTCTCCCTTGCCCAGGTGGTGCCTACCCCGAGGAGCCCCCCCTTGCCTGCCTGCTTCGCTGAAGGGACCCTTGGGTCTCCCATTGAAACCTATTGCGAACCCGACGTCTGTTTGCACACTGCACCCGGCCGCCCCCGTGCCGCTGAGGGTGTACTTTCTGTGCTGACTTGTGTCCCCCCCGGTGCCCTACAAAACCCCCCTGGTCTGCCCTCCGAAGTCGCGGGTACTTACCTGCTGGCAGACTGGAACCGGAGCACCCCCTTCTCCATTGAAGCCTAGGCGTTTTGGGCACAACTTTGACCTCTGCACCTGACTGCCCCTGAGCTGCTGGTGTGGTAACTTTGGGGTTGCCCTGAACCCCCAACGGTGGGCTACCTTGGACCCAACTTTGAACCCTGTAGGTGTTTTACTTACCTGCAAAAACTAACCAAAACTTACCTCCCCCAGGAACTGTTGAAAATTGCAGTGTGTCTAGTTTTAAAATAGCTTCTTGCCATTTTTGCTAAAACTGTACATTATATTGTGTTGATTCAAGGTTCCTAAGATACCTGAGTGAAATACCTTTCATTTGAAGTATTACTTGTAAATCTTGAACCTGTGGTTCTTAAAATAAATTAAGAAAATGTATTTTTCTATATAAAAAGCTAGTGGCCTGGAATTGTCTTTGAGTGTGTGTTCCTCATTTATTGCCTGTGTGTGTACAACAAATGCTTAACACTACCCTCTGATAAGCCTACTGCTCGACCACACTACTACAAAATAGAGCATTAGAATTATCTCTTTTTGCCACTATCTTACCTCTAAGGGGAACCCTTGGACTCTGTGCATGCTATTTCTTACTTTGAAATAGTGCATACACAGCCAACTTCCTACAGACGCTATGTCCTTGCCGAGCTAGCACTGGGCTCCTCTACGATATGTATAGGATCCATTTATGCCCCAACGGGCTCTAAACGCTCCTTCTTCCTATCTCTCAATAGACTATTGACCGAAATAGGCACCTCCCAATATCTCCTTGGTAGGGACTGGAACCTTGCGCCTGATGCCATCCTAGACAGATCGACCGGCAATGATGTAGATAATAATGCAGACAGGTCCCTCATGGGGGACATTATTTTCGATCACGGCCTGCAGGATTGCTGGCGTCTTTCGCATCCTACCGATCTGGAATATACTTTCCTATCCCCTGTACATGGAACTCAATCTAGATTAGACTATTTTCTAGTCTCATACAGGCTCTTACAAGCTGTTCACGAGTCCGAAATCCTCCCCGCGGCCCTGTCGGACCACTCCCTGTTTTTTTTGTCTCTACAACTTGGGCAAGCTTCACCCGGTCGTAAACCATGGCACCTCAATATTTCACGGTACTGCACCCCAGAGGGAAAAGGGAAGCTTAGTTCCCACCTCACCGAATATCTCTGCAATAATAAAGGCTTGTGGCCGCGCCTCAATTGCTATGGGCAGCGGCTAAGGTGATGATCAGTGGGCAACTCATGAGAGACGCCGCCATTGCCAACACCCAGAAATGCGATCAGCAGAAGGCCCTAGAGAACTGTATCCTACAAACGTCGCGTGACTTCACCCATTCCCCCTCCACATCCATACGACGAAGGCTGGAACAAGCTAAAATGGAACTTAACTCTCTACACCTCCCACGCAGAGTATGCTCTCTGACGACTTAAGGGCCGCCATTATGAGCATGGGGAGAAGGCAGGCTGTCTGTTGGCCACCCAACTCCGGCAAAGAGAGGCGACCCTGGCCATTCCAGCTCTATACGATACACATGACTCACTCATTACACATCCCAGGAAACTGCTAATGAGTTTGGCCATTTTTATCGGACCCTTTATGCCCCAGAGGTGGTGGTGGATCAGAATAAATTATCCACCTTTTTGGAGAAGGCCAACTTGCCACGACTCTCGGCAGAAGGGTGGGCCTTGCTAACCGGGGACATCAGTAAAGAAGAAATCAGACAGGCAATCGCTAATTTAACATATCACAAGGTACCAGATGAAGATGGATACCCAGCTGAATTCTATAAATGGAGGGGGGAGGAACTGGTGGACGCCGTCTATGAGGCCTTTCATGGGGCCTCACAAACTGGCTCCCTTCACCCATTATCCAAAAGAGCCTCTATTGTAGTACTACCCAAATCGGGCAAGGACCCCTTTCGGTGCGGCAGTTATCGCCCCATCTCCCTCCTCAACGGGGATGTTAAAATCCTGGCTGGGATACTTGCTGGGTCTTAAGAAAGTCATACCCTCCCTGGTCCACCAAACGCAGGTTGGCTTTGTACCGAGCCGATCTTCCAGAATCCACCTCCGTACACTCTTACATGCCATTTGGACGTCCCGGGACTCACGCGAAGAAGCACTAGCCCTCTCCGTGGATGCTGAGAAAGCATTTGATTGCAGAGAGTGGTGGTATCTCTTTCAAACTTTGAAGCATTTTGGCCTGGGAACCGGCTTTATTAACATGGTGCAATTGCTTTATGATTCTCCATCCGCGCAGGTCAACTGCGGGGGGTTCCTATCCGATACATTCCCTCTGCGCAGAGGAACCAGGCAGGGCTGCCCCCTATCACCTCTGCTATTCCTTCCCGCAGTAGAACCCTTGGCGGCCACGATTTGTGGCTCGGGTGACATCTCAGGGATACATGTCCCAGGCGGAAATTCTGTGATTTATCTATATACAGACGATATTTTAATCACTCTTACCAACCTACCCAAGTCCTTGCCAGCACTGCACACCATCCTCTCTGAGTTTGAGCTTCTATCGGGATACAGGATTAATTAGGACAAGAGTGAAGCCTTACCGCTATCCTAGGTAACAATGAGCTCACCTCTTCGAGATCTTTCGGTTAAATGGAAAACCTTGCGCCTGCAATACCTTGGTATATATATAAATAGGGTTTTGGAGAACATGATTCCAGGCAATCTGGACTCTCTTTTAATCAATATGAAACGTGACTTTGATAAATGGACACACATTGGCTTATCCATGTGGGGTAGAGTCCAGGCGGTACAGATGGTGACCCTGCCACGTTTCCTATATGTCCTAGGTATGTTACCGCTACAGATCCCCCTGACAATGCTTCGGGAGATAGATCGCCGGATCCGGACCTTCGTATGGGGGTCAATGCGCCCCAGATTTCCCAAAACGACATTACTAACTAGACGAGAGTGTGGGGAACTGGGTCTTCCCTCTGTGGAACATTATGCGCTAGCGTTACACCTCTAGCAATTAGTGTACATGATGCCGATGGTACGAGATCCACCCCCGGGTAGAGATGGAGAGAGCTCTCTCCCGTCCCTTATCGGGCCTACAGATACTCTATGACATAATTCCTACTTCTTTGCTCTGCCAACCCTATGATCAAAGCCATGCGTAAAACCTGGGTCCATGCCCACCGACTGCTCAAAATAGATCCTCTGATTCATGAGACAGCACCATTATGGTGGAACGGTAGTTTTCTAATAGGGAAAAGAACCTTTGTCTGGGAAACCTGGAGCTCGAAAGGCCTATGTCGGCTAGATCAACTCCTACATGGGAACACCTTGAAATCCTTTGCAGAACTAAGAGACTAATTTGATCTACCTAGGCATCACATATGGCGCTTCGCTCAGTTATGACATTGCATAGAGAGGCAACTTGGCAGGCCCCCATATGATCTCCCTCAGTCTTCGATACTTCACTACCTAGAGACGTGGGGATCATTCCAGAGCGCTATATCTGGGCTCCATGGCCTATTAAACCGTCATCTTGTCTCCCTTCCACTCTTACTCTCCACTAAGGCAAAGTGGCACACACGTCTTCAGACTGAATACGAATTGGAGGAATGGGCTGAGCTAATAGTGGCCAGGGACCGGGGGCTAGGGAGGCTCGCCTGAAATTCAGCGTATTCAAATCACTACATGACTGGTATTGGACCCCTATGAGACTGTGCTCGGCGGGTCTATTATCTCACTCCTCCTGCTGGAGATGCCCACACAAACAATGTGACCTCATACATATCCTACATGACTGTCCGGCTATACAGACTTTCTGGCGGAAAGTGGGGCGCACCCTTAGGGAGATACTCCCACTGCTGGCTTCTCTGACCCCCTCCCTCTTATTGTTACATGACACCAATGACTTAAGTTGCTTAACACGACCACAACAACGCCTATTACATGCTGCACTTGTCTCTGCTAAAGAGTATATACTAAGGCACTGGCGTACGACCCAGGTCCCTCGTCATGGGGAGTGGATTACCACTATGTACCAGACAGCCTTGCATGAGAAACTTATATATAGTTTCCAGGATCATCTAGAGGTTTTCCTTCAGACGTGGGCACCCTTCTTACAGGAGCCGAGCACATAGTAATCCACATGCCCATATGCCGAGCCGTCATGGAGCCTCTGCCATTCCCTCACATCTGGAGCTGTAACATGAGATTCCTGTGATTTGATGAGGAGGAGAGGATGTGCAGCTTTCTGCCATGAGTATCTAGGCTCTCAGCCTTTCTGGCTCCCATCTTTCTCCCTATGATCCAGCCACATCTGTTCTCCCAAGCTTCATGATAGATTACTTCCCTAACCTTTTTTCGCCACACCTTTTTATTTTTTCCTCCTATCTTTCCCCTCGGCCAATCGATTGACTCATTCATTCATTCATTCATCCATTCATTTATTCATTCACTCATACCCCATTCATACATGCATCCAAACTTCCACACACACACATATATATACACACATCTATTCACTTAATTATTCGTGTATATATTCTTTCTTTTTTGTTTTTGTTCTTCTATTTATTGATTCGTGTTTATTCTGATCTTAGTTCTTGTGTTTGGTTTAGTTTGGTTTGCCACCCTATGTTCTCCCCCAAGTTGAAGACAACAAGATAGATATGTAACTTCCCAATGACATTACAGCTACCTGCTCTCACGCTCAGTCCCAACACACACTCTCCTGTCTCAGACCCTGGGACTTGAGTGGGGGTGCCTCAGACATCTCACTATACATCAGGGAGAGCAGGATATCATAGTACTTCGGACACTCTAACTATGTATCCTCTCCTTTCAAGACCCCCAGGGCATGTCCCACAGCCTGCCTCCCAGGACTTAGTGTTCCGACCAGCCCCCCCGACTCACCTCCATCCCTCCTGCCACCCAGACTAATCAGAGGGGACCCAAGAGGTGCATGAGTAATACACCCCCTCCTTCTGGGGTCCCCCCGCTATGATCCAGCTATATATCACCCCTACTTATACCACCGGGGGGACTGGTCATGGAGATACCGGGAGGTGGGGGAGATTTTTTTCCAGTGTAGGAGGGAGGTTCTAACAATGTGGTTTAGCTGTGCACAAAATAACTAGCAACATCTCTTTGTGAAGATGATAATGTGGGTTGTTGACTTTTTATTTATTGTTCATTTGTATATGTACTTAATGATATCAGGAGAACTTCTAGTTTTACTCTCCCTGATTATAGGTTGCAGAAGATATGGGGCCTACGCAAGGGACAGTGTTCTATGGTTCTATCGTCCTATCATTCTATCATTCATTGTACTTTAGATATGGGCGTAGCACAATGTGTTGTATTTTTGTTATTATTTGGATTAGATTTTTTATATTATATTGTTTGCCCTTATAAATCTTTATTAAAGAATTGCAGAACAAAAAAAAGACATTGGAGAACGCGGTCTTCATGCAGAACTTAAGGCCCTGGTTTTATCCGACCTGAATAATATTCAGCCAATATTATTATGGCATAAAGTTTACGTGTTGAAGTCGTTTGATTTCATAATGATTGTCTGAAACTGACCAGCTTTAGAGCATTTCCTGGTTCAAAATTGCTAAACAATTTTGGGCTCCCCTGAATATTTTGACACACCCTAAGTTCTATATAACGTGAGTAGAAGAGATTGAAAAAATCAATGTTTGTTCTTTCTCAAAATATGGCAAAATCCAGTGTTAATAAAAATCAGTTGATGTTGGTCACTGATGGCGTCCAGCCGTATCTCACTGCTATACAGAATCGTCAGCATAGGTTCATTTTAAAACGTTTTAAATTATATTCTTTAGTGATTTGTTGCAAGATTTCTAGCTCTCTATGGTCTGTGATACGGTTGAGGAAAAATATGATTGTGCGGTAATGGCGTTTACCAGTCCATTTTTTATGCTTTTATGTTTATGTTTTACGACTGTGAAATATGTATTTATTCAGTATCTTTATTATTAGACAATCGAATAAAGCTGACTGTGACTGTGGTATGACATTCTCATACATGACAATGTAGAATTGACATATGTTGATCAAGTGAGTCAGTGATTTATTCCATGGGGGTGTTATGTTTATTGTGCCCTGGGGGTTTTAAGAATGTGTGTGGCATCATGCTAATAAGCAGTGCAGAAAGCCCATTAGGGGAGGTGGCGCTGACGCTTGCACAATCCATCATGTAGACATCATGGGGCAGGTATCTGACTGTTGAGGACTGGACTAGTGCCATGTAAAGGTCACCATAGGAAGATCTATGAAAAGTCGTTATTCATCAAGACACGCAAGGCCAGCCTTGCACGGCCCTGCATGGCTTGATAAATCTGAAGTAAAGCACACCTGCGCAAATTGATGCTGTACATTTCTCTGTGCCAGGTAGGCCTCCCATGGGAGATCTGTGGGTGTTCATAATCATCCAAATATAACTTTTGACACTTTGCCAAATTGACCATTAGTGATCATGCAGGATTGTACTGCACAGTGGCTTGCTGCATTGCCCTGTGTGAGAAAATGAGGTAAATAGGTCCAGGTTTGTGTACATATTTGTGCATCATCCCTAAAACATAAGGGTTGCCCATGTATCCCACATGTGCTAGGCCCTAGGGGAATGAACGAATCATGTAGACTATGGCCCCAGGATACACATAGGAACTGAGAACAGTGTCAAACATTTCCTTAGGATGCATATTGAAAGTACTAATACTCATAGCTCCGGCAACATGCCTGCATTGTACAGGCAGACCTTTGGACTGCTCTGAGGGGCCCCATGTACCCCACAAACTGCTGTCTGTGTACAGGAACACTCAGTCAAGTTAACCACCTGCAAGGGTGTCTCTCTGACAATCTCCAATCACATGCATTTTGCTAAGTGCAGGGTACAATGCTGTAAACACACAAGCAGGGACTTACGTTTTACATTGGTTGTCCAGTCAGTATTTACCTGCACCCTAGTAATGGTAAATCATTGTTCATAGGGTACAAGGCCTCTGTCTGCGCAAGATACAACTCTTACAAATAGGGGTTCTGTGATGCAACCAGCCCTACAGGGAAATTGGATTGTAATGTAGACCTTATGTCAGAAATAGGCAACAGAACAATCGGTACTTCATACGATCACCTTGTAGTCAACAGTATTCTTAACTTGGAACTTCAGTTCCATTCATAGTCAGATGAGGTATTGGCCATTAAAACTTGTGTATGTGTTGCAGACATCTCCCCCAAATTCATAAAGCCATCAGTACCTAGCACTCTAGCAGCTTTGTGTTGCCTGACATAGTTGGAAATGCACAGCTATACATGCCAATGACAGAGAAGAAATTGTGCTAAAACATATTGATAGGACCTATGCACATGTTATCTGTTACACACTGTGGGGCATATTTATACTCCGTTTGCGCCGGAATTGCGTCGTTTTTTTTGGCGCAATTTCGACGCAAAACTAACTCCATATTTATACTTTGGCGTTAGACGCGTCTAGCGCCAAAGTCCATGGAGTTAGCGTCATTTTTTAGCGTGGACACCTACTTTGCGTTGATGAGATACAAGGTAGGCGTTCACGTCAAAAAAATCGACTCCGAGGCATGTGCGTCGGATTTATACTCCCGAACAAAAATCACCCCCGGGAGTGGGCGGGTCAAAAAAATGACGTACGGCCGCTTTTGCGCCGTTTTTTAGCGACTGCAAAAGGCAGGCGTTAAGGGCCCTGTGGGCTCTGAAGGAGCCCAGAGGTGCCCTCCCATGCCCCCAGGGACCCCCCCTGTCACCCTTGCCCACCCCAGGAGGACACCCAAGGCTGGAGGGACGCATCCCAGGGACATTAAGGTAAGTTCAGGTAAGTATTATTTTTTTTTTTTTTTGTGGCATAGGGGGGCCTGATTTGTGCCCCCCTACATGCCACTATGCCCAATGACCATGCCCAGGGGACAGAAGTCCCCTGGGCATGGCCATTGGGCAAGGGGGCATGACTCCTGTCTTTGCTAAGACAGGAGTCATTTCTATGGGGGTTGGGAGTGAAAAAAAAATGGCGCAAATCGGGTTGAGGCGCAAAAATTGCCTTAACCTGACTTGCCCCATTTCTTGACGCCCAAGCTCCATTTTCCCCTAGGCCAGCGCTGCCTGGTGTACGTCGTTTTTTTTAACGCACACCAGACGGCGCCGGCGGCTAACGCCGGCTAACGTCATTCAATAAATACGGCGCCCACATGGCGCTTCAGAATGGCGTTAGCCGGCGCTAATTTTTTTTACGCAAAACTGCGTTAGCGCAGTTTTGCGGCAAAAAGTATAAATATGGGCCTGTATTTGTAGATAGCACTAGCTACTGTGCAAATTCCATGTTCATGCAATCTGTAACTTTCCACACATACCATGTATTTCAGATGAACAAAAATTTATGATATTGCGGGAATTGCAAGTTTTTCCTGACTGAAATGCTGAAGGTATGCGCCATGTATACAGAAGTGCATTTCACCTCTATAGTCTTTGTGTGGCTATCTATGGACTGTGGGGACCAGATGTTGTACTCAGGGACTGATTGCAGTGTGCCTTAAGGATGAGATATGAGTGTAGTCCTATCACAGAGCAAGTGCTGGACTGCCCAATACCACAGTAAGTATGTAGCAGTTATACTTACAAACTGCACTGCAGGTATGAGTCTATGTGACAGACAAAGCGAGCATCCCATCACCATGGTGTTACTGTGGCTGGCTTCAACACATGTTAGATATTGAGATGGAATGCATACCCCATTGAGAAATACATTACCATCAAGGCATGATCCTTTTGCTACATGTGTTGGTGTTAGATTTATACATATATTTTTATGTGAATCTTATGATCAGGTATTCCACCTTATATTGGTAGGCCTATGCTATGTGGTAGGACATATACATTATTTTCATGAATATTGCACCCCTGCAACATGTTGCTTGTTTGGCTGTTTTGGTGGAAGGCTCCAACGTAAGCATGTTTTAGCAGATGTGCACAAAGTAACTCATGTATATATTTGTCAACATAAAGTTTATGGTGCATGGATATAACAGCGAAATTGTTATGTCACACTATTACCTGCAAAGCACTGACAGGTCCAGTATGATTAAGGCCTTTGTCTCACCTTTGCACCACGCAAGGGGTCCCAAGGGCAAAAAAACAATTTAGTAACTTACATCAATATATGAGTGGCCCTGCATGGCTTGATGACTACAGAGTAACACAAGGCAATGCGGTATGCAGCCTACCATAACTCTGGGGCAGGGATGCATTCCATGGGTGGAGTCTGGTTGTTCCCATGCATACTACCAGTGATTAGGGTGCATTCCCAGACTTGACATTACTGATGCACCATTTAACGGTACATATGGTGCTTTCATGCCCTTTCGCTTTCACACAGCGCAGCAAGATAACTTGATGTGTTGTGCTGTGTGAAACAATGTTCAATCTGACCCCACCATTTGTGTCAGAGGCTGGACGTCTTATGCATGGTTTGCTTTTGACTTGTGTGCAGCAAAGTGACACAAGGGCAAGGCAAGGCTGAGCCACGTCTGAAATACCAAGCCACTTCAGCCCAAACACAATGATTTGGCTTAGGTTTCTACATGTGGAGGGACATGATACAGGGCAATGTGATGGTTACCTTTATTCAGCACAAGAGATGTGTGACATGGCTGCTATGTGGGTGTTATTAGGCATACACAACTTCTGAGTTTTCACCATATACATATGTCAGTAAAGTGTTACATGCTGGTATGGGTTGACATGGTACAACTTACCCTAAGAGGCATGTGACTCATTCAAATGTAGAAATTACATAGCTGTTGACCACTTCCACTTGCAACATGCCACAAGTGTTTATGTGTTGTCACTTGTCACCAGATTGTGCACCTGCACAAGCTACAACATGCATGCACCATCACATACTACTTATGGTTATTACTATTACTCTACCTGTCACACAGCACACTGCAACCATGTATCTTGCTGCATTGTATGGGCTCAAAAGATATGAGGCCTGGACCTTCATAATAAAATGTAATAAAAAAAACAAGCCCACATGATGATGTAGTTAGAAGGTTCTGTACCTGTGGTGTATGTTTGTGATTTGTACATTTATTACAAATGATTTGCAGTTGATGCTCTACTGAGGGTTGTACGCATTTTGGATGACCATATGACAGACACATGCATAGTGTATATCCGTTACAATGTTTTCATGTGATGTATGCATTGTGGATTTCATCACTTGGTACAGACATGTATGTTTCCTCGAGGAAGTTTGCATTACTGTTAACATTTCATCTCTGTTAAAGATAGGTGCAATCTGCCAATTAGTGGTGTCGATTTACTTTCTTTAAGATTCATAATTCGATTTTCCTTTTCCAGATGTGTAGCCAATATGACAGAAGAAGAGAAGAAACAGTTTGTGACCCGGATTTCCTGTTATCATAAAATCAGGAAAGTGGTAAAACAATTCCAAAGAATGGCCCAATATTATGGAGATGAAAAGGCCAATGGCACAAGGGCAGTGTGAGTAAGTTTGTTATAGTAAATATTTTCCTCTTGGGTGGTTGATATGTTTTACACAGTAAATTTATTTTGCAGTTGTTCATTGATAGAGAGGTGTGTATTTTGTACTGGGGTAGACATTGATCAGTGATGACAGATAGGTTTACATGCACATCTACTCCCACATCAACACACCATGAAATGAGCTCTGAAGTTCTACAGAACATACCATGGTAGATACACACTGAGTTACCTATTTAGTGCATGTGATATTTCTTTGCAAAACTTCCAATGTAACACACAATATTTGAGATGCACATTCAAGAAGGGAAACATGGGGGATGTTTTTTAATTGTGCATGAAGTCATACCTGTCTGATCAACACCAATCGTCTTGCTGAGTGTGCCACATCATGGAGCTCACTTGCTTATAGTTAATAGTGTTATTTTTCCCCATATATCTCCCTTATTTACCTCCCCTGGGGAGGTGTAGCATTGTTACAGATTCCCTAGTCTGCCACTTATGAAAAATTGTATGTGAAAATGATGTAATGTGTGGCTGCACTCACACTCAACACGTGAGGCCTCTCTGGGGCAGAATAACATAAGTCAGCAATTTTCGACTGTGTTGCCTTACTCAACACTTATCAGTAAACACAGAGCAAGGCAAGGTGCACTTACATGTCTTGGTTACTGTCATTCACAGTATTAGGTTGCCTTTGAGCATCCTTCTGTGGAACAAGTACAATGCTAATCCATAAGTCTATGGTAATGAGTATCTGCCTAGTATTTTCACAACTATTCAGAGTTATGTATTGTTGATTATCTTTTGTGTGAGTAGTGGTGCTGTTGTAATGAAGTTGCAATCATTACATTGCAACATGAATGTTGATATTTGTTACAATGTTTTGTCCTCACATGCCTGACACTTCTCATTTATAGGTGGTACATTTGGTGTACTTTGCAAGAAGCTTATCACTGTGTGTCTGTCAAAAATTATTCTTGTTGATACATTCTGACATTGCATTGTTTAGATACACATTGGTTTCATAACATTGCAATGGATGTAACTGGTGTTGGTGGACATTCAAAGACACCATGTGCAGTTGAGCACACTCTTCTTCAGCTTTAACAAATGTGAGATTGGATTCTATAGTTACATTCTGTTTGTAGACTTTAGTGGAATAACTATAGTAGTCTGATAATGGTTTCAAAAACAGAAAATTGTTTTTCTCACATTACAACATGTGAATATGTTTAGTTTAAACACAGTAGAAACATATATGTCAATAATGTAGGTGTTTTGTGTAAAAATACATTAGTTTGCACATATTATAACACATCTACATGTGGGTAGTGAGATCAGTGAGGAGGAAAAAATTGCCATGATCAAGTGTGCACAGTATTTAGGGGCACAAGTAGACAAGATAAACTACTAGACAAACTAAGAGAAATACCCTGGGTTCCAAAGAGGGTGGAATGATGTCCTGCATAGGATAATACAAAAACTGGCCTGAGGGCATTCACAAATACTTATTGGGACGTTCTTGTGGGGAACACTACATCTTTCTCCTCTGATGCCTGTTCTGCCTCTCCTGGAAGTTTTGGTATGTGGATGGGAGGCAGCTGAGAGATGTTGCTGCCCTCAGGCATGCCCACATCAGAGGCATAAGATGTAACACCCATGTGTCCAACAACATTTGTGAGTTTCAGAATGGCCCCATGGCAGTCCCTACCAAGGGTTGGCTGGTTAGTCAACAAAGCATTGATGTTGTTATTTAGTGCACTCATTGATGCAATGAAGGAGTCAATCTTGGCCTTCAGAGACTCAAAGAATGCATTAATGTCTCCCAGCTGCCTGAAAGTTTTACTGGTGTCAGGTATGGAAGGATTTTGTTGGTTTTCCTTCTTTAACATGACACCAGCGATGTCAGCTAGGGAGTCATCAATCCCATGGAGCCAAGAGTAGGTGTCTGTATTAGCCTTTGTCAACCCTTTTTTAGGGCTAAGACAACTATGGACTCCTTCAGGAGTGCCAACTGTGTTTTCCATCGCCCTTCACGGACCTTATCATCCATCCACTGCTGGACTCCTACCACTTGCCATTGAAAAACAACCTGGGGGTCCTCAGAGTCCTCTGCTGTGATGTCATTGGTTGAGGCTTCATGTCCGGTGTATGTCTGTTTATCTAGAGACCCATCAATGTTGTCTTCCCTTGACAGTTCCGGGAGGAGTTTTGTCAAAAGTGTGCAGGAGCTGTTGGAAGGTGTCTTCATCAATGGTGGCAGGATAGTGTCCTCAAAAGGTCAGGCATCACTGACAGGCCGATCCCTAGGAGGTGTTATTCGTCACTCTTGAAAGCAATAGAAATATGTTAAGATGATTCCATGATTGATTATGAAAAGTTATTTCTGTGACATTTTGACAGTATTTTACTTACCTTTCAAGCACACAGGGAGATGTGGAACATATGTTTCTACAAATATGAATGTCCATGTTGTACTATTGTTGGTTTTCACATGGCAACACATGAACTTTGTTCATTCAACCTCAGTATTCACTATGGGGTATATTTGTATAAATTTAAGATAACCAACACAGCTCGTCACCCTGTTGCCCTTCCTCACCTGAAAGAGTCACTGCATGAATTGTCCATATTTGACATGTTTCTGCTGTCTGCCTACACTGTTGCAAATGTGGCTTCTTAGCACCACCGCAGAGACCATTGCAGCATTCAGCAAGGGTGTCTGCATTTGCTCTAGCCATCTGTTTGGTGCCCAGCACTGGCTAAGACATGTCAAATATTATGAGACCTCATACTATCCTGCACTCTGCCTTTCACTTGGATTCATCTTTCACAAATATCCACACCACACTACATGAAAAAACACCTTGCTGCACTGCATGTAAGGTGAAGGGCCTGTACGTGCCATAATCTGAATATTTTTGGAGAGTCCTGTAGTTTTCTGGCCCACACACATTCAACTCCAGACTTCTGAACACTAAGACCTATAGAGCACCTCTGAAGTAGATAGCCTTCTTCATTACTGGTGGTATGTAACAGCTCATGCTCGCTCCATTCCCTCAAAACCCAAGAAGCTCATCTACAGAGTCAGGCAAATCTCTTCACTTTGGCCCACTGTCTTGAACATGTACATGACTCCTCTGGCAATCTTCATTCAGAACCAGGAACTGTACATCATCTCTTACACTGATGACACCCAGATCATATCCTAATACTCTCAGGAGACACCAACATCACTAACAGTTGGTGCATTATGCTGGTTGCTCATACTCAACCTGACAAGATAGAAGTGAAGACATTCTGCAACATGGACTCACCCTGGTAGATCAAATGAATAGGCCCAAACACTCACTCTGCAACCACCACAGACACCCTTCCATCATCCTGGACACCTACTTCAGCATCAGACTTACTGAGGAAGTGACCCAGAGCTGGCTAAGTGATGAGCACAGGTTCATTTTGGACCAACCCTTAACACAACAAAAAATCTCAATAATCATTGGCTCACTACCCACCTGTAAGGTGCCAGCCAGGAATAAATGGCTTCCTGTCAGGATTGTGTAAGCTCTATGCCCAACTGAGAGCCCCTCAGCTACTACCAATGTATGAAGAGGCCCGTCAGACAGGGATTCTTCCCCAGTCTACATGGGAAGTAGTGATTATCATTCTCTTGAAGCCTGGTAGGGATCCCTCCCTCTATGAGTCATACCGATCGCTATCTCTACACAGTTGTGATGCTAAAATATTAACTGAATTGGTGGGAAACTGAGTTGTGCTTCTCATGATTCACTTGGTGTAGGCAATCGGGCTATCAGTTGTATTGCCTGCACAAGTAATAGGTCCACAATTCTCCTTACTGGGAACCAAACACCCCATTGTAGTGCTTGACTCTTTCAGGGTAGCAAACTAGAGAAGTCCAAGGCCTACCCAAAGGAGGTGGGGTGGGGTAGGCTAGCAACTACCATTCACCGGCATACAACAACAACACTCAATAAATGATTGCCCAGTTAGTATTTTTTCTTTAGAAAAAGGAGAAGTGCTTTTATTACACTCTACTAAACAATGCACAATAATTTACGAATATATACATTGGCAGATGGAAAATACCAAGTAAGACATTGTATAATCCTTTTTGAACCCTTAAAGGGATCAAATGGCCATATTAAGAGACTTAAGAAGGGTTTGTCAAGGTTCAAGAGCAAAAACCACATGTTAAAATCACCAATCTCTACTTAAGTCAAAAATAATAATCCTGCATGAATGCACTCATTAAATCGAATAAGACATATATATTGTGAGCAGTAATTGTTGTCATCATTATGTGACCCAATAAAGCATTTTTAATGAGTAAACTCTGTGATAGACCATCCAACTGTGATTATAAAAACAACCCTTAGAAAGCATCACATTTAAATAACAATACATTGTAACCATACACTTGACCCTAGAGGGTGATTCAACACAGGTACTGCTTTTAACCACCTTTAGGCATTTCAGGCTTTAACTAATGTAACCGTACACGTAGCTCCCTAGAGAGCACATGACTACCAACTGTAGAGGAAAAGCTCCAGCCTTGGGAGTGCTTGACAATGCAATAAAAACCAAGGGGTGGTGAATGTTGTGGAGTTGCCCCAACCCTAGGGTGGGTGACTCCTCAATGTTGTCCTGGAGAAAGCCTGCACCTTCCTGAACTTGTTGGTGGTGACCTCACCGTCCTGGGGCCACCACAAGGGTTGAAATAGCTAAAAGCATGGCAAAACAGTTCAAAATGAGACGATCTTGCGAGTGTAGTGAATATTATATCATTGGCTCTCCCGCTGCACTGGGGAGAGCTGCGTCTGATTTTCCTTTTGTTCTTTGTTTTTAGTGGCCTCACACTGCATTTCTGGCCTTGGGGTGCAGGTCCCATGCTGAAGGACAGTTTGGGTAGCCCACCCTAAGCTGTCCCCGCCGTCTCCCTGCGTCGGCAGCACTCCAGTGTGCTGCCGTGGGACCCGGTTGAAGTTTTCTTGCCTGCCCACTCCTGCGGGCAGGTGCGTTGATGGTGGCTGGCATCCCCACTCCCCCCAGACACAGGCACTGGGAGGGGATGCAGCGGGCCGCTTGAGGGAGTGCAGAGGCACTCCTCCTTAGCCTTCAATCACATTGGGGCCCAGGGATGGGGTCCTGGGCGGAATGTAGCACACATAGAAAGAGGAAAAAACAAGGTGACATATTTCGGGGCATAAGGTTTTGATAAATCCCCAGGGTTACAAGGTCTTGTAAATCTGGGGATGCGTCAAAATCCATTGTTGTTGTGTGGGAACGCCCACCTCTGGGTCCATGGAATACCTTCCTTGAGCAGAGTAGGGCAACACAACAAATTTCACTGCTTGCAATACTCCATATCTATGAGGCCATTCAAAGACACGCAAAGTGGCTTTGCGTGTCCTCATGGATATGATTTCAAGGTTTGTGCCACCATTGCATCACAAAAAGTGATGCAACAGTGACACAAGGGGCTTGTAAACATATTGTTTGTGGTTCTGGGGGCCTGGAGCCAGACTCCTTCAATTGGCCTGTGGCTGTCCGACTGTGTATAAATACTGGGAAGAGGTCTTTGCAGCTTTGTCACCTTATCCACAATGATTGTTAGTGTAATTGACTTGGGGCCATATGTCGGTAGGTTCCAAATTGCGACTTGCAAATTGTGAGTCAGAATGACTCGCAATTTGCGAGTCGCAAATTGGAATGTAGGATGGTGTCCCTGACACCATCTGCGACTCGCAAGGGGGTCGCAAAGGCCCACCTCATTAAAATTCATGAGGTGGGTCGCAATTTGCGACCCCTTTGAAAGTGCCAGCATTCACAGGGATGGTGGCGTGCTGCGGACAGCAGACCACCATGCCTGTGACTGCTTTTTAATAAAGCAGTTTTTTTTGTAATGCAGCCCATTTTCCTTAAAGGAAAACAAGATGCATTACAAAAATGAAAAATTAAATGTTTTTGTTTCATTTTTTCAGAGCAGGCAGTGATAAAAATGTTTGCTGTTCCATTCACAACGGGGAAGGGGTCCGATGGGGACCCCTTCCCTTTTGCGAATGGGTTACCGCCCATTTCAAATGGGTGCAAACTGCGATTGCTTTGCGACCGCGTTCGCGGTCACAAAGCAATCCTGCATTGCACTGCGACTCGCAATTAGGAGGGGGCAAACCAGGTTACCGAATCGCAAAATGGGTTTTGTGCATTGCAAAGTGCATACTGCATGTCGCAAACAGCGAAAATCGCTGTTTGCGATGTGCAAAATGCTTCCTACATCTGGCCCTTGGATCCCTGCGTAGGACTCCTAGGATATCTAAAGGACAGTGAAGCGCTGCATAGGAAATTTTTATCACTGGGCCTCTTAAATCCAAAAGACGAGTAGCCTTTAAGCAGGGCTGAAGTGGGAGGGCAGGCAGACAGGCAATGGTTGATGTGCCGGTGCCTCAGGTTCACCAGTGGACAGTGTTTTTTAGGGCTCTGTAAACCAGCCCATGAAACTTTCTTTCCCAGTCCCTGCCAGGGCACTTTCATGTGGCACCAATATCATCAGCTCTCCACTTCCATGCTGTAAATTGAGGCTGGGGGTGGGTGTTGCTTTAGCCTTTGGGGCATTCTCACCTTGGCCCTCTGCCTCCCATGGGTTGCCAGAAACAGTGTCATCCCCCTTAGGGCCATCAAGTTTAGGCCATGGTGGGTGTGGGAGGGTGTAAGTATGCAGGGGCCTCGCAGGGGGCATGTGATTTTGTGCCCTCAGGCCGTTCTTACCTAATTCTCATTTTTTGCACGGGA
This sequence comes from Pleurodeles waltl, assembly GCF_031143425.1. Taxonomy (NCBI): domain Eukaryota; kingdom Metazoa; phylum Chordata; class Amphibia; order Caudata; family Salamandridae; genus Pleurodeles; species Pleurodeles waltl. The sequence continues at coordinate 283,711,057 of NC_090450.1, forward strand.
ACGCCTACCTTGCATCTCATTAAGGCAAGCTAGGTTTCCACTTCCAAAAAATGACTTTAACTCCATAAATTTGGAGCTAGACGGGTCTAGCACCAAAGTATAAATATGAAGTTAGTTTTGCACTGAATTAGAGTAAAAAGAATCGACGCTAATTCAGTGCAAATAGAGTATAACTATGCTCTGTAGCGTCAAAAAATGACACTAATCTGGTTAGAGTAATTTATTTTGACTCTAACCTGCCTAACGTCATTTTTGTTTACGCTAGACTACCCTTTGCACCGGCTTGCACCATTCCATAAATATGGTGCCCAGCTGGTGCTAAAAAATGGTGCAGGCCGGTGCAAAACTTTTTGATGCAAAACTGCGTTTGTGCAGTTTTGCACCAAAAAGTATAAATAAGGCCCAAAGTGCTAGAGGGCAATGTGCAGCAAGTGAGGCGTGAGGCCAAATCCATTACCCCACCACCCATCTCCAGTCCCTAAACCCCCTCTGGTCCCACTCAGCAGGGAACGGAGTGGGCCTGTAGTCTGACCATCACCAAAAACAGCTTCAGATGCACAGTGGGCAACTACGATGATCAGCACACCACATCTTCCAGTGATAATGAATTGAGCACCCTTCTCTGACTCACCCAATTACCTTCTCCCTCTGAGAGAGTAATCTGGGCACAAGACAGAGTTACCATCCATGATCCGTGTCCCTTGGTCCCCTGCTGAGATGTTTAAAATCAACAAACAGTTCCCCGGCACAAGAAGCAAATCAACAAAGTTCAGTAAACAATTGAAATGTGTATAGGCCAAATTAGACAGATGTAAGTCAGTTATTGAGATTAGTTGAGTCAAGTCAAGTGAGAGACTTGTTGATAGAAAAGAGTGTCTGGCTGCCTCAGGACCTTTAGATTGATGCAGCTTTAACTGCAGCAATGGATTGGTTGGGTGGTGCTGTAATGCAGGTGTGATCAGTGAAGGCAGATGGGCATACATTTCTAACTGTAAACAGGATAAAGAGTCAGTGTCAGTTTATTGATGCAGGCTCAAGGGCGTTGTGAGCATTATTAACCCCTTAAGTGCAAGAGTCAACCAAGTTAGTTTTATTCTCAATAATTTAACTGCAAATGCTACATTGATATTATCAATGAGGTTAGCAAAGATGTCCTGAGTGATGTAATATGTGGGGTAACCAGCAGTGCATGAAGGGGGCATGAGTTATTGTTATCTTATGGTATGAGTTATAGTTACTTGAGCTAACAATAACTATAACTGCTGAATTTCTATGGTTTTGTGCGAGTAAATTCAGATCCTAATTATACATCCCTGTAACCTTTGTTTTTTTAAGGGAATTTCTAAATTTTTATGTCTATTTCCTAACTATAATGTCCCTGTAGCCTTTGTTTTTTTCAGTGAATTTCTATGTTTTTTTTAACTTAAAGTAATTTTAATTACTATACGTTAATCCAACCACTGCAGTGTGGCGCAGTAACTACCTGCTAAACATGCAGCTCCCTGTGTACAAGAGCAATTGTTTCATTTCTTGCTCTGCCTGCATCTCTGCGGGCAGTGAAAGAGATGAAACCTCTGCTTCTAGCAGGCGAGAGCACTTTGACAACTCTCACCCGCTGGAACCGGAGTGTTTGCTCTGACATGGCGGCAGTTGTCAAATCTCCTGCCAAGTTAGAGCAAAAAGCTATGTCCCAGGGGTGGGCCCCCCAGAACATAGCAGGAGCTGGCCCTGGCATGTGGCCATCCCTAGAGCCATTACTGACTCCGTAAAGGGAGCCATGCAACCCCCATCCATCATTTCTATTTAGCCCCGGGGAGGTGGTGGTCCCTGGTGCTGTGAGTCCATAACCGACCACCTATCTTATATCATTTCAGCCCTGGGGAGGTGGCGGTCCTCGGGGCTGCCATGTGGCCCCCCTTTATTGTGAATGAATTGCCCCAGGGCGTTGGGCCCGCCAACACACATATATTAAGTTCCCCGGGAGATAGCGGTCCCTAGGGCTACAATAAGCCCTTGGGGGGGGGACTTCATCCTCCTCTCTCTTATTTCAATGCCTCTGGAAGGAAGAGCATGGGAGACTATGCTTTTTTTTAAAATCCTTAGAAAAATCAGCAGATTGAGCCAAAGATTTTTCTGAGATTGAAAAAAAAATGCCTTTAAGTCTTGGTGGTGTCCCTTGGGAACCCCTCCACCAAGGCTAGGAGCTAACTGAGTCCCTACCGTGGCCCCTTTTCTTTTTTTAATCTTTTTTTGTGGGACTCGGCTAAAGCTGAGTCCCAAGATGGCTGCCAACACTTCCTTGTTGAAGAGTTGACAGTCAATCAGATATCAGCCCGGGGACAGTTGAATCCCCCAAGGATCCTCAGCTCTATACATCCATATTTTTTTTAACTCTGATATAGCAAAAACTACAAAACAGATGTACACAAAATTACAAAAAGCACATTTGTTTGGGCCGGGTGCTAGCTGTCTGCCAAATCTGGTGTAATGCTGTCCAGCGGTTCGGGTTGGATTCGAGTTCAAAATCCCTATGAGAAAATGCATGGAGAAATCACGTTTTGGGACCCGCCTTTTTCTCACCGTCAGCTTGACGGATCACCCTGAATCTCTCAAGTCAGCAGCTTAACCGACTGTCGTATTGGTTTTGGAAATTTCGTGAAGGTTTGTCAAGATGTGCCAAGTTATTGGCAAAACAAAAAATGCTTCTCCTATGGAAACTAGTTCCTACTGGTGACCACAGAAATGCAGGCAGGGAATAAAAGAGGTAACAATTGCTCTCACAGACAGAGAACTGCATGTTTAGCGAGGGCATGAGTTATTGTTAACTTAAGGCACATGTTAAAGCAGGTGAAGGTTCCTCCTGGCCAGCCTCTGCAGAAGGAGTAGGCTGCACTTCCTCAGCTGGCGGTGAGGGCCCTGTGACCACTGGTGGTGGCAGTGGTGGTGTCACCCTGACAGCCTCCGCTGGAGTTGAAGGCTTCTTCCCTTTCATGGCAGGAGGTGCGGGCTCCTTCCCCTTCATGGCAGGAGGTGTGGGACCGTTAACCTTCCTGGCTGGTGGAGTGGGATCCTTCACTGACTTGCCACCATGACTAGGTGGTGCCACCACTGTCCACGTGGACTGTTTGGCTGAGGTGCTGGGCTGGGTCAGTGGGACCCTGCTCTTACAGGCAGGACGGGGGGAGGGGGAGGGAAGAGGCCAAGTTGGGCAAGGAAAAGCTTCTTAGGGATGGTGGGGTAGGATGAGGGAGGAGGGATGGGAGTGGAGGTTGAGGGAGTGGTTGTTGGAGGTGTATGTCTGCTGGACTTGGGTGCAGGTGCATGGGCAGTGTGCTGATGTGAGGTGGATGGCTGTTGGGTGTGTGAGTGCTTGTGTCCTTTAGGAGGGGGTGTCAGACAGGGTGGGAGAGGAAACAGGGGACGCATGCATGGATGTTGCGGAGGTGTCTGCTATTGAGGTGTGTGTGCTGTTTGGTGTGGTGATGCTGGTGGTGGATGTTGATGCAATGCATGCAGGTGTGAGTGTGGACGTGACTGTGAGGGAGGTGTAGAAGGAGGAGGAGGGGGAGACAGTGGAGGCAGTGGATATGGTTGTGTCTGCAACTGTCTGGTGTTTGTGTGAGTGCCTGTGGGAAGAAGTGTGGTGCCTGTGTTTGACTGTGCCACTCTTGTGTGTTGTCTTGTGTGCATGCCTGTCTGTATGCCTGCATGGGATGAGTTGGGGTTGAGGAGAATGGGACTGGGAAGTGGTAGTTGGAGGGGGACGGTAGGAACAGGGACAATAGCTGCCATCAGAGAGGAGGCCAGAGCCTGAATCGATCTCTGTTGGGCCGCCAAGCCACCATGGATGCCCTACAGGAATGCATTGCATTCCTGCATCTGGGATGCCAGACCCTGGATGGCATTCACAATGGTTGACTGCCCTACAGAGACAGATCTCAGGAGGTCAATGGCCTCCTCACTCAGGGGAGCAGGGCTCACTGGGGCAGGGCTTGAGGTGCCTGGGGCAAAGGATATGCCCACCCTCCTGGGTGAGTGGGCACAGGCAACTCACTAAGGGGCCACTGGGAGGGCGGTGCTGGTACGGGGTGGTGGCTGTACCTGCAGCTGGGGTGGTCACAGGGGTGTCCGCCACAACCAGGGAGCTTCCATCGGAGGAGGTAACTTAGTCTGTTTTGTTGCCTCCTGTCTCTGCCGTGGTGCTCCCCTCGCCCTCTGTCCCACTGGTTCCCTCGGCGACGGTGGACTCTGCCTCCAGGTTCCTGGGGGATGCAGCTCCCTCTGTAACCGGTGCCCCGGCTTCTCCACCAGATGATGCTAATGCACACATGGACAGGATGACAGAAGAAAAAAGGGGGAGAGAGAGAGAAAGGAAAAACTAGGTCAATTACTGCACCAATACCACAGTTGGCATACACAGCATCATCACACCTAACGCACACATGGACAAGATGACAGAAGAAAAAAGAGGGGAGGGAGAGAAAGGAAACACTGGGTCAATTTCTTCACCAACACCACAGTTGGCATGCACCGTCAAACACAGGAAACAGGATTGCGCACTGTGCTTTGCACTGCCACTGATTTGGCTAGATGCCACAGCAAGATGAGGGCCACACACCACCAACTGCACCCCTCCTGGTACCCACAAAGCCCTGACTGACATGGAATGCTAACAAGCTAGGTTACCTGCATTTGCCATACACCCATTAGCCATGAGCTGGATCACGCTGCACTGTCTGACCTGGCATTAAGGGGCACCCACTAACTCACACCCACCACCCGGATCCCATGCGACCTTCCAATTATTGTAGTAATGCCTACTGTACTCACCCCGTAGTGGCTGCTGTGATTCCCTCAAGCACCCATCCTTCTCTGGGTAAGCCATTGTCGCTGTGTGGGCCATCAGGGGGGTCTGGATCCGACGGGCACCCCTTCCTCGTTGGGAGGCCATCCCCAGCAGGGTCTCCACGGTCTTCCGTGCCCAGCGTCTCAGGTCCTCCCACCGTTTCCGACAGTGGGTGCTCCGCCTGTCATTGACCCCCAGGGTCTGCACGTCCTTGGAGATGGCATGTCATAATACATTCTTTTGATGGGCTCTGACCTGCAGAGGTGCTACAGACAGGAGGACACCATTACACATACAATCCAGCCTGTCACACATATGGCCCACCAGTCCCTTTCCAACTCCATTGGCACACACATCGTCCAGCGCACACCATGTACACCACTACAAGACATCCTCCCGATGACACAATGCTTGCACACACATCTCCATGTATCCTTCCCACATGCATTGTGTCGAAGGTGTACTCACCTGTTGGTCTGGAGAGCCATACAGCAGTCCATACTCAAGTAGGACCCCATCCACCAATCACTCAAACTCCTCCACAGTGAAGGCAGGGGCCCTTTCCCCGGTCACACAGGACATGGTAGGTTCCAGACACAGGTCACAGCAGCACACGCAGTGTAGGTGTTTTCCTGTTGAAGGTCAGGAAACAAGTGAGGAATCAGATAGAAAATGGTGGTCACATCCGCTTTGGTGTACACCTTCACCGCCGACACGGATCCCCATTGGCCACTGCACTCCATAGAGCCCCATATTATCCAATGAGGAATTGCACGGCGTGCAAGACCGCCTTCCACCGCGATGCCCAATGTCGGCGGAGTTACCTCACTTCCATCTGTCCCTACATACAGGACAGGCGGTCGCCATTTCATGGTGGCAGACAATGGTCATATCAACCTTAACTGCGTCACAGCATAGATTAGCACATACCTCACCATTACCACTGTCCCATCACAAAACTGCACTATGTACACTGAGATGATAGTTCCATTGTTCAAATTGTGACAGCCTACTCACTCTTGTGTCCCTTAGATATCTATTGCTGCAGATGAATGGGAGAAGGAGACAAAGCACTGTGTACAGACCCCTTGTGGACTTGGCTACACTGGAGGACAGGCACATTATGCTCATCTATAGACTGGACAGGGCCGCAATCACAGGACTGTGTGCCCAGTTGGAGCCTGACCTGATATCTGCTATCCGTCATACGACTGGAATCCCCCCTCTTGTGCAAGTGCTATCAGTGCTCCATTTCTTGGCAACTGATTCTTTCCAAGTGACAGTGAGCTTGGCAGCAGGAATATCACAGCCAATGTTCTCAATTGTGCTGGCAAGAGTTTTGTCTGCCCTGGTGAAACACATGTGCAGCTATATAGCTTTCCCCCAGGTGGACGATCTGGACACAATAAAGGCCGGATTCTATGCAATGAGACAAATCCCCAATATTGTTGGGGCGATTTCGGGACACATATTGCGTTAGTCCCCCGCTGCCAGAATGAACAGGTGTTCAGGAATCGGAAGAGTTTCCACTCACTGAATATTCAAATGGTGTGGCTGGCGGACCAGTACATCTCCCACATCACTGCTAAGTGTAAAAATGACAAGGATCCAAAAAGTACAGGTTGAAATATCACTTTTAAAAGGTTAGAAAGAGTCATTATCCTTAAAAACAGCCAGTTGTCTCTTTGTTACACACTGTACCTGCTTTACATCAAAAATAAGGATGCATGGAGACCACAGAGGAGGAGATGTGTGGAAATATAAGGTGTACGTCGAATTTTCCGACGTGGCACAGACGATGTGTCCTTTCTTTTAATGCTGTAAGGGGGCTTGTGACGTTTTTCAGTGCGGAGTCTTGGTTCCTCACTGCGATGCAAGGATATTTTGATGCCCAGGGACGATGTGGGGAAAATCCTTGATGGGCTGGAAGTAGTCATGGGTGCTGTGTCGATCCAGTGGGCAATGCATCGAATTTTCTGTCGCAAGGCAGCGCTGCATCAAATTAACACTCGGGAAGTCTGGTTGCGTTGTTTCATTCCACCATTCGGCGATTTCTCAGTCGCAATGCAGACTTTGTGTCAATTTCAGCAGGCGGTGCGTAGATTTTCATAAGAAGTTTCCTGGAGAGATTCAGGCCCTAATTATGACCCTGGCAGTCCAAAGACCGCCAGGGTCACAGTGGCAGTCTCACCGCCGACAGGCCAGCGGTGAAGACCACCACAATATGAGTGTGGCGGTTTGGCCTCAGGCAAACCGGCACATGCCCACTTGTACCCGTACAGGGCGGTTGGACAGCCGGGCTGGAGATCAGCATCTCCAACCCGGCGGTTCACTGAAGATCGCCGGCGGTATCATGAGTCGGCTTTCCGCCAGGGTTTCCATGGTGGTAACACCGCCACTAAAAACCTGGCAGAAAGGCTACAGATGACAGGAAATTTATTTTCTGTCACTGGCAGATGACTCCCCCAACCCCCTGTAATTTCAGTACCACCCCTCCCTTCCATACCAGCAACCCTCTCCCCTATGCCCCTTCCTTGTCAGCACCCCCTTCTCCATGATGCCTTACATACCAGCACCAACCTCCCCGCAAACACGCACACCCACATGCTCCCTGCATATACTCATCCACCAACACTTACATTCACACATTCACTCACAATCATACATACACGCATTCAAACACCCATACACACATGCATACACACACACATTCAAACACACATGCGAACACCCATTCACACACACATACACACACGCATACTCAAACATTCAAATACCCATTCACACACGCATACACTTACATTAACACACGCAGACAACATCCACTCACACACGCACACACAACACCCCCCACCCCCTCCCCTGTCGGATTATCGACTTACCTTGTTCGTCGAGGAGGTCGTCTGGCAGGAAACAGGCTCTTGCACCACCAGCAGGGCCCCACCATCAGGACACCTCCAGGCCATATAACAGGCCATAATACGGCTGGTGGAGTCTTTTTGGCAGTGCGGTGCCGGTGGTGGAACCGCCCCTGCACCTCCGACCGCCAGCACGACTACTGGAGGATGTCCACCCAAATTGTGGCAGAAATCCTTCAGTACTCGTAATATGGTGGTCGGAAGACTGCCAGCACTGGCGGTTTTCTGGCGCCCATGGCTTCGCCGGTTTTGAGAAAAGTACGCCAAAGTCATCATGAGGGTCTTAGTCTTTTTGGCCCTAAGTCTTCTGAAAACAAGAGGCAAGCTCAATCCAAGCCCTTAGAGTCACTTCTGGGGGAGGGCAGAGTCCTTCCAGCATAGTCAGAGGCCAGCAGGGCAGCAGGGCAATAGCAGGGCAGCAGTCCATCTCAGCAAAGCAGTCCAGATGAGTCCTTTGGGTAGCCAGGCAGTTCCTCTTTACAGGATGCAGGTGTAGGTCCAAAAGTGTCTAAATTGGTGGGGTAAGAGACCCACTTTATATACCCAAAATGCCTTTGAAGTAGGGGAGACTTCAAAGAGTGGTTTTGAAGTGCACAGGTTCCCCTTTCAGTGCAGTCCTTTCTGCCAGGGTCCCAGTAGGGGGTTTGGTAGTCCATTGTGTGACGATAGGCCACTAGCCTATGAAATGTAAGTGTCAGACCCTCCGCCCTTCCAGCCCAGGAAGATCCATTTAATATGCAGATGAGTGCAGGTGTGACTGAGTGTCCTGTGTTTGTGGTTGTCTGGGTGAAATGCACAAGGGAGCTGTCAACCAGCCCAGCCCAGATGTTGACTGGAGACAGGCTGTAAGGCACAGATGTTTGTTTAAGTGCAGAGAAAAGCTCACTTTCTTAAAGTGGCATTTCTAAAATAGTAATATAAAATCCAACCTGTGAGAAAACAGGGCTGATTGCAGAGGTCCCCTAACTTTTTGCCCCCATTTTTCACTTTTTCCTGGTGTTTTCCTGGCTCTGATGGTGCCCTGGGTACTGCTAACCAGTCCCTGGACCAGTGGTCTGTACAAAATGAGTATGCAAATTAGGCTAATTATAATTGGCTAAGTCAACCTACCTATAAGTGCCTAATATATGGGACGGCATGTAGGTTTACGGACCCCAGCATGGGTGGTTCACCCATAGGTGTACTACTGATGTGCCCAGTGTCATTTTAAAAGTAGGCCTGCCTTTCTGGCTGCTTTTAAATTAAAGTTACATGCAAATTCAACTTTGGAATTAAAAGTAGTTCCAAAGTCTTAATTTAAACTGACTTATTTTTACATATAAGTCACCCCTAAGGTGTGCCCTATGTACCCCTAGGGCTGGGTGCCATGTAACTATAAGCAGGGACCTTATAAAAATAGTTTTATACGCCCTGGTGAGGTAAAGCAGCCAAATTTGTTTTCCCTCATTGTAGTGAATGGCCTCCATAGGCTAGAATGGTGAGACTTTATTTTAATTTCTAAAGTCCCCTTAAGTATCAGATACCTTAAGTTTGGTATCAAATTAATTGTTACAATAAATCCCACAACTTCCAATTGTTGGATTTAGTATAGCTTGTTCAGGTAAAGCGTTTTAAACTTTACGTAAAAAGTTGCCAACTTCATCCCGGCAGTGTTTTGCTGCTTTGCTCTGATTGGCCAGCCTCTGGCAGCCTGGCCAGGCTGCCTTGATGAGGTGTGAAGTGGCATGGCTCAACACAAAGAGATGTGCCTGGGTGAGTGTAGGAAGGTAGCCTCCTTCTAGCATTGTTACCCCCACTTTTGGCCTGAGTATATGTCAGTGTGTTTTTACTGTCTCACTGGGATCCTGCTAGCCAGGACACCAGTGCTCACAGTGGAAACCCTATTTGTCATTGTGTTTTATATGTCCCACTGGACTCTGCTAGTCAGGACCCCAGTGCTCATAGTTTGTGGCCTGAATGTGTGTTCCCTGTGTAGTGCCTAACTGTGTCACTGAGGCTCTGCTAATCGGAACCTCAGTGCTTATGCTATCTCTGCCTTTAAAATTGTCACTGCAGGCTAGTGACCATTTTCACCAATTCTAATTGGCACACTGGAACACCCTTATAATTCCCTAGAATATGGTACCTAGGTACCCAGGGTATTGGGGCTCCAGGAGATCCCTATGGGCTGCAGCATTTCTTTTGCCACCCATAGGGAGCTCAGACAACTCTTACACAGGACTGCAACGGCAGCCTGAGTGAAATAATGTCCACGTTATTTCACAGCCATTTTACACTGCACTAACTTATAAATCACCTATGTGTCTAACCTTCACTTGCCGAAGGTTAGATGCAAAGTTACTAAGTGTGAGGGCACCCTGGCACCAGCCAAGGTGCCCTCACATAGTTCAGGGCAATTTCCCAAGACTTTGTGAGTGCGGGGACACCATTACACGCGTGCACTACATATAGGTTAATACCTATATGTAGCTTCACAATTGTAACTTTGAATATGGCCAAGTAACATGTCTAAGATCATGGAATTTTCCACCCATGCCAAATATGGTATTGGGATGCCAATCCCATGCATCCCCGGGGGTCCAGCATGGACCCCGGGTACTGCCAAACCAGCTCTCTGGGGTTTTCACTGCAGCTACCGCTGCTGCCAACCCACAGACAGGCTTCTGCCCTCCTGGGGTCTGGGCAGCCCAGTCCCAGGATGGCAGAAGAAAGGATTTCCTCTGAGAGAGGGTGTTACACCCTTTCCGTTTGGAAATAGGTGTTAAGGGCCTGAGAGGAGTAGCCTCTCCTGGCCTCTGGGAATGCTTTGAAGGGCACAGATGGTGCCCTCATTGCATAAACCAGTCTACACTGGTTCAGGGCTCCCCCAGCCCCTGCTCTGGCGCGAAACTGGACAAAGAAAATGGAAGTGACCACTCCCCTGTCCATCACCACTCCAGGGGTGGTGCCCAGAGCTCCTCCAGTGTGTCCCAGACCTCTGCCATCTTGAATGCAGAGGTGTGAGGGCACAATGGAGACCTCTGAGTGGCCAGTGCCAGCAGGTGATGTCATAGACCCCTCCTGAGAGGTGCTTACCTGACTAGGTGGCCAATCCTCCTCTGAGGGCTATCTAGGGTCTCCCCTGTGGGCGCCTCTTCAGATAACGAATGCAAGAGCTCACCAGAGTTCCTCTGCATCGCCCTCTTCGACTTCTGCCAAGGATCGACCGCTGACTGCTCCAGGACGCCGGAAAAACTGCAACAATGTAGCAAGAAGACTACCAGTGACATTGTAGCGCCTAATCCTGCCGGCTTTCTTGACTGTTTCCTGGTGGTGCATGCTCTGGGGGCTGTCTGCCTTCACCCTGCACTGGACAACAAGAAGACAAGAAGAAATCTCCCCTGGGTCGACGAAATCTTCCCCCTGCTACAGCAGGCACCAAATTTCTGCTTCATCGGTCCTCTGGGTCCCCTCTCGTTTTGACAAGCGTGGTCCCTGGAACACAGGAGCTGGATCCAAGTGACCCTGACAGTCCAGTGGTCCATCTTTCCAAATTTGGCAGAGGTAAGTCCTTGCCTCCCCACACCAGACAGTAATCCTGTGTACTGTGTGAACTGCAGCTGCTAGGGCTTCTGTGCACTTTTGCATGGAATCCTCCATGCACACCATAGCCCACATCCCCAGCACTCCATCCTGCATTGCTCAACTCGCTGAGTTCACCATCGGCTTTGTGGGGCCCTCCTTTGTAGTGTTGAGACAACCGCCATGCTCAGTTTTCTTGAACCCCTGTTCAAGTACTTCTGCGGGTGCTGCCTGCTTCTGTGTGGGTTCTCTGTGTTGCTGAGGGCCCCCTCTGTCTCCTCCTCCAAGGGGTGATCTTCTGGTCCTTCCTGGGCCCGGGCAGCACCCATTTTCTTCAATTACGACTTTTGCAGCTAGCAAGGCTTATTTGCGGTCTTCCTGCATAGAAACAACTCTGCATCCTCCAGCATTCCATGTGAGATATTCTGACCAAAGGAGAAGTTCCTGACATCTTCAGTTGTTGCAGAATCTTCAGCTTCTTCCACCCAGAGGCAGACATTTTGCACCTTCATCTGGGGTTTAGTGGGCTCCTGCCCCCCGGACACTTTCGTGACTCCAGGACTTGGTCCCCTTCCTTTGCAGGTCCTCAGGTCCAGGAATCCGTCTTCAGTGCTTTGCAGTCTGTTGTGGTCTATGCAGAATCTCCTATCACGACTTTAGTGTGTTTCTGGGGAAGTAGGGTCACTTTACTCCTAATTTTCAGGGTCTTGGGGTGGGGTATCTTGAACACCCTTAGTGTTTTCTTACACTCCCAGTGACCATCTACACTTGGCCTGGGGTCCCTAAGTGGTCTGCATTCCACTTTCTTAGTATATGGTTTGTGTTGCCCCTAGGCCTATTGCATTCTATTGTATTCTACAGTGTTTGCACTACTTTTCTAACTGTTTACTTACCTGATTTTGGTTTGTGTGTATATTTTGTGTATTTTACTTACCTCCTAAGGGAGTATATCCTCTGAGATATTTTTGGCACATTGTCACTAAAATAAAGTACCTTTATTTTTAGTAACTCTGAGTATTGTGATTCTTATGATATAGTGCTCTATGATATAAGTGGTATAGTAGGAGCTTTGCATGTCTCCTAGTGCAGCCTAAGCTGCTCTGCTATAGCTACCTCTATCAGCCTAAGCTGCTAGAATACTACTAATCTTCAAATAAGGGATAACTCGACCTGGCACAAGGTGTAAGTACCATCAGGTACCCACTATAAGCCAGGGAGGAGATCTTACCCCGGCATATGGGGAAGCAGGAAGGGGGAAGGGCTGCCAAACTGGTCTTCAAAGACATTTGGAACATCCCTGCACCTCCCTCACATCCTTCCAACCCAGACAATCAGGTGCCCCCCTGATTAGATTGGGAGATGGTAGGAGAAGGGTGTGTTTAAGATTTGTAGCCACACCACTGGGTGGGCTCAGCCAGATGTAACCTCCAAATATCACTTTCGGTCATGACGGATTTTTGAGGAATGTTGCTCCCTGGGATTGATTTTTGTCACATTTCCCAGGAAGTGGTCATCATAGGGGGATGAACCCTGCACCTGATTGGAGAACCGTGACCCCCCCCCCCCGTTTTTCACTCAGGGGTAAGGATAAAACTGGCAGACCTGCACCCACAGCTCAGATCCCTAGCAGATTCCAACAAGGAAGAACTACAGAAGAAGAAGGACTGCCCTGATGGACCCCTGACCTGCACCTGGACACTGCACTCTGGAGGACTGCACCAGCTGCACACTTGGGCTCCACCACAAGAAGGACTTTGCCTGGCTTCAACTGATTCAAGGAGGGACTCCCTGTTTGATGCAGGTGAAAACTTGCTAACCAGAGTCCCCTCCACCAGTTCCTGAAGAAACTGACCAGCTGAGCACTGTCCAGTGGCCAAAAAGGAGTTTGCACCAGGTGCATTCTGGAGTTGTAGACTGCACCCACAAGGTGCTTCTCAGAGCTTCTGGAACCTTGGGGTGAGCTGTGGACCTCAAAAGAACCTTAAAGGAACATCTGGAAGAAGATCCAGAAGTTTGGAGAAGTTTCGAGAACTTTTGGAGAAAAAGCTTCATAAAGGGACTGACCCGTCGCAGCAACTCTAGCCAGCTTGCCTCAATCGCGACCCGGCCTGATTTGCAGGTTAGTCCTGGTGAAGAAAATCTCAGAAAAACTTGCCTATGTCTGAACCTAGGAAGTTGACCGGGACCTCCCAGGCAGTGTATCCGAAGAGAGCTCCAGGGACCTTGGATTAAGAATCAGGTTTGCCCGGTCGAAAGATTTTCATCTCGAAAAAATGACTAAGTCCGAAGGTAAAAATCTCCACTGAGTGCTACTGCGATGCATATCCGAAGAAGAGTTCCAGGAGGTCGGATTGGACTGTCGACTTGGTCCCGCTGAAGAAAATCTCCAGAAAAACGACTAAGTCCGATGGTAAACTTTTGACTGAGGCCTCCCGCGAGCTGTAGTTGAGCAGGGCTCCATCGCGGTTGGCCTCAGACTTTGACTTTGCCCCGATCGAGGTGCAACTAGATGACCAGATTGGCGCTATTTGTTTCTAAGCGCTAAAAAGCATTAATTCTTTAAAAATTCATAACTACGGTTCCCCTTACCCAATTTTAATCATTTTGGTGTCATTTTAAAGATAAAAATACAATCTATTTTTATAAATTGGTGTTGGATTTTTATTGTGTTTTGTATTTTACTTATTTACTGTTTTGTGATTTTTAAATGCTTTACACATGTCTCCTAAGTTAAGCCTTGTCACTCGTTGCCAAGTTACCAAGGGTTGAGTTTGGTTTAATTTATTGAGACCTAACTGGACCTAAGTGGAGTCTAGTGGCCTACTGCTAAGTGTAGGTACTTACCTGCCCTTACCAATAACCCATTTCCCAACATTTTTGGTGCGCAGTGGTGGGATCCAGGACTTGTGTTTAAAGTCACACTACAGTTTTAAGTGAAATAAGTTAAAAATCTGATAAATTGAGATAGAGCAAAAGTATTTTTGATTTTTCAAATTTGAACTATTTTTTTTTTTAATTACTTCATTTTTGATTTTTTGAAATTGTTCTGATCAATTGGTGCCAAAGTTTTTTTAAGTGACACAAAACTTATGGGAAACCACAGAGCTTGATCTGGCCTGCCTACCCACATTTATTGCAGCAGAGCTTAGGGTGTTGTGTAGAAAGAGGGGGATTACTGCTATTAACAACCTTAGGAAGGTTGTGATGGTTAAGTCCCTTGAAGCCTGATTAGCTCAAAAAGAGACAGAGGAAGCTTCAGAGGTAGGAAGGCAGAGGGGAGATGTCCTCTCCAACCTCTAGGAGGAGGAGGATGATTGCCTCACTGTGATCTCAGCAGCTAGGGCCCCATCCAGAGCTAGTGGGAGGGGAGGGTCTGTGGTATCAGACCAAGAGGAAGCAGAACTGGGTCTCAGGGAATGGGTACTTAAGGCCTATGTAGCCCTCATAGCTTTTGAGGCAGAGAAGTTGGCCCTAGAGAAGGAGAAGTGAGCAAAAATTGAACAGAGAGATGGTGGCAGCAACTGAGAGGTTGAGGTGTGTATGAGTGGGGGGTTTTGTCCCAGACTATCCAAGGGGGTGTTTCCTGCTTATGTAGAGGGGGGTGACATAGACAAGTGGCTAGGAGCCTTTGAGAGGGCCCTCCAGATGAGAAGGGTTAAGCCTCAATACTGGGGTTCACTTCTATGGGAGTTGGTCCCCAACTCTGGGAGGAATAGGCTTCTGCCTTAAGTGGGGAGGAGACAGATTCATACCCTAGTATGAAGAGGTGCTTAACCAAGAAGTTTGGTCAGACCCCAGAGCAGTATAGGATGAACTTCAGGGACACCCAAAAGGTGACTACCCTTGTCTTGGTTTGATTTTGTAGACACCTCACTTAAGGCACTAGACGGCTGGATTTATGGTAACAAAGTAAATACTTATGAGGGGTTAGACTGTAAGCTGACCAATCCCAGAGAGATGGGGGAGGCAGCTGATGAATGGTTGAGAACCAGTGTGGTTGTCAAGTCCCAGTGGGGAGACTCCAAGAAGAGGGGGTGAGGTCCCCAAAAGCCTAAGGAGGGAGGTGGTAAGCCCACCACAGAGACTCCCTCTGTACCCCCAGAACCTTAAGAAGAAGGGGAGTAAATCCCACTCCCACTCTGACAAGCAGAGGCAGGGAGACCCAGGGTTAAAAAAGTTCCTGGACAGTATGGCTTGCTTTGACTGTCAGCAGACAGGTCACTTCGGGGGAGATGCAGCCTGTCCAAAGAAGGTGGTTAGCACTGGGCTGTCCATTTGTAGCCATGGAGGAGGACTCTTCAGATGATGAGGTCCTCATAGCACTGGGCTGGTACACAGGACCAGATGGTAAGCTGGTGATCCCTGAGGGCGGGAGTAGGCACTTTCACCCCATTCAGGTGAATGGGATCCCTACCACTGGCCTGAGAGACACCTGTTCCAGTCACACCATAGTGAGTGACCGGTTGGTGACCCCAGACATGTATGTCCCAGGAGAGACCAGGAAAATCAGGATAGCCACAGGGGTGGTCACCTCCAAACCTGTAGCCATAGTGCCTCTAGAGAGGGAGAGTATCCTTGACTGGCTTAGGATGGTAGTCAGTGCTGACCTTCCCTTGGATTGTATTCTGGGAAAGGATCTCCCAGAGGTGAGTCTGGACCCAAATGGGGCGGCCCAGGGCACCCCCCAACCCAAAGTCCTGGGGAGCTATTCCCTACAGTTAGGAAACAGAGGCCCCCAAGAAAAGGAAAGAAGAAAAGGAAGGATAGGCACTCTTAAAGAGAGTTCTAGGGAGCCAAAGGCCTTCTGCCCCAGTAGGGGGAATCCAGAGTTGGCACTGGTGAGGCCTCACCTAACCCCCAGGAAGTCCTGAGTAGTCAGGCAGCTGTCCAGATGCAGGTTGTTGCCCCTGCACTGACAGAAGGGAGAGTGGAAGGAGGGTGTCTGCCACATGAGGTGATAGCCCCCCACTCTAGATAGCAAGAGGGGTGCCAGGACCCCACAGTTGCCCCTAAAGTAGCTCACCCACCTGTCAGTGGAGAGCTTAGGGTATGGTTCTGGGTGCTGACAGCTGTCAGTAGCCTCTGCTGGGTGCTGGCATTCATGGCAGCAATGCACTTGGCCTGGGAGGCAGACCCCAGGGCCAAAAGCAAGTAAGGCCCCCTGACCCTGTTGGTCATGGTTGGGTTGCTCAAGTGCTGGGTGACCTCTTTGGTAAGCTAGGTGTTGCCCTAGCAAAGTTAGGGTTAGGGGAGGTGGGCACCCCACTACCCAAGTTAGCAGAGAGAGAGAGGAGGAAGACCCAACTAGAGGGAGGTTTCAGTTTAAGATGGGTCCTTTCACTGTTGGGATGGGTTCACTACCCAGAGGGAGTGACCCTGACAGGAGGATGTAAGGCAGAGTAGGCCCTGCAAAGGGACAGCCAGTTTTCTTCACTGTCTTCCTCGCCTAACAAGCCAGGAAGACTCTCCCAGGGTTGGGCTGAGTCTCCTGGCCGTGTGGGCTGGGGGGGGCTTCTGTGAGAAACAGGACTAATTGCAGAGGCCCCATTACTTTTTGCCCCCATTTTTCACTTTTTGCTGGATTGGAGACAGGCTGTAAGGCACAGATGCTTTTTAAGTGCAGAGAAAAGCTCACTTTCTAAAAGTGGCATTTCTAAAATAGTAATATAAAATCCACCCTGTGAGAAAACAGGGCTGATTGCAGAGGCCCCCTGACTTTTTGCCCCCATTTTTCACTTGTTGCTGGTGGTTTCCTGACTGATGGTGCCCTCTGTACTGCTAACCAGTCCTAGTGACAGTGCTCTGTACAAAATGAGTATGCAAATTAGGCTAATCGTAATTACCTGTCGAGCTACCTAAAAGTCCCTACTATATAGTAGGCCATTAGGTTTAGGGACCCCAGCATAGGTGGTGCACCAATATGTGCACTACTGAGGTGCCCAGTGTCATTTTAAAAGCAGGCCTGCCTTTCTGGCTGCTTTTAAATTAAAGTTACATGCAAATTCGAATTTGGAATTAAAAGTAGTTCCAAAGTCTTAATTTAAACTAATTTATTTTCACATATAAGTCACCCCTAAGGTGTGCCCTATGTGCCCCTAGGGCTGGGTGCCATGTAACTATAAGCAGGGACCTTATAAAAATAGTCTCATAAACCCTGGTGAGGTAAAGCAGCCAAATGTGTTTTTCCTCATTGTAGTGAATGGCCTCCATAGGCTAGAATGGGGAGACTTTATTTTCATTTCTAAATTCCCCTTAAGTATCAGATACCTTACGTTTTGTGTCGAATGAATTGTTATAATAAATCCCACAATTTCCATTTCTTGGATTTAGTATAACTTGTTCAGGTAAAGAGTTTTAAACGTTACGTAAAAAGTTATCACTTTCAGCCCTGCAGTGTTTTGCTGCTTTGCTCTGAGTGGCCAGCCTCTGGCAGCCTGGCCAGGCTGCCTTGATGAGGTGTGAAGTGACCTGGCTCAACACAAAGAGATGTGCCTGGGGGAGGAGGTCTTCCCTCAGCAGATGGGGAAGCAGGAAGAGGGGAGGGCTGCCAAACTAGTCTTCAAAGGCAAGGAAGGACATTTTGAGCAACCCTGCACCTCCCTCACATCCTGCAAACCCAGACAATCTGGTGCCCCCCTGATTGGATTTGGAGAGGGCAGGAGAAGGGTGTGTTTAAGATTTTTAGCCACACCACTGGGTGGGCTCATCCAGATGCAACCTCCAAAAATCACTTTCAGCCATGATGGATTTTTGAGGAATGTTGCTCCCTGGGATTGATTTTTGCCACACTTCCCAGGAAGTAGTCATTACAGGGGGAAGGACCCTGCACCAGATTGGAGAACCAGGACCCCCCTGTATTTCAATCAGGACCAAGAATAAAACTGGCAGACCTGCACCCACACCTCAGATCCCTAACATATTCCAACATGGAAGGACTACAGAAGAATGAGGACTGCCCTGCTGGACCCCTGACCTGCCCCTGGACACTGCACTCTGGAGGACTGCACCAACTGCACACTTAGGCTCCACCACAAGAAGGACTTTGCCTGGCTTCAACTGGTTCAAGGAGGGGCTCCCTGTTTGCTACAGGTGAAAACTTACGAACCAGAGTTCCCTGCACCAACTCCTGAAGAAACTGACCAGCTGACCACTGTCCAGTGGCCAAAAAGGAGTTTGCGCCAGGTGCATTCTGGAAGTTGTAGTCCCCATCCTCAAGAAGCAAGCTTCCGGAACCTTGGGATGAGCTGTGGACCTCAAAAGAACCTTAAAGGAACATCTGGAAAAATATCCAGAAGTTTGGAGAACTTTTGTTAAAAAGCTCCATAAAGGGACTGAACCGTCACGGCAAATCTAGCCGGCTTGTCTCAACCGTGACCCAGCCTGACTTGCAGGTTCGTCCCGGTGATCTTATCTCTGAAAAAGTGACTAAGTCTGAAAGTAGGAAGTTGACCAGGACCTCCCAGGCAGTGTATGCGAAGAGGGGCTCCAGGGACGTCGGATCAAGATTCAGGATTCAAAGGATTTTCATCTTGAAAAAACGACTAATTCCAAAGGTAAAACTCTCCACCAAGGGCTACTGCAACGCGTATCTGAGGAAGAGCTCCAGGAGGTCAGATTGGACTGGCGACTTGGTCTCGCTGAAGAAAAAATCTCCAGAAAAACGACTAGGTCCAAAGGCAAACTTCGTGGTCAGCCTCAAACTTTGACTTTGCCCCGGTAGAGGTGCGACCAGATGACCAGATTGGCACTATTTGTTTCTAAGTGCTTAAAAGCATTAATTCATCAAAAATTCATGTCTCTGGTTCCCCTTATCCGATTTTAATCGTTTTGGTGTCATTTAAAAGATAAAAATATGATCTATTTTTATAAATTGTTGTTAGATTTTTATTTTGTTTTGTGTTTTATTTACTCACTGTTTTGCCATGTTTAAATGCTTTACACATATATCTCCTAAATTAAGCCTTGTTGCTTGTTGCCAAGATATCAAGGGTTGACCTGGGTTTAGTTTATTGAGACCTAACTAGACATAAGTGGAGTTTAGTGGCCTATTGCTAAGTGTTGGTACTTACCTGCCCTTACCAATAACCCATTTTCCAACACAACCTCACCAATAGGCAGGATTATCTATTACCATTTTGGCCATACTAGATATGACCTGGTTACCCTTTTCAGATTAGGATCTAACACTGAAAAAGTATAGGGGGGCAGCCCTAATGCTAGTTTATGAAAGGAGCAGGCCTCACTGTAGTGGAAATGAATTTTGGAGTTTTCCCCTACCACGACATGTAAAACACATATGTACATGTCCTGCCTCTTACCTACCTAGCACCCTGCCCTATGGGATACCTAGGGCCTACCTTAGGGGTGACTTATATGTAGCAAAAGGGGAGTTTAAGGCTTGGCTAGTACTTTTAAATGCCAAGTTGAAGTGGCAGTGAAACTGCACATACAGGCCTTGCCATGGCAGACCTGAGACCTGGTTAATGGGCTACTTATGTGGTTGGCAGTCCCAATAGTAACATTTAATTAACCGGCCCTGGGCACATGTAGTGCACTTTATTAGGGACTTATTAGTCATTCAGATATGCCAGTTGGGGATGAACCAATGTTACCATGTTTAAGGGAGAGAGCATAAGCACTGTAGCACTAGTTAGCAGTAGTAAACTGTGCAGAGTCCTAAAACCAGCAAAAACAGTGTCAGAAAAGAAGAGGGAAGTAGGCAAAAAGTTGGGGGATGACCACCCTAAGGCTGTCAGGGCTGACAATTGTAAACTTTATTTTTTGCACACAGGGTTTTAGATTGTACTTAGAGGTGATTTTAACACCAAAATGGGGTGTATCTGTGAGAAATAAGGAGACAAATGCTACTAAAACTGTGTTTGAACTAGTAAATGCTGAATGCATTCACCCATCTCAGGACCAGTGAGCCAAAGCACTTTTAGGCCCAACCAACACTTTTGATTTGCTCTTTCTTTGTGAACTGATTGATCCCTTGTACTCCTTAAATGCAACTTATGTTAGTGGGGCGTACGGCTCTATTACTGATTGCATCTTTGCCTCTAGAGCATTGTTTGGCTGGGTCTCCAAGGCGGAATGGTAGAAAGTATATTCACTGACTATAACCCCCTATGGATTGATTAACCATTGTTAAGGGGGTAATTGCACTAAAAGGGTATTATGCCCCCCCCTAGTAGTTAAAGCCGATGGTCTTCTTCTGGCCTCGAGGAATAGTGACCTAGTAGCACTTTTGACTAAATATGTGCCAGGCACCTCAACCTTCTGTTTCACTGCCTCACTCCCTCTGTGTGTAAACGGGCCGTGGCTAATTAATTTGCTAAATTGGGCCCAATAATTTGTAATCTATTTATGAAGCCCATCAATCCAGCCAAGCTTGATGGCAAATGGTTCGGTTTATCACAAAGAAATGCTTCTGTTAACCTCCATGTGACACTGAAGGAATCACCCAGGGACAGCTGTAAGGTTCAAAGGTGCAATTTAGCATAAGGCTGCCCTGCAATACAAACGGAATGTGATTCAAATGGATACTTGGGGGAAGTACTTAGCTGTCGGCAGAAAAACCCAAGGGTCTTTGGGAGGTTGTGAACAATGTGAACCCAGATGGACCAACCAATAACTCTATCATTACCTCCGTCAACCCTGAGACATGGATTACCCATTTTAGGGCACTATATGCCTCTAGTTGCAATAATGAGAGCCCTAAGATGGAGTTTATTTTTCCTCTATCAATAGAATTCACTTTGGATGAAGTCCAGAAGGCCACTCTTCAATCCCCATCTAACAAGGCTCCTATTCCGGATGGCGTCCCTATGGATTTGTTTAAATCTCTTCCGGAACTTCGGAAGCCTCTGTTGAGCCACTGTTTCAATGCCCTGGTCAAGACAAGTTTGCCTGCCTCTTGGCATACTGTCCCTATTTTTAAAAAGGGTTATGTTCAATCCAATGGCTGCTAACGCCCGACTTCTTTGCTAGACTCCGCCCTTAAGGTCACTGACAGAGTCCTTTTGGAACGTCTTCGGTCCTGCGCCAGGGAATCAGGCACACTGTCACTGGTGCAGTATGGCTTTAGGGAGGTGCAGGACACGGTTGAACAATGCAGGACACGGTTGAACAATGCCTGTCACCATCTGTCTGATCCTTATGAACCTGTCCTGCGCCTTCAGCTGTGTAGTTCGTTATAAACTGTGGGAGATCTTGAACAATCTGGGAGTGGCAGGTGGTCTAGTGGTGTTTATTCCATGCCCTACAGTATGACCTTGCAGCAACAGTTAGATTTGTGCCCTCGGGGGAGTGTTTAGACTTGGTTTAAATTGGGAAAGGGAGTGCGCCAGGGCTGCATCCTTGCCCTTACCAAAAAAACCTGCACGTCCCTCTCATTGGGAAGAAAATGGTCCCTATACTATTCTCAGCAGACAATGCTGTTTTACTCGCAAGAACTTCAAATAGTTTGGGCATCCTCTTTAGGGACTCTGTTAGCTTTATAAGGTCACTCGTCCTTGCTACTAGCCAGTCTAAAACATTCACTATGACCTGCAGCCCCAAGCCTTCTAAGATGCATCGCGTTTATTTACAAGAACACCCTGTTGCTTCTACCCAAGAATTTTCCTATCTGGACGTTCTTTTTCATGCTAGAGGGGGGCACTGTAAACTTAAAGTCTCTCATAGATATGCGAGTGCAGTTTATATACAGTTCAGCCTCGCGCATTGGGAGCAAACCGATGGCTGCCCTGTTGGAGGTGCATACAAGCAATTGCCTCCCTGTTATCACGTAAGGTTCGGTCCTATGCGGGTATTCAAATACCACCTCCCTCCATGGGGTGTAAAGCAGAGGGAGGCGTCTGCTTGGTGTACCTTCGTCCTGCTCATCCTTTATTTTTCATCAAGAGCTCATGGTGGAATATGTGGAGGACATCATCGAACTGGCTCCCTTGTCCCATGTTGTGTTATTTGGGAGAATCTGCATGCCAACTTTAACAGAAAGGTTATCCCTGACTGCTAATCTAGCGTTAGGGGCTTGAAAATTCCTTGGTTTCAGGATATCAAGTCAGTAGCCCTGCCAGCATGATTAAATTAGGCTTGGCTTGGGTTCAGAAGTCTTTGAAAGTCAGGTGCCATTGCACAAGAGAAGAATTTGAGATGACTGAAGGTGCCATTAGGAACTTTATGAAGCGTCACACCTCCGATGTGTTAGAACCATATTTAGACTGGGTGGGCAGTTTTTGGGACAAACTGCTTCTGACCAGATTAGGATTAAGCATTGTAAAGTGGCACTTTGGTCTTCCAGTTGGTAATTTTGATCCTGCTAAGGTTTTACAATTTTAAGGCTAAGTGGTATCAGAAGAGGAGGTGACGCGTTGGTCTACTTACAGTAATAAAACTCTCCCTCGGTTTGTGTTAATATCTGTGCCTTTTTTAAATGTGCCATCACAGGGAGGACATTTATGCTATTCTAAGAAGGAGCTGGTCTTAGAGGCCCTTGGCCACCTTTTTCTAGAATTTTTCTCCCTGGGTCTCTCAAATGTAATTGGGTGGTTTTCATTAATTTGTTAGCTCTATTTGTTAACTAAAGTGCTCGTTATTGTTTATTATCTTGTCCAAATATATCTTTGCTCAGGAGAGGTCATTTGACATTAATTTCTTTAAGACATTCATTGTACAATGTGTTCATGTCATTCTAGTCATTCTGTGCATTATTTTGTGTTTGTTATATCATATTTTAGATAAAGAATTGCAGTAATCGTATTATTTTTTGTTATCCTTGTATGGGAAAGGTTTGTGCTTTTATGGCTACTTTTTGTAACCGAAATAAAAATTTTCATACAATGATGTGATATGACCCCATGTGTTTAACTACACCCACCCAGATGGCTGTCTGCAATGAATAGCAGACCACCTTTCCTGTGATTTCTTCCAAATAGAAAACATTTTTTTAAAGCAGCCTGAGTTCTTTGAAGAAATTCAGAGGCCCGTATTTATACTTTTTTTAGCGCCGCATTTGCGCCGCTTTTTGATGCAAAACGGCGCAAACCTACAAAATACAATGGTATTTTGCAAGTTTGCGCCGTTTTGCGTCAAAAAACAACGCAAATGCGGCGCTAAAAAAGTATAAATACGGGCTGTCTGCTTTAACAAGAAAAAATGTCTTCTGTTTTTAAAAAAATCGTCAGCTATGCAGCCAGGAGGACCAGTTCTAGGGTTTGTGGGGCCACCGTCAGAACAGGAACATGCAAGACTCATCACAGGAAGTGACATCACATGAGGAACATCAATTGAACAATAATTCTCTGGCATTAGTGAAGCAGCTCGGCAAGAAGTTACTTATCTGGTGTAGATTTCTCTAAAATTTCAAAAAATACAAATAATAATCCTAATAAAATAAGTACATATATTTTAAAGCTGTATTACGTGGAAATACATTACACTGATCAAACTGCCTGAAAAATGTAGGCCTATGTCTCTCCAGAACTGATATGACTACAACAATATTCACAAATTATTTCCAGATAAAGCTATGATTAAAATTCCAAGTCATGCTGTCCCAGAACTATACCATGGGATGTCGAGTGATTCCCCAGTTATCCCTTTATGCTTCTGAAGTTCAAGATGAGGCAATCGGTTTTCAGTAGGTATAGGGAAGCAACACAAAAGGATAAATGCTTGATCGGGTGAATGACCTGCAAGAGCTACAGCAAACAACAGAAAGCATACATTCCAAAATATAATGAGGAGAAAGAGCAAATGTCATAGAGAGGTGAGGTGGATGATATATTGGCAGGCAGAAGCACCAAAGGCTGGCCCACACTTGTACACTAAATTCCTAAATATAGCAATTACTCCCAAACTCCATTTTTAAGAGCTGTAAAGAGTTGAAATAACTTAAAGATATACAGAACAGATGGACAAATGGGAAAACTGTTTAACCGCTTAGGTGCGGGCGTCGGCCACTGGCCGACGCCCACACACCCTCCCTGGTGCGGGTCACGACCAGTGGCCGACACCAGGAAGGGCATTAATAAATCCTCGGGTGCGTCGCACCCGAGGATTTATTTTTTATTTTTTTTCCCCCCCCGGGAGACACGGAAGCTACCGTGTCTCCCCCCGCCCCCCACCCGCCCCTTTGTGACGTCAGCGCGCCGCGAGGCGCGCTGACGTTGCAAAGGTGTTTTCCCCATGAAAGCAGGAAGCAGCCTTGCGGCCGCTTCCTGCTTTCATGGGGAAAACGGCCTTTTTCACGTTCGGGAAGGCCTCGTAAGAAAGGGGAGAGTCTCCCCTTTCTTACGAGGCCTTCCTGAAAGTGTTTCCTGGCCCCCGATCGCAGCACAGCTGCGATCGGGGGCCAGGAAACACTTTCAGGAAGGCCTCGTAAGAAAGGGGAGACACTCCCCTTTCTTACGAGGCCTTCCTGAAAGTGTTTCCTGGCCCCCGGTCGCAGCTGTGCTGCGATCGGGGGCTAGGAAACACTTTCAGGTTTCCTGGCTCCCCCGATCGCAGCACAGCTGCGATCGGGGGGGTCAGGAAACATTTTGAAAAGGCCTCGTAAGAAAGGGGAGACTCTCCCCTTTCTTACGAGGCCTTCTGAAACTGTTTCTGGCCCCCGATCGCAGCTGTGCTGCGATCGGGGGCCAGAAACAGTTTCAGAAGGCCTCGTAAGAAAGGGGAGAGTCTCCCCTTTCTTATGAGGCCTTCTGAAACGGTTTCCTGGCCCCCGATCGCAGCACAGCTGCGATCGGGGGCCAGGAAACCCCACTAGACACCAGGGATTTCACTTTTGGGGGGCAGCCCCCCCCCCGGAAAACGGGCCGCCCCCCCCCCGGATAATTTTCCGAAAAAAATAAAAAGGTAGGTGCCCCCTGGGGAGGGGGGGGGGGCGCGATCGCGCCCCCCCCCCCCAGGGGATTTAAAAAAAAAAAAAAATAATAAATCAAATAAAAAAAAAAATGAAATGACAGGGGGTCGCCCGTGGCAATTTTTTTTTTAGATGTTGTAGGGTTTCCCTGGGGGCCATTTTGGCCCCCAAGGAAACCATACAACAACTAAAAAAAAATATATGTATATATCTATATATATATATCTATGTAGATAGATATATCTAGGTACATGGATATATCTATAGATATATCTATGTAGATATATATTTATATATATATATATATTGGTAGATCTGTATCAAAGAGATTTATAAAGCGCGCTACTCACCTGTGAGGGTCTCAAGGCGCTGGGGGGGGACGGGGGGAGGGAAAGGGGCTAGGAGGTTCACTGTTCAAAAAGCCAGGTTTTGAGGCCCTTCCTGAAAAGAAGTAGGTTTTGGGTCTTGCGAATGTGGGTTGTGAGTGCGTTCCATGTTTTGGGTGCAATGTAGGAGAAGGATCTGCCCCCGGTGGTGGTGTGTTTGATGCGGGGGTCAGAGGCGAGAGAGAGGTCAGCTGAACGGACGTTTCGTGTGGGGGTGTGGAAGGTGACTCTCGTTGAGGTAGGCAGGGCCTGTGTTGTGGAGTGATTTGTGTGTGAGGATGAGGATCTTGAAGGTGATCCTTTTGTCAATGGGGAGCCAGTGGAGGGATTTGAGGTGTGGAGAGATGTGTTCGTGTCGGTGGAGGTCGAGGATGAGTCGTGCTGCTGAGTTCTGGATGCGTGTAGTTTGCACTTGAGTTTTAGAGTGGTGCCGGCGTAGAGGGCGTTTCTGTAATCAAGCCTGCTGCTGATGAGTGCGTGAGTGACAGTTTTTCTGGTGATCCATTTTAATGTTTTTCAGTATACGGAGTTTGTTGAAGCATGAGGAGGTAAGAGCGTTGATTTGTTGGGTCATAGAGAGGGAGGAGTCTAGGATGATGCTGAGGTTGCGTGCGTAGTTGGCGGGGGTGGGTGCAGGGCCTTGCGTGGTGGGCCACCATGGGGGGTCCCAGGTTTTTTTGGTGAGGGCCAAAGAGGATTATTTCGGTTTTGCTTGAGTTGAGTTTCAGGTGGTTGGCTGTCATATATACATCACTTTTGTCAATATGTGTGTGGTTTCCCTGGGGGGAAAAGGGTCCGACTTGTCTAGTGGCAGTTTTAGTGCCATAAAGAAGCACAGAAGGTTTATATGCCTACTGCAAAGAGCACATCTGTATTTTATGTAAATAGCTGAGTACATTAGTAAAGTCTATGGAGAGATGAAGGGCACTTTTGCTGGGTGGTAAGGAGGGAGTGGGAGCACCAATAATGATTGTTGGACTGGGCGCAGGAGGTGCTAAAGACTGTGACGAATGGTATGTGACAAGGTGTTTTTTGAGTGTCTTGAAAGTACGTGCTGATTGAGGGAAGAAGCGCAGGTAAGGTGGCCTCTACTGTTGCACGTATCTCACACACACCATCGATTTTGTGACTGTCTACGTAGGCTAGTGTTTTAGAGCAACAGTTTAGCCAATAGCAGAGATGGCATCTTGATGGATGACTGCTGCCTGCACTCGGGTTATAGAGGACCGCTCTGACATAGGATCAGAGACTGAGACATCAGATACTGAGACAGCATCTGAGGGATAGGACAATGGCGCAGACTCTGGGAGTGATTTTTCAGTCAGAGGAGTCCCATTCGAAAACTCCTCTTCCAGTACATTATGAGGGAGGTGATGAGGACAGTCCTGCTGTCCCTTCGCAAGCTGTTCGTGCAACTGGGTAATAGTGGGTTAGGCCAACCCAGAGAGCAGGTGAATGCGGCGGCAAGCAGAGAGAGAGTGCTCTCTTGGGAGCTCACCAATTTAGTTCAGCCCCAAATTCCACCACCCAAATCATATTGTGGAGACATCAAAATTGTCTATGGCAAAACAAACTGGTTTTGTAAGGCAGGCACCTGTGTTTTTGGTCCTGGATTCGGCGGCCATATAGAGGAAACACACTAAACCCAAACATTTCTGGAAACTAGACATTCGGGGGAGTCCACAGAGGTGTGACTTGGTGTGGATTCCCCAAAGTTTTCTTACCCAGAATACCCTGCAAAGCTGAAATGTTGAGAAAAAACTCTATTTTTTCTCGCATTTCTGTCACACAAACTACAGGAATATGCTGGGATCCACAACATTCCTACCACCCAGTGACTCCTCACCTGTCCTGATAAAAACAACTACCCCACTTGAGTGCCTACACCTAGTGCCTGTGTCAGGAATGGATCACCCCAGGGTCAACAGCTGCCTCACGTAAGGACCAACATTGACCGTTGTGTGATCTATTCCTGTCGCAGGCACCAGGCCTAACCACACAAGTGAGGTATCATATTTATCGGGAGACTTGGGGGAACGCTGGGTGGAAGGAATATTTGTGGCTCCCCTCAGATTCCAGAACTTTCTGTCACCGAAATGTGTGGAAAAACGTGGTATTTTAGCCACATTTTGAGGTTTGCAAAGGATTCTGGGTAACAGAACCTGGTCCGAGCCCCACAAGTCACCTCATCTTGGATTCCCCTGGGTTTCTAGTTTACAAAAATGTGCTGGGTTTGCTAGGTTTCCCCAGGTGCCGGCTGAGCTAGAGGCCAAAATCCACAGGTAGGCACTGTTTTCTATGAAAAAATGTGATGTGTCCACGTTCTGTTTTGGGGGCATTTCCTGTCGCGGGCGCTAGGCCTACCCACACAAGTGAGGTAATCATTTTTATCGGGAGACTTATGGGAACGCCGGGTGGAAGGAAATTTGTGGCTCCTCTCAGATTCCAGAACTTTCTGTCACCGAAATGTGAGGAAAACATGTTTTTTTAGCCACTTTTTAAGGTTTGCAAATGGATTGTGGGTAACAGAACCTGGGTCCGAGCCCCGCGAGTCCACCCTCCATGTATTGCCCTAGGTCTCTAGTTTTCAGAAATGCACAGGTTTGGTAGGTTTCCTAGGTGCCGCTGAGCTAGAGGCCAAAATCTACAGGTAGGCACTTCTCAAAAAACACCTCTGTTTTCTTCCAAAAATTTTGATGTGTCCACGTTGCGCTTTGGGGCGTTCCTGTCGCGGGCGCTAGGCCTACCCACACAAGTGAGGTATCATTTTTATCAGGAGACTTGGGGGGAACGCCGGGTGGAAGGAAATTTGTGGCTCCTCTCAGATTCCAGAACTTTCTGTCACCGAAATCTGAGGAAAACTTGTTTTTTTAGCCACTTTTTGAGGTTTGCAAAGGATTCTGGGTAACAGAACCTGGTCCGAGCCCCGCGAGTCACCCCTCCTTGGATTGCCCTAGGTCTCTAGTTTTCAGAAATGCACAGGTTTTGGTAGGTTTCCCTAGGTGCCCGGCTGAGCGAGAGGCCAAAAATCTACAGGTAGGCACTTCTCAAAAAACACCTCTGTTTTCTTCCAAAAATTTTGATGTGTCCACGTTGCGCTTTTGGGGCGTTTCCTGTCGCGAGGCGCTAGGCCTACCCACACAAGTGAGGTATCATTTTTATCGGGAGACTTGGGGTGAACGCCGGGTGGAAGGAAATTTGTGGCTCCTCTCAGATTCCAGAACTTTCTGTCACCGAAAAGGTGAGGAAAACTTGTTTTTTTAGCCACTTTTTGAGGTTTGCAAAGGATTCTGGGTAACAGAAACCTGGTCCGAGCCCCGCGAGTCACCCCTCCTTGATTGCCCTAGTGTCTCTAGTTTCAGAAATGCACAGGTTTGGTAGGTTTCCCTAGGTGCCGGCTGAGCTACAGGCCAAAATCTACAGGTAGGCACTTCTAAAAAAACACCTCTGTTTTCTTCCAAAAATTTTGATGTGTCCACGTTGCGCTTTGGGGCGTTTCCTGTCGCGGGCGCTAGGCCTACCCACACAAGTGAGGTATCATTTTTATCAGGAGACTTGGGGGAACGCCGGGTGGAAGGAAATTTGTGGCTCCTCTCAGATTCCAGAACTTTCTGTCACCGAAATCTGAGGAAAACTTGTTTTTTTAGCCACTTTTTGAGGTTTGCAAAGGATTCTGGGGTAACAGAACCTGGTCCGAGCCCCGCGAGTCACCCCCTCCTTGGATTGCCCTAGGTCTCTAGTTTTCAGAAATGCACAGGTTTGGTAGGTTTCCCTAGGTGCCGGCTGAGCTAGAGGCCAAAATCTACAGGTAGGCACTTCTCAAAAAACACCTCTGTTTTCTTCCAAAAAATTTTGATGTGTCCACGTTGCGCTTTGGGGCGTTTCCTGTCGCGGGCGCTAGGCCTACCCACACAAGTGAGGTATCATTTTTATCGGGAGACTTGGGGAACGCCGGGTGGAAGGAAATTTGTGGCTCCTCTCAGATTCCAGAACTTTCTGTCACCGAAATGTGAGGAAAACTTGTTTTTTTAGCCACTTTTTGAGGTTTGCAAAGGATTCTGGGTAACAGAACCTGGTCCGAGCCCCGCGAGTCACCCCTCCTTGTATTGCCCTAGGTCTCTAGTTTTCAGAAATGCACAGGTTTGGGTAGGTTTCCCTAGGTGCGGCTGAGCTAGAGGCCAAAATCTACAGGTAGGCACTTCTCAAAAAACACCTCTGTTTTCTTCCAAAAATTTTGATGTGTCCACGTTGCGCTTTGGGGCGTTTCCTGTCGCGGGCGCTAGGCCTACCCACACAAGTGAGGTATCATTTTTATCAGGAGACTTGGGGGAACGCCGGGTGGAAGGAAATTTGTGGCTCCTCTCAGATTCCAGAACTTTCTGTCACCGAAATCTGAGGAAAACTTGTTTTTTTAGCCACTTTTTGAGGTTTGCAAAGGATTCTGGGTAACAGAACCTGGTCCGAGCCCCGCGAGTCACCCCTCCTTGGATTGCCCTAGGTCTCTAGTTTTCAGAAATGCACAGGTTTGGTAGGTTTCCCTAGGTGCCGGCTGAGCTACAGGCCAAAATCTACAGGTAGGCACTTCTCAAAAAACACCTCTGTTTTCTTCCAAAAATTTTGATGTGTCCACGTTGCGCTTTGGGGCGTTTCCTGTCGCGGGCGCTAGGCCTACCCACACAAGTGAGGTATCATTTTTATCGGGAGACTTGGGGGAACGCCGGGTGGAAGGAAATTTGTGGCTCCTCTCAGATTCCAGAACTTTCTGTCACCGAAATGTGAGGAAAACTTGTTTTTTTAGCCACTTTTTGAGGTTTGCAAAGGATTCTGGGTAACAGAACCTGGTCCGAGCCCCGCGAGTCACCCCTCCTTGGATTGCCCTAGGTCTCTAGTTTTCAGAAATGCACAGGTTTGGTAGGTTTCCCTAGGTGCCGGCTGAGCTACAGGCCAAAATCTACAGGTAGGCACTTCTAAAAAAACACCTCTGTTTTCTTCCAAAAATTTTGATGTGTCCACGTTGCGCTTTGGGGCGTTTCCTGTCGCGGGCGCTAGGCCTACCCACACAAGTGAGGTATCATTTTTATCAGGAGACTTGGGGGAACGCCGGGTGGAAGGAAATTTGTGGCTCCTCTCAGATTCCAGAACTTTCTGTCACCGAAATCTGAGGAAAACTTGTTTTTTTAGCCACTTTTTGAGGTTTGCAAAGGATTCTGGGTAACAGAACCTGGTCCGAGCCCCGCGAGTCACCCCTCCTTGGATTGCCCTAGGTCTCTAGTTTTCAGAAATGCACAGGTTTGGTAGGTTTCCCTAGGTGCCGGCTGAGCTAGAGGCCAAAATCTACAGGTAGGCACTTCTCAAAAAACACCTCTGTTTTCTTCCAAAAATTTTGATGTGTCCACGTTGCGCTTTGGGGCGTTTCCTGTCGCGGGCGCTAGGCCTACCCACACAAGTGAGGTATCATTTTTATCGGGAGACTTGGGGGAACGCCGGGTGGAAGGAAATTTGTGGCTCCTCTCAGATTCCAGAACTTTCTGTCACCGAAATGTGAGGAAAACTTGTTTTTTTAGCCACTTTTTGAGGTTTGCAAAGGATTCTGGGTAACAGAACCTGGTCCGAGCCCCGCGAGTCACCCCTCCTTGGATTGCCCTAGGTCTCTAGTTTTCAGAAATGCACAGGTTTGGTAGGTTTCCCTAGGTGCCGGCTGAGCTAGAGGCCAAAATCTACAGGTAGGCACTTCTCAAAAAACACCTCTGTTTTCTTCCAAAAATTTTGATGTGTCCACGTTGCGCTTTGGGGCGTTTCCTGTCGCGGGCGCTAGGCCTACCCACACAAGTGAGGTATCATTTTTATCGGGAGACTTGGGGGAACGCCGGGTGGAAGGAAATTTGTGGCTCCTCTCAGATTCCAGAACTTTCTGTCACCGAAATGTGAGGAAAACTTGTTTTTTTAGCCACTTTTTGAGGTTTGCAAAGGATTCTGGGTAACAGAACCTGGTCCGAGCCCCGCGAGTCACCCCTCCTTGGATTGCCCTAGGTCTCTAGTTTTCAGAAATGCACAGGTTTGGTAGGTTTCCCTAGGTGCCGGCTGAGCTAGAGGCCAAAATCTACAGGTAGGCACTTCTCAAAAAACACCTGTGTTTTCTTCCAAAAATTTTGATGTGTCCACGTTGCGCTTTGGGGCGTTTCCTGTCGCGGGCGCTAGGCCTACCCACACAAGTGAGGTATCATTTTTATCGGGAGACTTGGGGGAACACCGGGTGGAAGGAAATTTGTGGCTCCTCTCAGATTCCAGAACTTTCTGTCACCGAAATGTGAGGAAAACTTGTTTTTTTTAGCCACTTTTTGAGGTTTGCAAAGGATTCTGGGTAACAGAACCTGGTCCGAGCCCCGCAAGTCACCCCTCCTTGGATTCCCCTAGGTCTCTAGTTTTCAGAAATGCACAGGTTTGGTAGGTTTCCCTATGTGCCGGCTGAGCTAGAGGCCAAAATCTACAGGTAGGCACTTTGGAAAAAACAGCTGTGTTTTCTATAAAAAAAATAGGATGTGTCCATGTTGTGTTTTGGGGCATTTCCTGTCGCGGGCACTAGGCCTACCCACACAAGTGAGGTATCATTTTTATCGGGAGACTTGGGGGAACACAGAATAGCAAAACAAGTGTTATTGCCCCTTATCTTTCTCTACATTTTTTCCTTCCAAATATAAGAGAGTGTGTAAAAAAGACGTCTATTTGAGAAATGCCCTGCAATTCACATGCTAGTATGGGCACCTCGGAATTCAGCGATGTGCAAATAACCACTGCTCCTCAAAACCTTATCTTGATCCCATTTTGGAAATGCAAAGGTTTTCTTGATACCTCTTTTTCACTCTTCATATTTCAGCAAATGAATTGCTGTATACCCAGTATAGAATGAAAACCAACTGCAGGGTGCAGCTTATTTATTGGCTCTGGGTACCTAGGGTTCTTGATGAACCTACAAGCCCTTTATATCCCCGCAACCAGAAGAGTCCAGCAGACAAAACAGTATATTGCTTTCAGAAATCTGACATCGCAGGAAAAAGTTACAGAGTAAAACATAAAGAAAAATGGCTGTTGTTTTCAGCTCAATTTCAATATTTTTTTATTTCAGCTGTTATTTTCTGTAGGAAAACCTTGTAGGATCTACACAAATGACCCCTTGCTGAATTCAGAATTTTGTCTAGTTTTCAGAAATGTTTAGCATTCCGGGATCCAGCATTGGTTTCACACCCATTCCTGTCACTAACTGGAAGGAGGCTGAAAGCACCAAATATAGTAGAAATGGGGTATGTCCCAGTAAAATGCCAAATTTGTGTTGAAAAATTCGGTTTTCTGATTCAAGTCTGCCCGTTCCTGAAAGGTGGGAAGATAGTGATTTCAGCACCAGAAACCCTTGGTTGATGGCATTTTCAGGGGAAAAACCACAAGCCTTCTTCGGCAGCCCTTTTTTCCCATTTTTTTGGAAAAAACAAAATTTTCACTGTATTTTGGCTATTTTCTTGGTCTCCTCCAGGGTAAACCACAAACTCTGGGTACCATTAGAATCCCTAGGATGTTGGAAAAAAAGGACGCAAATTTGGCGTGGTTAGCTTATGTGGACAAAAAGTTATGAAGCCCTAAGCGCGAACTACCCCAAATAGCCAAAAAAGGGCTCAGCACTGGGGGGGAAAAGGCCCAGCAGCTAAGGGGTTAAGACCACGAAAAAACAGACTGGCAACGCTCTACTAGTAGCCAGTCACTAAAGAGATACATTAAAGCAACAAAACAAAAAGTGCTTACCATAGTAGACTCTTTGCAGTTTACAGCTGAGGAAAGGTAGCAACATGGAACAGGTAGGTTGGGGGAGGTGGTGCTTAACTTGCAAAAAACACAAAACTAATAACAGAGACTTTCAGTTTAAAAACAATTAAGTTACATGTCCTTAATACTTGAAAAGACACTTGACAAATTGCACAGGCGGAAAACCATGCAGCTCAACTCATATTTAGCTTAAGAAATAATATCCAATTTGTGCCTATCCTGAGGAAAATCCTTTGGAGATTGGTGAGAGAGATAATTGAATGCAAGGCCATTTCCATCTGCCACACGTCACTCCAGTCCTCCCTCAGGTACCTATACAAACACTTCTTCCAATCTCCAATGCAAGATTTACCTACCTGAGACTACTGACTACCCACCTGTAAAGGCTCAGTGTTTGGCAGATCAGTCCATGGGCATTGAAGTAGTCTATGGAATACCCCCTCACTTCTCAGTTGCCCTCCTCACCCACAGCCGCTATCTTCTCTTCACTCCCCCCTTCTTCTTCTCACGACCCACAGGAGGCCAATTCTAACTGTGCTGCTGAAAAGCAGCAATTTACGCTGGCCTCACTGTCATTACCCGAGGTTTGGGATTATTTGTTATGGGAGGAGACACACATCATACTGTGCTTGCCCTAGAGGTGGGTGAGCCACTTAAACTTTGAGCCAGGCTTGAGCCAAAGGCCCTTCTCTGGCTCAGCTTGAGGTCCCCTTGCAACCTTGAGCCAAAAATGAATCGAGCTTTCATGTTCACCTGCTCCCCCCTCGTGCAGAAAGTGAAAAATACAGCATTAGCATTTGAGGTAAAAAGGAGAGAAAAATAGAGACCCATGAAATGGTTGATTTGTGCAAAGTGAAACTAGAAAATCTGAGATTACTCCCGGCGTGTCTGCTTAACCAAGCTGTGTGATCTTAGGCAAACATTTTGTTTCACCAATCCCACCTTTTCTTCATTACCTCTCAAATACCTGTGATGTAACTTCTTATTTTCAAAGATGCCACAAGTTAAACAAATGTGCTTTCTTTTTAATTTTAAAGAAACATTATCATATTTTATGTTTGTTGCATGATTAATGTGACAAATATTTCCAGGGCTCAGCTCGAGCATGGGCTCTTAAATCAGAGCCAGGCCCTTGAATCGACTCTGGCTCAGCTCTCCCTGTTAATTTGTTGGCTCTCCCATCTCTAGCTTTCCCACGCTGCCCCACTGTCATTCACTACATGAAAATGAGCCAACTGGATGTGCAAGCACAGTCAGACTGATTCTGTGCACAACACCATTATGGCTGCAGCAACCTGATAGGGAATCCAGGCACTCTAGGCCCCGGAGGCTTATTCGAACAGCCAGGTCTTGAGGGCCCATCAGAATTCCAGCTGTAAGGTGATGATGGGAGATGGAGTGTCCTCTACTTCTGCTTTTGTAGATGCAGGGAGTATGGGCAAGTGATAGGGAGATGGAGTATAGTCTCCACGATGGTTGGTGGATGTTCACGCAGTGGTTAATGTAGGAAGGTCCTTGGTTGTGTAGAGCCTTGTGTATGTGCATTAGCAGCTTGAGTTGGCATCTCTTCTGTACAGTGAGCCGGTGGAGTTGCCTGAGGTGGGTTTTAGGTGAGTTTGTCAGGGAAGGTCAAGGATAAGCCTGGCTGCAGTGTTCTGTATGGTCTGAAGTCTCCTTAGGAGGTGTACAGCGATTCCTACATAGAGAGCATTGCTGTAGCCCAGTTGGCTGGTGATGAGGGCCTGTGTCATGATGCGTCTCGTGAGCAAGGGTAGCCACTTGAAGATCTTAAGTAGCAGGCCCAGGGTGCAGAAGCAGGCAGAAGAGACAGCGTTGATCTGTGATTTTATGGTAATCTTGTTATTAATGATGATTTTGAGATTTCTGGCATGGGTGAAAGGAGTAGGTTCGGATCCTAGGTCTGATGGCCACCAGGAGTTTATGCTGCTTGGGATCATTGTTGCAATGTCTGGGGCAGATGTAGGGTTGAGCCAGGTCTCGGTGAGGAAGACAATGTCAGGTGCACGGGTAGCAATGAGGTCCCATAACTCGGTGGAATGCTTGCACATCGAGCACGTATTGAGGAGTAGGCTGTAAAGTCAGGTTGTCACTTCTGGCATGGTGTGACGAGAGGTCGGCATAGTGCTTTGTGGATGATGGTGGTCATCCTGGTGTAGGAGAAGGTGCGTCTGGCTCAGGAGAACTGTCCTACCATAGAGTGCTGTGCGGTGTGGCAGCACTGTTTCCTGGGTCATCCGGTATTCGGGTTGTGAAGGGTGGAGGCATCATATCTGTGGGTGGGCCAAGGACTAGGGGTCCTAGGGGTCCTGGCGCTCGGCGCAGTTCAGGGACAGACAAGTACAGATGAGTTTGCATTTGGTGCACCAGTGGCACACCTGCTGCACGCACCCACTGCGCAGCTGTGCTGCAACCTCCATTAAGAAGGTCCTGGGACAAGACAGGCACTGAGAGGCAGTGGGTAGGGCTAGAGGGGAAGCAGGAAAAATGGTGGCAGGTGG
Source organism: Pleurodeles waltl (assembly GCF_031143425.1). NCBI lineage: Eukaryota > Metazoa > Chordata > Amphibia > Caudata > Salamandridae > Pleurodeles > Pleurodeles waltl. The sequence goes on from NC_090450.1 coordinate 283,746,963, forward strand.
GAGCAGGCAGACAAAAAGGGAAAAGGAGGGAAGCAAGGAGGAAATCAATGAAAAAACTGTGGAAAAACAAGGAAATAAGGAGAAAATAAAAACAATGAAAAAAGGGGTAATAAGTAGAGAAGCTCTAAGCAATGAAAAGACAGTCAAAACTGGAAAAGCAAGGATAGAAGAAAAGCAATGAAAGAGGTAACAAGGTGAGAAGCCTGGAGCAATGAAAAGACAGTGAATAAAACAGGGGAGCAAGGAGAAGGAAGCAATTGAAAAATGGGCGAAACAACCCCTAAGGAAACCAGGGAACCAAGTAGAAAGCAGAAGATGGAGTGATGCAGCAGCACAAGAAGACATGGGTCTAGAACTCTACCTAGGATTCTCTAACTTTCCTACCTGAATTTAGCCCCTTCCTTCTGTCTCCCAGCACTTAGGTCTTGCAGGGTGGACTACTGTTCGCTACCTCTTTGCAGGACGCTTTCCACACACATGGGTATTGCAGGACTATTAGTCAAAGAACACAATGTTTCAACACATAACCACCTGCTCTAAATCACTCCCCTTTACAAGACATAGTTGGGCTGGCTGCATAAGGTACTACTTGGGTGTGATTAATATGGCACACTATATTTGTGATCCAATACCTTTATGACCTGCTGGAGTAAGCTTTGACTACTTGTTAATGCCACCTTTGGAAAGACATGTTTCTAAAAGGAATAACTCTTATCCAAACTATATTAGTCAGTTCTAAAACAGCAATGGTATCTTCCCCAGGTGCTGCCAATTAATCACCTATTGCCATGACCCCAAAAAAGGTCTCACAATATACTTGTGCATTTTTTCATTTAGAGAAAAATGTTGTGGGACATTTGCGAAAAAGGTAGAAAAGAGATGTCCAAAGATATGGAACGGTTTTGAGACTGCTGAAGGGTTTTGAGCAGAGAAACCACCACAGTGTTTTAGTTTTTACTTGGTTGGAACTTATGATGTGGCAAGCAAGATATTGCAAAGGCAGTTCAGGGCAGCAGCTATGATCTCTAGATCTGTGGTCAGGACATGTACAAAAAAGGGCTCCTGTGAGTGTGAGATTTTATAGAAAGGTCACAAGGAGTAATGGAGTACACACCAGAGCGGCCTGGCTCCGGCACGTAGGTACCCCCCATGGTGTTCCCTTTGGCGTGAGTGTGACTACAAGGGAAACCCCCCCCCCCGGTTTTAGCCAGACCAGAGGCAATACGCCCCAGCTCCGGGGCCTACCCCACCGTGAACTACCTGTTCAGGTAGGACACACACTTTCACTTTGAGCACCGTACTTATTACAGGTGCTCCGACCCTGACGAATGCCCCTGACCCACCAGCACTTAGTGAGGGCAGAAACATGTTGGTCATGTTCAACCCCTTTTAGACTCCAAGAGACATTATCCTCTAACGAGCCTTCCCCCTTAGTTTTAGTCTTACCAACATGCACCACCATTAAAACTAACAAGAGCCACCGGTGACATGTTAGGTAATTTTATTATTCACCCCCTCTGGATCACTGTAACTATCCAGTCAATTCAATTTCAGCACTCCCTCTGGTTCTTTTAACCAGAGGTCGAGTCCGCCTGAGTAGTATCATCTTACTTAGGTGGGGCTAGGTGGTCATATGATGAAGCAAGACACTATTATGTGTGTGAGACCACCTAGTCCGTAAAGGAAAATCCCCTGCTACTCCTGTAGGGCAACACAGTACCCCCTATCAAGCAACCTAATGCAACCAGGAACTGGTTAAAGACTAACCCAGTCTTACCCCCTGTTCCTACTATCCCACACCTTTTGTGATTACTTAGTTTCTTTTGGGAGGCGGTGTGGGTTAGCCTTGCTTCCCTTGCTCTCTTTCTGTGTATTTGTACACAGCAGACACACTGACAATGGTTCAAAATCACATCCCTTTGTGAAGAATGACACATGCAGCTCAAAAGTAAGGCAATATTGTTTTACATTTTTTACATGGATAATAAAGTAATAGGAGCTTACAAACTTCAGCAGAAGGCTCAACAGACATAGCAGCAGCACAACAGACATAGCAGCATACACTGCTTTGTCTCGTTAAGCCTTCTGCTGCACTACAGCAACAACATTTTCCCTCCGCTCAAGTCTCTTGCCAATTTTGACCACATACATCAACCTCTTCTCTCCATGCTCTTCATTTCATGTCATCTCTGGCCCAACTGATTACCTACACTTGCTGGTTCAGCCCCTTTTTACAACAACGTCACTTCTGTATTATCTCCTCTTCACCTCTCATCTTTCCCTACGCCTCTCACCTTCTCCTTCTGGTTCTGCCACTCTTACAGCCATATTATGTGCATTAGTAAAGTGCACTTTCACCTCTGTCCTGACACTTAGCCGGTGTGTGTACCTAGCCATGCCTATGGTAGGTTGGTTAATGGAAAAGCCAGGTCTTCAGCTTCTTCTCAAATTCAATAAGTGAGGAGGATGCTGTGATGTGGAGTGGGAGGCTATTCCATGCTATAGCAGTGATGTAAGCGCACGCCCATCCTCCTGATCTTAACTCTGTGTTGGCATGGGATGTGTGTGAGTAGGCGTTCTGCAGAGCAGAAGGTGTGTGGGTGGTTGGTGGGAGGAGATGTGACTGTTCAAACCATTGAGGACTCAGTTGTGCAGTGTTTTAAATGTGTGTGAGGAATTTTCATTAAGCACCTTTGTTTAATGGGAGCCAGTGGAGTTCCCTGAGGTGTGGAGTGATGTGAGTTCTGCTTGGGAGGTTGATGATGAATCTGGCTTTCGAGTTTTGTAGTCTTCTAGTGAGTTGCTTGGTAATCCCATCATAGGAGGTTTTCCAATACTCCGACTTGTTGGTGACTAGGGTTTAAATGACAGTTTTTCTAGTGCTTGGGTGCCATGTGAAGATCTTCTTCAGCATCCTTAGGATGTTGAAGCGGGATGTTGGAATAGAATTGATTTGTGCAATCATGTGCAGTTTGCTCTTGACGATTTTTCCAAGGTCCTCGCCTGGATTCTGGATGTGGTTGAGAGTTTGGCCGGCCATCAGTTGGAGTTCCATGGTGAGGTGTTCTTGCCATCTTTCCCCTCAATGTTTGGCTCCTTTCCGCTCATCTTCCTACCCTGCCTCTCACCTTCTCTGGCCTCACATTGTTTGCTGGTTCTGCTCCCTTCACATCAACTTCTCCCTTTTTCCTCTCTGGTCAACTCAAGGTCCTCTTGGAACCTCAAGCCCAAAATGAGCTACACTTTCAGAGGAAGCAATGTGGTCTAGTGGTGATAGCTGCCATCCATGCATCATCAGGAGCCAGGCTTCAATCCCAGCCTCAGATCAGCATTCTGTGAATCTAGGCAAATCTCTGTGACGGAAAGAAAATGAACGTAGCTTGTGTCTGTTGTGAAGCACTCTTAGCCCATTGCTAAGGTTCGTGCTCTGCAAAACTGGAAAAATACAATGAGGACCCTCCATGTCAGTTGGACCCTAGTTTTACCCTCCAGGTGTTAAAGGCGAAACACTAAGCTGTACTGTCATAAAGAGATACCCATGCAGTGGCTAAATTGCACAATGAGAAACTGGAAAATCTAGGCTCCATCCTGACTTCCCTAATTAAACAAATTGTGTGATCCTAGGCAAATGCTTTATTTCACTAACATACACTTTACTCATTATCACACATTAGTGCACTTTTAAATATGTGCATTCAGGTTGTGTACAGACACCTCTTGTGTATGATGTATTAGAATACAACTTTGCACCATGTTGAATAGGAGTCTCTCCCACATACAGGGTACACATGAACCCTGACATGCCTCTTAGGGCCAATGTAATTATGCAAATCTGTGGTTGCTATATTTTCTGTCAATTATGGACTTGACACATTTGCCACAGAAGCCATCTTCTACATAGTCGGCAGATTTTAACAAAAATAGTTCTAGCTGAAACAGAGCAAATGTTACTAAAAACACAACAACGTTTATTGCTCCACAGTGGAAAGCCCTTTACAGTAGTTGGCTAGTCATCTTTCTGTTGCTTACTGCTGTATTTAGGTGTCAGACTGGTACTACTGAGGTGAAACCTTTGTTCAGATCATAATAACATTTAAAAATGGCAAACTAATGAGGTTATAATATCAAAACGTGTGCTGCATTATGCTGTATAATTAACCTTTCATGAGTTAGTAAACCCTATCTTCTGATTTGTCCTTTCATGCCACATAATCCCAGTGGCTCTGCTCTTGGTTCACTAATACAGATACCTTGAGGGTTGGGCAGGAATGTTTCTCAGTTAATATTTAAAAGCTCTAACTTTTAATGATTACGTCTCAATGGAATGACATAATCTAATGTACTAAAGTAAAACGCTTCTGTGCATTAAAGAAAATAAAAAAATTATGGCCCTGCCTCTCTTTCCTCCTTCATTTTGGAGGTGAGTAGTGCCATTGGTGATGGGACATGATTCTTTCTTTTGTTGTGAATCCTGCAAGACACCCTGCTTTTTATTCCTGAACAGGCAGGGCCTAAGGTCAAGGGGGGCCCCTTCCCTTGGGTATTGCAGCACTGCTTCTCCCTGGGCCTCGTAACACTGAAGTTTTTAGAAAAACGGTACTCAAGTGAGGCCCCCATGGTTATGAGAAGGAGCATGCCCTGGGCAGCTGCCCACACTGCCCATGCTTAATGCTGGCCCTGGCAGGTAGTGGTCCACTCCCTTCTACACCTGAATCCCAGAAGTTAAGTGGCCCAAAGGTGATCCATTTCCCTTTAGGAATCAGTTACTGAACTAGCTTGGCAGACAGTAGCAGATCAATGGTCTGTGACAGAAATTGTGTTGCAAACCATTGATGCATATCATACTGTGAGGATGTGGAGTATATTATATGGTGTGATTGTGCAACCTCTCTGTGTAATATACACATCAACCCCTTTATGGCCCTTAGGTTTAATTTGTCAAACCTTTAACTGAACTGTTTTAACTGTGGCTCTGAGCAGCAAGCCTTCCACAAAGGAATGAGTATAAAGCATTGAAACAGCACCAAAACAATTGAAGAAGAAATCAATACAATTCTAAAGAAATCCAACATAATTTATAAAAATAGATTGTATTCTTAGGCATTTTAGACACCACAGTGAAAAAGATCCACTGGATCATTCTGGAGATATAGAATTTATGAGGTGTAGTAAAGCATTTCATTCAACCTTGAACAAGCATTAGCAAATTTAACTAATTTGACACTTACAAAGGTTTTTACTAAAAAGTTTGGACAAGTTGTAATGCAGCTATTCGGAGTCACTTTAGGCAACCAACTCCAGTAGGAAGCCAGTCAGGGAGAGGAGCAAATATCAGAAACAGTTACCTCAGCAGCCATCAGTCGGTTCCAAACACCTTTATTCTTTGTAGGGCTTTCTCAAAGAAGTGGTACTGATGCAAGTGATGAAAGATGCTGAAGATACTCAACGATCCTGTGGATGCAATGCAGTCAATGGGTTTTTTTGCTGTGACTACTCCTCGGTGCACAAAGGCTGTGGGGTGATCTTGGTCACCGGATCAACGTGCCTCAAAGTTCTCTTGATGCTGGCAGAAGTTCAATTGCCACTGGACTATCAAGCACCCTGTATTGCAAGGGTCCCAACTGAACTCCAAAGGCACACCTGGGCTCAGTAAACTAGACTGCAATTTGATGTGTTGGATCCTGGTTCCTGGTGTTGCACAGTGGTGGTTGGCGGTGGTCTGTACAATTCGGGCTACCAACTTGCTTCAGCAGACTCCTTAAGCTTGTGACCCTGCGCCTGGAACAAGAGGTTAGTCAACTGGCCCTTGGACTCTAGTGACTTTGGCTGGGCTGTGGAGACAACCTCTCCTTGAGCAGGACCTGACAGGCACAGTGCCTCTCCTTTGCCAGCCACCAGGTACAGCAGGGAGACTCCACATCAGTGCAGCCTCTCTTTGCCAAGCCTTCAGTGGAGCAGTGCAGTCCATAAGTCCTTCTTCCTGGACAGTTGAGATCTGAGTTTGGGGTCCAGGACTGCCCTAATATGCTCAGAAAAGCCCCTCAGGGAAGGTAGCAAATGGGCTATCAGGTTCCTTCCCATCTGGTGACCACTTTCTGAAATATTTGGCATCTCGGATCCCAAGATACACCATTTGGTCCATTTAAAATTTGGTAGGACCCCTCTCCTGGCATGTTGAGACTCCTAGCCCAACCGTGAGGTGTGGCTTCCAAGGGGGTTACAAGCCCCTGGAAAATCAGTTTGGCAACTGGTTTCCCCTTTTTGCGCCTCATGCTAGCCTTTCTGTGTGAACAATAGAGCAGCCCTTCTTCTAAATATTACCCATTTGACCTTCAAAGGTGGCTTTTCCTTTGAAGCTCACCTTTAGTGACAACTCCCTTGTGGCTACCTGCAGGAAGGAGATGAGACCTCCTTCCAGAGCAGGCCCCTATTGTATCTTTTTCCAGAAAGCTGGCCTGGCGACAGGGCCCCGTGTGCAATCGGTATGGGCATAGGGGACTGAAGGAAGCAAAGTGGCAACTTTGTTAAAGTTGCACACTGCAACTTGTTAAATTACTTTCGACCTGGGAATCAAGTTGTACTTAATGTAATAAGTTGTTTAATTCCTTGTATGCCACACTTTGATCGTACCGTGCCAGAGGAAGCACAGCTAAGGTATCAGCATGTAACTTAGTACTCGCCAATGGGGTGACCAAGTCTTTCCACAGCAAAAAAATTACAGTTTTGCGTTTTACTACTAGAACATGTAAAGCTACATGCCCTGCCTGTGGGATATGTTGCACCATGCCTTAGGACACTAGAGGCCTGTCATAGAGGTGCCTCATACAAATACCAGAGGGAAGTTGGGCTTTGCCATTACTTTAAGTGGCAAAGTCGGGCTAGCAGTTTAAGATGAACTTCCAGTCCGCAAAAGGCAGACTGGAAATCTTGTTACATTCATGTCATACCCAGGGTGCCACAACTAGTGGTGAAATCCCAGGGGAGAATCTCTAACTTACATGTACTGGGTACCATTTACTAGGGACTTAAAGGCAAGTTAGCTGAACCAATTGGGTATGACCCAATTTAACATGCCTGTTTAAGGGTAAGGGCACAGGCACTGAGGTCTGGTTGGCACACCTCAGTGCACTCTGAGATTCCAAAAACCAGCAGCATCACTTCAAAAACTTGGAATGGCCATACAAAAAGAGGCATTTTCTTACACTTACTAGCTTGTAAATTGAAACAAATACATTAGCATGCCCTTTCTAAATTGTGATTCTGTATGTATTTCTAAGCCCATTGTGTGGTTCGGAAAACGTTTTCCAAATTGCAAAATGGGATTAATACATAGGAAAAAGTGATTTAGTAATGGAAAATCCGATAATTCGGGGATTGTGACCACTAAATCTCTGTGCAACAGACCCAGAACTCAGCTGCGGTTATACTTTTACTCTTCTTTACCACACATTTTTGATCTGCTTGAATGTAATCTTTTCAAACTTGAACTTGTAGAGTGTGACTTATGAAGTTTGTATTTACCACAGATTTGGGCCCTTCCATGGACTCAGTCTGCATAAAGAATAATAAAATTCCGGTTTTCCGTGAATAAAGAAATGTGTCTCTTCCCATGTTTCACTCCCAGGCGACATCTTGTAGCTACCTCCCTCCCCCACACGCCTCGCTGTCATCCTGTTCAGAGCCTGCCGTTGTGACCAGTCTACTGTTATGCCCCGTTTACACACCACAAAAGATAAAAGATCATATTTAGGGAAAACAAGCCTTCTACCGAACAAGACATGCAGCTGGTGCCAGGCATTCTAAAGGCCTTGCGAAATTGCATGGGGTAATTTGAACTCATTAGCCGTAGAATACAGGAGATTAAAGCTGCTGAGGAAGTGAATAGCCTCTCATTTTTGTAAAACTGGGGGAAGCTTTTATTCACCTATTAAAGCCATTATTGACTAATAAAAGTGCCATAGAGCCGGCAGGGAGGCAGAAAGAGAATGAGTGAGCTGAAGGCATTTTTTCTTCAATCCAGGCAAGTACAGTGTGGTAGATTAAAGGTGGTGGGAGTCCGCACGACAGCCTCGCGTTTACCCATTTCTACCTCTCTCAAAAAATGCCACTTTTGCCACCTCCTGCCGTCCTCTCTGCCTTAATTACAATCTTGCAGTTTGCAAATGAAGATGATTTGGTTTGGTGGTAAAGTTAATTACGGTTCTTTATACACCCAAAGAACGAATTAAACGGGGACGCTGTAGCACTTACTGCCTCTCTCTTGTGACCCTTATGTGAGATCAAAGGGATGATGATGGCGGTTTTGAAGGCAAGAAGACTTCTGTTTATTTCCTTTCATTACGCTCATTTTTTTTTTTTTTTTTTGCCATTTCTGTCTTTTGGAGCGTTGGCGGGAGAGAGGTAAACAGAAGGATGGTACCGTCCACCTGCACTCCTAGGTCAATGGACTCCCTAAATTAATCATTAGATTTTTGGCCGTGTTTGTTTATTTAAGTTTAAACAACAAAGTTGAAGTCACCCAGAACTTCCACCTGCCATATCTAGAGATCACTGCCTGCCTAGTGCTGAGCTCTCAGCTGTGCACAAGCTGTTGCCACTGTGGCTCTGTGAAGGCACTGAGGGCCATATTTATACTCTGTTTGCGCCGGATTTGTGTCGTTTTTTTTAACGCAAATTCGACGCAAAACGAACTCCATATTTATACTCTGGCGTTAGACGCGTCTAGCGCCAAAGTTCATGGAGTTTACGTCATTTTTTAGCGTGGACACCTACTTTGCGTTAATGATATGCAAGGTAGGCGTTCCCTTCTAAAAAATTAATCTGAGGCATGTGCGCCGTATTTACACTCCCGGGCAAAAATAACGCCCGGGAGTGGGCGGGTCAAAAAAAATGACGTCCAGCCGCTTTTGCGTCGTTTTTTAGCGCCTGGTCAGGGCAGGCGTTAAGGGACCTGTGGGCTCGGAAGGAGCCCAGAGGTGCCCTCCCATGCCCCCAGGGACACCCCCTGCCACCCTTGCCCACCCCAGGAGGACGCCCAAAGATGGAGGGACCCATCCCAGGGACCTTAAGGTAAGTTCAGGTAAGTATTTTTATTTTATTTTTTTGTGGCATAGGGGGGCCTGATTTGTGCCCCCCTACATGCCACTATGCCCAATGACCATGCCCAGGGGACATAAGTCCCCTGGGCATGGCCATTGGGCAAGGGGGCATGACTCCTGTCTTTGCTAAGACAGGAGTCATTTCAATGGGGGTTGGGAGTAAAAAAAAATGGCGCAAATCGGGTTGAGGCGAAAATTTTGCCTCAGCCTGACTTGCCCCATTTTTTGACGCCCAAACTCCATTTTCCCCTACGCCGGCGCTGCCTGGTGTAAGTAATTTTTTTTGACGCACACCAGGCAGCTCCGCCGGCTAACGGCGGCTAACGTCATTGAATAAATACGGCGCCCGCATGGCGCTTCAGAATGGTGTTAGCCGGCGTTAGATTTTTTGAAGCACAACTGTGTTAGCGCAGTTGTGCGTCGAAAAGTATAAATATGGGCCTGAAAGTTTGGTGAGTAGCTGTCGTGTTTCAAGCAGTCGTTCACCAAACTTTTTTCATAAATAAATCACAAAGCGACAGTTTGTTTTTGAAAAATAAATTACTATATAGCCTAAAACTATTTTCCTCATTGTGCTGAGGTGGATAGTATTTTTTTCTGTTTGGACCGCCACTTTTTCCTGGCAGACCAGAAGAGAAAAAAATAACAGAAGACCATCCTCGTAAATAGAGTGGGAGGTCTTATGCGCTTACAACGATGGTCCCTTCTCCATCAGACAATTGGTTTAGGTTTCTGACAGTGGAGTCAGCGGGGCATTGTTGCCAGGAAACTGACAGTCTGCCAGACTCCAAATAGAGCTGACAGACCAACGGTTTGGTTGTCAGGGTACTTTGCCCAATTTGTTTTGGAATACCCACTCTGCTAAACTCCAAATCGCACCCATAATAGCTAGCATAAAATACAGTGATGACAAAACAGATACAATATTAACAAGCATTTGCAATGCAACAAGTCTTGCGTTTGCTCATGTTAGTGCTGATAGCGTTGTAAACTCCTAACCCGACTTTTCACCTATCGGCAAAAGTGCATTTATGTACGTAACCCGAAAAAGTGCAATTAACTGTGGAAAGCGCTCGACTTCTGCCAAGCGAAATCGCGCTATGAAAATAGAGAAAAATTAGTCCACGAGCCGGACAAAAAACAGCGAGCCGTGCATGTTTTCTGTACTTGGTCGATGCGCTCGAGGAGGGCTAGCCACCGGAAAAGGCATGGCCGATGCATGCCTTCGACTAATGAAAGCAAGCAGATTTTAATAGGCAAGCCCACGAACCAATGAAAAACACTGACGTGACGTTGAAAGGGCTCCGAGACCTTTTCTAATACCTAAAGCATCTCGCTGCGATATGCATGCGCGAGCGCATGCGACGCAGGCTCGACCCTAAAAATGTTTGAATCTTCAAAACTTTATATACCCTTTAAAAGGAATACGTTTTTAACCACTCTGATCTCTAGCAGCAATATATTCCAAGAGGCCTTTTGCAATAACATGGTTTGCATGTTAAACGTTCTGATTAGAGAAAGACATGGCAGTCTTTGCAAACATGATATCAGATTGCATACCTGAGGTAAGCCAGACCCTTGATTCACAAATGTACAGGCTTCATATGGGGACAACTGGGTGATATATCCCCAAATGTTACTGCTTTTCAATGTATTGATTTTGCTTACATAGATCTCACATCTTGGACAGAGAACCATGAGCAGGTAAAGTGGCTGAACCAAGCTTCCTTCAAACGGCAAGCTCTCCTACATCTGACTGGAGACACTCTATCCCTCAGCCGTGCTTAAAGAAGAAAAGTTCTAGACCAGGCTTCCACCCTGCCAGTGGTACAACTAGCGCAGGTGTATTAATACAAATTATTAACAAGTGTTCATGTATTTTGAATAAGGGATTTATGTAGAAAATATAATAACGCAGAAAAAGAATGCACACATTTGAAAATGTGATTATGAAGAATGGCCTCCAATGTTCATAAAGTGTACTTACTAGAGAATTTATATTGTGAAAAGTTGAATATATGTCTGACTGACTGTAGTAATATGTCATATTAAGGGTTATGCATTATGCCCTAGCTCTACAAATTGTAGGCTTCAACTTAGCGAGTATCTTGGCCTCTTGCCAGGCCTCATGTCAAAGCTATATTTCTTAAAGTTTAATAAATGGCTGTCCTAGATAGTTAAACTGTGATTTGTATTGTATTGTTTAAATGTGCTCATAACGGAAGCTTTCTCATGAGAATCGACTGCTAGAAGAGGCTGTTGTAACATTTTGTGTGTAATGCGTGTGAGACTTACTTTCTCAGGAGAGGAACAATGGAGATACTGACTGGAGTGGATTCTGCAACAATATTGTGACCTGACAAATCGGATGATGAGGACATAGCAGGGCAACCAATCAATGACATGTGAACAGAGTAATAGTATAATTCATAGATTTGGAGTTTTAGTTTTATTGGACAAAAGTGTGAACATGCGATCAATTGACCAATAGGTATTTTGGAAGTAGTTTTACTAGTTTTGATTTAACGACACTGCACAGAGAGAAGAGGGGTTCATTCTTGCCCATTTTGCATCTTGACAAGAGACGTGCTTAACTTTATTGCTTCAAGACTTGCGTTTTCTGAACTTTGATGCTGAATCCTGATGCCTTGCTGATTGACTAATGTCCTGAGGATGAAGACAGATTCCTTTCTAGTTACCAACTGGATTGTTTTGATAGAGCCATATTTAGAATTTCTTCAAAATTGGTGTTACTAAATTATTTTGTATGACGCCCAACATGGAGGTGCTAATCTGATGTTAGTTAAGGATCCTCATTAATAAATTATGTTGATAGGGAAAATGTTTGATGAATTTCTCTGCTGAATTCAAATGTATATAATCACTTTGACGCAGTTGACTTTGCTGTTAATTTGCACCATAACCTTAGGATGTGTTGTAGTTCAAACTTTGATTAGATTACGTTTCTTCCGCCGCTTGGGACAGCCAGTATCATTTCTGTATGGGTTTCATTTGATTTTGAGATCAATGGTGTGTGACAATTACTGACTCCATTGATTATTAATGGTATTGATTGTTGATGAGTATTGATTATTGTGTATTGGTTATTCATTATGTACTGGAGCTATGGTAAGGACATCTTAATTGCGAGTCAAAAGGTTCATGGACCTATTTGTGTCCCCTTGTAAGTTTACTTATTAAGGTCAGACGCGCTAATAGTGCCTTTGCTGCAAGCATCTCTTTATTTCTTCACATTGCATCCAGCACAGGCCTGTGTGAGGTACACAGTAGTGTTATGTTCCTGTTTGTACTGTGTCACTGTGAATAGAACAATTATTTCCCTTGAATATTGTATGCCAACCCCAATCACAGCCATGCAGTCCAGGAAAGACCAGGGGTAGCCTATGAAAGAATCCTTCTCCCCTCTACTGAGATTGAGGTGTTTCCTGGAGGTGGCTCTGTCTCCTTCAAGTTGGAGGTTGCAGCACATACAGCAGGGTGGTTTGTCAAGACAGGGAGTTCTGTCACTTGCTCCTCCTTTTCTGTGCCTATCATTGTTTTGTAAACAAAAGACATGACTTTGAGCTCATATTCACAAAGATTATATTAACATAAAGTGTAGAGAGAGTGATCATCAGGTGTCAGCATGTGCCATTTCAGGACTGGGAAATCATCATGAGGTGATAGAATGTGAGGAGGAGTTGTATGAAAAACAGACACATCACACTAATGCAAATGTCTTTCTCAAAGAAACCTCTCATAGACAGCTAGCTTATGCAAGTCCAGATTTCTGAATGTGGTGTTACTTAACACAATTGGGGATGTCATCTGGATTTTGGAGGTAAGCACATGTAGAATGTTGGGGCATTGTTATGAGGATTTTTGTTCCAAATTCAGTTGCGCTTGGAGATCATTGTGTGCAGACCTTTACTGGTGATCAAAGCTCTTGAACTGGTACCTTGTTGGCATCTTCCTTTACCCAACACTGAAGCACATCTCTTGAATATGAGCAAAACACTCCACTCAAACACAACACTAAGACAAAACCACAGCTTGCATTCACAACCCCACTTTTTTCAAGAGTGCACCTAGATAAATTGAGGTCTTTCACTCCTGTCACCTCAAAGGATGTTACAAAAAGCTGCTTATTTCAATAGACCTTACAAATACTTGACTAATCCTATTCCGCAAAATGGAAATATAATCCCCAGACAGCCTCACTCTCATCTAGGTAAAACTAATCAATGGCTCCTTGGAGCTTGACTCTTGACCATCTGCGGCGTACCACAGGTCTCCTCCCTCAGCCCGACACTCTTCAACGTCTGCATGGCACCGCTCACCAAAATCGTCCGATCTCACAACCTTAACATCATCGATTATGCCAACGACACCCAGCTGATCATCTCCCTCACCAAGGACCCCACCACAGCCAAAACCAACCTCCACGAGGGTATGAAGGCCATCGCCAAATGGATGAAGAACAGTCGATTAAAACCAAACTCAGATAAGATAGAGGTCCTCATCCTTGGCCCCACCCTTTCCGCTTGGGATGCTTCCTGGTGGCCGCCCACGCTGGGAACCGCACCAACGCCCACCAACCACGCCCTCAACCTGGGTTTCATCCTTGACTCATCACTCTCCATGACCCAATGAGTCAACACCGTCTCATCCTCCTGCCTTCAACACCCTCCACATGCTCTGCAAAATCTACAGGTGGATCCCTACAGAAACCAGAAGGATGGTTACCCAGGCCCTTGTCAGCAGCAGATTGGACTATGGCAATGCTCTCTACGCTGGAACCACGGCAGCTCTCCAGAAAAGACTGCAACGGATACAGAATGCCTTTGCCTGCCTCATCCTCAACATACCCCGCCACAGCCACATCACAGCCCACCTGAGAGACCTACACTGACTTCCCGTCAACAAAGGGATCACATTCAAACTCCTAATCCACACCCACAAAGCACTCCACAGTGCCGGACCAGCATACCTCAATGATTGTCTCACCTTCTACACCCCGAACCGTCAGCTCCGCTCTGCCGACCTCGCCCTTGCCACCATCCCACGCATCCACAGGGCAACAACTGGCGGCAGATCTTTCTCCTACCTCGCAGCCAAGACCTGGAACACCCTCCCCATCCACCTATGGGAGACCAAGGACCTACTGACCTTGAGGAGACTCCTCAAGACCTAGCTGTTCGAGCAGTAGCAGCTCCCCCCTCCTCAAGTGCCTTGAAACCCTCACGGGTGAGTATCGTGCTCAACAAATGCATTGATTGATTGATTGATTGGTCACTGTGAGAGGTGTCCAAGGGTACCAGTCGTCATCTTGGAAGGTGCCTGCTTGAGCAGGGGAGTGACTCCATCCCTCCACTGGAGATTTCTTCGGTCCTTCTGGTGCAGGATGAAGACAGGGAGCCCCCAGAACGTGCACACCGTGGAAACTGTTGTAGTTGTTTACTTGGAACTGAGGTTGCAGAAGAAAAGTATCCCTTGTGGATACTTTGTTGCAGTTACAGTGGTTCTTGCACCAGGCTGCGGTTGATCCGAGGTCAGAGGATGACGTAGTAGTTGCAGAGGATTCCTGAAGGAAACTTGCAAGCAGAATCTGAAGAGAACCCACAGGAGAGACCGTAAATAGCCCTGAAGGGGGATTGGCAATCTTATCAGGTATGGACCCATGAGGAGGGGTCTCTGACATCACCTGCTGGAACTTGCCACTCAGAGCCCTCCAGAGTAACCCCACACCTTACAAAGCAAGATGGCTGAAGTCTGGGACACACTGGAGGAGCTCTGGGCACAACCCCTGGGGTGGTGATGGACAGAGGAGTGGTCACTCCCCTTTCATTTGTCCAGTTTTGTGCCAGGGCAGGGGACAAGGGTCCATGAACCGGTGTAGACTGGTTTATGCAAGGAGGGCACCATCTGTGCCCTTCAAAGGATTTCCGAGGCTGGGGGAGGCCACCCCTCCCAGCCTGTAACACCTATTTCCAAAGGGAGAGGGTGTAACACCCTGCTCTCAGAGGAAATGCTTTGTTCTGCCTTCCTAGTACTGGGCTGCCCAGACCCCAGGAGGGCAGAACCCCATCTCTGAGAAGCCTCAGAGAGCTGGTTTGGCAATACTGGGGGTCCATGTTGGAGCCCCCAGGATGCATGGAAATGGCTCCCCAATACCAGATTTGGAATGGGGGGAGAATTCCATGATCTTAGCCATGTTACATGGCCATATTCAGAGTTACCATTGTGAAGCTACATATAGGTATTGACTTATATGTAGTTCACATGTGTAATTGCGTTCCTGCACTTACAAAGTCCGGGGAAATGGCCCTGAACTATGTGGGGGCACCTTTGCTAGTGCAAGGGTGCCCTCACACTTAGTAACTTTCCACCTAACCTTCGGCAAGTGAAGGGATGGCTGTGAAATAGTGTGTGCACTATTTTACACAGGCTGCAATGACAGTCCTGTGTAAGGGTTTGTCTAAGCTCCTTATGGGTGGCAAAATAAATGCTGCAGCCCATAGGGATCTCCTGGAACCCCAATGCCCTGGGTACCTAGGTACCATATACTAGGGACTTATAAGGGGGGTCCAGTGTGCCAATTGAAATTGGTAAATGAAGTCACTAGCATATAGTGACAAATTTAAAAGCAGAGAGAGCATAAGCACTGAGGTTCAGATTAGCAGAGCCTCAGTGACACAATTAAGCACTACACAGACACACACATTAGGCCATGAACTATGAGCACTGGGGTCCTGACCAGCAGAATTCCAGTGAGACAGGCAAAAACATGCTGACATACAGGTAAAAATTGAGGTAACATGCCAAGGAAGATGGTACTTTCCTACACAACCCCGCCCCCCAAACGAGGGACAATAAAGCTAACGTTGCCCAGATGAGTCTTCATTGTCTAAGTGGAAATTTCTGGAGAGTCCATCTGCATTGGAGTGGGTACTCCCAGGTCTATGTTCCACTGTATAGTCCATCCCCTGTAGGGAAATGGACCACCTCAACAATTTAGGGTATTCACCTTACCTTTGTTTAAGCCATAATAGAGGTTTGTGGTCTGTCTGAACAATTAAATGAGTCCCAAACAAGTAGGGTCTCAGCTTCTTCAGTGCCCAGACCACAGCAAAGGCCTCCCTCTCTATGGCAGACCAATGCTTTTCTCTAGGGGTCAACCTCCTGCTAATGAAAGCAACGGTTGATCCTGGCCCTCTGAGTTTAGTTGTGATAGTACAGCCCCTACCCCTAATTCAGAAGCATCTGTTTAAACAATGATTTTTTGGGGGTAGTTTGGGCTCTTTAAGACAGGTGCAGAGCACATTGTCTGCTTAAGCTCCTCAAAAGCTTTCTGACAGCTAGCTGTCCACAATACCGTTTTAGGCATTTTCTTACTGGCGAGGTAATTATGAGGTGCTGCAATGGAGCCATTGTTCTTAATGAACCTCCTGTAATACCCAGTGAGACCTAAGAAGGCTCTGACCTGGCTCCGAGTAGTAGGGAGAGCCCAGTCCATAATGGTCTGAATCTTTCCCTGAAGTGGTGAAATCTGTTCCCCACCTACCAGGTGGCCCAGATAAACCAGCCTTTCTGGCACTTTGAAGCCTTGATAGTTAGGCCTGCCTTGTGCAGGGCCTCCAAAACGTTCCAGAGATGGACCAGGTGATCCTCCCAGGTGGAGCTAAAGAAAGAAATATTGTCTAAATATGCTGCACTAAAGCTTCCAAGCCTTGGAGAACTCTGAAAAGTGGCAGGTGCATTTTTCAAACCAAAGGGCATCACTGTGAAGTGATAATGCCCTCCTATGGTAGAAAATGCAGTTCTTGCTTTAGCATCTTCTGGCATTTTGATCTGCCAATACCCTGCAGTCAAGTCAAAAGTGCATAGATTGTTGGCAGATGCCAGTGTATCTATTAGCTCATCTGCCCTGGGTATAGGGTGAGCATCTGTTTTGGTTACTGTTTTGAGACCCCTATAGTCCACATAAATCCGCATTTCTCTCTTTCCTTATTTGCTATGCTGTTGATGGACAAGCACCACTGGGCTAGCCCAGGGGCTATCAGAAGACTCAATAACTCCAAGGTCTAACATTTTCTGAACTTCAGCTTTTATGCAATCTCTGACATGGTCAGGCTGTCTGTAAATTTTACTTTTGACAGGTAAACTGTCTCCAGTGTCAATTGTATGTTCTCACCAAGTAGTTGTACCAGGTGTGAGTGAGAAGAGTTCAGAAAACTCATCAAGGAGATTTTTACAGTCTTCCTTCTGCTCAGCAGTAAGGTAGTCTGCCAGAACCACTCCCTCCACTAAACCATCAGTTTCATTGGTGGGAAAGAGATCAGGGAGAGGGTCACTCTCTTCTTCCTGTCCCTCATCTGTATCCATGAGCAGGGTTAAGTCAGCCCTGTCATAGTAAGGCTTCAGGTGATTGACATGAAGCACCCTAAGGGGACTTCTGGCAGTGCCCAGGTCTACCAGGTAGGTGACCTCACCTTTTTTCTCTACAATTCAATGGGGTCCACTCCATTTGTCCTGGAGTGCTCTTGGAGCCACAGGCCCCAATACACACACCTTCTGTCCTGGGTGGTACTCTGCCAGGACAACCTTTTGGTCAAACCATTGATTTTGGAGCTCTTGGCTGGCCTGAAGGTTTTTGCTGGCCTTTTTCATGTACTCAGTCATTCTACTTCTCAGGGCAAGTACATAGTCCACAATGTCTTGTTTTGGAGCTTTTAAAGGTTGTACCAAACCCTCTTTAACAAGAGCAAGGGGACCCCTAACAGGGTGACCAAATAGGCGTTCAAAGGGGTTGTAGCACACTCCTTTTTGGGGTACCTCCCTGCAGGCGAAAAGGAGGCATGGTAATAGGACATCCCATCTCCTTCTGAGTTTTTCAAAGAGTCCCATAATCATACCTTTGAGAGTTTTATGAAACCGCTCAACCAGTCCATTTGTCTGTGCATGATAAGGGGTGGTGAACTTATAGGTAACACCACACTGCTTCCACATTGCTTTTAGGTATGCAGACATGAATTTACTACCTCTGTCTGACACCACTTCCTTAGGGAAGCCCACCCTGGAAAAGATTCCCAGGAGGGCCTTTGCCACTGCAGGAGCTGTAATGGTCCTTAAGGGGGTAGCTTCTGGGTACCGTGTGGCATGGTCCACCACCACAAGGATAAATCTATTGCCAGAAGCTGTTGGAGGGTCAAGGGGACCAACAATATCAACCCTACCCTTTCAAAAGGTACCCCAACCACTGGCAGAGGGATCAAGGGGGCCTTTTGGTGTGCCACCAGTCTTGCCACTCGCTTGTCAGGTGACACAGGAGCGACAAAACTCCTTTGTGTCTTCTGACATATGGGGCCAGTGAAAATATCGAACAAGTCTGTCCCTTGTTTAACTCTGGCCTAAATGCCCAGCTAAAGGGATGTCATGAGCCAGAGTTAGGAAGAATTCCCTGTACTGAAGGGGATGACCAGTCTTCTAGTGGCACCAGGTTTAGGGTCCCTTGCTTCAATATAAAGGAGATTATTCTCCCAGTAAACTCTGTGTGTGTCAGTGACATCACCATTTTGCTGCTTGACAGCTTGTTGTCTGAGGCCCTCCAACGTGGGACAGGTTTGCTGTGCCACTCTCAGGTCTTCCCTGGCAGGCCCCCCTGCACCCAAAAGCTCAGCTGTATTAGCTTTCAGCTCCACCAGTGTAGGTTCTGCACAGGGAGAGAATTCCTCTTCCTCAATCGGGGAATCATCTGTGGAGGGATGGATAGCGGACAAGTGTTTGCCCTTCCTACCCCTAGTTTTGGGATGCACTTGATCCATTGTTCCAGCATCCATGTTTCCCTATCCTCTTTGCTTCTTTGCCTGAGCCATGGTAAGAGCAAAGATATGCTCAGGAATGCCCAGCATTGCTGCATGGGCCTCCACCTCCACTTCAGCCAAGCTGAAGTCTCCAATTCATTGCCTAGCAGACATTCTACAGGTAAAACAGTGGCTGCCACAACTTTCTTTGGACCAGTAACCCCCCCAGTTGAGATTCACAACAGCCATGGGGTGGCTTACAGTGTTGCTATGGGCGTCTGTCACTTAGTACTGGTTACCAAGTAGGTGTTGCTCAGGGGCAACCGTTTTGTTCATCACCATGGTGACACTGGCACCTGTGTCCCTGTAGGCCTCAACCTGAACACCATTAATCAGGGGTAGCTGCTTGTACTTAGCCAAGTTAAGGGGGCAAGCAACTAAAGTGGCTAGGTCAATGCCACCATCAGAGACTAAAACAGCCTCAGTGATCTCCCTAACTAGACCAACCCAACTACATTACCAGTGGTGAGCCCAGCTACACCCTTAGATTGGCTATTAGTAGTATTTTTCCCACCACCACTGCTATTACTAGGGGCACTAGTGGTTGCAGTTGGGTTTGTGGTGGTGGGAGGTTTGGTGTTTTTCTTTGGACAATGACTGTCAGTTGCCCAATGGCCTTTGACTCTACACAAATAACACCAAGGTTTCTTATCTTTGTTAGAAGAGGATTTGGACCCACCACCCTCAGAGGATTTTTGTGGGCCTGATGAAGACTCTGATGATTATTTTTATATTTCTCTCCACCCTTGTCATGTGACTTACCATCCTTGTCACCCCCTGTATGAACATTTCTGGAGGGATAGTGGGCAAGGATTTACCCTTTCTACCCCTAGCTTTTGGGAGCACTTGGTCCATTGTTCCAGGATCCAAATTTCCCTGTCATCTTTGCTTCTGGGCCTGAGCCCTTGTGAGAGCAAAGATATGCCTGAGCCTCCAACTCCACTTCAGCCCAAGCTGCTGTCTCCAAATCATTGCCTAGTAAGCGGCCTACAGGTTAATCAGTGGCTACCACAACTTCCTATTGACCAGTAGCCCCCACCCAAGTTGAGATTCACAACAGCCATGGGGTGGCTAAGAGTGTTGTTATGAGCATCAGTCACTTGGTACTGCTGACCAAGTAGGTGTTGATCAGGGTGAACCAGTTTCTCAATCACCATAGTCACACTGGCTCCTGTATCCCTGTAGGCCTCAACACCATTTATTAGGGGAAGCTGCTTGTACTTACCCATATTAAGGGGACAAGCAACCAAGGTGGCAAAGTCAATACCACCATCAGAGACTAAAACAGCCTCTGTGGTCTCCCTAACAGGACCAACCCCAACTACATTACCAATGGTGAGCCCAGCTATACCCTTTGATTGGCTATTTGTGGTATTCTTCCCACCACCACTGCTATTACTGGGGGCACAAGAGGATGCAGTTGGGGTTGGGGTTGTGGTAGTGGGAGCCTTGGTGTTTTTCTTTGGAAGAGTGGAATCACTTGCCCAGTGGCCTTTACTTTTACATAAATAACACCATGGCTTCTTTTGATTGTTAGAAGAGGATTTTGAACCACCTCCCCCAGAGGATTTTTGTGGGCCTGATAAGAATGCTTTTTATCCTTGTCTCCACCCTTGTCAGAAGACTTACCATCCTTCTTCTTGCCATCCTTGTCACCCCCTGTATGAACTTTTCTGTTCACCCTTGTTCTGACCCATTTGTCTGCCTTCTTCCCCAGTTCTCGGGGAGAGGTCAGATCTGAGTCCACAAGATACTGCTGCAACAAGTCAGACAAACAATTATTCAAGATATGCTCTCTCAGAATCAAGTTATGTAGGCTTTCATATTCAGTACCTTACTGCCATGTAACCAACCTTTTAGGGCCTTCACAGAACAGTCTACAAAGTCTGTCCTGTCCTGTGATGACTCCTTTCTGGTCTCTCTAAACGTAAGACTATACTGTTCAGTGGTTAAGCTCAAATCATCCAAGAGTGCATTTTTAAGAATTTTGTAATTATCTGCATCATCCTCTCTGACAATAGGAAGGCTGTCTCTCCCCTTGCCACAGAAGAATTGTAGGAGGCTGGCCTGGCTTATAGAGGGTACCTGATGGTACTTACACCTTTCTGCCAGGCCCAGTTATCCCTTATTAGTAGCTTAGTAGTGTTCTAGCAGCATAGGCTGATAGAGGTAGCTATTGCAGAGCAGCTTAGGCTGAACTAGGAGACATGCAAAGTTCCTACTATACCACTTATATCATATAGCACTATATCATAAGAAACACAATACTCAGGGTTACCAAAAATAAAGGTACTTTATTTTAGTGACAATGTGCCAAAAATATCTCAGAGGATATACTCCCTTATGAGGTAAGTAAAATACACAAAATATACACACAAACCAAAATCAGGTAAGTAAACAGTTAGAAAGTAGTGAAAACACTGTAGATTCCTTGGCCTGAGGCCCTGCAAAGGAAGGGGACCAAGTCCAAGAGTCACGAAAGTATTCAGGATTTCACCACATGGGAGAGGAGACAGAGGTCCTTGAACACAGGTTCAAGAAGACTGAGTACGGCTGTCGTCTCAACACTACAAAAGAGGGTCCCACAAAGCCAGAGATCAACTCAGCAAGTTGAGCAATGCAGGACGGAATGCTGGGGACCCGGGGGTTGGCTGTGCACTAAGAATTCCATGCAAAAGTGCACAGAAGCCCTAGCAGCAGCAGTTCACGTGGTGCACAGGATTACTGTCTGGAGAGGGGAGGCAAGGACTTACCTCCTCCAAATTTGGACAGTTGGACCACTGGACAGTCTGGGTCACTTGGGTCCACCACCTGTGTTCCAGGGGCCACGATTGTCAGGATGAGAGGGGTTCCAGAGTACTGGTGACACGTACGTTTTGGTGCCTCCTGGAGCAGGGGGAACATTCCGCCAACCCACAGGAGATTTCTTCGTGGCTTCCAGTGCGGGGTGAATGCAGACAGCCCTCAGAGCATGCACCACCAGGAAACAGTCAAGAAAGCCGTCAGGATTAGGCGCTACAATGTCGCTGGTAGTCTTCTTGCTATTTTGTTGCAGTTTTGCAGGCGTCCTGGAGCAGTCAGCGATCGATCCTTGGCAGAAGTCAAAGAGAGAGGTGCAGAGGAACTCTGATGAATTCTTGCAAGTCATTATCCAAGGAATAGCCCACAGGAGAGACCCTAAACAGCCCTCAGAGGACGATTGGCCACCTAGTGAGGTAAGCACCTATCAGGAGGGGTCTCTGATGTCACCTGCTGGCACTGGCTACTCAGATGCCTCCAGAGTGCCCTCACACCTCTGGATTCAAGATGGCAGAGGTCTGAGACACACTGGAGGAGCTCTGGGCACCACCCCTGGGGTGGTGATGGACAGGGGAGTGGTCACTCCCCTTTCCTTTGTCCAGTTTCATGCCAGAGCAGGGACTGGAGGTTCCCTAAACCGGTGTAAACTGGCTTATGCAAGGAGGGCATCATCTGTTCCCTTCAAAACATTTCCAGAGGCTGGGAGAGGCTAACCCCTCCCCAGCCTTTAACACCTATTTTCAAAGGGAGATGGTGTAACACCCTCTCTCAGAAGAAATCCTTTGTCTGCCTTCCTGGGACTGGGCTGCCCAGACCCCAGGAGGGCAGAACCCTGTCTGTGGGGTGGCAGCAGCGGTAGCTGCAGTGAAACCCCCAGAGAGCTGGTTTGGCAGTACCCGGGGTCCATAGTGGAGCCCCGGGGATGCATGGGATTGGCACCCCAATACCAGATTTGCCATGGGGGGACAATTCTATGATCTTAGACATGTTACATGGCCATATTCGGAGTTACCATTGTGAAGCTACATATAGGTATTAACCTATATGTAGTGCACACGTGTGATGGTGTCCCCACACTCACAAAGTCGGGGGAAATTGCCCTGAACTATGTGGGGGCACCTTTGCTAGTGTAAGGGTGCCCTCACGTTTAGTAACTTTGCACCTAACCTTCACTAAGTGAAGGTTAGACATACAGGTGACTTATAAGTTACTTAAGTGCAGTGTAATCAGGCTGTGGAGTAACGTGTGTTATTTCACTTAGGCTGCAGTGGCAGTCCTGTGCAAGATTTGTCTGAGTTCCCTATGGGTGTCAAAAGAAATTCTGCAGCCCATAGGGATCTCCTGGAACCCCAATAACCGGGGTAACTGGGTACCATATACTAGGGAATTATAGGGTGTTCCAGGGTGCCAATTAGAATTGGTGGAAAAGGTCACTAGCCTATAGTGACAATTTTAAAGGCAGAGAGAGCATAAGCACTGAGGTTCTGATTAGCAGGGCGTCAGTGACACAGTTAGTCACTACACAGGTACACACATTTAGGCCACAAACTATGAGCACTGGGGTCCTGGATAGCAGGATCACAGTGAGACAGGCAAAAACAAGCTGACATACATGTAAAAATGGGGGTAACATGCCAGGCAAGATGGTACTTTCCTACAAGGATAACTAAAGGATAGCAGCACACTGTACATGAGAGACCCTCTGAATCTTACAGGCCCTGTCAAGTACAGCAAACCACATGTTGATGTCAACACCATCCTTGAAAGTAGGGACAACTTTGTGCAGATTACTAGAATCAAATGAAGGTTCCCTAACATTTGTATTTCTAAAACGGCTGCTGCCACCATGGGGAACTAACCCCAAACCCTGCCTCTCTTTCTCCACAGCCAGGGATTCCCTGTCTAAGGCCAACTGTTGCTGCATTAGCCTCAGTCCGGCCTTCTCTAACTTCAGCTTTCTGAGTTCTCTATCTAGGCACTGGTCCTCAGGGTTAGAATTATGTGAATCCTCTGAAACAGAGGTAACACGAGAGTGTGCAGAGGCAGACCTATCTCAAACAGGGGCCACTGTAGTGACCTGGCCTCTAAGGGTGAAGGGAGCCCTACTTGTGTGTGAACCCTTCCCACTACCAGTTACACTAGGAGGCTTGTTGACAGATATGTCTGTGGAAGGACCCTCCACAGGATTGTCATCTTGTTTGTCTAAGCCTTCCTGGTTGGAGTCATCCTCTACCTCTTCCCCTGTCTGATCTGGACCAGTGCTGAGTCCCTGGTCATCTTGGAGGAGAAGATTTAAGAGCAACTCCTTATTGGGGTTCTTCCCAATCCCTAAACTTCTTTCAATACAGAGACCCCTCAAACTTTTAAAGTGTTGATTCTCATAGGTAGTCTTGACACCTCTAGGGGTAGCTTCTACAGAAGACATATTGAAAGAAAAAAGTTTAGGAAAGTGAGTAAAAAGTTAGTAGAATAACAGCGCTAACTTTTTAAAGAAAAGAAGAAAACTTTTCAGAACTTTGTAAAAACTTTTGCAAAGTTTAAAGAACTTTTAAGAAAGTTAGAAAATTGTTTCTAGGTATATATTATATATGCTCTAAGTATTGGAGCAAGCTTTACGTGAAAAACACAGGTAACAAAGTGTAAAGCAATTGCAAGTACTTATCCCACCGCTGCACCACTAATGTAGGTGGGTGGCCTGGTTTGTAGTGGGTACCTTGGGTACTTACATCTTATACCAGGTCCAGTTATCCCCTATTAGTGAAGTAGTAGTGCTCTAGCAGCTTAGGCTGATAGAGGTAGCTATAGCAGAGCAGCTTAGGCTGAATTAGGAGACATGCAAAGCTCATGCAATACCACTTATAGTTACACAATACTTATACACCAGTAAAGACAATACTCAGTGTTACCAAAAATAAAGGCATTTATTTGGGTGACACAGTACCAAACTCCTTCCGGAGGTAAGTATTATACACAATATATACACTAGACACCAAAATTAGACAAGTAAATAGACGTAGAACAATGCGAACAGTAGGAAATCCTATAGAATGCAATGGGAGAAAATAGGTCTAGGGGCAACACAGACCATATACAAAGAAAGTGTAATGTGAATCATGAATTCCTCCCTAGACAAGTTTAGTGTGTCCAGAATCGCTGGGAGAGTAAGAATACAGTAAAGGTAAGTAAATTACCCCACCCCAGAGCCCAGAAAAGCGGGAGTAAAGTACTGCAAGTTTCCTTAGGACACACTACACCTCATGATTAGGATTTTGCAGCAGCCAACCAAGTCTGCAAAGAACAACTGTTGGATTCCTGGATCTGAAGATATGCAAAGGAAGGGGACCAAATCCAGAAGTCGAAAGAAGTTCCAGGAAGGACAGGAGCTCCTGCCAACCCAGAAGAGGGTGCAAAAGAAGAGTCCCCGGTTAGTCGAAGACTGCAGGAATGCTCCCTGGGAAGATGCCAGCGGGTTCCTGCATGATGTAAAGGATGTCCCATGATGTGAAGATCGTTGGAGACGTGATTTCGTGTTGGAAGTCACCAACAAGCATTGGTTACGACACAAGTGCATTTTGCATCAAAATGGTGCTGGATGGACCCAGGAGGGACCTGGGGGCCTCAACTCTCTGTGAGGAGGAAGAGGGGGCTCTCAGCACTTTAGAGAGTTCTCAGGATGTCAACCAGCACCCCCGGGAGTCCCAGGACACGGGGACAAAGGAGGTGCAAAATGCGGTTGATGCAGCACAACAACGGAAGGTCCCATGCGGCCGAAGAACAACTCAACGAGTTGAGCGTCGCAGGATGGAGTGCTGGGGACCTGCGCCAGGCTGTGCACGAAGGAATTTTGCAAATAGTGCACAGAGGCCTCAGGAGGTGAAGAAGATGCACTACACAGGGGTACCATCAGTCTCTGGGAAGGCAAGGTCTTACCTCCTCCAAATTGCATCCGCAGGATCTCAGGACAGTCCATGTCAATGGTATCCACCGTCTGTATCCTTAGGAGCATGATCGTCACTGTGAGAGGAGTCCAAGGCTACCGGTCGTCGTCTTGGAAGGTGCCTGCTTGAGCAGGGGAGTGACTCTGTCACCTCACAGGAGATTTCTTCGGTCCTTCTAGTGCAGGATGAAGACAGGGAGTCCCCAGAGCGTGCACACCATGGGAAGTGTTGCAGTTGCTGACTTGGAGCTGAGGTTGCAGAAGAAAAGTATCCCTTGTGGATAATTTGTACCTATTACAGCGGTTTCTGGAGCAGGCTGCAGTTGATCCGACGTCAGAGGATGATGAAGTAGTTGCAGAGGATTTCTGATGGAAACTTTCAAGCAGAATCTGAAGAGAACCCACAGGAGAGACGGTAAATAGCCCTCAGAGGGGGATTGGCTACCCCAGGTGGCAGCAACTGTAGCTGGAGTGCAAGCCTCAGAGAGCTGGTTTGGCAGAACTGGGGGTCCATGGTGGAGCCCCTAGGATGCATGGTATTGGCTCCCAAATACCAAATTTGGAATGGGGACAATTTCATGATCTCAGACATGTTACATGGCCAAATTCGTAGTTACCATTGTGAAGCTACATATAGGTATTGACCCATATGTAGTGCATTCGTGTAATGGCGTCCAAGCACTCACAAAGTCCGGGGACATGGCCCTGAGCTATGTGGGGGCACCTTTGCTAGTGCAAGGGTGCCCTCACACTTAGTAACTTTGCCTCTAACCTTCAGCAAGTGAAAGTTAGACATATAGGTGACTTATAAGTTACTTAAGTGCAGTGAAAATGGCTGTGAAATAGTGTGTGCATTATTTCAAGCAGGCTGCAATTGCAGTCCTGTCTAAGGGTTTGTCTGAGCTGCTTATGGGTGGCAAAAGAAATGCTGTAGCCCATATGGATCTCCTGGAACCCAAATGTCCTGGGTACCTAGGTACCATACACTAGGGACTTATAAGGGGGGTCCAGTGTGTCAATTGAAATTGGTAAATGAAGCCTATAGTGACAAATTTAAAAGCAGAGAGAGCATAAGCACTGAGGTTCAGATTGGAAAAGCCTCAGTGACACAGTTAAGCACTACACAGACACACACATTAGCCCATACACTATGAGCACTGGGGTCCTGACCAGCAGGATCCCAGTGACCCCGCGTACCCACACCTCTGTCCCCAGGACACGTCAATCACCAGTGTGCCCAACTGTACAGGGACTCCAGGCCACACTTCACACCCCAGACAATCAGGGACCTGGGGGTCAGTGGCAGTGGGCACACCGTTCAGGGGACAGAGGCAGAGACCAATAGGGACACTGGGAGGCCTGCTGTATGCCAGGATGAGGACAGGACTAGGGAACTGACTCTCCAGGAGTCACTCTCTGAGATCCTGGGAGCCTACCAACATTCCCAGGACACGATGGGCCAGATCCTTGAGAACGTGCAGGAGAACAGGTGGCTGCAGGAGGGACAGTATCAAGGGATCAGGAAGGACTTGCAGGCCATTAACACCACCCAGATCTCCATAGCAGGGGAGCTGGCAGACATGGCCAACATCATGAGGGAAGCAACAGCACACCAGTGGGCCCCTACCACTAGCCAGTCCATTGACTAGCCCCCAACTTCCGCTGCAGCTAGTGGACAGGAGGCCCTGCCATAGGACCCACAGGCCACAAGCATCCCTCCCCCTGCAGACGGTGAACCACCCGCAAACGTTCCGTGCGAACCAGACAGAAGCCAGAGACGCTTGCCAAGACCACCGCCAGGAAATTAGACTTTCCTGATTGCCACCCTTGTGTCCTACTGAGTCACCTTGTCCACTTTGAACTGCCTTTGCTCCCCTTCCTATGGCCCCTTGGACACTGCACCTGTGCTACAAACAGACTGGAAATATACCCTGGACTTTCCTCCATCATCAACCCATTTCATTGCACTTTGCTTTCAATTTCTTAGCACTACAATAAACACCCTTGAACACAACTTGACTACTAGTATTTTATATATTGAAAATGTGTATTATTGGAAATAGTCGCATCTACTGCAAATTAATTGCACACTGTGAGAGCATAGAAATAATGACATGAAACTGGCTGTAGTCAGCACATCAGTACACAGTTGTTATATCACCAACACCTGTAAAATGACAAACCATAGATGACAGTAAGTTGAGATGCAAAGGAAGTTAATGTTATCATTCGACAGCCACACAGAATACACCAATAGTCATAGGAATGTGCAGTTGCACTGTCTCACCTGTGTGTCATTGGAAGTACAGATAACTGATGTTCTGTTGTCCTCAGCCTCTTCATCCTCACTGTCCTCATGGTCTACTACTGCCACAGTGGCATCTCCAGTCTCCTCCTCTTGCAGAAAAGGTACATGGTGTCTGAGGGCCAGGTTGTGCAACATGCAGCATGCCACTAGTATCTGGCAGACCTTCTCGAGTGAGTAGCACAGGGATCCACATGTCAGATGGAGGCACCTGAACCTGGCCTTCAGGAGGCCAAAGGTCCTCTCGATGATCCATCTGGTTCACCCATGTGCCTCATTATAATGTTCCTCAGCCCCTGTCCTGGCCTTCCTCACAGGGTCAGCAGCCACGATAGGTTTAGGTAGCCAGAGTCACATGCAAGTATGGAGGGAGCACTTTAAACCCACATAATCCTATAGGGTTAACACCAGAAGGCATACACTAACATACAGTGGGTGGGGACCAAGGCTCACCTATCAGCCACACCCTGTGCCTCTGTAGTTGGGCCATCACATTTGGGATGCTGCTATTCCTCAGTACAAAGGCATCATGCACCGACCTAGGATACTTAGCATTGACGTGGGAGATGTACTGGCCTGCCAGGCACACCAGCTTCACATTCAGTAAGTGGAAACTCTTACGATTCCTGAACACCTGTTCATTCTGGCAGGAAGAGGGACAAATGCAATATGTGTACTCTCAATCGCCCCAATGATATTGGGAATATGTCCCATTGCATAGAATCCGGCCTTCACAGTGGCCAATTCTTCCACCTGGAGGAAAGAAATGTAGCCGCACATGTGTTTTACCAGGGCAGACAAGACTATTGCCAGCACGATTGAGAACATTGGCTGTGACATTCCTGCTGCCAAGCCCACTTTCACTTGGAAAGAACCAGTTGCCAAGAAATGGAGCACTGATAGCACTTGCACAAGAGGGGGGATCCTAGTCGGATGACAGATAGATGAGATCAGGTCTAGTTCCAATTGGGTACCCAGCTCTGTGATTGTGGCCCTTTCCAGTCAATAGGTAAGGATATTGTGTCTGTCCTCCAGTGTAGCCAAGTCCACAAGGGGTCTGTACACAGGAGTATGTCTCCACCTCCTATTCATCCGTAGTGGAAGGTATCTAGGGGACACAGAGTGAGTAGGCTGCCACAATTGGAACAATGGAACCACAACTTCAGTATACTTGGTGCACTTGTGTAATGGGACAGCGTTAATGGAGAGGTATGTGCCAATCTAATCTCTGATGCAGTTAATGTTGATATGACTGCCCCCCCCCTGAAATGGTGACTGCCTGTCCTGTATGAAGGGACAGGTGGAAGTGAGGTAATTCCGGTGACGTTAGGCATCGTGGCGGAAGGCAGTCATGCAGCGCCATGCAATTCTTCATTGGAAAATATGGGGCTCTATGGAGTACAGTGGCCAATGGGGCAGTGATGGTGTACATCGCCATGGACGTGACCACCATTTTCTATTGGATTCCTCACTTGTTTCATGACCTTCAAGAGGAGAACATCTACATTGCGTGCGCTGCTGTGATCTGTGTCTGGAAACCACCATGGCCCGTGTGACTGGGGAAAGAGCCCCTGCCTTCACTTTGGAGGAGTTGGAGCGACTGGTGGATGGGGTCCTACCCCAGTATGGACTGCTGTAGGGGCCTCCAGACCAACAGGTGAGTACACATTGGGCACAATGCATGTGGGAAGAATGCATGGGGATGTGTGTACAAGCATTGTGTCATCAGGGGGGAGGGGGGAATGTCTTGTGGTGGTGTACATGGTGTGCGCCGGGTGATGTGTGTGCCAATGGTTTATGGAAACAGGTATGGTGGGCCATTTGTCTGACAGTCTGGACTGTTTGTTTAATGGTGTTCTCCTGTCTGTATTGCCTCTGCAGGTCAGCAGCCATCAAAAGAAGGTATTATGGTGTGCCATCGCCAAGGACGTGCGGACCCTGGGGGTCTATGACAGGTGGAGCACCCACTGTCAGAAACTGTGGGAGGACCTGAGACGCTGGGCACAGAAGACCACAGAAGCCCAGCTGAGGATTGACTCCCAACGAGGAAGGGGTGCCCATCAGAACCTGACCACCCTGATGGCTAGCCTACTGGCGGTGGCCTACCCTGAGCTGGATGGGTGCTTGAGGGAATTGCAGCAGCCACAAGGGGGGTGAGTATAGTGGGTATCATTTTAAATGTTGGCAGGTGGGGTGGGATCCGGGTGGTGGATGTGAGTTAGTGGGTGCTCCTAAGGCCAGGCCAGACATTGCAGCATGGGTCAACTCTAGGGTAGTGGGTGTATATCAAATACAGATAACCTAGCTTGTTAGCAGTCCATTTCAGGCAGGGCATGGTGGGTCCCAGGAGGGGTGCAGTTGGTGGTGTGTGGCCCTCATCTTGCCTTAGCATCTAGCTATATCACTGGCAGTGAAATGCATAGAGCTGAAGCCTGTTCCCTGTGTGTAACGGTGCTGTGTATGCCAACTGTGGTGTTAGTGCAGTCATTGACCTGGTGTTTCCTTTGTCTCTCTCTTCCCCTTTTTTGTTCTGTCATCCTGTTATTGTGTACATTAGCATCATCTGCCAGAGGAGCAGGGGCACCAGCGACACAGGGAGCTGCATCCCACAGGACCCAGGAGTCCACCACCGCCGAGGGAACCAGTGGGACAGGGGGCGAGTGGAGCACCACTGCTGAGACAGGAGGTGACAACACAGACTCAGATACCTCCTCCGATGTAAGCTCCCTGGTGGTGGCAGACACCACTTTGACCACCCCAGCTGCAGGTACAGCCGCCACCCCATACCAGCACTGTCCTCCCAGTAGCCCTTCAGTGAGTTGCCCGTGCCTGCTCACCTACGAAGTTGGGCATCTCTTTCACCCCAGGCACCTCAGGCCCTGACCCAGTGAGCCATGCTGTCCTGAGTAAAGAGGCTATTGACCTCCTGAGATCCATCTCTGTAGGGCAATCAACCATTGTGAATGCCATCAAGGGGCTGGCATCCCAGATGCAGCAATGCAATGCATTCCTCGCGGGCATTCACAGTGGATTGGTGGCCCAAAAGAGATCAATTCAGGCTCTGGCCTCCTCTCTGATGGCAGCCATTGTCCCTTATTCTACCATCCCCCTCCAACTACCACTTCCCAGTCCAATTCTCCTCAACCCAAACCCATCCAAGGCACACATACTGATGAGCACAAGACAATACCCAAGAGTGGCACAGGCAAACACAAGCACCACACTTCATCCCACAAGCACTCACACAAACACCAGACAGTTGCAGACACAACAACATCCACTGCCTCCACTGTCTCCCCCTCCTCCTCCTCCTCCACCTCCCTCTCAGTCATGTCCACACTCACACCAGCATGCACTACATCATCATCCCCCACCAGCATCACCACAACAAGCAGCACACACACCTCACTAGCAGATACCTCCACAACATCCATGCATGCG
The DNA here is from genome assembly GCF_031143425.1 of Pleurodeles waltl. Taxonomy (NCBI): domain Eukaryota; kingdom Metazoa; phylum Chordata; class Amphibia; order Caudata; family Salamandridae; genus Pleurodeles; species Pleurodeles waltl. The sequence goes on from NC_090450.1 coordinate 283,778,406, forward strand.
TCCCCTGTGTCCTCTCCCACCCTATCTGTCCCCCCTCCTAAAGGACACAAACGCAAGCACTCACACACCCAACAGCCATCCACCTCACATCAGCATACTGCCCATGCACCTGCACCCACATCCAGGAGACATACACCTTCAACCACTCCCTCAACTTCCACTCCCATCATTCCTCCCTCCTCCTGCCCCACCGTCCCTAAGAAGCTTTTCCTTGTCCAACCTCACCTCTTCCCTCCCTCATCCTTCCCATAGGAGCAGGGGCCCAACAACCCAGCCCAGCACCTCAGCCAAACGTTCCATGGGGACAGTGGTAGCACAACCTAGTCATGGTGGGAAGAATACCACGCCTCCAGCCAAGAAAGGGAAGGAGCATGCACCTCCAGCCAAGAAGGGGAAGGAGCCTGCACCTCCAGGCAAGAAGGGAAAGGAGCCTGCACCTCCAGCCAAGAAGGGGAAGGAGCCTCCCCTCCTGCTTTGAAGGGGAAGAAGCCCTCGACTCCTGCCCAGAAGGCCAAGGACCACATACAACCTGCCATGAAGGGGACGAAGCCATCAACCCCTGCCAGGAAGGGTAAGGAATCCACACCCCATGTCATGGAGAGCACGAAGCCCTCTACTCTAGCAGAAGCTGTCAGGGTGACACCCCAACTACCACTAGTGGTCACGGGCCCCCATCGCCAGCTGAGGAAGTGCAGCCATCACCACCTGCAGAGGCTGCCCAGGAGGCACCTCCATCTGCCACCACACTGCAGCCATCACCACCTGCAGAGGTTGTCCAGGAGGCCCCTCCATCTGCCACCACACTGCAACCATCACCACCAGCAGAGGCTTCCCAGAAGGCAACTCCATCTACCACCACACTGCAGCCATCACCACCTGCAGAGGCTGCCCTGGAGGCACCTCCATCTCCCACCATACTGAAGCCATCACCACCAGTGGAAGTCATGTAGGCCACCCACCTGGTGTATGAGGAGCTCCCTCCAGAACCAGTGGGAAAGTCACCCACCTGAGAGACTGTGGCCTTGCACTCCCCAGATCAGAGATATGGCCATGAAGCCCCCTTCAAAGCCAGTGAGAAAGTCACCCACTCCAGAGACTGTGGCCTTGCACTCCCCAGCACAGAGAAATGGGCATGGAGCTCCCTCCAGAACCAGTGGGAAAGTCACCCACCTGAGAGACTGTGGCCTTGTACTCCCCAGGACAGAGAAATGGGCATGAAGCCCCCACCAGAACCAGTTGGCAAGTCACCCACCTGAGAGACTGTGGCCTTGCACTCCCCAGCAGTGAGAAATGGGCTTGGAGCCCCCTCCAGAACCAGCAGTCCTGTTCCCGACTTCGGCTGAGGTCTTCGGCTGAGGTGCCCCCCAAACCCCACTATCCGGATGAAGTCAGTATTCGAGTTGGGCCTTGGACTGTGCCCTGTGGCCATGTGGCCATGTGGGCCCATTGAACATTGGACTGGGCAGTGTCCCTTTGTGTACATATCTGTTTCACGGACAATTTGATTATTTATTATCTGTTGGTATTCATACATTCACCTTTGTGTATTCCTGTTGTCCTTGCATTCTTCTGCTGTGTATCGGGTGCAAATTGTTTTTCGTGTGCAGCTGGACGTGTGTATGGTGTGTGTGTGTCGGGTGTGTGTTGTGCGTGTGTCACTCTGCTTTTCCTCCCTCCCTCCCTCCCTTCTGTGCTAGGCGGCTGTACTCACCGTCATCCTCTTCGTCAGCGCTGGTGTACCAGGTGTAGCATAACATAGAAGATCATTGGGAAAACTTGCAGTTCGGGTTCCATGGCAGCGATGTTCTTCCCTGTGTCTCTGATGGTGAGTCTATTCTCTTCAGTGATGTGTTTCCGCCAGGCTTTTGTTGGCGTGGTACCAGCCCAGAAAATGTGGCAGATTGTAGGGTCTTAATATGGTGGGCGGTACTTTGTCTCCCGCCTTGCTGTTGATAGCAACTGCCGTGGTCAGTGGTGTTAACACCCTGGCGGTTGGTGTGGTACATTGGCTGCCTATGGGAGTTATCACCACCATGGTCATAATTTGGCGGTAATTACCACCAGACTGTTGGCGGTATTACCGTCACTGTATCATTCACCGCCTTGGTCATAATGAGGGCCGTTGTCTCATTAGGTGCAGATTTTCTATTAACTCCTGGGGGAGGATATTTTTGTCAATGATATTTAGGAGACTATGGGCCAGATGTATCAAGCCTTTTTGCATTCGCAAACAGTGCAAATGCCCGTTTGCGAATGCAAAAATGCCTTTCAGTATTTATGAAAGGCATTCGCAATGCAAATTTAGGGAATCGCTAAAACAGCGATTCCTTAAATTTGCGAGCCTGTTTAGAGAATCGCAAATTGCGATTCTCTAAATAAGAAATCGCAAATAAGGAATCCTTAATTGCGATTTCTAAACCACATGTAACAAGCAATTCCTTAATGCGAATTGGGCATTAAGGAATCGCTATTACCACCAAGTTGAACTTGGTGGTAACCATGTGCAAATTTGAAAAATTGTTTAAAATGCATTTTTAAAATTGACATGTAACCCACACGTGCCCCTTTTGCATGTGTGCGCCTTAGATGTCCTTAAAAACCTTCTTGGGGTGCAGCAGAGGGGGCCTTAGGCCCCCAGCACCCTGGGGTTTGCATTTCCCAAATTTGCGAATTCCAGTTAGGAATTCACAATTTGGGAAATGCAAAATATTCGCAAATATGGGCCTACAGGCCCATAGGTGCGAATGGGGCCGGTATCGCAATTTGCGATTCGGTAATAGCATTTGCGATTTTTAAGAAATCGCTATTACCAAATCGCAAATATGATACATGGCATTTTGCGAATCAGAAATAGCGATTTCCTAAAAATCGCTATTTCCGAATCGCAAATGTCTTTTTTGTTACATCTGGCCCTATATTTTTGTCAAACTATATTTAGGCCACACATTTGTAGCACTATACCATATAGCTAGACAACTGAATGATTTCGCCTTCGTACATGATGAGCTAATAGAGTTACAAATAGACTTTCTATCAGGTCACCGAAGACAACTTTCTGCAGCACTGTGAAAAATATATTCTATGCCTCTTGGCCTTTTAATCTGTCTTCTGAGTTCAATACCATTGACCATGTAATTCTCTTAAAGCTACTAGGTGAATGAATGGGCTTTGACTGAGTAGTTCTGAAATGATTTGAATCATAAACAGATTTCAACAAGTAAACACTGGGAACTGTCTCTCCAAAACTATACCAGTCCCTTTAGTTTTGCCACTAGGCATTTTTCTTGCACATGTATATATTGAGGGTAACAGCAATTTGCAATCTCCGTAAACAAATGTATTGATATTGAAGGCATTCCACTCTACCGAAACCTTGATTGCACCACTAACCTTTACGATCTGTATTCCTGGAATTCAAAGTTGGATTTGATAAATAAAGGTGAGGCTAAAACGCAACGCAAACTCGCTGCACTGATTTACTTCTTGTTAATAATAAATCATGCAAACAATCAGAACGCAAATCAAGCCATGACTATAACATCACAACCAAAATTCTAGCGCATAAATATTACAAATAAGCCACAAAACTCCTGCCCAGAACATTATCAGGACCATATCCCAAGTGCTTCTAATGGCAAAACTGAAGTCTTTGATATTGTCAAAGACCTTACCAATACCCACAGCAATCTGCCCTTTTCTGGAACTTAACTGTCTCTCTACTGATCTCCCTGAGTTCCTTTCATCAAAAATTGAGCAAATTATACCTTATTTTTCCACCTCAGCGTTCCCAAATTGACTTTGTTGGTTTTAAACGTGTTTATTCTCTAACCTCATTGGAGACTTTCTCCACCATCACTATCGCATACACCCCTCAAAATCTTCATTCTATTAAATTGTGTTCTTTTTTGATCCACGAACCATGAAATGTGCGAGGCTTGCGGTTGAGCTCATGTCACATGCAGTTAGCACATGCAGTCAATACATCCATAAGCATTGGAATAGTAGCAACCTTTTGGAAAAAGGCCTCTGTAATTATGCCCCTGAATTACCCTGAAGCAGACCATACCGTTGTTAATGATTGACCAATTTCACTTCTGCCGATTCCCACCGAAGCCTTCAAGCACATGATCAAAACAAAATCTTCATATTTCCGGACTGCAACCAGAGTCTGGATTCTGCCCAAGTGATTATTTCACCCATTTAATGGCACAAGGTCTATGCTGTTTCTCCTGGCAATAATTTTGGATAGGCAGGCAAGCACCCATTCTTCTTGGCCTCTCAGGAGCATTTCATACAATCTCTCATCCCACACTGCTCAATAAAATTCCAAACGGAGTGAAAGAGGCACTGCCTAAAACAAAAAAAGACTATGATGGAGTGTTTGAATTAATATCAGCCACTGGTAACTGCTCTTAGCCACTTTCCAGTCCATTTGTTTGCACACTATGCCATTCTAGACAGACCCCCTTAAACTGGGTTGCATTATTTCTCATTACAATTCCGAGGCAGTTTCGAACTTACCTATTCTCTCATCTTTCTAAGAATTTTCCTCCATAATGCCTGAAGACTTGTTGCTGAGCCCACGAAGGAGTCCCACCAGATTCACTCTTGGGTTTCTTTTCTACTGTTACGCACATGACACTTAATGGATCATCTTCTTGAGACAGGTGTGATGGATAACTAAGCTTCATTTCAACAGTGTCTTGTATCACTACCAAATCAGATGAGCTTAAATTCTCCCTAATTAAATACAGATACTGGGGCACGGCCTAGTGGGAAACGAGATTGCTGTAATGCTTGGACATCTGCCACTGCTCTGAACTTGGGACCACAGGGAGTACCTCAGAGCAAGCCGCGATCCAGCTGTAAGGCAGTGAAGGGTGTGTGGAGCATGAGTATCCAAGTTGGGGCTAGCTGGGTTCCTGAAACAGCTGCAGTACTGATGCAACATAGAGTTGGCATGCCCACAAGTGACAAAGTTAAATGGCTTGCGTGAAGTGGACAGGATTTCTTGACCTTAAGGCTTGAGGAGGAAGATTTGGAGATCTCTAACTTTTTGAAGACACTTAACGACTCCCATGCTGGGACAATCAGGTTGCAGTGAGGCATTGAGCTTTGAAAGAGGAGGTGGCCAAATGAAAAGAGGCTGTAGGAAGCAGACAGATGGCTTACTGACATTCTCTGACATATTTTTTGGTGACCAGACCTGGGCCCTGGCGACTGTCAGCTACTGTGTCCAATCTCCAGGTATGCCACCTATATACAACAAATAGTGGCCAAAAAGTAATTAGTAAGACATGTTTGCCTCCAGGACCCAGAAAATTCAGTCAGGCAGAGGTGGCCTCAAAATGCTCTTAGAGTTCAAGAGTCTGATTTTCACAGTGAACAGAATCGATTACCAGAGTATTAGACAGCCTACAAAGAACCATCCTTCATATAAAAGGGAAAATGCCATCCAAGGTTGAATCTGTGAAGCAACAGAATATAGGATCTCTGCTACAGGGCATGGGCATAGTACAATTAACAGTGGAGTAACATACTAAATAGACCAAAACTACAGCAGATTTGAACATTGCACATTTGCTTCCATTGTAAACTTCGAATTAGAAAATTAAGCTAAATCCAGGAAGATTTGCATCATCGGGTTCCAAAACGAGTGTGACTCCACAAATCTTGGATTGGACCTACAGGGGCATATTTATACTCCGTTTGCGCCGGAATTGCGTCGTTTTTTTTGGCGCAATTTCGACGCAAAACTAACTCCATATTTATACTTTGGCGTTAGACGCGTCTAGCGCCAAAGTCCATGGAGTTAGCGTCATTTTTTAGCGTGGACACCTACTTTGCGTTAATGAGATGCAAGGTAGGCGTTCACGTAAAAAAAATCGACTACGAGGCATGTGCGTCGGATTTATACTCCCGGGCAAAAATCACGCCCGGGAGTGGGCGGGTCAAAAAAAATGACGTATGGGTGCTTTTGCGCCGTTTTTTAGCGCCTGCAAAAGGCAGGCGTTAAGGGACCTGTGGGCTCTGAAGGAGCCCAGAGGTGCCCTCCCATGCCCCCAGGGACCCCCCCTGTCACCCTTGCCCACCCCAGGAGGACACCCAAGGCTGGAGGGACCCATCCCAGGGACATTAAGGTAAGTTCAGGTAAGTATTTTTTAAAAAAAAAATTGTGGCATAGGGGGGCCTGATTTGTGCCCCCCTACATGCCACTATGCCCAATGACCATGCCCAGGGGACAGAAGTCCCCTGGGCATGGCCATTGGGCAAGGGGGCATGACTCCTGTCTTTGCTAAGACAGGAGTCATTTCTATGGGGGTTGGGAGTGGAAAAAAAATGGCGCAACTCGGGTTGAGGCGCAAAAATTGCCTCAACCTGACTTGCCCCATTTCTTGACGCCCAAGCTCCATTTTCCCCTACGCCGGCGCTGCCTGGTGTACGTCGTTTTTTTAACGCACACCAGACGGCGCCGGCGGCTAACGCCGGCTAACGTCATTCAATAAATACGGCGCCCGCATGGCGCTTCAGAATGGCGTTAGCTGGCGCTAATTTTTTTTACGCAAAACTGCGTTAGCGCAGTTTTGCGTCAAAAAGTTTAAATATGGGCCACAGTGTTTACTGAAGGATTGTCTACTGCACAGTCCAGATGCAGATAACGTGGAGGTACTGAAGGCGCCCATTTCTGGATAAGAAGTTTAAAAGGGAGGAGGCCTGGTGTGCATACAATACGGATGGAATTAACAGATTCCGCGCAACATGAACTCAGTTCAAGGGCAGTTTGTGAGCTTGAGTTAACAACAAGATGTTCATAGTTGCCTTTCCTGAAGTAGTGAAACAATTGTGGAATCCTTCAAGTGCTCGAGCTACCCATCTAGACTAAGATACTGGTATCTCGATATCGGTGACAGTGTCACCTAATTTACAGCTAGTGGCAGAGAGAGTACTTTCAATTTAGCAGGGGCAATACTCAGTAAATACGTGATATCCCACCCACCCTATTACAAGTGCCCTAGGCTATAATGCACTTGTAATACGGCAGACCAGGAATCTGCCACATTTCTGATGGAGTATCCCATCTGACAAACTTCATATAAGGCCCTAGGTCTGGTCCAAAGTAGTTTTTATTTTAGGACCACAGTTACAGAACTCTATGAGACCTTCTTAAGGAACATATTGCCAAAGACTTGTTATGTATTTTACACAGAATTGTACTGTTATGAAGGTTTTCCTTGTTACCTCAAACCCTCTTTCCTTCACATACACCAAATTGCGATGTATTTCTTTATTGTGGTTACTTCCGAGAGGTTGGTGCTGACTAATGTTATATGGAATGGAGATATTACATCGAAACGAAAGTGATGTTTATTGAGTCAGGGCTGTTGTTATTTCAGTCACTTAAATGTGATGATTTTTTCTGAGCAAAACTCGCTGATTGCGTTTTCACTAGTAAATAGATATAAAACTGATTAAATGCTAATGAAACCTAAGGACTCTTCTTGATAAGCTCGCCCTATTTTAACATCTGGTGAACCACTTCAATGGGACATGTTCGTATTTCAATCATGGCTCGTCAAAGCCGAAGCTTCATTTTTGACTGGTTTATCCCTTAAGTCACACCTCAATACATTGACCTAGACAATGTGTCCTCTTAATTGAGACTGTGCCAAAAATAGTAATCCTTTGTGGGTTTGTTGTAAATGTAGTTATTCAGATCATAATTTATTATTGACTAAATTACAGAAACAAACCTTATCTGGGCATTCTTAAACTTCTACACTTTTTTTCAGCATGAGCCACCATGTGACTCTCTTGTCATTACTATTGCCCTCATTATGACCCTGGCAGTCTCCTGACCACCAGGGCCACGGTGACGGTATCACCGCAGATGGGAAACGGTGAACACCACCACATTATGAGTGTGGTGGGTTGGCCTCTGCCAACCAGCCACATCCCCGCTCAGACCGCCAGGGAGGTTGGACCCGCCGGGCCGGAGATGAGCATCTCTGACCTGGCGGTCTAATGAAGACCGCTGGTGGTATTGTAAGCTGGCTTTCCACTATGGTTCTGTGGTGGTAGCACCGCCACGAAAACCCTGGCAGAAAGGCTACCAGTGACAGGAAATTTCTTCAAACCCCCAACAAGCACAATAGCCTCCCAACCCCCTTCCATACCAGAAGCCCCATCCCCCTTCAGGTACAGAGCCCCCCACCCTAACCACCCTTCAGGTACAGCACCCCCTCCCCGCATACATGCACTCACACACAGACACCCACACGCACCGCGCATACACTCATTCACCATCACTGACATACACTCATTCACTCACATGCATCCATGCACGCTTTCACTTCAACATTCATACATGCATATAAACACCCATACCCACACGCATACACACACCCATACACACACACATACACACATGTATACAAACACTCATGCCCACACGCATACACACACGCATACACAAATGCATACACACACCCATACACACACAAATACAGGCATGCATACACACACTCATACACAGCACCACCCACCCTCCCACCCCCACTCCCATGTCAGACGCCTGACTTACCTCGTCCGGCGAGGAGGTTGTCCACCACCGGCAGCGCCCCGCCAGGCCGTATTACAGGTTGTAATACAGCTAGAGGAGTCCTTTTGGCGGAGCCAGTGGTGGAACCGCCCATGTGCCTCCGCCCACCAGCACAACTACTACAGGATTTCCACCCAAAATGTGGCTGAAATCCTGTAGTACTCGTAATATGGTGGGCGGTCTTCTGGCGCCCATGGCTATGCCGGTCTTTCAAAGAGACCACCAAAGTCAGAATGAGGGCCTATGTGTGCATTTGCCACCGGGTCCTACACTGTAAGGGACTCACTTATGTATATCTGTTTACTTTTAGGTACTAGTCCCAACAAATTGCTCCACTTTTCCCAAGCCATTCAAGCCTCCTTCAGTGTAGAAGACACAAGCTACAGAAAAGGCTTTTCTGATGTTTCAGAGAAACCTGGAACCAGTTTCCCACGTTCCTTCTGCTCCGTCTAATTTCTTCTTATTGTGTAGACAACTAAAGACTTGACTATTCAATAGTAAATTAAATGGTCTGCCTACTTTCGGGTGCAGGTGCCCCAAAGTGCGTCAGTACTCGTTATACCTGACTTTATATTCATAAAATGGCAGGCCAGTCGTGGCTCGTGGTGCCATAGAAAGCTCCATACTTTACAAATGGCATGCCTCATCGAAGTATTTGTGTGAAGGAGGCTCCTTCAGTATATACAAAACTCTATAGAGGAATTTTGGTTATGTATAGGACAAAAGTGTGAATCTCACTTGCAGGATGCCCACAGTGTGCAAAAAAATTGTACAGCCATCCCCTTGTTGTTGATTGCTAATTCTGGGGTCAGCACACCACTACCATAAAAATAAGTGTTTGTTTCTGCATGTGTACATGTGATTTTTGATCAATATTTAAGTTAAGTATGATTGAATGTGAAGATTTTTAGAATGGATCTTTTGTTGACGTTTTTATTAGTTTTTCTCTTATTCTATTTAGCAGGCTAATGTGCTGACAGAGCTTCTTTGTGTGACATTTGATTTATAAATATTTCCATACAATAAAGTATACCTGACTCATACTGCTGGAAGAAAGTAGCACTTGAACTATGGATGCATCACCGCTAGAGATAGTCACTGCAATTGCTACAGCAACAACAGCCACAGGCGACAGAAATGCTGCTTTCAGCAGCACAGAAGCAGCACCACCCTCACCATCTGAACATTTTTAATTTCAGCTTCAATGCCACACAAGCAGCAAACGCCACTATGCAGGTGTTCCTTCCCCCACTAACTGTCACTGCAGTCAATTGTAGTGGCAGAAGATTATCCGTAAGAACATTACTATTACCACAAACTCTGCTACATTCATCTGTCCTGTGTCAGACAGTAGCACAAACCACCACCAATGGTGCTCCTGATTTTGCTCCAGGGAAGCCCCAACAAGGCTTTTAAAATAGATTTCTTCATTACCAGCACGCCTTTCCATGGCTTTCAACTTCTGCATACATTAGTACTCATTGTATCCAGATTGGGGATGCTCTGCTTATTGTGTGTGCATGTGTAAGCTTGTGGTGTGTGTGTGTTTGTGTGCATGTGTGTGCTTGTATGGATAGGCAAGAGCTTCTCACTGAGCCAGTCTTCACATGAGGGTGTGCAGGAGGCATAAGAAAATCCACAGTAGTGACTGTGTTGTGTAGCCATTTTAGTTATAGCTCCTTCCACGTTTTGTTAACACTCTAGGCCACTGTGCACTTTAACCTAGATATATTTTATTCAGCTTTGTCTTATTATTGTTACACCAACCATTTTTATGGTCTTGTTTTATTTTCCGTTTATCTAACTGTTTTTGCCTAGGCCAGCACTCTGTTCTCAAACAAGACATTCTTGATCACTCTGTGCTTCTTCCAAGGCTACAGCACGGTACGTGGTAAAAGTTTAGTCTCCAACATTCGTAGAAAACACACATCATTACATAGGGACATTTTCTCAGAACATCAGCTGTGTTATTATAAAAACACTTACTTGTCCCTTACACGTTAGAGGGAGATTCTAGCCAGGGAACCACAACTGGATGCTGATGGCTAAATGCTTTGCTACAGATGCTAACGCAGACCGTAGGCCTTTGCTCAGATATGGGGGTTGATTTCTTCCCAGGGGAACCTGAAGGGCAGAATTAGAGCTTAACAAGCTGCGCTTTATCATAGCCTAAGTAGGAGCTAGTCCATTGATAATAGTGACAATATGATAGCGTTGTTTTTATGCTTCACTCTTCTCGTCACAATTTTAATACTGTCATGTTGTGTCGTCCTGGTTATTGCAGCTCATGCTTTGCTACCTAAGATGCAGTTGTTTTATTAAACTCATCATTGAAACAAATACTGCTTCTGTTTGTCATTTATATATGGGACTGAATTGTAAATGAGAGAGACGGATGAGACCCGAGTGACCACGACTTTCCTGAGAAGCCAAGTATGTCATGCGCCCGGCTGCCCAGTCATCTCTATCCTTGGGTAGAGATGAGGCACTGCTGGTTAGCCGGAGCAAAACCCGGATGGGAGCGTCAGGTGTCACCGGCAGTGGGTTAGACTTAGGGGCTCATAACGACCCTGGCGGTCTGAGACCGCCAGGGCTAAAGTGGCGTCCGTACCGCCAACAGGCTGGTGGTACGGAGCCCCGTATTTTGACCGCAGCGGTAACCGCCGGGGCCGGCGGTTTCCTGCCGTTTTAGCCCCGGCGGTGATAATCCGCCAGGGCAGCACTGCAAGCAGCGCTGCCCTGGGGATTATGACTTCCCTACTGCCAGCCTGTTTCTGGCAGTTTGCACCACCAGGAAGAGGCTGGCGGTAAGGGGAGTCCTGGGGCCCCTGGGGGCCCCTGCACTGCCCATGTCACTGGCATGGGCAGTGCAGGGGCCCCCTAACAGGGCCCCGTGCAGCTTTTCACTGTCTGCATAGCAGACAGTGAAAAGCGCGACGGGTGCAAAGGCACCTGTCGCACAGCTGCAACACCGCCGACTCCATTAGGAGCCGGCTCCTATGTTGCGGCCGCATCCCCGCTGGGCCGGCGGGCGTAAACTAGGTTTGCGCCCGCCGGCCCAGCGGGGATGTTGTAATGGGCACCGCGGGAGTGCGGATGCATTGGCGGCCGCATGGCGGTTACAGCTTGTGGGGCGGCGGAATCCGCCCGCCAATGTTGAAATGACCCCCTTAGTCTCCCACACCACAGGCGATTCTTCCGCTCAAAATCCAGTAGTCTCATTAGAATAATGAGAGCCTACGCGACAACTGAAAGGACAGCCTTATGTTGTCAACGCGCTCTGTTTCTCGCGATGGACCAGCTACACCCTTTGAAAACTGGAAGAGGCAGACATTCTGTGAGTCCAGCAAGTCAGGTGACTATTTACTCATGAATATTATACCAATGCTCCTACTAAAAGCAGCAAAGGCTTCGGAACTCAGCTGCTGGATTACAAACACTGCCAGTGCAAATAAAAAAAAAGTAACATATAATCTGCCTACATATTACTTTTGTCCTTTACAGCAATCTAGAGAGCTAACTCAGTTGCATTTATGATACTCATCATACAGCCAGTTCAATAAAAATAGTACCAGTGGCTCTGTTTGCTCGAGTCTAAAGAATCCAAAGAAACAGCAAGGATGAGTATACTTTTGGTCTCCTCAAGTGTGCTGATTCTGTTGTGCCAGCAACTACAGAGCTACAATATTGGCTCAGCTGTACCGACCACCACTTAAGGACCATCACCAAAGGGGATGTCTAAAAGCCAGCACACTCCCATCCAGACTTAAGAATGCAGAGGAAAGACAACTCACCTACCCGGCCAACAATTTAATATATAATGGGCAGATGATCACAACCCTTACTGCCATACCAAAATGGTAGACCAGACCACTATGAGTGGAACAAACTTAACTCAATAGGACTCGGCTCACAGTAAAAAGAAAAGAAGGAGATTTATCTGCAAACAAGCACATGCAGGAACATGAAAACCACAAAAGAGTGGACTAACTTGAAACATTTTCTGGGCGGAAGACAATGTGCCCAAGTGGAACTTCCTGAAAGAGGTCACCCAGTGACTGGTGTCACACTACATCTCCAAAAAAAGCTGACATCATCGGACAAAAGAACATTCTAAAAAGCCTATTGTTGGTGATTGTTTGAGATGTAGAAATTGGCAAAGAGAATTGATTATTTCTTCTACCCTGGATTGACCCTTTAATTAGTGCAACATGGAAGAAAATTACTCATCCCTTTGCCAGTTCCTCTGGGACTTTGCAAATCAATGTCACCTGCATCTGCTCTGGCATTAGCAACAGGTTCACTCTACCTCTACTCTACTTTACCAGGCCCTACCTTCAGTCTGCACTCAAGCATACCTTACAATTAGGTAGAAGATGCGCCGCAAGGACAGATAGAGAAATCTGAATCAACCGATGAGGTTGAAAGGTAGTTTGGGGAGTGGGAGCCTGATCCCAGCTACACCCTGAGAAAAATAGAAAAAGCAGACCTGCAGTGAGTCCAGCAAGCCATCTGTGTGTATAAAAATAAACACAGTAAAGCAAACTGCAGTACACTGCTAGCCCTATATTATTGTACCATGTGTGCACACATACACCAGGCCCACAAGGTAGACTTCGTCTTAAAATCACAGCCGTGTTCATTCACGTCTTTCACCAAAAGAAGCAATCAAATGTGGTGAACTTCAGTGGACCCCACTAAAGGTGATGTTTGTTAGTTAAGCCTCTGATTGCAGAAAAATAAATCTTGGAAGGTGATCCTGTTGTGTTTGCTCTGCTGGCCCATCTTTTGTTCTCCAGAAATAGCTTGCGTCTCATCGCTGTATAAATGGAATGCTACATTTAAAGGTCATGTCTGCCAGATTTGTGTATGGATGCGCCGGTTTCCACCAGCATCACTAGCAAGCAAAAGGTTGAGGAGCAATGGATGATTGTTAAAATCAATCTATGCCAGAGAGGCCAGCACGAACCGTACCACCACTGAAACTCTCATGTACCACACTTTCGAGAACTTGATGCCTTATAGTTAACAAGAATTATTAACAAGGATTAGGATTAAAGTATTTATGAAGTGCAATGTTCACCACCAGGTTTCTTGATGCTAATCTATAATGAGTGTGAAGAAGAAACAAATTTGTACTGGAGATTGATGATTGAATGTGTAAGTCTTTTCTGAGGAGCTGCACTTAAGATTGATTACGAAGAGAAAAGGGGAGATCACTCCATGTTTTGTAGCAATAGAAAATGCTTGACAGCTGAGGTTTACAGTACAGACTTTAGGAATTTGGAGCAAACATTTATGCTACATGAATTTACTGGCCATGAAGTCCAGGGCACTGGAGTAGACTGCTTTATGAACTATGGTCAGCAACTTAAAATGAATCATTTGTGTTGACAAAAAGCCAGTCTAGCTTTCTGAGGGTTGATGAAAAAGGTTCACATTTTTTCAGCCCATTATGGAGACGTGCAACTGAGTTTTGCATTAGATGTAGTCAAAAGATTAGGGGCAGCTAAAAGAATTACGGCCCATTGTCAGTCATAGCCTGGATGAGAATGCAAACTACAGGAGTTATCAGACCATGCTCCAGATAAGAAAGAGAAGATTGTAGTTGCTACTCCTAAATTAGGTTGCATACACAGGATGATGGTGCCCAAGCCATCACAGGTAGTCAGAGAATATCATCATCCTTTGTATTAGGAGAGGTCAGGAATACCATAATGTCTGTGTCAAATTTTCTGCTCGACCAGTAGAATGTATCTTTGCCCATATTTTATCCCACACGGAGAGTGGTCAGGTGAGTTGGAAGTCAGACTCTCATAGTATTTATTGTGTAGATTTTAGTCTATTTGGTATGGTTTTTTAAATAAGAGAGGCTGTAGAAGATTTATGTGGTGAATACTTAGGTGCCTGCATGACAACTATGCTATTAGAAGGATTAGAGAGAAATATGAGAGCCTCTGAAAGAAGAATGTCTAGTATATTATATTGAGTAATGAATGAGGATGGTATTTTATATGATTTGGAAAGAATTGAGAAAGGGACAATCGAACCCTTAGTTGAGAGTTGTGATACAGTAATAAGACATTTATCAATCCATCTCTTCCACAAAAGAGGCATTGCTTTATAAAGAAGCATTTTATTTTACTAAATGGGACTGTAAATAAATTGCTGTGCTAAAGATATGTTGGCAATGAGAAGCGGTTTTATCAGGGAACAAGAATGTGATATAAATGGAGGCAGCCAAAACTTTGGAGGTTGAGACATATAAATAACCTGGTCATGTGAACAATGGAAAACCATGGAAGTTTCTAATTTAAACCATAGCTTAGGTGCTGTAACATCAGAACGAAAAATAAAAGATTGAATCTGCTTAATACCAAAGCTCCTGTGATAAAGATAGGTCAGGAGAGTTAAGTCCATCTGATACTTTGGGTAATTTAAGCCTATTCAATGATATGCAAGATTGTTTCTCCATTCCTTAAGCATGTAGATGGGATTTGATCCAAGGAGATAAAATATTTCTTAGGAATACTAATTTGTAAGATCTGAAGGAAAAAATAATAATGGGAAGAATCATCATTTTAATTGTGTCAAGTCATCCCTACCAAGATAAAAAGGGGTGACCATTTCTGCGAAAAATAAGTAATTCTAGTGAGTATGCTATCAACGTTGATTTTAAGTGTATCCTTGGGATTATTAGTGTAAAAAACTCCCAGACACTTAGGTGGTCATTATGAGTTTGGCGGTCCTGCCCCACCACACCAGCGGTGGCGGCCAGACTGCTGACAACCTGGCGGGGTAGGACCACCAAATTATGATTGCAGCGGTGAACTGGCTGCATCACAGCCAGTTCACAGCCTGTACCACCGGGGCGATGGGACTGCCTGGCCAAAGGTTGACCACCTTCGACCCGACGGTCCAGCTAACACCGCCTACGGTATTATGAGTATCCTTTCTGCCAGGGATTCCGTGGCAGCAGCCCACCATGAAATCCCTGGCGAAAGGATACTGGCAACAGGACTTATAATTCCTGTCACTACAACAGGACTCCCCAACCTCCCCCACATAGGAGGCCCCCCACCCGACCTTATCATAGGCCCACCACCCCCACAAGCAGCAAAGTCCCCCCAGTCCCTGTACTGCTCCCGCTCCCGCTCCCGATCCATCCACGCACACACCATACTAACATACATACACTCTCACATCCATGCTCACTCATTCATACACACATGCAAACATGGCCACAACACCTCCCACCCCCTGCAGACACGCATTCACACAAGCACATGGACACTTGCAAGCACACAAACATACACAAAACCCCTGAACCCCCTCCATTCACACACATACCCCCATTCACGCACACAACACTCAACACCCTCCCTCCCCTGTCAGACCCTCACCATACCTGGTGGTCACAGTGGTCGTCCAGGAGGGAACGGTGTCCATGGTGCCAGCACCCCAACAATACAACACCGCCACGCTGTTTACAGTGTTGTAAGACAGCGGGCTATGTTGTGGTGACGTGGGGATGGCGATGGAGCAACCTCCACTAGTCCACCCAAAGTGTCGCAGAGAGAAGCCAGCAGTCATCCAACACTGGCAGTCATATGGCGGGTGTGACTTCGGGGATCTGCGGAATAGACAGCCAAAATCATAATGAGGGCCTTAATCTTGAAAAGATTCCACAAAAATCCTGCTGTTGTAAAGGAATGTTTATTATAGAATTTATTAAGTGGTAAAACTTCAGATTTGTCTAAATTTAGCTCATAACCCAAAACTGTGGAGTAGGATCTCAGCTCATTAAAAAAAGATGGTAGGGATATATCAGGTTGTGAAATGAAGAGAAAAATATCATCAGCGTATGCAGTGTACTTGATACAAGTATCTTTGACGTGAAATCCGTGTAAAGTGTCAGAAGTTTTAAGGTGATGGAGGAAGTGCTAATATGAATAATATGGGAGATAATGGGCATCACTGACATGTACCTTTTTTTTGGTGAAGGCAAGGCAATTGAATTCCATTAACCAATACTGTAGAACGTGGTGACGAATACAATAAGGAGTTCTATTGTAAGAATTTAGGACCAAAACCATGGCATTTAAGGATTTCATAGGGAATTGCCAATTAACTCTATCAAATGCCTTTTCTGCATCTAAAGTAAGTGCCGCTAGAGGAATGTAAGTTTATTTGCATTACTAATAATATTCAAGAAGATACATGAATTGTCTGCAAAGTTCCTATTTTTGACAAAGCCAGACTGTTTGATGAGAAATTAGATCTAGTACTATATCAATTAGTCGAAGAGCAAGGGCTTTGGCAAAGATTTTACAATCCGTGTTAATCAAAGAGACAGGATGATAATTTTTACGTAAGGTCAAATCACAATCCTTTTTTGGAATAATACAAATCATTGCTTCTGAGAAGGAACCAGTGGAAGAATTAATAGTAAGGAAGTAATTAATAAGTTTAAAAAGCAGGGGGAATAAAATCCAAGAAAACTGAAGATAAAATTAAATGGTAAAACCGTCTGAGCCAGGTGCTTTACCCTTTGGTAAGCATTTAACCGCTGTTTCAAGTTAGTCTAAAGTTAATTCATCTTCTAGGAATGACATATCAGGATTCATGGAATGAAGAGGTTTACGGTTTGCAAAGTAAGAATCTTTGAGGGCTTATGAAGGGTTACTATCCGGGGTATAAAGTGGTTTGAAATAATGTGCAAAACAATCTGCTATTTCAGAGTCACAAAGTAATTGGGAGCCAATAGAGGTAGTGATGGTCTTTATAACATTTATTTATTTTCTTCCTCTCAAATAATTAGCAAGTAAGGCACCAGCCTTATTTTTACCATCGTAATAGCGAGCATTAACTCTAAGGAGCGTACCCCATGCTTTTTCACTAGACATTTTATGAAACTACATCCTTGCTGCAATCAGCTTTTCTAAATGTTCATTATTATTTTTGTAGGTGTAATATGTGTTCTTTAGGCATTTAATTTTAGTTAGAGTGTAATTATTTTTACTGTGACTTTTTTCCTAGAAGAAACATAGTTAATAATAAATCCCCTGGCTGCTTTAAATGTGTTCCATAAAAAATGAAAGGCAATATCACCAGTGTCATTCTGTTGAAAAGAGTTGGAAGCAAAGGAGTCAAATGGAATGAGAAATGCTTTATCTGAAAGCAAAGATGTGTTGAATTGCCATCTTAACTTGTGGTTGCTGGTAGGTAAGATTCCCAGATCCGTTATTAAAGGGGCATGATCAGAAATCAAAATTGATCCTATCTCGGAGTAAGTTAAGGGTTTTAGAAGATTAGTACTTAAAAATACATCATCAATTCTAGTTTCGGATTGATGAGAAGAATAGAAGGAATATTCTTTAAGTTCTGAGTTATATATTCTTCAGGAGTGAGAGAGGGAGTGTTGAGAAATAGTATGTTGGTATGCTTTGTGTGCTTTATGAGGTGCAAATTTTGTAGAGGAAGATTGGTCGCGGAAAGGATCTAAAACCTAATTAGAGTCCTCCCCCTAATGAACTTTTGTGAATAATATTGTGCAATTTTATGAGAGATGACTGTCCAAAAACTACGGTCTGAATGTGTTGGACTGTAAACATTAAAAAGACTGAAAGGAATATTGTTAATGGTAAGCTTCACCGCTACCCATCTACCTTCATCATCACATTCCTGAAAATCAAATGGAATATTAAGGAGTTTAAGACATAAAATAATAACTAAAGTTTATTGATTAATAGAAGGGGAAAAATACAAGTTACCAACCAAAGCTTTCTTTAACAAGCCTGGATCTTTGTCAGTAAGATGCATTTCTTGAAGAAGGGCAATTTGACATTTGGGATTAGATAAATGTGACAAAACTCGCTAGCGTTTAACCAGGTTCATTAAGCCTTTAATGTTCCATGCAACAACTCATAAGTTAACTGCTATGTCAGACATAAGAACAACTTAAAAACAGTTGTGAAGGGATGCCTTGTATTTATAAGAACATACAAGGATAATCAGACAAGGAAAAGAAAGAAGATGTAGGAGATACAAGCAAGCGCAATGAGAAGGGGAAGGGGAATAAAGAAAAAACCTGAGAACAGTGCAAAGACCAGGCAATACAGGAAAGCAATTTCCTTTAATTGCAAGTGAAATAAAAATAACAAAAAAGTGAACATCCCAAAGGTTATGAGGGGTCAGAACATCTAAGGGAGATGGATATGGCTCAACTCTTAACGAACGCGGATATATTTAACAAAAAACACAATGAATTGAGATAATAATAGGAAATGTATGATAAAGGAGATAACAAAAAGGTATATGGATTACAAACTTACCATGAATGACAAAGGAAGATGATGTAATTGGACATAACTCATGCAAAAAAGTACTCTGAGGTATGGGGTCATCTGACATAACTATATACTGGAAAAAAAGGGAGACGAAAAGCTAATTCAGTTTCATCATCTAATAGAATATAAACTGAAAGAAAAAAATAATTAATAGTTATAACATAACGCTAGCAAATATGTGCTCATATCACATTAAGGCATTCATAACAGTTTCCATGTTTTCATAACTATGTTGCTGAAGAAAAGTTTGGGGATCATCTGGTTCTTCAAATGTGAATTATTTGTTTTGATAAGTAATTTTGAAAAAACAAGGATATAGCAGACCATATCTGCTATTTAAGGTATGTAATTGAGGTCTCATCTACAGAAATTGTTTCCATTTGGCAGCAGTTGCATTAGAAACGTCTTGTGTGAAGTAGACTTTATTTCCAGACCAGTGCAGGTTACAGATTTGTTTGGCTGCTGTTAATAATTGCATCAATTCAGAAAACTGTAGAAAATGAATTATGACCCCTCTTGCCTTAGAAGTTGTAGATGCTGCAGGCTTAGGACCCAGACGATGAGCTCTTTGAATGTTAAGAGGATTGCGATTTTGTAAGTTAACTTTTGTAGGGATGATATTTTGCAGGAAGGCAATAATATTGGAACCTTCTGAATTTTCCTGTATGTCGTGAAGCCTAAGATTGTTCCTGCAATTCCTGTTTTCCAAATTCTCTGTAGATTTCTTGAGTTGTGGTATTTCTTTTAAGAGATGTCACATTAGGCAGGGAACCATCAATGTCACTGACTCTTTGTTCAATAGCTGAAATTTGTTGTTCATGACAAGACTATTTTTCTTCAGTACGCAGAATTGAGGCTTTTGTTTTAACAATGAATGGCTTTAAGGCTCTAATCTCTTCCATAATATCCTCCAAAGTAAAACGAGAAGGGGACTTGCAGGGAGAGTCTATATCATTTTTGGGACATTTCACTGACCCAAGCGTCTTCTTGAAAACAGGCCCTGTCATAGGTAATGGTGAGGGCTCCTTGCGGTCGCATTCTCCCTCCATTATAGCTGTAAGATAGTTTGTGAAAATGTCCTTTTGATTATGAGGTTTCCTGATAGTAGGCTTGATAACAATGGATGAATAATTGGATTTATATTTCAGTTTATGAGGTTTACCCATGAGGAGTGAGGATTAATACGTCCTATACGTTGAGGCAATTGAAACGGTTAAGAAGAGGTAAGTAAAAAATAAATATGCCCCCTTAAATTCCTCTGCAGCAACATGCAAAAGAAAATTACCTGCGTACACCAGGCGTTAACCATAGCCAACGAAATCACAAAAGTATCTATCGCCGTTTATACAATACTTCAGGAGTATTTCTCATCCCAGCAATCACTTGAGAGGAGTTTTTTTAAAGAATTTCTCTCATGAGTTACTATCTAAAAGTGGGAAATTACCCCAAAACTCTGTAAATCCAAGTAATAGCAACAAAAAAAAAGTCATTGAATAAGGGTGATCCTTGAATTACTTATATTACAATAACTGAGGTATCAAAACTTTACCGCAAAGTATTCTAGGAGAATTAAAAATGGAGGCCATAGTAACGTGGAAATAAAAGAGTAAAGGAATTCTCCTTCTTAATATAAAAAAGAATTACTTGAAAAAGACATGGAGCAAAAGCGCTGTACTTCCAACATGTGCTCACATGCTTCGTCTGATAAAACGAAGTCAGAGGAAGCTGTAGCGTCGTCCAATCGTCAGAGCTGCCCAGGAGCTCAGGAGTTAAGCAGCCATCTTGTTCGGAGTCTGTGTGCGCCCACTGAGCTAACAGCTGTAATCACTTATTTTTTCCACTATCTTACTTTGTTAGCAGGGCATGCATCTATTGCTTGAATGCTGCTGATCCTGAATGATCATCTAGTAGGGCACTCTTGCACCCTCAAGAAACACCCATGCTTATTGTTACAAAAAGATAGCCCAAAGATGAATTTCAAGCCTCACCATCTGCAAGCTGTACAGACAGGACATATGGTGGGTCTGGAGAGTTTGAAGGAGCCAAAGACAAAGGAAACACTTTGAGGTGTATGGTACTATTAAGTCAGGGGAACGTTACAGTGCAAAAACTCATTTGTGCAAGTGCTTCAATATATAAATCTTGGTAAATGGGCCCTTGATAGTGAACCCTGGGGAATCGAAATTCGAGTGACAAAGCAATTGCGATGGGATTTCTTTCTAATGGAAGCACTGCCTTTCAGAGTATGTGTCCCACAATTGTTGTACATTCTCAGATAGTGCTAAATTCAACCATTGCACTTCTGGATACCACCCATTACTGTTTCCGGCATGGTGCTCGCACCTGCTGCCTGCCTTGCAAGCTGGGCCTCAAGGTGGCAAGGTGGATCCTTGGTTGTATACTCAGCAGTTGTCATACCACATTACCTGCACTGCAAGATTTTGCAATCTTTTTAACAATGATTCTCGCAATCTGCACACAAGTCACTGTATTTCCAGAACTGCAAAGGATGGGTGATATACAGATGGACAGATTTTGAAGCAGGTAGGCAGTAATGTCTGCAAAGCTATCAATAACACATAAAAAACCCATAAAATGTTAGGTTTCTCGAACAAAATCCCTTTCCTGAAGAATAGGCAGAAGCTGTTGTACAATAAACGTGTTGTATTGGTAGAATAGGAAGACAATAATAGACTCAGGGTGCCATCTGCTGTATCAATTTTTCCAAATCTGACTTAGAGACTCCATAAATCACTACTCTTCTTCCGATAATTACTACAGAAGGTTTGACCAGATATTTCAGATAGAAAATAGGGGCAAGGAATTAAAGGAGAAGTGTAGAGTTGCTGGAATGTTCCTATGTAATGTCGAACTTGGAATTGGGGATTGGAATGTCTTTTTATGAATAAAGGGGAGTTGGAGAGAGAAACTGGTACTTGATAAAGAATAAACTTCTAATTTTACCATATGCTGCTTGGTGTATCTTTATATACCTGGCGACGAGTTGAAGTCTGTGCGGGGGACAGATGTTGAAGTACTTCCACCCCAAACAAAGAATACGAAGCAACTATTATCTCTACGACCTTGCGAGTAATTAGTGATGTGTGGATGTACGAATGAAAACTGACGAAAAACAATCAACAGTGCTGGATGTAATCTGTGCGACCACAAGAAAGGAGGAAGTGCAATTAACGAGGTTATTGTGCCGCTCTGCAAAGCATCATTCAAGGGGCTATTGTGTCAATCAACGCGTGACTGACTGTTCGTTGAACCACTTGCTGGCTATTTAAGACATTCCAAGTGTGAGGAATTATTTTCTTAATTATCTGAATGATGTGTTAATTTCTGTGCACGAAAGAAATGATAGATTTCCTTTGCAGGCATGCATTCGACCTCTGTGACCTGTCAAGCATTATTTGTGGGAAATACGTTAAGAATTGTGTCAGGTCTAAAAGGCACATTTTGTGTAAGGAGCTTTGTGCGACTTTTAGTGACTTTTGCATGCTAATTTAATTGCGACCGATATCAGAAGGGTCCGACTGCATTATTTGAATTTGCCACATGGACGCGTTCTACAGTCAAGCATTTAGCACATGTCATGATTTCAAGGGCATGTGTGTTTGCCAGCTGATTTAATAACAAATACTTTGTGCACAACCTTAGAACTTAGGGGGTCATTCTAACCCTGGCGGCCGGTGGCCGCCAGGGCCACCGACCACGGGAGCACCGGCAACAGGCTGGCGGTGCTCCCACGAGCATTCTGACCGCGGCGGTTCAGCCGCGGTCAGAAGCGGCAAGTCGGCGGGCTCCCGCCGACTTACCGCTGCTCGGGGAATCCTTCATGAGGATTCTGACAGCCCCTACCGCCATCCTGTTCATGGCGGGAAACCCGCCATGAACAGGATGGCGGTAGGGGGTGCCGCGGGGCCCCTGGGGGTGCCGCGGGGCCCCTGGGGGCCCCTGCCGTGCCCATGCCAATGGCATGGGCACGGCAGGGGCCCCCGTAAGAGGGCCCCGCAAAGTATTTCAGTGTCTGCCTTGCAGACACTGAAATACGCGACGGGTGCAACTGCACCCGTCGCACCCCTGCAACTACGCCGGCTCAATTCTGAGCCGGCGTCCTCGTTGCAGGGGCATTTCCTCTGGGCCGGCAGGCGCTCTTTTGGAGAGCGCCCGCCGGCCCAGAGGAAATGTCTGAATGGCAGCCGCGGTCTTTTGACCGCGGTGCGGTCATTTGGCGGCGGTACTATGGCGGACGGCCTCCGCCGTCCGCCATAGTCAGAATCACCCCCTTAGTGTGCATGTATCTACAGAGTGAGCCTTTTATCACAAGCCTCAGGCCCGTCAATACTGATGTTCTGTCCTGATGTCACACAGTCCTTTGTACTGTCCTGAAGGCCTTTCTTTACCCAGAATGTGGGGAACATTCACTCACCAATTTCTAGCAGTGTCCCACCTCCATGTTCTACTGCTGTACTGAGCAGCTCCTTGAGGCATCTACAGAAGTTCTCCACAGAAAACTCTACGGTTAGCAGAGTGTCTTGCTCAATCACAGCAGGTTGAAGAAACCACACTCCACCATCACAGGAGTGTGAGAAAACTAGGCTGATTGCAGAATCCTCCTAAATTTTTGCCCACATTGTTCACTTTTTGCTGGTGTTTTCCTGACTTTGGTGGTGCCCTGTGTACTGCTAATCTACTACTGTGCTCTGTGTAAAATGACTATACAAATTAGGCAAATTATAATTGGCTATGTCATCCTGTTGGACTTTTTTGCTTATGCAGGGTCATCCCCAATCTTTTTGCTTCCTGCCTCCTATTTTTTTCTGACCTGTTGCTGTTGGCTTTTGATCTCTGAGCACTTTACCACTGCTAACCAGTGCTAAAGTGCATATGCTCTCTGTGTAAATTGTATGTAATTGGTTTATCCATGATTGGCATATTTGATTTACTAGTAAGTCCCTAGTAAAGTGCACTAGAGGTGCCAGGGCCTGTAAATCAAATGCTACTAGTGGGCCTGCAGCACTGGTTGTGCCACCCGCATAAGTAGCTCTGTAACCATGTCTCAGACCTGCCACTGCAGTGTCTGTGTGTGCAGTTTTAACTGTAAATTCGACTTGGAAAGTGTACCCACTTGCCAGGCCTAAACCTTCCCTTTGCTTACATGTCAGACACCCTTTAGGTAAGCTCTAGGTAGCCCCAAGGTCAGGGTGCAGTGTATGGTTAAGGTAGGACATATAGTAATGTGTTTTATATGTCCTGACAGTGAAATATTGCTAAATTTGTTTTTCACTGTTGCAAGGCCTGTCCCTCTCATAGGTTAACATGGGGGCTATCTTTAAATCTGATTAAAGTGTAGATTCCCTCTGGGAGTGGATGGACAGGTGGAGTTTGGGGTCTCTGGGCTCACAATTTAAAAATACATCTTTTAGTAAAGTTGATTTTAAGATTGTGCGTTTGAAAATGCCACTTTAAAAAAGTGAGCATATTCTTGCTTATACCATTTCTGTGACTCTGCCTGTTTGTGGATTCACTGTCTGGGCCAGTTTGACAGTTGGGCTGGTTGCACCTCACACTAGACAGTGACACGAAAGGAGCTGGGGTTTAGTCTGCATTTCCTGATGAGCCATCTGTGCTAGGAGGGAGGGGAGGAGTGGTCACTTACATCTGAAAGGGCTGTGCCTGTCCTCACACAATGCAATCTCCGACCCCGTGGTGAGTGTCTGGGGCCTGGCATGGGCAAGGCAGGATTTCACATTCAAAGGAGACTTTACTTTGAAGTAGACCTACTTAAAGGAGAAATTGGGTATAAGAAGGGCACCCAAAACCACAGACTTTAGAACACTTCTGGAAACAAGAGGAACCTCTGCCTGGAGAAGAGCTGAAGAGCTGAGGAGAAGTGCTGCCCTGCCTGTGACTGCTTTATGGAGCTATCCTGCAGTTGCTGCTTCTGCCAGAGTAAGAGGGCAAAGACTGGACTTTGTGTGCCTTTCATCTTGTGAAGAAATCTCCAAGGGCTTGAATTAGAGCTTGCCTCCTGTTGTTTGAAGTCTCAGGGACAGCAAAGACTTCTCTCTGCCAGCACCTGGAGTCTCTGGAGAGACTCCTGCTCTGACAAGTGGTGCCCTATCCAGTCCCTGGGCCCTTGAAAGGAAAGCTGGTGGAAATCCAAGGAAATCGACTTCGGACGACTTCGAACCGACGCCGCTGCTGAATCTGGTGACGCCGCCTGCACCCGACTCCGTGATCTTCGCTGGAACGTGACGACCTTCGCAGGCCTGATGCCGCTGCAGCCCCGCTGAAGTCCGTGACTCCGTGGAAGTCGCCACACCACTTCATGACCGATGCCGCTCGAAGTGCACGGATTCAGCGTTTCGCACAGACGCTGCGATCCCCGACTTCGCTCATCGACTTGTTTTCACTCTTCACCAAAGGCACTGTACTTAGGGGTCTATGCGACTCCGTATCCGACGCTGCTGGTGTCGGCTTTATGGGAACGACTCCATCATGACGCCATGTTAACACCACATCGAAGCATTTTGTGTTTCTAAGCGCTATTTTTTAGTTTAATCTTTAAAAATTCATAACTTGACTTGTGTATGTCAGAATTTTGTTGTTTTGGTCTTGTTTTGTTTAGATAAATATTTCCTATTTTTCTAAACTGTTGTTGTGTCATTTTGTACTGTTTTCATTACGTTCATGTGTGTTTGTGCAAATACTTTACACCTAGCACTCTGAAGTTAAGCCTACTGCTCTGCCAAGCTACCCAGGGGGTAAGCAGAGGTTAGCTGAGGGTGATTCTCTTTTACCCTTACTAGAGTGAGGGTCGTTGCTTGAACAGGGGGTAACCTGACTGTCAACCAAAGACCCCAGTTCTAACACATCCTATGTATAAGTCCCTAATATATGGAAGGTCATGTAGGTTTAGGGATCCCAGCATAGGTAGTGCACCCATAGGTGCACTGCTGAGGTGCCCCATGTCATTTTAAAGGCAGGCCTGCCTTCCTGGCTGCCATCAAATTAAAACTACATGCAAATTTGACTTCGGAATTAAAAGTACTTCCAAAGTCTTAAAGTACCCTATGTTTACATAACAGTCACCCCTAAGGTGTGCCCTATGTGCCCTCAGGGTTGGGTGCAGTGTATCTACATGCAGGGACCTTATAAATATGTTTTATAAGGCCTAGTGAGGAAAAACAGCCACATTTGTTTTCCCCTCATTGTAGTGAATAGGCGCCATAGGCTAAAATGGGGAGACTTTATTTTAATTAATAAAGCCTCCAAAGACGCCAGATATGGCACGTTTGGTCTCACACAGATTGTTATAATAAATGCAACAACTTGCCATTGTTGGATTTAATGTAACTAGTTCAGGAAAATAGTTCCTAAAAGTTACCAGTCTCTGCTCTGTAATGCCCTTTTCTGATTGGCCAGTCTCTGGCAGCCTGGCCAGGCTGTCTTGATGAGGTGTGAAGTGGCTTGAGCTGAACACAAAGGAAGTGCCTAGGAGAGAAGATCTGTCTCAGCAGATGGTGAAACGGGATGAGGAGAGCAGCCAAACTGGTCTTCAAAGGAGGGAAGGACATTTGGAGCAGCTCAGGACCTCCCTCATTTCCTTCAAACCCAGACACCAATGTGCCCTCTTGATTAGATTAAGAGAGGGCAGGAGAGGGATGTGTTAAGGATTTTTAGCCACAACAGTGGGTGGGCTCAGCCAGACATAACCTCCAAAATTCAATTTCTGCCATTTTGGATTTTTAAGGAATGTTGCTCCCTGTGATTGATTTTTGCCACACTTCCCAGGAAATGGTCATCCAAGAGGGTAGTGGCCTACCTGTGATTGGACAGTTGCCCCTCCTCCCGCCTTTCACCCCAGGAGCAAGGATAAATTTGCCAGAGATGTACCCACAACTCAGATCCCTACAAAGAACAACAACAGAAGAAGAAGGACTGCCCTGCTGTACTCCTGACCTGCACCTGGACACTGCACTCTGAAGGACTGCACCAGATGCACACTTGGGCTTTACCACTAAAGGGACTTTGCCTGTCTTCAAGTGGTTCAAGAAGGGACTTCCTGCTTGCTACATATGGAAAATAGCTAACCAGAGTCCCCTGCACCAAAATCTGAAGGAACTGACCGGCTGACCAGTGGCTACTGGTCATTTTTGTATTTGAGCCAGGTGCATTCTGTGAGTTGGAGTCCTAACCCTCAAGGAGCAACTCAGAGCTTCTAGAACCTTGGGATGAGCTGTGGACTCGTAAAGGACCTTCAAAGAACTTCTAGAAGAAGAACCAGACATTTGGAGGAGTTTAAAGAACATTTTGAAAAAGCTCCATATAGGGACAGACCCCCCTTGGTACGTCAAGCTGGCTTACCTCAACTGTGAACCGGCCTGACTTGCAGGTTCATCCCACTGAAAAGCTCTGGAGCCCCAGACTTCCAGGATTTTACCAGGAGCTCTTGTAAAGGTGGTCCGATGACCTTGCATCAAAATCGGCTTGCTGTGGAGGGTTGACCCCCATCAGTAGGAAAAAGTTCCAAAAAAGTGACAAAGTCTGAACGTAAAAAGTTGACTGGATCTTCCCTCGCAGCGCATTCAAGGAGGGCTCCAGGGAAGTCGGATCAAGACTTAGCTTTGGCCCCAGACGAAGATTTCTGTTCTGAAAAATTGTCTAAGTCCAAAGGTAGAATTTTTCACCAAGGTGTCCTGCACTGCGTATCCGAAGAAGGCTCCAGGGAGGTCCGATCGGATAGGTAACTTCGTCCCGCTGAAGAAAATCATCAAGAAAAAGACTAAGGGGGTCATTCCAATGTTGGCGGGTGGCGGAGGCCGCCCGCCAGAATTCCCCCCTCCAAAATACCGCGCCGCGGTCAAAAGACCGCGGCGGGTATTACAAATTTTCCCCTGGGCTGGCGGGCGGTTGCTGAAAAACCGCCCGCCAGCCCAGGGGAAAACGATCTTCCCACGAGGATGCCGGCTCGTAATCGAGCCGGCGGAGTGGGAAGGTGCGACGGGTGCAGTGGCACCTGTCGCGTATTTCAGTGTCTGCAAGGCAGACACTGAAATACTTTGCGGGGCCCTCTTACGGGGGCCCCGGCCCTCTTACGGGGGCCCCTTGTGCCCAGAGTGTTTCATCCTGTGAAGGACTGAGGTAGTGGATGCATGTCTCCACTGGTTCTGGAGGGGGACTGGTGCACACAGTGTTTCATCCTGTGAAGGACAGAGGTAGTGGAGGGATCTCTCCACTGGTTCAAGAGGGGGAATGGTGCCCAGACTTGATTAGTCTCCCCGTGACAGTTCCTGTCCCGTCACAGTCCCAGCTGCACATGGGATAACGATGCTTGATGTGGCGGTCTTTTCCTTCTTCTGCGGTGCATGCCCTGTTCAGCGGTCCCCGCGACCCCCCCTACCGCCATCCTGTTCATGGCGGCTTTCCCGCCATGAACAGGATGGCGGTAGGGGGGGTCGGAATCCTCATGGCTGCGGAGCGCGCTCCGCAGCCATGGAGGATTCACACGAGCAGCGGAAAGTCGGCGGGAGACCGCTGACTTTCCGCTTCTGACCGCGGCTGAACCGCCGCGGTCAGAATGCTCGTTGGAGCACCGCCAGCCTGTTGGCGGTGCTCCCGTGGTCGGTGGCCCTGGCGGCCACCGGCCGCCAGGGTCAGAATGACCCTCTAAGTCCGAAGGTAAACTTTTGACTGAGACCTCCTGCTTGCTGTAGGCGAGCAGGGCTCAATCGCGATCGGCCTCAAACTTTGACTTTGCCCCTGTCTAGTGTGACCAGATTGGCACTTTTAGTTTCTATGCACTAGAAAACATGAATTCTTTAAAAATTCGTATCTCTTGTTCCCCTTATCCGATTTAAATCATTTTGGTTTCATTTTAAAGATAAAAATATATTCTACTGTCATAAATTGGTGTTGGCTTTTTATTTTGTTTTGTGTTTTACTTATTCCCTGTTTTGTGATTTTTAAATTCTTCACACACCTGTCTCATAAGTTAAGCCTTGTTACTCGTTGCCAAGCTACCAAGAGTTGAGCACGGAATTTGTTTATTGAGACCTGACTGGACCTAGTGAGGATTAGCGCACTATTGCTAAGTGTAGGTACTTACCCGCCCTTACCAATAATCCACTTTCCAACAAGAAGGAATTATACAAGTAGAGGAAAGCTTCATAGGAACTGAACAACATGGGCAAAGAAGGGAAAGTATAAAGCTAGCAGAAACAAAAACAAGGCTATTGTAAGAAAGGAGTTTGTACAAAACGAACACCAGAAATAAGACACACATATTTTTTGGTTTATTATGGTAGTTTGTTTTGTTAAATTATTATGTTAATTACTGATTTTTGTTAGTTGTGTTGGTTTTTTGTGTTCACTAACCTCTATAAGTCCTTTGCAGGTTAGGACTCCTATAATATTTGAATATAGTATTTTGTATTTATAGAGTGGACCCTTATACTGAAAGCGTATAACTGTATTTGCATTTTTGCATTTATATACTGTAGTGTACCCATATACTGAAAGTATGTAAGGACATTTGGAGGTGTATAAGAGCATTTGGATGTGTAATGACTGTTGAAGGTTTAGTTCCTCCTCCAATATTTCTTGCTACTCCGGGCGAGCCACAGATACCATGGAAACAATGGAAAACATTGTTTATCACTTACATGTTGACAATTGGTGCTGACAAATCTGGTCTTGTAAGAAGGCAAGCAATTTTACTCTACCTCTCTTTATCGAAGGGTGACAGTTGCATGCAGATCTCCCAAAGATCTCTTTGCACACAAGAGATGGTCAACCCAGCAATGTTTATGAAATGACTTTGCATAAATTAGATGGTTGTGTTGCAGCAAAGGTAAACATGGTATTGGAGCAAACCAAGCTGTTTTCTTGTGTACAAGGAGCAGATGAAGACATTGCATCTTATGTGGCAGCATTAAGGGGTCTTTCCTTGACATGCCAGTTTGAGAATTTAAGTGATTCCCTTATACGAGATCAAATAATGCGGTGTACAGAAACTAAAAGAGTAAAAGAGAAGCTGCTAATTAAGGATCCCACTCTTGAGGAGGCCATAGAAATTGCCAAGGGTTTAGAGCACACACAACTATGGATGAAGGAGATGGATAAGAACAGTGGAAGCCAGTTATTAAAAGAACAGTCAGCCAAAGTGTCAGAGGTTTACATGCCAATAGATGAAGTTAAAAAGGTGAAACCTAGTGAGAAAACTCAGGCGCTAGACAAATCCAATGATAAAGCACAATTCTAATCAACACTTCCAAGAATGAATCCTAGAGCAATCAAGTGTTACCATTGTGGCGCTCCTGGCCAAATTGCATCTAGTACCATGTGTATGGCTAGGGATGTTTCAGGCAGAAGCTGTGGTAGGAAATGCCATTTTGTCAAGGTCTGTAGTACAAATAACTATTTGAGGAAGATACAGAAAATAGATGACACAAGAAAGTATTGAGAAACTAGTACTTGCTGTTGAGGATCTTGGGGATTGTGAACAGACTGTTAGTACTACCTCTCAGGTCAAAGGCATTGATAGGTAGAGTACGGACAAGTTGGAAAAACCACATCGTAATAAGAGTTTGGATAACTGTAATGTAAGGATGTGAGTGGACTCTGGAAGTTTACACCTTGTTGTCAAAGGACAAGAATTATAAGAATTGGAAAGAGGCAAATCTAGAGTGGAACAAATCTAACATCAGAGCCATGGGTTATGGTGGAAAAACCATAGAGATCATGGGAATGAAATGCATGGAAATAGGCTTTGAGGGCAGAAGAGGTCTAGGCTGAGTGTCTATAACTAAGCAGGGTTCAGATCTACTGGTGAGGTGGCATACAAAAGTTATGAACCCTAATGTCAAGAAACCGGTCATGACTGTGGAGGAGCAAAGCATGGAAGTGGGTGAAGAAACATAAGAAGAGAATGGAAATACATTAATGAAGATGTTTCCAGAGGTAATTATAGACAACTTGGGAAAATGTAAGGTTTCTCACGCCAAATTATTACAAAAAATAAGGCTTCCCTAGTGGTAGAGAGGGTAAGAAATGTTCTGCACTTAATAAGAGAGCCCTTACAGAAAGGAGCTGAAAAAGCTACTAGAGCAAGGTATAATAGTACCTATTGAATCTTGGAGTGGTTGACACCCATAATGGTGGCGCCAGGGAAGAGGGGCAAAATCCGGTTGTTTGTGGAGTTGTGTGACCTGAACAGAAATATATGGGTGGGCAGACAATCATTGTCAAATATTTCTGAGATGTTAACAGCCATCAGAGGTGGTGTATTTTTTAGTGTGACTGACATGTCTGCTGCATATCACCAGCTTGACTTGCATGAGGAATCCAAACACTTTAACTCGTTTGTCACACTGCCTGGGGCCTACCACTATTGTAGGATGCCTTTTGGGTTAGCATTGGCATCAGCGGTGTTTCAAAGGATGATGCCACCGATGTTCGACAGACTCAAGGAGGTTATATATTTCCAGGATGATGTTTTGATTTTGGGGAGAGGAATGAGAAGGAACATAATGAGTTGAAGGACAAGGTGATGAAATCACTGGAAGAGCACGGCTTGACAATAAAAACTGAAAATTGTCTATTCAAGGAAACACAAGTCACATACTTAGGGCATGAAATATCCAAGAATGTAACTAAACATAAAAAACTTTGTTATGGCTGTGGAGAATAATTCAACAACATGCTGCTTGGTGGCTCGTTACATAACGGACAGCAAGCACAGCCAATAGATGTACCCTTGTATTCCTGTTTTCAGTTTCTACTTATTGTAAGTTCAAGTGGGGGATTTTCAGGGGCATATTTAAGAGCCCCAGCTCCACTGGAGCATCACTTTTAGTGAAACTCCGGTGGCACAATGCACAGCACCATATTTACAAGGTGGCCTTAAGACACTTTTTGTGGCTTAACCCCATCTTGTAAATACAGCCCCTTCACACGCAGCACTTTGCGTGGAAGGGGAGTGCAATGGGTGTTGCTGTGGCCACAGCAACACCCATTGCATTTTGATGCTGCCCCATATTTACAAGTTTTCGTAAACCTGAGGCAGCAAAAATCTAACGCCACCCAAGGGGTGGCATAAAGCTTACATTTCTCCTCGTAATTTGCTCTTTCTATGTGTGCTGCACTCTGCAGCACACATAGAACAAATCGCCAATTAAGATTGTGTTTTGCAGGAAGGTGTTCCTTCCTGCACAAAACAATCTCCCCCTCAACGCAGCCATCATTGCACCGTGGCCAAGGCTGGCTGCATTTGCGCTCAGCAGCATATTTGGTGCCAGCGCATGGGAAAACACAGGGGTGCGCCGTAATCTAGTAAATATGGCGCATCCCTGTGTTTTGAAAATGACAATGCACGATGCTGCCAAACTTAACGTAGTGATGTGCAAGGTCATTTTCACTTAAATCTGGCCCTAAGTGTTTCCAGTGTTTTCAAAAATTGAAAAATCTGATGTTTTAATTGTTTATGATTTGGTCCGTAAAAATCCATGTGAACTGTGTTTTCCAATGCTGGTAAGGAATTTGGTTTATATATCCTTCAGTCCCTTTCTCATTCTAATTGGCAATCTTCCTTCCTTTCTTCCTTCCTTCTTTCCTGCTCCTAATTCCCTTCGCTCTACCCTTTTCATGAATTGTCTCTTTTTATTATGTACCTAAACACTCTCCCTCAACACTCAAACTGCTCTTTCTAGCAGTTCAGTCCTATCTGCGTGAAGGGATGGAGAGATAGTTGCTCCTTAATAAGATTTGATTACTATAAATAAAATATCGAAGGGGAGAATTTAACACATCTACCTGCTGCTCTGTTCTATAGACAAATGACAAAGATTGACGGAATGAAAATTCTCAACTCAAAAGATAACACATATATTGTTGGGTGTATGGTGTTCTATTATTGGACACTAGTGTCACACTGCCCTTTTCTTTATCTCTAGATATCAATAAATGTAGTATTTTTGTATTTGATCTGGACCTATTTCTACTCCACCTGGTCATAGGAAAGAAGTCTGCTAATCAATCAATATGGATACTGTTAGCTGTAAGATCACTGCTGAAAGCAAACCCGACTGCTGTTTCAAGAAGGTGCTGAGGTAGTAAAAAAAACGTCAGGACTTGCAGGGTGTCTTGTTTTGGTTGCCTGTGCAGTTCAATTTATAAATAAAGTTTGTGCTCCGGGCAGCTTTCAATTTTTTGGTTTATTTTCAATCTTGGGAGAAGGAATAAGCATAGTTTATTATGCTTCTATTAAACAGTGAAACTGACCATAATGCAGGGGACTTTGCCAAGTGTCAGGCCTTGTTTTGACAGGAATATAGGTCGAACTCGGCGATCTTGCGGCTGTATAGTGAACTTCTACGTTTCTGTGTTTGCTCAAAACTGGTCAATCTAGCTGTTTTCGATGAAATTGTTCTGTCATATATGACAACTGTTAAGTGGAAGGATCAGGCAGAGAGTGAGAGATGATTGTCCGCATATGCACTTCGATGCAACATCAGTAGAAAGATACATGCCATCTGATGAAACAAGATGCGACTGAAATGCTTCTTGGGCATAACAAACACAAAAGTATGGGGAAAGTTCATGAACTGGAAGTGTGAAAGACAAGAAAGCCATCTACTCATGAGCAATGGACAGACTGAAAGCCCAGTCTATGTATTGTTTACAAAATTTCTTTGTAAGTGAATCCTAAAAAAAAAAAAAAACACCACCAGTCTAACAGAGGATATCTACCCAAAACATAAGTGGACAGGAATGCTTACATCAAAACTCTAGTTTAGATTAAGATTGTTTATAAGGACCACTTGAATTTGCTATTTTCAGAAAGACTGATCTTCAGACTTTGTTGGTGGATGGTACATCAATGGGGCCCTAACAGATTTGTCTCAAAAGACTTTGATGAGCTGATAAGTCACTTAAAGCTTCTATAGACTATCTTGCACCAAAGTGTTCTTTCTTGTTTCAAATGTGTTTTTATACATAGACACGTTTAATCAGAAACATACACTTTCAAAAAATTCAGCTCAAAGGGCCTGACCAACATATTTTTCAATCAAAGCTAGACAGCTCACAGTTTCAAGTTACACTCATTCCCACACAGTGTAATATGACTTGTTGTGCTAGAAGCAGTTCCGTGCAGTGGCTAGGGCACAACTTATCATAAGCAGAAACAGCGCAAACCTAGGACCTGATTTATACTTTTCAGTGCAAAACTGCACTAATGCAGTTTTGCACCAAAAAGTTTAGCACCGACTTGCACCATTTATGTGCTCCAGCCGGGCACCATATTTATGGAATGGTGCAAGCCGTTGCAAAGGGTAGGCTAGTGTAAAAAAAAAATGACGTTAGTCGGGTGGGGCTGGCGGTATGGAAGAAGAGGGTTTTGCACCAAAAAATGACATAGGTTAGAGTAAAAAAAACAAGACTCTAACCTGCCTAGAGTTATTTTCTGATGCAAAACCATCCATACCACATGACCCCTGTCTTAGAAAAGACAGGAGTCATGTCCACCACCCCAGTGGCCAGCACAGAGGACCAGGGTCCGCTGGGCATGGCCATTGCACCCAGTGCCATGTAGGGGGGGCCATTTCAGGGGCCCCATTGGCACTTTAAAATAAATACTTACCTGGACTTACCTATACTTACCTGGGATGGGGTCCCCCATCCTCCACTGTCCATCTGGTGTGGGTGGGGGTATCCCTGGGGCCCACCCCCATGGTGGAGTCAACCATGGAAATATGCCCACAGGTCCAATAATGCCTGCCATGATCCAGGTGTTAAAAAATGGTGCAAAACAAGCTTTGCACCATTTTTTGACACCTCCTCCCTCCCGTGCGTGATTTTAGCACGAGGGAATAAATGTGACGCTAAGGCCATAGAGTCATTTTTTGCCCGGGAACACCTACTTTGCATCCCATTGACACAAAGTAGGTTTCCATGTCCAAAAAATGACTTTAACTCCATAACTTTGGTGCTAGATGGGTCTAGCGCCAAAGTATAAATATGGAGTTAGTTTTGCACCTAATTTGCGTTAAAACAATGATGCTAATTTGAAGCAAACAGAGTATAAATATGGGCCTTGGTTCTATGGATGGTTAATCTAAATTTTTACCATCTACCCTCTCCCGTCATGATTGAGACTTCTCTCAGTATCATTGTAGCTTCTCATGCCCAAAATTCAACAAATACAGCTTTTTGATTCAGGTTTAATATTCAAGTTGTACAAATAGTTTATTGTTACAAAGGAACATCTGACTATGATTGTGAATAATTATCAGTGAGTGGCCTGTACTATTCGTCCAAAATATGCATTGCATGTTTTCTGATGTTAATTCAAGCTGGGTTTATGTCACTTGCATAATATAATACTAGTGGTAACATTAAATAACGAGGAGTTTAGCTTAACCTCAAGAAGCAGACCATATGTATGTGACATATAGGAGGGGGTGCAACAACACTACTTTGACTTTATTAGTTGCTCTTTCTGCTTCACAGTCACTTTTTAGTCCTTCTTATTGCTCCAGTACTGACACAACTTAGTTTATAATGCTTGAGAAAAACAATTACCCAATATTTACCAACTGTATTTACATATGTCTTAATTCATTTAGTGCTACTACCAACTGTTTCTTCTAGGATCCATCAAACCTCAATGGTCAGATTCTTTCCCACTGCCTGCTCTGTCTTAAAGTGGTTGCTCCTCCACTTCCTGCTCCAGACTTTTCTTCCGGTCCATGTAAAGGGATGATCTATTTAGAGGGTTTTCTGTGGCACCTTTCCAGTTAGGGCATAGAAAGGAAGTAGGGCCTTAAAACTCTGGTCTGCTCACTCCAACTTAGTTATCTTTGATCCACTCCCATGCCACTCTTCTATATTACCAAAAATAAATGCATTCTTCAATAGATGCAGATTAACCTGGTCCCCCAGATAAACCAAATACTCTGAGTCTATGCATCCAGCTCTAGGTAAGCTACGTATTCTGGTGTCCTAGGATGACCCCATTGAGCCATGCTTTTACCACACCCATAATACTCAAGGACCCATGGCCTCTGCACAATGCTTTGGTTGCCTCCAGGCAGAGGAGGCATCACACGTCTTGATGAACCACTCACCACCCCAGGTAGCACATTGGGGTGATGCACCTGGTTTTATATTTGCAGCTGAGGATATCCCTTTCTCAAGATGATCTTCTTGATTCCTTGCAAGATCAGCAATGAATCTACAATCACTAAATTCTTCAGAGTGGTATTCTTGGGGTCTGGCCAAGCCAGGCACAAACAGAAAACCGATTTTCAATCCTGCTTTGTACATTTTGAGCAAATAGTGGTTCCCATAATACTGCTGCTGTTCCTTTCTCTTCCACTGCATTTGAACCACTCACTTTACATTGTGAGGTCTTAGCACTCCCCTGTTGCACGCAGTGAGCAGCATTTGTTGGTAAAGAAACAGCCACAGTTTCCATGCTTCACATTAATTTTTCTCAAATTCGCAAGGTGTTCCCAGACAACCATGTTTAAGTCTGTTGGAGGTGATGACGCAGAAACGAAGGTTTTACATTTATTAGCGCATAAACGTAGTGCCGCAATAATCAAGTGTGACTTTAACCGAACTAATAAAGATTGTACGGGGACAAATGTGCCCTCAGAGTAGTTCGCCAACATTTATAAGCGTGCTTTATATAACGTGATGTATTAGAATTGTACTAATCTGACATAACCGTAAACGTGTGCCATGATTTGCTTGTTTGAAATGTTTTAACTTAGCATAACTTTAGTGGAGGCTTCGGCCTAGTTGCCTTGTCTCACGGTTTAGATGCTCGTGTTTTTCTAATGTGCTAATAAAACGTGTATTCTTGCTTGAAGCTGTACTTTTCCAGTGAGATCGGTTCACATGCTTATCTTTAAGGTTTCGTGCCAGCCTGGCATCTTCTTCTTTGCTCCAAGGTCAATCTGCAGGTGCAGACAATGGAAGCTCTGAAAGTGAGTTAATTGGTAAAATATGTTGCAACTTACGTTCCCGACTCCAAGGATAATGTATGCCTAGGTAGAAGCTTGTGAATTGTTGTTTTTGATTGGACAATTTGAAGCCAACCTATGAACCCTCCAATGGAAGACCCTACTGGATTTGAACTGTTGTTTATAAAAACCTGGTGCACAAGAAGAAAGCAGCTATTAGCCATTGGCCATTAGCCATTACCCGCCATTTGCAGGACATTGCAGCCATTATGGCCCATCTTGCCGACTTCGTCATTTTGCCATCTTCTACGATGCCAATTGATGTCCGACGCCATTTTGAATGAGACTTTGATGCTTTCTCTAATCGAGAGAAAGAGACTTTAAGTAATTCTCGCCCTAGAGACTTTAACTTTGATCTGCCCCTTTGCATAAAGTAGTAGTTTTGTCCTTTTATCTTGCCGCTGTGAGGCAATTGCCCCGTCCACCCTACCCCTTTGCCCCGTCCCATGCTGATCGAAACCGGTACCTGTGAGACGAAGACTTCCTTGAATGCTGATTGAATTTGGTAAATATGAAAGGAAAATGTACAATTGCATTGTGTTTCTTTTTAGGTAACCAACTGCTGATTTTTGATAAGAGCCCTAGTTAGGAGTTTTCCAAATCAATGTTGCTAAATTGTTTTTGCATGAAGTCCCACATGCAGATGCTAATTTGAGGTTAGATGAGGATTCATTTGTTGCACGATGCAATTTGAGACCTTGTTATGCTGACTAATGTATGCATTTAGCCCATTACAGATTATAGTTTTAGTGGTTTGCGTTGCTATTATCGAATGCATTGTTATTCAAATGCTGCATAGATTGCATCTTTTTGCCGTTATGGACAGCTATTAATGTTCATTTACATATATCATTTGGTGTTGAGACACATTTATATCGTGCTAGCTTTGTTAATATAGGGAAATAAATTCATTAACTTTGAATGAACTGGTGTGGTTATTCATGGCCGAAAGGTCATGGTTCGCCGAAATGTTTTCTGGATTAATTGTGAAGTGTTATGTTGATCAGGGCATTGCTTATGTTCGTTATTGATTATTGATTTGATTAAATTGACTAATCTCGGGTGAAGAGAGCCCCACTTGGTCAAAAGATTCATCGACCCAAGAGCGTCCAAATACAGGTAATTTATTAGGAAGGAACGCTCTATCAGTAGATGGTAGCAGAGGACGGTTTGGCACTTTGGGACCCCACTCGAGAGTTAACGGTTTGGCACTTTGGGACCCCACTCGAGAGGTAATGGTTACGCCCTTTGGGACCCCACTCGAGAGGTAACGGTTTCGCCCTTTGGGACCCCGCTCGAGAGGTAACGGTTGCGCTCTTTGAGACCCCACTCGAGAGGTATATGGTGTTGAATTAGATTTTTCTTGGGTAAAACAGATTGAGAGAATGATGATGCCCTAAGTCCCCCGCGACTTTCCCGTGATCTCGGAGCTTGCGAATGGAGAGAATGGAGGTGTGAAATCGCGTTGGCGGTACTAGTGACGGTATGAGTGAAGTCAGGGTTTTGCGCTTGCACAGCTTATTGCCGCAGATTGTTTGAAAAGGTTGCGAGGATTTTAGAGAATAGCGGAGGTGCGACTCCGAGTGTGAGAGTAGGGAAGTCGTCGAACTTCATGTGCATGTGGCGCTTTGTGCAGAAAAAGGTCCACGTGGTTGTTGTTGTTGAGACGGGCCCTGCGAGGTCAAGAGACTCCGGAGTATGTTGAAAAGTGTATGAGACACTTGTTTTATGTTGTGGTCTGGTCGGTTTAATAGGTTGACCGGGCGTGGTCAACGAGTCGGTACGTGTGTTAAGGGAGTGAAAGAAAACTTCGACTTCGGGCTTTGACAAATTCTAAGTGCACTAGAATAGATCATTGACAAGTTGAGAGCAGAGTCTGCGGGTCAGGATTTGCTTGCGAAAGTGGGTACCGAGAAAGATGGAATAACTGCCGAGGCTAGTGAAAAATCCCTAAGGTCCTGAAGCGATTGTGTTACCCTTCCTGTAGTAAACCGACAGATCTGTTTTATTATTATTTGGTTGCTCGCGATACATGCCAGAAGTTGTTACGAGAGGAGCGGAGTGAAGGAGGACAAGCCGCGAGGCTTTGTTAGCCGCAGTGTGTGTGAGTGTGACGTCACTAGGAGCCGAGCTGGGATAGGTTGGTTGCAAAGAAGGGCCGAGCACGGATTGGACGCAGTCCGTGGGGCTCGATTGGAAGGGGAAAGGCAAGTGAAGAGTATTCCGGGAATTAAAGTCACTTATTGATTACAAACTTTGTGAAATAAAAGACGAGAAAATGAAATTTTTTAAAGCATTAAAGAGTGCGATGAAGGGGGAGTCTTACATTAAAGCGAGCGTAGGAGAGGAGACGCCACCCGAAGGTACACCAGCTTATATTGTAATGGAGGAAAGGGGGGTAGCTCCGTGCCTTTGGCTAAAGCAATGGCACAAGCTGACAGAGAGACATGGGAGCGTAGCGTTCCCGATCCATGGGACATTCAATATAAGGATCCTAGAGAATTTGAGATTTGCGATGTACGACATGAAGGTACCTCCAAGGCCAGCACAGTTTGAGGCTCTAGCGATTTGGGAACTAATGGCTAGACAGCAACAGCAAAAGAAGTTCGAGGCCAGGATAAGAAAGGTAGAAAAGACTCTAGCGGACGCTAGGTGGGATAATGCACAGAAGGTGTGGAGGTCAGATATATTGCAGGGGATAAAATTGTTTCCCGCAATTGCTAAGGAAGAAGAGGCGACAGGCAAGAAAGCTACCTGTAAGACAAACAGGAGGTGTTCCAAAGATAGAGAGGACGAGGAAAAGTTAAGGAGAGAAGACGAGTCAGAGGATGAGGAGTTCATCATGCAATTGCTGAACGACCGTCCACCATCTTATGCAGAGAGTGAACAAGGTCCAAGTACCAGTTCTGCCCCTCCGGCACCGGTACAGAATAATGAAACTCCGAGTTCAGAAACGCCATCGGGATCTAAGGACCCGAGTTTACTGTTCACCCCGCAGATACCGCAGGTTAGGAGAATATATCCAGATGTGCCTATATTGAAAACAGCAGAAAATTATCAGCCGCAGGTCCCAAGGTACTACAGCAGTGACAACAGTACGGGAATGATTCTAGATCCAACCGTAATGGGAGTACAGAATGGTCGCAACCCAACATTGGCACAAGCTGAATCAACCCAGTTTTTGATGCCTCAAAAGCAGATGCAGGGGGGAACAGCACATGCTCAGATGACGGGGAGTCAGACGGGCATGCCGGCAATGATGACCCATAGTGTGGGAATGAACAGGCCTCAGAACCTGGGGAATGGACAGAACCCAGATGCGATATCCCTACCCATTACTGTAGGTCCACCGGTACCTTTGTACATTCAGCCTAACTCAGGTATGAGCGGTCAAGGATCAATGGTGCAGAGTGGGACGGAAAGGAGGTGCATAGAAAACACTCCAGAGACAACTCCGATAGCGGCTCTGCCAACTGGATCTGGGTCCTTGATGGAGTTTAGTCCCATATGTGCTCAGTCAACAGTGGTGAGGTCGAGTCCCCCACTGATGATACCGCTATCATCGAACACTGAAAAGTTGCCGCAACCATCAATGGCAGTCGATGTGAATGCTACACTGATGGGGTTGAATGCGCAACAGCTGACACAGTGGTTCAACAGTCTGAATTCCACAAAAAGCTCAGCCAGTGGGAAGGGAGAAGACTATCTGAATAAGGTCAGGTTGAACATGGAAGCAGAAGAATTGGTGGAAGGGACTATGGGTTTGAATAGGTTAGAGTCCTACTCGGAAGAAGAGCTGAGGTATCTATGTCCTAGGATTACGAGAGAAGTGAACAAGGTACATAGAAGGTTGCAAGAAATAGCTGACAAAAACGGGGTTGAGATAGGCAAGCCAAAACACTTGAGCAGGAGCTATAGATTGGATTTCGGGACCACAGACTTTGAACACATGAGGTCAGCAGGCATGAAAACGCACCTTAGAGAATTGCTGCAGAGTGCACAAGTGTGGAGGTGCTTAGACAAATGGGAAAGTAGATGGGCAAAGAAAAAGGAAAAGAGGAAAGACAGTGTCCCAGAGCATAAGGAGAAAAGACCACAAAGTAGTGATGCAATAACCATGTTACCAATGAGGGAGACAGCAGGGGGAAAATTAATACATGTACCGTGGCACAGAAGCGACATTCAGTCTTTTACGGATGATTTTCCCAAACTGAGAGAGAAACCGATTGAATGGTATCAACAGACTGATAGGTTTGTGAAGCTTGCAAAATGTCTTTGGGAAGACCTGAACACCCTCTTTGAGATTTTGGTTCCGGCAGATTTGTGGGAAGACTGCAAAAGGGCTGTAGGTTGGCCGACAAGTGAACCAGAGAGAGACAGGGATACGGGTGCACCATCACCTATGGTAATGAGCTTGTACTATAAGGTGATTGAGCATTTGAAGATGAAGGTTGCCTCGAAAAATGTGGATTGGCAGAAGATTGATCGAACTGCCCAAGAGGCTAAAGAGTCGATTCATGGTTACTATGAGAGGTTGTTGAAGGCGTTCAAGAACTACAGTGGCACGGAAACAATAGAGGCGAAGGACATGCTTCATTTTGTGTTTAGATTTGTGGAAGGGCTGAGACCAGAGATAAGTCAGATGATAAAGACGCATTTGATTTGTTGGCAGTCGAAACCTATTGATGAGGTGTTGAATTATGCGAAATACTGTAGCGACGAAATTGAAGTGAAACAGAAAAGGTTGAAAGAGAAAGTGATGGTGATGCAACTTAAAGCAGCTCAGACAGGTCTGCAAGGGTTGCAAGGGTTCCAACAGCAGATACCGCAGCCGCAGCCGCAGGGAAATATGGTGTTTCAGCCACAAGCGAGAGGCAGAGGCAGAGGAGGCTTTGGGAGTAATGGTCCGGATTTGAACACTGTTGCAATTCCGAATGGTGTGCAGGCAATGAAAAGGGTGATGCCGTGTCACGTGTGCGGAATCGTCGGGCATTGGAAACGCGAGTGCCCGATGGTGGTGCAGGAAGGTGCAGGTGTTGGTCAGCAAAACAATGATGTCAATGCATTCCAGACAATGAGGGGACCGAAAATGAGAGGTCCAAACCCAAATTTTCAGACCATAAATCAGCTGCAGGGATTACAGCCCATGCAGCCGCAGCAGATGCAGATGCCCCGTATGCAGATGACGCAAATGCAGCCAATGCAACAGCAGTTTCCCATGGTACCTAATCAGCAAATGCAAATACCTTTGGCACCAGTGAGTCAGCAACAAGTGATGGTTCCTCCACAGGTCTTGGGTCAGGTGATGAATACAAATGGCACCGTACAACAGTTCCCATTACACAGTGAGAATGGAATAAACAATGTATGGGAGAGTGAAAGTTCAGATGAGGAGGGAAATTGTGTGCTTGCAGCATCCTTGGAAGTTGATCAAAAGGGTCCATATGTGGAGGGAAGAGTTATGGGTCATCGTGTTTCATTCTTGGTTGACACAGGAGCCACACGTTCAACTGTTAGGAGCATTGAAGTACCAAATTTGCCACTCTCAGGGAGAACAGTTCAAGTAGTGGGAGTAGCAAACAGGCACCTGACGAACCCAATCACAGATCCAGTACAAGTCAGAATTGGTAACTATCAAGGGTCACATCATTTTGTGGTATGTGACTCAAGCCCGATAGCACTGTTAGGGAGAGACCTATTGTGCAAATTGGGATGTTCGATTATGTGTTCGAACGATGGAATTAGAATTCAGACGAGCAGTGATGGGGAAGAAGAGGACAGTGTAGAAGGGGATGAGATGGAAACTGTCGATGAAGAATATCCTCTGATTAACCTTTTTCCGATGATAACTGAAGAAGATATTCCAGCTGAATTACGGGAAACAGTCGGAAAGGAAGTGTGGGATATGACAGGAAAAGAGGTGGGATTGGTGAAAGGAGTGGAACCAGTAAAAGTGACCGTAAAACCCAATGTAACCTTTCCCCAGACCCCACAATACCACATGGCACAAGACACCCTCATGAAAGTCGCCCAACTCATTGACGAGTTTGTAAAACAGGGAGTACTGAAAGAAGTGTTAAGCAGTCCATGTAATTCACCAATCATGGGACTAATAAAGCCGAGTGGAAAGGTCCGAATCGTGCAGGACTTGAGGAAAATAAATGACATCATAATTAAATGCTGCCCTGTAGTACCGAATCCAGCTGTGATAATGTTTCAAGTCCCTTGCGATGCCGAGTGGTTCTCAGTCATTGACTTGTCACAAGCATTCTTTTCGGTGCCTCTTCATGAGGACAGCCAATTTCTCTTTTGTTTCAAATTCTTAGACAGAGTTTACAGTTGGTGTCGAATTCCTCAAGGGTTTTCGGAGTCACCGTCAATTTTCAATCAGATTCTAAAGAAAGACTTGGAAGCGTTAGAATTGCCATTCGAGTCAACCCTAGTACAGTACATCGATGACTTACTGATTGCATCTAAGACAGAAAGTGGCTGCACAGCCGACACCATTGCTCTACTGAACCATTTGGGAAGGAATGGACACAAGGTGTCTCCTTCAAAGTTGCAGTTCTGTCAGAAGAAAGTAAAATACTTGGGTCATCAAATAGAGAAAGGGTCACGGAGAATAATGAAGGAAAGAATAACAAGTGTACTTCAAATGAGTCCACCAAAGACAAGGAGGGAGGTGAGGAAGTTTTTGGGGATGGTGAGCTACTGTCGCCAGTGGATTCCCAACTTTTCAACTCT
The DNA here is from genome assembly GCF_031143425.1 of Pleurodeles waltl. Lineage (NCBI taxonomy): Eukaryota > Metazoa > Chordata > Amphibia > Caudata > Salamandridae > Pleurodeles > Pleurodeles waltl. Next base: position 283,822,136 of record NC_090450.1, read on the forward strand.
AGCAAAGCCTTTACTGAAACTGACCCAGAAGGATGCCTTGGATGAAATTGAGCTGAAAGGAGATGAGATGGATGCTTTTATTGAATTGAAAGAATGCATGTGCAGGGCTCCAGCTTTAGGTATGCCTGATTACACAAAGCCTTTCACATTGTTTTGTCATGAACGTGATGCATGTTCTTTGTCTGTCTTGACCCAAGCCCATGGTGGCATAAACAGACCAGTAGCGTATTTTTCAACTACTTTGGATCCGGTCGCAGCAGCACTGCCAGGGTGTTTGCGCGCCGTAGCAGCAGTTGGTATCAGCCTCACTCAGAGTGAAGGAATAGTGATGGGACACCCATTAACAGTCGTGGTCCCTCACTCAGTTGAGATACTTTTGACCCGCTCCCGAACGCAACACATGACTGGAGCAAGACTCACAAGGTATGAAACAATAATTCTGGGCTCACGAATGTGCAGCTGAAAAGGTGCACTACGTTGAATCCAGCAACCTTGCTTCCCGGTGAAAATGCTGAAATTGAGAACGCTGAAGACGTCGAGCACGACTGCCTTCAGGTGACTGAATTTTGCACAAAACCCCGACCTGATATTAGGGATACTAAGCTTGATGAAAATGACCATATTATTTTTGTTGATGGTTCTTGTCTAAGAGATGGGTTGGGAATTTTGAAAGCAGGATATGCTGTATGTACTGTAACAGGTGTCTTGGAAGCATTCTTGCTTCAAGGAGTCTATTCCGCACAAGTAGCAGAGCTTGTAGCCCTTACAAGAGCATGCCAACTGTCTACATTGATGAAGGTTACCATTTACACTGACAGTCAGTACGGGTTTGGAATTGTGCACGACTTTGGGCAACTATGGTCACAGAGAAGTTTCCTGACCTCTTCAGGGTCCCCAGTGAAAAACGGGGAGAGAATAAGGGAATTGTTACACGCCATTCAGATGCCAGCCGAAATTGCAGTGGTAAAGTGTAGTGCTCATACAAAAGGACAGGACTATGTTTCCCTGGGAAATGCATATGCGGATCAAGTCGCAAGATTTTGTGCCTTGAACTGTATATTGCTCAGGGATGAATGGAATTTGATAAGTGAACCAGAACTCGAACCAGCTGAAGCATTTGCCTTGAAGGTCGTGGATACAATGGATGAACTAAAAGCATTACAGAATAGCGTCAGGGAGGATGAAAGAGTTTCCTGGATTAAGTCACAATGTACAAGGAGACCAGATGAGTTATGGGTTTCAAATGAAGGAAAATTTGTTTTACCAAGTAGTCTCTTATCGCAGCTAGCGCGGTTCTATCATGGGCAGGCTCACCTAGGGAGAGATGCCATGATAAGATTGTTCAAAACTGATTGGTTTAACCCCAGATTCCGTCAAGTTGCAGAAGCAGTTTGCCATCGTTGTGTCATTTGTCAGCAGATGAACCCAGGAAAGGGAACGGTTGTGAACATGAGCCACATTGGCAGGGCGAGTGGCCCGTTCAGCAGAATGCAGATGGACTTTATTGAGATGCCTGTGCATGGAGGTCTGAAGTATGTGTTGGTGATTGTGTGCATTTTTAGTCACTGGATTGAAGCATACCCCACACGTAGAAATGACAGCCTTACAGTTGCAAAACTATTGTTGAGCGAGTTGATACCACGTTTCGGATTCCCGATCTCTTTAGAATCAGATATAGGAAGTCACTTCAATAACGAGGTGATAAAGTTACTTTGCGCAGCGCTGAACATTGAGCAAAAACTGCATTGTAGCTATCGCCCTGAAGCCTCAGGACTGGTGGAACAGATGAATGGTACACTGAAATCAAGAATGGCGAAAATATGTGCATCGACAAATTTGAAATGGCCTGACGCATTGCCTTTGGTGTTAATGTCAATGAGAAACACCCCTGACAGAAAGACTGGATTGTCCCCGCACGAAATTCTCATGGGCAGGGCCATGAGACTTCCTGCAGTTCCCGCAAACGCGCTTTTGAATATTACAGATGATATGGTGTTAGACTACTGCAAAGGTCTGGCTGACGTGGTTCGCTCTTTCTCTCACCAGGTGGAAGCAACCACCTTGTCACCGATCCAAGGTCCAGGACACACACTGAAAGCAGGTGACTGGGTCGTGATAAAGAAGCATGTGAGGAAGTCGTGTCTGGAACCCCGTTGGAAAGGCCCTTTCCAAGTGATCCTGACGGCCACTACCGCTGTGAAGTGTGCGGGAGTTCCCAACTGGATTCACGCCAGTCATACAAAGAAGGTGTTGTGTCCCACAGATGAGGAAGTTGAAGCGCTGAAACTGCCAGTACCTGATAACAAAGTGCCGAGCGCTGAGACAGAGCAAAACAGAACTAGAAGCGAACAGGCAGAAATAGAAGAGAGAGAAATATTCTCTGAGGACGAAACAACCGATTCACTTGGGGAAGACCAAGGAGAAACCTCAGACAGCGACGAAGCAGCTGAAGGTAACAAAGAGCCTGAAGCAGCTGAAGGTAACAAAGAGCCTGAAGAAAGTAACGGTGACAAAGGGCTCGAAAGAGGTGAAGAAGCAGGAGAGCCTGATCAGAGGAGGGCTTTCCCAGAAGCAGACGGTACAGAAAAAGAAAAGGAAAACCTGATTGACTCCCCAGAAGGAGGGGACAAGGCAGAACAGAACGAAACTGTTCAAACTTCCTCAGAAGAGATCGCAGGTCCATCAAGTGGACACAGTGCAAAGAGAAGACCAAGTATATCACCAGTAAAACTAAGAACTAGAGAAACGTTGAACGACAGTGAAGGGCCAAGAGTGAAAGAGAAAAGAAAGGAAGTGTCTGTCGTGGTACCAACATCAAGTGAAGAAAAAGACTTGGCCAAAGAGGAAAGTACCAGTGAGGCAGAATCGAAGAGAGATGCAAAATTGAAAAGGAAAAGGATACCAAACAGGAGATATTCCGGTCCAGAATGGGCATATGTAGTCAATGACGATTGGACCGACGAATTTGTATCTCTTAGCCTCGAGAACGAAGAAGAAGAGATACCAATAGAAAAGAAAAGTTTTATGGACACTATTGATTGAAAGGGTGATAAATGACATTGCTTGCTATAATCTAACGTGATACAACCAGCTGAGACATTGCTAAACCGGATGAGACATTTGCTAACTTGATAAGACTTTGATTACCTGATTGACTCTTAAACCCGATTTGAGACAATGTTGCTAACTGATAAAAGACTGAGTTATTGCCGAATTGAGACAAATGCTGCTAACCGATAAGTGACTGGGCTCCTGAAGAAAACTGTGTGAACATTGCGCTCGTTCAGCTTTGTAACTAATTGCTAAATCGTTTCTTTATAAGTGCTTCTAGCTCTCTGATTCTATACAGATCATGACTAAGTACGCTACACAAAACAGTAGAGTGAAATATTGTAAATATGCGTGTATAGGCTTGATAACTGCATGTGTACTAATAATAGTGGCAATAGTGCTTGCAACGCGTGGTAAGGGTGAGAATGAGAAAATTGATGCTTCTACTTCTGCTCCTGTTACTGTCACTGAACTAACCGCATTGAAAAGACTAGAATTAGATGAGAGACACTTGCATGATAAGAAGGAACTTTCGTATAATGTTTTCTATCGCCTACTAACAGAATATGTTGAGACTATGGATGCGAAAGATTGTTATGTGTGTACACAGATACCGACATCGGTAACGGAAGGGGTGACTTATCACCACATGCCTCTTACATATGGGATTACATGTAGTTTAGTAACTTCTAGATTTTATGGTCAAACTAACATACAGTATTTTTATTCAAATTATGATGTTACCTTTGCATATGTTCCTATAATAACGCAACTAAGCCAGATTGCTAAAGATTGGGATGCTAAAATAATGAGGGAATTTTTCGAGCCAATGCAACCTTTTGAAACAGCTCACGCTCATAGGGAAAACCTTACCTGCTCGCTCTCTGCAGTAGAAATAAGTTTTTTAGATCGCACAGATGATAGAAGGGCACAAATGAATGCGAAATTAGAAAAAGAGCTAAGTAAGAGGAGTTCAGTAGATAATTATGCTTTTGCCGCAATAAAAACACAAGGAAAAATAGCTTTAGACGCTTGGCATGTAGGGAAATTTTGTATATATCGTGGTGAATCTTATTATGATAACATTTTCGTGGGAGCGAGTGAATGTAAACATACGTTTATCTTTAAGGCCAAATGGACATTCATGCTGAACGGACTTGACCCTGTCATACCTGGTGTATATTACATTTGTGGGCATAATGCCTATTATCGTCTTCCAAAGGGATGGTGGGGGAGATGTTATTTGGGTATAGTGTTCCCAAAGGTTTATCAACTGGATGACCTATCGGTGATTCCAAAGACGTCTGGACCTCATCGTATCCAGAAAAGAGAGACCGCATCTGCTGTGGTAGGAGATATATTTGGAGCCATGATTCCTTCATTGGGAGTTGTGTTGAATTCCATCAAAATAAGAAAGTTGTCTACTATAGTGGATAACATGTTGACAAAGTTTTCAGGTGCTATAATCCTGATGGATGCTGAACTTGCAGCAGAAAGAGCTATGACTCTTCAAAACAGGCTTGCCCTAGACATTCTTTTAGCAAAGGATGGCGGCGTTTGCAAAATGCTTGGTGCGCGTCACTGTTGCACGTATATACCAGACAACAGTGTGAAGATTAAAACAATGCTTGCAAATCTAACAAAAGAGAGTGCAGACTTGAAGGAATTGAAAGAACCAGGAGTTTGGGAGAAGGTTGGAAAGGGAGTTGCTTCAGTGGGAAAGTGGCTTGGTGGCATTTGGAATGGAATATTACTAAAAGTAATCCAGGGAATACTAATAGTACTAATTTGCATCTTTGGGATTTGGGGAATAAAGAGGGGAATACTAATGATCATGGCAAGAATTAAGAGAAGGAAGGAAGAGAAAATGATGAAAAGAATGGCAGAAGAATACAAGGCAAGAACAAGGGGAACTAAAAGGCAGAGAGAACTGACAGAATTTTAATGGAATAAAATTTGTGGGAATAGTTTTGTGTGATGACAAATAGTCATCAGAGGAGGGATTGATGACGCAGAAACGAAGGTTTTACATTTATTAGCGCATAAACTTAGTGCCGCAATAATCAAGTGTGACTTTAACCGAACTAATAAAGATTGTACGGGGACAAATGTGCCCTCAGAGTAGTTCGCCAACATTTATAAGCGTGCTTTATATAACGTGATGTATTAGAATTGTACTAATCTGACATAACCGTAAACGTGTGCCATGATTTGCTTGTTTGAAATGTTTTAACTTAGCATAACTTTAGTGGAGGCTTCGGCCTAGTTACCTTGTCTCACGGTTTAGATGCTCGTGTTTTTCTAATGTGCTAATAAAACGTGTATTCTTGCTTGAAGCTGTACTTTTCCAGTGAGATCGGTTCACATGCTTATCTTTAAGGTTTCGTGCCAGTCTGGCATCTTCTTCTTTGCTCCAAGGTCAATCTGCAGGTGCAGACAATGGAAGCTCTGAAAGTGAGTTAATTGGTAAAATATGTTGCAACTTACGTTCCCGACTCCAAGGATAATGTATGCCTAGGTAGAAGCTTGTGAATTGTTGTTTTTGATTGGACAATTTGAAGCCAACCTACGAACCCTCCAATGGAAGACCCTACTGGATTTGAACTGTTGTTTATAAAAACCTGGTGCACAAGAAGAAAGCAGCTATTAGCCATTGGCCATTAGCCATTACCCGCCATTTGCAGGACATTGCAGCCATTATGGCCCATCTTGCCGACTTCGTCATTTTGCCATCTTCTACGATGCCAATTGATGTCCGACGCCATTTTGAATGAGACTTTGATGCTTTCTCTAATCGAGAGAAAGAGACTTTAAGTAATTCTCGCCCTAGAGACTTTAACTTTGATCTGCCCCTTTGCATAAAGTAGTAGTTTTGTCCTTTTATCTTGCCGCTGTGAGGCAATTGCCCCGTCCACCCTACCCCTTTGCCCCGTCCCATGCTGATCGAAACCGGTACCTGTGAGACGAAGACTTCCTTGAATGCTGATTGAATTTGGTAAATATGAAAGGAAAATGTACAATTGCATTGTGTTTCTTTTTAGGTAACCAACTGCTGATTTTTGATAAGAGCCCTAGTTAGGAGTTTTCCAAATCAATGTTGCTAAATTGTTTTTGCATGAAGTCCCACATGCAGATGCTAATTTGAGGTTAGATGAGGATTCATTTGTTGCACGATGCAATTTGAGACCTTGTTATGCTGACTAATGTATGCAATTAGCGCATTACAGATTATAGTTTTAGTGGTTTGCGTTGCTATTATCGAATGCATTGTTATTCAAATGCTGCATAGATTGCATCTTTTTGCCGTTATGGACAGCTATTAATGTTCATTTACATATATCATTTGGTGTTGAGACACATTTATATCGTGCTAGCTTTGTTAATATAGGGAAATAAATTAATTAACTTTGAATGAACTGGTGTGGTTATTCATGACCGAAAGGTCATGGTTCGCCGAAATGTTTTCTGGATTAATTGTGAAGTGTTATGTTGATCAGGGCATTGCTTATGTTCGTTATTGATTATTGATTTGATTAATTGACTAATCTCGGGTGAAGAGAGCCCCACTTGGTCAAAAGATTCATCGACCCAAGAGCGTCCAAATACAGGTAATTTATTAGGTCGGAACGCTCTATCACCTCCCTCAAGTTTCGTTATGCCACTGGTTCAATGGACTCACCCAATAAAGCTTTTTCTTTATCAGAAGCAAATTCCCAAAGCAGGGATTTGTTATTGAAAGATATAAAAGTAATATCTGACAAGATGAAGTTTTCTCTCTGTGCATGGGGGAGTGAGGTAATTTCTTGGATTTTATGTTCGGACCCTCAGGTTTTCCCTGGAAGTTTGTGGTGCCAGTGCAAACTCCCTATCAGAAACATAGTGTTCCCCATGAATGTAAATAGAGCACGAGACAGTGGCGTAACATTAGCCCCCGCGGTGTGTGGGGCTCCCCGAGCTCCAGAGGGACCCCTCAGCGGCAGCAGTCATGCACCATGCACTGGCTGGCACTGTGTACGGGTGTGTACACTGTGTACTGTGCATGTCCCTGCGCTGAGAGCTCCTGATTGGGTGGGGTGTGCGGGCTGAAGGGGCCTCCTCCATGTACTTTGCAGGAGGAGGGCTCATGTTTGGTTATGCCACTGGTACGAAAAGCATTCGTTTGGCAGACCAGGCATCTGCCAGGTTTTTGATGGAGTACCCATCCACAAAGCCTAAGACATAAGATACCCGCACTCGAGGTGGGCAAGGTAGCAAATTAGTTGGATAGGTGTGCCACAGGTGAGTCAAGAATCTCGCTTTAATCTAAAAGCCAGAACACTAGGGCACGATGCAATTTGAGACCTTGTTATGCTGACTAATGTATGCAATTAGCCCATTACAGATTATAGTTTTAGTGGTTTGCGTTGCTATTATCGAATGCATTGTTATTCCAATGCTGCATAGATTGCATCTTTTTCGCCGTTATGGACAGCTATTAATGTTCATTTACATATATCATTTGGTGTTGAGACACATTTATATCGTGCTAGCTTTGTTAATATAGGGAAATAAATTCATTAACTTTGAATGAACTGGTGTGGTTATTCATGGCCGAAAGGTCATGGTTCGCCGAAATGTTTTCTGGATTAATTGTGAAGTGTTATGTTGATCAGGGCATTGCTTATGTTCGTTATTGATTATTGATTTGATTAAATTGACTAATCTCGGGTGAAGAGAGCCCCACTTGGTCAAAAGATTCATCGACCCAAGAGCGTCCAAATACAGGTAATTTATTAGGAAGGAACGCTCTATCAGTAGATACTTGCATATGCAGTTGCAAAAGTCACATGCAGGGACCATAAAGAAACCCTTTAAAGAAAAGCAATATATTTTTTAAAAATTCGGTTTCAAACGTTTATGCTATGTCTGCTGTGACATACTCTGTTTTTATGTTTCCAGTACAATTATGTACCCCTTGCCTTTTCAAGACTTCAGGTTGCATCTTGCTATTGGAAGATCTTCGTGACATATGAACTTATGAACTTTCTCTTGGAAGTGGCATGTTATCATCAAAGTGGTGAAATCGGACAGATGAGCGCTCCTATTGTGCAACATATGGTACAGGAATACAAAACAAACAATAGCAAAGCAAATAGGTCTGGCAGTAATGTGCAAGAGCGTGCAAAAAACATTTCTGCGTGTCTTTGCATGCTTGTGCTTGCATGACCTGCCAGATCTATTTGTTTTGTCATTGGTTTTTCGCATTGGTTTTCTTTCTGTTTGTCTGTGGTTCATTTGCTTTATGCCTTCTCGATTGGTTATTTGCATGGTGCTGGTTGGCTCTCTCATAAATTGTTATTGCTCTCTATAAACACAGCACTTAAATGTTTCTTGAGGACTTATTTATTTGGTGTGACGTTTACATTGAACATTTCAGGGAAGTATTTATTTGGTTGAAAAAGCTATTTTAAGAGCAACATCCTCTGAGATGTACTTTCCACTGAGCCATTGTTTACTTAAAACTACGGAACCAAACATTTCTTGGGAATCTTTATCTCTCCATCAACCCATCAACATTCCTTTATGTTTGGGATTCTATAAGGGACAGCTCATCATACAAAGCTAGAATAGTATGAGCTATGTGAATTGATAGTGTGATCATAGGAACTCTATAATTTTAATGCATGCAGTTAACTTTGATTATTCCATTATTTCTCTTTTATTTTACTTTCTTACTCTTTCACTGTTTTATGTCTTTCTTCTGGATTTTCTATTTTTTGCATTTTCTCCTACTTTCTTTTTTATTTGTTGGGCGTTTGTTCTATCTATCACTTTCTATTACTTTCCCTCTTCTATTGCTTATTTCACCCTGTCTGCCGGAATGATTGTTTTGCATTTTATGTCAATGTACGTGTTTCCTCCTCCCTTTCTTTCTCATTCCCACTCTATCAGTCCCTATTGCTATCTGTGAGTATAAAAAGTATTAACCTAATAAAACAAATGCGCTAGCCACGGCTTGTGTAGACTTTAGGGCATATTTATGAGAGGCTGGAGCCACTGTTTCGTCACTTTTTGTGATGCAGCGGTGGCATAAACCTCTCACCCATATCTATGAGGCCATGCAAAGCCACTTTGTGTGACTTTGAATGGCTTCATAGATTGCAGTAAGGCAATCTATGCTATGCAAAGTGCAGAGTAAGACAAGTTGCTGAGTTGCCTTACTCTGTACCAGGGAGGCGTTCCGCGGGGGCTGCCATGGGCTTTCCCACTCAACACAAATGGATTTTGATGCTACCTCAGATCTACAAAATCATGTAAACCTGGGGAAGCATCAAAACCTTACTTCTCCTGAGGCGAGGCGTAACGAGGAGAAATATTTTTATTTCTCCTAATTATCTTCCCTTTCTATGTGTGCTGCAGAACATAGCAAGAGGAAAACACCTCTCAGGATTGTGTTTGGGCAGGAAGGTGCCCCTTACTGCACAAAAACAATCCTGCATGCAATTGATGCACCATGATGCAAGGGGGTCGCACCACAGTGCAAGGGTGCCTGCGTTGGCGCTAGACTGCCAAATTGGTACCAGCGTAAGGGAAAAGGGCAGTAATGCACCGTATTGCATAAAATGGTGCATTCTAGCCCTTTCACTTTGGCATAGGGCAGTGCAAGATGACTTACAGCGCTGCCCTACACCAAATCCCCATAAATAGGCGCCTTTATTTCTATTTTCTCTTTATTTATTTTTTTTTCCTCATTGTTCCATACAACCCATTTGAATGCTTCTTTTTGTGTCTTTATTTTTCTGAAAAGTACACATGGTTGTAATATTTTAAAAGAGATTGGCTTGAGATTTCTTCATGCTGTTTTCAGGTGTGCTCTTTTCATCACGGAAGCGAAGGTTCACTCTCTAAACGCTGGCTAGATATTATCCAGTCTGTGCTTGTAAGCTTCTTCATTCAAGGACACCCTTTTTGTCTCTGCAAAATGGGGTCTGGATCACAAAACAATTTTGACTGGTGCTATTTTATGTCCTTGATGGAAAGCTAAGACAGGCGCTTGCTCGAAACACCTTCTCCTATTATATTATGAAAAAAGCATTCTGGAGATGGTAAAGTGACAAGAATGTTTCTGCACATTTGCTTGTAGAATTTTGTTGTACTGGTAGTGTGTTCTTTTATTTTTTGTGCTGCTGAGTTCTTGTGCTGCATTCATTTTTGCAATGTGGTTTTGCTTTGTTGCATTCCACTTTCTCTTTTATTGTGAATGGCCCTGGTTTGTGATAATTGTGTTGTTACGTTGCTTTTTCTGTGTACTGTGTTATGGTATGTTCTTTACTATCGATATGTCAACACACAAAGCTAAATTTTCTGCAAAAAGCAGCACCTGCATTGGAAGCGCCAGTGACAAGCAAAAATTTACCCTTGTCTCAGCTGGTAAAATAATGCTGCCACAACTCTTCAATTACTTAAGACACAAGTCAGCCCAAAACTATGACAGAGACTTGCGACCTCATTATGACTTTAGCAAGCACACCCACTAAAAGACCACTGTCTCCACCAGGAACATCGTTCCCAACGTGGTGACGGCGGTAGGACTTGTACTCAGCCAGAACGGCGCTAAACTCAGCGCCGCCTGTCTGTTTACAACCCCACTTTCTGCCATCCTCTTCATGGTGTGGACCCCACAATGAAAAGGCTGGCGGAAAGCTAGTGCTTGGGGCCACAGGGGTACCCCTGCACTGCCATAACATGGGCAGTGCAGGGGCCCCCCTGCCCAGTGCAGTCGGAATCCGCACAGTCTGCTTTGCAGACACTGCGCTTTCAGAGGGAGCTAGTTGGACCCCCTGTGCCATGGTGCCATGGCTGTCCTGTGGTGGGACCAGCAACCTCATAATGAGGCCCTGTGTTTTAACTTACCATTCCTGGTGTTCAGTTTATGTGACTCGACCCTGGCAGCCTTTGGTAGCTGTTTCTCTATACGCGATGTATACGGTTTTGACCATCACTTTTAAAAGCTTTTATAATAAACTGTTCACTTCCATTATGTGATAACAGAGGGGCAAGAATGTACATTTTATGTCCCTGGACCTCTTGATTTTTAGTGCATTGACCAAGCAGAAAATCATGGATATGCTCCACATTTATAACTTCCACTGGTCTAAAGATCATAAAGATTACAACTCTTCAGTTCTGATGTAATTTTACACTGAAATTGGCACCGGCAGACTACACAAAATTGCATTTTTGCAGTAGTAATTCAGTGTTAATTTCCCATTTTTTAAAAGATAACGTTGGAACCTTTGAACACTTTAAGAAGGACTATTTGTGAGTCTGAAACACCGTAGTTGGTGGTTTGCAAAAATGTTGCGTGATACCCCATGAAAATGCACTTGCAGAATGAATTTGTGGTAAACATGCAATTCGTTGCAGCATAAATAGAAAATAAAATAATTCACAATAAATAAAATACAACATAAAATAATTCAAACTTGCCATGGCAAACATGCAGTGATCTCTTTAAGGAAGACAAAATAATGAATACAATGAAGTATTTTGCCAAAATTATTTATTGTAGTTGTTTCACTACCAGGTTATGGTGTGTACGTGTGCACTACTATAACCTCCATTTTGAGAGTGAATTGATCACAAAAAGAGTATCTGAACAAATTCAAATACGAGTGACCAATCCACAGTCTTAATTTCAATAAGTCTTGCTTCTCTACATACTGTGAAAAAAGAGATAGTATTTTACTATGTCAAAGACCATTTAATTTATTTACTCATAGGTCTATGATCGCTTAGAATCTAACAGAAAGAACAACTGACATACTAGCCATCTATTGGCTTCCACATTTTAAGCCAGCGTTTTTTAACCTTCTGCCCTCTGTGGAGGCCATCTGAATAGTACTAGAAGTAGAGGAACCCAGTTCAATTAGTTTCTAAGATTTGAACCTCAAATAAATACACAATTAAATTATGCATTAAACAAATGCACAAAAAATGTATTTGGTTTTTATAAAAGAAAAATCAGTCTCCTAGACTGCAGCATATCAGTGCGTCAATTAAGGCCACCAATCGTCATACTATGGCTCATATTTATACTTTTCTAGCACCGCATTTGTGTCATTTTTTGATGCAAAAACAGCACAAACTTACAAAATAAAATTATATTTTGTACGTTTGCGCCGCTTTTGCGTCAAAAAATGTTGCAAATTAAAAAGTATAAATATGGGCCTATATTTCGTTTTCTGGAGAAACGTTGCTCCAACAAGTCACTCTAACTTTATAGCCTCCAATTTAAAAATTCTTCACATTTACTATATTAGTGTATATATATATATATATATATATATATATATATATTTCACTGGAAAAAAGACAAAGGATACAGGGACGTTATAGTTAGGTTCTGAATTTACTCATACAAAACCATATAATTTCAGCAGTTAGAGTTATTTCAAGTAATCATAACTCACACCCTAAGGTAACTATAACTCATGCCCTTGCCAGCACAGTTTCCTTATTGATACTTTTATTGCAATTGTTGCAGTGATCATATCGAAGATGCCATACAAGTTCTCACCAATTATATAATATGTGGAGTAACTAACTGTGCATGGTGAAGGCCCGAGTTATAATTACCTTAGGGCGCAAGTTATAGTTACTTGAAAGAACTCTAACTATAACTGCTGGATTTCTTCGGTTTTGTACGAGTAAATTCAGAGCCTAATTATAACGTCCCTGCAACCTTTGTTTTATTAAGTGAATTTCTATGTTTTTTAAAGTAATGTAATTGTAATTACTATATGTTATTCAACCCTGCCCTACGCAGTGCACAGCACAGGTTGGCCACAGGGCCTGTCTCTGTCACTGGATCTGTGAGTTGGTGTGTGAGTGTTTGAGTGGGTCTGAAAGTGGGTGCATGAGTGTCTGAGTTGTTGTGTGAGTGAGCGCATGACTCTCTGAGTGCATGTATTAGTGAATGAATTAGTGTATGAATGAGTCTGTGGTTTTTTCTTTCAATTTTTTTCACATTCGCAAATATTTTGCGAATAATTCACAAAACGTATTGAAAGTTAATGAATTTTCATGAATATCACATGTGGCGACGCAAAAATAATTTAGACTGATAATTTGCCCCTTACAAACACCTATATCACGCCCCTGGGGTCAGGGTACCTTCATTCTGATCCTTTATGCCACTTTCAATTAAGATTTTCACCTCCGGGGACCGTGTTCCATGAAATAAAATGACGGTCACAACTTTCTAGTCAGGCTGCGGTCAGCCAACTACGGCACTTCTTTTTGCACGCATATTCATGAAATAATCACAAATACTTAGTGGCTGGAGAGATCAAAATTTGTTTTCCCTTCAATTTCTCAAAAACTACTGAACGGATTTACACCCAATAACTGAAAGCACAATCTGCGTCTCGAAAGCTATCTTGCACATCATACATATTAAAGATACTGCAGTCCTGTGGAGTAAAGAGTAAAGATGCTGCACTCCTGTGGAGCTTAGATTCAAGTCAATTTATTCAAAATCGTTATTCCTTTACCTACGCCTTTCAGCCATTACAGCCTTGTTCATGGTGTCAAGCCTGCTAACAATTGCACTGTTAATTGCTCTTCCTTTTATCCCCAATGGGAATGCTGGTACTTGCAGTATCATGGTGTTTCAACTGAAAATAAAAGTGAGTTGTATTATTATTTTAAAAGCACAGTTCACACCTGATTTACAGTCTTTAAAGCACATGTCACTTTTATCACAATCAGAATTTTTCTTAAAATGCCAGTGTCACTAAATAGGCCGACTGCAATTGCTACTTTGTCAGACATGATTGCTTCTTGGTCCACAAACCCTTCCCATTTCCAGGGTTGCATCGGCATGAAGGAAATCTTTACCACAGACACATACCCACCATCATCTGTGAGTCTGTTCACTAGGAAAAACTGAAGTTAATACCAATCCAGGCAATAATCGTCTTCAGGTTTAGTAACAACGCAGGAGACTTGTGTCCCTTGTTGCACCACTGCACAGTTTTCGGATTTCACCAATCCTCTCATGCCGGGCGCTGCTGCTATATATTACACATTAAAGCAAAGCGGTCCAAAAGCGGCGTGCTCTGTCTGCTGGTGCAAGCGTTAGGACGTGACCAGAGTCCTCAGACATAGTTTGAAAACTGAAAAAAAAGAGAGTTCTATTATTATTTTAAAGGCACAGTTCACACCTGATTTACAGTCTTTTATGCACATGTCACTTTTATCACAATCAGAGGTTTTCTTAAAATGCCAGTGTCACTAATTAGGAAGACTGCAATTACTACTTTGTCAGACATGATTGCTCCTCGGTCCACAAACCCTTCCCTTTTCCAGGGTCGCATCGGCATGAAGGAAATCTTTACCAGGTTCACTGGCACCAGCAGACAGAGCGTGCCGCTTTTGGACCATTTCGCTTTAACATACATATATATATATATCTGTCGTTTTACAGCTCGGCAAGGATGACACTATGTCAATCCTATGCTTAAAAATGTTGCTGTATGTATGGCAAAAGACTTTGTCACTATCTAGCTCAGCGAGGATAGCACTGTGCTAATCCTATGCTTAAAGACTTTGCTAGATAAGCAGACATTTGAGTTGAGCAAATCTAGAGTGTCGCTGGTGTTGCAGGGTGCTCCTTACTAGAGCAGCTCTCCACCTAAAATTGGGAACTTCCCAGAGTTCGCCTTTGTTTTTTGCATAATTTATGCGTCACTCTATCCCTGAAAGGGCCTTGGTTTGATATATATATATATACATATATATATATATATATATATATATATATATATATATATATATATATATATATACACATATATATGTTTACACACATATATATATATATATATATATATATATATATATATGAAAGAAAAGATGTCCTGATCTGCGTGTTACGGCGCACTTAATTCTCCGGTGGTGCTGGTTTGAGACAGGACAACCATATTTTCAAAAAACAAGATTCTCTTTCTGTTTTAGCAAGAGAAAACCGCACTCTGTCGTTGTGCCAAAAATACCTTAACTTTTAATACATTAGTGAGATCATAAACAAACAAACAGGAATCCCCTGACGCGTTTCGGTCTCACCAGACCTTGTTCACAGGTGTTTCCTGTGTGCTAATTTCGGCGCTTAAAATAAAGTACTCCAAAGTAACAGAAAAAATACTCAAGTTACACCACTTATCAAGGGTTACTCCATAACATCACTAAATATATATACTTTAACAAAGAAAAATTAAACGTTTTTCTATATACATATTTACCAAATTGTAACAGTGTTTTGACTACAATCCAAGGTGTTTTTCACTGAGTTCCACATTGCATTCTGGTATATGTAGTTTATAGCATTTCATTAAATCAAATTATTTTTAAATATATGTCATAAAATCTTGTTTCAGCGACTAATGGAGACTTCAAAACAATTTCTGAGGTGTGTTAACAAAATATAGGGGCCCTCATTAGTTTTTAATTTATATTCACATTGGATTCATATTCTTGTATTGCATGTTACCTACAATAGCACAATCCCCAAAGTTTCTTTTAAACAAGGCCCTCGCTAAATCCTGCACCTCTGATGTAAGAAAATTAATGTTTGGGTATTATTCCTTCAGTCAATTTATATTGATAGCACCAAAATTGTATGTCTATCTGACAAATGACAACGGGAAAGAAAGCATCTTATCAATTGGTGGAAATGACATAAAATAAATGAATGGCAACATCTTATGAGCTATGACAACTCTTATAGGTGTACAAATAACTCCTCATCCTGGTTTAAACCTAGCGGGTGAGAGATCGGATATCCAGTACATGTCTGGATTCTAGTAGACGCAATTTCTTTTCTCTGTCACCACCGCGTTCTGATTTTAGTACCTGATCAATTACATAGAATGTCATAAGTTCCCACTTGCTATCATGTTTCTGTTCCATATGTCTCGCTGTTGCATAGCTCCTATCTATATTGATAGTTGCTCGAATATGTTCTAAAATTCGCTTTTTAGTCTCACATATGGTACTGCCAACATATTTCAACCCACAAGGACATTCAATCACATATACTGTGAATCGACTTTTACAGTTCAAGTGCTTACGTATCACTCTCTCCATGCCAGTATTTGTTGAGTACGCTTTCTTATTCACCCCAATTTTACATGCCTTACAGCTGCTGCACTTCCAAAAGCCAGTTTTCTGTAACCAGTTTGCTTTTGTAGTTTGGAAATGGCTGTGCGTTAATTTATCCCTTAAGTTTGCTGTTCTTCTGAAAGTCATTAATGGGTATTGTCCCATGATTTCCCCCACTATTGGGTCCATTTGTACAATTGCCCAATGGTTTTCCAAGATTTTACGAACTTGTGTAGCACTCTGTGAGTATGTTGTTATGAACCTCAGCTGTTGTTGTTTGGCATGTTTAATGGCTTGGTTTCCTCCATGAATTAGTTGTTCTCTTGATGATTGTTTCACACGTTTCTGTGCCAGAGCTAAACACTTTTTCGGATATTGTCTTGCCAGGAATCTCTCCTCCGCTAATTTCAAGTGCTTCTCGCACTCTTCCGGCTCTGAGCAGATTTTCTTTATTCGTAGAAATTCACCATAGGGAATGTTCCACTTTGTTCGTGGTGGGTGAAAACTGTTAGCATGTAATATGGAGTTCGTAGCTGTTATTTTCCTGTGCAATGAAGTCTGAATTGTCCCCTCTTTAACATAAATTTCTGTATCTAGAAATGTCACACGTGTTGCACTGATGTCGTAGGTGAAATTAAGTTTGGCTACATTAGAGTTCAAGATCTTAAAGTATTCATCAAATTCTGACTCAGTACCATCCCAAATAAGAAAAAGGTCATCAATAAACCTCAGCCAAGTCACTACTTTTTGTTGGTAAATCTCGTTTTCTTCTGCCCAAGCTATTCGTTGTTCAAACCATCCCATCGTCAGATTCGCAAAATTGGGAGAAAAAGAAAAACCCATTGCCGTGCCCTTAATTTGCAGATACAGTTGTTGGTTAAACAAAAAATAATTATTTGTTAGACAAATGTTAATCATTTCCAGAAGCATCTCATTGTGTTGATAAAAACGTATATTCCTTTGGTTGAGAAAGAATTTGCATGCCTGGATTCCTATTTGATGCTCAATGTTCGTATACAGCGAAACTACATCCATTGTTACTAATTTATAGGTGTCCTGCCAAGGTATCCCTTCCAATTGTAACAGTAAGTCTCCTGTATCACGTAAATAGGAGTTCAAATTTCTTGCCAAGGGTGCTAGAAAGAAATCTATGTATTCTGACATAGGTTCTAATAGAGATGCTTTCATATTTTCTCTGCTGATGATGGGATCTACCCGGAAACACGTGTCCAGAGATGACTTTACTACTAAAGGCCAGAAAAAATTAAAATGCTTTAAGGACTCACCGTGAGTTGCTGGCTTTGTTTTCAAAACCCTTATTGTAACCAGTTGGGAGCGCGCTTTCATTGAGGACATCTCGTTTTTGCTATATATATATATATATATATATATATATATATATATATATATGTGTGAGCCAACAAACAAACAGAAGTTCCAAAAACAAATGTTCTTGGAGAGGAAATTTTAAGTAAATTTACTGCAGGTGCAAATACG
Organism: Pleurodeles waltl; assembly: GCF_031143425.1. Lineage (NCBI taxonomy): Eukaryota > Metazoa > Chordata > Amphibia > Caudata > Salamandridae > Pleurodeles > Pleurodeles waltl. The sequence goes on from NC_090450.1 coordinate 283,839,827, forward strand.
TGCTGCCACCCATCACATTTGAGGTCTCACCTTGAACAAGGGTGAGGGTGCAGGGTGTGCATTGCCACTACACCATAAGTGTAAACAGATCATCAATAGTGATAAACAACATGCATATTTGTCAATAACAAAAGAACCATAAGCAGCATTTTGAAATAGTGTGGAGTGCCATACAAGGAATAAAAAAGTGCAAGAATACAAAAATTATTGTTAGTGATATCTGGCTCAAGATAAGGCATTGAACAAAATACCACGTGTAAAAAATGTCAGGGTAGACCAAGTGAAGAAATGAATAAATACACATAACCAATGCAAAATGATATAATATCAAACTTGCTTGATGCCCAAACGTATACGTGTACCTGAAACAATCAATATACCTCACAGTCATGCCCAAGTGAGACAAGATACATCATGTCATGAAGCATACATCAAAATATGCTCCACAAAACCAGCCCAAGTATGTTAGGGACATTAAACATTTATTACACAAACAAATGATCAAAGTGCATGCACCTAAATGATTAAGAGTAAAATAAAATGTACTCTGTGAAATAGGATAACCAGAGTCAAAAAATAGAACCATGCAAGTTACGATGCATAGAACTGCTAATCATAGCTCCTATAAGATTCATCCATAAAATAGATAAACCCACAGTATGTACAAACATAATACAAAATAGCATAACAAAATAACAACATGGTAAAAAATGCCCAAACCAGGGTTTTTGGGCATTAGCGGCCCTGCTAGACTCAACCCATCAGGTTCATACAACCCTGGAAAAACAACCCAGTGCCAAAAGTCATGAACCACTGTAACAATAAATGTTACAAATTGGTGAAGACTGATTGTAAGATCAATAAAAAAATAAGAACATAAAGTCATCCATTGCTGCCATTTCAGTGCAGTACCTGATATTGCTAATCTAAAAGAAATCAAGTTATGGGGCTTTGACCGTGTTCCAGGCAGCAGTTGCAGAGGGGATGAATCAAAAACTCCCCAGACCAGGGACGTTTGGTGGGTTGATAAATTAGATACTTTGAAATGGATGAACAAGAATTTGACTCTCCAATAAATCCAGGTATCTTATTGTGTTCCACTGTGATGTATGGTATTGATGTTTTTTGGTTAGTATGTAAGTGATAGCGCTTTGTTGATGAGTATCATTTGAAAACATTACAATCAGATCTGTAAAAATCCATATTAAATAAAAAGTAGAGGAATTGAAATAGGGGAAGTAGAAGAATCCTTTTGTTGGCAGAAATGTATTTAGCAAACAGCAAAATGGGTAATGCACAGGGAAATACTTCAAACTGAAAGAACAAGGAATTTGATTCCCTTGTAATCCAGATATGTTGTTGTACTCTATTGCGATATTTGCCATTTTTTATTGTTCTGTTTAGTATGTAAGTGATAACTTTTTGTTGATGAGTATCATTTAAATATTTTCACAAAGAGATCTGTAATGTTATTTTTTTTAAAGCGGGGAATTGAAATAGTTGTAGCAGAGGAATCAAAATGGGTGGAGGCTTGTGAAGTTGATTGGACAAAAGAAACATACATTCTCATTAGTGTAAGCCAAGCTGAATTAGGAAACAGTGTTTCCATTGGTCAGTTTTGAGCTTCCTGGTGAGCTTAAAAAACTCAGGTCCCTGTTGGTATACCTACAGTCAAATGAGTCAATGTTTGCATTGTTTTACTCCGGTTCCTATTGCCTTGAGACAGTGTTTGCATTTGTCTATTCTGAACTAGAATAGACAAATTCTAACAAACAGACACTAGGCTGAGACGCGGTTAGACACGGGTAAGCATTTCACCAAAGCGGAATATCAGCCGCCCTGTCGGGTGAGAAGCACCCATTCGGATGTCGTCCGTCAGCTGCACAAGCCACGCAGATTAATTAACCCTCCCTGGCTACAAGCGCCTCGGATGCGTGCCCGTTCCATGTAACTAGTCACAGAGTGTTTCCCGTACCTCTAGTGGCACAGTGAGTCCCTATCTTGATTAGTCTTCATTATTTTCCATTAACTCTCACTTCAATACATGCCAGTGAGGTATTTGCTTTCTCTTACTCAGCACCAGAATTTGATAATAAGCGGTGCCTCCCAACATAGAATATGGACACTACCGTTTACAGAGGCGATGTTGCCCCTTGATAGTCCTGATGAGGCCCTGATTGAAGAGGCCGAAACTCGTTGACATATATACTGGCGAGATTGTGTTCTCTAATCGGAGTCAGTTTACAAAAAATCACTTAATACGCATTGCAAAATACCTTAAAAAATATATAGGTATTTGACAGCTGCTTGTACGTGAATCACCAATCATCGCAACAGAGTGGATTACAATCATAATTTTGAAATTGGGACCACCAGTATCTCATAAGGAAAGGTTGTTAGGCACAACCCTCTACTGACGGTATGGTCAGTTTCAAGACTTGGAGAAGCTAGATGTTGGCCTCAGTTGAGCCAACAAGAAAATGTGAATTTAATGTTATGTGTGTAATGTCTTGTTTTGTAAATATTTTGTATTCTGTATAATTCACCAATTAGTTATTTTCTGCCTTGCACATAATTAGTTGTAATAAATTTTGGAAAGTAATTAATCCATAAAGACAGTATTGAGCACTGTTTTTCAAAAATATCGATTTAATCTATCCCTACCTTTAGACCATTCCTTTGTTTACATATTCTGAACTAGTAGGCAAGTATATAAAGGGTGTGATGAAGGTAAGAACCCTACTCACGACCTGCTGGCAGAACGCTGAACATGTGGTGATCAGGAAGATTAATAAGTGAGAGATTAAGACTGCAATGATTTTGATACACTATACTTCAACTATAGTTTGGCTGTCTGTCTTGCATAGGTGAAAGGAAAAGGAATGTGGCAAAGTATACTTTCATCTTTCATTATTCTTTATTTTTCTATGAATTTGAGGAAAATTGGATGGGCATCATTAGAAATGGGATTGGTTATTTGAACATTGGGACTGAAGTATTTGAAAAAGGATTTACTAAATAAGTGAGGGAATTTGAAAAAGTTCAGGTTTTAGAGAGTTTGTGAATACTTTAGATAACAGTTATCATTTGCTGGATTACAAAACAAAACACTATATTAGGGTGATTGAGTTCTGATTGTTCATTTGATTTTGGCAGCATTAAATATTATTTAATGAAGAGATGCAGGAATTTACCTTGATGTTGAAATTTAATATCACAAATTTGTGACTTTTGGACCTTTAAGATAATTGATGACAAGAAATTCACTCAAAAGTAGATGAGTGCCCTCCCCATTTTTTCTAAAAAGAAGCAACTTATAAGTAATGGAATTTTGCTACTTTTGAGTTCTTCTTTTCTATTTTATTTTAGGAGTATATAGAGTCCTATGTATTAGCTGGTCAGGAGATTTGATTTAGGTAAGCAGATATACTTGGGGTGATCAGAAAATATGTCAGCATCTCAAACACAAAATTTGGTGACTTATATGCAGTAATTCTGTGTGAGACAAAACACATTTGAGCAAATAGTGAAATGGTTAAACACAAGAAAGTACTCTGTTATGACGACACTGTGTACGGTTGAAATCCAGGCATTTATTGGACTTATAAGTTCTCATGAAACAGCCACCACAACAGGACAGTCTCTTCCTGCTGCTCTCTCCCAACTCCCACTGTTGCCTGGTTGCAGGCATTCCCCGTGATGTACCCAAGAATCTATTAGGTACATCACAGTTAAAGCTACACCTCAGCACATCCTCCCCCCAAACAAATACATAACTACTTTACAATAATACAATATACTTAGAGCATTACTCAACTTACTATGTACAAGATATAAAAGTGCAAACATAGGGAGGGTTACCATGATCACACATAGGCCCTCATTATGACATTGGTGGTAAATCCCACTTACTGCCACGCTGACGGCTGCCAAATGACAGCCACCTCGGCGGATATCCGTTCACCATAATATGACACATACACACACCAATCCGTCAGTATTCAGCCACATACACAAATCCACCAGACCAAAGGTCAGTGATAAACTGGCGGTATTAAAACCCACACCGTTACGCCAAGAGAATAACGCCCATCACATTATGACCCACAAATCACCACAGCGGACATTCAACGGCGGTAAACCATAGGAGGTACATACCGCTGTGCTCACAATGGACACCCACATGCAAAACAACACCACATTGGACAATTCAAACAACACACATCTGCCACCCATACACACACCACATCCACACCACTATAAAACACCCACCCACATTACCCACAACCCTTTACATCACAAACCATTGCCAGCAGAGAGACACCAAGACCACTGACACAAATAGAGCCACACACTACTCACACCTATACACCACTCACGCACTCCACATCACACACCCCAACACATTACCCAACACACCCTCACCAACACACATTACACAACACCCATGGCACCACAAAGACACCCCCGTTTCACAGAGGAGGAGCTAAGGGTTATGGTGGAGGAAATTGTAAGGGTAGAGCCACAGCTCTTTGGAGCACAGGTGCAGCAGATATCAATAGCTAGGAAGATGGAGCTCTGGTGGAGAATTATGGACAGGGTGAACGCCGTGTGTCAGCTCCCAAGAACTAGGGATGACATCAAGAAGAGGTGGAACGACCTATGGTGGAAAGTATGTTCTATAGCAGCAAGGTACGAGCTCGCCATCCAGAGGACTGGTGGTGGACCCCCACCTCCTCCCCCTCAAGTCACAGCCTGGGAGGAGCAAGCCTTGGCAATACTGCATCCTGAGGGACTGGACGGAGTCGGAGGAGGACTGTACACTGGTAAGTCAACTTTCAACAATTATCAGCCCCTATACCTGCATGCCATCTCACCCCCTCACCCTTACTCCCATCACTCCACTACATCTCACACACCCCACCATCACAACCCACTCATCCAAATGCCAAGCCATGCATGCTGTACCAATGCATGGACACCCCTCACAGCCCTGCATGGGAACTCATTACTAAAGCATGCACACCATAGAGAATTAACTATCCCACCATACACTAAAATAGACAAGTGAAAGCTGGCAGGGCAAATCCAACCATAGAGGGGAAGCCACAGTAGTACAATATGTCAGACACAGAAACCATAACACATAATTTACATCCCCACAAGTACCCCAGCCAATGTCAGCGGAGAGGAGGTGCCAGCACTATCCAGTCCTCCAACTGAAGAGGCCCACAGTGATGACAGCAACTCTGGTCTTCAGGTTCTGGATGACCTACCTCGCCCATCAGGGACCACTGGACAGCCGGTTACTCAGGCCCAGTCACACACCACCACAAAGCATCCCCCATCAGGAAACACCACCGCAGCACCCACCCAGCGTACCCATACCTCTGTCCCCATGACACATCAATCAGCAGTGTGTCCACCTCTACTGGGACCCCAGGGCACACCTCGCCCCCAAGACAATTAGGTACCTGGGGTCAGTGGCAGTGGTCACACGGTTCAGAGGACAGACGCACAGGCCAACAGGGACACTAGGAGGACTGCTGTGCTTCCAGGGGGAGGAGAGGTCCAGGGAACCAGCTCTCCACTAGGCACTCGCTGAGATCCTCGGAGCCTATCAACATTCCCAGGACACGATGGGCCAGATCCTGGACAGTGGGCAGAAGAACAGGCGGCTGCAGGAGGGACAGTACCAGGGGATCAGGGAGGACTTGCAGGCCATTAACAACACCCTGATTTCCATTGCAGGAGTGCTGGCAGAAATGGGCAACATTATGAGGGAGGCAGTCTCACACCAGCAGGCCCCGCCACTAACCAGACATCTGAACAGTCTTCCACCTCTGCTGCCGTTAGTGGCCAGGAGGCCCCGCCACAGGACTCACGGGGCACCAGCACCCCTCCCCCTGCAGAAGGTGAACCACCCCGCAAATGTTCCCTGCGAACCAGACAGTAACCAGAGACAATTGCCAAGACCCCTGCCAGGAAATGAGACTCTCCTGATTGTCACCCTTGTGTCCCACTCTGTCATCCTGTCCACCTTGAACTGCCATTGTTCCCCTTCCTATGTCCCCTTTGGCAATGCACCTGTGCTAAGAACAGACTGGAACAATACCCTGGCCTTTCCTTCATCATCACCCCATCCCATTGCACTTGCCCCTCTATATGTTAGCACTTTAATAAACACCCTTTGAAAAAAAACATTTGGAGTATGTCATGTATATCAAATATGTATTCAATGAACCAGGTACAAGCATTACATATCAACTGTACAGAAAATGAGAATAGATCAATGACCTGTAGCTGGCTCTAGTGATCACATGAGGAGAATGTGTCAGGTCACCAACATCTGCAAAATGAATTGCCAGAGGGTACAGTAAGTGGGCCTAAAGTGGAAAATATCATCATGCCATTGCCACACAAATTACAACCAAAGTCATTGAAATGTGAAGTAACACTGTCCTACCTGTGTGTCATTGGAAGTATTGTCATATCACATATGTTCTGTTGTCCTCATCCTCTGCCTTCTTATCCTCACTGTCCACAGGGTCTACTGCTGCCAAATGGGCATCTCCAGCCTCCTCCTCCTGCAGGAATGGGACATGGCATCTGAGTGCCAGGTTATGCAACATGCAGCATTCCAGCACTCTCTGGCAGATTTTCTTTGGTGAGTAGCACAGGGCTCCACCTGTTAGATGGAGGCACCGGAACCTGGCCTTCAGGAGGCCAAAGGTCCTTTCAATGATCCTTCTGGTTCGCCCATGTGCCTCATTATAACGTTCTTCTGCCCTTGTCCTGGCATTCCTCACAGGGGTCAGCAGCCATGCTTGCTTTGGGTAACCAGAGTCATCTGCACATATTGAGGGACAACATTTAGCCACACACTATCCTATATGGCCCACACCATACCCATACACCAACTTATACTGGGAGGGAACCAGGGCTCACCTATTAGCCACACCCTCTGTAGTTGGGACATCACATTTAGGATGCTTCTATTCCTTAGGACAAAGGCATCATGCACCGACCCTGGATACTTAGCATTGATGTGGGAGATGTACTGATTCCGGCAGGCACACCGATTGAACATTCATGGAGTGAAAACTCTTATGATTCCTGAACATCTGTTCATTCTGGCGGGGGGGGACAAATGCAATGTGTGTTCCATCACCCCCTCCAATTATGTTGGTGATATGTCCCATTGTATAAAACTTGGCCTTCACTGTGGCCAAATCCTCAACCTAGGGGAAAACAATGTAGCTGCACATGTGTTTGATCAGGGCAGACAACACTCTTGTCAGTGCTATTGAGAACATTGGCTGTGACATTCCTACTGCTAAGCTCACTGTCACTTGGAAAGAACCTGTTGCCAGGAAATGGAGTACTGATAGCACTTGCTCAAGAGGGGGGATCCCAGTGGGGTGACGGATAGCAGATATCAGGCCAGGTTCCAACTGGGCACGCAGCTCTGTGATTGTGGCCCTGTCAAGTCTATAGGTGAGGATAATGTGCCTGTCCTCCAGTGTTGCCGAGTCCAACAGGGGTTCATACACAGGGGTATGTCTCCATCTCCTATTCATCCGCAGCGGTAGGAATCTAAGGGACAAAAGAGTGAGGAGCCGATCACAAACTGAACAATGGAGCTACAATAGTAGTTTGCATCCTGTAAATATGTAATGGGTCATTGTGATTTTTCCAGTATGTGCTAATATCTCCTGTGACGCAGCATTATTCCAGAGCCTGCCCTCTCCATGAAATTGCGTCTGCCTGTCCTGTGTGATGGGACAGGTGGAAGTGAGGTAATTCCGCTAACGTTGTGAGCTGTGGCAGGAGGCGGTCGGGAACCACCGTGCAACTCCTCATTGGTTAACATTGGGCCCTATGGGGTACAGTGGCCAATGGTGATTTATGCCAGTGGTGATGGTATGCACCGCTGCGGACGTGGCTGCCATTTTCTATCATATTCCTCACTTGCTACCTGACATTCCATAGGAGAGAACCTACACTGCATGTGCTGCTGGGACCTGTGTCTGGAACCTACCATGGCCCATGTGACCGGGGAAAGGGCCCCTGCCTGAACTTCAGAGGAGCTGGAGAGACTGGTGGATGGGGTCCTACCCCAGTACAGACTGCTGTATGGGCCTCCAGACCAACAGGTGAGTACACTGTGAGCTTGATGCATTGGGCATGAATGCATGGAGTTGTGTGTGTGAAGGCCTTGTGTAAGGGGGGGTGGGTGGATGTCCTCTTGGCGGTGTACAGGTTGTGTGCTGGAGCATGTGTGTGGAAATGGTGATGGGAACGGGTATGGTGGACTGTTTGTCTAATTCTATTTTCCTGTGTGTATTGCCTCTGCAGGTCAGCCCCCATCAAAAGAAGGGTATATGGCTGACCCTGGGGGTCTATGGCAGACGGATTACCCACTGTCGCAAACGGTGAGAGGACCTGAGACACTGGGCACGGAAGACAGCGTTGGCCCAGCTGGGGATGGCCTCCCAACGAGGAAGGGGTGCCCATTGAACCCTGACCCCCCTGATAGCCTGCATACTGGCATTGGCCTATGCAGAGCTGGATAGGTGCTTGAGGGATTCACAGCAGCCACAAGGGGGTGAGTACAGTGCCAATCATTACAACTTACGCATGGTAGCGTGGTATCCGGGTGGGGCATATGTGTGTCAGTGGGTGCCCCTAGGCCATGCCTGATATTGCAGCGTAGGTCCCCTGGTGGCTAGGGTTCTGAAGGGATAATCCTGCTACCTAGCTCGTAGGCATCCACTACTGGTCAGGGCTCCGTGGGTTCCAGGTGTGCTGCATTTGGCGGTGTGTGCCCCTCCCCATGCCTTGGTGGCAAGCTATTTCTCTGGTAGTGCAATGCATAGTGCGTAGGCCTGTTCCCTGTGTGTGTGTGTGCTGTGTACGCCAATGGTGGTGTTGGTGCAGCCCTTGACCAAGTGTATCCTTTGTCTCTTCCCCCCTTTCTTCTTTTGTCATCCTGTCCTTATGTACATTAGCATCAACTGGTGGAGGAGCAGAGGCACCAGCAACGGAGGGAGCTGCATCCCACAAGACCCAGTCCACCAACGCTGAGGGCACCAGTGGGACAGAGGGGAGCACCATGGCGGAGACTGGAGGGGATGGTTCAGACTCAGATATCTCCTCTGATGGAAGCTCCCTGGTGGTGGCGGACACTTCTGTGACCACCCCACCTACAGGTACAGCTGCCTCCCCCATACCAGCACCCCCCTCCCAGCAGCCCCTCAGCGAATTACCCATGCCCACTCACCCAGGAGGTTGGGCATCTCTTTCGCCCCAGGCACCTCAGGGCCTGCCCCAGTAAGCCCTGCTGCCCTGAGTGAGGAGCCTATTGACCTCCTGAGATCCATCTCTGTCGGGGAGTCAACCATTGTGAATGCCATCCAGGGGCTGGCAGCCCAGATGCAACAATCTAATGCATTCCTGGAGGGCATTCACACTGGATTGGTGGCCCAACAGTGATCGATTCAGAATCTGGCCTCCTCTCTGATGGCAGCCATTGTCCCTCTTTCTACAGTCCCCCTCCAACTTCCACTGCCCAGTCCCATTCCCCTCAATCCCAACCTATCCCAGGCATACATACAGACGAGCATGCACACAAGACAACACCCAAGAGTGTCACAGGCAAACACAAGCACCACACTTCATCCCACACGCACTCACACAAATACTATTCAGTTGTAGACACAACAACATCCACTATTTCCACTGTCTCCCCCTGCTCCCCCTCCACCACCTCCCTCACAGCCATGTCTACACTCCCATCTGCATGCACTACACCATCATCCACTACCAGCATCATCACCACACCAAGCAGAACACACACCTCACTGGCAGACACCTCCACAACTTCCATGCACACGTCCCCTGTGTCCTCTCCCACTGTGTCTGTCCCCCTCCTAAAGTGCACAAACGCAAGCACTCTGACACCCAACAGTCACCCACCTCACAACAGCATACAGCCCATGCACCTACACCCAAATCCAGCAGACAGACACCTCCAACAACCACTCCTTCACCCTCCACTCCCATTCCTTCTCCCTCTTTCCACACCTAAAAAACTGTTCCTATCCACCATTGACCTCTTCCCTCCCTCTCTCCCATCCATCATGTATGACCAGGGTATCACAAAACCAGCCAAGCACCTCAGCCACACAGTCCATGGGCCCAGTACTAACCGCACCCACTCATGGTGGAAAGGGATCCAAGCCAAAAGTACTGAAAGGGAAGGAGCCTGCACCAGCCAGCCTAAAGGGGAAGGAGCCTGCCCCAACAGGCAAGAAGGATAATGAGAGTGCACCTGCCACCCAAAAGGCCAAGGAGCCTGCACCTGCCACCTGAAAGGCCAAGGAGCCTGCACCTTCCACCTGAAAGGCCAAGGAGCCTGCACCAGCAGGCAGGAAGAGCAAGGAGCCTGGACCAGCATCTGTGACGGAGCCCCCACCACCAACCATGTTTGTGTATCTGTCTGAGGGTGCAGGGGATGTGCAGGAGCCTCCCCCCAACAGCAGCACCACCACAGTGCATCCGTCCGAGGGTGCAGGGGATGTGCAGGAGCCTCCCCCCACCAGCAGCACAACCACAGTGCATTCGTCCGAGGGTGCAGAGGATGTGCAGGAGCCTCCCCCCAGCAGCAGCACCACCACTGTGCAGCCGTTACTGGACGGCGGACACTATGTAATCCTGCCTCCATGGGCTGCTATGCGGCCTGCCCCCTCCAGAACCAGTGAACAAGACACTCACCTGAGAGACTGTGGCCCATCACTCCCCGGGATCAGTCACAGGGCATGTTGCTCCCTCCATAACCAGTAGGCAAGACACCCACCTGAGAGACTGTGACTTTGCACTCCCAGGACCAAGCACAGGGCATGTTGCCCCCTCCAGAACCAGTGGGCAAGACACCCACTCCAGAGACTGTGGCCTTTCACTCCCCAGGATCAAGCAGAGGGCATGTTGCCCCATCCAGAGCCAGTGGTCTTGTTTCATCTCCTGGCTGAGGTGCCCCCCGTCCCCCTGAGGTGCCTGCCTATTTACCAACTGATGCCCCTGCAGTATTCTCTCTGTGTTGAAGCAGGTGACAAGTGGGGCCTTGGACTATGGCCTGTGGCCATGTGGCCCACGCAAATTGAGGACTGGGCTGTGTCCCTTTTTCTGTAAATTTGTATATATCTGTTATATTGCCTAACTTATTATTTTTACTGTGTTGATCTTATTACAAACACATTAGCAAAATTGTTTTGTCCTTGCACTATTCAGCCGATTTACGGGGATAAATTGTTTTTGTAGTGCAACTGGTTGTGTGTATGGTGTGTGTGTCTGGGGTGTGTGTGTTGCGTGTTGTGTCACTGTCATTTTCCTCCCCCCCTCCCTTGTGTGCTAGGCGGCTGTACTCACCGTCGTCGTTTTCGCCGGCATTGGTGTTCGCGGTGGAGCAGAACATAGAATATCATCGGAAAAACATGCAGTTCGGGTTCCATGGCGGCGTGGTCCTTCCCTGTGTCTTCAATGGTAAGTCCTTTCACTTCTGAGCTCAGTTTCCACCAGGCTTTTTGTTGTCATTGGTACCATCCCAGAAAAGGTGGCCGTTTGCAGGGTCTTAATATGGTGGACGGAACATTGACTTCCGCCTGGCTGTAGGCAGCTACCGCCGTGGTGGCTGTTGTTTCTGCCCTGGCGGTCGGTGTGGTACATTGGCTGTCTTTCGGAGATCTTTCTGCATGGTCATAATTTGGCAGTAGTTACCGGCAGCCTGTTGGCGGTATTACCGCCACTTTATCACTGACCACCAGGGTCATAATGAGGGTCATAGTCTTTGAGATACTCTGGCCTCCTTCGTGTGCGTACCTCATTGGGTGACAAAGTAACATTATGATGTAAGATTTTTCTACTGTCTCCCAGTTCACCAGCACACAGTTTGGCTTCCACCAATTTGGTGCTCCAATCACACTTAGCCAATCTAGACATACTCCACACCTCTTCATTCTCCAGAGTCACTACATTTTTCTTAAGATCCTTGATGCGAAATGGTCCTATAAATTTAGACTCCCCTTTGAATGACTAACTTGGTTTTTTCACAAACACCGACTCTCCTAATTTCCAGTTTCTGGCCACCACACCATGTTTGTTACCAAATAGTTCCTCATACTTTCTTTGATGCATACGAACTTTGCTGCCATCTGCACTCTCATCATCATCATAACAACCTAACCACTTGGGAATCAACTTAGACCCCACCACTCGTCCTCTCAAACACTGGAATGGAGATTTCTTTGTCAAAATAATTGGAGCAGTGCGATGAGCCCACAATTTATCCCTCAAAATATTTCTGAATTCCCCTCTTTTCATCAAGGCTAACTCAGCATAATCTCTTATAAGTCCATTCATCTTCTCTAGAAGACCATTGGCTTGTGGAGCATAAAGTGCTGTGTGTTGATGTTCAAAAGACAAATCCTTCAAAAATGCTTTCATTTCATCAGAAACAAATTGTACCCCATTGTCTGTGACAATCACTTTGGGAATGCCCTCCAAAACAAACGCATCTTTCAAAAATTCTATCACAGTCTTGGTTGTAACTGATAAAACACAACAAGTGTACACCCATTTCGACTTATAGTCCACCACAACCAAAACAAATCTTTAATTAGGGTTTAACAAATTGAATGTTCCCACTATATCCAATCCAAGTTTGACCCAAGATTCCTCAGGCACTTCTATCGGAGACAAAGGTGCTGCTCTCACTACTTTGGTTTTATCACTGTCGGCATGTAACCAACAATCCCTCACTAAGTTTTCTGCTTCTTTGTCAAGCCCAGGGCACAAATACTTTTCTCATATTCTGGCTTTTGTAAGATTCCTGCCTAGATGTCCTTCATGTGCAAGATTCATTATTTTATCTCTCAACCCCACTGGTGGAACCACATGATCGCCTTTGAATACTTGATCATTCAAAATGCTTAATTCATCTCTCATTCCCCAAAATGTCTGTGCCTCCATATTCAAGTACTTCCAATCAAGCAATCCATTCACTATCATGCATCTTATTTCTGCTAGAACAGCATCCTTCTCGTCCTCTCGACACCACTCATCCTGAGATAAGGCTGACTCTATCTCCCACAACACCGGAGCACACTGCTCCATTGGATCATCTCCCTCAACAGGCAGTTTAAACAAACAGCCTGCAGTGGCATTTCTCAAACTAGGTAAGTATTTAGTCTTGCAGTTAAACTCCAACACATTCTCCAGCCATCTTTTAATCCTAGGAGTGGCCTTGTCCGACCCCTTACATGTAAAAATGTATACTAATGGTTTATGATCCAACCTTAATGTAAAAGGTAGGCCCCACAAGAAGAACTTAAAATGATGAATAGCCCACAGACAAGCAAGCGCCTCTCGTTCAATGACGGAATATTTCTCTTCCGCTCCCTTCAGTAAATGAGAGGCAAATGCTATCACCTTCTCTTCTCCATTGTCCACCTTACTCAAAGCTGCACCTAGCCCCTGGCATCAGTGGTAATAAATGGTTCTTCTAGCCACATCAAAATGATTCAGGTTTGGCATATTTCCTATTACATTCTTAACACATACGAATGCCTTCACACATTCATCAGACCATACAAATTTGCTCCCTTTCTTAAGCAACATCCTCAGCGGCATGACCATACTAGCAAAACCATGAACAAATTTCAAATAATATTCAACCAAACCTAAAATGGATCGAACACCATCCTTATCAACAGGAGCGGGCGCCTTAACAATGGATTCAGTTAGACTAATCTTGGGTTTAATGCCCTCTCCAGAAATGACATGTCCTAAATATGCCACTGTGTTAACTCTAAATTGACACTTCTCTCTTTTCACAGTAAGTCAATTTTCTCTTAGTCTCTCTAGAACTCCTTTTAACGTTACGTCATGAGCCACCTCATTTTCACCAGAAATGAGAATATTGTCCTGGAAAAATAACACATTCTGTGCCCCTTCTAGGACCTTCTTCATCAATCTCTGGAAACAGGCTGCTGCCCATGCTAACCCAAACAGTAACCTCTTGAACCTGAATGCCTCCAAAGGTGTCACGAATGATGTGAGATGTTTGGAGTCTTTGTGCAGCATCACTTGATGGTAAGCTGCTGACAGGTCCATCACACTGAAACTTTTGGCTCCCTTAAGCATGGATAATGTCTCGGCTATGTTGGGTAGAGGTTGACGATCCACCCATATGAGTTGATTCAAATCTCTCAGGTCAACACACATCCTGATCTTAGTGCCATTGTCCTTTGGTACTAATACCACTGGGGCCAACCATTCTGATGACTCAATTTCTTCAATGACATTCATTTTTTTGAGCTTGTCTAACTCCTGCTCCAATAGGTTCAATATGAGATTTGGTACTTTCCTCACTGTATGAACAATAGGCATGGCATTATTCTTGAGGATTATTTTGTATTCAAAATTCTTGAGAAGTCCAAGTCGATCCGTAAACACATCAGGGAACTCTCTGATAACATCCTCTTTACCACTTACATTTCCTACTAACATGACTTGATCAGAGGCATTACGATTTAATATGATGCCCAGAACCTTCTGATGACACCAACCCAACACGTTGTTACCTCTTTTATCTACATAGACTTTCCCTACTGTCTCTCGTCCCTTGAAGTTAATTCTCATAATAGTGTATCCGATGAGGTCAATTTTGATTCACCCATAACCTCCTGGTTTAATGTCAGGTTTTTTTAATTGTATGTCAAATTTCCCAAAGATGCGCTCCCAATTCTTATCTCCAACCAATGTATATGGCGAACCTGAATCTGCAAGAACTGTGACTTCCTTGCCATCTATAGTGATTTGGCATTCTGGCATTTTTACATGACCAACTTCCAAGTCACCTTCATGGATTTCATTAGTATTATCCTGCGATATTCATAAAACAGCGTGTCAATGCATATCCTGTAGTTCAACATTACTGATCTTGAGACTCCTGCAAACCTTAATGATGTGTCGCTTTTTTCCACACCCCTTACATGTTACATTTCTAGTAAAACACGCAGGACTATTTAAAAAGTGGCTCGGGTTACCAATTTTGTAACATTTTGTTTTGGAATTGTCGCGCAAGTCTTCGGTAGACTTCTCCTTCATTTTTTTCTTTATTCTGAGAATTCCTGACAGTCAACATCTCCACTTGATTGGTAAGATCATAGTCATCCTCCATAAAACTGTTTGTATTCACTTCAACTATATTGGCACTAAGGGGTTTTTCAAGCATCTCTCGAACCCAAACAGTAGTGTGCTCCATTCCCTTGACAATATGCACTTCTTTCAAAGTTGGGTTCTTCGCTAATAGTTTCTCTTCTGCTCGTGGATTGTTGGTGCAATGTACCAATTGATCTCTTATTAATGAGTCAGTGAGATCTCCAAAGTCACATGTGCATGCTAAACTTTTCAGTGATGCTATGTAATTTCCAACTTTCTCTGTCTTCCCTCGAATTCTTGAGAAGAATTTGTCGTTCCATAACCACATTTATTTTTGGACCAAAATGTCTTTCTAACATTAACATAGACGTTTCAAAAATATCACAAGGTTCTCCTCCAGCTGTTCCTATTGTGATTTCATCAAGGCTTTCATAAATATTACGACCTTCACTTCCTAAATTGTGTAAAGGTATTCCTTGTTTTCTTGCTGTGGAGAATTTCTCTCCACCTATTGCTATAATATAAGAGTCTAGCATTTTCCTCCATCTCTTCCAGGGTAAAATTGGTTCTCCTGCATCAGACAAGAATTGTGGAGGTGGTAACATCCTTCCCGCTGCCATTACCACAATTTAATAAATTAAAATCGGCATGTGACAATACATTACTTTATTTTGTTGTGGTGGCTGTGAGAAGTCTTTTTAATTTATTTCTGTGGTTTCAAGGTCTTTTTTTCAGTTTCTAACAGAGTCCTTTTCCGGAAGTCTTTTTTCTGTTTTTAACAGAGTTTGTAACCATGAAGCAGTGTTTTCAGAGTCTTTTTCCTGTTTCTAACAGAGTTTGTAACCAGGAAGCAGTGTTGTCCTCTTTATATTCCTGTTGTTCCTGTTTTTTTTTAATGTGCCTAAGGAGCAGTGTCACAGATCGGCTGAGCTGGAGCTTTACGTTTATTTTCCTCACAAATATCAAATGCGCGTCGTGTGTGTATACGCGTGCGTGTGTTTATTCAGCTTGATAACACGCGCTGGTCACGTGCATGTTTCATTGCCAGAATGCTTCATAGCTTTTGCTGGTAACATGTGTGTAGGGAAGCACACGCACTCACCCATGCGCAAGTAACAGCACCTGCACTCTCTACTTGGCAACGGAGCTCTCACATGATTTACAGTTATCAAAAACATTCACACGGCATTACAGTTTCAAAAGAGAACTATAATTAAAATTCCAATGAAAAACTTGAAAAATCGGCGGAAACTTGATTGAACTCACCCTGTAGTGAGTGAACTGTTGTTTAACTTGCAGTTGACTTGCAGTTGACAGATGCAGCTTGGCTCGTATCTGAAGTATGATGTACCCGGGTCCTGTTCCTGTTACGCTTGTCACCAAATTGTTATGATGACACTGTATACAGTTGAAATCCAGGCATTTATTGGAATGATAAATTCTCATGAAACAGCCACCACAACAGGACGGTCTCCTCCTGCTGCTCTCTCCCAACTCCCAATGTTGCCTTGTTGCAGGCATTCTCTGTGATGTACTCAAGAATCTATTAAGTACATCACAGTTAAAGCCACAGCATACTCTCAATTGAATGAATAAGGAGTTCAAGTCCCTGTTACGCCAGGTAACTTATTTGAGGAGATTTGACTAAGGCAAGCAGATATATTTAGAGTAGGCAGGGAACATGTGAGTACTCTCAACCCAGATTTTAGGGATTGTTTCAAAGATACATCTTGACACAATGGTGATTCCTTCAGGTAAATGGTAATTAAGTGAATGTTTAAGACTCCTTTGCTGTTCAATCATTTTTGAGTTTATGATCTCTGTTTGGTTTTTGAATAGTAGGTAATTAAATGTTGATGGATTTGAGAACATTGCTGTCTATTTTTGAGATTTAGCTTTTTTGATTTTTATCAATTAATGCAAGCTTTCCAAATCAAACTGCAAAACACGTGTTGGCTGTACAACATCGAAGAAACCAATAATTTCACTTCATATTAATGGAACGTGACTTTATTGAAATTAGCAACATTGAATATTGGAAGTAATGTTACATAATACGTGAAGATACGAACTTGCAAAATGAAAATGAAGAAATAATGAAATTAATTTTGTTTTGCAATGTATGACCAAAAAATGTGATTGTTCTGTCATTCACACAGTGCTATTAGGTTTTCCTTTTTTGTCTCCACCAACTTGTAGCATTTATCATTACAGTGGTTCATTAAATAACAACTTGATCACTATGAACATAACCATAAAAAAAAAAACTATACACAGGCCTGCTTAGGAATAATTGCTGAAAAAACAATTGTTTCCCCAGTGAGCAAGTAATCACAGATGCCCCATGTATAATAACTAACTGGACAACTGAATCCTACATAGGCAAAAACAAAAGGTTACCCAAAGAACAGTGTCACGAGAAAATAGAAAGAACTTAAGTTTGTGGAAAATGATCAAAAGTGATAAATTCTGAATAATAAAAGCAGTGCAGCAGAAACAAAATTATTCACTACCCAATATATACAAATTACTTCAGTTCTTCAGTAGAATGGAGTACAGAAATTGCCAGTACCCCATCCCTATTTAATTGCCAAGGTGGATATTTAATTCCTCACACTGGTTCAGTCTTTGGGCTCTTTTTATTTCCAGATCAAAAATTCCAGGCCCCTCAACTCCTGCACCTTGCTACATCCAATTTTAGGGTTAACCCTGTCAAACACAAATAATTTCAGCAGATTAGGGTCACTGTTGTGTTCGGTAAGTTTCTTGAAACTAGGTTTGTGATGTTATTGTGTTTGATGGCACCCATTTGTTTTAACACTCTCTTTTTTGCAGCATGTATAGTACTCCCTGCATACTCAGGTAGACTTGTCAGGGTAAGTACATAAACAGAACAATCAGTTAAAAGTGAGGTGTTGTCTAATAGCTGTTGCACTAGACGAGTGTGGTGGCAGGTATTCCTCCACGTGTGGCTTGTGCTTACATGCCTTGCACTCATTGCAGCTAAGAAGCCTGTAACCATGGGGGGATGGAGGGGGAGGGAGGATCTATCTATCTATCTATCTATCTATCTATCTATCTATCTATCTATCTATCTATCTATCTATCTATCTATCTATCTGTATTTTTTATAAATATATAGATACATGTATATATAAATGTGACCAGTAGCTAGTTATAGTTAGGACCTAGTTTCCATAGGAAAAGGGTTTTTTGATTTGTCTACATCTTTGGCACCATTTGATGAATCTTCATGAAAGGTGTGTCCAAGAATCTTGTTGTACATGGGAAGTTTGGGGGTAATCCGTCAAGCAGGGGCCCAGAAAAAGGGGGTGGGTCAAAAAAAGTGTGTTTCCCATGTTAATTCTCATAGAGATTTTAAACATGAATACAGAATGAACCGCTGGATGAATTAAACCAAATTTGGCAGAAAGGTAACTCTTGGTCCAAAAAGTGCAATTTTTCATATTTGATGTAAATTCCTTCAGTAGTTTTCGAGATAGTCAAAGAAAACAAAATGTGTATATCTAGAGTTGTGAAAGCTTCATGAATCCTCCCAATCTCATGCAAAGATCTGATTGGTTGCCAACACTTCAACCAGGAATTGTTGGCAGCCGAATCTCAACAAAAATTAAAAGAAAAGAAAAAAATGAAAAGGGGGCAGGATTCTCTTACCCTACATCCCCAGTCTTGGTGCAGCAGTCCCCAAGGGATTCCCCGAGTGCTAAAAAACATTTTTTTTACCACAGCGAAAATTGCAAATATTTGAAGATTTTACTGTGATTTTTTTTTTTTAAATGCAAGCGCGATCTCCCGCACTTGGTTTCCTTTTTGCCCCTGGATGGGCGAGGTCCTGATGGCAGATTATTTTAAAGAGGGTAGCGCATATATATAGTGTGTGGGCCATGTGCACCTCCACACACCGGAGAACAACACTTCCTCAGGCAAACTTGTAAAAATAAGCTGGGGGGGCACAATGCCTCCCGCATCCCCAGGGACCGCCACATTCCCGAGGCTCAAGTAAGTTAATGAAGAGGGTCTGTCGCAGATTCAGAGTAAATGGTCATGTGCTATGGTCAAGAGCAACATTTTGAAGGCGCAGAAAGTACACAAGGAACATTGGGCCACAGTAACGTCAAAATAATGATATTAATGTGGCGAAAGGTGGTACTAGGGGCCTATAAATATGCCCTCAAATGTGGCAGGGAGCTGGATTTGGAGTGCAGATTGTGCTTTTATGATGTGGTGTAGATCTGTTCAGTAGTTTCTGAGATATTAAAGGTTAAAAAATATAGCTATCTAGGGACACAGAGGATCCGTGGATCCACCTGTCCCCGTGCTGAAATCTTATTAGTTGCCAACACTTCAACAAGGAAGTGTTGGCTGGCATTTTGGGACTCAGTTTCGGTTGAGTCCCACAAAAAAAGAGTTGAAAAAAGAAAAGGGGCCAAGGTATGGCCACCACCTCCCCGGGCAAAATAATAAAAGAAGATTAGAGGGGTCCTGTGGACCCTCCAATCCGTGGGGACCACCCTCTCCCAGGGGAAAAATACTATTAAAATAGGAGGGGGAGGTCCCTGGGCCCCAGGTGTGGAGTAAATACACTAACGGCATAAGGTAAGTCAAGGTCCTTTATTGAGAGCAGGCCATACACAACTCTCTCGGTTCACGACCAGCAACCGTCTCCCCACCTCACATTCTGGAACCCACCAGACAATCATCCCTCAGTCCGTTTCTCGCGCTAGCACTCAGCCACACTCTCTATACCACACATTCCCCTTCTTTACCAATAAACAATTTAGAAAGAATAGAACTTGACATGTATACAGATTTTAAATAAAAAATAATTACAAGGATAAAAAAATGTAACAAAAAGTTTAACACAAAATCTTGATATTTCCTTGGTTGTGCAACAACCCTACCACTACGGGTAGTAACCAGAGGCAATTCTCTCTGGGTGCTTCCTTGAGTGCATATCAACAGAAACTCACGTTGTTCATGTAGACTCTCCTCTCCACCCACAACCTCTGGCCACAACCAATCAAAATTAGGTCCAGATTTCCCCATCACATTTGTCCCCTTGCTCAACTTTACACTTTCACTGCATTTGGCCAATCTGCCCAGGTGCCACAATTGACCATCACTTAGCAAGGCCGAACTCCTAAACATCCTTTTAACTCAAAGGGAATTAGAAAACTTGCTATTACCTTTATGCATCTTGTGCACAACTTGACCTTAAACCCAACCTCCAGGTACTAATTTAACATCTTTTACATTGTGCCTTTGATCATAATGTTCCTTGTGTATTTTCTGCGCCTTCAAAATGTTGCTCTTGACCATAGCACATGACCATTTACTCTGAATCTTAAAATTCATCCAAGCTCTATTATCCTTTGTGTACGGTTCTCTTCCCCTAAGTATCTTGAAAGGATTATGGCGCTCATTACAACCCTGGCAATTGGTGATAAAGTTTTGGTAATACCACAAACAGGCCGGCAGTAAAAAAAACAGAATTATGACCACGGCGGAAATCACCAACACATACAGCCACTTTAACACACTGTCCGCCACGGCAGTAGCAAACAAGCACTGCGCCAACAGCCAGGCGGAAGACAATGTACCGCCCACAATATTACAACTGGCTTATCCAACACCTTTTCCGGGGCGGTACCAACAACATCAAAAGCACGGCAGAAACAGTACACAGAAGGCAAAGGACTCCCCTATGGAGACTCAGGGGAGAACCACAACGCCATGGAGCCTGAACTGCAGATCTTCCCCATGCTCGTCTACCTCCTCCTACACCAGGAATACCAACACTGGTGATGACGACCACGGTGAGTACTGCTGCCTAGCACACAGGGGAGGGGGGAGGAAAAAAAGAGTGACACACACACGCAACACACAACATGCAACACGTAACACCCCCACCCCCACCCCCAACATCATACACACAAACAGATGCAACAACATTACATATCCACCCGTACCCCTCAGGAATAATACAAGGACAAAAGGAAGTGATTTAAGTGAGTGTAATAAGATAAAATACGAGAAATACGTCCTCAAAAATCAAAACAGTATTTACACATATGCACATGGAGGGACACTGCCCAGTCCATAATGTCCGTGGGCCACAGGGCCATATCACATAAGCCAAGGCCCCACTTGACTCCTGCCTCAACAAGGACAGAACACTGCTGGGGCTTCAGGTCGAAAATACACAGGCATCTCAGGGGGAATGGGAATGGGGGGCACCTCAGCTGGAAGATGGTACGCCACTGGTCCTGGAGGGGGCAACATGCCCTCTGCGGTGTCCTGGAGAGTACAAAGCCACAGTCTCTCAAGTGGGTGGTTTGCCCACTGCTTGGTCCTGGGGAGTGCAAGGCCACAGTCACTCAAGTTGGTGGTTTGCCCACTGCTTGGTCCTGGGAAGTGCAAGGCCACAGTCTCTCAAGTGGGTGGTTTGCCCACTGCTTGGTCCTGGGGAGTGCAAGGCCACAGTCTCTCAAATGGGTGGTTTGCCCACTGATTGGGCCTGGGGGGTGCAAGGCCACAGTCTCTCAAGTCGGTGGTTTGCCAACAGCTTGGTCCTGTGGAGTGCAAGGCCACAGTCTCTCATGTGGGTGGGTTGCCCACTGCTTGGTCCTGGGGTTTGCAAGGCCACAGTCTCTAGTAGATGCTTTCTTCCACTGGTTCTGGAGGGGGCCTTGTGCCCAGTGTGCGTTATTCTGGCAAGGAGGGGGTGAGTGGATGCCTTCTTCCACTGGATCTGGAGGGCGCCTTCTGCCCAGTGTGCTTCATCCTGGCAAGGAGGGGGTGAGTGGATGCCTTCTTCCACTGGTTCTGGAGGGGGCATTGTGCCCTCTGATGCAGATCTTGGGGAGTGCAAGGTCACAGTCTCTCACCTAGGTGTCATACCCACAAGGAATACAGTGGGCAGGATGCATAACAATCCATGGAGGCAGGACTACAGTCCATCCACCAGCGGTGACGGCTGCACAGTGGTGGCAGTGCCGGTGCTGGTGTTGGTGCTGCCAGTGGTGGGGGGATTCTCCTCCCCTTCTCCTGCAGCCTCGGATGGATGCCCACTGGGGCTGCTGCCAGTGGTAGGGGGAGGCTCCAGCCCTTCCCCGCAGCCTCGGACAGCTGAAGCGCCATGGTTGGTGGTGGGGGCTCATATCTGGTCACAGCACCAGGCCTCCAGTCCCTCCTACCTGCAGGGGCAGGCCCTTTGCCCTTGCCCTTGCCCTTGGCAGCTGGTGGTGCCTCCTTACCCTTGCCATGTGGTGGTGCCTCCTTGCCATGTGGTGGTGCCTCCTTGCTCTTCCCCTTGGGAGCTGGTGCAGGCACACTGCCAGTGCTGATGGTTGTTTCCTTGGAGCCTCTCACACCTACAGTAGCTGCCGAAACTACAGTGGCCGTGGACTGGGTGGCTTAGGTGCTGGCCTGCGTTCTGCCCACCCTGGCCCAAAGTGTAGGACTGGGGGGAGGGGTAGGGAAGAGGTCAAGGGTGGAGAGTAAAAGCTTCTCAGGGATGTTGGGGCGGGAAGAGGGTGAAGGTTTGGGAGTGGAGGAAGAGGGAGTGGTTGTAGGAGGTGTCTGTCTGCTGTGTTTGGGTGCAGATGCATGGGCTGGATGCTGTTGTGTTTGGGTACTTTGGGAGGAGGGGGCACAGACACAGAGGAGAGGATACAGGGGACATGTTCATGGATGTGGGGGTGGTGCATGCCAGTGAGGGGCGTGTAGTGATAGGCGTGATGGTGATGGAGGCAGTGGGTGTGGATGTAGTGCATGCGGGTGTGAGTGTAGGCGCTACTGGGAGGGAGGTGGACGAGGAGAAGGAAAGAGACACAGTGGAGGAAGTGGATGGTGTTTGTGTGAGTGCCTGTGGGATGATGTGTGGTGCTTGTGTTTGCCTGAGCCACTCCTGTGTGTTGTCTTGGGTGCATGCTGGTCTGAATGTGTGCTTGGGATAGGTTGGGGTTCAGGGGAATGGGACCGGGTAGAAGAAGTTGGAGGGGGGAGGCTAGAGACAGGGACAATGGCTGCCAAAAGGGAGGATGCCAGAGCCTGGAATGATCTATGTTGGGCCGCCACGCCAGAGTGAATGCCCTTCAGGAATGCATTTGTATGTTGCAAATGCCCTGCCAGCCCCTGGATGGCATTCACAATGGTTGACTGCCCAACAGAATGGATCGCAGGAGGTCAATAACCTCCTCACTCAGGGAAGCAAGGCTAACTGTGACAGCGCCTGAGGTGCCTGGGGCGAAGGAGATGCCCACCCTCCTGGGTGAACGGGCTTGGAAAACTCGCTGAGGGGCTGCTGGGAAGATGGTGCTGGTACGGGGGTGGTGGCTGTACCTGTAGTTGGGGTGGCCACTGACGTGTCCGCCACCACCAGGGAGCTTCCATCGGAGGAGGTGTCACTTTCAGAACTGTCTCCGCCGTGGTGCTCCCCTCGCCCTCCATCCCACTGGTGCCCTTATTGTTGGTGGATTCGGCCTCCGGGGCCCTGTGGGATGCAGCTCCCTCCATAGCCGGTGCCTCTGCTCCCCCACCACATGATGCTAATGCACAGGACAGGTTGACAAAACAAAAAGGGGGGGGAGAGACAGAGGATACACTTAGTCAATGCCAGCAACAACACCACCGTTGGCGTACACAACACACAGGGGACAGCCCTACGCACTAGGCGATGCACTACCAGTCACAATGCTAGTCACCAAGCCATGGACAGGAATACCTAACACCAGTTGAAGCATACCTGAGACACACAGATCCCTGCCCTGTTGTGGATGCCCACTAGCTTGTTTGGGGGTGCAGTGCATCAGCCCCTGCCCAACATGGAACCTACCCTGCAATGTCCAGCCTGGCCTGGGGGCACCGACAGGCGCACATCCCCCACCCAGAAACCACCCCTCCACGCTCAAGTAGTATATTGGGAACTGTACTCACCTCCTTGTGGCTGCTGTGATGGCCTCAAGCGCCCATCCAGCTCCGGATAGGCCACCGCCAGTATGCGGAACATCAGGGGGTTCAGGGTTCGACAGGCACCCCTTCCTCATTGGGAGGCCATCCCAAGATGGGCCTCTGCCGTCTTCCTTGTCCAGCGTCTCAGGTCCTCCCACCGTTTGCAACAGGCCTGCCGTAGACCCTTTTTCTGATGGGCGCTGACCTGCAGAAAAAGAAACATAGAAAAAGGTATCAGTCATACCGTCCAGCCTGTTACACTCATGGTCCACTAGATCCCTCTTATTCCCTTACACACATACATTCACCACCATACATGTAGCACGCTGCCTAGGACCCCTCAACCACCCCCCCCTTACAAGAGGCCTTCACACACAGCGCCCCATGCATCGTGCACAAAGTTTACTCACCTGTTGGTCTGGACGCCCATACTGCAATCGGTAATGGGGTAGGACCCCATCCACCAGTCTCTCCAACTCAGCAGCGGTGAAAGCAGGGGCCCTTTCCAAGTGACTCGACCCATGGTCCGTTCCAGACACAGGTTACAGCAGCACTTGCAGTGTAGGTCCTCTCCTGTTGAAGGTCAGGTAGCAAGTGAGTGAACAGATAGAAAATGGCGGTCACATCTGCGGAGGTGCGTACCGCCACCGCCGGTATACATCACCATTGGCTACTGTAACCCATAGGGCCCAATGATAACCAATGAGGAGTTGCACGGCGGTACTCAACCGCCTCCCGCAATGGTGCAAAACGTCAGCGGCATTAACTTGTTTCAACCTGTCCATCCACACAGGCACATTTTGGGACTAAACATCAATATACTGTTTCTGTCACAACATGCAATGCATTGTACATTGAGGAAATGTCAGAAACTGACCTGTTGCTCATCGTTTTGCCACCTAGATTACAACCGCTGAGGATGTATAGGAGATGAAGACATCCCATTGTGTACAGGCCCCTGGTGGACTTGGCACCAATGGAGTACAGGCACATTATCCTCACCTACAGACTTGATAGGGCTACAATCCAAGAGCTGTGTGCCCAATTTGAGCGAGACCTGATCTCAGCAATCCGTGAGCCCACTGGGATCCCCCCTCTTGTGCAAGTCCTATCTGTGCTCTATTTCATGGCAACTCGTTCTTTCCAAGTGACAGTGGGCTTGGCAGCAGGAATGTCACAGCCAGTGTTCTAATACGTGCTGACCAGAATGTTGTCTGCCCTGATGAAACACATGCGCAGCTACATCGTATTCCCCCCGGTGGAGGATTTGGCCACAGTGAAAGCTGACTTCTATGCAATGGGACATATCCCCAACATTGCTGGGGCAATTGATGGTACACATATTGCCTTTGCCACCCCCCCGGAGAAATGAACAGGTGTTCAGAAATTGAAAGAACTTTCACTCGATGAATGTTCAGATAGTGTGCCTGGCAGACCAGTACATCTCCCACTTGAATGCAAAGTACCCTGGATCTCTGCATGAGGCCTTTAACCTGAGGAATAGCAGCATCCCATATGTGATGGCTCAACTCCAGAGGCACAGGGTGTGGCTAATAGGTGAGCCCATGGTCCCCACCCAGTGAATGTTGGTCTATGGGTGTGGGGTTGGCCCTAAGGGTGAATGTGTGGCTAACAGGTATCCCTCAATATTTGCAGGTGACTCTGGTTACCCCAACCTCTCATGGCTACTGACCCCAGTGAGGAATCCCAGGACAAGGGCAGAGGAACGTTACAATGAGGCACATGGGTGAACAAGAAGAATTATAGAGAGAACCTTTGGCCTCCTGAAGGCTGGGTTTCAGTGCCTCCATCTAACAGGTGGTTCCCTGTGCTACTCACCCAAGAAGGTGTGCCAGATCATCGTGGCATGTTGCACAACCTTGCCTTGAGACGCCAGGTGCCCTTTCTGCAGGAGGATGAGGATGGAGATGGGTGTGTGGCAGAGGTGGAGCCTGTGGACAGTGACGATTTGAACAACAGAACATCTATCATTCAACAGTACTTCCAGTGACACACAGGTAAGACACTGTAACTTCACCTTCCATTGCAGTTTTGTGTTGTATATTTTCACTGGCAGGCTGCTGTTCCCACTACTATGGCCACTTACTGTACCCTTTGACATGTCTATTCACAGATATCTGTGCCCTACTCTGGCTCCTGGTGGTTTGACTGCAGCACAATACTGGCCATACCTATGTATACATTACTGTACAGTCTAATTGCAATGTCTACAGATTTTTAAAGGAATATATACTTAAATCATTTGACATACTCTATACTTGTATTTTTTCAAAGGGTGTTTATTTAATTGCTGGAAAGTAAATGGGGATGTGCAATGGGCTTGGGTGATGGTGGAGGAGAGTCCAGGATAGAGTCAATTCTCTTTGTATCACAGGTGCATTGTCCGAGGGGGCATAGGAAGGGGAGCAATGGCAGTTCAAGGTCGACAGGGTGACAGAGTGGGACACAAGGGTGACAATCAGGAGAGTCTTATTTCCTGGAGGGGGTCTTGACAATGTTCTCTGGCTTATGCCTGGTTTGCAGGGACCGTTTGAGGGGTGCTTCTTCTTCTGCATGGGGAGGGGTACTGGTGGCCCGTTATTCCTGTGGCAGGGCCTCCTGTCCACTAGCATCAGCGGAGGTGGAGAACTGTCCATCGGTGTGGCTAGTGTCAGGGGCCTGTTGGTGTGCCACTGCCTCCCTCATGGTGTTGGCCATGTCTGCCAGCACCCCTGCAATGGTGACCAGGGTGGTGTTAATGGACTTCAAGTCCTCCCTGATCCCCAGGTACTGTCCCTCCTGCAGCCGCTGGGTCTCCTGCAACTTGGCCAGTATCTGGCCCATCGTCTCCTGGGAATGGTGGTATGCTCCCAGGATGTTGGTGAGTGCCTCGTGGAGAGTCGGTTCCCTTGTCCTGTCCTCCCCCGTCACACAGCAGTCCTCCCAGCTTCCCTGTTGTCCTGTGCCTCTGTCCCCTGAACCGCGTGCCCACTGCCACTGGCCCCAGGTCCCTGATTGCCCTGTGTTTGTGGGGTGGCCTGGGGTCCCTGTAGTGGTGGACACACTGCTGATTGACGTGTCCTGGGGACAGAGGTATGGGCCCACTGGGTGGGTGCTGTGGTGGTGTTTCCTGAGGGGGGAGGCTCTGTGGTGGTATGGGACTGTGGCTGGGTAACCGAATGTCCAGAGGCCCCTGATGGGCCAGGTTGGTCATTCAGATCCAGGCGAGCAGAGCTGCTGTCATAACTGTGGACCTCTTCTTGGGGGGGACTGGTTGTTGCTGGGACCTCCTCTCCGGTGACGTTGGGTGTGGGACCTGTGGGGATGTAAATGCAGTGTTAATGTTTCTGCGTGTGACATCTTGTGCATGGGTGTGTTGCCCTGTATGGTTGTGAGTGCCCTGTCAGCTTTGCCTTGTGTGAGTAGTTATTTTGTGGGCTAGGTGACTCTCTCTAGTGTGCATGCTGTGATGATGGGTGTCCATGCAGGGCTGTGAGTGATGTCCATGCATTGGTGGTGCATGCAGTTCTGGGTACTGGGATGGGTGGGTTTGAATGGTGGGGTTTATGTGAGGTGGTGGGGTAATGTGGGTGAGGGTAGGGGTGGAGTTATGTGATGGCATGCAGGGAGGGGGGTGAAAGTAGTAAAAAGTTGACTTACCAGAGTCCAGTCCTCCTACTACTCCTGCCAGGCCCTCAGGAAGCAGTATTGCCAAGACTTGCTCCTCCCATGTTGTTAGTTGTGGGGGAGGACTAATGGTTGCTTGTATAGAACCCATGATCACACGATTGAACTGTTCCACAGCCCCATTACCAGCAGGATGGTAAACTGGAGGATGTTTTTCCATAATGCCGTTCCAAGATAAAAAAAATTGTCCACTTCTCTGACATGAATTTAGGTCCATTTTCTCTCAAGATAGATCTAGGTGTACCTTCTCTCAAAAATACACCTGACACAAACGAGATTAGCTCGGCCGAGTCAATATATTCAAACACGTTGGCCCATATTTATACTTTTTTTGCGCCTCATTTGTGTCGTTTTTGGACGCAAAAACGGCGCAAACTTGCAAAATGCCATTGTATTTTGTAGGTTTGCGCCGTTTTGCGCCAAAAAGCGGCGCAAATGCGGCGCTAAAAAAAGTATATATACGGGCCTTTGTTTTCAGGCCATTTAGAATAAAGATCCAAAAAGACAATCACATACTTGGAGTCACCAAATGCATTCGTCACAGAACTTGATATAGGACCCAAAATGTCTGTAGCTACATCTTTCCATGGACCATCCGGACATGAACTTACACCTATGGCAGGTCTAAACACCTCCAAGGATTTGTCTGCTTTAGCACACACCACACAATTCCGTACCACTCTTTCAATATCCTCGTCTAATCCAAGCAGCCAATATGATATTTTCACTCTTTTGTAGATTTGACAATGCCCAGATGACCTTCACGTGTCACCTCAAGAACCTTAACCAAGGGTTTATGATCTGTCGTCAACACAAACTTAAACCCCCATAGGTAAAGTGTAAATGTATCCATATCCCCAAACTGCAGCCACTATTTTCTTTTCAATTTCTGAAAATGTATCTTCGTTGATTATAAAGCACATGAAGCAAATGCAATGGTACGTTCAAATCCCCCTTTCCATACTTGTGTAAGTATAACACTAAGATCCTTCAACCATTAGTATACTCTGCTCTAGACTATCAAAACTCTGTAAGGGACTGGCAGGGCAAATTTCCTGTTTAATCTGCTCAAAATCCTTATTTAAATCTGCTGCCACTTAAGCTCTTGTTTTTCCCTAACCAGCTGTCTTCATTCATATGTTTTTGTCAAAAAGTGCTTCACAAATTTTACATTAAATTCTACTAGCCCTAAAAAGAACCTAACTTCATCTTTAGAATTCGAGCCGGAGCATCCCTAATAGCAGCCAAAACACTATCCTTAGGAAGAATTCCATGCCTACCCATGTCATGCCCCATATGCGTGACTGACTCCTCTGCAAACTTGCATTCATTGAGCTCAGCTGTCAACCCATTTTCAGCAAGCCTTTCCATTACCAGCATTAGCTTAACATCATGCTCTATTTTGTCCTTCCCTGTAATGAGTATGTCATCTTGAAAATAAGTGACACCTACAGTGACGCCCAAAATCTTGTGCATGACCCGTTGAAAAACCGCAGCAGCTGAAGCAAGGTCAAACAGCATACAAACAAACCTATAACACCCAAAAGCTGTGATAAAGGATGTCAATTTCTTACTAGCTGGATGCAACAGGATCTGATGATACGCTGATTTTAAATCAATTGTTGAAAACCTTTGACACCCAGTAACTCATCTATTTCGGGAAGAGGGAATTTATCCACCACAATGCTCTTGTTTAATTCTCTCAAATCAACACAGAGCCATACTTGTTCACTAGCCTTTCTAGCTACTACTAAGGGTGCTAACCATGCTGCTCTTTCAATAGGGTCTATAATGCCCTCTTTTTCCAATCTGTCCAACTAGTGCACCACAGCATCTCTCACTTTCAAGGGGATGTTCCTTACTTTTTGGCTTATAGGGGTAACACCTTCCTTAACTATAATTTTATGTTTAAACTTAAATAGTTTGCCCAGTTTACCAGATAATACTTGGGGAAATTTCTTCAACAACTCAGTTTCTAAGATTTTACCAGGCTCCTCCAGAGACAATACTTGTGTGTCACTTCTGGGATTCAATGTGATCCCTAATGCCCCTTAATCCTTCCACCCTAACACTGAGGATCCTCTTTCAGCCACAAACAGAGTGCAAGGTGCTACCCTCCCCTTGACTTCAGACATCAAATTCACAGATCCCACCATTGGAATCTTCTCTCCTTTAAATGTAACAAGTTGAATGCTTGAAGGGGATAGTTCACCTCCAACTAGTTTAGCAAATTTCTCATCCCAGTTGTCTTTGCAAATAATAGTGTAGGGAGATCCAGAATCCGCTACCATTAGTTTAGACACCCCCCTTTACTTATATCACATAAAGGTTTCTTGTGCAAACCATTAATGCCTAACACAATACTTTCAAAGCTTAAAATGCATTTCCCATATTCTGACTCAGAGTCTTCAACAGGACAATCTACCCCCACTCCCACACACTTAACTAACTTTCCTCCTACATACTTTTGCAAGATGCCCCAAAACACAATATGCACACTAAGATTTAACTGCAGGACAATATTTATTTCTTGCCAAATGTCCTTTATTGACACATCTGTAGCACAAGATATTCTTTTCTTGCAGATTTTTCCTCTTTCCAGGTTTATGCATAGTGCTCTTATTACTGACAAATTTCTATTATTCATGTGTTACTTTGCACACCATGGCCCTCATTATGACATTGGCGTTAAATCCCACTTACTGCCATGCTGACTGACGCCAACATATTGCTGTCGCAGTGGATATCTGCTTACCATATTATGATACACATATATCAATCCGTCACTATACACCTAAAGACACAACTCAGCCACACCAAAGGTCAGTGATAAACTGGCGGTATCCTAACCCACACCGTTACGCCAACAGAACTACGCCCACAACATTATGACCCACGTGTCACCATGGCGGATATTCAATGGCAGTAAACAATTGGTGGTACATACCGCTGCACTCAAATTACACACACTCAAACAAAACACCACCACATTGGACAATTCAAACTACACACACCACACCCACACCCCCACACCATTATAAAACACACACCCACAGTACCCACAACCCTTTACCAATACAAACCATTGCCAACAGAGAGAAACCGCAAGAGCACCCACACAACCAGAGCCACATACCACTATCACCTATACACCACC
Source organism: Pleurodeles waltl (assembly GCF_031143425.1). Lineage (NCBI taxonomy): Eukaryota > Metazoa > Chordata > Amphibia > Caudata > Salamandridae > Pleurodeles > Pleurodeles waltl. The sequence goes on from NC_090450.1 coordinate 283,870,863, forward strand.
TGTCGAGATGGGGCTACTCACCTGAAAAGCAGGATGTCTGCAGGTGCAATGGTATGCCCGACCTCCTGGAACACCTCTCGGCACTTCCTGGTGGACACAGAAACCCCGGCAGGTGTCCCAAAAGGAAAGGGGGAGTGGAAGAGAAAGAGACAAAACACTGCCACGTCTTGCCGGTCCAGCCAGGCACCCAGTATTTTCGGGGGGGCATGTCGTTGTTGACAGAGTGATAGTAGAGTTAGTACACTCAACTTCCTTGAAACTGACTCTCTTTCTGTTATGGGCACGGGAGCAGTAGAAGAAAACCAGGATGCACCAGCACTTTTCTTGGATAATTATAACTGTTGGCACAATTACTAACAGTGCATTACCAAAAACCCAAACTGAGTACCATAACAATAAGTACTGCAACATTAGAGCTGACTTCACAGAGATTCACCGTTGCACACTAAAATTAGAACTGTGGTTACACTTATCATGCACAAGAATGACAAACAAGGGCATTCATGATATCACATATAACTTTCCTGCATGCATAGAGTTAAACTAAAAGGAACAAAAACAATCCAAGAACTACACATGTCCACTCTGGGTTTAAACAGTTAGGGTGGCACAGTTTGGTTTGGTTTCACTGTGTGTGTGAAAAACCCTTCAAAAGCAAATTCCTCAAACTTGGAACATAGGCACGAATGACACAATTTAAATCCAAGAGTTATGCTATTAGAGAAAGAAAAGTCACGTAAATGCTCTTTTAAAATTGCAGTCACTTTTTGTAGTACTTGAGCTTAAGCAGATTTCCTGAAGCACATTTAGGCAAGTAACTACAATAATAATGTAGAATGTTCAGAAATGCATTTGTCTCTTCAAGATAAGCACTCTGCCAAAATACGAGGTCTGAAATACACCAGCTGTTCTAGGAAAGAGCAGCGCTCAACGAACATACTCCCTGGAGAATACTAGTCACTTAGCTGCAGTCTTTTCTAGAGTGCTGGAGGAATGCTTGGTGTCAGCTGGTACAGGAATGAAGAAAATAATTGCCTCAAAAGTCCTGGATACGATGATGACAGAAGGGGCTGGACTGCCAAATGAGGGAGGCATGTTTCACTCTGTTATTTATAGCTAATCAGGAAAGCAGTTGAGTTTCCACATGTGGGTGAGTCACCACACCCAATTAGAAGCACATGTCTACACCACACCCAATTAGAAGCGCATGTCTACACCTGCTCACATTAGCAAACAAGCATTGGTGAAACAAGCATTGAAAAAAACAATTGTGTAACACAACACATTGGCGGTCATTACAACATTGGCGGGAAAAGCCGCTTACCGCAGTGCAGAACACCGCCAACACACTGCTGTGCCCGCGGAAATCCGCCACAGCTATTATGACCCACAGCACGGAATCCGCCAAAATTCAGACACCCACACAAGTCCGCCACACCAAAGGTCAGTGATAAACTGGCAAAAACAAAACCTCCACCGTCACGCCAACAGAAATACGCCCACACCATCACGACCCACGAATCCATGCGGCGGTCTTTCAACCGCAGTATTCCATTGGCGGTACACACCGCAGCGCTCAAAATACACACACATTTACAAAACACAGCCACATTGGACAAATCGAAATACACTCCTGATACACATACACACACCACTCTCACACACCCAATACTATATAAAACACACACCCACATCACCCACAAACCCCTACAACCAGAATCACTGAGAGAAGGCCAGAGAGAGACACCACCATCAACAAACTAGCATCCACAGGCACAGAACACCATCACCCACATACCTTCCACGCACCTCACACTACACACCACTACATATCAGCACACTTATCACCACACACACCACCCCACACATTACCCACACCACCCCATGGCACGGCAAAGACACTCCAGGTTCTCGGAGGACGAGCTCAGGGTCATGGCGGAGGGAATAGTCCGGGTAGAGCCACAGCTATTCGGATCACAGGTGCAGCACACCTCCATTGCTAGGAAGATGGAGCTATGGCGAAGAATAGTGGACAGGGTCAACGCAGTGGGACAGCACCCAAGAAATAGGGATGACATCAGGAAGAGGTGGAACGACCTACGGGGGAAGGTGCGTTCCGTGGTCTCAAGACACCACCTTGCGGTTCAGCGGACTGGCGGCGAACCCCCACCTCCTCCCCCACAACTAACAACATGGGAGGTGCAGGTCTTAGCGATTCTGCATCCTGAGGGCCTCGCAGGAATAGCAGGAGGAATGGACTCTGGTAAGTCAAAACTTTCACTATTTCATCCCCCACCCAACCTGCATGCCATCACATACCCCCACTCTCACCCACACCCCATCACTCCAACTCCTCACAAATGTCCCAATATCACAAACCACACATCTCAGAGCCATCAATTCCACCCTGGGCACCCTCGTAGGGGTGCTGAAGGCAGTGCTCAACACCAGGAGGGACACTGTTGAACAACAAGGGGCCCCTGACACTAGCCTGGACGATGAACTGCCCACCACCTCCGCCCGCGCTAGTGGACAGAAGGCACTGCCACAGGACCACCACACCAGCACCTCACCCCCTGCAGAGGGAGAACCACCCCGCAAACGGTCCCTGAGATCCAGGACAAAGACAGAGAACGATGCCAAGACCACCCTGAATGTCATCTTTTTGCCCCACTTTGTCACCCTGTCCATCCTCAAACTGCCCCGCTCCACTTCCTATGCCCAATTGGGCAATGCACCTGTGAGACCAATAGACTGGACTCCACCATCACCCCTCCCCATTTTGCAACCCCCTCCAGTATTGAGCACTTAAATAAACACCCTTGAAGCACAAAACAATCTGGAGTCAGTCTGTGATTTCGAATTAGTGTATATCAATTACTGTGGCAAAAAGCTCTTACATTTGTAATGTCAACATACCTATGTCAACCAGCTCTAGTCCATGAGGAATCAAAGCAGATGTCACACAGTGGGACCCACATCTGTAAAATCGTAAGGTAAAGTGACAACTCAGTGACCATACACTGGGTGAAAACGACAGACAGTAGACAGGTAGTAATGTTAAAGTACATGTAGTAGGCAGGTTTGTATTCTTACCTGTGTCTCACTGGAAATATTGCAGGATCACCGAGTCCCTGTTGTCGATGTCCTCTTCTTCTGCTTCTTCATCTTCACTGTCCACAGGCTCCACAGCTGCAACAACACCGCCATCCGGACCATTCTCCTGCAGAAAAGGCACCTATCGTCGCAAAGCTAAGTTGTGAAGCATACAGCAGGCCACGATGATCTCGCACACCTTCTTTGGTGAGTAGAATAGGGATCCACCTGTCATGTGGAGGCACCTGAACCTGGCCTTCAGGAGGCCGAAGGTCCGCTCGATTGTCCGCTGTGTTCACCCACGGGCCTCATTGTAGCGTTCCTCTGCCCTTGTCCTGGGATTCCTCACTGGGGTCAGTAGCCATGACAGGTTGGGCTATCCAGAGTCACATGCAAATGGCAAGGGACAACTGTTCGACACACACTAACCCGTAGGGATATCCCCAGATCCAGACAACCATTCCCACTGACTAGTTAACCCATCACATAGGGGATGCTGCTATTCCGCAGGATGTAGGCATCATGCACTGAGCCAGGGAACTTGGCATTAACATGGGAGATGTACTGGTCAGCCAAACATACCATCTGCCCATTCATGGAATGATAACTCTTCCGGTTTCTGTACACCTGTTCACTCCTGCGGGGGGGACCAAAGCCACATGTGTCCCATCAATGGCACCTATGATGTTGGGGATATGTCCCAGGGCATAGAACTCACCTTTCACTGTAGGCAAATCCTCCACCTGAGGGAAAACGATGTAGCTCTGCATGTTTTTCAGCAGGGCAGACAAAACTCTGGACAACACGTTGGAAAACATAGGCTGGGACATCCCTGATGCTATGGCCACTATTGTTTGAAATGACCCACTTGCAAGGAAATGGAGCACTGGCAGCACCTGCACTTGAGGGGGGATTCCTGTGGGATGGGGGATAGCTGACATCAGGTCTGGCTCCAGCTGGGTACACAGTTCATGGATTGTGGCACGGTCAAGCCTGTATGTGATGATCACATGTCTTTCCTCCATTGTCGATAGGTCCACCAGCGGTCTGTACACTGGAGGATGCCGCCATCTCCTCACATGTCCCAGCGGACGGTGCCTATGAAGGACAACAGCGAGCACAGAGTCAACCAAATCAGAGGTACGTACCCACAGCTTACACAGAACACGAATCATAATCCGAAAAGTGGCCTGTATGTGTGTAGAGTCTAGGCCTAGGTATGTGTGACGCAGTTACAAATAAAGCCATGTGGGCCCCTGAAATGGCGGCTGCCTGACCTGTAAAGTGGGACAAGGGGATGTGAGGTAACTGCGCTGGCGTTGTACACCGTTGCGGTTGGCGGTCGAAGACCGCGGCGCAATGCTGCATTGGTTAACATTGGACACTATGGGTCCCAGGAGCCAGTGACGATGTATGCCGGCAGTGACGGTACGTGACCGCCATTTTCTATCTCTTCAATCACTCGATACCTGATCTTCATCAGGAAAGGACCTACACTGCAAGTGCTGCTGTGACCTCGGTCTGGAAGAGACAATGGCTTGAGTGTCTGGGGAAAGGGCCCCTGCCTTCACATCGGAGGAGTTGGAGAAACTTGTGGATGGGGTCCTCCCCCAGTACACGCTACTCTACGGTCCTCCAGACAAACAGGTAAGTACACTGGGAGCATGCTGTATGGGCTATGCCTGTGTGGAGAGGGGTGGATGTAAGAAGGAAGGGGGGAGAGTGCGGCGTGCATGAAACAACGGTGAGTGCATGTGCCACATGCCAAGGGTAGGAATGGGGGCCAATGACTGTGATGGTGCAGTTGGTAATAAGTTTCTCTTCCCCCTGTACAAATCATGTAGGTCAGCGCCCACCAGAAAAAAGATATTTGGCGTGCCATCGCCAAGGACGTCCGGACACTGGGTCCCAGGAGCCAATGACGATGTACGCCGGTGGTGACTATACGCACCGCTGCGGACGTGACCGCCATTTTCTCTCTGTTCAATCACTCAATACCTGATCTTTGACAGGAGAGGACCTACACTGCTGCTGTGACCTCAGTCTGGAAGAGACAATGTCTTGTGTGTCTGGGGAAAGGGCCCCTGCCTTCAGCACGGAGGAGTTGGAGAAACTTGTGGATGGGGTCCTCCCCCAGTACACGTTACTCTACGGTCCTCCAGACAAACAGGTAAGTACACTGTGAGCATGCTGTATGGGCAATGCCTGTGTGGAGTGGGGTGGATGAAAGATAGGGGGGGTGAAAATGAGGCGTGCATGAAACAACGGTGAATGCATGTGCGTCATGGCAAGGGTAGGGATGCGGGCCAATGACTGTGACGGTGCAGTTGGTAATTACTTCTCTTTTCCCCTGTACAATTCCTCTAGGTCAGGGCCCACCAGAAGAATGACATCTGGCGTGCCATTGCCAAGGAAGTCCGGTACCTGGGGGTCTACCACAGACGGAGCACCCACTGCCGGAAAAGATGGGAGGACATTCGCCGCTGGAGCGAGAAGACGGCGGAGGCTCAGCTGGGGATGGCCTCCCAATGTGGGAGGGGTGCCCGTCGCACCATGACCCCCCTGATGTTCAGGATCCTGGCGGTGGCCTACCCGGAGTTGGATGGGCGCTTGAGGACATCACAGCAGCCACAAGGGGGTGAGTACACTCTCATCCTGCTGATTAAGCGCAGTGGAAGTGTCTGGGTGGGGGAGGTGGCCTATGGGTTTCCCTAGGCCAGGGCGAGGTTAGTAGGCAAGGTCCCTCCGTAAGGGAGGCCATGAGGCACCCCACCCCACCTCTGTAGAGTGCCAAGTACACCTAGTCATGCCCCTGTGTCATCCATGTGGGCAGATGTCGTCCATAGCCTAGTAGGCCATGTCCCAGGGATTGCCCAGTGGAGCCCAAGAGCGTGGCGTAGTGCAGGGGGCTTCTGTGTCTGTCGTGTCCACCAACGGTAGCGGTAATGCATGCACTCAACATGTCTTTCTTCTGTCGTTCCCCCCCCTTTTTGTGGTCTCCCTGTTCTTGTGTGCATTAGCATCATCAGGCGGAGGAGCAGTGGCACCGGAGCACAAGGGAACTGCATCCCACATGTCCATGGAAGGCAAAACTACAGACTCAGAGTTCACCAGTAGGACGGAGGGCGAGGGGAGCTCCACGGCGGGGACAGGAGCTGACACCAGCGACACGGCAACATCTGCGACCCCCGCATCTGCAGATACAGCCCCACCCCCCCTACCAGCACCGCCCTCCCAGCAGCCCCTCAGCCTTTGCCCCGTGCCCGCTCACCCAGGAGCGTGGGCATCACCTTCGCCCCAGGCACCTCAGGCCCTGCCCCAGTCACTCCTGCTGCACTCAGTGAGGAGGCCATTGCCCTCCTGAGGTCCCTCACTGTTGGGCAGTCTACCATTTTGAATGCCATCCAGGGTGTAGAAAGGCAGTTGCAACAAACAAATGCATTCCTGGAGGGCATTCATTCTGGTCAGGCAGCCCTTCAGCGAGCTTTTCAGACTCTTGCCTCAGCACTGATGGCTGCCATTGTCCCCGTCTCTAGCCTCCCCCCTCCAACTTCCTCCACCCAGACCCAATCCCCTGTACCCCAGCCTATCCCAAGCACACCTTCAGACCAGCATGCACCCACCTCAACACACAAGGGAAGCTCAGGCAGACATAAGCACCACACATCCTACAGGCATTCACGCAAGCATCACACACATGCAGACTCACCAACATCCACTGCCTCCAATAGGTCCCCCTCCTCCTCATCTCCCTCCTCCCTCCCAGTCTCGTCTACACTCACACCTGCATGCACTACATCTACAGCCACTACTGCCATCACCAGCACACACACCACCACACCCCGCTCACGTGCAGTCACCACCCACACTACCATCCACACGTCCCCTGTGTCCTCTCCCAGTGTGTCTGTGACGCCACCTCCCAAGATACACAAACGCAGGCACACACCCGCCCAACAGCCATCCACCTCACGACAGCCTCCAGCGCATGCACCTTCACCCAAAGTCACCAAACGAACACCTCCTACAACCACAACCTCTTCCTCCGCTCCCAAACCCCCTCCAGCTACCCGTACCAGTGTCCCCCAAAAACTTTTCCTGTCCAACCTTGACCTCTTCCCCACACCCCCCACCCCGTCCGTCTCCTAGGTCCCGACTCTCCAGCTCCCAAACTAGCACCTCAGCCACAACATCTCCGGGACCAGTGGTGCCTGTAGTCACCGGAATCTGGAGTGCACCGGCCACCAGGGCAGCCAGTGTTGCACAGAGCCACAGCATGGACAGTCCCCCACCTGTCAAGCATCAGAAGTTGGCCAGTGCCCGGCGGGAGAGGGGAAAGACTCCAGCCACCAAAGCCGCTCCCAGGGGTCACGGTGGGAGTGTGGAGTCAGCTGCAACACCTTCAAAGGTATGGAAGGGCCACAAGAAACCCGGCAAGTCTGGGAAGAGCAGCACGGAGGAGGAGACCGCCATCATCCCCGCTGCCCAGGAGTCCACCGCCATCATCCCCGCTGCCCAGGAGGCCACCGCCATCATCCCCGCTTTCCAGGAGGCCACCGCCATCATCCCTGCTGAGACAGAGAGGACCGCCAGCACAAGCCCCGCTGGGCTAGAGAGGACCGCCAGCACAAGCCCCGCTGGGCTAGAGAGGACCGCCAGCACAAGCCCCGCTGGGCTAGAGAGGACCGCCAGCACAAGCCCCTCTGGGCTAGAGAGGACCGCCAGCACAAGCCCCGCTGGGCCAGAGAGGACCGCCAGCACAAGCCCCGCTGGGCCAGAGAGGACCCCCAGCACAAGCCCCGCTGGGCCAGAGAAGACCGCCAGCACATGCCCCGCTGGGCCAGAGAGGACCACCAGCACAAGCCCCGCTGGGCCAGAGAGGACCGCCAGCACAAGCCGCGCTGGGACAGAGAGGACCGCCAGCAGCTGAGTCGCTGCAAAGGAGCCCGTCGCCACAAGCACCGCTGAACAGGGCACCGCCGCCTCAAGCACCGGTGAACAGGGCACCGCCGCCTCAAGCACCGCTGAACAGGGCACCACCGCTCCAAGCACCGCTGAACAGGGCACCACCGCCTCAAGCACTGCTGAACAGGGCACCGCCGTCTCAAGCACCACTGAACAGTGCACCACCGCCTCAATAACAGCTGAACAGGGCACCGCCGCCTCAAGCACCGATTAACAGGGCACCGCCGCCTCATTCACCGCTGAACAGGGCACCGCCGCTCCAAGCACCGCTGAATAGGGCACCACCGCTCCAAGCACCGCTGAACAGGGCACCGCCGCCTCAAGCACCGCTGAACAGGGCACCGCCGCCTCAAGCACCGCTGAACAGGGCACTGCCGCCTCTAGTCGGGGATCTTGTGTGAGCCTCGCCCATACCGTGTGGGCCCAGTGTTCCATGGAGTTCACTGGAGCACTACCTGGACTACTAAGATTGGTGTATATTTTGTTTATGGTGGATATATATATATTTTTGCGTACTTGATTTTAATATATTACAATGGTTACACTCATTTCCTTTTGTCTTTGCATTGTTCCGGGGGGGTTGGGGTGTGCAACCATATTGTATAAATATGTATTAGTGTGTGTGTTGTAGTGGGTGAGGGTGGGGGTGGGGGTGTTGCGTGTGTGTGTCCCTGTTTTTTCCCTCCCCCCTCCCCTGTGTCGTAGGTGCAGTACTCACCGTTGTCTTCGCCGCTGGCGTTCGTGCTCCTGGTAGAGGAGCAAGAAGATGAGGGCTGGAAAAATGTGCAGCTCTGGTTCCATGGCGTCCAGATTCCTCGTGGGGTGTGTAGAGGTGAGCGTTTTCCCTTCGAAGTCCTGTTTCTGCCGTGTTTTTGTCTGCGGTGAATCCGCCCCGGAAAAGGTGGTGGATTGGTAGGTTGTGATACTGTGGGCGGTACATTGACTTCCGCCTGTCTGTTGGCGGTGACCGCCAAGCTGTTTGTCTGAACCGCCGAGGCGGTCGGAGTGTTAAAGTGGCTGTCTTTGTTGGCGGTTTCCGCCACAGTCGTAATTCCAATTTTTTTACCGCCGGCCTTTAACACCGTCCGCCAGGGTTGTAATGACCACCCTTATGTTTACTTAGAAACATGAAGGTTTAACCAAGAACAGAGATATGATTTAACCCTAATCCCTGGGGATGCTGACAGATAACATAGGAGGCATCTTGAGGATTCCTTACACCACCCACCCACGCACCTCACAACACACAACCCAACACATCACCATACACACCCTCACCCACACCACTCACACTGCACCCATAGCACCAGAACAACACCCCAGATTCTCTAGGGAGTATCTAAGGGTCATGGGGAGGAAATCATCCAGGTAAAGCCACAGCTAATTGGAGCACAGGTGCAGCAGATATGCACTTCAAGGAAGATGGAGCTATGGCGAAGGATTGTGGACAGGGTCAACGCTGTGGGACAGTAAACCCAGAACAAGAGATGACATCAGGAAGATGTAGAAGAACCTACGGGGGAAGGTGCATTCTGTGGCAGCAAGACACCAACTAGCTGTACAGAGGACTGGAGGTGGACCCCCACCTCCTCCCCCTCAACTAACAACATGGGAGGAACAACTCTTGGCAATCATGCATGCTGGGGTCATGGCAGGAATAGGAGGATGACTGGACTCTGGTAAGTCAACTCTCAACTATTTCTATCACCCCCTACCTGCATGCCATCACATACCACCACCCTCACCCTCACTCCCATCACTCCGCACCTCCCACACACCCCACCATCACATCTCACCCATCCCAATCTGAAACCCTGCATGCTATACCAATGCATGGACGCTACTCACAGACGTGCATGGACACCTACCACTAAAGCATGCACACCAGAGGGAAACAGCTAGCCCACCAAATAACAACACACACAAGGCAAAGCTGCCAGGGCAATAACAACCATAGAGGGCAACCCACCCATGCACAATCTGTCACACACAGAAACAATAACTCTGCATTTATATCCCCACAGGTATCCTAGGCAATGTCACCAGAGAAGCGGTGCCAGCAACATCCAGTTCCCCCCACAGAAGAGGCCCACAGTGATGACAGCAGCTCTGCTCGCCTGCATCTGGATGACCAACCTGGCCCATCAGGGACCTCCAGACAGTCGGTTACCCAGGCACAGTCACACACCACCACAGAGCCTCCCCCTCAGGAAACACCACCACAGCACCCATCCTGCGGGCCCATACCTCTGTCCCCATGACACGTCAATCAGCAGTGTGTCTACCTCTACAGGGACCCAAGGGCACCCCACAAACCCAGGAAAATCAGGGACCTGGGGATCAGTGGCAGTGGGCACAATGTTCAGGGGACAGAGACACAGGACAACCGGGAAACTGGGAGGACTGGTGTGCGCCGGGGGGGACAGGCCCTGGGAGCCGACTCTTCAGGAGGCACTCATCACAATTCTGGCAGCATACCAACATTCCCAGGATATGCTGGGCCAGATCCTGGACAAGTTGCAGGAGGACATGCGGCTGTAGGAGGAGCAGTACCTGGGGATCAGGGAGGACTTGAAGTCTATTAACACCACCCTGGTCTCCGTTGCAGGGGTGCTGGCAGATATGGCCAACATTATGAGAGAGGCATTGTCACACCAGCGGGCCCCTGCCACTAGCTAGACTACTGAACAGCCCTCCACCTCCACTGCCTCTAGTTGACAAGAGGCCCTGCAACAGAACCAACAGGCTACCAGCACCTCTCCCCCTGCAGAAGGAGAACCACCCTGCAAACTTTCCCTGTGATCCAGGCAGAACCGGGAGACTATTGCCAAGACCCCCACCAGGAAGTAAGACTCTCCTGATTGTCACCCTTGTGTCCCACTCTGTCACCCTGTCCACCTTGAACTGCCATTGCTCCCCTTCCTATGCCCCCGTGGTCAATGCACCTGTGCTACAAATAGACTGGACTCTACCCTGGACTTTCCTCCATCATCAACCCAGCCCATTGCACTTCTCACTTTTCTTCAGAGCACTGCAATAAACACAGTTTGAAAAAATATAAGTTCGTTTAACAAGGTTTAAACATTGCAGTTCAACTGTACATTAATGTATACATAGGATAGACCTGTAGTTGGCTGCAGTGAGCACACCAGGAGCAATAGTGGGGCACCAATATCTGCAAATAGAGATGCCAAAGGGTACAGTGAGTGGCCATAGAAGTAGGAAATCACAGCCTGCCAGTGACAATGTCAAACATCAAACTGTGAATGAAATGTGAAGTTACACTGTCTTACCTGTGTGTCATAAGAAGTATTGATGAATCACTGCAGTTCTGTTGTCCTCATCCTCATCCTGTGCCTCCTCATCTTCACTGTCCACAAGGTCCACTGCTGCCACACGGCCATCTCCAGCCTCCTCCTGCAGAAAAGGCACATTGCGTCTCAAGGCAAGGTTGTGCAACATACAGAATGCCACAATGATCTGGCAGACCTTCTTGGGTGAGTAGCACAGGGATCCACCTGTTAGATGGAAGCACCAAAACCTTGCATTCAGGAGGCCAAATGTACGTTCAATGATCCTTCTTATTCACCAATGTGCCTTATTGTAACGTTTCTCTGCCCTTTTCCTGGGATTCCTCACAGGGGTGAGTAGCCATGAGAGGTTGGGGTAACCAGAGTCACCTGCAAATATTGAGGGAAAACTGTTAGACACACACTAACCCTTATGGCCCACACCATACCCATACACCAACATCCACTGGCTGGAAACCAGGGCTCACCTGGACTTGGGCCATCACATTTGGAATGCTGCTATTCCTCAGGATAAAAGCATCATGCACCGACCTAGGATACTTAGCATTGACATGGGAGATGTACTGGTCCGCCAAACACACCATCTGCACATTCATCGAGTGAAAACCTTTTCGATTTCTTAAGACCTTTTCATGTCGCCGGGGGGGTGCAAATGCTATATGTGTTCCATCAATAGCAACATTAATATTGGGGATATGTCCCATTGCATAGAAGTCAGCCTTCATTGTGGCCAAATCATCCACCTGGGGGAAAACGATGTAGCTGCACATGTGTTTAATCAAGGCAGACAACACACTTGTCAGCACTATTGAAAACAGTGGCTGTGACATTCCTGCTGCCAAGCCCACTGTCATTTGGAAAGAGCCTGTTGCCAAGAAATGGAGCACAGATAGCATTTGCGCAAGAGGGGGGATCCCAGTGGGGTGATGGATAGCAGATATCTGGTCAGGCTCCAATTGGGCACACAGCTCTGTGATTGTGGCCCTGACAAGTCTGTAGGTGAGGATGATGTGCCTGTCCTCCACTGTTGCCAAGTCCACCAGGGGTCTGTACACGGGGGGTGTCTCCATCTCCTATTCATCCGCAGCGGTTGCAATCTATGGGGCAAAAGAGTGAGGAGACAGTCATTATCTGTACATTGTAACCAGTACAGTTCAATGCATGATGTGATTTTTATAATTTATTGGTGGCATATGTCCTGAATGTACAATTGTGAACTGTGACGCAGTTAGGATCCATGGCTTGCCCCCCACCCTGAAATGGCATCCGCCTGTCCTGTATGGAGGGACAGGTGGAAGTGAGGTAATTCTGCTGATGTTGTGCGCCGTTGTTGGAGGCGGTTGGGAACCGCTGTGCAACTCCTCATTGGTTAGCATTGGACCCTGTGTGGTCCAGTGGCCAATGGTGATGTACGCCGGTGGTGACGGTATGCACCACCGCAGACGTCACCGCCATTTCCTATCTATATACTCACTTGCTACCTGACCTTCAACAGGAGAGGACCTACACTGCATGTGCTGCTGTGACCTGTGTCTGGAACCTACCTTTGCTCGTGTAACTGGGGAAAGGGCCCCTGCCTTCACCTCGTCGGAGTTGGAGAGACTGGTGTATAGGGTCCTACCCCAGTACCGACTGCTGTATGGGCCTCCAGACCCACAGGTGAGTACACTGTGAGCAAGATGTATTGGGCATGAATGCATGGAGTGCTGTGTGTGAAGGCCTTGTGTTGGGGGGTTGGTGGATGGGCCCTTGGCAGCTTGCAGCATGTATGCTGGGCCATGTCTGTGCGTAAGGGGAATGGAAAGGGATATGTTGGGCCATGAGTGTATCAGGCAGGATGGTCTAACTAATACCTTTCCCTGTGTATGTTTCCTCTGCAGGTCAGCGCCCATCAAAAGAAGGTTATATGGCATGCCATCGCCACCACCAGCTCCACCTGCAGCACCGCCACCAGCACCACCACCACCAGCTGCAGCAGCACCACCACTGCCACCACTGAGCAGCTGTCACCTCCGGCGGACAGTGTGTAGTCCTGTATCCATGGGCTGTTGTGCGGGCTGCCCCTGCAAATCCTGTGGGTATGACACCCAGCTGAGAGACTCCCCAAGACCTTCATCACAGGGCATGATGCCCCCTCCAGAACCAGTGGAGGAGCCATCCACTCACCCCATCCTCCCCAGGATGAAGATTACAGTGTGCAATGTCCCCCCCCAGAACCAGTGGAAAAGCCATCCACTCACCCCATCCTCCCAGGATGAAGATCATAGGGCACAATGCCCCCTCCAGAACCAGTGGAGAAGCATCCACTCAGCCCATCCTCCCCAGGAAGAAGATCACAGGGCACAATGCCCCCTCCAGATCCAGTGGGCAAGTCACCCACTTGAGAGACTGTGTCCTTGCACTCCCGAGGATCAAGCACAGAGCAAGTTGCTCCCTCCAGGACAAGTGGTGTTGTACCATCCTCCAGCTGAGGTGCCCCCCGTTTCCCATCCCCCCAAGGTGCCTGCCTATTTTTGAACTGATGCCCCTGCAGTGTTCTCTCCGTGTTGTTGCAGGAGACAAGTGGGGACTTGGACTTTGTAATGTGGCCCTGTGGCCCACGAACAATGAGAACTGGGCAGTGTCCCTTCATTTGTAAATATGTATATGGTTTTGTATTTGGATGCATGTATTTCTACTATATTTATCTTATTACACTCACTTTGATCTATTGCTGTTGTCCGTGCATTATTCCTGAGGGGTACAGGGTCAATATGTTATGTTACTGCATCTGCTTTTGTGTAAGATGTTGGGGGTGGTGGTATTGCGTGTGTGTGTCATTCTCTTTTTCCTCCCTCCCTCCCCTGTGTGCTAGGTGGCAGTACTCACTGTGGTTGTCTTCACCAGCACTGATGTTCTTGGTGGAGCAGGATGTAGAAGAGCGTTGGGAATATAGGCGGTTCGGGCTCTATAGCGGTGTGGTTCTTCCCTGAGTCTCCACAGGTGAGTCGTTTCCCTTCTGTGCAGTGTTTCCGCCAAGCTTTTGAGGTCATTGGTTTCCTGTCTCATAATACAGTGGCGCGAACATTGTCTTCTGCCTGGCTATTGGCGGCTACCGCCGTGGTGCCTGTCGATTCCGCCCTGCGGTCGGTGTGTTAAAGTGGCTGTCTTTTGGAAATCTTTCCGCCATGGTCATAATTTAGTGGTAGTTACCGCCAGCCTGTTGTCGGGTTTTACCGCTGCTTTATCACCGACCGCCAGGGTTGTAATAAGGGCCTAAATCTTCTTCCTTCTCTTTACTCTCCTCTTCAATGGCAGCAATATAATTTAAAAAATAGTCCTTCCAATCACCCCATTTCATTGCAGGTTCACCCACTCCAGGAAGGAATGGGACTGGAGGTGTAAGCGAAAACGCCAGTGCACACATGTTTATAATAAATTGTTTGCACTTCCTATGTAATGAAAACACACCACAAGAAAATTAAAAGCACTTAAACTACACACTCAAATAGACTAGGTGTGTGCCTCACTGAAGTGTGCACATCACAGAATCATTAAATGTTAATCAAACTTAACTGCATAAGAGCAGCATCTGGATTGGAAAAGGTAGTTGGATTTATGACGTCACTTCGTGCTTGGAGGAGTTTGGAGCTGGGGACTGGAGAGTATTGAGGGCGTGCTGTAGGGTAAGGTAAGTGAAAGTTTATTTTTCTCTTTTTTAATTGTTTATCGGAATGTGTTTTTTTGCAATGTATGTAATGGAAATGTATTTAGCGCCCCACCGGTTTTTAGTACCACCAACCGCCAATGTAGAATACATTGACATCAAAAATATTCTGCAAAAACGTGTTCCTTTGTACTATAATAGTGAAACCCCACCTCTCAAGAGTGATGTGCACCTTCAGTTATTGTTTTTTTTTTTTATTTGAACGTATCCAGAAATGTTTAAACATCCAGTATTGGCTAATTTTCCAAGAGGACATAATTCTACTCCTGTGTCTGAAACTGTGAATAAGTGCATAAAGAGAAAAACATTTGATGTCAGTTTGTGACTTAGGCGGTCATTCCAACCTCGGCGGTAAAAGCCGCTTACCGCCAGTCAGAAGACCGCCATAACACCGCCGCGGTCGCGGTAAACCGCCACGGTCATTCTGACCCACAACAGGCAAACCGCCAAAATTGCGACATCCACAAAAGTCCGCCACACCAAAGGTCAGCTATAAACTGGCGATGACCAAACCTCCACCGTCACGCCAACAGAAATACGCCCATGCCATTACGACCCACGAATCCACGCGGCGGTCTTTGAACCGCAGTATTCTATTGGCGGTACACACCACTGTGGTCGAAATACACATACTCGTACAAAACACAACCACATTGGACTATTCGAAATACACACACCTGATACACATACACACACCACTCCCACACACCCAATACAATATAAAACACACACCCACATCACCCACAAACCCCTACGACCAGAAATTCAGAGAGAAGGCGAGAGAGAGACACCACAGTCAACTACCAAGCATCCACAGGCACACAATACCAATACCCACAGAACTTCCACGCACCTCACACAACACACCACTAAATAGCACCCCACCTATCACTACACACTCCACCCCACACATCATCCACACCACCCCATGGCACCTCAAAGACACCCCAGGTTCTCAGATGCTGAACTCAGGGTCATGGTGGAGGAAATCCTACGAGTAGAGCCCCAGCTGTTCGGGACACAGGTGCAGCACACCACCATTGCCAGGAAGATGGAGCTATGGAGCAGAATAGTGGACAGGGTCAACGCTGTGGGACAGCACCCGAGAAATAGGGACGACATCAGGAAGCGGTGGAACGACCTACGGGAGAAGGTGCGTTCCATGGTATCAAGGCACAACATCGCGGTACAGCTGACTGGCGGCGGACCCCCACCTCCCCCCCAGAGTTTACAACATGGGAGGAGCAAGTCTTGAACATCCTGCATCCTGAGGGCCTCGCAGGAGTCGCTGGAGGAATGGACTCTGGTAAGTCTCATCTTCACTACTTCATCCCCCCACCCCACCTGCATGCCAACTCATACCCCCACCCTCACCCTTACCCCCATCACAACTACCCCTTGCAAATGTCTTACCATCACAACCCACCCATCCCAACACTTAGCCCTGCATGCGGCCCCAAAGCATGGACACCCATCACCAAGGCATGCCCAATGCACATACCCATCACCCCCCCAAAAAAATACTGTCACAACAGCCCCCACAAAGGAATGCCAGCACTGGGGTACACGGGCACCCACCCATTGCACGCCATTGGCACACACAGAAGCAATAACCATACTTTTATACCCCTGCAGGACCCGAACGCCAGGTCACCACGCAGGAGGGTCCACAAATGTCCCCTACACCCCCAGAAGAGGCCCACAGTGATGACAGCAGCTCTGTCTCCCTGGATCTAGATGACCAGCCCGGTCCATCGGGGACCTCGGGACAGTCGGTTCCCCTCAGACAGGCACAGGCCACAGCAGACCTTCCCCCCTCTGGGAACACCAGCACAGCACCCACCCAGCAGGCCCATACCTCTGTTCCCAGGACACCCACCACCCCAACAACAACAGGGACCTGGGGGCAGTGGTAGTGGGCACTCGGTCCAGGGGACGGAGGCCCAAGGAAACAGGGGAACTGGGAGGGCAGCTGTGCGACAGGGGGGGACAGGCCCAGGGAACCCACTCTCCACGTGGCCCTCTCCTCCATCATGGGAGCATACCACCACTCCCAGGAGACGATGGCAACGGTCCTGGCCAGGTTTCAGGAAATCCAGCTTCTGCAGGAACAACAGTATATGGGGTTCAGGGAGGAACTGAGAAACATCAGTACCGCCATGGGTACCATCGTAGTGGCCCTGAATGAGTTAATCTCCACATTGCAGACCACTGTGGCACCTCAAAGGGCCCCTGACACTAGCATGGACCAAGAACAGGCTACCACCTCCGCCGGCGCTAGTGGACAGGAGGCCCGACAGAAGACCAACAGGCCACCAGAACCCCACCCCCTGCAGAAGGAGAACCACCCCTCAAGCGGGCCCTGAGATCCAGGAAGAAGACAGAGTAACATGTCAAGACCCCCGCCAGCCCTGATTGTCTTCCCACTGTCCCACATTGTCACCCTGTCCAACCTTAAACTGGCCCTGCTCCACTTCCCACAGGCATTTGGACAATGCACCTGTGAACCTGATAGTCTGGACTCTGCCATGGACAATCCTCCACCATCACCCCTCACCGATTTGCAACCACCCATCCAAATTAGAGCACTTGAATAAACACACTTATTGCACATAAACAATCTGGAGTCTGCCTGTGATTTTAACAAATGTATTAGACATGACAGTGCCAAGATTGTTATTCACATTATGATGGCAACAAACCGCTGTCACACAGCTGTAGTCCATGGGGTAACAAAGCAGATGTCACGCAGTGGGGCCCACAGCTCTGAAAACGGAAGGGAAAGTCACAACACAGTTACCATACACTGGGGGAAAAAGTCAGACAGTAGAGAGGTAGGAGTCTTTAAGTAAATGTAATATGCCAGTGTGTACTCTTACCTGTGTGTCACTGAAAATATTGCTCTATTACTGTGTTCCTGTTGTCTATGTCGTCCTCTCCGGCTTCCTCTTCTTCACTCTCCACAGGCTCCACAGCTGCTACAACACCACCATCTGGACCATCCTCCTGCAGAAAAGGCACCTGGCGGCGCAAAGCCAGGTTGTGAAGCATACAGCAGGCCACGATGATCTGGCACACCTTCTTTGGTGAGTACATTAGGGATCCACCTGTCATATGGAGGCACCTGAACCTGGCCTTCAGGAGGCCAAAGGTTCGCTCGATCACCCTCCTAGTCCGCCCATGAGCCTCATTGTAGCGTTCCTCTGCCCTGGTCCTGGGATTCCTCACTGGGGTCAGTAGCCAGGACAGGTTGGGGTAACCAGAGTCCCCTAATAGCCACACCCGGTGCCTCTGGAGCTGACCCATCACAAACGGGATGCTGCTATTCCGCAGGATGTAGGCGTCATACACTGACCCAGGGAACTTGGCATTAACATGGGAGATGTACTGGTCAGCCAAACACACCATCTGTACATTCATCGAATGATAACTTTTCCTGTTCCTGTACACCTGTTCACTCCTGCTGGGGGGTACCAAAGCCACATGTGTCCCATCAATGGCACCTATGATGTTGGGGATATGTCCAAGGGCATAGAAATCACCCTTCACTGTAGGCAAATCCCCCACCTCAGGGAAAATGATGTAGCTCCTCATGTGTTTCAGCAGGGCAGACAACACTCTGGACAACACCTTGGAAAACATAGGTTGAGACATCCCTGATCATATGGCCACTGTTGTTTGAAATGACCCACTTGCTAAGAAATGGAGCACTGACAGCACCTGCACTAGAGGGGGGATCCCTGTGGGTTGGCGGATGGGTGACATCAGGTCTGCCTCCAGCTGGGCATACAGTTCCTGTATAGTGGCTCGGTCAAGCCTGTATGTCAGTATGACATGTCTTTCCTCCATTGTCGACAGGTCCACCAGCGGTCTGTACACGGGAAGATTCCTCCATCTCCTCGCATTGCCCAGCGGACGGTGCCTATGAAGGACAACAGCGAGCACAGAGTCAATCAACCCACAGGTACGTTCCCACAGCCTGCACACAACACAATTCACTATGCATTGAATGGTTTGTCTGAGTGTTGAGGAAAGGCCTAGGTATGTGTGACGCAGTAGAAATTAAGCCATGTGGGCCCTTGAAATGGCGGCTGCCTGACCTGTGAAGTGTGACAATGGGATGTGAGGTCAATGCGCTGGCATGGCAGACCGTGGTGGTAGGCGGTCGAAGACCGCGGCGCAAAGCCGCATTGGTTAACATAGAATCCTATGGGTTACATGAGCCAATGACGAGGTGCGCCGGCGGATGCGGTACGCACCGCTGCGGTACGCACCGCCGCGGGCGTGACCGCCATTTTCTATCTACTTATTCACTCTATACCTTATCTTCCACAGGAGAGGACCTACACTGCAAGTGCTGCTGTGACCTCGGTCTGGAAGAGACAATGGCTGCTGCGACTGGGGAAAGGGCCCCTGCCTTCACTTCTGAAGAATTGGAGAAACTCGTGGATGGGGTCCTCCCCCAGTATGCGCTACTCTACGGTCCTCCAGACCAACAGGTAAGTACACTGGGAGCATGCTTTGTGGGCAATGCCTGGGTTGAGTCGGGTGGATGAAAGATGGTGGGGAGGGGAGCGATTGAGGCATGCATCAGGCGACAGATGAGAGCATGTGCCACATGGCAAGGGTGGGGATGGGGGGCCACTCACATCAAGCATGCAGAAGGTGATGATTTTTTTTCTCCCCCTGTACATGTCACATAGGTCAGCGCCCACCAGAAAATCGCTATTTGGCATGCCATCGCCAAGGACGTCCAGACCCTGGGGGGCCACAACAGACGGGGCACCCACTGCCGGAAGAGGTGGGAGGACATCCGACGCGGGAGCAGGAAGACGGCGGAGGCTCTGCTGGGGATGGCCTCCCAACGTAGGCGGGGTGCCAGTCGTCAATTGACCCCCCTGATGTCCCGGATCCTGGCGGTGGCCTACCCCGATTTGGATGGGCGCGTGAGGACATCACAGCAGACACAAGGGGGTGAGTACACTCTCATTCTGGTGACTTTGCGCGCATTGGAGGTGTCTGGGTGGGGGAGGTGGGCTGTGGGTATCTCTAGGCCAGGGCGATTTCTGTAGGCTAGGCCCCTCCGTAAGGCATGGCCCTGTGCCCCCGCCCCCCACCTCTGTAGGGTGCCAAGTACAGCTATTCATGGCCCTGTGTCATCTATGTGTGCTGTCGTCGTCCATAGGCTTGTAGGCCATGTCCCACGGATTGCGTAGTGGACCCCAAGTGCGCAGCGTAGTGCAGGGGGCTTCTGTGTCTGTCCTCTCCGCCAACGGTAGCGGTAATCCATGCACTCAACATGTCATTCTTTCTCCCCCCCCCCTTTTTTGTGGTCTTCCTGTTCATGTGTGCATTAGCATCATCAGGCGGAGGAGAAGTGGCATCGGAGCACGAGGGAGCTGCATCTCACATGACCATGGCGGGCCATGCAACTGACTCGGATTTCACCAGTGAGACGGAGGGCGAGGGGAGCTCCACAGCGGGGACTCGTGCTGATGTCAGTGGCAGCGACTCGTCCTCTGAAGGGAGCTCCCTTGTGGTGGCGGTAACATCCGTGCCCCCCGCAACAACAGGTACAGCCGCCACCCAGCGCACCAGCACCGCCCTCCCAGCAGCCCCTCAGCGTTTGCCCCGTGCCCGCTCACCCAGGAAGGTGGGCATCTCCTTCGCCCCAGGCACCTCAGGCCCTGCCCCTGTCACCCCTGCTGCCCTCAGTGAGGAGGTCATTGACCTCCTGAGGACCATCATTGTTGGGCAGTCTACCCTTTTGAATGCCATCCAGGGTGTAGAAAGGGAGGAGCACCGGAGTAATGCATACCTGGAGGGCATTCATTCGGGTCAGGCTGCCCATCAGCGATCGTTCAACGCTCTGGCCTCAGCACTGACGGCAGCAATTGTCCCTGTCTCTAGCCTCCCCCCTCCAACTTCCTCCACCCAGACCCAATCCCCTGTACCTCTGCCTATCCCAGACATACCTACAGACCAGCCTGCACACACCTCAACACCCAAGGGAAGCTCATCCAGAAATAAGCACCACACTTCACACAAGCATTCACACAAGCAACATCCACATGCAGACACACCAACACCCACTGCCTCCACTGTGTCCCCCTCCTCCTCGTCTCCCTCCTCCCTCCCTGTGACGTCTCCACTCTCACTTGCATGCACAACATCTTCAGCCACTACGTCCATCACCAGCACACCCACCAGAACACTCCGCACACGTGCAGTCACCACCCCACTACCATTTACACGTCCCCTGTGTCCTCTCCCAGTGTGTCTGTCACCCCCTCTTCCAAAGCACACAAACGCAGGCAGCCACCCACCCAACAGCCATCCACCTCACGCCTCCAGCCCAAGCACCTGCACCCAAAGACACCAGACTTCACACTCCTACAACCACATCCTCTTCCTCCACTCCCATACCCACTACACCTAGCTCTCTTTCCAAATTGATTTTCCTTTCCAAACTTGACCTCTTTCCAACAACTCCCCCACCCCGTCCATCGAATAAGACTGCAATCAGCACCTCAGCCACCACCAAACCAGGACCTATCAGGACTGTTGTCCAAGGACTGTGGAGTCCCCCACCCTCAAGGGCAACTAGTTCTGGTAGGAGCCAAGGCACGGCCAGCCCACCCCCGGAAAAACACCCAAAGATCACCAGTGCCCGGCGTGAGAGGCCAAGGACACCAGGGACCAAAATCCCTACCCTGGCTCCGCCTGGAAGTGGGGTGCCACCTGGCACACCGCCAAAGGTGGGAGAGGGCCACAGACGACCAGGGAAGGGTGGGAAGGGCAGCACGCCCGACAAGTCAGGCAGCAGGCCAGCTGCCCAGGAGGGCCCCACCAGCCCCATCCCAGCTGCCCAGGAGGGCCCCGCCAGCCACAGCCCAGCTGCCCAGGAGGGCCCCGCCAGCCACAGCCCAGCTGCCCAGGAGGGCCCCGCCAGCCACAGCCCAGCTGGGCAATGAAGGAGCGCCAGCCACAGCCCAGCTGGGCAATGAAGGAGCGCCAGCCACAGCCCAGCTGGGCAATGAAGGAGCGCCAACTCAAGCACCGCTGAACAGGGCAAGGACCGCTGAACAGGACAAGGACCGCCAAGGCAAGCACAGCTGAACTGGGCAAGCACCGCTGGACAGGGCAAGGACTGCCAACTCAAGCACCGCTGAACAGGGCAAGGACCGCCAAGGCAAGCACCGCTCAACAGGGCAAGGACCGCTGAACAGGGCAGGGACCGCCAAGGCAAGCACCGCTGAACTGGGCAAGCACCGCCAAGGCAAGCACCGCTGAACAGGGCAAGGACCGCTGAACAGGGCAAGGCCCGCCAAACTGGGCAAGCACCGCCAAGGCAAGCACCGCTGAACAGGGCAAGGACCGCTGAACAGGACAAGGACCGCCAAACTGGGCAAGCACCGCCAAGGCAAGCACCGCTGAACAGGGCAAGGACCGCTGAACAGGGCAAGGACCGCCAAGGCAAGCACCGCTGAACTGGGCAAGCACCGCCAAGGCAAGCACCGCTGAACAGGGCAAGGACCGCTGAACAGGGCAAGGACCGCCACACTGGGCAAGCACCGCCAAGGCAAGCACCGCTAAACAGGGCAAGGACCGCTGAACAGGGCAAGGACCGCCAAGGCAAGCACCGCTGAACTGGGCAAGCACCGCCAAGGCAAGCACCGCTGAACTGGGCCCTTCATCTCAAGCACCGCTGCACTGGGCCCTTCATCTCAAGCACCGCTCCGCTGGGCCCTTCATCTCAAGCACCGCTGAACTGGGCCCTTCATCTCAAGCACCGCTCCGCTGGGGCCTTCATCTCAAGCACCGCTCCGCTGGGCCCTTCATCTCAAGCACCGCTCCGCTGGGCACCACCGTCTCAAGCACCGCTGCACTGGGCCCTTCATCTCAAGCACCGCTCCGCTGGGCCCTTCATCTCAAGCACCGCTCCGCTGGGCACCGCCGTCTCAAGCACCGCTGGCCCATTGGCGGAAGGGGCAGTGCTGCATCTGAGTCGGGCAGGGCTGCACGAAGCACTCTGGGCACCACTCCCCCTCCAGAACCAGTGGACACTGTCATCCACTTGAGAGACTGTGGCTTTGCACTCCCCAGGATGTAACAGTGGGCCAACCACCCACTGTAGAGACTTGAGAGACTGTGGCTTTGCACTCCCCAGGATGGTACAGTGGGCAAGCCACCCACTGTATGGACTTGAGAGACTGTGGCTTTGCACTCCCCAGGATGGTACAGTGGGCAAACCACCCACTGTATGGACTTGAGAGACTGTGGCTTTGCACTCCCCAGGATGGGACAGTGGCCATGGAGGCCCCTCGTGGATCTGGCGTCGTGTACTCATGTGGCTGAGGTGCCCCCCCTTCCCTTCCCCCTGAGGTGCCTGTAGTTTTTCTATCTGATGCCCCTGCAGTGTTCTCTCCGTTGGTGTCAGGTATCCTGTGTGGGCCTTGCCCATGTGATTTAGGCCCAGTGGTCCACGGACAATGACAGCTAAAATTATCGGACTTTTAATAATTATGTATATATTAGTTTTAAATGTGTGATATTTTTATATGCCGATAATACAATATATTCGACTGTTTATGATCATTTCATTTTGTCTTTGCATTCTTCCGGGGGGTTTGGGGGTTGTAACAGTGATGTATTGCTATGCATTGATGTGTGTGTTGTAGTGGGTGAGGGTGGTGGTGGGTGTGTAGCGTATGTGTGCCCGTAATATTTTCTCCTCCCCTCTCCCCTGTGTCGTAGGTGCAGTACTCACCGTAGTCTTCTGCGCCGGCGTTCGTGCTCCTGGTATAGGAGCAGGAAGACAATGGCTGGTAGGATGCTGTCCAGATTCCTCGTGGGGTGTATGGAGGTGAGCGTTTTCCGTTTGAAATGTATGTTTCTGCCGTGTTTTTATCGGCGGGGCTACCGCCCCGGAAAAGGTGGCGGATTGGTGGGTTGTGATAGGGTGGGCGGTACATTGTCTCCCGCCTGTCTGTTGGCGGTGACCGCCGCGCTGTTTGTTTGTCCCGCCGTGGCGGTCGGAGTGTTAAAGTGGCGGTCTCTGTTGGCGGTTTCCGCCAGGGTCAGAATTCCATTTTTTACATCGCCAGCCTGTTGGCGGGTTAGCCGCCACTTTAACACCGACCGCCAGGGTTGGAATGACCCCCTTAGTGTTGCTACTGTGACTGGGAACTACTTCTTCACATCACTACTGTAATGCCTTGTTCCTAAGGCTCCTTACATTGTTCCAAAGAATATGGTCTGGAAGCCCAAATGACTTACCATAGTGCACACATGTGAATGTATGACATATGCAAATCAGTCATTTCCAGGCAAACATATGGGGTGTGCTTTGGGTGGGGCGCACCCAGAAATACAGTGTTGCTTAAAAAATGTGGGTGTGGGGATGGATTTTGATCACTGCTATCACACAGAGCAGCAGTGCCAATGACTATACAGGAGCCTGGCTTGCCTCTTGGTTCTTCATATATTTCAGTGGGATCCATGCATAACTATGCACTGCGCAGCCAGCTGGTTTATTTTGGGACTTTAAGTTTGTGCACTGTGAGATCTACATAGTGTAGATGAGTACTTGCTAGATCATAGTGAATCTGGGGAAAATGTGTTTGGATATTGTAAGCATTTCACTTATTATTATATCTCAGGTGTCTGCAAGGAAGACTCGCATGTATTCAACATAGTATTGTTATAGAGTGAGGGAGCAGTAATCCTCTAGAATGTTTGAGAAGTTACAGATCTGTCTTTTCCACCTCAGATATGAAGCTGTTGGCATGAAGATGGACGTATTGGTGCCCAAAATAAAGAAGATGCTGTACCTACTACTTAATGGACAGTTTACACTCAGGCCAAGATTCATGGAAAGTTAGTGTTACCTTAGTGTCATTTATCTTGACGCTTAATTGGTGCTAACTTAACTTCATATTTATATTTTGATGCTAGACTCGTCTAGCGTCAAAATATTGGAGCTAGAACCATTTCTAGGAAGTGCCAACCCATCCTGTGTCAATGAGATGCAAGGTAAGCGTTTCCTTCTTAAAAATGACGCTAGCCCCCAGCGCCATATTTAACTCCAGATGCTGAAACGAAGCACAAGTAGGAGATGGACCTAAATATTTGCTCTAAGCCTGATTAGCATCATTATTTAATGCCTGGTCAGACCAGGCGTTATTGTGCTGGTAGGCCCATTTCCATGGGGGAACGCCATGGAATGGGAACAAAGATGCCCACCCTAACCCCCAGGATCACCACCACCCACACCACAAGGACACTACTGGAGAAGGGAGCCCATCCCAGGTAAGGTACGTAAGTGTGGTGTGCCATTGGGACAGGCTGGCACTGGGTATGTTGGACTTGTCCTGGGGACACTGGTCCCCTGTGGTGGGCATTGGGGTAGTGGTAATGACCCCTCTCTATACTTAGACAGGAGTCATTATTTGGCTGCTTGTTTGTCAAAAAATTACACTAGGCTGAGTAGCAGCAGATAGTTTGCCGCTACGCAGCCTGTTGGCATTTTTGACCCATTAGCGCCATTTCCCCTAACGCCATCAGTCACCAGCTAGTGTCTTTTTTTGAGACGCTAGCCATTCTTTACCATCATTGTGCGTCATTTCTTAAATATGGCGCACGGATGGCGTGAGTGAATGGCATTAGATCGCGTTAGGAAAAATTATGCACAACTGCACTAGAGCAGTTGTGCATAATTTTTCTTAAATTCAGGCCTTAATATTTATAAAGCACACACTGTGACTCAGTATCAGTCACCGAGAAGAAGCAGACTTGTAGAGAGCGACTGAGGAAGTCCCTGGTCTCACAGAGCCCTCACCATCTCTCCGGTCTGATCCATGAGGGAAACATGATTGCTGAAAGCTGGCTTGGAGTTGTGATTGTGCGTCGCTGAATGGCACATGCAGTGCTGCATCTGCCAATATTCTGAACAACTGATGCTGGGCTGCCTCGACTGAACTGCTGAATGGCTCTGAAAGTCTGCATCAGCTGAAGAGCCAGTGAATGGCTGCATCTGCTGAATTGTTGCGTAACTTATGCAGGACTTCATCTGCCTAGCTGTCGGAAGCCCTTGTGGCCTACAGATACTGAAATGCTGAAGGCCCTGTCTAGGTCATTCCCGGTTGCTCAGTTGGTCCCCACGTTGACTACAACTGTTGATCATGAGGGCCCCAAATGGCTTTATGTGTTGATGATCCAACAGGGACGTAGGACTGCCAATGGTCAGGCGACCACAAAGTGAAGGCTGAGCAGGCGCACTGTGAAACAGTTTTGCATGCATTACCAAAGACGTTCCACTGACAACTGTCAGTGCATCACTGCTGCTGCTAGCGCAGGTGTATTAATACAAATTATTAACGAGTGTTCATGTATTCTGAATAAGTGATTTGTGTAGAAATATAATAACGTAGAAAAATAATGCATGCATTTGAAAATGTGATTACGATGAGTGGCCGCCAATGTTCACAAAGTGTACTTACTAGTGAATTCATATTGTGAAATGTTGATTATATGTTTGACTAATGTAGTAATGTGTCATATTAAGGGTTATGCATTATGCTTTAGCTTTATTAATTGTAGGCCTTAACTTAGCTAATGTCTTGGCCTACTTGCCAGGCCTCATGTCAAAGCTGTATTTCTTAACGTTTAATAAAATGGCTGTCCTAGAGAGTTAAACTGTGAGTTTGCATTTTGCACTATGTGCTCGTAGCTGAGAAACCTTTCCCATGAGAATCGACTGTTAGAAGATGCTGTTCTTACTAATGTAACATTTTGTGTGTAATGCATGTGAGACTTACTTTCTCAGGAGAACAATGGAGATACTGACTGGAGTGGAAGCTGCAACAATATTGTTACCTGACAAGCCGGATGATGAGGACTTTGCAAGACAA
Source organism: Pleurodeles waltl (assembly GCF_031143425.1). Taxonomy (NCBI): domain Eukaryota; kingdom Metazoa; phylum Chordata; class Amphibia; order Caudata; family Salamandridae; genus Pleurodeles; species Pleurodeles waltl. The sequence goes on from NC_090450.1 coordinate 283,897,853, forward strand.
TTCAACCAACAACATGTGAACGGAGTAATAGCAGAATTCATAGATTTGGACTTTTAGTCTTATTGAACAAAATGGGAACATGCGATTAACTGACCAATAGGGATTTGGGAAGTAGTTTTAGTAGTTTTGACTTAACGGGACTGCACTGAGAGAAGACAACTCATTGCCCATTTTCTTGTTGTCCCAAATGCTTATTCTTGCTCATCTTGTATCTTGACAAGAGACGAGCTTAACTTTAATGCTTAGAGACTTTGCACTTTCTGAACTTTGATGCTGAATCCTGATGCCTTGCTGATCGACTGATGTCCTGAGGACGAAGACTGACTCTGCTTGCTTATCCACGCTGAGGATAGGCATTATGACCTAGACTGTTGATTACTATGCATGTGGCATTTTCTTTCGAGGTACCAACTGCATTGTTTTGATAGAGCCATAGTTAGATGTTTTCCAAATTTGTGTTACTAAATTGTTTTGCATGAAGCCCAACATGCTGATGCTAATCTGGTGGTAGTTACGGATTCTCACTAATGAAATTATGCTAATAGAGAAATAATGCTTGATGAATTTCTTGGCTAAACTTAGGCCCATATTTATACTTTTTGACGCTAAACTGCGCTAACGCAGTTTAGCGTCAAAAAATTTAGCGCCGTCTAACGCCATTCCGAAGCGCCATGCAGGCGCCGTATTTATGGAATGGCGTTAGCCGGCGCAAGCAGACCGGCGCTGCCTGGTGTGCGTGGTAAAAAACCACGTAGACCAGGCAGCGCCGGCGTAGGGGGAAAATGGCGCTAGGGCGTCTTAAAATGGCGCAAGTCGGGTTGACGCTAAAAAATCGTCTTAACCCGATTTGCGCCATTTTTTCGACGCCCAGACGCCATTTAAATGACTCCTGTCTTCGTAAAGACAGGAGTCATGCCCCCTTGCCCAATGGCCATGCCCAGGGGACTTATGTCCCCTGGGCATGGTCATTGGGCATAGTGGCATGTAGGGGGGCACAAATAAGGCCCCCCTATGCCACCCAAAAAAATTTGAAAAATATAAAAAATTGTACTTACGTGAACTTACCTGAATGTCCCTGGGGTGGGTCCCTCCATCCTTGGGTGTCCTCCTGGGGTGGGCAGGGGTGGCAGGGGGGGTCCCTGGGGGCAGGGGAGGGCACCTGTGGGCTCATTTTGAGCCCACAGGCCCCTTAACGCCTACCCTGACCCAGGCGTTAAAAAGTGGCGCAAATGCGGGGTTTTTTGACCCGCCACCTCCCGGGCGTGATTTTTGCCCGGGAGTATAAATACGACGCATTTGCGTCGCCGTCATTTTTTTAGACGGGAACGCCTTCCTTGCATCTCATTAACGCAAGGAAGGCGTTCACGCTAAAAAATGACGCTATTTGCCAATACTTTGGCGCTAGACGCGTCTAACGCCAAAGTATAAATATGGCGTTAGTTTTGCGCCGAATTTGCGTCGAAAAAAACTACGCTACTTCGGCGCAAACGGAGTATAAATACGGGCCTTAATGTATGTGATTACTTTGACGCAGTTGACTTTGTTATTGTTTTGCACCATACCGTTAGAATGTGTTGTAGTTCAAGCTTTGATTAGATTATGTTTTTTCCACCGCTTTGGACAGCCACTATTGTTTCTGAATGTGTTTCATTTTATTTTGAGATTAATCTACATGACCTTAGCATTGTTAATATAGGGAAATAAATATTCTAACTTTTACTAAAAGGTGTGGTTATTCATGAGTGAAAGGTCATAGTGCGTGACAATTACTGACTCCATTGATTATTACTGTTATTGATTGCTGATAATTATTTACTTTTGTGTATTGATTATTGATTATGTACTGGAGCCATGGTAAGAACATCTTAATTGCATGTCAAAAGTTTGACCAACCTATTCACATCCCCTTGTAAGTTTACTTATTAAAGTCAGATGCGAGAACACTGCCAGTGTGCAGTCTCACCACTGGCATGCCACGCAGCCCTGAAATGTTCATGCCACTTCTCACTGAGCCAGTGAATGGATAAGAATGTATCTACTCTTGATCGAGCGCACATATACATTCAGCTTCCCTGCTGCAGTATTACTGCAACTTCCAGAATGAAGGCCTTAGCATTTGCCCATTTTAGCATGGTACACTGTTGGTGTATATGGGCGTGTTGGACTTTTTTCCTTATTGAAGTTCATCCCCATTTTTTTTGTCTCCTATTTTTGCTGACCTGTTTTTGTTGGCTTTAGAACTCTGAGCACTTTACCAATGGTAACCAGTGCTAAAGTGCATATGCTCTCCGTGTAAATTGTATTGTTGATTGGTTTATCCATGATTGGCATATTTGATTTACTGGTAAGTCCCTAGTACAGTGCACTTGAGGTGCCCAGGGCCTCTAAATAAAATGATACTAGTGGGCCTGCAGCACTGGTTGTGCCACCCACATCAGTAGCTCTCTAAACATGGCTCACACCTGCCACTGCAGTGTCTGTGTGTGCGTTTTTAAACTACCGATTCAACTTGGCAAGTGTACCCACTTGCCAGGCCTAAACCCTCCCTTTTCTTACATGTAAGACACCCCTAAGGTAGGCCCTAGGTAGCCCCATGGGCAGGTTGCAGTGTATGTTTGAGGTAGGACACATACTAATGTGTTTTATATGTCCTAACAGTGAAATACTAACAAATTTGTTTTTCCTGTTGCAAGGCCTAGCCCTCTCATAGGTTAACATGAGGCCTGCCTTTAAATATGATTAAAGCACAGATTCCCTTTGGGAGCGGACAGACATGTGGAGTTTGGGGTCTCTGAGCTCACAATTTACAAATACATCTTTTAGTAAAGTTGATTTTAAGATTGTGTGTTTGAAAATGCCACTTTTAGAAAGTGGGCATTTTCTTGCTTTAACCATTCTGTAACTCTGCCTGTTTGTGGATTTCCTATCTGGGTCAGTTTGACAGTTGGGCTGTTTGCACCTCTCTCTAGACAGTGATACAAAGGGAGCTGGGGTGTAGTCTGCATTTCCTGATGAGCCATCTATGCTAGGAAGGAGGGGAGGAGTGGTAACTCACACCTGAAAGGGCTGTGCCTGCCCTCACACAATGCAGTCTCCAACCCCCAGGTGTGTGTCTCAGGCCTGGCCTGGGCAAGCCAGTATTTCACAAACAAGTGAGACTTTCTTTTGAAGTAAGCCTACTTCAAAGGCTAAAATGGGTATAAGAAAGGCACCCAAAACCAGAGACTTTAGGTCACTTCTGGAAATCAAGAGGAGCCTCTGCCTGGAGAAGAGTTGAAGTGCTGAGGAGAAGTGTTGCCCGGCCTGTGACTGTGCTGTGTGGAGCTATCCTGCAGTTTCTGCTTCTGCCTGGTGAAAGGGAACAAAGATTGTGCATTCCTGCTTGTGAAGAAATCTCCAGGGGCTTGTCCTGAGCTTGCCTCCTGTTGTTGAAGTCTCAGGGACATCAAAGGCTTGCCCCTGCCAGCACCTGGACTCTCTGCTGAGACTCCTGTCCTGCCAAGTGGTGCCCTATCCAGTTCCTGGGGCCTTGACAGGTGAAGATGGCAGACCAAGATTGAAAATCCACGCACCGACCGCCGTATGGGGAAATTTCCGACGCAACCTCTGAGACGAGGCTGAAGAAATGACACACCACTGGCTTCGCGGCAGATATCGATGCTCCGACTGCAGAGCAGCTGGAAGATCGGCGCACGCGGCTGGATAAACGACATCCCAGATCGCTAACAGAGGCTGGTAACATCACAACCCACACATCGCGGTTTTTCTGATACCGTGCGGCAGGATTTTCGACACAAACCTTGCTGGTCCAGATCAACGCATCGCTCTCCTGCGGAGAGGAAAAACAGCGCACGCCGACCCGACCGGAGAAGGAGATTTGACGCACGGTCATCGCTAACCTTGTTAGAGGCAAGCTCACCTGTGCATGTTATTTTGACACTACCCAGGTACTTTTCAACGCCAACAATGTTTTTACTGTTTACAAAAGGATTTAAGACTCTTTTGCTTTTAAAATTAATAACTTGACTTGTGTATGTTGGGTTTTTGTTGTTTTGGTCTTGTTTTGTTTAGATAAATATTTCCTATTTTTCTAAACCTGTGTTGTGTCATTTTGTAGTGTTTCCACTGAGTTACTGTGTGTGTTGGTACAAATACTTTACACCTAGACTCTGAAGTTAAGCCTGCCTGCTCGTGCCAAGCTATCAAGGTGGTGAGCGGGGTTAGCTGAGGGTGATTCTCCTTTACCCTGACTAGAGTGAGGGTCCTTGCTTGGACAGGGGGTAATCTGACTGCCAACCAAAGACCCCATTTCTAACAGGGTGTATATGTAACACTAGTGCCTAAATGTAAATTACACATTTGTGTACAGGGCTGTTTTAACGGTTCCCCAGTCGCACCATGTTCCCATGCATTGTGTACTTGGCAATTACAGTACAAAACAATACAATGCATAATATTAAAGATTCACCTTCTTCCCGCCTCCCTGTACACAGTCATGAAGAGGAGCAGGGAGAGGACAGCCCATCGACTCTCCTTGATAGTGTGGTTCCTACAGTACGTTCAGAAAAGCATACAAAGTAGAAGAGGCCATTTGTGCTCCTTCCTGACTGTCGAGTTTTTTTTGTTTCAATGTTCTTTCCAATAAATGCCCCTACAAAGCCTCCTTAGAATTCATGGACGCACCGGCGTTTTCTGCGAGCCCAAGGTATTCACAGTTCCGTACAAAAGCCTTTGTCCCAAGAGTGCTTTGAATGCACGAGCTACTGTGCTCAAAATCCTCCAAGCGAGTAGGAGGGGGAACACCGAGGTCTCAAGGAAGGTGAGAGCAAGATATTCCAACCCCGCCTCCGCCATTGCTATGCAAGAGGCCTTCACCCAAACATGGACACAAAACACAGAACGTTCTAGAAAGCAAACACTTCCTCGCCTCCCCTCCCCTGCACAATAGGCCTCTGTACTATAACCTTGTACCTGTGCTATGACACTTTTCAGCAGCTTTTTGTTGTCGAGAAGCTCTGCCTTTGTTCACGGATATACGCAGAGCATAGCCTCCGAGCTTTTCACTCCATTCATTCTCCACAAAGGCTCCCTCTCCCTTCAATTGTGATTTTCTTTAGGCTTTGTTTTGCTCTATAAAAGCAGAGATGCGCGCATTGAATCAACGCAAGGCAAAGGCAACCTTGATTCGAGTCATTGTCGGACCTAATGAAACTCTCTTTCCTTGAGACCCTGGACTGAAAAGCGTGAGTCAAGGGTGGGAGGGAGATGGGTGGGCAGAGAGGAAGGAGGGACTGGAACATTGAATTGACAGCGACTACTCATTAGTACATGCGTTGAGGAAGAATACTGAGTCGTGGGATTGGCTGGTGCATCGTGTGCAACATGTTACACAATGCCTCTGTGTAACATGGAGCCAGATGAAGTGGGGATGTGAGAGGTTTTCACCGTGGAGTTGTTGGTGCAAGGTATTGCTGTTTTGCAAAGGCAATGTATTGCCGCGAAAAGTGCATCGTGTTTCTGGGGCTTTTACGTAATCTTTGCACTGCTTGTCTTCTGTTCAGCTATGGAAGGGGAGGGGGGCAGACGGTTAAAGAGGTTACAACGGCTTCTGGCATGAGCATAGTGTGAGATGCAAGGATGAATGTCATGCTTAGGTTCTGGGGTTCAACTGGTGGTGACAATGCAGGTTTTCTTATGTTAGTTAAGAGCCATGATACATATTTAATAAAAGGAATAATGTTCGGTTAAGGCAGGCTTTCTTAAGTTCATACTATAATAAAGAAAGGCCCTCATTTTATTCGTTAAACGGGGTATTTGCCGCACCTTACTGTTACGTTACATATGAGTTGCGTTTCCCCATTTTCTAGGATGTTCGCTGCTGCCACCAACGCTATTTAAGCTCTCTCCACAAGCTGCATGGCCCAGAGTCCCTATGTGGGTGATCCTCGCAGCACTAGGAGAACGGTCTACAAACCCTTCTGTAACTGTCAGATGGGATGAGCATCCATTGAACAGCCAGAGAGCGCCTGACCGCACTCTTCCGACAGAAGGACTTCAACACAAGGGACATATCAGGAGTTCTAAGAGAGGTGTTATCTATCAGTGAACATCAGTGCTCCATGAGACGACGCCTTCCTATTCAGGATCATCTGTCCATGCTTGTGCTGCGGAAAGGTCCATTTTACCTCTGCACACGTATGCCAAGTGTGATGGCACCAGTTGCACAAGTCTGACAGGTAGTGTTTCGTATCCTTAGCAAAAATGTCCTCTCTGCTAGGCTTGAGGTGCATCAACCAAGTCATATTGTCTGTTATATCAAATACCTCCTGCGTTTCTGAATGAAGCCTTAAGGTAGCAAGAACATTACAAATGGAAATAGATATATGCAGCAATGGAGCATCAAATGAGGTGGCAAAGGTGACTAATTTATGCATCAAGAAAAGTGAAACATTGTGGCATGATGTGGAACGTTCAGTAGCATTTCTCTGTTTGCCTCATCTTGTTAAACACATTAATACTGTCTGTGCAAACGTTCCACCGCATATTAGTGCCAATACACCACCTCAGCACAATATAGTGGAACTGAAAGGTGATCAGTTAACATTTGCAAATGACCAACCACGGCATATACAGGAAAGGTGGTGATTTTTTTGAGTTATGAACATTATTGACGAAATCTGCAAATTGTGTACCAAATTTTGATTATGTGGCAAGTGTAGTAAATCCATGATTATGACGAAAGGGTGCAGCAGAAGAATTGCATGACCTCAGTTGTCTTGCACATACTGTATATATAAAAAATAAACAGGTTTTATTTGATGTTCCTCATTGCTGAACCGAATTTAGCTGGAACAATCCATCTAGTCCATCACAGCAGATAGGGGAGGTGGGGCTTCACCAGGAGGTGACATTAACCAGTGTCAAGCTTCGTTCTGTTACCAAGAGTTGCCATGACTCACCATCATTCCAGTAACCCCACTGCTTCTTCACAACAATGGGCACTATCCACTTAGTGGAGGTAGTATACACAAGTTATAAATCAGTAGGGACCATAATGACCTCTTATACTGGGGGTAACGTATGCTTCAATTTCTAAAACATATTTATACTGCAGTATAGAGCTGCATCTTGTTCGTGATTTCCTTTTTCCTGCCCATAGAGAAGCAATAAAAACACACAAGTGAAGGAGCCCCATATTTAGCAAATCTTAGGCTGCTGAATACTGTATCTAATTTCATCTCATGCCTCTTTCTTCTACTATCCTATACCTCCTGCCTCTTTATATCACTCTTCAAAGTTATTTTTTATTCCTGCTTTTGTCACTGTTTTAGAATCTTTTTTTCAGTTTTCTGCATTTCTTTTTCTTGTTCTGGATCAAAGTCTCATGATGAAAAATAAATCCCTGGCTCACCAAAATGATTATCACGCCCTCCGTCCTATTGCAACCACCGGCACAAGGTAAGCACTGTATAGCAGTAAATAACTGAAATGTGCATCAGTTAACGCAATCCTGTTGCATTTTTACCATTTTCAACAGCTGGCCATGTGATCACTATAGGATTTGGGATTTATTGAATTATAGTCAGTCCCTGGAGCGGTTTGGGCGAATGCCCTTCTCATTTATTTACCGGTGGCGCACACAACCAATAAATGTATTGATAATTTTACAGGTAGGGTGACATACCATACAGGGCTTCCTTCGCCCTTCATCTCTGGAAAAAGCTCTAACCTTAATACAGACTCCTATGTAACTCAATTGCTGTTGTTATTCCCCAGGCAAAGCTTCGTACTTTTTTGTTCTCAGGAGCAGGTGAATTTCTTGTACAGATTTGAAAGAATTAATAGTTGCTACATCACAAATACTCCTTTTATGTTGTAATAACTCGAACCATCGCACATTTTGTTATTTAATGTGTTACATCATACACAATTGCAATCAAGGATGTTTGATTTTGTTAGCCGGAAATCAGTTTTCCCAACAGTGAATCGAACAAAAGTATTTTTTGTGACATACAAATTTGGGAATGAAGATTACCTCTTAGCCTCTGTGGCATTTCCCCGCAGTGCATTTCTCCTATTATTTATAGTTTCAACCTACTTGCACTTTGGGGTGGAAACACATGTGTAACTCATCAGTGAACCTGGAAAGCTATATATCTCTCTAAAGTTGGCACAGTTCTGAATTCAGCAAGGGTTTATTTACGTAGATCACTTGTTTTCACCAAGTAACTATTTGTTTAAAAAAAAATAATATTAAAAAAGTTGAAAAAATACAAATAGCTACAATTTTCTGATGCAGTGTTTTGCACAGATGAATGATTCACAAATGCAGTACACTGTTACATCTTTCTGACCTCAGGAATATATAGTGTTTGTTGGGTTTCCAAACGCACGAGATTCCCAGATAAAAACATCTGAAGGGCAATTTATGATAATTTTTCATCGAGTCCAAATAATGCAGCAGTTCATGTGGAAAAATCTAATGAAGCAAAAATGGGTGCGAAGGAAACGTGTATTGTTGAAATGTGGCCTAGGTGGTGAATTTAGAAATAGTATTTGTTAGTAAAGCTCTGAATTTGGGGTTAGGCATACTCTCAGATGATTCAGAGAGCATTTTGCAAACTGTTCTTTCTTGCCCACTGGCTTACTATTTGAACCCCAAAATGGAGAGAAAGTAATTTGATAGGAACACACGCTCATCTATTCTGTATTCCCATAGTTCTTCCAATAAAACTATTGCCCACATTTGTGGGTGGGCTTATCACCCAGGTTAAGAAACACAATGTGCCGGCATCGAATTTCACCTTCAAAATCAATCCATTTTGGCAATGTGGGAGGCATCATTGTTTGTCCTGCTCGACCTCACCCACCACTGAGGGAAACCTACTAACACCAGACGTTTTTTAACCCCTTTGCTGCCCGGCCTTTTCCCCCTCAAGTGCCAGGCCTTTTTTTTGGCTATTTGGGGCACTTCGCACATAGGCCCTCATAACTTTTTGTCCACATAAGCTACCCATGCCAAATTTGCATCCTTTTTTCCAACATCATAGGGATTCTAGGGGTACCCAGAGTTTGTGTGCTCCCCTGAACGACACCAAGAAATTAGCCAAAATACAGCGAAAAGTTATTTTTTTCCAAAACAATGGGAAAAAGGGCTGCACAAGAAAACTTGTGTTTTTTTCCCTGAAAATGGCATCAACAAAGGGTTTGTGGTGCTAAAATCATCATCTTCCCAGCTTTCAGGAACAGGCAGACTTTAATCAGAAAACTACATTTTCAGCACAATTTTGGCATTTTACTGGGACATAACCCATTTTTTAATTTTTTTGTGTTTTTAGCCTCCTTCCAGTTAGTGACAGAAATGAGTGTGAAACCAATGCTGGATCCCAGAAATCTAAACATTTCTGAAAAGTACACAAAATTCGGAATTCAGCAAGGGGTCATTTATGTAGAACCTACAAAGTTTTCCTACAGAAAGTAACAGCTGAAATAAAAAAATATTGAAATTGAGGTGAAAAAAACTAGCCATTTTTCTCCACGTTTTACTCAGTCACATTTCCTGCAATGTCAGATTTTTCAAAGCAATATACCATTACGTCTTCTGGACTCTTCGAGTTGCGGGGATATAAAGGGCTTGTAGGTTCATCAAGAACCCTAGGTACCCAGAGCCAATAAATGAGCTGCACCTTGCACTGGGTTTTCATTTTATACCGGGTATGCAGCAATTCATTTACTGAAATATAAAGAGCGAAAAATAGGTATCAAGAAAAACTTTGTATTTCCAAAATAAGCATAAGATAAGGTGTTAAGAAGCGGTGGTTATTTGCACATCTTTGAATTCCAGGATGCCTATACCAGCATGTGAATTACAGAGCATTTCTCAAATAGACGTCTTTTTCACACACTGTCTTACATTTGGAAGGAAAAAATTTAGAGAAAGACAAGGGACAATAACACTTGTTCTGTGACTCTATGTTCCCCCAAGACTCCCGAAAAAAATGGTACCTCAATTGCATGGGTAGGCCTAAAGCCCACAATGGGAAACGAACATGGACAGATCACATTTTTACATTGAAAACCTACGTTTTTTTGGGAAAGTGCCTAGCTGTGGATTTTGATTTCTAGTTCAGCCGGCACCTAGGAAAACCTACCAAAGCTGTGCATTTTTAAAATCTAGACACCTATGGGAATCCACGATGGGGTGACAGGCGGTGCTCTCACCAGGTTCCGTTACCCAGAATCCTTTGCAAACCTCAAAATTTGGCCAGAAAAAACTCATTTTTCTCACATTTCGGTGACAGAAAGTTCTAGATCTTAGAGGAGCCACAAATTTCCTCCTACCCAGCGTTTCCCCATTGCCCTCTATAAAAATGGTACCTCACTTGTGTGGGTAGGCCTAGTGCCCATGACAGGAAATGCCCCAAAACACAATGTGGACACATCACATTTTCCCAATGAAAACAGAGCTTTTTTTGCAAAGTGCCAAGCAGTGGTCATTTGCACATCTCTGAATTCCAGGGTGCCCATACCAGCATGTGAATCACAGGGCATTTTCTCAAATAGAGATCTTTTTTACACACTGTCTTACATTTGGAAGGAAAAAATGTAGCGAAAGCCATGGGACAATAATACTAGTTCTGCTATTCTATGTCCCCCCAAGTCTCCTGAATAAAATGGTACCTCACTTGCATGGGTAGGCCTAAAGCCCACGACAGGAAATGCAGCATGGACAGATCACATTTTTACATTGAAAACTGACGTGTTTTTTGGAAAGTGCCTAGCTGTAGATTGTGGCCTCTAGCTTAGCCGGTACCTAGGGAAAACTAGCAAACCTGTGCATTTTTGAAAACTAGACACCTAGAAGAATCCAAGATGGGGTGGCTTGTGGGGCTCTCCCCAGGTTCTGTTACCCAGAATCTTTTGCAAACCTCAAAATTTGGCCAAAAATTCACTTTTTCCTCACATTTCGGTGACAGAAAGTTCTAGAATCTGAACAGAGCCACAAATGTCCTCCTACCCAGCATTCCTCTATTCTCCCGATAGAAATGGTATATCCCTTGTGTGGGTATGCCTAGTGCCTGTGACAGGAAATGCCCGAAAACACAATGTGGACACATCACATTTTCCCAAAGAAAACAGAGCTGTTTTTTGCAAAGTGCCTAGTTGTGGATTTTAGTCTCTAGCTCATCTGGCACCTCGTGAAATTTACCAAACCTGTGCATTTTTTAAAACTAGACACCTGAGGGAATCGATGATGGGGTGACATGTGGGGCTCTCATCAGGTTCCGTTACCCAGAATCCTTTGCAAACCTCACAATTTGGCCAAAAAACACTTTTTCCTCACATTTCGGTGACAGAAAGTTCTGGAATCTGAGAGGAGCCACAAATGTCCTCCTACCCAGCGTTCCCCCAAGTCTCCTGATAAAAAATGGTACCTCACTTGTGTGGGTAGGCCTAGTGTCCGCAACAGGAAATGCCCCAAAACACAACGTGGACACATCACATTTTCTGAAAGAAAACAGAGCTGTTTTTTGAGAAGTGCCTAGCTTTGGATTTTGGCCTCTAGCTCGGCCGGCACCTAGGGAAACCTACAAAACCTGTGCATTTTATAAAATTAGACACCTAGGGGAGTCCAAGATGGGGTGCCTTGTGGGGCTCTCACCACGTTCTGTTCCTCAGACTCCTTTGCAAACCTTGAAATGTGGCCAAAAACACCTTTTCCCCACATTTCGGTGACAGAAAGTTCTGGAATCTGAGAGGAACCATAAACGTCCTCCTACCCAGCGTTCCCCCAGGTCTCCCAATAAAAATGGTACCTCACTTGGGTGGGTAGGCGTAGTGCCCATGACAGGAAATGCCCCAAAACACAACGTGAACACATCACATTTTCCCAAAGAAAACAGAGTTGTTTTTTGCAAAGTGCCGAGCTGTGGATTTTGGCTTCTAGCTCAGCCGGCACCTAGGAAATTTACCAAGCCTGTGCATTTTTTAAAACTAGACACCTCGGGGAATCCAAGATGGAGTGACTTGTGGGGCTCTCACCAGGTTCTGTTACCCAGAATTCTTTGCAAACCTCAAAATTGGGCCAAAAAAATACTTTTTCCTCAAATTTGGTGACAGAAAGTTCTGGAATCTGAGAGGACCCACAAATTTCCCCCTACTCAGCGTTCCTCGAAGTCTCCCAGTAAAAATGGTACCTCACTTGTGTGGGTAGGCCTAGTGCCCGCGACAGGAAATGCCCCAAAACACAATGTGGACACATCACATTTTCCCAAATAAAAAGAGCTGTTTTTTGCACAGTGCCTAGCTGTGAATTTTGGTCTCTAGCTCAGCCGGCACCTAGGGAAACCAACCAAACCAGTGCATTTTTTAAAACTCGACACCTAGGGCAATCTAAGATGGGGTGACATGTGGGGCTCTCACCAGGTTCCGTTAACCAGAATCTTTTGCAAACCACAAAATTTGGCTAAAAATACACTTTTTCCTCACATTTCGGTGACAGAAAGTTCTGGAATCCGAACGGAGCCACAAATTTCCTCCTACCCAGCGTTCCCCCAAGTCTCCCGATAAAAATGGCACCTCACTTGTGTGAGTAGGCCTAGTGCCTGTGACAGCAAATGCCCCAAAACACAACATGGACGCATCACATTTTCCCAAAGAAAACATAGCTGTTTTTTGCAAAGTGCCTAGCTGTTGTTTTTGGCCTCTAGCTCAGCCGGCACCTAGGAAATTTACCAAACCTGTGCATTTTTTAAAACTAGAGACCTCGGGGAATCCAAGATGGTGTGACTTGTGGGGCTATCACCAGGTTCCGTTACCCAGAATTCTTTGCAAACCTCAAAATTGGGCCAAAAAACACTTTTTCCTCACATTTCGGTGGCAGAAAGTTCTGGAATCAGAGAGGACCCACAAATTTCCTCCTACCCAGCGTTCCCCCAAGTCTCCCAGTAAAAATGGTACATCACTTGTGTGGGTAGGCCTAGTGCCCGCGACAGAAAATGCCCCAAAACACAATGTGGACACATCACATTTTCCCAAATAAAACAGAGCTGTTTTTTGTACAGTACCTAGCTGTGGATTTTGGACTCTAGCTCAGCCGACACCTAGGGAAACCAACTAAACTGGTGCATTTTTTTAAACTCGACACCTAGGGCAATCGAAGATGGGGTGACATGTGGGGCTCTCACCAAGTTCCGTTACCCAGAATCTTTTGCAAAACACAAAATTTGGTCAAAAATACAATTTTTCCTTACATTTGAGTGACAGAAAGTTCTGGAATCCAAACAGAGCCACAAATTTCCCCTTACCCAGCGTTCCCCCAAGTCTCCCTATAAAAATGGTACCTCACTTGTGTGAGTAGGCCTAGTGCCCGTGACAGGAAATGCCCCAAGACACAACTTGGATGCATCACATTTTCCCAAAGAAAACAGAGCTGTTTTTTGCACAGTGCCTAGCTTTGGATTTTGGTCCCTAGCTCAGCCAGCATCCAGGGAAACCAACGGAACCGGTGCATTTTTTAAAACTCGACACCTAGGGCAATCCAATATGGGGTGACTTGTGGGGCTCTCACCAGGTGCCGTTACCCAGAATTCTTTGCAAACCCCAAAATTGGGCCAAAAAAACACTTTTTCCTCACATTTCGGTGGCAGAAAGTTCTGGAATCAGAGAGGACCCACAAATTTCCTCCTACCCAGCGTTCCCCCAAGTCTCCCAGTAAAAATGGTACATCACTTCTGTGGGTAGGCCTAGTGCCCGCGACAGAAAATGCCCCAAAACTCAATGTGGACACATCACATTTTCCCAAAGAAAACAGAGCTGTTTGTTGCAAAGTCCCTAGCTGTGTATTTTGGCCTCTGGCTGCGCCGGCACCTAGGGAAATGTTGTAATGTTCTTATTACTTGTATGCTAGGCCTGGAATGTGTTAGTCCTGGAACCTCGTTACCTTCTATGTTCCAGGAGTCAATTCTGGAGCTTTGAGACGTGGAGGTTCCAGGATAGAGACGCTTGTGATGTGGCGATGGTTGTAGAGAGAGGGAGCACGGATCCTGTTTGGGATGGCCTACTACACATTAAGGGGGTTATTCCAACTTTGGAGGAAGTGGTAATCCGTCCCAAAAGTGACGGTAAAGTGACGGATATACCACCAGCCGTATTACGAGTCCATTATATCCTATGGAACTCGTAATACGGCTGGTGGTAAATCCGTCACATTTGGGACGGATTACCACCTCCTCCAAAGTTGGAATAACCCCCTAAATCTTTACTATATAATCGCCTCTCTGCTTCATTTTAACAGGAAACCTACCAAACCTGTGCATTTTTGAAAACTAGAAACCCATTGGAATCCACGATGGGGTGACATGCGGGGCTCTCACCAGGTTCCATTACCCAGAATCCTTTGCAAACCTCAAAATTTGGCCAAAAAACACTTTTTCCTCAAATTTCGGTGACATAAAGTTCTGGAATCTTTGAGGATCCACAAATGTCTTCCTATCCAGTGTTCCTCCAAGTCTCCCAATAAAAATGGTACCTCACTTGTGTGAGTAGGCCTAGTGACCGCGACAGGAAATCCCCAAAACACAATGTGGACACATTTTCCCAAAGAAAACAGAGCTGTTTTTTGCAAAGCGCCTAGCTGTGTATTTTGGCCTCTGGCTCAGCCAGCACCGAGGGACACCTACCAAACCTGTGCATTTTTGAAAACTAGAAACCTAGGGGAATCCACGATGGGGTGACATGTGGGGCTCTCACCAGGTTCCGTTACCCAGAATCCTTTGCAAACCTCCAAATTTGGCCCAAAAAAACTTTTTCCTCACATTTCTGTGACAGAAAGTTCTGGAATCTGAGAGGAGACACAAATTTCCTCCTACCCAGAGTTCCCCCAAGTCTCCTAATAACAATGGTACCTCACTTATGTGGGTTGGCCTAGTGCCCGCAACAGGAAATTCCCCAAAACACAACTTGGATGCATCACATTTTCCCAAAGAAAACAGAGCTGTTTTTTGAGAGGTGCCTAGCTGTGGATTTTAGCCTCTAGCTCTGCCGACACCTAGGGAAACCTACCAAACCTGTGCATTTTTTAAAACTAGGCACGTAGAGGAATCTAAGATGGTGTGACTTGTTGGGCTCTCACCAGTTTCTGTTACCCAGAATCCTTTGCAAACCTCAAAATGTGGCCAAAAACACCTTTTCCCTAAATTTTGGTGGCAGAAAGTTCTGGAATCTGAGGGGAGCCACAAATTTCCTCCTACCTAGTGTTTCCCCAAGTCTCCCAATAAAAATGGTACCTCACTTGTGTGGGTAGGCCTAGTGCCCGCTTCAGGAAATGCCCCAAAACACAATGTGGACACATCACATTTTCCTAAAGAAAACAGAGCTGTTTTTTGTAAAGTGCCTAGCTGTGGATTTAGGTCTCTAGCTCAGCCGGCACCTGGGGAAACCAATCTAACTGGTGCATTTTTTTAAACTAGACACCTAGGGAAATCCAGGATGGGGTGACATTTGGGGCTCTCACCAGGTTCCGTTACCCAGAATCCTTTGCAAACCTCAAATTTTGGCCAAAAGACAAACCTTTCCTCACCTCTTTCTCACGTTTCAGTGACAGAAAGTTCTGGAATCTGAGAGGACCCTCACATTTCCTCCTACGCAGCGTACCCCCCAAGTCTCCCAATAAAAATAGTACCTTACTTGTGTGGGTAGGTCTAGTGCCTGCGAAAGGAAATTCCCTAAAACTCTATGTTGACACATCAAAATGATCAAATACAAAACTACCTGTTTTTGCGGGGTCACCCGAGTTTTTGATCCTGGGCTCAGCAGCCGTATAGGGAAGCTTACCAAACCCAAACGTTTCTGAAAACTAGACACCCAAGGGAGTCCCAGGAGGTGTGACTTGTGCGGATCCCCCAGTGTTTTCTTACCCAGAATCCTCAGCAAACCTCAAAATTTGGCCAAAAAAACACCTTTTTCCTCACATTTTGGTGTCAGAAAGTTCTGGAACCTGAGAGGAACCACAATTTTTCTTCCACCCAGCACTCCCCCAAGTCTCCCGATAAAAATGATACCTCACTTGTGTCGGTGGCCATGGTGTCTGCAACAGAAAAAGATCAAAAACCTGTAGAGATTGAGGGGATAGCACAGTGAGTTGATAAGCACATATTTTTCTTTTATACATCTTTAGGCTGCTTCTGCTTTGGGGACCCACACAAGTGAGGTATCATTTTACTTGGGAGACTGAGGGGAACGCTGGGTGGTGGGAAATTTGTGCCAGAGCTGTGAGCCTACAAAAAAAGTGAGGAAAGTACGTTTTTTAAAGCTAATTTTTAAGGTTTTCAGAGGAGTCTGGGTAAGAAAATGTTGGGGGATCCACACAAGCCACACCCCCCTTGACTCCTTGGGGTGTCTAGTTTTAAACAATATCTGGGTTTGGTAAGTTTCCCTAGATGAATGTTGCATCCAGGACCAAAAACATAGGTCCCCCCAAACACAGATAGTTTTGTAATAGATCATTTTGATGTGTCCACATACATCTGTGATGTTTCAAACAATAAAATTGTGAAAGAAATGCACTTAGGTTATGTTAAAAAGACCCCTCACCCACCAACCAAGTTGGTGCATGTTTCATCATCGGGGTCCCACCCGAGACACCTAGCGTGTCACGGGTGTGCTGCGACGCCTGATTACAGCGGAGCAGGTTTTGTAATTTTTACCACACTTACTCGTTGGATTTGGCAAGAGGGTGAGTGATGGTTCAGTAGATCACATTTTATTAATAAGAGATTTCACAAAAATGAAATGCACTGTTAATAACAGAAAGGCCAAAAAACGGAACCAGTGAGACAGCTCGTGAGCTGTAAAGCCACGACAGGGCACCAACTGCTTTACAGTCCATTTGCACACCTTTCATACGTGACATGCACAAGATCATGCACTCAGCCAGCCATGGGCCCAGCACATTACATCACTCGCATTGACAGACATGGCCACTCAAGGGCCCATCACTTTCATACGCTCACATGCTTGATACAGCAATCACACCAGCTGATGGGAGTGTGTGGAGTGGTGTTTGGCAGGCACTGCTAGCCAAGCGCCACTCCACGCACACTGCCAGCCAAGCACCACCCCATGCACACTGCCAGCCAAGCGCCACCCCACGCACACCAACAGCCAACCGCCTCTCCACGCACACCGCCAGCCAATCGCCACTCAATGTACTGCGCCAGCCAAACGCCACTCCATGCACAGGGCCAGCCGAGCACCACTCCATGCACAGTGCCACTCCATGCACATCGCCAGCCAGGCGCCACTCTACCCACACCTCCAGCCAAGTACCACACCACACACATCCCCACCCAAGCGCCACTCCATGCACACCGCCATCACTTTTTGTTGTTGTTTTTAAACAACAAAGATACCACTAACTAATTATAAATAAGTACAAAACTGCACACACAAAAGTTCTAACTGAATACATGACAGTGATGCCAGCAGTGAAACTGAACATATGAAAATATAAAAAGGCAGTTTACGCTCACAGTAGTTCCCAGTAATTCTTCTGTGTGTGGTAACTCCTGAAACAGCCTGCCACACACACCCAAGGCTTTGAAAGACAGTCTGGGCAGTACATCCGGCTTTCCCTCTGGATACCTCTCCGGGTGCAGACTCTACATTTCTTAGCAGGAAAGTATTTTTTGGGAGTGGGAGAAATATGATCAGGAAAGTGGCAATCTTTCAATCTAGCCACATCCTTCACAACTGCTAACCTAGGAACTCTTGCATGATCCACCATAACAAGGCTCTCTATCACTGACTGCTGAAATTTAACAAATTTCGTCCTTGACTCAGGGGAACGATCCTAGATTAAACAAATGAATAGCCAACTTTTTATACCATACGTAAGACTTACGAACAACAGTGTAGGGTTCCAACCTCTAATCTACTCTATCAACAGCACCCATGTGCTTATTGCACTCTAAAATGTCACAGGTTTGCGCACTTCAGCAACATGACTCGAAACAGCCACAGGTGAAGTACTCTAATCATGGATGGTAGTTAGCATGTACACATCCCTCCTGTCTACAAATTTCAGAGCTAGCAGCACATCATTCCGCAAAGCACTGCACTGTCCCCTCTCAAGTGTTTTATAGACAAGCTCCCTTGGATAGCCTTTCTGGTTAGAGCGGATTGTTCCACAAGCAACAGTGTCCACTCTGAACAACTCCTTGAACAACTGAACTCCAGTGTAGAAGTTATCTACATACAAATTGTGACCTTTGTTAAACAGTCGTCTACCAAGTTCCCACACAATTTTCTCACTAACTCCAAAAGTGAGTGGACAACCAGGGGGGTCAATACTGGAATCCCTACCAGTGTAGACTCGGAAATTATAAACATATCCTGTACTACTTTCAGACAGCATATACAGTTTAATTCCATACTGTGCCCTCTTGCTAGGAATGTACTGCCTAAACACCAAACGACCCTTTAACAGGACAAAAGACTCATCCACACGTATTTCTTTGCCTGGCACATAGACCTCTGAAAACTGATCTACAAAATGATCAAGGACAGACCTAATCTTAAAAAGACGGTCACAATCGGGGTGATCTTGTGGCAAGGCTAAAGCATTGTCAACAAAATGCAGCATCCAAAGAAGAAGCAAATAACGATTATGAGTCATGGTTGCAGGAAATATAGCCGTTGCCATCAAGGGACTAATAGACCAGTGAGAAGCCAGTGACGGCTTCCTTATGAACCCCATCAAAAAAGTCAAACCCAAGAACTTTTTCTTCTCTTCCAAATATGTGGGAATCCAATGGGTAGCTCTAGGCTCATGCCTAAGTCTGGCAGTGTTGTCCCTCAAATACTGCTTCGCATACAAACTAGTCTGCTCAACAATCTCTTCTAAAAATACATTGTCCATAAGCAACTCAAAGAAGTTGACAGGCAAAAGGTTTTCCATATTTACTCCACACCCTAGGAGACTAATACAGGCAGGCAACTGTGGCTGCTCCATGTTTGCGCCAACCCAGGTGTCAGGTCTTCCAATGGTAAGCCTTTCAGCCGCTGGTTGCTGCACCGTTGGCACATTAGTGTCCTCCTCGAAAACAGGCCCTTCATCTGCTCTGAGAGTGGCTTCCTCATCAGAAGACTCCTCTAGGACAGAAAACTCACTGCCAGAATCTCGCTCTTCCTCCTCTGCCTCAGATGCAGAGTCCGTCTCATAATCATGGTCAGAAGATTACTCAAAAAACATGCCAACTACCTGCTGACCGGTCACTTGCGGCTAGCCATGATCCCTTCTAAGAAGTGTAATGTGACAAATGTGTCAACAACAACCAGCACTCTCTAAAATAAGTAATAAACAAAGTGTGGCTTTATCACAAAGAGTTATGTACTCAAAAACTATACCACTCACTTGCCTGAAAAAGCTTGACTCACCAGCAACTACTCTGCACAGACACAGCAATCACCAATGATATCCCACTAAAAATACAAAAGAAAAGCAAATTAGACCTAAAACAACACAAATATAATTGTGCACAAATCTAAGGGCAATTTCACACACAATCCTGCATTTAGTACACCACCATAAACATGTCATTCATGCATGGCAACAATACTCCTTTGGAGTAAATTTACTTACCTAAAACATGCAACTACGCAAACCGCAGGTCAACCACTGCCAAAACTGCAACGAGCCACATCAAAGGAAGCAAAAGCTTTGAACTAGAACAAAAAAGAGAAATAAACTGTTATAATCACAAATGCAAATACTTCACCAGTAGAGAAACACCCCCTCACCAAACATTTAGAAATTTTCCCTGGTGTCTAGTGGTCTCAGGGGACAGAGGGGCAGAAATGGCCACCAGTACTGTGGTGAATCCTTTGCCCAAGGGGCGATCCCCCCCACACACAAAGCAAACAAACAAGGTCCCTGGTGTGAAGTGGATTCTGCCCCTCTTGGGGGCAGATGGGCCTTAAAAAAAACAAAGCCTGATCTGCCCCAGAAGTGCTCAACAGTGTTTTTCCCCTTGCCACCTTGCCCAAGGGCCCTAAACACACACAAAAACAAAGCACAAAACATCCCTGGCGTCATTGTGGCTTCTGCCCCCCGCCCCCTGGCGCAGATCAGCTTAAAAATAATGAGCCAATCTGACCCCAAGGGGGGGTGGCATAAACAGCGTAAAACATTATACCCCCTTAGGGAGGCACCCCTTGCCCAAGGGGCCACCCCCCCACACAAACAAAATCCCTGTTGCTTAGTGGATTTAAAAGAAAATAGGCGGGGGCAGAACTGCCCTACAGTGTTTTTCCCCTTTGGGGGGGTGACCATTGCCCAAGCCCCCCCACAAAGAAAAACAAAGCGCACAACATCCCTTGAGTCAGTGTGGCTTCCACCCCCCGGGGGCAGATCAGCTTAAAAATAATGAGCTGATCTGCCCCCAAGGGGGCAGAAATGGTATAAAACATTAGGCCCCCTTAGGGAGGTGACCCTTGCCCAAGGGGCCGCCCCCCCCACACAAAAAATACACACATACACACACAAAGAAAATCCCTAGTGCCTAGAGGATTCTGCCCCCCCTTGGGGGCAGATCGGCCAAAAGAAAAAGAACTTCCCAAAAGTGTTTCTCCCCTTTGGGGGGGGGGGTGACCCGTGCCCAAGGGGCTGCCCCCCACACAAAAAACAAACCGCACAACAACCCTGGTGCCATCGTGGCTTCTACACCCCCTGGGGGCACATCGGCCTAAAAATAATGAGCCGATCTGCCCCCAAGGGGAGAAGAAACAGCGTAAAATGTTGTGCCCCCTTCGGGGAGTGGCCTTTGCCCGAGGGGCAGTCCCCACACACAAAAAACACACATACACATACAAAGAAAATCCCTGGTGCTTATTGGATTCTGCCCACCTTGGGGGTAGATGGGCCAGCCAAAAAATAAAAAAGGCCGATCTGCCGCCAAAGAGGGCAGAACTACCCAAAAGTGTTTCTCCCCATTGGTGGGTGACCCTTGCCCAAGGAGCCACCCTCACACAAAAAAAAAAACCTCACAACATCCCTGGTGCCATTGTGGATTCTACCCCCCCCCCCACCCCGGCAGATCGGCTTAATAAATATTAAGGGGGACAGAAATTGCATAAAATATCATGCCCCCTTGGGGGAGCGGCCCTTGCCCAAGGGGCCGCCTTCCTTGCACAAAAAACACACACACACGCACACAAACAAAATCTCTGGTGCCTAGTGGGCATTCCTGCTGCCCGATCGCATTAGGATCGGGCAGCAGGAATGCTGAAAGAGGCATTGAGGGAAAGGAAAAGTCTTACCTTTCCCCAATGCCTCTTTTCAACCATTCCTTCCCCGGCCGGAAGAGAAATTCACCTTTTCCTCTCTGGACTCGCTGGAAGCAAATGGCTTCCAGCTCGTCAGGCGGCCTCTAATGATGTCAGCGCATGATCGGGTGCTGGCGTCATTAGATGGGGGCATGGGTTGGAACAGGAAGAGATTCCCCTTCCAGCCTTGCCCTTGGGGGGTGGGAGGGAGGCCCTTGAAGGGGCTCTCGCGCTTCCCCCGTGGGGCCGGGTGAAGGACGTAACGGTTACGTCCTGTGCTACATCCTGGGCATCCGAGCAGTACTGCCCAGGACATAACCGTTACGTCTGAGACACCAGAGGGGTTAAAAAAGCATACCCTCAGGGGAGTGTAGGATGGTGTGACTTGCATGGATCCAGCTACACTTTTGTACCCAGAATGCACTGCAAACCACACAATTTACCTAAAATCTAGTATTGTCCTCACATTTCTGTGAAGAAAGATTTGGAATCTGCAGGCATCCACAAAATTCATCCCACCAGGCATTCCTACACTTCTCCTGATACCAACAGTACTCAACTTGTGGGACGGGTTGTCTGAGGTGCTGCTTCCTGTACCTCAACAAGGTGTGAAGCAGTTGAATAAGATATTAGGTAGCTTTAAAAAATTTCTGTGTATGACTTTCAGAATAAATAAGTGTAGGGAACATCATGTTACATGTATTCAAAACACATTTGAATTTATATGAAGCAATTCTATTTATTATTGTACATCCATACACTACTCAAATATAGGCTCATACTGGTTGGATTTAGTACAAGTAGTGGTGAAAGGTTCAAAAAGTAGATGCTATTAACAAATGATGGCACATAAATCAAAATGTAGAAATCACTGTTAACGGCTTAGCTGCTGGGCCACCCCCACCCTAATGCTGAGACTTTTTTGGGCTTTTTGGGGTATTTGTGCGTAGTGCTTCATAAGTTGTTTTCTGCATAAGATATCCAACTGAAATATATATCATTTTTGTCAAACATCCTGGGGAATCTGAACGTACCCATGGTTTGTGGATTCCTCCTGAGGAGACAGAGGAAATAGCCAAAATACAGCTAAATTCTGATTCTTGGGGGGAAAAATAGTAAAAAAAGAGCCCTGGATGAAAAGGTATTTTTTTAAATAAAAATTGCTTCAATTAAAGGTTTGCTATCTTCCTAGCTTTCATGGACATGCAGAGCTGAATACAGAAATCAAATTTCTTTCTACAGTTGTGCCTCTTTTCAAAGAAGTAGCCCATGTTTTCTATTTTGTGTGCTCTCAGTCTACTTCCTAGTTCCAGTTTGTGGTGGAAACTATGGGTGATCAAGAAAAGCTAAATATTTCTCAAAAATTGACAAAATTCCAAATTTAGCAAGGGGTCATACCTGCGGATCCCTCAACGTATTCCTAAAGAACCTAAGTATTGAAATAAAGATATATTTGAAACAAGTAGGAAAAACAGCCATTTGTGACAATGTTTTCATCTGTAACATTTTGTCACCATGGTCAATTTACAAAAGCAATGTACCATTGTCTTTGCTAGATCCTTTTGATTCTGGGGATATATAGGATTTGTAGGTTCTCCAAGAACTCAAGGTACCAAGAGCCAAGAACTAAGCTGCACTGTACAATATTTTATCATTGTGTACTGTCTATAGACCAATTCATATGGTGAAATATGTAGAGTGAAAAACAGGTATCAAAATCACCTATGTATTTCTTAAATTGGCAAAAGATTGAAATTTAGGACCAGTGGTTATTTGTACATCTATGAATTTGTAAGAAATCGTAGGAGCATATGATTTAGAGGGTACTGTTCAAAATATCTTCTTTCTTGCACACTGAATTATATTTGGAAGGCACAAATGCAGTGGAATCCAATTTCTACTGTTATAAGCTTCCACACATCTTCTGATACAAATGGTACCTCACTTGTGTGGGTAGGCGTAGTGCCTGTGACAGGAAATGGCCCAAAACACAACATGGATACATGACATTTTTCCACTCAAAACTGATCCATTTTTTAAAAGTAGGTAGTTGTGGATTTTGGACCCTAGCTCAGGTGGCACTCAGGGAAACCTAGCAAACCTGTACATTTTTGCAAACTAGACACCTAGGGGAATCCAGGACTGGGTGGCTTGTATATCTCTCAGGAGTCTGTTTTACCTGGAAACCCCTGCAAACCTCAAACTTTGACTAAAAACAGACATTTTCCTCACATTTCTGAGATGAGAAGTTCTCAATTAGTAAATGTTCTATGCTGCACAATAAGAATAATGTATCAAGAAATTATTTTAGTGTTTAACCCATTTATATGTGGGAATCTGGGAAATACCTTCAATGACATAATCTGATAGTATTTCAAATTCAGATACAGAATAAAACATCAGGCCAAGCATTAGACACCCCAAATAGATATCCCTATGTTCCCTTAATGGAACAGGTATAACCTTCAAGAAATAAAGGTAATAACCTTGTTCCACACATTTTCCATAATATGATGTTTCATAAGTAGTGCTGTCATGACCTGAACGGGCAGAAGCTATCATTTATCTGTAATAAAAATATTCTCACATGGCTGCAGCTGAGTATATAATATAAATGAGTTTGTGTGAACGTGATGCCCCTCAAATGCACATAAAGCTTTTGTCACATGTGTTAACAAACATCCAAGGAATCCCAGAATCACAGGTCCATAGAAATTTTGAACAGCAAAAGTGCCAAAACCACTGGATGGAATTACGCCAAATTTGGCTGAAAGGTAGCTATTGGTCCAGAGAGGGAGCTGTTTTTTATTTGGTTTAAATCTGCTCAGTAGTGTTCGAGAAATTAAAGGAAATCCAAATTTGTATATATATGATTTGTGACCCCTCCCAATCTCGTGCTGAGATCTGATTGGCTGCCAACACTTCAAGAAGAAAGTGTTGGCAGCCATGTTGGGACTCAACTTCAACTGAGACCCAGAAGAAAATATAAAAAAAGAAAGGGGGCCAGGGTACAGACACCCTGATCCCTTAGCTCTGGTGATGACCCCCACTCTCCAAGGCAAAGAAGCATTTTCATAAGCCTTTTTGGTGCAAGTCGCAGTGACTGAGCAGCTCCAGAGAAAATTTTAAAAAATGAAGCAAAGGCTTCCACCCTTTGTTATTCTGATGCCCCAGGTAGGCCAAGTCCCGAGTGTATTATTTTTTCTAGTGTGGGTGGCCGCCCATCACCCCCATAGCCCTGGGGACTACCACCTCCATGGGCACTAATTTTAACTAATGCGGGGGGGCGCCTGGCCCCCCACAGCCCGAGGACCACTACCTCCCTGGGGCTTTTAACTAATATTGTATGGGGACCGTGTGGCTCCCGCAGCCCATGTCCATGACTTCCCTAGGGCTTTTAACTAATGTGGTGCGGAGGGGCTGCACAGACCCCTCCAGCCCCGGGGACCACCACCTCCCTGGGGCATTGAAGAAATTGGGTGCGGAGGGCCATATGCCCCCACAGTCCTGGACACCACCACCTACCCGGGGCAGATAGTAAAAAATGTAAAAAGCATTGGGGGCTTTTCAGGCCCCCAAGGCCTGGGGACCACCACCACCCAAGGGCTATTTAACATTGGAGGGGGTCCGCAGCCCCCTCGAGGAGCCACTGATAGCCCTGGGGACCTCCACCTGCCAGGACTGGCTCCTGCTGTATCCCAGGTGGCCCACCCCCAGAACATTCCTGTTTGATTTTGCTTGGTGGGAACTGACAGCTCCCACCAAGCAAAAACAAACATAACTCCACTTTCTGATAGCGGAATCTGTCAAACAAGTCCTGCTGTCAGATAGCTGAGATTTCATCAGTCTTCACTGCACAAGGAGATATGTGTGCGGGGAAGACAGATGAAAACATTGCCCTAACAGGGAGTGAGCTGGTGTTAAAAGCAGCTCCTTTCTTGCTGGAGCAATGTCGGCTAACACAGGAGGCAGGAGCCGGCAGGGACCGTGGGGAAAGCCTTGAGGCTACCCCCACACACCCAGATAGCCTGTAAAAGGTACAAACTACTCCAGAAGTGTTCATGATCATTTCCCTTCTTGATTTTTTTTTTAACTTCAGATGTTTAAGGCTCATACTGAAAGATGATCTCACTCTTTTTAATTGACAAATACATTTGTCTTGTGCCCTAAGGTAACTATAACTCACGCCCTCATCATGCACTGCTAAGTACCCCACAAATTAAAGCACTCATGACATCTTTGATAACATCATTGATAATATCAATGTAATACTGTATTTGCAATAAAAAGTTGAAGAGAAAACTGTGCATGGCGAGGACACGGGTGATAGTTACCTTAGGGTTATAGTTACTCAAGATAACTCTGTCTGTAAAAAGTGAATTCCTATGGCTTTGTACGTTTAAAATGTGAGCCTACCTATCACAGCTCTGTAATCTTTGGGGTTTTCAGTGAATTTCTATGTTTTTTAGATTCTATTTCCGAACCACAACATCCCTGTAACCTTTGTTTTTTCAGTGTGTGTGTGTGTGTGTATATATACATACATATCTATATTTATATATATATTCCGAAAATCTTCGTCTTACTTTAAGCAATCGATATCTGCCAAGAAAAAACAAATGTCCCAGTCACAATTGCTTGCTAATGTGAGTCTTTAATGGCACACAAAAATACTCAACGGGTTTCAGAAACTGAATTTCCTTGTTCACAAGCAAGAAACGTCATGACAGTTTCTGTTTATATTCCACTACTCCAAACTACAATTAACACAAAAAACGGACTACATAGTTTCTATACCCAGCAGGACCATAATGATCGCGTCCATCTTTTGATGGTTCGATTTTATATAATCACATTAGTGAAGGCAATTTAAAAAGGCTATAAAACCAATATAGAACAGGTTACTTCCTATTATAATCATTTCAAATACATTACAAAGGTTAAATGTTGCTGGCAACAATTGCTGCAACAGTTTTATCTCCTTCAGGATTCACAATCTAATTGACACAAAGCTGTAAATTCATCCACATAAGAGCAAAACAATGGCGGCCATATTGAAGAGGCTATCTCACGCTAAATATTAACAATGACAATTTAAATAATGACAATCATTTGTTTCCCCATGATCATTTATAATCATGCCCAAGTGGGCTTAATGATACCTCCAAAACATTTACATGCTTTAGTCTTATCTACACCAATAATTAATAAAATAATGTAGAAACAAGAAAGAAAACAATCCTTTATCCCTTTTAAACAATTTTGAACATGTTGTTACTAAACTTTTACCATCTGTAAGACATTTTTCTTACATTAACCAACTAATTCATTTATTTAACCCATATAAAAGGATATAATAGTTATTTTGCCGTCCATCAATCTCATGCTCATCCTGTTTGGAAATCAGTCAATTCTACCACCACTGTGACTGTGAAAACAACAAATAACAAATATAAAATATAAAACTGACATTAAAAACGTAAAAACATACTAAAGACGTAAGCTGCAAACAAACGATTAGATCAAGTATAAGGAACCTATTTCTCAACTAGAGACCATAATCTATGCCCTTATTTAGCGTCAGACAACTAAGCACCTATTCTTATAGCCAACTAAGAGATGCTAATGACCTACATGTACTGCCAACTCCTCATCCAAGTTAAGACCTGTTGGATGAAGTGTAATGAGCCTTATAATATATTTTGACTCCAATCTTCTCAACAAAAGTGTTTTACCACCTCCTCTTTCACTGATTGCAATTCGTTCCAGAATTACAAATCTCATTAAACTCCTTAAAATGTCTAGCTATTGAGCATGTTTTGTCCTGATGTACAATAGCTCGGGCATGTTCCAATGAATAGCACTTCCAATGTAAAATTTGTTGTAAGGACAAATTAATGCGTAAACACGATAATCTTAAAGGCACATTAAATCTTTACAATTGATATATGGTTTCAAAGTTGTAGAAAAATTTACCTTTTTGTGTTCACACTGTGCCTAAAAGCTTTACATTTCCTATATATGTAAAAACCTTGCACTGAATGGTTTGCTTTTGCGGTACTAAACTTCTACTCAAGGAATCATTTAAAAAAGTACTTCTCCCAAATGTAAATAAGGGAAAATCACCTAAATTATTAGAAAATGTATAATCAGTTTTCAAAATTGACCAGAATTTATTGAACATTCTTTCTTATTTCACTAGTACTGTTATGGTAAGTTGTAATAAACCTAATAGGTTGTTCCGTATCTTGATTTTTATTTTTAGTTTTATTTTTCATAACCAGAAGGTCATCTCTCTTAACCTGAGAGACTTTATGAATCGCTTAATCAATCGTAGATTTATTATAGCCTCTCTGCAAAAATCTCTCAGCCATTATTTTTACTTCATGATGAAAAACTTCATCTGAGCTACAATTGCGTCTGGCTCTCAATAGCTCTCCATAGGGAATATTCTGTATTAAAGTGGTAGGATGACTGCTACTGGCATGTAGCAAGCTTTTGCCTGCTGTTTCTTTTCTATGTAAGGTACGTGTTAATTTACTCCTCTCTCAATCAATCCTACTAGTGAATTTCAAATTTAAAGAATTATCATTCAAAATATTGACAAAATCATATGCTGAGTCTACATCACCTTTCCAAATACAAAAGATGTCATCTATATACCTAACCCACAAGGCTGCATGTGATTTAAAAAGGTTGATATTCTCGACCACCTGTTCTTCCGACCAGCCCAGGAAAAGTCCTGCATAGCTTGGGGCAAAGCAGGTGCCCATTGCAGTTCCTTGTATTTGTCCGTATATCTCCTTGTTAAAGGAAAAAAAATTGTTGGTTAGACAGACTGAGATCATATCCAAAAGCATTTCTGTATGCAACAAATAAGACAAAGATCTGGCACTTATTAAATGTCTAGTTGCTTGAATGCCTAAATCATAAAGACTGTTAGCATCCAAACACATGAATAAAAAGCCATTGTCCCAGGGAATGTCATTAGTTAACCATAGAAAATCAGTTGTGTCCCTGATGTACGAGGGAAGTGCTTCAACAAAAGGTTGTAAAAAGAAATCAACATACTTGGAAGTATTTTCCAATAAACCTCCCTTCGAAGAGACTATAGGTCTTCCCCGGGGATTGATTGGATTTTTATGCAATTTAGGAAGGAAGTACAAGGCTGGCAATTTGGGGAATTCTTTCCTTAGGAACAAATGTTCATCCCATTATAAAAAATCCCTATCTTTCTATTCCTCCAAATTCTCCATATATTTATGGTTAGCTTCCTTAACTGCTTCCCTGTTTGAACTCTCATAACTTATACCATCAGTTAACTGACGTTGACCTTCATCCAAGTACATTTGTATAGGTAGAATCACCACATTTCCACCCTTATCTAATTTCTTAATTACAATACTACTGTTGTTCTGTAAAGATTGGATAGCCTCCCTCTGCTTAGGTTCAATATTATTCCATTGATCACTGGGGGAAGAAATACCGATTTTGTTTTAAATCCACTTGCACAACTCAGATCAAAATCAATATTAGTATTCACTAAGTTAATGAAAGGATCAGATTCTGTGATCATATCACTATCCAAATCACACGTGTGTAAAATTTCCACCTCACTGATAAAAAGCTTAGATGCTTTAACTATATTCATATCTCATTTTACTTTAGGTTTAGTGGCAAACCATTTGAGCAATTTAAATTTTCTAACAAAATGAAACAAATCAATTCTACTCTGAGTGTAATTAAAGTGTGTCGTTGGACAAGAAGATAATCCTAGTGAAAGTACCTGAACCTCAGATTCAGTCAGCAAAATTTCAGTTTATCTTTCATTTTATCATCAATTAGCCCCTTGTTAAGACTCCAACTGGGCTTTTTGCTTTTGTTATTTTCCTCTTTCGGTTTGGGCCGTCATTCTGCCTTGTATTAAGAGGTCTAATTTTTTTAACATTTTGGTTTTTACTCCTCCAGCCCGAGACTGCATTGAGGCATCACTTTCACTATTATCACTTTCCTGTTCATTTTGGTTAGCCAGAATTCCATCACTTACACATACTGTTTTAGGTTGAACATTCCTTTGATCAATCCTTCGGTCTGTATAGGAGCTGTCCTGTGGTTTTAATTGGTTTGTTCCTATCTGAATATACTTTTTTACTGAATGTCCAAATTTGTCCTTTTTTATAATCCAACTGGTCTCGTAAGAATTTGTGCTGTTTTTTCATTTTCAGCTCTTCCTCCTCTTTTCCAAGTCTGCTCTCAACTTTTATGGTCTCTCTATTAAATTCTTCTTTGGATCACAATTCCTTTAATAGCATCTCTATTGAACCTATCACCTAAAGTAAAAATGTGCGCTCCTTCCAAGCACACCTTATCAGGATTTTGAGCATATTGCCCCCTGTGCTAAATATTTACAAAGCCCCGGGAAGGTTGTGATCCCCGGGGCGCCCCCCCATTTACTTTTGTTAATGATCCAGGGAGGTGACGTCCCCGGGGCAGCGGGAACATGCATTATAATAAGTATGCCACCAAGAGCTTAATAATAACAAAGCGCTTTGTTTTGCTTTGTATTTTACGGCGGATCTGCAGATCCACCGCAACTCACTCTGTAAAATAAAAAAAATGCTTTTTAGCCTTGGGGGGGGGGGGGGTCTCTCAGGGGCCCCACCAACAGAGCTAAGTGGTCAGGGTTATCGTACACTGCCCACTTTTCTTTATTTTTTACCTTTTTTCTGGGACTTTGCTTCAGCCGATTCCCAAGACGGCTGACAACACTTCAACAGCTTCCTTGTTGAAGTGTTGTCAGCCAATCAGATCTCAGCACAAGATCAGGAGGGGTCTTGAATCCTTTGCATCCCTATATATACAAATGTGTTCTCCCCTTAATTTCTAAAAAACTACTGAATGGAATTACACCAAAACACAAAAAGTTCACTTTTTGGACCAGGATCTGTCTTTCTGCCACATTTTGTGTAATTCTGTCCAGTCTGTTATCGCTGTTCAAAATCCCTATGGATAATTGAATGGGGAAAATGTATTTTGGGACCCCCCTTTTTCTTGGCTTCTCCCCGACGGATCACCCTGAAACTTTCCAGGCAGCCGCTGACGTGACTGGCAAATTTCTTTGGAAAGTTTCATGAAGATTCATCAAGCAGTGGCAAAGATATAAGCAAGTAAAAAAACTCTTTTGATATAGAAGCTAGGTTCCTACTGTAACTACCTAGTGGCAACCGCCAATAAGTAATACATATAAATATATATGTGTGTATATATATATATATATATATATATTTATATATATATATGTATATATATTTATATATATATGTATATACAAATATATATATGTTTATACAAATATATATCACTGAAAACAACACAGGTTACAGAGAAGTTATGGTTAGGTTGAAGTTTTACCAATACAAAACCATTGAAATTCAGCAGTTATAGTTATACTTATAGTTATACGTATGTTAAGAAACTATAACTTGTTGTCCAAAGTTACTTTCCGGCATGAGTTATAGTTTCTTCAGATAAGTATAACTATAACTGCTGAATTTCTATTGTTTTATATGGGTAAAATGTCGATCTAACTATAACATCACTGTAACTTTTGTTTTTTCCAGTGAATGTCTATGTTTTTTTTAACATACACATTCATTTTTCTGTCAAGTTGCAGCCAGGCAGTCGGGGCCTTGCTTTTCCCCTGGATTCGAGGAGGATCAGAGGAGGATTTGAGGATCCACAGCTCTGTCAAAAAAAATATGGGCAACATTTTGCTAGGGACCCCTCCACGTGTCCTACGGGTTCACAATACCTGTATCCTGAACCCTTATATGTTTTTACACTGTTTTTGCCACCCCCGAGCCAATACGAGAAACAAAATGGTGGCCGCAACTTTTCTGTCAGGTTGCGGCCAGCCAATCAGGGCCTTGCTTTTTCTCCAGATCCGAGGAGGATCCGAGGTTGACCCACGCCTCTAGATGTACAAATGTCTTTATTCTTTAATAACTCAAAAACTACTGAATGGATTTACACCAATAACAAAAAGTGTGATCTCTGGACCAAAAGCTTCCTTTATGCCATATTTGGTGCAATTCTGTCAAACTGTTCCAAAGAAACAGGCAAGTCAAAAACGCTTTTTCAATGGAAACTTGGTTCTAGCTACAAGTACCTACTGCTCACCACCAGTGGTTTTGTGAGTGTAAAATCTGAACCTTACTATAATGTTCCTGTAACCTCTGTTTTTTTAGTGAATCACTATCAATATATATGTTGTGTTATTTTATGTTAGCAAGCTTATAAAGTGCCTGGTTTCTCCCTATGGAGGGTCCTCAAGCTAGGATGCCCTATTCCAAGGTGGTCCGCTCCCTCTAAGCTCTGTGAGGAATGTTTGAAGAGCATGCTTTAAATTTTTTATGAAAGGTTAGCTCTGAATGGATTTGCCTGAGGTTGATGGGCAGGGAATTCCACACTTTCGGCACCAAAAAGCTGTAGGAGCGACCTCCCGTACATGCTCTCTCAACTCGCGGAATTACTGTGAGAGCCATCCCTGAAAATCTTTAACATCTACTGGGCTGGTAAGGTTTGAGCAGCCCATGGAGATAATGACATCCTTTTTGATGCAAGATCTTATGGCAGAAATAGATGGACTTGAATGAGACTCTTTTCTTAATAGGCAGTCAATGTAGCTTTGCCTAGACAGGCCCAGTGGGCGAGAGTCTGGGAATATTCAGCAGAAATCGAGCTGCTGTATTTTGGACCCTTTGGAGTATTCTTATGCTGTCCTGAGTGGCACCTAAATATGGCACATTACAGTAATCTAGCCTAAACACCAGTGGCGCTTGAACTATCATTTTCCTGACCGCATCCGTCAGAAAGGCAAAAATCTTGTGAAGGGTTTTTAGAATGCTGAAACAGACCCCAGCAAGATTGGCAATCTGGCTATGAAAAGACAGGGTTTTGTCAAACCTGATGCCTAGGTATTTCACTTTCTGCTTAGAGGTAGAAGTTAGCCCTAGGGTGGCCACCAGGCAAATTACCAAATAAAAGGTTGTTTTCCTATGACCCGTACCTCAGGTTTTTCAGCATTAAGTTTAAGACAGCTTTGGTCGGGTAACCCTAGGAGTCAGGATCTAGAGCTGGAAGTGGAGATTCCCTCATCTTGTGTTAGGGTAACAATCAACTGGGTATCAACAGCATAAGATACAATTTTAATGCAAAACATTCAATAACATAGGTGAGAGGGCGCATATACAGATTAAACAGAGTCAGGCTTAAGGCCGAGCCCTGTGGCACTTTCTGATGCAAGGGAAGAGTCTCTGAGAAGTATGACTGTTGTGTCACCTGAAAGGTCCAGTCTTGCAGAAAACATGCCAGCCACTTCAAGGCCAATCCCACGCTCTGGCATATCTGGAGCCATTCCAAAAGGAGGTTGTGGGTTATGGTATTAAGCAAAAGCACTCAAATTAAGCATGATTAGAGCAGCCGTCTTTCCCTCATCCATAATGCTTCTTATAGATTCAGGCATGAGTAGCAGAGCAGATTTTGTACTGTATTGTGGATGAAAACCAGATTGCGCCTTGTGCAAGAGCTGTTTGTTTTCAATAAAATGCTTCAGCTGTAAATTGACATGTTTCTCTGCTATTTTATCAAAGAAGGAGAGAAGGGAGATCGGTCTGAAATTTTCTGGTTTGCTAGGACTGAAGGATGTTCAGATCTTCTGTAAGGGACATCCATGAATGGCGAGTGGTATCTTGAAGAAGTAGATTAGATCACCCAAAATCAAGAAATTAACAAATATTCAGGAAGAACGTTGGCAAGTGCTGTGACAAAATGGGTCATTGGGCCCGGGACTGTATATCAGAAAACCTGCTAAGGTACAGCTCTTAGATACAGATAGTGAGAAGAAGCCCACTTCAAATCCATTAATCTCTAAGTTGGAAAGAGTGCAGGGGAAATGCTGTTTGAAATTAATCGTGATTCCCCCACCTCTTTGAGATGGTCTATCCCTCCTCAAACTGGCATAATGTTGTAGAACAGCCTCCAAAACAATGGGGGTAAGGTGTAAGCCAAGTTTCCGCCCGAAAAAAAGCATCCGGTTGGTGTTCAGCCAGAAAGTCATAGATTTTGGACGTGTTTTGGTAGTGAGTGGCAGTTTAATATGTAACATCTTGCTGTGGGGGTCGTTTTGGGATAGTAGCTAACCCCAGGCACCTTGGAAATAGAGCTTGAACACATGCAACCACACTTACCACAACTTAATTCACCTTTAGTCACTTCCATTGAATGTTGACATGGAGCATCAGTGACTGGGGCCAGCCGACAGATTTCTTGAGCTGTGTAGCTCAGAAAGGGAGATGCATAATGGGCAAGGTTCCTGGCCCCTGGCTCTGTCTAGGTGCAGATGGGTGCAGATGGGCTTGTCTTATGTGCACCTTCAGTGCGCCAGCACCGTATTTGCGCAGCTGCCATGAATAAGAAATCTGTCTTGAAAGGGGTGTGGCTACCGATAACTCAAGACCACAAACCAGGGGATACATGTGATCACAAACGGAGCCCCAGGCTCCTCTCCAGCCTTTTAGGCTACCCTGACATGTGGAGATCACAGGCAAAAGAAATGACTAGCTAAAATAAAAATGATAAAGTAAGAGTGACAAAATGAAATCATAAGCCAAGTTAAAAGCCGGTGGGGCCTGACCTAAAAATGGCTGCTAACCTGGATGGGTGCCAGGCACCTCCCTGCGCCTAGTGCACTACAAGGAAATTGGAGACGATGAGTAAGTGAGTAGAGGTGGGAGGCCACTCGCACAGGTTCCTGTACAGAAGCCAGGCCACCCACCTAGAGGAATATTTATATATATATATTTATTTAAATTCTCTGGTGTCAAATGGGCTTTCTGCCCCCCAGATTATCCTCATCTGTCTCCTGGGGCCAGAATTTTCATCATTTATGTGCTGGCCAGCCCCCAGCCCCATATTAAAGAAAATCCATGGCTTCTAGTGGGCTGTCTGCCACCCTAGGGGGCAGATCTGGGGTTATTGGCCATACCCTTGGTGGGCCTATAGTTAAAAATCCAAAACAAAGCCATGGGCGCTAGTGAGCTTTCTGCCCCCTGGGGGTAGATCATTCTAATGCCCTCATCTGCCCCCTGGGGGGGTAGAACGATTAATTCCC
This sequence comes from Pleurodeles waltl, assembly GCF_031143425.1. Lineage (NCBI taxonomy): Eukaryota > Metazoa > Chordata > Amphibia > Caudata > Salamandridae > Pleurodeles > Pleurodeles waltl. The sequence continues at coordinate 283,932,348 of NC_090450.1, forward strand.
TTTTATTAGGGATGGGGGCATGGACCCCGCTCCTAAACACCTATTGAATAAATCCTTCCTGATGTCAAGTTGACTCTGCCCCCAACCCCCGGCGGCAGATGTGGGGTTATTGCCGACATGTGCCCCCATTTTGGACAGCCCCACCCCTAAAAAACTATAACATAAATACATCCTGGTACCTAGTGGTCTTTCTGCGTCCCTCGGGGGCTTATTGGGGGGCCATTGCCCCCCTCACTCCCAGGTGGTGCATAAAGACTTAAATAAAAAATAATCAAGGGGAGCACAAGTTCTTGCTCAAGCAGCTTCTCCCCTATCCCTGGTGTTTAGTGGGTAGATATCTGCTTGGGGATCGCTCTCCTGAGCAATCCCCAAGCCAGCAGGGGATCCACTAGACAGAGGAATTATTGGAGGGGAGATTCTCCCCTTTCCAATGATAATTCTCCCATAAGAATCAGTGCTGAGGAGACTGAGACATCCCCTGAGCACTGATTCAGTGAAAGTGAAAGGAGCCCTTCAGTTAATTTTGCTTTCTCTTTTGTTTCCAATGATGTCTCCATGCCCTGCTTGCTGATCGTCATTTAATAAAATAAGTAGAGGTCAGGCTGCTTGGAAAGCTCTCCCTGAGCAGCCAGAGCTCAGGACAATGAAAGGAAACCCTCTGGTGCAAAGCACCAGATTGACCTTTCTAACCCTCCTCGGTGTCGGACAATGGCGGACAACTGCACTGTGGAGGGTGAGCGGGCATCAGCCATTGGCTGACACCTGCACTGATAGTGTTAATAAGAAGATTTGAATACCAAGGTAATGAACCCATGACATACTGTTTATGAGCTGTAAAGACACATCAGGAACTATCTAATTAACCATTGTACAATCCATTCATATGCTTTCATGCACCAAACACAAAACTGTTTACACCACCAGCTGCAGGTCCATCACAACACAACACTCACATCAACACATTCATATGCCCACAGGACTGAAACACCAATCACAATGCTCATATTGTCTTATGTGCTTTTGGTACGCTCACTAAAGCGAACTACTTCCACTGTGGAAATCAAACTTCTTCCAGTTTGTGGTAGTAAATTGGACAGTTGTGAGCATATCTACACTTAAAAAGTGAGGTAAACGTGCTTGGGAAGACTCTACTGAGCTCCTGAAAGAGCACTTCCAGAAAGTCTAAAGACAAAAGAGTTGTCGGACAGGTTACTCTATGAAAACTTGACAGATGTCCCGTGCAGCATTGTGTGTAGCGCACGGACTGTATTTGTACTTGTAATATAATGGCCAGAACTTTTGCCACATTTTGATGAAGCAGGAAGGTAGCAAGCAAGCCAAAGGTATGACCAATTCATACATATTTGATGAAATTGGAAAAGACAAAGTGGCTCATTTCTAATTTAGAATGACAGGTAATGGACCATGCAAAGTATATATTCTTGCATGGATAAAGGCACACACTAACTAAAGTGATTGCTTCACTTCAGTTTCCCAGAATGTAAGTTTTGTGCAGTACAAAGTGATGCAATGAGGGAAACACCTTGGTGAGACGAACACTTGAGACAGCAATAACCACTCTCCTCCATGTTTTCTTCCCTAGTGCAAACTTTGCCTCAGTGATATTCACTGCAGGAATGCAATTGGCAAACTGATGATTCCGCAGCCTTGTAACATTCCCCACAACCATTAAAGAAGAGGCTACTGCTTCTACAGTAGTAAGACAATCAATAACAGCCAACGGAAAGTCAAGCAAGGATGACAGTCTTCCTGTGGTAGTCTGATGATAAACAGCAGGTGGACTGTAGTTTGCCAACTGGATCAGGTGTACAGCTAACTTCTTATACCATTTGTGGGTTTGATGACTAGTATGATATGGTTGAAGAAAATGGTTATTGGTATCTGCTCATTGTATGTTCTTGTTGTAATCAAGTATACAGTTTTTCTTGCAGTGTTCTGCCAACTGACCCTAAATTGTTATGGGAGAAGTGCTCTCATTGTTAGCAGTAGCAAGCATATATACTTGCTGCTTGTCTGAGAATTTGATAGATATTAGTTTGCTGCAATACAACAGACTGTTCTAGGCTTTTTGGAGCATGTTACAAACAAGCAGCTGAGAAGATCCTTTGTGGTGACTTTGAATGGTACCACAAGCCACAGTGCCAGAGCTGTACAACTCTTTGAACAGATAAACCTATCCATAGATGTTGTCCACATAAAGCTTATAACCTTTAATAAGAAAAGCTTTCACATAATCTTTTTACCAATTCCTAACATGGAATGGCAATGTGAAGAAATTCTCCTGGAGTCTTTACTAGTATATATTCTGAATCTGCATACATAACCAGTGGAGCTCCCACACAACATGTACTGCTTGATGTCATAATGAGCTCTTTTACTTGGTATGTAGTGCTTGAACAGCAGCTGCCTATTGTACAGGATCAACAAATGGTTGATTACTATGTAGGAGTGCAGGATTATTACTGAAATACAGCATACACTGCAGAATCAAAAACTCTCTGTAGTCATGACTGATGCACAACATGGTGTTGCCCAGTATGACTGTATATTTGGTTTGTGCACTATTCCCATGAGGAGTGTAAGGGCCAGAAATATTTTTCAACTCCGCAAGTGAAGTTGGAGTGCAAAGGTGTACTTTAGAATGATGTACCGGAACACTTCCAAGCTCCTTCAGAAACTGATTGGCAGGCACAAACCTATGGTGCACGGTTTCCTCAAGGAAGACATTGGCGGTCATTATGAACATGGCGGAAAAGACCAAACCCGCCGGCGGCGGCGAATGGAAACTCTCCATATAATTATAGAAAAACCCAACCCTGCCAAAAATTCCCAGACCACCACTCCCCCCCAGGATCCTGTCAGTGGGAATCCCGGCCCACCCCACCCCGCCACCGCCAAGCACACCCACATCCCGCCCTCCAAATAATGATGCACAAATCACCTCGGCGTACAGTGGAGGCTGGACGACCATTGGCGGCTGTGACCGCCACGGGCGGCAAGTGGGCCCAGCAGCAATAGGGGCACACATTGGCTAGGCCTAGCACCCACACACATGACACACATCCAGAACACCATAAAACACCCCCAGACACACCCCACAATCCCTTGCAATGAAACCAGGACCACAAGATGCAGAGCACCAGAGCCAGACAGAGAACGGCAGCAGACAGGACACGAATAGCGGCCCACACAGGAGCACCCAAACCCCGTCCCCAGTCCTGACGCCATCCACCACCCTCACCATGTCCCCCCCAAAAATCCACGCTTCACCAAAAGGGAGCTAAGGACCATGGTGGACGAGATCCTAAAAGTGGAGCCACAAATATACGGGTCCGAGGTGCAGCACACACCCATTGCATGTAAAATGGAGCTGTGGCATACCATTGTTAACAGGGTGAATGCAGTGGGACACCATCCACGCACCAGGGACGACATCCGCAAGAGATGGAACAACATGTGGGGGAAGGTCAGGGCCATGGCATCCAGGCACCACATCGCAGTGCAGAAGACTGGGGGAGAACCACCACCAACACCCCCGACTACACTGACTGGGAGGAGAAGGTACTCGCCATCCTGCACCCAGAGGGACTCACTGGACTCAAAGGACGAATGGACACGGGTAAGTCATCTACAATTACCCCATATACACCATACCTGTAATGCATGTACCACCCCACCCACATCCACCTAGACCCACACCCCACCCAGCCATTACCCACCACATCCACCACCCTGCATCACCCACAACTCACTACCAGGCCCACATCACCCCAGCTGTGCACAGCCATCCACCCCTGCACGTACCCACAATGGAATAATAACCCCCACCACAATGTAACCCCACCACTGCCACTAAATGCAATGACCACATCACAAAGGCACCCTGGAAGGCCACTGAAAGGCATACCAGCACAAAATTGCACTGTTCAGTACACCTTAAACCCTCATGCATATGTAACAGACATGTCTGTGTCCCCCAACAGGCACCACCACCCACGCAACCCTAATGGAGGGTACAAGGAGTGCCACAGCACTCCAGAGAGACCGAGGCACATCACAAGACCCTTACGAAGGACCCCTGGACACTGATGAGTAGGCGGGCCCCTCACACAGCCCTGGATGCTCACCATGCAGCAGCCCCACCCAGGAAAACACTGTCACCCCCAACACCCAGTCAAGAACAGGAGGCCAGGGGAGGCGTACCCACACCGGTGAACCCAGGGCACAGACAGGTGGAAAACAGCTACAGAGGCCACAGTCTCCGACTCCCAACATGCAGGAAGGTGAGGGCCCCAATACAAGTGGCACGTCAAGACCTGCGCAGGAGACACAGTCACAGGGGGCCAGGCCAAGGTCAAGTGCCCCAGTGGATCAGGGGATAGGGCACCAGATGGATGCAGTAGCCCAGGATGTCATTGCAGAGGTTTTGGGGGCCTACCAACATACGCAAGACAGGTTGGCACAGATTGTATCCACCTTGGAGCAAAGTCAGAGGATGCAGCTGAAACAACACAAACAGGCCATGGAGCCGTGGAAAGAACACAATAAAACCATGGCCACCATTGCTGGAGCATTGCTGCAGTTGGTCAACAAAAAGTCAGACACCCACACTGGACAAGAGGCCCCCACATCAGCTCTGGACAACCAGCAACAGATGACCCAAGCAGCAGAAACACCAAAGGAAATACCCTCCCAGGAATCACAAGGGCCAACCATGCCACCCCAAGAAGCTCCACAGCAGGTGCCCAAACGTAGTCTTAGGCCAAGATATGGCACTGGAAACCCAGCTAAGAACAAGCCCCCTCCAACAATTGACACTGCTACTAATGCAAAGCAACCATCCCACCCATTCACCAACTACACTTAGCAGAGGGCTAAATAAAGTACTATACTCCAAATAGTATCCACCTATGACATCCAACAGGGCTGCCCCCAAGTCCGTTTTGAGGACAGCAAACCATTACGACTTCCATCACTGTACATAGCACATTTCACTGTATTCGACCAATAAACAACATTTCACACCTTTAACACTGTCCCCTGTCTTCAATGTTGTACAAAGTGGAGTATAGATGCAACTGGCAGGAAACAACTTTATTGTTAATTTGTGCTTAGGGGTGGTAATGTGTGTTTCAAATTATGCAAGGAGGTAATGCATATATTGTCTGTCAGTACCATGCAGAAGAGGTCCATGTCTCGCCTATCATGACCAATTCCCCCTATATGACATGGCACACTTACAGTATCAGTCACTAACCACAATTACAGGCTTAAGTCCCATACAGTTTTTGGAAGTAGAGTTGTATCAGTTGGTTCCTGGAATTGACATCTTCCCCTTCCTCATCCTCACCATCACTCTCCTCACCTCTCTGAGGTAACTGATCAGGACCTATCGCACCCTCCACCTCCAAAAGGGGGATTGAATGTCTCACTGCAACGTTGTGCAGCATGCAGCAGGCCACCATTATTCTACACACCTTATCAGGCCCATAGGCCAGGGAACCCCCAGAGATATGTAGGCACCGGAATCTGGCCTTCAGGAGACCTATAGTACGCTCTATCACCCTCCTAGTGCATTCATGGGCTTCATTTTATTTCCTCTCTTCATCCGTCCTGGGATTTCTCACTGGTGTCAGGAGCCAACGCAAGTTTGGATAACCAGAATCACCTAGAGAAAGGCTCAATACAGAGTCGTCACTGGAATGTCTTAGTCAGACAGGTTAGTTTTCTGCAATGTGTCAGTTAGTGACAGGCAAACTTACCGAGGATCCACTCTCTGTCCTCTTGTAGTTGTTCCATCTTCTGTGGCACACTACTGTTCCTCAAAACAAATGAATCATGGACAGAACCCAGAAACATGGCATTCACATGGGATATGTACTGGTCTGCAGTACATACCAATTAGATGTTCATGGAGTGAAAGTTCTTCCTGTTTCTGTAAACCTGTTCACTCACTCTTGGGGGATGATAGCTATGTGGGTGCCATCGATGGCACCTATGGCAAGGGGAATGTTGCAAAGGCATAGACGTCAGACTTGAAGGCAGGGAGGTCAGCACTTTGGGGGAATCGCACACAGGATTGCAGATGTTGTACAAATGCATTCAGAAATTTTGTCAGTACCTGGATGAACATTGGCAGTGAGAAACCAGCACCCATGCCCACTGTCACTTGAAATGAGCCTGTGGCCAGGAAATGGAGTGCGGAGAGCACCTGCACCTCAGTTGGAATGGCATGCTGATTACGAGTTCCGGGAGTCAGTGCAGGATCCAGTAATGCACATAGGTCCTGAATAGTTGCACATGTGAGTCTGTAGGTGATTATGATCTGACGCTCCACCATGGTCCCCATATCCACAAGTGGTCTGTACACTGATGGTGCCTTTCTTTGCCACAAGGGTCGGTACCTATGGGGGATAAGAGAAAGGAGTGATGTGCACACATACACTGGCAGATTTGCTACATACATGCAGTGCATTCTTCATAGTAGTGTCTGTACAATATCTGCAACCTGACAGATGTACATGTACAACACTAGGAGGGAACAGAGTAAACCATGTGTGATTATATACTCAATGGATCGAGGCCTGGGTTCTTCATATGGCTAGTAGGCCCAGCATTGTGAGTATTATGAATTTCAAGATGCGTAGGTGATGGCAAAATGTCTACCCACTGTAGTTCTGCCCCTTCGTTGTGGAAGTGACCTAATACGGCTAGCGGTTGATGTCACAGCGTACGGCGATGTTGACCGCTTTTCACACCCTCATTGGCTAACATGGATGCCAATGGGGAATCCTGGCGTATCATGATCGCCGCCGGCGGCGACAGTGCATACCGCCGCGGAACGTACGCACGTTCATCATCGTTTGATCCCTTGACACCCTGATCTTGTGCGGACAGGGACTCCACTCTGTGTACTGCTGTGGCCTGTCTCTGGCTATGGATGTTCCACGTGGTGCAGGGGAAAGGGCCAAGGCCTTTACCCAGGAAGAACGGGAGAAACTTGTGGAAGGAGTCCTGCCCCTGTACGGCAGACTCTACGGCCGGCCAGAGGTACAGGTGAGTCCGGGTTTGGGGGGCACTGTGTGAGTGATGGATGGAGTGGATTGCACAGATATGTGCTCCTGTGAGCAAGGATGGGCCTTGGTGCATGGAATGCTGCGTGCCACTGTCCTGCATGTCTGGGAGTACTGTCTGTCCTATGTTTGGCAATCTGCCAGCTGTTGCCATTGTGCAGGTTCCTGACCTCTGTGTTCCATTTCTGTGTCACCCTACTAGGTCAGCCCTCACCAGAAGAGGGCACATTGGCATGAGATCGCCAAGGAGGTACGGACCTTGGGGGTCTACAATCGGCAGAGCACCCACTGTCGAAAGAGGTGGGAGGACCTGCGGCGCTGGGCGCCGAAGATCACTGAGGTCCAGCTGGGGGAGTCCTCCCAACGTGGAAGGGGTGCCTGTCAGGCACTGACCCCCCTCATGCGAAGGATCCTGGTGGTGGGGTAACCAGACCTGGATGGGCACTTGAAGGCTGCACAGCAGTCACAAGGGGGTGAGTACTCACAGACCATACTTCAGCCTGGAAGGATGAGTTTGTGTGCGATAGGGCTCATGGTGCTTAGAGCAGGGAATTTGACTGGTGTCCAGTTACTGTCTGCTCCCCAAAGGGTGTAGGGGTGTCCCTGTCAGGTTTCACCTACCTCAACTCCAATACAATTTCAGGATATGGGTGTAGGTCAGTATACTGCTCAGTAATCAGGGCCATGGCCATGGGCATAGTGCACGGTGCTGGCTGTTGGGTGTGTCTGCTGGTAGGTGTATGTCTGGCCATTGTGTATCAGCATTCAGCTACTTACAAGTGTCTCTCCTGTTTTGTCTCCCCATCCCTGTTCTCTTGTGTTTGTCTGGTACAGCATCAACATCAGGCGAGGGAGCTGAGGCACCGGCAAGTGGGGAGGCACCGGCCCACGGATCCTCCGAGGCAGAGACAACGGACGATCAGGGGACCAGTGGGTGGGAGGGCGAGCGGACTTCCACGGGGGAGGCTACTACCACAGGAGGTAGTGACTCTGAGACCACCTCCGATGGTGGTCCTGTGGCAGTGGTGGACCCTAGTGGACAAACCACTACCGTGAGATCTTCCACCACCCCCATATCATCAGCGCCCTCCCTTCTTCTCCCCACTGAGTTGCCCGTGCCCACCCACCCAGAAAGGTGGGCATCTCCTTTGCCCCAGGCACCTCCTCCCCTGCCCCAGTCAGCCCTGCTGCCCTCACAGAGGAGGCTATTGACCTCCTGAGAAACATCTCTGTAGGGCAGACAACCATTGTCAATGCTATCCAGGGCCTGGCTTCTGAGGTGCAGTAGACCAATGCCTATCTGGATGGCATTCACGGTGCTGTGTCTGCCCTATGGAGATCTTTTCAGGCTCTGGCCTCCTCTTGGATGGCAGCCAGTTTCCCTGGCCATTCCGCCGCCCTCCAACCTCCTCTACCCCTGCCAGCACCCCACTCCCTTCACCCATCCAAAGCACACTATCCGACCCGCTTACAAGCACATCAACACACAAGAAGCACACTTCCAAACATAAGCACCACACCCTCCACCACAAGCATTCACACAGCCAATAGACACCTGCACTCACAACAACGTCCACTTCCCCTAGTGTGCCCACCCCTTCCGGCTGCCTGTCTGTCCCCTCTACATCCACACCCTCATGCACTGCACCTTCACTCACTGTTACTGCTCCTCTTCCTGCACTCACCACAATAGCAGACAGCCATACATGAACCCCATACACCACACCTGCACTCACCACCTCCACTGTAGTTGACACATGCAGCACACTCACCCGACTTGCAGACACCCTCCCAACATACATCCACACTAGCTGTCTGTCTTTTCCCACTGAGTCCACCCCCCCACCTCCCAAAACACTCAAACGTACCAAGACACCCACCCATCAGACATCCATCACACCACAGCATACTGAGCAGTCACCTGCACCCACTACACGCACACCTACACCCCATACATCCACTCCCTCTGCCTCCACTCCCACGCCCTCATCCATGACCACCCCAATTGCTCCCCAACAAAATGTCCTCTCCCATGCAGACCTGTCCGAACCCACTGGCCCACCCCGTCTTGTCCCGAAACGTGCCCACCTCCTTGCCCTTTCCGTTCCTTCCACATCCCAGCCCACCCCGGTCCAGTCTTCCCATTCCTGTGCCCCTTCTCCGGTGAAGAAGAAGGCCCGCTCAGAGCCTAAGGCATCCTGCTCCACCTGAGCCAAACAGCCCCCACCCCCTTCAAAGGAGAAGCCCACCCCCCATCAAACCCCCTCACGCAAGTCTAAGTCCCACCCCGTCGGAAATCCCCACCCCCAGCCCCCCTTCCGTGAGGTGCCTCGATCCCCATATGGTGCCCCATTCAGTGTAGTACCCAGCACTTGTGAGAGTCAGGTGTGGCCAGTTGTTGCCAAGGACAAATGACTTTATATGGACTGGCCATTGGCCCTGTTGGCACTGTTTTGCTCAGTGAGCTACATATTAAAGTTTTGGTGTGGCCTCTGTTTGGGCTGCACGCAGTTCCACCCTGTTGTTTGTTTTAATTAGTTATGTGTATGGGGCTATTGTATGTACTATGGCCAAGTTGCAGTGACCTTCAGTCGGGGACGTCCCTCTTGGTGTGGGGTATCTGACTTGTGCTGCTGGGAAGGGTTGGGGGGCGTTGCAGAGTGGGTGGGTATGTAACATTGCCCTTTCCTTCCTTGTGTCGTAGGTTGCAGTACTTACCATCGTCGTCTTCGTCGGCGATCTCGGTTGTGTAGATATATGGCAAGGAGCAAGGCTGGCATGATCTGCAGCTCTCTGTCCAAGCCTGCCGCTGCACGTTTTGTGGAACTCCGAAGATTGTTTTCTTCTATTTGTTTCTTTTCCGCCTGGCTTTGCGTGGCGGTGGATCCCGCCCCGGAACTGACGGCGGAATGGTAGTTCATAATTTGATGGGCGGGTTGGGCCTTTCCAACCGCCTGTGGGCGGACTCTGCCATCGTCAGCGGAACTCCTTTCCTGGTAGTGGGTGGTGCGCGAAATACGTGTGTTCCGTTTGGTTCATTATTTGGCGGTCCGGCCCTCTCCTCTGTTGGTGGTTTCTACCCCACCGCCGGAGGAGCGGAACGGACCACCATGTTCATAATTAGGGACATTATCTGGAAAAAGATGGAAATAGTAAAAAGGCAAATGTTTTGCAAGCTTGGATTTACATTTAGTATTTGCAGTAAGTAGGGGAATTTGTGGGGAACTGCCTGTATTCCAGATTTGACTACATCGTCACTGGCTCTCAGATGCACATATTGTGCTTGCAAAGAAATATCATGACTACCAGTGTCACATAGGAACTCCATCAATTGAAAAATCACTTTCAGATTATTTTGCATGGGCCTCTCCCTAGTTTAATTCTCAATATCAGAACCTACCTCAGTGCTGCAATTTTTTTAACTAGGGACTGGCCAGTGGTCATCCAATGAGATGCCATCTCTGGTAACTATTTAAAACTTTCTCTCTCAAATACTATGTTCTGGTCAGAATAAAGAGGTACTCAAGATATGAATGCTTTGCGTCTGATATGAGCTGTTAGAAATGGTGTCTCTGGTTGGCAGTCAGTTTATACTCCATCCAAGCAGTGACCCTCACTCTAGTCAGGGCAATGGAGATACACACTTAAGATAACCTCTACTCACCCCCTTGGTAGCTTGGCACAAGCAGTCAGGCTTAGCTCAAAGGCAATCTGTAAAGTATTGGTACCAACCCACGGTAGTAGAATGAAAATACTACAAAATGGGCATCACACCAGTTTAGAAAATTAGCCAATATTTACATAAATCAAACAAGACCAAAATGACAAAAATCCAACGCACACAAGTAAAGATATGATTTTTAAAATTAAAAACAGTCTTACTTCATAGAAAACAATGGCTGTGTTGATGTTACACAAAGTACCTGGTTTGCATTGAAAATAAAACCGCAAGGGCGAGCGTGCATCGGAAACGTCAATGATGGGTAGATTCCTTACTGGCAAGTGAGGCCATGCGTCATTTCTTCTCTGGTTGGTTAGGTGATGCCTCATTTTTCTCTATTGCAAGAGAGTGATGCATCAAATTCCAGACGGGCACCTCGGATCTGCACAGGTTCACGTTGATTCTAATGCCCCGCCATGATGCGAGCGAAATTCAGCCACACGGTGATGGAAAACCGCGCTGCATCAAGCGGGTGTTGTGACATTTCTCCAGCCACAATGCGGGTGATGTGTCGATTTCCCAGCCGCGATGCAGGGGGTGTTGATTTCTCTGCCGTGATGCAGGTTGTGCGTAGTTTTTACTTCCACGTTGCAGGTGGTACCTCAGAATTTTCCCTGCACGGCTCCTGTGCACAGATTTCCACCTTGGTTCTACCAGCATTACCTTTCAAGGGCCCGGGGACTGGATAGGGCATCACTTGGCAGCGCAGGATTCTCAGCAGAGAGTCGAGGTGCTGGCAGAGGAAGTCTTTGATGGCCCTGAGACTTCAAAACAGGAGGCAAGCTCAGTCCAAGCCCTTGGCAACACTTCACAAGCAGGAATATACCACAAAGTTCAGTCTTTGCCCTCTTTCAGGCAGAAGTAGCAACTGCAGGCCAACCCACCAAAGCACAGTCACATGCAAAGGGGCAGTACTCTTAATCCAGCTCTTCAGCTCTTCTCCTTAGCAGAGGTTCCTCTTGGCTCCAGAAGTCATCTAAAAATCTTGGGTTTTGGGTTCACTGCTTTTACCCCTTTCTGCCTTTGAAGTTGGCAAACATCAAAGGAAAGTCTCTGTCATTGACAAGATCCTGCCTTGCCCAGGCCTGGCTCCAGGCTCACACCAGGGGAGTCGGAGACTGCATCGTGTGAGGGCAGGCATGGCCCTTTCAGGTGTAAGTGACCACTCTTTCATCCACTCTAGACCAGATGGCCCATCGGATATGCAGGCTATACCCCAGCGCCCTTTGTGTTACTGTCTAGGGAAGATTCAGAAAGAGCCCAACTGTCAGTCTGACCAAGACAGGGAATACACAAACAGGCAGAGTCACAGAAATGGTTTAAGCAAGAAAATGCTCACTTTCTAAAAGTGGCATTTTCAAACACACAATCTTAAAATCAACTTTACTAAAAGATGTATTCTTAAATTGTCAGCTCACAGACTCTAAACTCCATATGCCTATCTGCTCCCAAAGGGAATCTACACTTTAATCAGATTTAAAGGTAGCCCCCATGTTAACCTATGAAAGGGACAGGCCTTGTAACAGTGAAAAACAAATTTAGCAATATTTCACTCTCAGGACATACATAACACATTACTATATGTCCTACCTTAACCATACACTGCACCCTGCCCTCGGGGCTACCTAGGGCCTACTTTAGGGGTGCCTTACATGTAAGAAAGGGGAAGGTTTAGGCCTGGCACGTGGGTAGACTGGCCAAGTCGAATATACAGTTAAAAACTGCACACACAGACACTGCAACTTCAAACACCAAGGATGCCAGGTCTAACACAAGCTTCAAATGAGAATACATTGCAATTCTGTGCAAGTGAACATGCATTCAAGCAGTCAAGGTCAAGAAAACCCTATTTGTTCAATAGAATGAAAACCACTTTGAAACGTGAAGAACTTGTCATAAGAAGCGAAAAAACAAACTAAAAAATACTACTTCATCTTGCAATACATACAATACAATAAACTAAAATACAATTGTTTGTTTCCATGTAGTCCATGACAATGAAAGCAACTACTTTGTGTGAAGATGAGCTCTTTGTGAAAGGGCAGAATGTCCTTGATCACAGTAAAGATAGCTAACGGCTTAACGTGGACTGCCTCACTGCCCCATGCTGTATGCTGATTAGGCAGAACTAAACAGTGAATGACAGCGTAGGAGACTAATGTTTGAAGTGGGCTGGCCAACTGCCCAATTCTGTATGCTGTACTAATTGTGCCATTCTCAGGGGGGTCCACCAGGGAAGCCAAAATATCAAACTTATATATATGGCTCAATGGTGGGGTGACCCATGTCTGGGTGGCAACAACCCACCCTTCCCCACCAAAAAAAAAGCACAATACATCACTGGTGACTAGTGGGATTCCTGCTTGTGGATGTCCAAAATTCATGCATAAATATTGTTTGGCCTGGTTTGGGGATAAAGCCTACTAGAACATTAATGTCTCTATCATTTGTATGCATGGTAAAAATAAATACCATGTTGTATACTTCATGGCAGAAGTACATTTTGAAGTCCTGAATTGACAGCCATCCATCTGGTTAGAGTGTGTTATCCTTTTCTTTGAAATTCTTTCACTACTGCAAGTTCATACAATGAGTTTTAGGTAATAGCAGCTTTCAAGTCAAATGCACTCATAGGCTTATGGAAAGAGAGGTAGCAGTCTTGATGATAGTTGTGTCTGGGCTCTGTTAGAAATGGGGTCTTTGGTTGGCAGACAGGTTACCCCCTGTCCAAGCAAGAACCCTCACTCTAGTCAAGGTAAAAGAGAATCACCCTCAGCTAACCCCTCCTTAACCACATGGTAGCTTGGCACAAGCAGTAGGCTGCCCAGGCCAGGCCCCAGACACTCACCAGGGGGTTGGAGACTGCATCGTCTGAGGGCAGGCACAGCCCTTTCAGGTGTGACTGACCACTCCTCCCCTCCCTCCTAGCACAGATGCCTCTTCCGTAAATGCAGACTACGCCCCAGCTCCCTTTGTGTCACTGTCTAGTGAGAGGTGCAACCAGCCCAACTGTCAAACTGACCCAGACAGGGAATCCACAAACAGGCAGTCACAGAAATGGTTTAAGCAAGAAAATGCTCACTTTCTAAAAGTGACATTTTCAAATACACAATCTTAAAATCAACTTTACTAAAAGTTGTATTCTTAAATTGTGAGCTCACAGACCCCAAACGCCTATCTGCTCCCAAAGGGAATCTACACTTTAATCAGATGTAAAGGTAACCCCCATGTTAACCTATGAAAGGGACAGGCCTTGTAACAGTGAAAAACAAATTTAGCAATATTTCACTCTCAGGACATACATAACACATTACTATATGTCCTACCTTAACCATACACTGCACCCTGCCCTTGGGGCTATCTAGGGCCTACCTTAGGGGTGCCTTACATGTAAGAAAGGGGAAGGTTTAGGCCTGGCAAGTGGGTAGACTTGCCAAGTCGAATATACAGTTAAACACTGCAAACACAGACACTGCAACTTCAAACACCAAGGATGCCAAGTCTAACACAAGCTTCAAATGAGAATACATTGCAATTCTGTGCAAGTGAACATGCATTCAAGCAGTCAAGGTCAAGAAAACCCTATTTGTTCAATAGAATGAAAACCACTTTGAAATGTGAAGAACTTGTCATAAGAAGCGAAAAAATAAACTAAAAAATACTACTTCATCTTGCAGTACGTACAATACAATAAACTAAAATACAATTGTTTGTTTCCATGTAGTCCATGACAATGAAAGCAACTACTTTGTGTGAAGATGAGCTCTTTGTGAAAGGGCAGAATGTCCTTGATCACAGTAAATATAGCTAACGGCTTAACGTGGACTGCCTCACTGCCCCATGCTGAATGCTGGTTAGGCAGAACTAAACAGTGAATGACAGCGTAGGAGACTAATGTTTGAAGTGGGCTGGCCAACTGCCCAATTCTGTATGCTGTACTAATTGTGCCATTCCCAGGGGGGTCCACCAGGGAAGCCAAAATATCAAACTTATATATATGTCTCAATGGTAGGGTGACCCATGTCTGGGTGGCAACAACCCACCCTTCCCCACCAAAATAAAGCAGAATATATCACTGGTGACTAGTGTGATTCCTGCTTTTGGATGTCCAAAATTCATGCATAAATGTTGTTTGGCCTGGTTTGGGGATAAAGCCTACTAGAACAGTAATGTCTCTATCATTTGTATGCATGGTAAAAATAAATACCATGTTGTATACTTCATGGCAGAAGTACATTTTGAAGTCCTGAATTGACAGCCATCCATCTGGTTAGAGTGTGTTATCCTTTTCTTTGAAATTCTTTCACTACTGCAAGTTCATACAATGAGTTTTAGGTAATAGCAGCTTTCAAGTCAAATGCACTCATAGGCTTATGGAAAGAGAGGTAGCAGTCTTGATGATAGTTGTGTCTGAGCTCTGTTAGAAATGGGGTCTTTGGTTGGCAGACAGGTTACCCCCTGTCCAAGCAAGAACCCTCACTCTAGTCAAGGTAAAAGAGAATCACCCTCAGCTAACCCCTCCCTAACCACATGGTAGCTTGGCACAAGCAGTAGGCTGCCCAGGCCAGGCCCCAGACACTCACCAGGGGGTTGGAGACTGCATCGTCTGAGGGCAGGCACAGCCCTTTCAGGTGTGACTGACCACTCCTCCCCTCCCTCCTAGCACAGATGCCTCTTCCGTAAATGCAGACTACGCCCCAGCTCCCTTTGTGTCACTGTCTAGTGAGAGGTGCAACCAGCCCAACTGTCAAACTGACCCATACAGGGAATCCACAAACAGGCAGAGTCACATAAATGGTTTAAGCAAGAAAATGCTCACTTTCTAAAAGTGACATTTTCAAATACACAATCTTAAAATCAACTTTACTAAAAGATGTATTCTTAAATTGTGAGCTCACAGACCCCAAACTCCACATGCCTATCTGCTCCCAAAGGGAATCTACACTTTAATCAGATGTAAAGTTAACCCCCATGTTAACCTATGAAAGGGACAGGCCTTGTAACAGTGAAAAACAAATTTAGCAATATTTCACTCTCAGGACATACATAACACATTACTATATGTCCTACCTTAACCATACACTGCACCCTGCCCTTGGGGCTACCTGGGGCCTACCTTAGGGGTGCCTTACATGTAAGAAAAGGGAAGGTTTAGGCCTGGCAAGTGGGTAGATTTGCAAAGTCGAATATACAGTTAAAAACTGCAAACACAGACACTGCAGTGGCAGGTCTGAGACATGAATACTGAGCTACTTATGTGGGTGGCACAACCAGTGCTGCAGGCCCACTAGTAGCATTTGATTTACAGGCCGTGGGCACTTCTAGTGCACTTTACTAGGGACTTAGTAGTAAATCAAATATGCCAATCATGTATAAGCCAATTACATACACATTTTGTGTAGGAGCACCTGCCCTTTAACACTGGATTACAGTGGTAAAGTGCCCAGAGTAACAAAAACAGAGTCCAGAACACATCAACAATCTGGGAAACAGAGGCAAAAAATCAAGTGAGACCACGCCAAGGATGAAAAGTCTAACAAGTTCCTACACTGCAAAAAGAGTAAGATTACACAAAGGAAAATATCAATGAGTATAACGTTAGTTTGACGTTATGTACAAATCATCCCCAAGAGAAGGTATGTAAGATGTTGTTTGTAATTTATCTACCAGAGAACACTTACAAAAATAAAGAATCGGGAAATCCACACCAAGGCCCATATTTATACTTTTTGATACAAAAATGTGCAAACAGTTTTGCGTCAAAAAGCTTAGCGCTGGCTAGCGCCAATCTTTAGTGCAGTCTGGGTGTCAAATTTATGCCATGACACGTTGGCAATAAAAACCGTCATATTTTTTTACGTTAACGATTGCGCCTTGTTGTAAGGCAAAATTACTTTAAAGCCGCAAAAATGACACTAACCTGTTTTACGGCACATACATTTGTCGCAAAACTGATATGCACCATTATTAACCGCATTAGCGCCAACTTCAGACGCTCAAACAGAAAACAGTGCAAATTAGAGGCAAAATGGACCCTGTAACCCAGGAAAGACCCGAGGGTAATCCCATTCAACCAGGAACCAGCCAGGAGGACACACTCAAGTCCCAGGTGAGGGAGAAGAAAAAGATAAAGTGTTGTTTTAGTGCGGAGGAGCATGAATTACTTTTGAGAAAGGTGACAGAGCACCAACATCAAATCTTCCTCACCTCCAAATTGGCAATTGGCAGGAGAGAGGCATTCTGGCAGCAGATAGTTGACAAGATTAACAGTGTGGCAGAGGTGAGGAGAACCATAACGAGTGCAAGAAATGCTGGCATGATTGTAAGCGAAGTCGAAAATGGCAAGGAACAGGAAGGCAGCATTGTAAACTGGAGGTGGTAGTGCAGGACCACAAGAGGACCTGGAAGAGATGGAGGAGATGGTTGCAGCGGTCATCCCGGAGGAACTGATCACTGGAATCGCAGGACAGGGCAGACTAACAGGAAACACCACAAATGCAGGGTAAGTTGCATGGGGGAAATCAATGCTAAATTGTCAAGTGCAAGAAGGGGGAGGCACATGGGACACACTCAATTTATGTCAAAGGAGCTCAGAGGGACACATTCACACCAAGTTGCACCATTTAAACATAAGCAACCCATGTATGTGTGCCTTGGAGGTACCATGCCCCACAACACATACACAACCTGTACATAAGTCAATAACCAGGGCTAAATACCTACATTTACATATTCAGCACATAGGATGGAAGGCATGTCTAGTGGCTATGCCTCTGGTTGTGTCATCAGAACAATTCCTAGGATGTAGTTAAACAAACTCTACCAACACGACCAAGACATCAGAGACTAAGAAGTCAGTCAATACCATTCCTGGGGTTACGTCATGGTGGTGTAACTTGCAGAAACACCTTGCAAACGCCTTGTCTCATTGCCAAAAACACATGTGCTGCATCTTACAGCACACAATTCATTGTAACCTTTCCCAACAGTACCCAGACATGTGTCGGTGGCACCACACACCTCACATACAGAACACATCCACATAAGGCTGCCACCACGCCATCATGCAGTAAGGATGCCTCCAGGGTGCAGGGAAAAGTAATCTGGGAAGGCGCTGCGGAAATAGCAAGGTGGTCCTGTATCACTGGAAACATGCCCCTACCCAGAGCAACTAAACTGCTGTAATGTGGAGCCACACAATTTGACGCTGATCAGAACTGTGCCACTTCAGAAAATGTGTACTACAGATTGCAAACTGTAGGTCACAGCAAATGCAGGCTGAACCCACAACTACTCTGACACAACCAGGTAAGAGACATAGGAATGGGGAAATAACAACACACATGCTCTATAAATGTGAACATAATGGTGTACAATTTCACATTGACTGGCGGGGATGGTGCATGGCAAGTCTGGTGTTGGTAAGACTGCCAGTGTACCCCTTGCAGTTGGCAGTATGAGTCACACATTGGGATGGCAGATGGAAAACTGTCTGCTCATGGTAGCTCTGTGAGCGACTTAGCACAACATTGTTGATGGATCAAATAGAGTCAGAGCCAGTCTTGGGGTGCATTGGGTGTGGCAGGACAAGCTGCTCTTAGCCATGCAAATCAGGTAGTGGAAAGGGCAAAGTGGCAGGGCATGGGTCCCCATGCACTGCCCATGCCAGGTGCATGGGCTGTGCAGGGGCACCCGGGGACACACCACACCACATCACCACCAACCTTTGCATGGGGGTTTCACCACCATGCAAAGGCTGGTGGAAAAGAAGGAATATACCTGGAGGGTAGCGCTGATCGTAATACTGGTCTTGTGTCACAAGACAGGTGGCATTGCCAGTCTATAAGATGTCGGCAACCTTCCAGTTCCAAGCCATTGACCCATGGGGCATTCCTCAGGGACAACATGTGCCGCTACCACCTGCGCTGTTGGGGGTGGTCATATAGACAATGGCAGTCAGGTGGTCATAGGACTGCCAGACTTGTAATGAGGGTCTATGTATGCACCAGTATGACTACCTGCAAAATCACCATCAAACTAGCTCAAGGCCATAACCTAAGTTCAACTCAAGTTAACTGGCTATCTCCATAAACTAATTTATCATCAGGCACTTTCATGTAGAAAATGATGTACACAACAACAAATGATACCCATGCTGGCCATCCCTTGGTCCACCCCTGTGCCTTTGTCAATTTAGCTGCACTGCCACTATGCTGCATCTCTTGCATCATAGTGCAAGGGTGGCTGCATTGAGGGGGAGATCACTGTTGTGCAGGAAGGAACACCTTCCAGCACAGACAGAAGATGAAATAGAAATCTGCTAGGTCCAAGTGTGCTGTGCAATGTATCACACATACAAATACATCCACATGAGGAGCTATCAAAGGAAACAACAGCATAGTGTCTTGGCAATGCAAACCCTGGGGTGGTGTAAGGTTTCGGTAGTGCCTGGGTGTATATGAACCAGGTAAGACTGGGACAGGGGCATATTGCAGTGTGTGTTGCTATGGCTTGACTACTGCAACACCCATTTCAAGGTCCTACCATGCAAATAAATGCATAGGGAGGGTCGACAATAACAAGATGGTGTCAAGCCACCAAAGGGATTTATATCACACCTAGTAGATATGGCACATCCAATTGTGCCACCTGAGCTTCCCCTCATGTGACACTCAGGTGGGGCAAAGGGCTGATAGACTGCAAGCAATGTGTACAGGAACAATGTTTGGGAAGTAAGATGACAATGAGCCTCCAATAGCAAGTCAGTGACGTGACAGGTCAACTGCCACAACACAGAAAAATTGATTTTACACCATCTCATTGCAGAAGATGATGGCTCTCCTGCTGAACTGCCTGTCCTGGAGTTCTCCAATGACCTGGATGACCAGCTGACAACCATCGGCCTAGAAACCCTCTAAGAAGTCCTGGTATCCCTCCAGACACCACCTCCAGTTGCAAGGAGGACAAATAATGTAGCAGCCATCCCAGATGCCCCACCCAACACCCCAATTGTATAACCCGCTAGCACTGACACAGCTGAGGACTCTGAGGACCCAGGGACCAGCTTTGAGAGGACAGTGGTAGGAGTGCAGCGGGAGCTGGCCAACAAGGTTCGAGTGGGGATGGAGACTGTGGCAGCCAGCCTGGAAGGAATGTGCACATCCCTCGTTATGGCCAATGAACATACTGCAGCCAAACGAGGCACACACTATTCACTACATGAAGTCCAGCATTATCTGAGGGACATAGCTGCTGCCATGAGGGAGAGGCAACAACAATTGCCCTCCCAAACTGGCAGCTGCATGATTGAGAGCAAGCTAGATGCCATGCACCGGGAAGTGGCCTCCCTTAGGGCAGATATGGCTGCCTACCACTGGGATGTTGCTCCTATCCTGAAAAATCAGCAGCTCCTTCTTGCTGCAATGATGCCATATGTTGTTCCACAAATCGCAGCTGCCTGGAATTCGGATTCCACATCTCCAACCACTGAAGTGTGTGTGGCCCCCTCTACCAACCCATCACCACATTCAAGGGCAGAGGAGACACCACACACATCAGAGGATGAAGATGTGGAACAGATCAACTTCACTCATAAGGGTTCCTGGCAGCATCAACCCATGCCACATCGGCAGTAGTCTCCTTTGTCCTTTGTTTGAGATCATGCCAGTGTTAGCTCAGTTGGATATGTGCACTCTTCACCCACACACTGTTGACCTGTCTGCTATGGACTGTCATTGTCTCTCACTTACCAATTGGCAATTCTTGTTCCTCCGCACTTAATGACACTGCACCCAAGCATGTCCCATGACATGTCCCTCAACCTTGGACTTGTGTTGTGTCACAATTGTATGGATGTCGCAATTGGGTCAGTGACCTTGACATTGTAAATATCGCACTACGATACTTCTAAAAAAACACCTTCTACACAAACAGCATGTCTTTGTGTATTGTGATCCATCTACTACGCTTATTAATTGTGATATGTTTAACCATCTCATTAGTCACAGAATATCAGTACAAGAGTGCAGGACTGTGGGGGTACATACCCACACACAAGGTCCCTAACATGACAAATGTTAATGGTGGTCTCATCCCCCACCAGCAATTCACTGAGTATGTCAGAAATGAAGAACAAATGTATGGTCTTTCACTGCATATGGCAGGAATGGCTGTAGAACAGTTCTACGGCAATATCATCAGCTGGGAGTACCAGTCGAACATATTGGTGTGATACAGAGGTACCTAACCTCATTAGTGATTGCCACTGGCAGTTTTGAAGGATAGAGTTCCAATTTAGGCTGTTGTCAGATGTGCCACAGTTCCTTACATCCCCACACAGTACCCCAACACTGACAGCTGAAGTACCACACCTACCTGTCCAATACAATGTAAACATAGTCACCTTGAGTGGTGGGTACACTGGATGGCAGATACATGGACAAGTAGATGTGTTGTTGCTGCCGATGTGACAGCTCAGTTGTCAATAGGTGATGCACATGTCAAGAGGGGTATTCGGAGGCAGGGCAGAATCCCTAGGCCAACACACAATTTGCACTGTGCACTCATGGGAAGACCCTGAGACACACCTATATAACACAAAAATGTATAGGGGTACGAAAAAATTGTTATTAAAATTTCAACTAACTTAAAAAATTATTTTCTAAATTTTTTATTGCAGAAAACACATAGATACCTCAAAATGGCACCCCACCCACCAATTCACACATAATGAGTAAAAAACCCACCCCCCCAAATTTACTTATCCTATCTCATCTACATACCTATACTAACCAAACACTAACCCCCTAAAGCCCACAGTAAAACATAATTGAAAATCAGAAGAGAGGGGACAGAACTTGGAGGTGGCATTTCACAGATGAGTCAAAGTTTGGCCTTCTTTAGTTAAAAAAAAAATGTATTTTAACATCTTGGTGTTAGCCGCCACCTCTTCCTCCAAGCTGTCCAAACGTTTTAGTAAGAGGGACACATCCCTCTGCAGATCCTGCAGCAATTGTATGTCCATGGCAATAGGTGGAGTGGGCTGTTGCACTGATGTCGACGCAGTCGCAGCCGGTGTTGTGATTGAGGTGCCTACTGTGTCCCCATGCACTGCTGAGGAGCTAGGTGTCTGCTGAGCCTTCTTAGGCAGTGTGGAGACCCCTTGTGGGAATGCCCGCCATTCCCCTGTTGCCTTCTCTGCATGGTATCGGCGAGCCATTTGTCTGAACCTAGACTCCCCTGCCAGGATACAACAGTACCTCACTGCCCTCTTCTGAAATGCACACTACTCATCATTGTCATGTTGGCAGCTGTTAAACGGAGACAGGCAACCATCAGTGTCAGCAGTGTGTGGAGTCTGTACAGATTAGTAACTTAGACTGCTACAACTAATTACACATGCACTCCCACTCACATTCCAGAAAAGACAATGGCCCTGATAAATGTAATGTCAACGCTGCCTTAGCATTTTATTTTTTAAGCTAAAGCAACCCGAACCGGGAAAAATGAACCCAATTTTTGGAAGTGTTCATCGCTTTTGCGTAAAAAATAATAATGCATAAGCGTTGCTAACTTTACATAGATCAGACCCAAACTTCCTCATCATCTGTGTCTATTTCCAACCATACATCACCAGTAACTTGGACATGTCATTTGCAGGATGGGATGCTGTTGGTAACCATAAGGGGTCAGAGTTGATAGGTGCAAATGCAAGCCTGATCAATATGACTGTCACCTACACTGTGAGCATCACACCTATCTGCAAATTTGGTTTCCCTCTCTCCCTAAGAACGAAGGGGGGATGGCCATGCAATCCATCCTCTCAACTGTCCAGGTCAACCACCAAGGCTTGCCCACTCATACATGGAGTCAAGGAGTGGACCATATGTTAGGAGGACTGACAACTAGCAAGCTGGTATCCATAGGTCTTTCACATCTACGTTCATGTGTCGAGGTGTAGACACCTATCAATTCCAGATCAGTCACTACTATTCCTTTCACACACGTTTCCTTGCTAGCACACGTTTGGCCTTGACCTGCATGCAAGCCAATTACATTCCACATAAGTGCAACATACAAGGAGTGCAAAAGACAGAGCGCCATGCTGGGGACAATTGTGTTAAATATGGTGCATCCCTGTGTTGTGAGAAATATGGAGTGCGCCACTACCGATTTTCTCACCGCGTTGCACTCTGCATTCTTAGTCACATATGGCCCTACATGTGGCTTGTCACCACTTTGTGTACATGATACTGGCCATTGTACACCACGAGCCTCACAAGATGTGACCCTCTGATGGTGCTTGGGGATCCTTTAAATGGGCCATAATGCCACCATCCAGCCTACTTTGATATCTGATCATTGGACAGCTTATGACATCTGACATTGAATTTAACACACATGATTCACTCACACCAAACCCTGGATTACTTCATAGATCACACATTATCACACTTACTGGATACACCTGGATCTTCAAATCGCACCCTTTTGCCAATTGTGTAGGGGGCTGGTCCACCTGTAACGCATGAATAGTAAACCTTGCTCAGTGTCAAATCATAGTCACTGCGAGAGGACAAAACATTTTAGTGTGAACTAGTTGAGAGGAGTGAGCTAGTTATCCTAGTGGAAACAGTGCAACAGACACACCACTTCGATCACACAGTAACACAGACACTCAGGTGAGTGAGAGCCTCACATCTGAACACTAGCACTGCGCCGGAGACTCATGTAGTGCTACACCCTGCAACATCCATTGCGCTGTCAGGAGGGTAGGTGAATCAGCCTGCTCTTACGGCGCGACTCAGTGTTTGTTCCGTTTCCTGACTTGTTACCTATGAAGCTCTATCCTGAGACCGGGGATGGGCAACCTTTTTTGACGTAGCAGGGAGACTCAAAGTAAGTGACTGCTCTTTGTTTTTGACCCCTCCGCCATTAGGGTTGGCATTAAATTATTGTTTGGAGAAGTTGTTCTTTTTGTACTGGTCCTGATGAAGTGTCAATGGATCCGGCTGGAACACTAGACGCGAAACTGTAGACCCACGATTTGAGGCACCATAATTAATCTGGTCCTCTTGTGTTCTTATAGAGAGTAAGTGAGCATTACCTCTCACCTTTTTGTGATTTTAACCTTGGTCTCCATCTTATGGTTGCTGATTAAATTTATGATGTATGTCCAAGATGGTTAACCAATATTAATTCCTTTTCTCTCCATATTGCTCAGGTATTCTGATTGAGGTAGTTCCCCTATATGACCTGGTTTTCTTTGCTACACTCAGAGCAATACGGTTAAGAGCCCCCTTCGGGGAGCCCGTCAGGCATTGCAGCACCGGCCTGATGAGGAGCTTTCCCGATGATGAAGCTAGTCATCCAATGTGATGCGTGAGGGTTCTCGCTCCTATAGGATTAGGCTCTATTCCTCACTCTTTGGAACAGTGTACTTGTATATATTTTTATGCTTATAGCAGTGACAGGACCATTGTCACACCCATGGCGTTCTGTCTACCACAGATGTAGGTAACAACTATGTCATCATCATAGCTCATAACTACCCTCGGATTGTGTGGGTATTGCAAGCTGTTGGGGATTTACATTACACACCCTGCAATGAACAGAGTTAAATGTGTGTGCCATCACAAGACAGACACACTTAAGGAATTGCCATAGCTGTGGACTCATATGCATTTGCTTTGTCTACCTGAACATTGACTGCATTGTGATATGTAGGTTTTGCAAATACTGGTTGGCCTGAAATGGTTGCCATTGTACACTATTGTCAATCCAGTGGGGGAGAAGTACATGGGCATAGACAAAGCGCTCAACACAGACACACTTGCTCCGTGGTCAGAGGATGCATCTGAAGTTGCAGGTTAGTGAGTGATGTGGCAGAGATGGAGCTGATGCAGTGCAGCCTCATACTGTCAGTGGGGGGATGTAGGATAGTGGAACACACTCTGCACATGTATGTGGTATGGGGGCAGTAGAGGCAGTCTGTGACAGAACATGAACTGGAACATGGAACTGCCAGTAGTAACTTCCCAAATCATGTTCAATCTCCCTTACATGGCCTTGCCCAGTGACACAAAGGGGCCAATAGGACAACAGTGGGGCAGCACCTGGGACTTGAATAATGAAAAGTGAACGCTGCCTTAGCGTCATTTACCAACGCTTATGCAACGCTAATTTAAAATTATGTGTTTGAGGTTTAACATTTGCTGATAATGCGTCACACAGTGATGCATGGGGGGATGCTTCCCTCTCATTATTCTGACCCCTAGTGCTGCCCCACATAATGTGTGCCCCTTAGCACCCCCCTGACAACACCATGTATGAGCCATCTATAGAAGACGGAACAGCATGGTATAAGGGGGAGTTGTGTAAAAAAAAATGACACTCCCCTGGCGCTTTGTAAGACTTATAACCCAAGTACTCAAGCTTGTCCTGAAAGGCAGCCAGAGGCACTTTTAGATACATATGTGGCTCAATTGTAAGTCTGCAATTCTCATGCTTTGATTTATTCATGACTGGTGTTATAAAGTTGTCTAATGCCATCAAATGCCCCATTTTCATTGCCTCAGTTGGTGGAGCACCTTGTCCCACTGCAGCTGCATGGCCTCGGTCCGGTATCCGAGGATCACCCGACCACCCATCTCAAGCATCATTGGCAGGTAGTGGGATACCAGCCACACAAATCCACCAAGCTCATCTTCTGACATTCTGGTCATCCTCCCCCTTCCAGATATGTCGAATTATGGTCAGAGTTGACGCCAACTACTAATAATGAAAAATAAATGGAAACTTAACCCCACTAACTTATTCTAACTTAGCCAAATGACTAACAACCCCAGACAGACTCCTCACAGTACAAACACAAATCTAGACAAAAACTACATAAAAAACACAACTACTGGGATAAAATGCACATAAAATACAACAGGACACGACAGAAGGGACACCACAAACTTCAAAACACAACCAAAACACAACTACCCGCTCCAAAACACAACCACACAGTCACAAAGGCACAAACTGTAAAGAGAAAGTGAAACTACACCCACTGTACCATGCTTGTAGAAAGGATTTCCTATTACATCACTTCCTGTCCCCGTGGATCACGTTTTTCAGTTATGCATGTTTTAATTTGACACATTTGATATTTGTGTAGGTTTTGTAGACGCTTAATGCACGTGCAACGTTTACATTGTCGCATGACGGTTATGCATCAATTTCACAGAAGGCTGCATTAAGAGGGGTGTGAAGGTAGAATTCACGATAAGGGCTCACGTGTCATTTTCTTTGTGTTTGCGGATTTTTTAGACGCATTTGTGTCATATTTTTTTTACTCATATCCTGATTGCGTGTTTCTTTGCATTGTCCTTAGATGCACCCTGAATCAACATACATATAACATGGGCTGTGCTGCAGTGTGGCATATTGGGTATGGCCACATGTGGTAATCCATGCAACAATGTGGTAAGGATGTGATTGTTCTATTCCAACAATGAGTGTGTTACAGAGTCAAAAGCATGCAAATGTTTGCACATCGTGCATATATATGCATGTGTGACAACAATGTATCCACATATGTTTGCCATTCAGTACAATACAATACTTCTGATATTTTATTGTGTATTATGTATTGGTATGTGATGTGTAATGTTGTCATACAGAGTATACTATTTGAAGCTGCATACGCAGGTCAGGCATTGTTGATGGTGGGTGAATTATTGCTACATAGGAAATGTGACCTGACATCTGTCTCCTTTTTTGGATTTGAAGTTTATGGAGAGCTATGTGAAGACAGCATATTTGCCTGACATGTGTACATCTTTGGTACATAGGGGGTTATTCTAACTTTGGAGGAGGTGTTAATCCGTCCCAAAAGTGACGGAAAAGTGACGGATTTACCACCAGCCGTATTACGAGTCCATTATATCCTATGGAACTCGTAATACGGCTGGTGGCATATCCGTCACTTTTCCGTCACTTTTGGTACGGATTAACACTCCTCCAAAGTTAGAATAACCCCCATAGTGTCTGTGTGACACACTCTGCCTACATTCCACCCAGAAAATGGTAGGATCACATATTTTGGATTTTACTCATTGCATTTACCAATAGTTTTTGCTTTTTCTATGGTGGACCTGCAGCCATAGCTGCTTATGTTCTCATCCACACTAATGTGCATACCACGGACGTGACCGTGCAATGAGTGAGGTCATGTTTACCCTGTGTCAAGGTTGTGCTCCATGGCAGTGGTGGGACAGATTACCATGGTTAAGCTGCACAGGCTCAACTTCTTCCATTGGTTAATATCCCTGGGCAAGCCATGATGACCATAGTTACCAATGATGTCCCCCTTCGTCACACATGTCCCATGCAGCCATTGCCACTTTCACACTGAGTTGTGACAGTGTTCAGTTCCAACATGACTTAATTTCTATTTTTCAACATCCCCAACCTCATGTGTGGGCCCCTGGCATGATGTAGTTGGGTGTAATGAGCTATTAATTAGCAAGTTGGCAATGTGAATGTACAATATATGTTGTGGCCCATGGACTGTGTCCTTCAGTTGTCACATACCAGTGATCAGGCTGTAAGTGATGTGTGTGATGGTGGAAGTACAATGTTACACATCACATATGATGTCACAACATCACTTGTCAGATTAGTAACTGTTACATACTCCCTGAGGTAAGACTCACATTACTATGGAATATGTAGTGGATATTGAATAGACCAAAGCAGGATTGGTTATATATGTGAAGTGTTTACATATTTAAAATGGTGATTTCAGTGATTCGTATGTGAAAAAGTTGTCAACGATTTGCTGTCTCCGGTATTCCCCAGCAGCTGTGTTGTGCTGTTCCCCCTCCATATCATCAGCACCATCCTCCTTCTCCTCCTCAGGCAGGTCAGCAACCTGGTTGTACATTGGCATGTTCATTTGCACACATATGTTGTACAGGATGGCTCATGTGAGGATAATTTTACACACAATGGGTGGTGTGTAAAGGAGGCTGCCTCGTGTCAGGTCCAAGCATCTGAATCTAGAATTCTGGATGCCAGATGTCCTTTCCACCACATTGCATGTCTGTCGGTGTCCCTCATTATAGGCACGTTCTGCTGCTGTGTCTGGATTTGCAATTGGGATCATCACCCACAGCAGTATGTTGTAACCCTAATCTGCTGCAAAGGATGAATGATGTAAGTTGTTGTTAAAGCTTGCAACAGGTTTAATATGTGGCACAGCTGTTGTCAGTTGGAGTTGGTTGTGACTCAGACATGTTTGTAGTATAATGTGAGTTCCTGGCCTTGTGCTAAGTTTTCCTAGCACTGTGTTCTTACACATGACAATATTGGGAATTGGCTCAAGAACTTGGGACATATAATTAGGATTCCTAACTGATGTACAGTATGTATATACCATGTGTTGTGTAGTGCATCTTTGTAGCAGTGTGCCATCACTAGAGGGTACATGACACATCCTTGCAAAACAATGGGATCAAATGTAATGACAACATGGTAGTGTCCTACAAAGCCTGGACATCCCAGCCATTTTGACATGTCAGTACAGATGAAGTGCAACACTTAGGCCCATTTTAATGAGCACGTGACAGTGCACAACACAGCTCCAAAATTCGCAGTGCTGTGCTGCATTATTTTCACTATGCAGGAATGCACCATGTGTAATATGTTACAAGACAACTATTTGTTCTCCCCTGCGCCAGCCCCTAAAATGCGACCGTGCACCAACACTGCCAACCTTACCCCAGGGTGTTTGGCTGGTTGCCTGTGGATGGGGATTTATCTGTGCAGGAAGGGATGCCTTCCTATACATATACTTTTTTCATGGGCAATTAGCTTTCTGTGTGTGCAGCAGTATGCAGCATGCTTAGGTGGCACATTCATATGAGGTCAAATACCTGTCAGTTTCCTTTTTGCAACCTGCAAACACCACCCCGGGGCAGTGTTTGATGTTGGCACTGCTTCAGGTTTTAGGTGACACCTAAATCTAAGTCAGCATCATCATGCTATATATCTTGTGGTGACACACCTATGGCATCACACATTGCACACCCCTTCCACGCAAAGTCACAAAAGAGTGGTCAGGCAATGACAATGGCACTTGGGGCTCTTACATATGCCCCTTAGTAATCTTGAGTGGCAGCTGATATTGTGCCAGCCATCAGGTGTCCAAGGGTGTGTTTCCCATTCTTTCTGGATAATCTACATTACTACCAGTGTCTCGCCTATCTTCTAATACATGAATCTGTACTGTCAACACATGCACAGTGCAGGCTATGGGATTGGGCTCAGCTACTTTGCAAATGTGTCCCTTAGCACTGTGCATGTAAGGTCAGTGAGGTCCTAAAATACTCATACAGGGTCCCACTATTGCATCCATGATCTGCACTGTCCAAAAGTGACTGTGACCCATCGGAAGGCCTTTTATTGTTTACGGTACAGGCATGATGGTGTTGTGGGTCAGTAAGTGGTGCATGTGAGGTGGCTCTACAGTAGGTGTGGTGCCACTTCTCACAAATCTGGCACATGGTTTGTGATGGCCGTTATATATTGTATTCCTATGTGTGTGACCCAATGCATGAGGCAAATATATACGCCCACTACAGGGAAGTAAGGTATGTGTTGATGAGATGTAGTTGGTATTGGCACCAGTTGTCTGGCATTGGATGTTTGTTCTGGCAGAGAATTGCACGGAATGGATTGAGGGGGTCTGTGCCTATGTGTTGACTTTCGTTACATGAGCATGGTGTATGCCATTGCTGTGCTATTCTTTATTTGGTGTAATGTGTGTGTGAAATGTATGTAGTGGCCAACCTGTGGGCACTTGTAGTGGTTTGTGGACATCTTCTGTAGCAAAGAGTATGTATCACCACTTGCCCTTCACGTGGTGTGCCTGTCAAGTTGTGGGTGTGTAACGTACATGTGGATGGATGTATTTGTGCTGTGCACTGATTGTGCTGTACTGCAGCATGATGCGTATGTATTATTACCTGCACATCTGTGTAACTCTGGCCATGTGTTTTTGGAGTGGTGTATGTCTTGTGTGTTCTACAGGGTTGGTGTGTTGTGTGTCTATTGCTAGGTTTGTTGACTTACCCACAAGTAGGCCATTTCCATATTGGCCATCCTAGAAGTGTTTGTTGATCCTGCTGTGCCTGAATATGTAGGCGTCATGGATGCTACCAGGATACTTAGCTAAAATGTTTGCAAATAGTCCACGGTGGTCCACTGTGGCCTGCACATTTATGGAATGTGTATCCTTCTGGTTTCTGTATAAATGTTCTGTTGCTGCAGGTTGGACAAGTTGGACATGGGTGTGTTGCGTAGGCTCTCATTATTCTAATGAGACTACTGGATTTGAACGGCAGAATCGCCTGAAGTATGGGAAACTGATTCTTAACCCACTACAGGGGACACCTGTTTCCCTGATTCGGGTTTTGCTCTGGCTAACTAGCAGTGCCTCATCCCTACCCAAGAGCAGGGATGATTAGGCAGCCGAGCATATGACACAATTGACTTCTCAAGGAAATCGTCGTGACTCAGGTCTCATCCATTTTCTCTCAGTTACATTAGTCTCACATACACAATGACAAACAGAGGCAGTATATGCTTCAATAAGGTTTTAATGAAGTGACTGCATCTTAGATAACGAAGCATGTACTAGATGATACAGCATGACAGAATTCAAATTGTGACAAGGAGAGTGAAACATAGAAATAACGCTACCATATTGTCACTAGAGTCAATAGACTAATTCCTACCTAGGCTGTAATAGAGCACAGCATGTTAAGCTCTAATTCTGCCCTTCAGGTTCCCCT
This sequence comes from Pleurodeles waltl, assembly GCF_031143425.1. Classification (NCBI taxonomy): domain Eukaryota; kingdom Metazoa; phylum Chordata; class Amphibia; order Caudata; family Salamandridae; genus Pleurodeles; species Pleurodeles waltl. Next base: position 283,963,007 of record NC_090450.1, read on the forward strand.
GGGAAGACATCACCCCCCATACCTGAGCTGTAGTGAAGCATTCAGCATACAGTCATGATCCTCTGGCTGGAATCTCCCTCTAACATGTAAGGGACAGGGAAGTGTTTATATAATAAAACAGCTGATGTTCTGGGAACATTTCCCTACATAAGTATGTGTGTTTTTCTATAAATACCAGAGACAAAACTTTTACCACGTTCTCCGGCAACCTATCTTACTGCAGCCTTGAAAGAAGCACAGAGTGAACAAGAATGTCTTGTTTGAGAACGTAGTGCTGGCCTAAGCAAGAACAGCTAGATAGAAAGAAATAAAACAAGACCACAAAAGTGGCTATTGTTAAAATAATAAACAAAGCTGAATTCAATATATCTAGGTTAAAGTGCACAGCGGCAGGCCTAGTATGCTAAAATAACATGCAAGGAGCTATGACTAAAATGGCTACACAACAGGTGCAGTCCATTGCACCCAGCACATGCGGGAAGCCAGCAAATTAATGAAATTCATGTTTTATCTCCTGCTGCATTTGATGGGTTTTGGGGAAGCAGATGTAGCAGGAGTGTCAGAGAGATGATTGCGTCTAACACCTTTGGCAGGAAGACTGAGAAAGATGGCCGTGACACACTAGCAACCAGGGCACCCATTGTCTGGAATGAGCCACTTCCAGCATATGCAGGACAGCTAGCAGCTTTGTGGCAGGTGGTATATTAGTTGGTGTCTTCAGGCTGGCTGTGATCTGTGGCTCAATGTGGTGCATCAGGCGTCGTATGGCTTGCCGGTTGAGTCGCTATGTCCTAATGATGTCTTATTCCCGGAGGCCAAGGAGGGTTGTCCTGTTCCTGAATATCCTCTCCTGCCTTCTACGTTGCCTTTGTGGGTGGTGTAGTGGTGGTTGTGGTTGCTGCAGTAGTGATGGTGGTTACTGTTGTGGTTGTTGTCTTCTGTGTCGTCTCCCGAGCTGGAGGAGTAGCACTTCCATCTTGTCCTGTGGGTTGGCAATGTCGCTTCCCTGATGTTTTCCTTAAGTAGTGGTGTGTGGGCCTCATTCTAACGCCTGGTCTGACCCAGGCATTAAAATTTGATGCGAATCGGGGTTAACGTCATTTTTGGGTTCACCTCCCACCCGTGCGTCACTTTTGCTCAGGTGGATAAATATGGCGCTAGGGGCCTTGAGTCATTTTGTTGGACAGGAACGCCTACCTTACATCTCATTGACACAAAGTGGTTTCACACATCCAAAAAATGACGCCAACGCCAATATTTTGATGCTAGATGGGTCTAGTGTCAAAATATAAATATGGAGTTAACGTTGCACGGAATTAGCGTAAAAAAAGTACGCTATTTCAGTGCAAACTGAGTATAAATATGGGCCCAAGTTTAAGTAAATGTAGAAACATGGAACTGAAACAAATATTGAGCAAGGGGTGCCAAAGTTAATCAGGATGGACACAATGTTCCATTGAAGACAAATGTAAAAATGCATTTTACTTAAACAGGAAAACAACTAAAAATCTCCATGGTTCTTGACTTAAGCACTAAAATGACTAACCTACAAGTGCAAGTAGATTGAAGATTGGTTGTTGAACTTGACCAATATTTCTACCTTCGTATGTAGAAATATTTTTGATGTAAGAAAAAGTAATGTGTGGTCACTCTTTAAGGTGTATCTTAGCACAGTGGTTGTTCCATTGTCTCCACAGAAAAATTGAATCCTGTGAACTGGCCAACAGCCTCTCTGGTTCTTAGCTTTCTAAAAGGTCTTCAGCTTCAGTGTGTCCAAGGGACTGCACAGAGGAAAAATATATTTTAAAAGGGTAACTAGTGTCAAATAGGATCACTTAGCCTGATCATAATTCTTGGGGCAAAATATGTGAGCGGTTGTGTTAGACAAAGCCAATATCTAATGAAACATGTATGCTATTGCAAAATCCTCTGGTTTGATTATGTTGAAGGTCGGCCACAGAACCATTAAAGGTTGTATGTCTCTCTTGTAGCCCTTAATGCATTTTCCTAAAACCATGTTAACACAATTAAATCTGGCAATTAGGAAATGAGCCAACTCCTTATTCTGTTCCAGTATTTCTTTACCCATTTCATTACTTCTAGATAACTTTACATAAATGACCCAACCCTTTGTAGTATAGTAATTCATAATTAATTCAATTCAGGTTTATTGTAACCTCTAACAACTCTCTGGCACGAGGGTCCAGCGTAAATTCTTGTTTCATAAATCAATACATATTGAGCATGAGCCAAAATATCAGGGTTTGTCATAGCGTGGTTCAATATATATGATTAGATGCTTTTTTCTACATCCTTTCTACAATCATCAGACAATTAACATAGGTAGTAGCATTCTCAATATATTGTAGACATTTTAAGGAGGATCCCATTATAGACAATATATTTGGTCAGCTGTTGTCAACTGCCAATTTGCTGTCAGCTGGTGCAACCTCAAAGGAACTTCAACTGCATTCATCTACCTATCCCGGGGCTCAGAAGACCCAGCGACATAACAAAAATTGACACCCGTAAAGTGAATGGAGCGGACTCCCCTCCCTAGCCCACCACCTACCACTTTAGCTGCAGGGGCCCACTGGAGCTCGGAGCCCCACCATCACCACAGGGGCCGTGAGGAAATATGTTACGCCACTGAGAAAACCGTAAGTAAGAAAGTGAACACTACCGCTGCAAGCACCTGCTCGCTTTTTACCCTTATATTGTTGCTCATCTATGGAAACTAAAGGAAATGCAAGTGCCTCAGTGTCTCAGTGCCACTGTGTGCATTCAGGGCCAGACTTCGGAATCAAGACGCCCTTGGCAAAAATGCTCAAACCATCTCTGCTCCTTTTGTCTCCTTGCACAATCTCTCTCTTTCCACGTATTCTCTCTCGTCATTTCTCCCTCTATATTCTTCCTCTCTGATCACTTCTTCCTCACTTTCCCCCTCCCTCTCTCTTTCTCTGTTTCCAACTCCAAACCGCACACTTACTCATCATTAAGGTGTAAGGACCTGGAGAGACCATTAACACTGGCGTGGTCAGCTTCAGGGTGATGACCCACCATAAAGTCTATTGTACTCAACCTCTATTCTCTGAGGAGAAACCTCCTGCTAGTGAAAACTACTGGTTGAACTGGGCCCCCTTTGTTTATCTGTGAGAGCAGAGCCCCAATGTCATGCTCTGTGGCATCTGTCTGCACAATGAGCTCTTGGGAGAAATCAGGGGCATCAAGCACAATTGTAGTGTACATGGCCGTCTTCAGGGTGTGAAAAGCAGTCTGGGTCACATCCGTCCAGATCAACTGTCTGGGCTGCTTCTTCAAAGTCACCTCAGTCAAAGTAGCAACAATGGTGCCACACCCCTTGGCAAATCTCATGTAGTACACAGAGAAGCTCAGGAAATCCTTCAACTCTGTCTGGATCTTGGGGGATTCCCAAGCAGAATGGTCTGAATTTTGGCCTCAAGGTACTATACCTTGCCCCCTCCAATTTTGTGACCCAAGTAGATCTCTGAACCCTGCACTCTGGCATTTATTGGCCTTAATAGGTCCTCTGCAAAGCCTGAAGCACTTCTCCGAAGTGGCACAGATGGTCCTCCCAGATGGAACTGAAGAATGCAAAGTCGGCTAGGTAGGCAGCACTGAAGTTCGCCAGTCCATCTAGGACCTGATTGACCACCTTTAGAAGGTGGCAGAGGGGTCCTACAACCCACAGGGCATCATCTGGAACTGGTCTGAATCTTCTAGAGAAGAGAATGCAAACCTCTCTTTGGATCAGTCAGTTAAGAGTTTGGATGCTTGGTTACTGAAAGTGCCTATATCAGTTAGCAAACTTATGAGCTAATGCATTCAGGTCTTCATCAAAATATGTGAACTTACTCCTTTTACCATTCATTGAACCTCCATGGCCTGTACGTGTGCATGAATGCTAGTGTCAATCACTTTGCTGTGGCTGGATGTGGAGAACATATATGGGTGATGTAAGTTCTTCCAAAATGATAGTGTTAATCTGGGAAGTTTTTCTAGTACTGTAGTAGCGAGGAAAAGCCTTTATTTGCCAATGTAGTACAAAGTAATCTTGTGGCATAATATAGCTCCCTTTGTTTTTCTCTCTTCATTGTCTGCAACATAGCCACAGAAAATGAGATAAAAACACACTGTTTTTATGCTTGTACTGCAATTATTTGACCGCATGCAGCAAAAGCATGGGGTTCCACTACATACACAAGCATTATTAGTGTTATGGTCATAAAATTCCCCAAATCTGGCACGGTCTATGGCAGGAAACTTGTACAAAAAGAAAATCAGACCATTTAGCATGAACGTAGGTACATTCTGTGGAACCATAAATGAAATCCAAGTGTCAAGTTAATCTTGTCTAGAAGGTCCAAATCCGCCGCACACAGGCTAAATGCCCACTAGATGTTGATGTACATGGTTCTTTGGAGTACTTTGTACAAAGGTGGGAAAAGTCACGGAATGTTTCAATGAAGATGAGATTACTACTTGGAGGCAGATTTATGAAGCACTTGCATCTTCCTTGCATGTCACAAGTTGTTGAAAGGCCACACAAATCCTTATCAGGGTTTTAGTAAGCCAGACAAAGACATTTTGCATGGCTTTAAGTGACTTAGGCCCACATTATAACTTTGGCGGTAAGTACTGCCTACCGCTGTGGCGACGGGCGCCAAAAGACCATCACTGCGGCTAACATCCATCTGCCATAATATGACCACAGCCAGATTTCCGCCACAAGAAGGGCAGAAATCCGTCTGTGGCCATGCTAGCGGATGGTGTTAAGGTGGCGCTGCTACCACTAGTAGAGCCACACCAGTAGATCGCCTCCAACCATATTGTGAAAAATAATATGCCCTGGCGGTGTTCTGTTGGCGGGCGCTGTTGGCGGTAGCAGCGCCCTATCCCGTCCCCTGCCAGCAGACCCCCTGGATTCAGGTAAGTCGGGTTTCCGACAGGGATGGGGCTGGGGGTATTGTGGGTGTGTGTGTGGGGGTGTGTGCATGAATGTGTGAGTGTGTGCGTGCATGTGAATGAGTGTGTAGTTTTGCTTGTGTGTGTGTGTGCATGTGTGAGAATGACTGTATGAATGCAAATGTGAATGCATGTCTGGATGTGTGTATGGATGTGTGTGTAAATTAATGAATGGATGCATGCATGTATGAATGTGTGTATGCCTGTGTGAGTGAGTGTGTGAATGCGTGGTGTGTGCCTGCTAGTGTGCGTGTATGGGAGGAGGATTGGAAGGGGGGAGTGTGGATGGAGGGGGTGTGGGTATTGTCTGGGGATTGTTGGGGGGGGTTGGCCTCCTTCCAGTGACAGGAAAGGAATTCCCTGTCATTGATAGGGCCTACCGCCATGGTTTTTGTGGTGTTACAAATGCCACAAAACCCATGGCGGTAGGCAGGGTTAGAATGCCGCCGGCGGGACAGTAGCAGTCGCCAGGTTGGAGATTGTTATCTCCAGCCCGGCGGCTGCTACCGCCATGGCGGTCGGTGTGGTACATTGGCGGGTTGGCTGATAGTGTGGTGGTATGTACCGCCAGCCTGTTGGTGGTACTATCGCTACATTTCCACCGACCGCTAGGGCCACAATGCCCCCCACAGTGAATAAAAGGTAATGCAATGCAGCACATGGAACTGCCTTACATCACTTTGCATCATGTAGGCTTTAAATGGGTGGAGCATGGGTGTACTTATGCATCCAGACATGGATTTTGATGCAAACCCAGATCTATAAAGACTAGCAAACTTGGGTTTGTTCCAAAATCATGCTCCTACCCAATAAAGAGGTAACAAGGAGAAATATAATTATTTCTCCTCATTAATTACTCTTTTAAAGTTTGCTAAATTCTGCAGCACATATAGAGGGAGGAATGTGCCTCTACGGTTTGTTTTTCTACAGAAAGGTGTCCCTTCATAAACAAATACAACCTTGCCCATAATGCAGGCACCCTTGCCTAAGGTGCAAGAGTGCCTGAGTTGGTGCTACGCTGCACACAGTGCACCTGTGCAAAGATAGGGGAGAAATGCTCCCTATCTTTGTAAATGTCCTCTACCTTTCACGCAGAACAGCACAGCAAGTTCCATTGCTGTTCTGCTTTGCTTGAAAGAATGGTAAATCTGGTTCTTGATGTACTGTGCATTGTAATAGAAGAGTGAATTAGACTCTTAGGATACTTGATATTGTGATAAGAGAGCCTAGGGTACTCAAAATGGCGATTAAACACAACTGTTTGGTAGCCCATATTTTGAAGGGATAGAACATTCGGGTTTTCTGTATGGTGACATGATACAGCTACTGGAAAATCCATATGATAGGATAGGGCATTATTGTACTTGCTATTGTTATTCAACAGATCTTTGAGCTACTCTCTAATGATATAGGAAAGAGTCTCACGTGAGTCTTGAAACAGGAAAGTGCTTTGGCTTTTGAGATTGGACATATCCTTTGAGGACTGCCACAAGATATAGGTTGGGGTACTCTTCTTCGTGATACTCTGCCCTGAAACAGTAGAATCTAGGGGTAATTCCCTGAGATAGGAAAGTGACTTGGCATACTCTGCATTGAGTCTGGATAGGGATTTTGAATTCTCTATATTGAAGTACTGTATACTGAAGTACTATTGAGGCTTAATGTACTCTATATTTGGTTACAATTGGACTTTGAGGTGTTCCATCTGTGGGTACATGTTTCATCATCCTGTGGCTCTAGTCACTTGATCGTGGTGACTATATTAGATGGCAGCAATTAGAAACATGTGAACCTTTATAGACAACAGTGTGCATGTCAAAATATAGATAGTAAAAAAGTGGTGAAATCACAAACGTCTGCTGGCAGTGGAAGACTGCCACAAACCACTCCATGTCCGATCCAATTGACATGCATTGGTTTGGTAGTTTTGCAAAGGGATTGATTTCTTTGCTGAGTTGCTGAAGAGAGTAAGCTAAATTCAACCCATGATCATTTCTTCCTGATATCATGCATATACTTCAGAAAGTTAAAGGAAAAATCAAGATTGAACATTTGAAAAGTCTACATTTTGATATTAAAACTGGAAAGATTTTAAACTGAAAATTGATGAAAACTATAGAGGAGCCTTTTAGTTTGAAAACATAAATGTTGGGCCCCACATGTTTTCCCTTCATTCCCTTCCTTTGCTGAACACATTTTTGTTGGCTTTTAGGACTCTGTGAACTTTACCACTTTTAATCAGACTAAAGTGCTTGTGCTCTCTCTCCATAAAACATGGTAAAATTGGTCTACCCCTAATTGGCACATTCAGTTTACTATTATCCCTAGTATATGGCTCTGCATGTACCCAGAGCCTGTAAATTAAAGGCTACCGTGGGGCAGCAGCACACACTGCCACTCACTGAAGAAGCCTTTTCATAACATGCCACTATAGCCTGTGGTGCAGATTTAAACCGCCATTTCAACAAGGCAAAATAAACCTTTTGTTGAGCCTATGCCTTCTTTTTTTAAACATATAAGTCACCCATAAGGTAGGCCCTTCAGCCTCATAGGAAAGGGCATAACGTATTTAGAAAGTAGAACATGTAGGTTGAAGCTTTAATTGTCCGGGTAATGATTAATAAATGGTAATTTTGAATTGGGAGCAGGTAGAGATGCTGTTTAGACTCAAATGAACTGTAATTTAAAATCCTCACTCATGAGCTCAAACAGACCACAGGTTCCTCAAAGGGTTCATGCAGGTGAGGAATGAGAATCCCAAACTGTTGAGGTGGTCTGTCTCCTACGTGGAATGGACTTTAGGATAGATCACATCCCTGAATTTGACAACTCCATTGCTGATGGTCTATCTAGATGCCTCCGCCTTAGTGTTAAGAACTCCCAACTCCCATTTTCAGCTGGAGGGATACATGTTAAACCCAACAGCCTTTGATGTGGTCTTCCTCCACACTTTTTGCCTCCCCCTACTGTTTGCTGAAATAACTTTTTGTTGGCCTTGGGACTCTGTGTACTTTATCACTGCTAACCAGTGCTAAAGTGCTTGGGCTTACTCCTTAAAACATGGTAGCATTGGTCATCACTCAATTGGCACATTTAATTTACTTATACATCCCTAGTAAAGTGGTGCTGCGTATGCCCAGGGCCTGTATTTTAAATGCTAGTAGTGGGAATGCAGCACATATGTGCAGTTTCTAAACTGCCATTTCAACCTGACAAAATAAACCTTTTACCAGGCCTGAATCTTAATTTTTAATACATATCAGTCACCTCTAACGTAGACCCTAAACTGCTGACGAGGCAGGGTGCAGTGTATTTAAAATGTTGGACTTGTACTTTTAAGGTTTATGTGTCCTGGTAGTGAAAATCTCTTAAATTCGTTTTTCACTACTGCAAGGCCTAAATCTCCCATAGGATAACATTGGATTACCTTATTACATTTGATGAGTGCTAGCTTTTGATTCTGAGCAGGTAGAGATATGCTGGTTAGATTTAAATGAATTGTAATTTTAAATCTTCTTTAATGATACAGTTGGATTTTAATTCACAATGCTGAAATTGCCACTTTTAGAGAGTTGGCATTTTCTTGTCTTAACCATTTTCTGCCTGCTGCCAGTATCCTGGGTCCTATGACTAGGAGTAGCTTAGCTGTTAGGATTTGGGCACTTTTCCAAGACAGTGAGTCAAAGGGGGACTCGATGTTGGCAAGCTGGACCATCTTGCCAGAATGACTGTGTGTGGAGCTGTTCCCTGCCTCACTTACACTTCATAGGGCTTCCTCCAGCACAAAGGAATCTGCCAACAGCCTTTTGTCACTGAAGATGTCTTGGAACATTGGCAGAAGAAGTAAGGAACTTTCTGGAACCAGATGTGGGGGTAGCCACTTCAGGGGCTGGCAGCCGATATGAATATTGGCCCTCCTGAGCCACTCTTCAGTACACTCCTGGACCTATGGACTTTGCAGAAGGAGGACTGATTGCCCCCAGAGGACTGTCCTGCTGCTTGAGGTCTGCCTTATTCCCCAGAGGACTGCTCTTTTGCTAACAGAGGACTGCCCTGCTGCTGGAGGCCTGCTGTGATCCCAAGGCGAATGCTCTGAAGCTTGAGGTCTGCACTGCTCTCCAAGAAGGAAGAATGAACCTGCTCACTTCATCTGAGGCCAACCTGAGTGGCTCCAAGAGTCAGTCGTTGACCTCCCGCTCTGAGCTAAAGGGACACAACACACTCAAGAATCCACCCTGAAACTGCCCAGCTCACCTGCTGCAACTGGCCATTTCTGTACCTGCAACTGGACCTACCTGAGCTCTGATGGCCTCTATTAGAGTGAGTTCCTGATCCCCATGTGATGGCTCCCAAGATCCTGGACTCTTTGTTGGCATCAGAGAGAACTCCTCCTGGACTAAGTGAAAGTTCCACTAAATCCAGCATGAAGTGATGTGAAGTCCTGCAAGGCCTCACCTCACAGCTGAAAGCGTCATCGGAATTGGTGCTGAGTGACACAGAGCACCACAAAGCCTAGCTGCACAGCTGAAAGCTTAGTCAGAGACAATGCTGAGTGATTCCAAGCCCTGCAAAGCCGAGCTGCACAGCTGAACGCTTCATCAGAACCAACACCAGGCAACCTACAGCCCAAAAAAGCCATGCTGTACAGCTGAAACCCTCATCAGAACTGATGCAGGGCAGTGCAAATTCCAGCAAAGCATGCCACACAGATCTCACACCAGGGACATAAGGTAGAATTCTCAGGAAGACAAACTTGATCATGTTTGATTTGCACTCCATTGTGGTCAGCCTGAACATGTGACTTTGTCTTGGTCCAGGGTGACCAGATGCCTGCAGTTAGCGCTTTCTGCTTCTTGGTGCTATTTTCACTTAAACCTTTAGGATTCAATATATTCAGTTCTACTGATTGGATTTGTGTTGTTCAAACATAATTTTATTTATTAAAACGTACACTGTTTTTTAAATTGGTTTAGGATTTTCTTGTGTTCTTTCTAACCCTATTACTCTTTGTGTGCTGTATAAATAACATACACATTGCTTCTACGTTAAGCCTGACTGTTTTGTTCCAAGCTCCCAGAAGGTTAAACATAGGTTAATTTAGTGAGTTCTGTGGCTCACCCTGACAAGAGCTATGGTTGTTGCTTGAGTAGGGTTCCATTATCCCTCAACCAATAACCCAATTTCTTACAGTATAATTCTATTTTTTAATTTGGTGAAGTCATTTGATATTTGTACTCTCTTATTCTGTAAACCTTTAATTCTTTTGTGGAATTTCCTTGCAAATAGAGGACACTTCTGTGAATTTCTCACTCTCACGACTTTTGTGATATTCTTAATACTGACTTTCAGCAAAACCAAATCTCACTGTTGGAGCATTCCTCCCTTACTGCTTCCCACTGAAGACCTTTTTCTGCTTCACCACTGAATGGTGGGAAATCCAGAGAAAATGAAGAGCCCTAATCAAAAGTAAAGTAGCCCACTTCCAAAGTGTTTGTTTGCTTTACACATAATATCATATTACTATTGTTGACATTTTAGCTTTTTTTCAGACTCAAATACTTTTTTAGAACTTTTCTGTATTCAAACTAAAATATTTTCAAATTTAGATTCTCAAATGTGCCATCTCTCAAACAATTTTTTTGAACTTTTGATTTCCCTGTGCTTTTCAGCACTATAAAGGTATCACATGGTCTCCCAAACATGAAACTTTGCACTTAGGGCCATATTTAGACTTTTTGGCCCAAACCTGTGCTAACGCAGGTTTACGCCAAAACGTATAGTGCCGGGTAGCGCCATTCCTAGACACCGGCCGCGCACCATATTTAAGGAATGGCGCTAGCCGGTGCTAAGGCCCTGTTAGTGTCCTTAAAAAGGATGCTAACAGGGCCTGGAAAGTGTAAGGGGAACCAGGGCTTGTGCTCCAAATTATGACGCTACACTGTTTAGAGGCAAAAAAATTGCCTCTAGGCACTGTAGTGCCATTTTCTGGCACACAAGAACCAAGGACATGGCTCTTGTCTTAGTAAAGACAGAAGCCATGCTCACCACTGGGGCCAGCGCTGTGCAGAGGGCCCCAAGACAAGGCCTCGAGCGGCATTGGACAAAAAAAATACTCACCCGGACTTACCTTTGGATGGGTCCCCTGTCCGTAGGTGACCTGATGGTGTGGGTAGAGGTGGATGGAGGTGTCCTGGGGACAGGGAATGGCACCTGTGGGCAATTTCCATGGTTTCCGACCGTGGAAATCTGCCTACAGGTCCCCTAATGCCTGCCCACACCCAGGTGTTAAATAATGACACTAAGCAGACTTAGCGCCATTATTTAAGGCCCTCCTCCTTCCGTGCGTGATTTTTGCATAGGAGGATAAATAAAGTGCTAGGGCCTTTGAGGCATTTTTTGCCCTGGAACGCCTACCTTGCATCTCATTGACGCAAGGTAGTTTTCCGCAGGCAAAAAATGACGTTAACTCCAATATTTTGGCGCTAGACATGTCTAACGCAAAAATATAAATATGGAGTTAAGTTTGCGCTGGATTTGCATAAAAACAAATTATGTAAATCCGGTGCAAACAGAGTATGAATATGCCCCTAAGGCCCATATTTATACTTTTTGGCGCAAACCTGCGCTAATGCAGGTTTGTGCCAAAAAGTATAGCGCCGGCTAGCGCCATTCTTAAACGCCAGCCGGGCACCATATTTAATGAATGGTGCTAGCCAGAGCTAAAGCCCTGTTAGCTTCCTTGGAGGCGTAGGGGGAACCTGGGCTTGTGCACCAAATTATGGCGCTACACTGTTTAGAGGCAAAGAAATTGCATCTAGGCAGTGTAGCGCCATTTTCTGGTGCACAAGCCCCATGGACATGGCTCCTGTCTTTGTAAAGACAGGAGCTATGCCCACCACCCCAGTGGCCATGCCCAGGGGACGAATGTCCCCTGTGCATTGCCATTAGGGCCAGCGCTGGGCAGGGGTCCCCAAGTCAGGTCCCCCGAGCGGCGGGGACAAAAAAGAAATACTCACCCGGCCTTACCTTCGGATGGGTCCCCCATCCGTAGGTGATCGGATGGGTAGTGTGGGTAAAGATGGGTGGAGGTGTCCCTGGGGACTGGGAAGAGCACTTAATCTGCCTACAGGTCCCCTATTGCCTGCCCATACACAGGTGTTAAATAATGGCTCTAAGCAGACTTAGCACCATTATTTAAGGTCCTCCTCCTCCGTGCATGATTTTTGCATGGGAGGATAAATAAGCCGCTAGGGCCTTTGAGGCATTTTTTGTCCGGGTACATCTTATTGACGCATGGTAGTGTTCCACAGGCAAAACTGATGTTAACTCCAATATTCTGGCGCTAGACATGTCTAGCGCCAAAATATAAATATGAAATTAAGTTTGCGCCGGATTTGCAAAAAAACATGATGCAAATCTGGCGCAAACAGAGTATAAATATGCCCCTATGTACAGGCTGAGGTTATAACAAAATAGCAAAGTATTACACAGCACTATACTTTACAGGGTGTCAACATCTCTCTGTAACCAAATTAAGAATCCGAATTATTCATTTAAATGTTGTTAGCAATAAACACACAAATTAGCAATCACTTTGATTATCAATATGGTCGTGATGTTGGGCAGACACAAAAGTGAGAACTGAAACTCAAAGCCATCAGCAAACAAAAAGTGAATGGCTGCATGCAGCTATAGAGATACTCTGAATAAATATTGTGATGTACAATTTAAGGCTATAACTTCAATGTGGCTCCATGGCATTACATATTTATGAAGCAAAATAGGAACTGCAAGTCACAGAAAGCATGGGGCTGTTGGCAAAAAGCCTGGACTGGCTTAAGGCACTGCTCATGACATGGGCCCCCAGTTGCAATGAACAAGTCAAACCGATTAAGCACAAGACCACAATGGGAGGCAAAGGAAGTTCAGCTACAGTGCCGTTTTTAGACGACTCCTGTTTGAATTTAAATAGATGTTCACTAATATCAATATTTTTAAAAGAGCACTTCTGAAACCTAATTTAGACATACATGTAAAGGAAGGTTGTGAATAGGTACTGCCCTTGAGCTCACATTACAATGGACCAACACTTCCTGCCAACAAGTCATTGACTTCACAATTATTACAGTGTTATTAGGTTATTTGAACATGAAAACTAATTATTTAATCAAAGCAATTCTATCCTATTTTGTTAGTAAGGCAGTCAGTGTTTCCCTCTCTGCAATTGCGAAACCACCAGTTCAACTCAGGGCCAGCAGATACCTACGTGGTGAGAATTTAACTTTTTCTTCTTGAAGTTAAGTACATAACATCAATTTAACAGGTTCTCAAACTATTGCCCAAACTAGATTATCTTTCCTGCCATGACAAGTGTCTTCATACCGACACTTGCCCCAATCATATCTAGCATGGCAGAGGACACAATAGAGTCAAAATTGACAAACTTGCGCCGGCCCTCTGATTGAACTGATGATGCACTTGCAATTCTGTCTGGTTGCAAGCTAAGTGTAACCAGCAGTGTAACGATTGAAACCGAAAGCATACAGATATGCTCCTGTTAGCCATAGAGTCACCTCACTGCTAAGCTGCTATTGCACTCTACTGCCTAACGGAAGGAGTGACACACAAACAACTCACAAGCAGTGCAGGTGCAGCAAAAGGCTACATAGGCCTGCGGACACTTTAGTTTGGAATGCTGCTGCTGGGGGCTACTCTCATATCGTAACGAAGGATAACACATATAAAAATATCTTAATCAAAATTTGCAAAACACTCATATTACCATGAGGCTACACTGGGGAAGATAGTTCACATTCAAGTGGCAAAAGTAGCTATTCCCACTCCTTTCTAAGACTGGGGAAAATATTGAACTGTAAAAAAGTAGATTTACTATTCTCATTTCAATACAAGCTACAATGGGAAGATTTATTTTGGATATTAAAGGGTTTGAATTTACTATTCCCACACTCAAAACATTAAAATTAAATGGGATATATAAACTGCAACAACTTTAAAGGCAGCAGAAAATAAATAACTATAATAAATAAAGTATTATTTGAATCAATTTGGAAATATTTTAAATTACACTTAAAATATTTATACTTATTCAAATGGATTACAAATATAAACATACTTGAAGAAATTTAATAATTACCATAAAATAGAGTAGATTCGTACAATTTTATAACCAATTAGGAAACATTTTCGTATTTTAAAATAAAAAGTAATTTTTTTTACTTCGACTAACTAATGAAACATTTTCGATATGAAAATCAATATTAAACCTAAACAATGGAAAAAGTATTAATAGGTTTGTAAAATATTTAAAAAAATGTTTGGTTCATATATATATATACTTTTTAAAACTACATTAACATAAACATATCTAATATTAATTTCTAAGCCAATATTTAAAAAATAAAAGCATTGATTTTAAAATAAGTCCAAAATGTTTTTAGACAAAATTAAAACCTCAAAATATTAAGCAGTATGTAGAAAAAGCTAATATTTAAATAATTAAAATGTTTCTATTTTTCTAAGACAAATGAAAACTTCCAAAAACACCCCCACTCCTTTCCCCTATATGCCCTACATCTCAACACAGTACATTAATATATCAAAGAAGCTAATAATATGTGATTGAGACATCTCATCTTGCTTTGTATTCCTAAATCCTAATGATACTAGTGCAGCAATTCAAGAATAGGCAATATGTTATCAAAGTTCCTTAAGCATAGAAAATGTCATGTGCGAGCCGTAAAAGGGTGTGAGGGAAAACGTTTATTTTAGAAACACCCAGAAAAACTGCATTAATCACAGCCACATGAGTTCCAGAAGCAAAACTATAGCGGAAGCAATCAGATAGAAGACACTTACGCATTTAGGAGTATTTTACAGAGCTACTTATAACCGTTGCTGCTAATCAGCATTAGAATAAATAAATACAAAATAATTGGAATGATAAAGAGTCAGAGTGTATAGTCCAAACAGCAATGGGAACTGATATTAGACATGCATTCTTCGGTTATAAGTTCCCCCTTTGGTGAGGTAAATGACCAGTCAAAAACTTTGTTAAATAACCTGCTTTTAAGAGTTTATTACATTTTAGGCAGTTTGTAATGGCACTAAATTGTGGGATGATGGAAATCCTGAAGATCAGCCTTATGCCCTGATAGATCCCCTCCGTGCCCAAGTCTTTCGTTTGGATTATAATAAAAATCACAACCATTTAGCAGAATTCAAGAACATAGGAGCTATACCCTCTTCAGCTTATCCACTTATGGCAGTAAAAATGGTTCTCTATCATAGTTGAGTTGAATTTAAGACAAGCAGCCTTTATTTCAGCACTTACCACGGGTCAAAACGAGGAAGCCCTTATCCTGCCACAATTTAAGATAAGTAAACAAAGGTAAAAAATGGAAAAAAGAACAGGGAAGGAAAAAGAGGAACACGAGTAAAAGAGTGCAGAGGGGAAGGAGTGCTTGTGTAGGGGAACCAGCACTTTTGTAATAAGCACAAGTAGAGAATTTAAAGTTTTGGTGTTGCAGTACAAAAAGACGAGGGGTAATAGGGTATAGTAATGAGAAGATGCATTTTAGGGAGATATGGGGCTTTTGGACCCGACATATTTTGGGGACATGTATTTCTAACATAAACATGTTAAATTCTGGAAAAAGGGCTGAGGCAGCAATACTACATAGGTAGTCCTTTCCATCGTGTTGATGCCAGGAATAGCCCATAGGAAAAGTGTTATGGCAGTCACTATTGCACCCTTTTTCTGTCAGCAAGACAACTGAGAAAATTGCAAGCAGTGTGTGGAACCATCCATCATGCCACTTTGTCACTGTGTCACCACCTGGTATTTATCCATGATGTTTGTAATTGCACTGTGCAGAAATAAATCCAAGCAACCAAATTACTAAACAATTTTTTCCACTTTGCACAGTTAATTGTACCACTATAATTCTACTGTCAGTGTAACAAATCGATAGGCACAGAAGAATTACTTAATCATCATCCCACACTGTCCTAGCTCCTTTCTCAATATGGTGTCCCGGTCGGGCTTCTAATCAGCCATGGCGTCTCTGAACTCAGAACCACCTGGCTGATTTCAACCACACTCTCCACCAGCCTTTTTATGGCGAGGACCATACAACGAAAAGGCTGGTGGAAAGCCAGTGCTGGGGGCCAGAGGTGGGCCCCTGCACTACCATGCCTATAGCATGGGCTGTGCAGAGCACCCCGCCGAGCACCTTCGGAGTGTGCATTCCGATGGACATCTTTGAAATGTTCACAAACCAAACAACCTTTGTGTACCAAGAATTGGTTTGTAAATGTAAAAAGATCACCATGACTTTAAAGTACATGCAAATATCCATCCCCATGTCTGAACGGGTAAGCCTTCTTCTCTGAGTCACTTTTGCTCTTTTCATCCTCCGGCTCTCCAGTATCCTCTGGCATTAATATTTTCTGTTCTTTCTGAGTCCGCGGATCTCTAATCTTTTGAGAATCATCCCACCTTTGAATGTTACCAATTAATTCCCTCAGGTGTAATTTTAGTTTTGGCATGTGCGTGTTCTTGGGAAGCTCCTTACTCATGAACATGTAAAATTCTTATTCAGACTCACAGAAATTTCTAGCAGCTTCTCTGCACAGGAAAAAATGTGCCTCTTTGTTGTACCCATTTATAAATCTCAGTTCCATATGTCCTTTAATAGTTTCTTCAAATTTTGTCTTTGTCTTGAAAACATCCAATGCTCTTATATAAGTATTCTCCTCTGAGGTCTCTAACTTGGGGCCTTCCTCAGCTTTTACAACATAGTACTCACAGTGGGAGTTGCTACTATTCGGGTTTTCACTCCCAGATCTAAAATAATACCAGTGCTTGGTGTAACAGAGACTGTTGTAATGGTGGAAGGAACTCAAGCTGCCGCAAAGGTCAACCTCCACAATGGACTCCACGCCATCGCCAGCTGGATGGAATCAAGCCACCTTAGGTTAAACACAGACAAGACAGAATTAATCATCTTCGGCACCAACCCCTCAGCCTGGAACCACTCCTGGTGGCCCACCTCCATAGGACCCGCACCCTCACCTACCTCTCACGCACCCAACTTGGGCTTCATCCTGGATTCCACACTCAGCATGACTCAGCAGGTCAATGCCATCTCCTCTCCTGCTACAGCACCCTCCGCCTGCTCCGCAGAATTTTCAAATGGATTCCCATCGAAACCAGGAAAACCGTTACCCATGCCTTGGTCAGTAGCCGATTGGATTACGGATTACGGAAATGCCCTATATGCAGGAATAACAAACAAACTCCACACCAAACTGCAAAGAATCCAGAACGCATCCGCCCACCTCATTCTGGACACCCCACGCTGTGACCACATCTCACCCCACCTCAGAGACCTACACTGGCTACCAGTATCAAAGAGGATCACCTTCAAAATCCTCATCCACGCACACAAGGCCCTCCACAACACAGGACCCGCCTACCTCAACGACAGACTCACATTTCACACCCCCACCGCAACCTTCGCTCCGCCAACCACGCCCTGGCCTACGTTCCTCACATCCGCCGCACGACAGCCGGAGGAAGATCATTCTCTCACCTTGCCGCAAAGACCTGGAACTCCATACCACTCCACCTCCGCCTGACCCAAGACCTTCTATCTTTCAGGAAACACCTCAAGACTTGGCTTTTCGACCAGTAGCTCCTCCCCCCCAGAGCCTTGAGACCTTACCGGGTGAGTAGTGCGTTTTATAAATCCCTGATTGATTGATTGAATGACAGTACTACTTAGGGTTACGAATGGTGGAGCTGGTACAAAAAGGGACAAACCTCCTACAGGGAGACCTTGGTCATCAGGCTCACTCGCCTCTACATTAGCAATCAACGGGGTTCTCTCCAACCTATTGATTCCCCCCAGCTGGATAAAGAACATAATACAGATGTGGTGAGGAAAATAATGGATCGTTAAAAAACTCATCAGTTGTGTCACTATTAATCGTGTCATCTTTCTTCTCCTGAACTTCATACCTCTCTCTCACTTTTGAGTCTCTTGTTAAGGTAGATTACATCCTAGCACTCCTAATCACATTCTCCACCTATTTTTGCTGTTCTGTATATAACATGGCTTCTATCCAACTACAAACCTTTTTCTTTTTTGGGTCTTTTCATTTTCTTTCGCACGTGCAGCTCGCTCCTATGCAGTCAAAGCCTCATATTGAGCAGATCTGGGTCTCACACCACATGCCCCTTTAATTTTCAATTATTCTCAGATTAAAAGTTCCAAGTGAGAAACTGCAGAGGCCCTTGATTTTTTCTGATCTTATTCTGTAGTTTGATCCAAATGCATATGTGTAACAGACCATGTAATGTGCAGGCATGCCCTCAGGACTTTGCCCTCCTCATCCACACGAACAAGTAATGTGACATATTTGTTCAACAAAGCTCTCAGTTTCTTTAAAATGTTAATTTGTATTCTATATGTGGTGCAACATATATCAACACTTCAATTGAAATAACTAGCAGTTCTCATCACAACTGTCGAGTGAACAGGTTCTCACAGACCGTAAAAATTGTAGATTTCGGTGGTCAGTATAAATAGTAATAGGGTGCCTGGCCCCCAGCAAATATTGTTGCCACACTCCAAAGACAGCTTTTATAGCAAACAACTCTTTATCTGCTATTGGGTAGTTTCTTTCAGCTGGTAACAGTTTGTGTGAATAATAGGCTATGGAGTGCATTTGACCAGTGTCTCTGTGTCTTTGAGAAAGTATACCTCCAGTAGCAAATTGTGAGGCATTCACCTCTACAATGAAAGGATTAGCTGGATCTGGATGTCTCACGACTGGTACTGTTGTAAATTTGTTTTTTAACCCTTGCTAAGCCTTTCAGCTGGGGAATCCCATTAAAATGTTATGCCTTTAGGGAGAACTCAGGTGATGGGAGATATAGAGGGTCATTACGAGTGTGGCAGTCTATAGACCGCCACACTCACAGTGGTGGTCTGGACCGCCGCCAATGCAGCAGTCCGACTGCCACATTACAACCCTGGCGGTCAAACTGCCAGGGAAATGCCAGCTCCGCCAGGATCTTGAATCCCAGCAGTCTAGAGGTGTCAGAGATCCTAATCCGCCAGGTCAGCGCTGCAAGTATCGCTGCCCTGAGGTTTACGACCTCATTCTCCGCCAGCCTTTTCATGGCAGTAACACCACCATGAAAAGGCTGGCTGAGAACATGTGCAGGGGCCCACAGAGGGGCTCTGCACTGCCCATGCACTTGGAATCGGCAGTGCAGGGTCCCCCCGCTCAGCACCATCACAATGTTCACTATCTGCTTTTCAGACAGTGAACTTTGCGAGGGTGCTGGTGCACCATGTGTGCTACAGAATTGCCGCCGGCTTGATTTCGAGCCAGTTATAATGCTGTAGCCTGTTTTATGCTAGGCTGGTGGTTGAAACCAACATTTCTGCACACCAGCCTAATGGGAAACTCTTAATGGGGCCATTGTGGAGGTAGTCTGTATGGTTGCAACCTCCCCTTTGGAAGTTCGCCGGACGGTGAAAACCATCCACCAAACTCGTAATGACCCCCATCATGTCAGAAAATGTACTAATAAATTTATAAAAATTGACAAAACCAAGAAACCTTTGAATTTGTTTCACGGAAGTGGGATTTTGCCAGTTTGTTACTGCTTCAAACTTCGTGGGGTCCATTTCAACCCCTTTGGGACTAAGGATATACACCAGGAATTCAACCCGAAAGGTGTGGAAAGTTTGCTTCTCTAATTGACATATAGGAAGTGTTCTCTGAGGTCTTTAAGAATGGCCCTTACTTGCTGCACATGTTCAGAAATGATTTTTTGAAAAAATCTGAACATCATCTATGTAACCCACACAGCAGATGTCTATAAAATCCCTAAATACTTAATCTATCCAAAATTGGAAGGCTGCTGAGGTATTACAGAGTCCGAAAGGCATGGCTTGGTATTCATAAAGACCAAATTTAGGGCCAGATGTACGAAGCCGTTTGCATGTCGCAAACTGCAAAAATCGCAGTTTGCGGCATGCAAACGGCTGAAGGCGATGCTCATTCCCAAATTGCGAGTCGGTACCGACTCGCAATTTCGGAATGCGACTCGCAAATAGGAAGGGGTGTTCCCTTCCTATTTGCAACCGCAACGCAATTCAGAGTTGCTTTGTGACCGCACCAACTCGCAGATACCACCAGTGTCACACTGGTGGTAACTCATTCGCAAAAGGGAAGGGATCCCCATAGGACCCCTTCCCCTTTGTGAATGCCGATAAAATAATTTTTTCAGAGCAGGCAGTAGTCCTATGGACCACTGCCTACTCTGAAAAAAACGAAACCAAATGGTTTCGGTTTAGTTTTCATTTTGCAGCTCGTTTTCCTTTAAGGAAAATGGGCTGCAAAATGAAAAAAAAAAACTGCTTTATTTACAAAGCAGTCACAGACATGGAGGTCTGCTGACTACAGCAGGCACCATCCCTGTGAGTGCAGGGACTCGCTATGGGGTCGCAAACTGCGACCCACCTCATGAATATTGATGAGGTGGGTCTCTGCGACCCCATACATCTGCCCTTTGAAAGCAGTATTTTATTTGTAACCCTTTTCAGACTTTTACTACATGGTAGGTCCCAAGCAGATCCAACTTAGTGTAGATGGCAGTGTCCTTAACCTGATCTAACAATGTTTTTATTAGGGGTAAGGGATAATGTTTTTTTATGGTCACATCATTCATGGTGGATCTAAGATTTGAGAGAGCAAGTCCTTTAGTTTGTCCTTGAGTCCCCTATAAAATAATTACACTCTTTTGTCCTTAGGCCATTCTATTTCGATAACCAACATGTTAAAGGTTGATATATATATAAAGCATATAAAGCTTTAGATTCGAATATCCTTCCTTGAGATTTGACAGTTTATTTTCTGCTTCCTGAACAAATGCGTGTTTTGCAATGAGACACTTCATAGCGTCCTTGAATTGTCTGAAATCATAAAGTACGTAATCGTCCTGTTCTACTAAAGGGATAGACGGTAGGCCTGCATCACCTCCTAAATACAAGAGTATGTAAGCTACTTTAGCATTGTCATCTGGGAAAGCTGCGGGTCAGGCCATAAAAGGCAAATGACACTTGTTAAGAAAAATGCCAAAATTGTTTCAATCTCCAAAAAAATATTCCAGTGCCGCTTCAGGTATGGGGATAGGAGTTACCACCTGAATTTGCATTGGGCGAATTCACCCTGAAGCAGATGCTCCAGGTGACGGTTGGATGATGGAGGTTTTTAAAACTGGTTTAGCGTATTGCGTTGGTAATGCCGAATGATTTTTAGGAGGCTGTAGTTGTGGGCATTCTCTCTTTGTATAGCAGCAAACATAGTCGCTATGTCCTGAAGGGAAATTTCCTGTGGGTTCATAACATCCAGGCTAAACAATCTCCATGGGCTTCACCTTCTATCAAGGTGTCAACATGCATGCTTACCTGAAAGCCTGCATCATTTGATTTGCAGGGGCGATATGGACAGACCTCCTCATTCCCTACCTTATTGCCTGTGTTTGGAATGCTTCCATCTGATGGTTGGGGTAGGGGCCAGGGAAGAGGGCCTTGTAGTTGGATGTTGTGAATGTCCTTGCACAACTGTCAACCTTTAAAAGAAGGAGATGATGTATGGTATCGGACTGAGATGCCCTGAGAATGTGGTTTCTCCCTGATTTACGCTTTCCACCAGTGTCTGAACCTGCCCGTCCTACCTGCGATCAGCTGCTACAATCATGGGGTTGTTGTTGGTCGTGTATGTGTAGTGGTCCCAGTCTCTTTTCCTAGACCCGAGAGAAATGGCCAAGGTTGTTTGCGATAATACTTATAACACAAATAAGTATATTATACACTGGCTATTTTGGGAATAACTTTCAAGTAATTTCTCACAGATAGCGCTTGTCACTCACTGTTTTTTAAACAACTTGCACTCTGGTTACTCTTTGCACTTCAAATGCTTACAGGTAAGTCAAAAGAATCTCACACGTTGCTAGTTACACAAGGTAAGTTTTTGTTATATCACAGCATTCAATTAAGTCCACTGATTTATGAAAAGTGAGCGATGCCTTTGCGTCATTTCTTGATGCAAAAGCAGCGTAAATTTACAAAATATAATTAAGTTTTGTCAGTTTGCACCACTTTTGCATCAAAAAATTACGCAAAGGTGGAGCTAACTTTTCATAAACCAGGCCCTTAGTTTGGGTTGAGTTAGAGTTGCTAGGTGCACAAGACTGGATCAGTACACTACCAAAACCTTGTTACTTCACAAGGTAAGTCATTAGTGGTGCAATATCAAGAAGAGTCCCACATCTGTAGAATTAGCAACGTTTTTTGTGCTTACTTGTGTTGGGTACCTTAATTGCTTGCTGCCTGGTATAAGCTTCAGTTTCTTCATATCTCTACTTACAATTGTTTATGATCATTTTTTCAGGCAGCCGAGGCTTGAGCAGGACCGTGCTGCAATATCGAAGGAGGCTTGCAGGAGAGAGCCCAATGTCCAGGAGAAAAACTACATCTGGATAATCCACTGAGGTAAGCTGTTGCGCAGTTGCAAGGTGGAATCTGGGAAGAGCTCCAGAGACTAGATGCTCACCGGAAAGTTTCTTGAGGCGAAGCGCCTCCCAGAAGCAGGGTGGAGCCTTAAATACCAGTGCCACTCCCAGCCACGTCTAGACACACCCAAATGGGCCATCATGTTATGCCAGGGCTCCATGAGGTTTGAGTGGAGCACATGTTCAGGCACAAGAGTCAGAAACAGCAGGCAGTGCCTGGGCAGGGGGCTGAGATCATGACTCCACATTATTACTATCACAGTTACCAAATAATGGCCCTCATTACAAACCTGGTGGTCAGTGTTAAAGTGGCGGTAACACCGCCAACAGGCCGCCGGTAAAAAAAATGGAATCATGGCCATGGCAGAAATCACCAACACAGACAACCACCTTAACACTCTGACCGCCATGGCGGCAGCAACAAACGCCGCGGCGGTAACCGCCAACAGCCAGGTGGAAGACAAGGTTCCACCCACTGTATTACAAGAGGCCTATCCGTCACCTTTTCCCGGGCAGTACCAACGCGATAAAAAGCACAGCAGAAACAGTGTTCTGAAGGGAAACGACTTACCTCTCGACACTCAAGGAAGAACGAGGATGCCATGGATCCCGAGCTGCAGGTCTTCCCCATGCTGGTGTATCTGCTCATACACCAGGAGCACCAATGCCGGCGACGACGACCACAGTGAGTACCCCACCTAGCACACAGGGGAGGGGGAGGAAAAAGAGAGTGACACACACACACGCACTCAACACCCCCACCCTCACCCCCAACACCATACACACAAACACATGCAACAACATTACATATACACCCCGTAACCCTCAGGAATAACGCAAGGACAAAAGGAATGGATTAAATTGAGTGTAATATTAGAAATAGTAAGAAATATGTTCAGAAATCAAATACAGTATTTACAATATTTACAAAAGGTGGGACAATGCCCACTCAAAATGTCCGTGGCCCACTGGGCCAAAACACATAGGCCAAACCCACACTTTACTCCTGCCTCAATACGGAGAGAACACTGCAGGGGCATCAGGTCAAAAATACACAGGCACCTCAGGGGGACGGGGAGGGGGGGCACCTCAGCCGGAAGATGGTACAACGCCAATGCTCCTGGAGGGGGCTCCATGCCCACTACTTGGTCCTGGGGAGTGCCCAGTGTGCTTCATCCTGGCAAGGAGGGGCTGAGTGGATGCCTTCTTCAACTGGTCCTGTAGTGGGCATTGTGCCCAGTGTGCTTCATCCTGCCAAGGATAGGATGAGTGGATGCATTTTTCCACTGGTTCTGGATGGGGCCTTGTGCCCAGTGTGCTTCATCCTGCCAAGGATAGGGCGAGTGGAAGCCTTGTTCCACAGGTTCTGGAGGGGGCTTTGTGCCCAGTGCTCTTCATCCTGCCAAGGATAGGGTGAGTGGATGCCTTATTCCATTGGCTCTGTAGGGGGCTTTTGTGCCCAGTGATGCAGCACATGGGGAGTGCAAGGTCACAGTCACTCACCTGGGTGTCAGACCCACACGATTTTCTGTGGGCAGGATGCATGACACACCAGGGAGGCAGGACTGCAGTCCATCCACCGACAGGGACGGTTGTACAGTGGTTGCAGTGCCGGTGCAGGTGTCAGTGCTACCAGTGGTGGTGGAAGACTCCAGCCATTCCCCTGAAGCCTAGGACGGGTGCCCAGTGGGGCTGCTGCTGCTGGCAGTGGTGCTGGTTGCGGCTGTGCAGGTGGTGGTGCTTGCGGCAGTGCAGGTGGCGGTGCTGGCCACAGTGTAGGTGTCAGTGCTGCCAGTGGTGGGGGGAGGCTCCAGCCCTTCCCCTGCAGCCTCGGACAGCTGCCCACTGGGACTGCTGCTCCTGGCAGTGGTGCTGCTTGTAGCGGTGCAGGTGGCATTGCTGCCCGCGGTGCAGGCGTCAGTGCTGCCAGTGGTGGGGGGAGGCTCCAGCCCTTCCCCTGCAGCCTCGGATGGCTGCCCACTGGGGCTGCTGCTGCTGCTGGCAGTGGTGCTACTTGCGGCAGTGCAGGTGATGGTGCTGGCCACAGTGCAGTTGTTGGTGCTGCCAGTGGTGGGGGGAGGCTCCAGGCCTTCCCCTGCAGCCTCGGACAGCTGAAGTGCCCTGGCTGGTGTTCTGTGCCCCTTTCTGCCCTTCGCAGATGGTGGTGCCTCCTTGCTTCTGCCAGCTGGAGTCTTTGCCTTGACCTTGCTGGCTGGTTGTGCCTCCTTCTCCTTGCTTGATGCTGTCCCTTTTTGCCCTTGCCAGGTGGTGGAACCTTTTTGCCTTGGCAGGTGTTGGTGGCACACTGGCTGGGCTGACGGATGCCTCCTTAGAGCCTCTCAGAGCTGAAGAAACCACAGCTGACGTGGACTTGGTGGCTGAGGTGCTGGGCTGGGTTCTGGCCACCCTAACCCGAGGTGAAGGACGGGGGAGAGGGGTAGGGAAGAGGTCAATGTTGGCGAGAAAAAGCTTCTTAGGGACATTGGGGCAGGAAGACGGTGAAGGTTTGTGAGTGAAGGAAGATGGAGTGGTTGTAGGAGGTGTCAGTTTGCTGTGTTTGGGTGCAGGTGCATGAGCTGGATGCTGTTGTGAGGTGGATGGCTGTCGGTGGGTGTGTGCTTGCATTTGTGTACTTTGGGAGGTGGGGTCACAGACACAATGGGAGAGCACACAGGGGACGTGTACATGTATGTGGGGGTGGTGACTGCCAGTGAGGGGCGTGTAGTGATAGGTGTGCTGGTGATGGAGGTAGTGGATGAGGATGTAGTGGATGCAGGTGTGAGTAAAGACGCTACTGGGAAGGAGGTGGACGAGGAGGAGGAGGGGGACACAGTGGAGGCAGTGGGTGTTGGTGTATCTGCATGGGGATGGTGCCTGTGTGAGTGCCTATGAGATGAAGTGTGGTGCTTGTGTTTGCCTGAGCCACTTCTGTGTGTTGATTTGGGTGAATGCTGGTCTGAAAGCGTGCGGGGTTGAGGGGATTGTGACTGGGTAGAGGAAGTTGGAGGGGGAGGCTGGATACAGGGACAATGGCTGCCATCAGTGCGGAGGCCAGAGCCTGAACTGCTCTCTGTTGGGCCACCATGCCAGAGTGAATGCCCTCCAGGTATGCATTTGTTTGATGCAAATGCCTTTCAACACCCTGAATGGCATTCAGTATGGTTGACTGCCGAACAGTGAGGGATCTCAGGAGGTCAATAGCCTCCTCACTGAGGGCAGCTGGGCTGACTGGGACAGAGCCTGAGGTGCCTGGGGCGAAGGAGATGCCCACCCTCCTGGGTGAGCAGGCATGGGAAACACGCTGAGGGGCTGCTGGGAGAGCAGTGCTGGTATGGGAGTGGCGGCTGTACCTGTCATTGGGGTAGGCACAGAGGTGTCCGCCACCACCAGGTAGCTTCCATCGGAGAAGGAGTCGCTGTCTGTAGTGTCCCCTCCTGTCTCTGTTGTGGTGCTCCCCTCACCCTCTGTCCCACTGGTGCCCTCACCCTCAGTGGATTCGGCCTCCAGGCGCCTTTGCCATGCAGCTCCCTCCGTCGCCGGTGCCTCTACTCCTACGCCTGATGATGCTAATGCACACAAGGACAGGGTGACAAAACAAGAAGGGGGGAGAGAGAGAGGATACACTTGGTCAATGCCAGCAACAACACTACAGTTGGCGTACACAACACACAGGGATCAGCCCTATGCACTAGGCCATGCACTACCAGTTACAAAGCTAGTCACCAGCCAATGGGGTACATTGCCCAATGCCATTGGCTGCACACCTAAAACCAACAGGACCCTGTCCAGTAGTAGATGCCCACTAACACTATTGGGGTTGGAGTGCTTCAGAGCCTGCCCAACAAGGGACCTACTCTGCCAGATCGCCCTGATCTAGAGGGCACACACAGCCCACATCCCCCACCCACGTACAACCTTAACGCGAGCAATGTCATGATTCAAAATCTGTACTCACCCCCCTTGTGGCTGCTGTGATGCCTTCAAGCACCCATCCAACTGCGGAACATCAGGGGGGTCGGCGTACAAAGGGCAACCCTTCCTCATTGGGAGGCCAGCCCCAGCTGGGCCTCCACCGTCTTCCTTGCCCAGCGGCGCAGATCCTCCCAGCGTTTGAGGCAGTGGGTGCTCCGCCTGTCAAAGAACCCCAGGGTCCGCACCTCCTTGGCGATGGCACACCAAATACCCTTTTTCTGATGGGCGCTGACCTGCAGGAAAATATGCATAGAAAAAAGGGATTAGTCATAGCGTCCGGACTGTTACACTCTTGGCCCACAATATCCCTCCCATCCCCTGACGCACAGACATTGACCACCAGAAATGCAGCACTATGCCCAGGACCCCTCAGGCCCCCCCCTACACGAGGCTTACACACACAGCAATCCATACATTCATGGCCCACACATCATGCTCACAGCGTACTCACCTGTTTGTCTGGAGGACCATAGAGTAAAGTATACTGGGGTAGGACCCCATCCACCAGTCTCTGCAACTCCTCCGAAGTGAAGGCGGGGGCCCTTTCCCCAAACACTTGATCCATTGTCGCTTCCAGACACAGGTCACAGCAGCCCTTGCAGTATAGGTCCTCTCCTGTTGAAGGTCAGGTAGCAAGTGAGTGACCAGTTAGAAAATGGCGTTCGCACCTGCGGCGGTGTGTACCGTCACCGCTGGCGTACATCGCCATTGGCTCCTGGAACCCATATGGCCCAATGATGACCAATGCGAAGTTACGCGGCAGTCATCGACCGCCGACCGCAAAGGCGCACAACGCCAGCGGAATTACCTCATTTCCACTTGTCTCTCCTCACAGGTCAGGCAGCCACCACTTCAGGGGGGCCCAGGCCATGGCACCTAACTGCTTCACAGCAGACATTGGCACATCAACTGACTTTCATATTCACATACTGTTTCTGTGAAGGAAGAAATGCATTTTTATTTTCGCATATGTGTGAATATGACCCTCTGCTCATTGTTTTCTACCTTAGAGTTCAACCGCTGAGGATGACTAGGAGATGGAGAAATCCCCCCGTGTACAGATCCCTGGTAGACCTAGCGACAATGGAGGTCAGGCACAATATCCTGACCTACAGGCTTGATAGGGCCACAATCCAAGAACTGTGTGCCCAATTGGAGCCAGACCTGATTTCAGCTATCCGCCAGCCCACAGGTATCCCCCCTCTACTGCAGGTCCTGTCAGTGCTCCATTTCCTGGCAAGTGGTTCCTTCCAAGCAACAGTGGCCATGGCATCAGGGATGTCTCAGCCAATGTTCTCCAACGTGTTGACTGTTGACCAGAGTGTTGTCTGCCCTGCTTAAACACATGCGCAGCTACATCATATTCCCCCAGGTGGAGGATTTGGCCACAGTAAAGGCTGATTTTTATGCCCTGGGACATATCCCCAACATCATTGGTGCCATTGATGGTACACATATAGCATTTGTCCCCTCCCCCGGAGAAATGAAGAAGCGTTACGGAATAGAAAAAGCTTTCACTCTCTGAATGTGTAGATGGTGTATTTGGATGACCAGTACATCTCCCATGTGAATGCCAAGTATCCTGGCTCTGTGCATAATGCCTTTATCTTGAGGAATAGCAGCATTCCATATGTGATGTCTCAACTCCAGAGGCACCGGGTGTGGCTAATAGGTGAGCCCATGGTCCCCACCCAGTTGCTGTAGGTATATGGGTGTGGGGTTGTCCCTAAGGGTGAGTGTGTGCCTAACAGGTATTCCTTGATATTTGCAGGTGACTCTGGTTACCCCAACCTCTCATGGCTACTGACCCCAGTGAGGAATGCCAGGACAAGGGCAGAGGAACGTTACAATGAGGCACATGGGCAAACAAGGAGGATAATTGAAAGAACCTTTGGTCTCTTGAAGGCCAGATTCCGGTGCCTCCATCTGACAGGTGTATCCCTGTACTATTTACCCAAGAAGGTGTGCCAGATCATCGTTACATGTTGCATGTTGCACCACCTGGCCTTGAGACACCAGTTGCCTTTTCTGCAGGGGGATGAACCTGGAGATGGTCTTGTGGCAGCGGTGGAGCCTGTGGACAGTGAGGAAGAGGAGACAGGGGAAGAAGAAGTGGACAACAGAAGTTCACTCATTCAACAGTACTTCCAGTGACACACAGGTAAGACACTGTAACTTCACTTTCCATTGCAGTTTTGTGTTACACATTGGACATGGCAGCCTGATTTCCTTATGTCTATGGCCACTTACTGTACCCTTTGGCATTTCTATTTTCAGATCTCTGTGCCCCACTCTGGCTTCTGGTGTGTTTACTGTTGCCCATTTCAGGTCATACCTATGTATATATAACTGTACATATGAATTGCAATGTTTACAGCTTGTTAAACTAATACATATTTCAATCATTTGACAGACTCCATACTTGTATTTGTTCCAAGGGTGTTTATTTAAGTGCTAATAAGTAGAGGGGGATGTGCAGTGGGCTGGGGTGATGGTGGAGGAATGTCCAGGATAGAGTCCAGTCTATTTGTATCACAGGTGCATTGTCCAAGGGGGCATAGGAAATGGAGCAATGGCAGTTCAAGGTGGACAGGTTGACAGAGTAGGACACAAGGGTGACATTCAGGAGAGTCTTATTTCCTAGTGGGGGTCTTGGCTATGTTCTCTGGCTTCTGCCTGGATCGCAGGGACCATTTGTGGAGTGGTTCTCCTTCTGCAGGGGGTGGGGTGCTGGTGGCCTGTTGGTCCTGTGGCGGGGCCTCCTGTCTAATACCATCGGTGGAGGGCTGTTCTTCAATGTGGCTAGTGTCAGGGGCGTGTTGGTGTGCCACTGCCTCCCTCATGGTGTTGGCCATGTCAGCCAGCACCCCTGCAATGGTGACCAGGATGGTGTGGATGTGTTTGAGGTCCTTCCTGATCCCCAGGTACTGTCCCTCCTGCAGCCGCTGGGTCTCCTGCAACTTGGCCAGTATCTGGCCCAAGGTCTCCTTGGAATAGTGGTATGCTCCCAGGATCCCTGCAAGTGCCTAGTGGAGAGTGGGTTCCCTGGGCCTGTCCTCCCCCTGTCGCACAGCAGTCCTCCAAGCTTCCCTGTTGTCCTGTGCCTCTGTCCCCTGAACTTTGTGCCCACTGCCACTGACCCCAGGTCTCTGATTGTCTTGGGTTTGTGGGGTTGCCTGGAGTCCCTGTAGTGTTGGACGCACTGCTGATTGACGTGTCCTGGGGACAGAGGGATGGGCCCACTGGGTGGGTGCTGTGCTGGTGTTTCCTGAGGGGGGAGGCTCTGTGGTGGTTTGGGACTGTGGCAGGGTAACCCACTGTCCAGAGGTCCCTGTTGGGCCAGGTTGGTCATTGTGATCCATGGGTGCCTGGATCGCAGGGACCATTTGTGGAGTGGTTCTCCTTCTGCAGGGGGTAGGGTGCTGGTGGCCTGTTGGTCCTGTGGCGGGGCCTCCTGTCCAATAGCGCCGGTGGAGGGCTGTTCTTCAATGTGGCTAGTGTCAGGGGCCCGTTGGTGTGCCACTGCTTCCCTCATGGTGTTGGCCATGTCAGCCAGCACCCCTGCAATGGTGACCAGGATGGTGTGGATGTGTTTGAGGTCCTTCCTGATCCCAGGTACTGTCCCTCCTGCAGCCGCTTGGTCTCCTGCAACTTGGCCAGTATCTGGCCCAAGGTCTCCTTGGAATGGTGGTATGCTCCCAGGATCCCTGCAAGTGCCTTGTGGAGAGTGGGTTCCCTGGGCCTGTCCTCTCCCTGTCACACAGCAGTCCTCCCAGCTTCCCTGCTGTCCTGTGCCTCTGTCCCCTGAACTGTGTGCCCACTGCCACTGACCCCAGGTCTCTGATTGTCTTGGGTTTGTGGGGTTGCCTGGAATCCCTGTAGTGTTGGACGCACTGCTGATTGACGTGTCCTGGGGACAGAGGGATGGGCCCACTGGGTGGGTGCTGTGCTGGTGTTTCCTGAGGGTGGAGGCTCTGTGGTGGTTTGGGACTGTGGCAGGGTAACCGACTGTCCAGAGGTCCCTGATGGGCCAGGTTGGTTATCGTGATCCATGGGTGCAAGGCTGCTGTCATCACTGTGGGCCTCTTCTGAAGGGGGACTGGATGTTGGTGGCACCTCCTCTCCAGTGACATTGAGTGGGGGTCCTGTGGGGATGTAAATGCAGTGTTATTGCATCTGCGTGTGCCATCTTGTGCATAAATATGTTTCCCTCTATGGTTGTTATTAGCAATGCACGTTATTGATTTGGCTAAGTGATTGTCACTAGTGTGCATGCTGTGCTGATGGGGGTTCATGCAGGGCTGTGATGGGTGTCCTTGCATTGGTGTTGCATGCAGGGTTTGGTATTGGGATGGGTGGGTTGTGATAGTGGGGTATATGTGAGGTGGTGGAGAGATGGGGTGAGGGTAGGAGTTTGTGATGGCATGCAGGTAGGTTGGGGGATATAGTATTAAAGATTTGACTTACCAGAGTCCAGTCCTCCTGCTACTCCTGCAAGGCCCTCAGGATGCATGATCGCCAAGACTTGATCTTCCATGTTGTTAGTTGTGGGGGAGGAGGTGGGGGTCCACCGCCAGTCCTCTGTACAGCAATCTGGTTTATTGCAACCACAGAATGCACCTTCCCCTGTGGGTCATTCCACCTCTTCCTGATGTCATCCCTTGTTCTGGGGTGCTGTCCCACTGCATTGACCCTGTCCACAACTCTCCGCCATAGCTCCATCTTCCTTGCAATGGATGTCTGCTGCACCTGTGATCCGAATAGCTGTGGCTCTACCCGGATGATTTCCTCCACCATGACTCTTAGCTCCTCCTCTGAGAAACTGGGGAGTCTTTGTGGTGCCATGGGTGGAGTGTGAGTGGTATGTGTGAGGGTGTGTGGGGTGATGTGTTGGGGTGTGTGGTGTGAGGTGCATGGATGGTGTATGGGTGATGGTGTTATGTGGCTCTGATTCAGTGGGTGCTCCTGGCTTGTCTCTCTCTCAGTTGGCAATATTTTTTTTCATTGTAAGGGCTTGTGGGTAATGTGGGTGTGTGTTTTATATTGAATGGGGTGTGTGGGTGGTGTGTGTGTATGTGTGTCAGGTGTGTATAGTTTGAATTGTCCAATGTGGTGTAGTTTTGTTATTTTGTGTGTATTTTGAGCGCAGCAGTGTGCACCGCCAATGGTTTACCACAGTTGAATGACCGCTGCAGTGATTCGTGGGTCATGATGGTGTGGGCGTATTTCTTTTGGTGTGACGGTGTGGGTTTTGGTACCACCAGTTTATCACAGACCTTTGGTCTGGCGGACTTGTGAGGGTGTCTGTATGGTGGCGGATTTCTCTGTGTGGGTCATAATACCCGTAACGGTATACTGCCACGGTCACGGTATGTTGGCGGCCGTCAGCACAGCGGTCGGCGCCATTTACCGCCAGGGTTGTAATGAGGGCCTATGTATGTTATCACATTATTGCTACAACATAAAGCATGATGACAATAGTAAGTGTGATGATACAAGTGATACAAACCAAAGCATTAATCCACAT
Source organism: Pleurodeles waltl (assembly GCF_031143425.1). Classification (NCBI taxonomy): domain Eukaryota; kingdom Metazoa; phylum Chordata; class Amphibia; order Caudata; family Salamandridae; genus Pleurodeles; species Pleurodeles waltl. Next base: position 283,995,106 of record NC_090450.1, read on the forward strand.
AAACATACTGACTGATATGGTTGTGCTGGTGCACGGGTTAGTAGTGGGTTTTTACTGAACCAAAGCCTCTATGAAGCCTCTTGAACCTGTACTCCTGGAACTATGACAATGGCACAACTCATAGCTTCTTACAGCAGCTGTCACAACAGTGATCAGCTTTGAAACAGCCAATTCTTATAACCCCAAAACATAGTGATAAGTCTTGTCTGTTCCACCAAGAGAAAATTCAAAGTCTCCAGCGACTCTACGAGACAAATAGGGAATAACACCCTCCTGGCTCTAGCACACACACAAAATGAATTCTCTACCAGCAGGAAATCACCCTGACTGCTCCTCTAGGCAAAAGGATTAATCAGGTTCACAATAACAGCTTAATAAGCTCCTATCTTTTTGTAGGCCCGATAGCGCTTCATGGCTTAACAGACATGTTACACTAAATATATGTAATATCTAAGCTAGTATTTCAGACTATGATGAGTCTGATTACCTGACTTCAACTCTTGTAGGAAGTGTTTCTCCAAAAGAACAACCAATATATACAGAACAACATTTCAAATCTTGGCTACAACACAGAGCTTCATTAGACCCAAATGAATACCCACCCTCAAAAAAAACTAACTCACTAAACCAACAAACATGAGAACACTGTACAACACATGATCAGAGTCTCTAACCCTACTATTCTCATAATGCTAGGACACTGCAACCACTTCAGGAATGCCTGAACACTTCCAGCTCCCCAAACTGGACCATGGAACCTTGAGGACGTGGACTGGGCTGGGAGAAATTCTGTCTCTGGGGCAAATTCTAACTCTCTAAGCCTCTTTAAAAACTATCCCTAGCTACCAAACTGAAGCACTGTGGAAAGGGTTTCGCATTGTGCAAATCCTTTGTCAAATTCAAGTACAAGATGTACTCGAATGGAGCTAACTCAGTGTGAACATCACCTTAACCATGATAAACTATAACATGAGTATCACACTTTGAGTATGTGTGTGTAAGTGTGTATGTGGGTGTGTATTAAACAACCCAGAAAATAGTGACAGAGCATCACCACATCTGAGAGGAAAGCTATTCCTCTGGTTCCGCAGACCAAGCCAGCTCAGGTTTATGACAGCAGAACCATTCATCTGCCTACAACATTTTACAGGCTCAGTCCTCTGACAGGAGTGGTATCCCTGAGGTGAGATGGACATTCTAGGGCTAGGCTACTGACAACAAAGTATTTCTCACAAATTACATAAATCTTAGAGGCTCAGGCTTTGGACAACATACCTATGACGTAGCTCACATAGATCTTACTTTCAAAGTTTTACAAACAAATTAAACCTTACAGGCTGTAGTTTTAAACAGTAGAAAGTTATTTCAGGTGAAAGTGTATATAAACCCAGTCTTTCAACAGAGAAGCTATAAATTATATAAAGCACTGTAAGGCAGGAGGAGCCTGTAAGAGCAAAGCTATCACTGAAGATGCAAAGATCTTACGGACTAAGGGCCTCATTACGAGTGTGGCGGTCCAAGGACTGCAACACTTGCGTTGATGGCCGGACTGCCACACTCAAGGTGATCTGACTGCCCAATTACAACTGTCGGCATGACGGCGGTCAGAGTTGTACTCAGCCAGGGCGGTGCTAAACTCAGCGCCGCTTGACTGATTACAATTCCCCTCACAGCCAGCCTTTCCATGGCAGTCTGACTGGCATGGAAAGGCTGGTGGAGACGGTGTGCTGCGGGCCACAGGGGGCCCTGCACTACCAATGCCCATGTCATGGGCAGTGCATGGGCCGCCATGCCAAGCACTTTTAGAATGCAAACTGTTTGCTTTATCATGCACGATGTTCTTTGTGTTGCTAGTGAATTGTGCTGAAAATATTTTCATTATACAAAAAAACAAATCGATTGGCAGTGTGAATGGGTCAAGGTTGGAGAGTGCAAAATTTTGCGTGGAGCGCAGGGTGCAATTAGTTCATGGTGCAGCGAAGCCACCGGGGAACCCCTAAGCGCAGACAGTAGCTTTTCACACATAGACTGCAGACAGAACAAGTACCACATAAATCTTACCAATCTTAGTGCAAGTTTTCTTGCTGCCACACCGCGGGTTTCTGTTCATTTGGTGCTTGAGTGCCAGTGTGTGTGTATGTGTTCATGTGGTCTGTGTGTATTGTGTAAACCTGGACACACACTTGGTCTCCAGATGTCTTTGCACATGTACATGCATATGTGCATGTTTCCCTCTAATTAAAAGTAAAAACCCTACTACCTTAATCCATCTGTGTTAAGAAAATGGCAGAGGGCAACCTTGGAAACCGATTCATTCACAGCCTTATCTGGACTTTTTGCGATGCACACACCAGACTTGTGACTCAGTCTGCTTTAACCCTGAAAATCTTGTGATTGACACTACAGTATGCCTGATATCTAATTGACATTACCACAGCTCCCCTGGCATATCTCAACCCTATTGATATTTCACAGGTGTGACTAACAAGTAAACGCCCTGTAACAGTTGTACAGGTCATTCAGACATGCGTCTGACAGGTGACTAACTCTGACCTTTCCTACCACTCTGCCAGTCATGGTAATAATTCTTCCTCTGTCCTACCTCCTTGTTCAAGGTGCACGCCATGTGATCAACACTTATCTAGCCCTACCAGTCTTTCTTAAGTGTGTATCATAGTCTGTCCCCGCCCTATTGCCCTTTTTCAAAGATGTCACGAACATTACCCACCACTCCTGGCCTTTTAGATATGTGCCTGGCATGTAAATAACTCTGTTTCCCACTACTGCTATGCACAGGTATTATTCATTTGTGACTGACCCTGGCACAAACTCATTGGCCTAAACATAGATGTATATGGCATGTGACTGTCTTCTGTCCCTGCCCTACAGGCTGACAGAATTAACTGACTTCTGTCCCTGCCCTATAGATTTAGTAGAGTGATGTCTGGCATGTGACAAATCTTGTTGCTTGCCTGTTTGGTTTGAAAGGCACTGTATTTCTGAGGATTGTCACCAGTTCTTGAGGCCACGTTTCCCACTGCAGTTGTGACATTGCAAATCGCGATATGTTATTACTGAGAGAGTCAACCAATGTCTGATGAACAGCACTTGCAACACCCAGTGGCTATGGAAGTGGTCGGGTGGCACCACCCTCTCTCTATAGATTACAAGAGCTCTGTGAGACAGCCAGACAGCTCGCCAAGTTGCTTGGGGAAAACTCACCAACACTCATAACACTCCACAAAATGTTCTGACCCCGAACAAAAAAAACAAAGTTTGACCAATGCTGCAAGACACAACTAGAGGAAGCAGATAGCAGGTACAATGATATATAAATGACAATTAGAACAACTAATGGTTGAGGGGAGGGATATCCTGCCCCTTTCTATGTCTTTATGGTCTGGCTTGATAGCGCAGCTGCTGTCAGAAAATTATGTGCGAATCCCGAGAGAGGGGCTTTGGCTCCACCCACACATCATATTGTAATGGTACTAAAATTATTAGATAATTAAATAATGTATGGTGTTTGTTAGAAATGGGGTCTTTGTTTGACAGTCAGGTTACCCCCTGTTCAAGCAAGGACCCTCACTCTAGTCAGGGTAAAAGAGAATCACCCTCAGCTAACCCCTGCTTACCTCCTTGGTAGCTTGGCAGAGCAGTAGGCTTAACTTCAGAGTGCTAGGTGTAAAGTATTTGTACCAACACACACAGTAACTTAATTAAAACACTACAAAATGACACAACACCAGTTTAGAAAAATAGGAAATATTTATCTAAACAATACAAGACCAAAACAACAAAAATCCAACATACACAAGTCAAGTTATGAATTTTTAAAGATTAAACTCAAAAATAGCGCTTAAAAACAAAAATGCTTCGATGAAGTGTTAACACAGCATCGTGACGGAGTCGTTCCCAACAAGTCGACACCAGCGGCGCCGGACACGTAGTCGCGTAGACCCCCAAGTACAGTACCTTTCGTAAAGAGTGAAAACAAGCCGATGCGCGAAACGTTGAATCCGTACACTTTGAGCGGTGTCGGTCACGACGTGGTGCGGCGACTTCCACGGAGTCGCGAACTTCAGCGAGGCTGCAGCTGCGTCAGGCCTGCGAAGAGCGTTGCGTTCCAGAGAAGGTCACGGCGTCGGGTGTAGGTGGTGTCACCGGATTCAGCAGCGGCGGCGGTCCGAAGTCGTCCGAAGTCGATTTCCTTGGATTTCCACTAGCTTTCCTTTCAAGGGCCCAGGGACTGGATAGGGCACCACTTGTCAGAGCAGGAGTCTCTCCAGGTGCTGGCAGAGAGAAGTCTTTGCTGTCCCTGAGACTTCAAACAACAGGAGGCAAGCTCTAAATCAAGCCCTTGGAGATTTCTTCACAGGATGGAAGGCACACAAAGTCCAGTCTTTGCCCTCTTACTCTGCCAGAAGCAGCACTGCAGGTAAGCTCCACAAAGCACAGTCACAGGCAGGGCAGCACTTCTTCCTCAGCTATTCAGCTCTTCTCCAGGCAGAGGTTCCTCTTGGTTCCAGAAGTGTTTCTCAAGTCTGTGGTTTTGGGTGCCCTTCTTATACCCAATTTCTCCTTTGAAGTAGGCCTACTTCAAAGTAAAGTCTCTTCTGAGTGTAAAATCCTGCCAGGCCCCAGACACTCACCATGGGGGTCGGAGACTGCATTGTGTGAGGACAGGCACAGCCATTTCAGGTGTAAGTGACCACTCCTCCCCTCCCTCCTAGCACAGATGACTCATCAGGAAATGCAGACTACACCCCAGCTCCTTTTGTGTTACTGTCTAGTGTGAGGTGCAACCAGCCCAACTGTCAAACTGACCCAGACAGGGAATCCACAAACAGGCAGAGTCACAGAAATGGTATAACCAAGAAAATGCTCACTTTCTAAAAGTGGCATTTTCATACGCACAATCTTAAAATCAACTTTACTAAAGGATGTATTTTTAAATTGTGAGCTCAGAGACCCCAAACTCCACATGTCTATCCGCTCCGAAAGGGAATATACACTTTAATCAGATTTAAAGGTAGCCCCCACGTTAACCTATGAGAGGGACAGGCCTTGCAACAGTGAAAAAACGAATTTAGCAATATTTCACTGTCAGGACATATAAAACACATTACTATATGTCCTACCTTAACCATACACTGCACCCTGCCCTTGGGGCTACCTAGGGCCTACCTTAGGGGTGCCTTACATGTAAGAAAAGGGAAGGTTTAGGCCTGGCAAGTGGGAACACTTGCCAAGTCGAACTTACAGTGCACATTTACACACACAGACACTGCAGTGGCAGGTCTGAGACATAATTACAGGGTTACTTGTGTGGGTGGCACAACCAGTGCTGCAGGCCCACTAGTAACATTTGATTTACAGGCCCTGGGCACCTCTAGTGGACTTTACTAGGGACTTAACAGTAAAACAAATATGCCAATCATGGAGAACCAATTACATACACATTTTAAACAGGAGCACTTGCACTTTAGCACTGGTTAGCAGTGGTAAAGTGCCCAGAGTAATAAAAACAGCAAAATCAGAGTCCAGCACACATCAATAACCTGGGGAACAGAGGCAAAAAGTTAAAGGAGACCACGCCAAGGATGAAAAGTCTAACAGTGTTTTTATGTGGCAACAGCACAGATAGCAGGAGGGCTGTCATTAGTCTCCAGGCGCAAGAGTCACCTGATCTTTTAACCTACAACATTATTTACAATTCTTTGTTTCCACTCAAAAACATATCCATCTCGATGCTATTTACTTGTAAAGCATCACATTACCATACAACATTCCTTTAAAGACGGACTTATTGGAATTGTTGATGTTTGCTCTTGATTGTATTAGCTCTGTTAAACAGCTAAAGCTTTCTCCAACCAGAGGTAAAGATCGGACATGATCCCAAAACAATTTCATAGGCTGTACTGCATTGAGATGGACATCCGTTATGCAGAAAACTGAATGAATGTGTGTCTTGGTCCAGAACAGACAGTCTGACCCCGTGTCAAAAACATATGCACTGTACACTGAAAAAGCAAGGGTTGTCTCAATTCAAATTTAGTTGGCAGAGATATTAAAGCATATGAGCCCTCGCATTAACGCCAACCAAAGGCTAATAGATACAAAGTTACTGCAGCAATGTTGCTGCAGACGAATCATTTTCAGGATGGAAGCGGAGCAAATTTATCAAGAAATGTTTTACTTGTTTTCTCTTGAAATTGCAAAAATAAAAGTGTTAAAAAAAGAAAGGCTTCACTTTGATAGGTGAAAGAGTTAGGCGTTAATACTCGGTTTTGTTTGAACAGAATTGTCCTTCATTATAGGCAGAGAGAGTTAAGTGGAAATACATTTAGAATAATTAATAATGTTGATGATTTTAAAACGGTCTTCATTGTTTCCACTGCTGAAGGGCTCATTTCAAGTCAGTGGGAGAAGTATTTGAGGCATGGTTTGTTGAAGTTCGTTACACAGTTTTTACACACTTGGAATTACCGAGTGCCTTATTCACGGTCCTGGTATACTCTCTTGTTGGAACATCAGGCCTGGTTTAACCATATATGGTCCACCACACCCTCTAAAACAACGGACAAGCAATGCAGGTATCGGCACAGCCCTTATCCACTCAACACTTGCATCATTCATCACAGCCTCCCGTCAACCTCCGCCTCTCCTGCCCACAGCTCTGGATCCGCACAGAATCCCCAGGCACTTATATCTCCTCTTTAGCCCAGGTAGTAAATGGAATAGATATGGAGCCTGTTATTCAACTCAATGTGGAGATCCAGTTGTGGTTTGTGATCTGATTAAACTGGGTCTGCATTTTAGTCTATATACGAGGCTGAATAACTGAAATAGCTGGTTCAGGTGCGCAAATGCCACCCGGAATCAGAAATTCCGGTCCCCGGTGTCCCCGGTCCCAGATCCGCACCTAAATCCATGCTATTCGTATTGAGGTTCCTTATCTATTTCTGTAACCAGAAATATATGTTACTTTGGATATTACTTTGAGCTAGAGACAGCATGAATACCGTCATAGCATTTTCCACATTATTACTAAGTTACCCCAATTGCCACATAAACCACAATCATATGCATAATTTGCAGATTAAAAAATCCTCCTTCTGCTTCAAAAAGAGCAAAGGTTACTAAAAGAAACACAGCAAGTTAACTGCGAGTGGTCACCCTTCAGTTATTCATTACTTTACTCAAGTGTTAAACAGATACTGAGATGAGTCTGTATCCCAGACATTATTAATGTCTTCCTGTTGATGGATTGAAGATGGGCTTTTGTCTACATCATGAATAACATAATTACATATTTATCTGCATATAATTCAAACAGATTGGAAGGAATGATTCCTTTTCCGTCGTGAAAATGTTTTGTTTTATTATTCATGTTACAAAGTAGACGTCATTATCCAAGCACCAGTTATTTGAGGAGGCCATTGGAGTACTGAATTGTGATTGACAGTAATGGTCTGGAAAGCTCTTCTTAATGTAAGAAGGGCTTCTAGGGGCCTTTAGTGTTTGCAACTGAAGAACTGGCACCTTATAATGAACAGCTGTTCTGACTCAGACTTGAGATTAGCATCTTTGTTTTGTGTTTGCAGTGTGTAATGAGCAACATTTCATTCATAATGTATCAGAGCAGTACTTAATTTGTAAAAATATAAGCACCAGAGCCCAAGTTAATTTTCAGGAGTCCAGTGAAACTGGCACCGCCTACAGCTCCTACCATTGCTCCTGAAAGTCAGTGTCTGAAGTACCTTTCTAATTATCACACTCAAATAAGTGTGACATTTTGGACCATAACAGGTTACTCAAGCGATATGGATGTCCTGATAGCGCTAGTGCTACTAGTATTAAAGTATATTGAATGTTAAGTACTCTCATTGGATGTATCCAGCGTGCGAAGGGTAGACAGTGCCACCATGTGGTAGATCGTGATAAATAAGGCCAAGTGTTTAGAAATGAGTGGCGTTTCGAGCACTGGCTAACACGGTACAAATCTCCCTCTGACTTACTGCATGAACGTTAGAAGGAATAACTCTGAAACAGGAAGCAGTTCTTGCCTTTCTCTGCCTCTGAGCTTTACTATATGCAGCTCATGCAGTAACTTGGAGAAATTCCTTCTTATATGTACACTGCAAAGGCAAAAAACAGATGATAAGTGTAGTGAGGTACCCGGGAGTCTCATGCGTGACTTTTAACCTACTTAGCCTGTTCTGTATTATTCTATTTATTTTATTATTTATTTTAGGATGGCTTCATTTGTTTAGAGTGGGAACAATGTTTTGATTTTTGTCATCAGTGCCAATCTGTGAAGGCGTCACTATCAGTGTCAAAAGCAAGTGATGTATGTAGGTATTCACATCATGTCCCTTTCCGACTTACGTGTGACAGCAACATAATGTACTTTTGATGGGAATTGCTTACATAACTGTCGCCACAAGCCTGCCCCTTAGCTATTGTTTGGGAACATAACTGCATCAGGGGTCCTACAAGATCTGTATAAATTCATCTCACATAGACCAAGTTATCAGAGGGATTCTTACCAGATGCTTTCAATGCCATCTGGGCTGCACATGGCCTTATTGCGGACCCAGACTTCGTGTCACCACGGAGCCGGACCTAGTCCTCATTCCAAGGTGATGAGGGTTGGGCGGGTGCTTCTCATGGACATGGTACTGGCAAATTAGGTGTATCACACCTAGCTCTCGTTAGATTAGAGATTAGGTTCTTCATGCTAGGGATTTTACATTTCATGTTATTGTAAGATAGTGGGGGTTTTTGAATTCACGACTCTCATTTTTACAATCATGCTTCCTTTATTCTGCATTATCCTGATCATTGCAACTCATGCATTTTACCATAGATTGCAGCCTTTTCAATAAGTATATTGAAACATCTCCTGCATCTCCTTTATTTCCTGTGTGTGACTGAGAGTTATTGCCATAGTGAGAAAAGGGTAGTTTCGGTTCCACCATGACTCCCCTGAGATGTTGCATCCTAGAGTCCATGCGTAAGGCTGCCAGAAATAAAGTTTTACTGTTTGGGTTTTTGGTGAGGTACTGCTTGTGAGCCGGGAAGGTTAGGCCGACAGTTGTGACTTGTTGTAGGACTGGCTCAGTCACCTACAAACGAAAGTGCTGTCATCCTTAAACCAAGCAGTCTCCTCTAGGAGCGAAAGTTCAACTATGACATAGCACCACCAACAATGGTGTTTTGGCACTAATTTACGGATATCCTGAGTATCTCTGTCTCACACACAACAGGTACCCTAAGTATCATTATACATAGATGTCCGTGGTCCTGGTGATAATCCTCCTCAGCTGAACAGGGGTCACCTAACTGGGCTGTAGGTTGTTCGAGCTTGAACTCTTAAATGGACTTTCTCCCTATTTCTCTTTACCCATTAGCTGAACAGGGGTCACCTAACTGGGCTGTAGGTTGTTCGAGCTTGAACTCTTAAATGGACTTTCTCCCTATTTCTCTTTACCCATTATCCAACATGGCTAATGCCATAGATATTCCAGAAAATGTTAGACTTGCATTCACACTATATCTAACAGCACATGGCTTGAAAGATGAGGGCGGGGATGTTAAATTCATAGTGGAAGCCAATGAAGGTTACCATACAGAAACATTCTATTCCTGGGTCACCATTCCTGAAGAAGACCCTACAACATTCACATTTCACACATATGAAATGGCGAATGTACCACAACGGTACCAAGCTTACCAGTATCTTTAAATGGGGATTACATATCAAGAAAATCAGAACTGGTTTATTGGTGCTCTACCACATGTACTACAATCCATGAAATTAGGTCCCTTAAGTAATGATGGACCAACGTTGCCAATGTTTGCAACACATATACCACATTCAGGTGTATAAGTCATGCAGGCAGCTAATCTGCACAATCTTTATAATGAGCTAGTAACATTATGTAGACAACTTGCTCAGTTCATATTGCGAACTTTGAAAATTACATCAGCGTACCCAGCACCACCAACACCAGCTGGATACCAATTTGCGGTCACTGGGATTAACCCACAAACAGTACATTCTACCATGGGCAAGGTGCCCATGGGACAAGAGAAAATCCCGTAATAAATAGCTTAAAAAACGAATCAGCTTGAAGATGTGTTTCCCCATACGACACCACAGGAAAAACTGAATTCTCACAATATGCTTGCCATTCAGAATGGTTCCCCAGTGGACGACTGCACCACATGGGGTACAGTCTTCGCAGCAATGTACACTACCACGCATGGTACCCCAACACTTGCCAATTTGCAGGAAGTGTTAAAACAAATTTAAAATGAGCACAGGCCTGCTTCAGCCCTGGATTTGGGGATGAAACGAATGCCCAACTTCGACACAGTCTCCATAATAATACTTAGTAATATTAAAGGGGAAGCAGTAGCATTGGCTACACACCAGTGGCTTCGGGAGATTCCACAGTTGGAACAGGAGCGTCAGCTAAAGAGCATTATTTCCGACACCTATACTGGTATAGGGCTGGATAGTTTGTGAGTCAAGCCAAAACAACCTGAAATTCAGAATACTACCCCTAAGTACTATAATGAACAAGCACAAGAGGGTTCTAAAGAACGCTGGGATAAACACAAATGAATGAATGACAGACAAAGTCAGACAGTAGACTCTCCACATCCAGCGAGCTCCGAAAGGAGACATAACTCAGAACTAGAGACAATATCAAGGCACCTGACAGATATTCTGATTCACATCCTTCACGTTCCTTTCAGGACACACTGGATACATGTAGTGAGAGAGTGGGCCAGTCAGAGCAATGTCCTGACTACATGAAACAGAAGAAAGACTTACAGCGGTCTTCAGACACGAAAGAAGACAAATCCCCACAACAAAAGCCACAATTTAACAAGAAAAAGGTGGCAGCAATTTCAATTAAACATGCCAACAAACTTGAGAACGTTGCTGAAGAATAAGACGTGGGCAGTGACCCTGCTGGACAGTGCAGCAGATGTCATGATATGCCAACAGAGTCTGAATGATCATCTGGATGCAACAGCAACTAACAACTTCCTTGAAGTCGAGACTGTGTACGGGCAATATTAGTGTAATTTTTTGGTATTAACTTGATTGTGATATCCTATTGGCAGAAAGAGGCTGGCCACCCGAACATATCCATAAGCTCCCACATGGAGAAGATGTCATTTTGCCTTCTTTGTCAGATCTTGTTCCGGAAGCGTAAAACAAGCATATGCTGTTGACTGGGCTATGGTGCAGGCACCCGCTCCATCGCAACCACGTAGGGTGGGATAGAGATTCCTCTACCGTGTAATACCAATTAGATCTACACCCCAGCTTCAGCCCCAATATCCTGTTAAACACGAGGCTAAAGCTCCAGTGAGGGAGATCCTCACTCATCTCAAGTACCAGGGTGTAATTGAGCCCGTGTCTCTGCAATGTACAACCCGTTATCCCCCGTTACTAAACCCGACTATTCATCTAGAATACTCTTAGACTACAGACACTTAAACAGGCACACATGCACACATACAATGCAAATTTCACACATCACTGCACTAATTAACAACATAGTGCATAAAAAACACAAAACAGCATTGGATATTTCCAACGTTTTCTTCTGCCAGAACTTAGTACATGAAAGTCAGGACTTGAGAGCATTCTCATTTAGTTCACAAAAACTCTTCTGACATTTGCCCCAAGGTTATGAGAACAGCCCAGGGTTGTTTTCAGCCTGTGTACCATCAATATTGCATGAGATTGATCCCATGGTGTTATACTATTGGGATGATATCTATCTCCCAGATGACGACCTCAACATTCATCTTGCCAAGGTCAATTGGATCATTCTAGGATTTGCAGCCCTTGGCTACAAATTCAGTTTTAGAAAATTCAAGGTAGCCTTTCTTAGTGTATTGTTCCTGGGAGATGAGCTATCAAATGAGAGTACGAGCTTGGCTCCGTGGTTTTTGGAAACATTTGCTCAATCCCAACTACCAAACACTATCAAGAAACTGCAGTCTTTACTTGGTTTCTTTATCTTTGGCGTGAGCTAACATTCCTGATTATGCACAACGCATAAAACCACTCTGATTTAATTCGCGCAGATTTCTAAAGCAGACACTGGACAGTTGAAGACACGCGCATCATTAGAGGATTGCAGCAAGACATGCTAGAAGCAAAACACTTACACACAAGTGACAACAAAATACATTTGGTCATCAGAATAATTGCTGGTGCCATTGGGTTCACTTATGTCACCTTTAATAAGGGTGACACAGTGCCTATTGCATATAAATCACATTTATACTCCAACTTGCACCCACAGAAAAAAAATCTTACTTCTGTACAGATGGCTGTCATCAAGGAGCGGCCACTTGCCCAAGGGAAACACATTATTGTCGGTACCCTGGTGCCGGCTTTAGAGGCTGTCACCAAAGCAAATGTCCCTAACGCTAAAGCATTACATCCACACTTGATTCAATGGGCAAACTCCCTCACTGCCACTGATGTTGATTACATCTTTGACCCAGAACTTCAAACACAAGAATTTCTCCACTACGATCAGGAATAGCCCGAACCTCTTAACATCTTGCAACTTGACAGATACCAAATTGTCTTTTAAACTGATGGTTCAGCACAACAATGAGTACCTAACCACTTGCGTAGCTGTGAGTGGAATGAGGAATGATGGTGTATTCCACCCTCAGAATACCTACATGCAGACCATGGGGGACTCCACAGCACAACTGGCTGAGGTTAAAGCGCTCATCTTGACACTGGAACATACAAATCCAGGACATCTCATGTTGATTGTGTGTGATTTGTACTACTGTGTTCAGTCCTACAATGATTAGCTTAATCATTGGCAGTTGAACTGGTTCAAAGACTCAAAGGGGAACACCATAAAACATAGAACTTTTTGAGGGAGGGTGGCTGATCTTAAGAATAAGCTACCAGATGCTCATGTAGTACACACATGGGGCCACCGACATGTAGGAGTATACTTGCTATTGGAAAAACCTTGGATGATGGCGCTGCCAAATCCGCAATAGCTATGGCTTCTGTTGCTGCTGTAACTTGTTTCACATGAGATTGGATAACAAAATTCTGGCTGCCGTGAAAGCTTCGGCTGAAGGCAAGCCTCTCCCAAAAGCACTCCCTACAAAGTATTCTTACCACATCAGTGCACAGAATGTTGCCTTTGCAACAATTCCTGGGGTTGGAGATTGAATGATCCCCAACCAAGACCAGAGATTAGATCTCATCAAAGCAGCGCATGAGTGTGTTGCATCTGCTCATGCTGGTGTCGGTGCCACAATAGCCCTCTTACAGAAACACTTCTGGTGGCCTGGTCTACACAAGCAGACCAAGCAATATGCCCTTTGCTGTGATATTTGCCAGCAAATAAAGGGCTCAAACATCAAACACCCACACAGACAGACATCTTAGTGTCCAACAGGCCACTACAATGGGTGTACCTGGACTATTGTGGTCACTTACAACTTGATGGTGCTCACAAATGCATCTTAGTCACTGTAGATTCTTGTTCTAGATTCCTGTGGGTATGGCCACAGCAGACGGCTGATGCTCAAACTGTTTTAAAAGACTTGCTGGTCTTTATCAGTACATATGCGGTTGCTGCATTCTATTCGAACCAAGGACCTGCCTTTGCCTCTAAGGCATTCAGGGACACCATGAGGATGATAGGTGTTGAACTCCATTAGTCCTCACCCTACCATTCCGAGGGTAATTGGTTGAGAAGTGGAGGAAACGAGATCTAAAGCAGTCCTTAATAGCTAGAGTATTAGGTTCAGTCCACAGTAGCTGCATCACCTATATGGGGTCCAGAGCACTGAATAATCTGCTAAGACGGTCCTTGGGAGGACGTACTCCTTACGAGGTCCTCTTTGTATGTCTTAGATCTAGATGGCCCTGGTATGGTGGCAGCAGGCACACCTTTTGATATTAATGAACGTCTTACTGTCTTACAGAAGCTTCATCAATTTTGTGATGATAATTCATACGCCAGTGCTGCCACCTTAGGAATAAGGGATTTACCAACAACTTCTACAGGTTAGATTCCTAAAGTCGGGGAAATGGGTAGTGAGAAGATTGCTGTGAAGAAGGAATTCAGTCCATTTTACAGAGCTCTGGTTCCTGTCCTGGGATTACAAGGCACCAGAACTATCATCCTACCACCACTGCCAGGTTCCAAAGGGGACACATTCGCCTCCATCTACACCATCAAATTGCACCATGAGGCCGATCCTGCACAGTAGAACCAGAGGTCCCTTGGGTTTTTCCCGGTCCCCTCGCACTACCCAACAGGATTTACCTCTTCAAAGAAGAAACAACAACACTTCTGAATATACCAGCATGTACAGCAATGCTACCAATGCCACGTCGAGCATTGGAAGGGCGGAGAATGAGCTTCTGCTGATTCCTGTAACCACTTCACCGACAAGACCTGTCCAAGATGTGGCTGTCTCCTACTCCAATTCAACACAAACAGACGACACAGTCTACTGTGAGTCTCCACACAAAGTGGATCCATCCATCAGTAGTGCACCGGCTCCTGTGTTTGCAGAGAGTGCTTCTGGTTACTTCATCGATCTAGATGACTTTTCTTCAACTTCATCTGCACCTGCAAATGAAACTGTTACAAATACATGTAAGCTGTACATATGGATTAAAGATAACTATTTAGTTTATCCATAGTATTATCTGTGGCTATTTATGACACTGCTTGCCTTTCCGTTATGGATTGGTTTTGTGACTTTCTTTTAAGTGATGTCATTATCTTCCTGAACGCTCTTCTTTTGTGCCAGTGAAAGAAGTTCTAACACCATAACATTCCTCACATAAGGTCCAATGAGACTTGTCCCTTGTGAAAATTTCAGCAGTACCAATTCCATATGGGATTGTTTGGAATAAAGTTCCTTTTGATATTTACTGGCCTACTAAGGGTGCTCAAATTCCATATGTATTTAAAGTTTCAATGACTAATGTAATTACACCTGATGGTGTTTCTTATGACTGTGATGTTCAACAGTTGATTCAATGCTTTCTGAGCTGCAGGATTATAATGTATTTGAAAGTGATGATGTGTACATTAACATAGCAAATTATGGGAAATTGTTCTGTTACAACGATTGGGGGCATTACTATCTGCACTGAGCAACTAGACATAGATCAGTATTTAACTACACACAGTGGAAACACGGTTCAACTCCACCTGTGGGGAGACCCAAAACATATATAGACAAATTTGCATACTTTTCTGGGCATGAAACTATAAATGCAGAGTCATATTATTTCCAACTACCACTTTACAAGATGCAAAAAATTATGCTACCTGACACCAAATTAATCTAGTCAGAATCTTTTTTTTTTCCAACTGGATGTAGAAAGCTATGAATACAGGAGGAGCACTATCAATATGAAAAGTGTATAGGGGAACACCAGATTGGCAAATTCATGCCTTATTCCTGTCCAAATGATTTTTTTGAATGATATAGTTCAACAAGCATCCTGCCTGGGGTTAGCAAAATAAAGGAAAAGAATGCACCCAGTATCCTCACACCAGCCAAATTTAACAATTGGCAAGCATTCCTAAATGTCACAGAGGAACGACTGAAGGCTTGGGTTCAAGATGGTACCTATAATTCCACACTTTCAAGTCCCGGAGGATGGTTATAGTGGTCAATAGACACAAATGGGTGTCAGGCACATTTTGTGAATTCCTCAGGGGGTTTCAAGATTAGTCGGCCGGACCCTCGCTTTGTTTCAGGTAAACACTTGGGTATAGTTACACATACAGTGTGGGTAAACTGTGACAACAATGTTTACACACCAACACCTTAGCAGCAGTTAAAGAGCATCTTAGCCTCCTATCAGAAGATGTATACTTGCAAGATTTCTTGCTAGGTCCAAGAAAGCCACGCTCTAAACAATTCCTGTATGCCGTATACAATGAAATATGTAAGCTTTCTCAAATGGAAGCAGCTGCATGTTTAAGGCAGATAGATAAGGAAAATATGTAAAAGGCATTAGCTGTTGTCGATAATAGCATGAATACTCTGTCTAACAGAATATTCACACTTTACAACTTTGGTGGTCTTTTGGCAAGACCGCCGCAGTGGCGGCCACCAAAACACCACCATGTTGGCAGCAATCCGATCACTGTATTAAGAGTCACAGTTTGTAGAAGGCCAAAAAACAGCAACATTCCCTAAACCACCCGGACAGTGGAGGACAGAAAAGAGGCGGTCCCACCACCAGCACCACCAGCCCGACAAAATTCCTCCCATCATATTACGATCCACAAATCACAACAGCGGTTCTTCCATGGTGGAAAATCATTTGCGCTGTGAACTGTGGCTGTGCAAATCCCTTCTGTCAGAACACCACAATAGATAGTTTGAATACCTCACACCTAATACACATCCACACACCAACTCACTGCACTATATAACATATCCCTACACAACCCACAATCCTTTGCAATCAAAATGCCACACACAGCCAAAGAAAACCAACAACCCAGAGAGTCAAAATTAGTGTGGATAGGCACCCATTTGCACTTCACGATGCACACATCACACACCTGCACAACACGAAAAACACAAATATTAGTACCACGCACAATCTGCAACACCCATCATGCATTCACATCACAGCACCTACACTTCGCTATTTACCTAACACTACACCCTTTCGCTTTGAACACAACCACACTGTCTACACAACCCTTACCATGCTCCCACATATCTGGGGGAATGGAGGCTGGTAAGTACCAACATCCATGTCACACAATTGGCTTGTCCTGCATGCTCCCTCACCACCCATACCCACCCCAAATTACATTTCACCCACTACACCTCTCACCTAATACACCTCCCTGGCATGCCACATGTCCACTAAACACATCTGACCCCACAAATCTTGGAAATGGCATGTTAGGCATTGGCTAACCATAGCAGTGCAACTTCCAGAATGCTAAATCTCAACATTGCCAACACCAGGACAATGCGCCAAATAAACTTGTCATGCATGTCAAAGCAATATCCCATCAAACTCATTTTGATTGTACTAGTGTGGAACAGTGCAAGGAAAGGCAGCACTGCAATGGCTAATGCATGCTAACATCCCATCCAAAACACAGCTATAGATGAGTGCCCATATATAATGGCCACAGATCAAAGATCGCAAGCTAGAAACATAGTAACATGGTTTGGAAAGTCAGATAGCTGACGGGATGCACATGCAGTGCATCCAGATACAGGTAAATGTCCATTGTAAACTCATATAATGTGTTCCTACAAGGACACCAATGTGCATTCTAAGCTCTCATTTGTGCCAGATATCATGCCAGACAGGTCACTAGGTAACAGAGGTGAATAGCCATGTTAAATATCTGACAATATGTGAGAAAGTAGCCTCTTTCTAGCATGGTTACCCCCACATTTGGCCTGTTTATGAGTGTGTCAGTGTGTTTTTGCTGTGTCACTGGGATCCTGCTAGCCAGGACCCTAGTGCTCGTGGATAAAAACCTATATGTCAGTGTGTTTTGCCTGTCTCACTGGGATCCTGCTAACCAGGACCCCAGTGCTCATAGTTTGTGGGCTAATGTGTATGCCTGTGTAGTGCCTAACCATGTCACTGAGGCTAATCTAACCAGAACCTCAGTGCTTATGCTCTCTCTGCTTTTAAATTTGTCACTGTAGGTCAGTGACTTCAGTTACCAATTTCACTTGGCATACTGGACCCCCCCTTATAAGTCCCTATTATATAGTACCTACGTACCCAGGGCATTGGGGTTCCAGGAGATCCATATGGGCTGCAGCATTTTATTGTCACCCATAGGGAGCTCAGACAAACCCTTACACAGGACTGCCACTGCAGCCTGCGTGAAATAGTGCACACACTATTTCACAGCCATTTTCACTGCACTTAAGTAACTTATAAGTCACCTATATGTCTAACCTTCACTTGCTCAAGGTTAGGTATAAATTTACTAAGTGTGAGGGCACCCTTGCACTAGCAAAGGTGCCCCCACATAGTTCAGGGCCATTTCCCCGGACTTTGTGAGTGTGGGAGTGCCATTACACGTGTTCACTACATATAGGTCAATACCTATATGTGGCTCCAAAATGGTAACTCCGAATATGGCCATGTAACATGTCTAAGATCATGGAATTGTCCCCCCATTCCAAATCTGGTATTGGGGAGCCAATTCCATGCATCAAGGGGGCTCCACCATGGACCTCCGGCAGCTACAGCTGCTGCCACCTCACAGACAGGGTTCTGCCATCCTGGGGTCTGGGCAGCCCAGTCCCAGGAAGGCAGAACAAAGCATTTCCTCTGAGAGCAGGGTGTTACACCCGCTCCCTTTGGAAACAGGTTTCGGGAGCGCCGCCGGAGGGTAGGTCTAACAACATGGACCGGATGCTCTGTTTATAATAACAGCATCTGTCCATGGCATGTGCTGTCCCAAGGAGCTACATTTCCTAATTGGGGACTGGCAACCAACACTGTTGAGTTTTGACCAGACAAACAGTTAACGTAAGTAAGTGACTGTTTTTGAGTGTATTAACTAGGATAACCATATTATCAAAATAATTTTCTTTGGTGATAGGAGAAGTAATTTTGGTCCTGATGAAGCGTCAAAGGATCCGGCTGGACCACTAGACGCGAAACATGTTGACCCCTTCTTAGAGGTGCTTAAAACTTTTTTTGATCCCTTATGTATCTCTTGTTGAAAGTGATTGAGCATGACTTCTCAATTTTCACTTTCGGTCTATTTTTAACCTTGGCCTACACCTTACTTTAGCTGATTAAATTTGTGTTGCCGTTGTAGGTGCTGAGTCAATTTTATTAGCTTTTTTCTCTCCTATTATTGTCTGCCATTGGGCATTGTTCACCATATCTAATTACGACAGCCACACAAAAGAACTCCGGCAAAGAGCCCCCTTTCGGGGAGCCCGTCAGATATTGCAGTGCTGCTCTGACGAGGAGCACCCCCGATGATGAAGCATGACACCCATTCGGGTGTGTGAGGGCTCTTGCTCCTGAGAGCTATGTCTCCCTGCTTTTTGTTCTGGAACAGTGTACTCTTTGGTTTCTGCAGACCAAAGAAATCACCCGTGGAGTGATGGAGTCATTCCCCTGCTCCAAGCAAGCACCTTCCAAGCTGACGACCGGTACCCCGGGACTCCTCTCACAGTGACAAGTGTGCTTTTAAGGACACAGAGGGTGGACATCATTGACATAGACTGTCCTGAGGTCCTGCTTACGCAATATGGAGGAGGTGAGACCTTGGCTTCCCCAAGAGCGACGGTACCCCTATGTACTGCATCTTCTTTGTCTCCTGGGGCCTCTGTGCACTCTTTGCAAAACTCCTTCATAATCAGCCTGGCCCAGGTCCCCAGCACTCCATTCTATGATGCTCTACTCGATGAGTTGTTCTCCGGCGGCGTGGGACCTTCTTTTGTTGTGTTGCATCAACTGCGTTTTGCACCCAGATCCTGTGACTCCTGGGGGTACTGGCTGGCATCCTGAGGGGTCTTTAAAGTGCTGAGAGCCCCCTCTTCCTCCTCACACAGAGGTGAGGCCCCCAGGTCCCTCCGGGGTCCATTCAGCGCCATTTTGATGCAAAACACACTTTTGTCGTAGCCAAGGCTTGTTGGCGACTTCCATCACGAAATCTCATCTGCAACGATTTTCACGCCGTGGGACATCTTTTGCATTATGCAGGAACCCACTGACATCATCCTAGGGTGCATGTCTGCATTCTCCAACTAACCAGGGACTCGTCTTTTGCACCCTCTTCTGGGTTGGCAGGGGCTCCTGTCCTTCCTGGAACTTCTTTCGACTTTTGGAGTTGGTCCCCTTCCTTTGCAGGTCTTCAGGTCCAACATTCCAGCAGTTGTTCTTTGCAGACTTGGTTGGCTGCTGCGAAATCTCAAAAACGAGGTGTAGCACGTCTTAAGGAAACTTGCAGTACTTTACCCCTGCTTTTCAGGGCTCTGGGGTGGGGTAATTTACTTACCTTTACTGTATTATTACTCTCCCAGCGATTCTGCACACATTACACTTGTCTAGGGGAGAATTTATGATTCACATTCCACTTTCTTAGTATATGGTTTATGTTGCCCCTAGACCTATTTTTTCCCATTACATTCTATAGGATTTCCTACTGTTTGATTTGTTCTATGACTATTTACTTGTCTAATTTTGGTGTCTAGTGTATATATTGTGTGTAATACTTACCTCCAGAAGGAGTATTGTCTCTAAGATATTTTTGGTACTGTGTCACCCAAATAAATACCTTTATTTTTGGTAACACTGAGTATTGTCTTTACTTGTGTATAAGTACCGTGTAACTATCAGTGGTATTGCATGAGCTTTGCATGTCTCCTAGTTCAGCCAAAGCTGCTCTGCTATAGCTACCTCTATCAGCCTAAGCTGCTAGTACACTACTACGTCACCAATAAGGGAAAACTGGACCTGGTATAAGGTGTAAGTACCTAAGGTACCCACTACAAACCAGGCCAGCCTCCTACACAATACCATATATCATCAGCTGAACAATCACTACTAACATGGTTTACTAGCATAAAACATGGTGTATGGGACTGAAGTTACAGAGTTTCATGTTGTATCCAAGTTACTTAGTGCATCAGCTGTCATTGTCATTGCTGGGGATCATGTCAAGGCACTGTCTGCAACTCACACAACTGCTACAATTCCCCCATTGCAACCTGATCTCTGTGTTCCACTCCCTCCACAAGTAACCTTGCCATTGTCAGCATGGAGAGGATACCAGAGACTGTCACTCCCCTCTGGATGAAGGCCCCATTGAGGACAAAGCCCCTGGATGTCTGGACACTGACAAAGCACCTGGGCATCTGGGACACCTGGCCAATCAACAACTATCAGCCTCACCCTGCCCACAGCAATTCCACCCAGACCTGTAGCATCTACATCACAGGCAACCATTCACCCCTAACCTGTGACCCAAGGACTGTGTCAACCTCTGAGTGCCCCACAGTACAGGTACCTGAGTCTCACCCTGCCACCCCTGATAATGATGGACCTGCCACCACTGGGAGTGGGCACACTGTGACAGGGAGCACAGACATGTAAGGGCAGGGTGTGTGAGGGGGATGCTGTTGGCCAGAGGATATGGTCTCAAAGGGACACTACTGACCAGGTTACCATATCCCAAGTCTTGTGAGTACCTACCAAAGTTCCCTTATCATGATGGGCCTAGTTATCGCCATGTTGGGGGAAATCCAAAAGCTGCAGAGGGACAATCACCAGGAAGTCATGCAGCAGTGGCAGGCGCAAAATGCCTACTTGGCGTCCATTGCAGGGGTGCTGAGAGACTTGAATAACACACTGTTATTCTGGCCCCTTCTACTAGCAATGATACATCAGGCCTTTCTACATCTGCGACTGCTAGTGGAATGGAGGCCCTGCCAGGGGAAAGTCTGGTCTCAGTCAATACACCCTCTGTAGCTGAAGAACCCCCCTTACAAACATGGACGTCCATCCAGACATCCTGCAGGAGCAAATGCCAAGACCAAACCCACTGCCAGGAAGTAAACCTCCACTGAATGGTTCCCCTTGTGTGCCACAGATACACCCTGTTAACTAACCAGTGACCAATCTCCATTTTATTTTCCTATGATGTAAGGACACTGGACCTATGTTCCCAAATGGTGTAGCAGCTACCCCAATAATGTCATCCACCATGACTAAACCTATCACCTTTTTTTGCATCAGTGTAACGTTCTTAGTCACATGTGTGTTTTGTTTCTCCACAATAAATCATACATAAACACAGGTCCCGTGTATGTCTCATTTATCAATCATGTACAATAGTCATGAATGCCAATATTAGTCTGATCATGTCCCACTGTATTGTGCACCCATTGTTATGGACCCAGTATGTGGACTCCATCAGCAGGAGACTCATTACAATAGGAATGTAACTGGACAGATACCAAATAAGTTGTAAACTACAACTACACACAATCAGTGACAGATATGTTAACAGCACAAAGAACATGACTGACAATAGCATCATGATGTCTGCTAAGGTGTAACACAATGCTACACTACACGATACAGAAGATAGGGACATGTCACCCTACCAACAAGGCTGGAGCCACACAGATTAGTACTTTGAATCACCTTGCAAAGCCTTGGCACATACCCATACCATAGCTTCCAAATATACATATCCCATGGTACAGACAGAGGTCAGTACTGATCTACCCATAACTGGAAACCTTCACTTACTTTGGCCATACACCTCTAGGTTTGTCACTTACCTCTTTCAGTCCACAGTGACATGCACATTGGTCTGCAAAGTAGGAACACATTGACAGCTAGATTCAAGTTAGAAGACATTCAACTGTTACCATTGTGCATGGAAAGGCTATGGTTCCATATTTACAAATGAGCCAGACACATATTTAGACACAAAGGACAGCAGTAGAGAACCTTATGTAACTACAGGTGACCTTGACGGGAAAATACTTTACCACCCCAGTGTCCTGACAGTCTAAAAATGTCAGTCACACTCCCCATAATCAACACTCATAGTACCTGGTATGAGCCATTTCCACTTCTCATGGCTGTCTGCAGTTCCTACCTGCTTCTGACACTGTCTGTTGGTTGCCAAGGTTGATCAGCCAAACAGGATCTAGGGAAATCCGTGTTTGTGAGAGAAGATGGATGGGACATAGCAGTATGTACTCCTCAGTTCAGGGAAGTCATGTTCAGAAGTATAACTTTGCATCTGCTGTAACCATACATTGTAATGGAGACCACTTGTTTTGTACACAATACAATTTACAGATTGTAAGCACAACTCAACCATAGGCACTGAAGCTATCTACAACCCCACAGATAATGCTATGAAGGAGGTGACATGCTACCCTTCTATTTCAGGCTGCAAATTTGACCCACTCCATTACGTCTACTTCACATACCTTTTAGTCAGTTGAAGTACTGATTGATGAGATCTGCCCTAGTGTCCTGTAACATATTCCTCTGGCTCTTCATCAATTCTGCATTACAACCCACAGGTACTGCTGGCTCCCCTCATCTGGTATGAATGGTGTCTGTCGTCTCAAGGCAAGGCAACTATTATTTGACATATCTTGTTGGGTGAGTAGAGAAGGGCTCCTCCTGATCTGTCCAAGCACCTAAATCTTGCCTTAAGGAGCCCAAAAGTCCGCTCAGCTACAAGCCTTGTCCTCCCGTGGCCTCATTGTAGAGACTTCCCCTGGTGTGGCTAGGTACCTCACTGTTGTCAACAACCAAGGATGGTTTGGATTGTCAGAGTCACCTGTGAACAAATTGGTAGAACAACACACACATATATGTGGGACATGCTACATTGTGATGGCAGGGTGCATACATTGCAAACACACATTTCAATTGTAACTTACCAACCAGCCAGGTCCTCTCTGTGTGGAGTCGTGTCATCAGCAGTGGGACATTGTTGTTCTGCATGATCAAGGAATCATGGACTGATCCAGGGTACCTGGCACTGTCTTGTGAAATGTACCAGTCTGCCAGACACACCACTCAAACGTTGACTGATTGGTAGTTTTTCCTTTTCCTCTACACCTGTTCATTGGCACTGGGGGGAACCAAGGCTTCATGGGTGCCATCTATGGCTCCAACCACCCTTGGAATGTGTCCCATAGCATAAAACTCTGCCTTCACATAGGCCAAATTCCCACACTGGGGAAACCTGATGTAGCTGTCTAGGTTTTTCAACAACGCACACAGTACACCCCTCAACATCATACTAAACATGGACTGAGACATACCTGCATTAAGGGCCACTGTATTCTAAAAGGACGCAGTGGCCAGTAAGTGCAGCACTCAAGAGACTTGAACAATGGGAGGTATGCTATAGGGATTGTGAGCCGCAGGCATCAGATTTTGCTCCAATTGATCACAACGATACATGATAGTATGATGATTCAACTGGTAGGTCTGGATACAGTGTCTCTCCTCCAAGGTGTGCAGGTCAACTAGTGGACGGTGCACTGATGGTTGTCGCCCTCTCCTCATTGCATGAAAATTATGTGAAGAAAATAAAGTATAGTATGTGACACGCAGCATGCAGACATCTTGTAATGTCACTAACACAACTAACACATATCTGCTGTTGAGGTGGGTTACAAACTTAGATAACTACATTTCAGCACATATATATTAACCCAATGACACCCTCTTTGGGGCACATTCCTCTACTTGAATATTGAACTACACATACAGATTAATCCGTTACTGTACATGATTGTCGCTCCAAGTGATATGACATGTTTTACACTGATTGTTGCACATCATCTGCATTTTCTAGAAGCCATGTGAACATCTGGGTTGGTGTACATTGCTAACACCACATTTCTTCCTTTAATACAGTATTTACTGCTCAGATGCACATATTGACAACTAAACATAAAGGCAGTACTTACAGTTGTACTGCACAATATGGGGTATAGTGAATGACGCAGATGATAAAACTCTTCCATAAATGTAATGTCCTTAAAATGTCAGCCGCCTTACCTACTGTACTAGATACTTGGAAGTGACCTAAGTCCGCCGGCAGAAGTCTCAACCGTGGTGGACGTTACCATTGGAAGACATTGCTCCCTTTAGCAGACTTGGGCCAATGGTGATGTCTGTCGGCGGTGACGGTCCTGTACGTGGTGGACGTCACCACCATCTTCTGCAGTATTGCTCACTTGACTCCTGACACTGCTGCCAGCAAGACCTCCACCACCTGAACTGCTCTGAACTGCCTCTGGGAGAAATCATGCCATATCCTGCAGGTGATAGGGCTCCAGCCTTCACCCCTGAGGAGCTGGAGAAGCTCATGGAGAATGGAAATGTTTGCCTACTTGCTGTCACTGGTGTGTACTGTCCACTACTATGCAGGTCAACGCCTTCAGAAGAAGGTAATTTGACGTGCCATCGCCAAGCAAGTGTGGAACCTGTCGGTCCACAGCCGGTGGAGCACCCACTATAGGAAGAGGTGGGAAGACCTGAGACGGTGGGCCTGGAAGACCACAGAGGCCCAGCTGGTGATGTCCTCCCATCAAGGGAGGTGTGCCTGTCCGATCTTGACCTCCCCAATGATCTACATTATGCCGGTGGCCTACCCTGAGGTGGATGGGGCGTTTGAAGACAGCACAGCAGCCGCAAGAGATTAAGTAATGACAGAACCTATGTACTTGCCTCTGATAGTTTACTGTATGATGTCTGAGCTTTGTAACTGTGACTATGTGGTATGTGCTACATGTATGATGACTACTAGGAAGCCATGGTACTACAGTTGCCACCATACAAACACAAATGTGGTCATTGTATTGTGCAAGTGAACATGTCAATCAGCTTTGTCTACCAAATAGTATGTCTATGCCACATACAGTGTACTCATCTGAGGTTTTTGGCATTGTGTAAGTTGTGTACAGAAAGATCAGATAGCCATATAAATGGAAAGCAACATGCTCTGTCCTATGTGAAGTGAGATGAGTTTACTTTCATAGAACATATGTTTTGGTGGTGGACTGAGCAGGTGTTAGGTACAAGTAGGTATGTTATTGTGTTATCAGTCAACTGCATTTCCTTAGACTGATTTGATGATGGACAGTGATGATGTGTATGGGGATAGATATTTGATAAAGCCAATCCATCTTGTGCAGAAAGCTTTTAAGTTGCAGCTGATTTGATTGGATGGCGAAGTAGTGGTCAGATGGTTGGCTTATGTACTGGGTGAAACTGTTGTCATGTGAGAAAATTGGAAGTATCTTGTTGTGACATGATGTTGACTGTGAATGGTTTCTGACCTGGGCTTTATTAGCAAGAGGACCCAGTGGCCAGGGGGCAAGGGGAGTGCTGCAGGGGAGACAGGATCCAGTTCTTTATCAAAAAATACTCCTCCAGTTGACAGAGGGTGGGCGTCTCCTTTGCCACAGGCACCTCTGCCCTGCCCCTGTCAGCCCTGCTGCCTTCAGGGAAGAGGCCATTGACCTCCTGAGGTACATCTCTGTGGGTCATTTGACCATCATGAATGCAATCCAGGGACTGGCAACTCAAGTCCAACAGAGTAATGCGTTCCTGGAGGGCATTCACAGTGCACTGGCTGGCCAACAGAGATCATTTCAGGCTCTGGCCTCTACACTGACAGCAGCCTTTGTCTTACGTCCCAGTCCATCTTCCTCTTCCCAATCCCAAACCCCTCTTCCCCAACCCAGCCAAAGAACACTGACAGACAAGTATGCATCCACATCAACATCCACGAGTAGCTCAGTAAAACACAAGCACCACAAGACACACCAGCGGCATGCACACATGCAACATACACCTCCACACACATCAACAGTTCCCACCTGCCCAGACACCCCCAGCATCACATACACAACACCTGACACACCTGCAAACACCACACCAACATTCACAAATCCTGCCACTACATCTATCTCACCCACAGATAGCACTACAGCAGACCTGCATACACCCACCCCAATCACCAGACCCACAAACACCACAACCACGGGCACTCCTACATGCAGCACATCCACCATACCTGCAGTCACCACCCCAATAGACAGTCATCCACCCACCATGGCAGCCCCTAGCACCTCCACCCCCTCAGTCCCATACACATAAACACCCTCACTCACCCACCGAAAAGACAGCCACCATCCACAAGCATACCTCCCACATACAGGCACCCATGACGAGTACACCAACACATCAGACAGCCACTCCCCTCACCCTCCACTCTCAAACCCACTTCTGATAACTGTCCCTGTATGTCTAAGAAAGTGTTCCTCTCATGTTTTGAACTTTTCCCTATTCCTCTTCCCCCCTGTGAGACCCCTAAATGCTCTGTTTCCCTCCCCAGGCCTGTCCCTTCCACATCACATCCAACGCCTCCCCTAGCCCCCCAGCAAGCACTCCTTCCTCTCCACCACCAGGAAGTCTACCTCTCCCAAAATAACCCAACCCTCCCCTAAGCCTAGAACTAACCCCCCCTTCCAAGCCTAATCCCAAAGGACCCCCTCCAAATCCTAAGCCCAAATCCTCTCCTCTGCCCTCCCCAAAACCCTGATGTGCTTACTTGCCCCCTTGATGGCCCTTCCTCCGGAGGTTACATGGCAGTCAGGAGTCAAGTTATGGGCACCAAGATGTGCATAAAGTGCATGTTGCACTTATCATATTTGGACTGGCCTATGAGCTTGGACTTTTTAAAATATTTATACTATTTATATTACATATTCGGACCAATCAGTTTCTGGTTTCTACGTTACATATTTGTCTGGATTTCTTTGCTTGGGGCATTTTAGAAAATGGCTGACATTGTTCGTGTGTGACTATTTGTGTGTAAGTGGTGCTTGTGCTACTTGTTTTATCTGGGCAGCATGTGAGGTTGTGTGCAGTGCATTTTTTCCCCAGGGATGGGTGTGTGTTGTGTGATGGACATGTGTATGTTGGGGACATATTTTCCTCATGGTATTAAGTGGTGTTAGTGTTGAAATGTGTTTGTTAAAGTATTGTGTGCATTCGTGTGGTTTGACTGTGTATATATGTGTGTGTGGTAAATGGTATGTCAGATACGTTGTGATGTGTGCTTTGCTGGGTATTGACTGCTGCATTGTATGGTTATGTTATAGTGTGTGCTCGTTCCCTGATGGTGGTACGTTGTGTTGTATGTATGATTTGTCAATGGGTAGTGTGTATTGTGAGTGCTTGGCAATGCTTTGATGGGTTTGCAGTTGTGGTGTTGTACTGTCATTTGGTGGTGTTGTGTGTGACTGTGCCAGTGCTGTGTTTCTGGAATTAGGGGTGTGTTTTTGACATGTGTGTGTGTATGAATACCACAGTGTGTGCACTATGTATGTGTAGATTTGTAAGTAGCTGTCTGGGGGTGTGCATGTCAATGTCAGATTACACGTGTGTGCTGCCCACAACACCCGTTCCCGACTGGTGTGTTGTGTGTGTGTACGTAATTTGATAATTTACAACAGTGACAGGTAAGTGTGTGTACTCACAGTTGCTGTTGTCATCTTTGGCAGTGATTCCAGTTTCTCTGGGCGAGCATGAGTAGTGGGAAGACATGTAGTTCTGGTTCCATGGGGGCTCCGGACAAGTCTGGCTTCCTGAAGGTGAGCGTTTCCTTTTATACTATTGGTTTCTGTCTGGGTTTCCGTGGTGGTGTGACCGCGGTGGAAACCTTGGCGGTGTGCAACCTCATAATCTGTTTGGTGAAAACATGGTCTCCGACGGCCGGCAGGTGCCTAACGTCGTCTGTGGCGGATAGACCGCACTGGTGGTGCTGGCGATGCTTTGGCTGTGTTCTGTAGGGAAAACCGCCATGGTCATTATTTGGCCTGGGACCACTAAACTCATAATGTAGCACTTAGTGGTATATTTATACTCCATTTGCACCAATGTATTTTTGTTGAAAGTGCCATCGCTGGCCCAACCTTGGCCCCCCTGCATGGCACAGGGTGCAATGGCCATGCCCAGGGGACCCTTGTCCTCTGGGCTGGCCATTGAGGTGTTGGCCATGACTCCTGTCGTTTTCAAGACAGGAGTCGTGTGGTATGGATAGTTTTGTGTCAGAAAATGACGCTAGACTGGTTAGAGGCATTTTTTTTGCCTCTAACCAGCCTGTCATTTTTTGGTGCAAAATCCTCTTCTCCCATACCACCACCCCCACGTGGCTAATGTCATTTATTTATGCTAGCCCACCCTTTGCACCAGCTTGCTCCATTCCATAAATATGGTGCCCGGCTGGTGCTCAGGAATGGCTCAAGCCGGTGCTAAACTTTTTGATGCAAAACTGCATTAGTGCAGTTTTGCATCAAAATGTATAAATAAGCCCCATAGTGTCTTCTGCAATAGACATCATTCATAATGCCATGTCCCTTCTACACCATGGACAAAGTCAGCTGCGCTCCATAATGCAGTCAGGTTGGACATTACAGATTCTAAAAAATGGCCATGTCCCATGGAAATACATTAACAGTAGTGACTTGTTCTCTGCTTTTAAGTTGTCCAGGGAGCAACAGATAATGGAAAAAAAAGAAGTATGTTACACCATGCTTAATATGGAAAAGTTAGAAAAGCTGCCTTTCACAGTGGCAGAAAGTCCTTCATTAGTATGGCTTTTACATGACATTATAAATCTGCCAATTTCCACCTTTCGTTTCACAAATAGTTTGAAACATTTTGCTGTAGGCAGATATGAATGGCTAGGAGAAAGGTTTATTAAAGGAGAGTGGGAGTTGCCTTTTGAATTCAAATGTCTGAGCGGCGAAACAGAGGTCTTTTTGAGCCGAAGCAAATGCAAGACTACTGTTAGTCATTCAATGAGATGCAAACAGGTGTCACTTCATGGCTTTTGCAATGCAGTAGTCACAAACTTGGCATGCTTACTAAAGGGTACTCCTGTCCCTTTGATTCGTCTAGTATTTCTCATACTTTTGAATGGAAGTTATGTGGTCCTGAATGATGATAATAATAATTGCCTTTGCAATTTCGGTGTTTTAAATTGTAACTTGTGTGGACATGTTCTATTCCCCTCACACAAGAGATAAGAGTAGCAGAAATGTGGCATCACATTGATACTGCTAAAGTAGATTATGACAAAGCTGAGCAGACTAATGGCACTACTTTTCCAAAAACAGTCGACCAGAAAGACGTATGCTCTCCAGATAGCAAGATCACCAGCCGAGATACAATCCCTATTAAATACCAACTTCCCAAAGCATTTTGGAGAGCTAATTTCCAGAATATTCAACGCCTCGAGCACTACTTGGATTGTACATTTATTTAAGGCTGTTGGGTCTGGATTCATTTCCATCTTCCAGACTGTCTTCGCAGTCATTCCATCAGCTATCCATTCACTCTTTTCAGGTGTGTTTGGCGGATTTCCAGTAACTTCGGCACTGATTGGTGGTATATTGCTGCTTCTGTTCCTAATACGCAATGGTTGTGCCGTCTCAGCTTGGCAGAGTGATGGAGCTACTACCACCAGCCTAGCTGTGCCATGATCGCATTGTACAGATCTTTGGTGCTCCGTTGCTGGAAGAATTGGTGTATGATTGGTCATTGTCATTCCGACCAGTCTTACGGTGCATGTAACCTGTCCTTCATAGCACCTGGTGCCTCTTTGAGTGTCTACCATTGGTGTCTATTACTGTTCCACCAGTGCCTCTTGTGCACAGAGAACTGCTGATGTTCCCGATGAGGGTTCATTCACGGTCATGCCCCATGAGACTGAGGCTGATTTGTGAGGCCACCTATGAGCCACCCTTGGTGAACTATTAGGCCTCTTCAGTCACTTTGGATGGTGCTGCCTTTGCCGGTGATCCTGTGCTTGAGGCTTCTGCACACTTCTGCTCCGTGGATCAGTCTGCCAATCCTATCATTGATCTGACATCTGACAGATGGATTCACTCCCATTCAATGACTTCAGAGACGTTCTTCAAGATCACAAATACTGTTAGATAATTTGACCATTGACCTTAATAAAAGTTTCAAAAATGTATGCCAAATAGCTTTCTTAAATAAGTTTAATTTTGGCCTGCTGTGCTTGTCATGGTCAACCTTTTATCTCTTTGTATGTTTTTAGTTAGTTTTTAATAGGATTTTAACATGTTTTTAGCTCAGAGCATTTTAGCTCAGCCTTGGACAGCTTCTATGGCGTCATCATTATTGCATCTTCCTTGTTACGGCAATGGGAAGGGTGTACTGGATCCTGTTTAGTTTTCATGGGTCTCAGGAGTTCAGCTTAGCCTTCTGGCTTGCAGACCTGTACCCCCATCACCTAGTGACATTTAACCTACTTAGCCTGCTCTGTCTTGGCCTATTTATTTTTGTATTTCTTTTAAGATGGCTTCCTTTGTTTAGAGTTAGAACAATGCTTGGATTTACGTTATCAGTGCCACTCTATTAAAGTGTCACTATCAGTGTCAAAACCAAGTGATGTACATAGGTATTCACATCATGTCCCTTTCCCACTTATGTGTGACAGGAAAATAATGTACCCTTGAGAGGAATTATTTACATATTTGCTGTCACAAACCTACCCATTATCTATTGTTTGGGAACATATCTGCGTCAGGGGTCCCACAAGATCTGTAGAAATACATCTCACAAAGACAAGGTTATCAGAGAGATTCCTAACAGATGCTATTGGGTGCCTTCTATGCTGCATGGCGCCTTGATTTAGACCCAGGCTTCCTGTCACCACGGAGTCTGACCTAGACCTCATTCCAAAGCAACGCCATTTGGCGGTGCCTCTCATGGACATGGTACTTGCAGATTAAGTTTATCACACCTAGCTCTTGTTAGGTTAGAGATTAGGTTCTCCATGCTAGAGATTTTTACATTTCATGTTATTGTAAGATAGTGGGGTTCTTTGTATTCACGACTCTCATCTTTACAGTCATGCTTCCTTTATTATGATTTATCCTAATCATTGCAGCTCATACATTTTATCGTAGATTGCAGCCTTTTCATAAATATATTGAAAACTCTCCTGCATCTCCTTTATTGCATGTGTGTGACTGAGACTTATTGCTAACCTGAGAAAAGGGTAACTTAAGTTCCACCAAAACTCACCTGAGATTTTGCATCCTAGAGTCCATGCGTAATCCTACCAGAAACCAGTGGCATTTTTGGTGAGGTACTGATTGTCAGCAGGAAGGGTTGGGTGGACAGTTGGGACTTGTTGTAGGATTGGCTCAGTTGCCTTCAAACAAAAGTGCTGTCATTCCTAAATCGAGCAGTCTTGCCTAGGAGCGAGAGTCCAGTTACAACACCAACCACTAAGCGCTGGGCCCAAGTTCAATCAATCGGGCTGCCGTAGGCTATAGCACCATAGGCTGAGGGCTCAGCACTGAAGCGTGACCCCGCCTACTGCTGCAGTGCGGCTATCCACAGCAGGAAGCCCCACCGAGCCATAAAACCCATTGCGGCCTATCACACCTACGAAAAGGCCCTGCGCTGCTGAGTGACAATGTGTACATCACTCCTGCGGCCTAACTGCCTCCACATTTCAGCCCTGAAGAGCCTGCACAAGGTTGTGACAGATGTCAATGAGAGTCAAAGGATAATACTGCCTAGGCCATGCTCCTGCCCTCTCTGCCATATTATCTGCACATAACACCTGCACCGGCTAGTTTGTATGGTACACCCTCACCCCCTGTGTGGGTGTTTTCTAGAACATTTCTCATGCAGGCAAAAGCAGTGCTACTGGGAGAGGACCATTGAAACTTTGGCTTTTGTTTTTTAGTGCAGTTGATCATGCACAGTGAACCCAGCAATGGCAGATGACGCAAATGCCTCGTCCACAGCAGTCCAGTCTTAGAGATATTTTCCACAATGGCATGCACGTGTAGGAGTTCTGCAGAATTTAGCAAACTCGCTGATCCTACGATGGGGTCACCTGGCTGGAAAATCTGGATAGGGAAGACTGGAAAACTATTTTGTTGCCACCCAAGGAACCTACAGAATCACCAAGTGCTCTCTCATACTTCTTTATGTGGGGGAAGAAATCTACAAAGTTTTTGAGCACCTTCCTACCACTGATCCTGCCATAGACTACAACACTGCTGTCAGAGAGCTCAATGCTCATTTAGACCCCCAACTGAACCCCATTTTTGAACATTTCAAACTCCCCCAGATGCCCCAATGCGAGGTAGAATCTATAGTTACATTCTACACGCACCTGTGTGAGGTGGCCAGCACATGTACTGCAGATAACCAACCGAAGGACATAAGGGCTCAGATAATCAAAGGATGTCGGAACAAGACCCTTAGAAGCCTCATCATGAGGCAAACAAATATCAGTTTCATTCTAACACGGTCTCACAACTTGTTCTTCATCACACAGGAGCCGGAAAAAGCCCCCTCCATCAAAGTAGAGTGAGCTGACGTCTGCGCGAAAAA
Source organism: Pleurodeles waltl (assembly GCF_031143425.1). NCBI lineage: Eukaryota > Metazoa > Chordata > Amphibia > Caudata > Salamandridae > Pleurodeles > Pleurodeles waltl. Next base: position 284,028,119 of record NC_090450.1, read on the forward strand.
GGAAAACAGATATGAACATGTCACACACTCCGCTGCCAACAAGGCCTCACTGTAACTACTGTGGCTATGAGGAACATTCCCTAGTGGAGTGCCTAGCACAAGGTCGCACATGCTCCAAGTGTGGCAAAAGCAACCATTTTGTTCGGTGTGTTGTGGAGGAGTCAGGAAAAGAAGCAGCAGAGAAAGGAAAACAATGTCCACAGAGATGCAACAATTATCCCTGAATGAGTCAGAATTGCCTGAAACTACTGGTAACTCGCAACAACAAAATCTCCCACTGACGAAGAGGAAGCCTTCCTCATCTCATTTATGAGTGTTCTGAAACAGCACAGAAGACCGCAGCCCAAGTGCTTACTCATAATCACAGGACCTGGAGTAAAGGGCCTCATTGAGAGGGGTGCATCAGTGAACGTTAAAGGGATCAAGCACTAAAATGCCTCCAATCCAAGCCAAAACTTACCCCATCACACACCAAAATCTTTACGTACAGCAGACACTACCCACTGCCCCAGTAGGGGTGCATGACCGTGCAAGTGAGATCCAATGACCAGTAAATGATAACAACAGAAAATAGGCCGACACTCTATTAGGGTGCCACACCACAGGAGATTTAGGACTGGTGTCATTTGCCAGAAATGTGAAAGTGCTCCAGATGGATGACCTATTGAACCAATTCCCCAGATTATTCAGTGGTCTGGGATGCCTGAACTGCACATTGACCTCTCTGTCAAGCTGTGGTCATCCATCACTGCTGCATACTGTCCCACTTGAGGCCGCTGGTAGAGCAGGAACTGGACAAGCTTGAAAAACAAGGAGTAATCGAAAAAGTGTCAGAAAAAAGCCCTGGGTGTTCCTTATGGTCATAATGGGAAAACTGAAACAGCCACAGAAAATACGCCTCTGTATTGACATGTGTCTCACTAATAGTGGCATCAAGCAGGAACACTACATCCAGACCAAAACGGACAACATCATTGCCGACCTGAAAGCTTGAGATGGTTCTCAAATCTGGACCTAAATGTCGGTTATCACCAGCTACACCTCTCAGAAGAAAGTAGATCTATAACATCCTTCTCCACTCATCTGGGGTCACGCTGGAACAAAGAACTAAACTTCAGCATATCATTGGCGGCAGATGTCTTTCAGGATGCAATAAGGTAAACTCTTTCCAGGCTCCAAGGTGTCATAAACGTGAGTGACAACATCCTCATCCACTCGGTGACTGCTGAAGAATACAATCGGCACTTCTGAGCTACCATGGAGTCACACTACATAAGGAGAAGTGCTAGTTTTTTCAAATTTCTATTGAGTTATTTTGCTATTTGATCAACAAGGATGGGGTGCAAGCTGAGCCCCAAAAATTACAGGCCATCAAGCACCCCCAACACTGACTACCATCTCCAAAGTGTGCTGCTTCTTGGGCATGGCCACATATTGAGGCAGAGCCAGTCTTAATTTGGTGACCATCGCGAAACCATTGAGAGCCTTGACCAAAGTCAATGCTGGTTGGGCATAGTGCGAGAGAGAAGTCAACACCTTCCAGAAAGTGAAGGAGGCTACCATGGCCTACTTTGACCCCAAGAAGCACACAAAGCTGCTCGTCGACTTGAGCTCCGTAGGTCTGGGAGCCATTCTTGCCAAGGAGGTAGAACCTGGGAAGTGGGCTCCTGGCATTTGCCAAGAAGGCACTAACCGCCAACTGAGACGTGATAGGCAAAAAAGAGACGTTGGCAATTAAGGAGGGATGTGGACTTTTCCAATTATATCTGTGTGCCAGGCCATTCAAAGTGGTCACAGACTACCAAACACTTGTTCCATTTTGTCTAAAGCTCATCCCCACCCTCCACAATGAATTGAAAGATAGGGCATCCATGTACAGCACTACCACATGGAGGCAGTATACCACCCCAGGGCCGGAAACCCTGTGGACTTCGTCTCTCGCCACCCATCTGTAAGCAGATGAACAAGGGACCAGCAGTGGTGACGGCATGGAGTAACAAGTCAACATTAGCTCACGAAGTGCCTGCCCAAAAGCACTCAGCCTCCACAGCTTCAAGGAAGCCATGGAATATGATGCAGTATTCCTGAGAGTGAGAGACACCATGCAGAGCGCCTTCTGGCAAAACTTCCTCCAAGATGCATACAACTGGGCAGGCCAAGACATAGAGAAGTTGATCAAAATGTGAAGCGTGCGTGATGAGTTAAGCACCACTCACGATGTCAACCTACTACAAGGCCACTGACTTGGGATCCCAGCCATCCTACAATGTCAATGACACTGTTGGCCCACAGAGGGCACCCAGGGACCGTCAAAATAAAATCCTACTTGCTGGAGAAAGTGTGGTTTCCTGTCCTTGGGCGCAGTAGATGAGCTAATGCAACAGTGCCCCCATGCAGTTCACAAGCTCTCAAGAAACCCCGGCTCCCATCATCACAAACGACCCGTGCACAACCATGTGGTCCAAAATCAGCCTTACCTTTGGGAGCTTCTCAGACGGAAGAACTACAGTAGTCATGATAGACAATTACACCAAATATTCCATTGTTGAGGTGACTGGATTTCAACAGACTGACTAGCCATGTAATAGATGGGTGTTCAGCCCACATTTTGCCTGCTGGACTATCTCAACACTGAGCCTGCTTTGGGACTATATCCCCCAGACTTCTCAGCAGTAAGGCGGGCAGGAAGGGGCAACCAACTCACTAAAAGCACTCCAAGCATCCAGCAGTGCAGGAGTGTTGTCACAGAGATGTTCAGCGTGCATTTTGTCTGCCAGACTATCTCAACACCGAATCCAGGGTGAGATTACATCCGCCAGACTCCTCTGCAGTTAGGTGTGGCAGGAAGGGGCAACAAATGCACTAAAAGCACTCCAAGCATCTGGCAGGGTGGGAGTGTTGTCACAGAGGTGTTCAGCGTGCATTTTGCCTGCTGGACAATCTCAACATGGTGTCTGGGGTGGGGCCACACTCCTAAGACTTCTCACAAGCAAGGTAGGGAAGGAAGGGTCGTCCAACGTGCTAAAGGCGTTCCAAGCATCCCGCAGCATGGGAGTGTTATCACAGAGGTAACCAGCCCACTATTTGCCTGCACGACTAGCTCAACACTTTGTAACCCTTTGTGCTACATTATACCTTTCCCCATTAGAAGGGGCTGAAAAAATGGCGCAAATAAAATTTTCAGCACTTTTAAAGCCTGCTCGGAGCAGACGTTAAAAGGAGGCACACCATTGTTTACAATGGGCCTCAATGGGCTTTGCAGGATCAGCGTCCAAATGTTTGACACTAATCCTGCAAAGATCTGAACTAGAGTAAAAAATTCTTATGCTAGTTCCCTAAATACCGCCATGGTGCGCCATATCTTAGATACGACGCACACATTGTGGCATTAAGGGGGCGCTAAATGGTGCAAGAAAAGTGGCACTGAACTGGTGCAAGCAAAAGACAGAAGATGAAAGAGAAAATATAGGGCCAGTGGGAATGGTGACAAGGGCCCTCAAACCAGCACAATGAATGTGATTAATCTCTCCAATAGAGCCATGTCTGAGGAGAAAGAGAGCCTCTTATCGATAGGCCTTTCTTTCTGCACTACTAGTGGATTGGATTATACACAAACTAGAATTGACATATTTAAGTTTGTGAGGAAGTTAAAGCTTAAAAATGGTATTTGACAAAGGATAAGAAGTTTTCACAATTGAAAAAAAGTCAGGAATTGAGCAAATTGTGTATTTCAGATATTGATACTTTACATACATTGACAGAATTGTATAATGATTCTGTAGCGCATGAAGATCCAATTAGGAATTTGGGGACATTGGGGCCCGTATTTATACTTTTTGACGCTAAATTGATCTAACGCAGTTTAGCGTCAAAAAGTTTAGCGCCAGCTAACGCCATTCTGAAGCGCCATGCGGGCGCCGTATTTATTGAATGGCGTTAGCCGGCGCTAGCAGACTGGCGCTGCCTGGTGTGCGTGGAAAAAAACCACGTACACCAGGCAGCGCCGGCGTTGGGGAAAATGGCGTTAGGGCGTCTTAAAATGGTGCAAGTCAGGTTGACGCAAAAAAATCGCCTCCACCTGATTTGCGCCATTTTTAACGACGCCCAGACGCCATTTACATGACTCCTGTCTTAGTAAAGACAGGAGTCATGCCCCCTTGCCCAATGGCCATGCCCAGGGGACTTATGTCCCCTGGGCATGGTCATTGGGCATTGAGGCATGTAGGGGGGCACAAATCAGGCCCCCCTATGCCAAAAAAATAAAAAAAAATAAAAAAAAATTATACTTACCTGAACTTACCTGAATGTCCCTGGGATGGGTCCCTCCATCCTTGGGTGTCCTCCTGGGTTGCGCAAGGGTGGCAGGGGAGGTCCCTGGGGGCATGGGAGGGCAGCTGTGGGCTCATTTTGAGCCCACAGGTCCCTTAACGCCTGCCCTGACCCAGGCGTTAAAAAGAGGCGCAAATGCGGGGTTTTTTGCCCCGCCCACTCCCGGGCGTGATTTTTGCCCGGGAGTATAAATACGACGCATTTGTGTCGCAGTCATTTTTTGGGACGGGAACGCCTACCTTACATCTCATTAACGCAAGGAAGGCGTTCACGCAAAAAAATGACGCTCTTTCCTCATACTTTGGCGCTAGACGCGTCTAACGCCAAAGTATAAATATGGCGTTAGTTTTGCGCCGAATTTGCGTTGAAAAAAACGACGCAAATTTGGCGCAAACGGAGTATAAATATGCCCCTGGGTTTGGTGGTGGATGCAACATGCCCCAGTCCCTTTAGACCTCAATCCACATTTTTACCATCTTTACAATGTGATGCAATAGAAGTTTTTGAACGAGATGTGATTAAACAACTGAAGAGATTTAGATACTTGTAAAGAAAAGTAATTTATCAGAATCACAATTGAAAGCTTTATTGAGGTTAAAACAAGACAAAAGTATTGTTATCAGACAATCTGACAAAGATGGCAATGCAGTCATTTTGGATGTTGCCAAATATTTGGCAGAAGGAGAAAGACAGTTACGCGATAATAACTTTTATATGAAGTCTAATAGAGAGGAGGTTAGGAGAACCAATGAACAATATTTTGAAATACTTTTTGATTGGAGAGAAATGGGTTTGATAGAATGGGAAGAATATTCCTTTTTGAAATGTAATTATCCGAAGATCCCCATATTATACCTTTTACCTAAGGTGCATAAAGATAAACTCAATCCACTGGGAAGACCAATTGTGTCAGCCATGTGTTCCCTTATGGAGACCACCTCTAAATATATTGACTCCTTTCTCCGTTCATTTGTGGCGACAGTACCTTTATATGTGAAAGACACTATGGCCCATATTTATACTTTTCTAGCACCGCATTTGCATCATTTTTTGACGCAAAAACGGCGCAAACTTACACAATACAATTGTATTGTGTAAGTTTGCGCCGCTTTTGCTTAAAAAAATCGGCGCAAATGCGGTGCTAAAAAAGTATAAATATGGGCCTATGCATTTTTTGAAGATCATAGAGGATATACCATGGGAAGATGATTATCTGCTCTTGACACTAGGGGGCATATTTATACTCTGTTTGTGCCTAATGTGCGTCAAAATGTTTGACGCACATTCGGCGCAAACCGTGCACCATAATTAAACTTTGACGCCCGAGACCGCGGACGTCAAAATTCCTCCGTGTGCATCATTTGTTTGGATGCGGGAAACTGCCTTGCGTTATTGACATGCAAGGTGGCGTTCCTGCCCAAAAAATGACTTTAAGGCCTGTGCGCCTTATTTATACTCCTGCGTCATTTTGATGCACAGGAGGGGGCGGGCCTTAAAAAACAGCGCACAGCCTGATGTGCGCCGTTTTTTAACTCCTGGGTGAGGGCAGGCGTTAAGGGACCTGTGGGCTCACTTCCATGCCCCCAGGGACACCCCCGGCCCCCCTCGCCCACCCCTCGAGAACACCCATGGATGGGGGGAGCCATCCCAGGTAAGTACAGGTAAGCTAAGGTAAGTTTTCTTTTTTAAAGTGGCATGGGGGGCCTAATTTGGCCCCCCTACATGCCACTGTGACCAATGACCATACCCAGGGGACAGAAGTGCCCTGGGCCTAGCCATTGGGCAAGGGGGCATGACTCCTGTCTTTGCTAAGACAGGAGTCATTTCAATCGGGGTTGTGTGTCAAAAAATGGCGCAAGTCTGGTTTGAGGCATGATTTTTGCCTCAAACCTGACTTGCACCATTTTTTGATGCATAACACCCATTTTCCCCTACGCCGGCGCTGCCTGGTTTGAGTAATTATTTTTTTACTCTGACTAGTCCGCAGTGCCAGCTAACATCATTCCTTAAATAAGGCACCCGCATGGCGCGTAGGAATGGTATTAGCTGGCGGTAAACTTTTTGGCGCAAACCAGTTCCGGCACTGGTTTGCGTCAAAAAGTATAAATAGGGGCCAAGATGTTGGAAGTCTTTATACTAGTATTGATCATGAGTTGGGTCTGAAAGCAATTAGACACTGTGTCCCATATTTATACTTTTTGACGCAAACCAACGCTGGTGCTGGTTTGCGTAAAAACTTTTACCACCGGCTAACGCCATTCCTACACGCCATGCGGGCTCCTTATTTAAGGAATGACGTTAGCCGGCGCTGGGGACTGGTCAGAGTAAAACAATATGACTCAAACCAGGCATCGCCGGCATAGGGGGAAATGGGGATTGTGCGTCAAAAAATGGTGCAAGTCAGGTTTGAGACAAAAATCATGCCTCAAACCGGACTTGTGCCATTTTTTGACGCACAACCCCCATTGAAATGACTCCTGTCTTAGCAAAGACAGGAGTCATGCCCCCTCGCCCAATGGCCATGCCCAGGGGACTTCTGTCCCCTGGGCATGGTCATTGGACACAGTGGCATGTAGGGGAGCCCAAATTAGGCCCCCCATGCCACTTAAAAAAATAAATACTTACCTTAACTTACCTGTACTTACCTGGGATGGGTCCCCCCATCCATGGGTGTTCTCGAGGGGTGAACGAGGGTGGCAGGAGATGCCCCTGGGGGCAGGGAAGGGCACCTCTGGACTCCTTCCATGGTCAGAGACCATGGAAGTGAGCAAACAGGTCCCTTAACGCCTGCCCTCACCCAGGCATTAAAAGACAGCGCACATCAGGCTGTGCGATGTTTTTTAAGGCCCGCCCCCTCCTGTGCGTCAAAATGACGCAGGAGTATAAATAAGGCGCACAGGCCTTAAAGTCATTTTTTGGGCAGGAACGCCTACCTTGCATGTCATTAACGCAAGGCAGTTTCCCACATCCAAAAAATTACGCACACTGAGGAATTTTGACATCCGCGAGTTCGGGCATCAAAGTTTAAATATGGTGCACGGTTTGGCCAAATGTGCGTCAAAATGTTTGACGCACATTTGGCGCAAACAGAGTATAAATAGGCCCCTATGTGCAAACAAAATCTATTTCATTATTGTTACATACAGAAATGTTATGTGGCATGATAAACTATTATTTGAGGAAAAAAAAAAATTTCTTTGACAATGAAATATACAGACAATTCCACGGGACTGCCACAGGAACTTGCTTTGCCCCCAGCTACGCAAATTTGTTTTTGGGCTGGTGGGAGGAGCAAATTTCCATTGAGATCTGGGAGTTTGATGAAAAGCTGATTTTGTGGTGTAAATACATCAATGATATTTTTGTAATTTGGAGAGGAGATGTGCCATCGGCCATGAGATTTGTTCAGAGTATAAATCAGAATGATTACCACTTGGAGGATGTTGAACAGCATAGGAAAACAAACATTAACTTCTTAGATGTTGAGGTAGTGGTAAAGAATAATGCTCCCAATTCCAAATTACATAGGAAACAGACTGCGGGAAATATCTTACTTTATGTTCTGAGTGCACATCCTTCTAGCTTACTGCAAAGTATTCCCTATCGGGAATTATTAAGAGCACAATGGATTTATAGTGATATATCAGATTATCAACATGAATGTGAAATCATGTGCGAAAGGTTGAAGGAGAGAGGATATGACAAAAGGTCATTATAAAGGAAAAACAAAAGATGGATCAGATTTGTAGAGAAAGTCTATTGTTTAAGGTTTGTTCCAAGGAAGAAGAAATGGAAACAGTCAGATTTATTACAACTTACACTAACAAATCCTACAATGTAGGAAATATTTTGAACAAAAGCTGGCATATTTTGCAGACAGATTCGGTGCTATGCAAATATATACGAGCTACACCACAAATTATGTTTAAAAAAAGTTGAACTTTGAGAGAGGATTTATGTCACAATTTTGTGACCGGTGAGCAAGAAAAGGAAACTATAAATATGATGCCATCAGGATTTTATTGCTGCATGCAATGTAAAGCATGCAGGAACAGTGTAAATTGCAAACAAATAGAAGTGACAGGTATTATGAGAGAATATTTTATCAAGGGACATTTTAATTGTAACACATCATATTGTGTGTACTGTTTAATATGTTCTTGTCAGAAGATCTATGTGAGTAGCACAATTCATTATGCAAAGAAAAGGGTATTAGAACATAGAAGAGCTATTACAAATCATGATAGAAGCTATCCAGTGACAAGACACTTCCATGGCAAGCATTTTGGAAATGAGAATTTACTCAGGTTCGCAGTGATTGATAAGTTGAAAATAAACTGTTGAGGAGGAAATAGAGAATGGGAGTTACAGATTTTGGAATCAAAATTTATAATAGAATACGACACACTTGATCCCTTGGGGTTGAATTCCAGTGAAGAAATGTGCATACATTTGGGATAGAAACAGAAGATCTGTAAATATACGAGCCTCTTTGAGATGTATATTATTTTATACATTTTTCATAACATTGAATTTAGGGTTGTGGGTAATTTTTGATTTCACTAATTGCCTCTTTTATAAATTATTTGTAATCAGGCGGAAGTGCATCAAATTAAGATGGATATGTGTGGATAATATGATTTAAGTGTTTCATATAATGAAATATGGGATATATTATGAACTTTAGCTTTCCGGTTAAAATGTACTAAAGGATTCATGGATACCAGGTTGAATTAAGAATTGTAAAATTTATTTTTTGGTAGTATTGAATATGATTTTGCCCACAGGGGCATGATGGCTTTTTCCAAAAAGAATGAAGAATATGAAATATTAAAAAAATATAAGAATGGGATTAACAGGGTAGATATGTACATACATTTACATTTTAACTGGTACATATAATAACGATAAATAATAATAAGACCAATATAGAAGCACAACATATGTAAGATTCATTGTTTCATATATGAAAGATAATATTAATATATATGACTAGGAATCACCAACTTTTCCAAGATGGTCGCCACTGTGGGAGTGCTAATATTGAGATATGGATGAACGTCTGTCTTTTATGTTTGGTGATATTTATAGATGTGTTTTTCATACCCACCCCATCCGTGATCAAGGCTATGGCAGAAACGCGTTGCAGGGGATTCTTTTCTCCTTAATAAATTTGTATTTATATTGACAGCAACCTGGAGGTGTCCCAGATTTCCTTAAAATAAAGTGGAAATTTTGATGCATGTTTGGGAGCTCCAGAGCCCGGCTGGGACCACTGGGACACTGCTTCCGCATCCCGGATTTTGTTTCGACTAAATATATATATATATATATATATATATATATATATATATATATATATATATATATATATTATACAAGCAAATGCGATGCCCCGGATAGAAAGTCCTGTGGTTATATGGGAGAAAAGGGGGATAACCGACTTCATTTTCTGCATGACCCACATGGGGAGGCAATACATTTAATTATTGTTAGATATAATTCAGAGTTGATGGAACAGACCCTGAATTCAGAAGGAATATCTATCTCAACTTTTTATAGAAAATTGGCTATATTTCTACGATTGTCCATATTCTGGTCTCTGAATTTTGTTTAGGGCTAACTGAGTCTTCTAAGGTCACATTCAGACTTTTTAGCGACCATTATCCCCTGTTTGTGGCCCTTAATGTTAAGACCAGCAAAAACAATGGCCCACAACTTGCAGCAAAATTGAAACCCCGGGAACCAATGGTGTAAGCCTTAGGTGGACAATGGTAATCAAAGCTTCCCTCTTAAAAAGAGTTATTAAAGACAACTCCATTTAATTCACCATTTGCACTGAATGGAATGCTACCCATTGCCAAACTATTGCCTTCTTTTGTAAAATACCAGCTGGTGTTGCTGGTAATCTAAGATCTACCAACAAGAACACTGACAAAAAGAGCCATAGTTGGTTTGACAAACGGTGCTCATGTGCAAACTGTAATCTAAAGAAAGCTTTATAGACCAAACCTAGAAATAGGGAAGAGATAATAACTCTTAGATGCATTTCCTAACAGGCACAAAATAAAATAAAATCTGAGTTGCAAGAAAGAGCCTTGGCCAATCTAGAACAGGCGGCACCATTAAGGGACACTACCTTGTTTCTACTATTAATCAACCGTTCCTCAGGGGCCCATCTGCTCCTAGGATCAAGGCAGCAGATTGGCTAGGACAATATGGAGGAATTTGTAACCACCGTAACAAAGACATGCACCTGCCTATCAAAGATATATATCTTGTGGGGCATTCCCACCTATATCCATTCAGCTTAGAATAAGTAACTGTTACCCTGGAAAAGTGTACTGAAGGAAAAGTCTGAGACACCGATGGGGTTCCCGTAGATATTTTGTAATCAAATATCACCCTTTGTGGCCCCATTCTGATGCAAGCAAGTAACTCTGCAGCTAATGGAATGTGCCTGTAATTTGGACTGATAGCCTTATAGTTCCAATTTTTTTAAAAGGGGATAGAGACTACGCATGGTGTTATTGCCCCATATCCCTCCTAGATTCTACAACCAAAGTAATGGGCAGAGTCCTCTTGGAGAGACTGGAGACATGGGACATTGACAATCAAATTCTTATGAATGCACAGTACGGGTTTAGGAAGGATGTGGGCACCATGGAGCAATGTGTCAACTTTACCTCCTTAATAGTAAATGAACCTTAGTAAGAGAGGGTCATGTCTATTTATGATACACAGATTTGTGTAGTCCATTTTACTTGGTGAACCACGCTAAACTCTGGCAGATGCTGGCAAAGATGGGTGCCCCAATAGAGATTGTTACATTTTTGTCAAAACTATGCCAGAATGACTGCCTGTGTAGGGAGGGGCCTAGTGGGGATTATAAGTCCCACTTTAAGGTCACCTGTGGGATCCAGCAAGGCTGTGTTCTCACCCCCCTTCTATTTTCGCTTTACATTGATAGGGAAGACAAGGCACTGCAAAATGCGACTGTTGGTGCCCCTAAGGTTGGAAAGAGAGCAACACCCATCCTCCTATATGCAGACTATGCAGTGTTAATATCTAGAACCGCTAACAGTCTCAAGCTTCTGATCAACAACTTTGTCTTGTGTATGGAGCAGAATGAATTGAATCGTAAGAAAGCTGTTATCATGCTACGTGGAAAAGGAAAAGTTAAAAATATAATTCATCATATTAAGGGAAGCTTAAACACACAATTTCACATACCTAGGTAGCCAATTCTCTAGTAATGGTCTTTGGGGACCTCAGCTGACTGCTGGGAAAATGAAATTTGTAGGACCTCAGAAGCCCTTTTTAGATTTGCAGCTAAGACTGGGAACAAACTTATTAGAGAATTATTGATGTTATATCAAAGCAAGTATGTATCTAGCATCAGCTATGGAGTCCCCTTCTGGGGGGTTGATGAACTATTCCTCTGTACAGATACAGAAAAACATAATTCTATGCAGTGCCCAGTTCAACTTTCACCTTCGTTGTACACAATGAGTTAGCTGCCCCTTATCTTGATGATAGCATTCAGATAAGTCTTTAGTTGGCAGAGGTTTGCACTCTGTCAAAGTAGGGACCACAATCCTAGTCAGGGCAAGTAAGGAGCACACATAAAGTTTATCTGTGCTAATTCCCTGGTAGCTTGGTAAAGAGCAGTCACACTAAACTCAAGGCGCAATGTGTAAAGTATGTGTGCACACATAGTAACACAGTGAAAACACCACAAAAGAACTCCACACCGGTTTAGAAAAATAGCCGATATTTATCTGAGTCAAACAAGACTAAAACAATAAAAATCCAACATACACAAATCAAGTTATGAACTTTATTAGATTACATGAAAATGCAGTGCGTAGAAGACAATAGCTCCAACCAGAACTATCTAGTCGTGCTGGACCGGTGCAAATTTAAAAGTGCAGTCTGACCGCAGTGTTGTTCGATCGGGTACAGGAGTTGTGCAGACCCGATGACAGTACCTTTGTTGAGTTGATGCTCAGTGACAATGCATTGATCCAGGGGAGGGGATGCGTTGCGTTTGCATGTGATGGGTCATCTCCTGATCGGGAATGTAGTTGATGTGTTGAAGTCCTGAAGAGATCAGTAAAGGTTCTAATGCATCAGTGCTGCGTTGGCCATGCTAGGGCTGCGTTGTAACTCAGGGTCCTTGTGTCGCACATTTGGTGAGCGGTGTCCTCAGCGTCAGTGCAGGCAGTGGCAAAGGGGTGTTTTTGCAGCAGGATGCATCAGTTCCAAGTGACTCACCGGTATTGTTGCAGCAGTTTTTGTGTTGCAGCACCACACTCACCTTCAAGGGCCAAGGTCTGGATTTGGTATCACTTAACAGAGCTGGACTCACAGCAGCGGAGACTTAGGGGGTTATTCCAACTTTGGAGGAGGTGTTAATCCGTCCCAAAAGTGACGGAAAAGTGACGGATTTACCACCAGCCGTATTACGAGTCCATTATATCCTATGGAACTCGTAATACGGCTGGTGGTATATCCGTCACTTTACCGTCACTTTTGGGACGGATTAACACCTCCTCCAAAGTTGGAATAACCCCCTAAGTGCTGGTAGCAAGATGCAGGTGAAGTCTTTAATATCCCTGACACTTCAGAAACAGGAGGCAAGCTCAGTCAGGCCCTTGGAGAAACTTTAGATTGTGGGATGTACAGAGTTAAATCCAGTTCTCTCACTCCCATACAAGAAGTAGCAGGCAGCAGGCCAACAAAGCAGAGCAAACAGCAAAGTGGCAATCCCTCCTGACAGCACAGTAGTCCTTCATCCTAGTAAAATATCCCCAGTCCAGAAGTGTTTTGAGTATATGGTGTCAGAGGCCCAGTACTTATACCCAAAATTGCCTTTAATGTAGAATTCACTTCAAAAGAACTCTTTGAATGACACAAGGCTCCCTTTTAACCAAACCCTGGCCCTAGACTACCAGTATAGGTCAATCAGCCCTTTGTGTGAAGGCAAGACACAGCCTATGTGTGAACTGCCTCTCCCTGACCAGGAAAACTATCAGTATGCAGATGAATGCAAAAGTATCTCCTGTAACACCCAACCCTTAATGTTTGTGGAAGTCTGGAAAGAATGCACAAATGTAGCAGTCACATAAACCCAGTTGTGTATTCAGAGACAGGCGTAGGCACAGAATGGTTAAAGTAAGAAAATACCAACTTTCTAAAAGTGACATTTTCAGACCTGCAGTTTAAAAAACCAACTTTACCAAAATAGGTACTTCTGAATTGTGAGCCCACAGACACCAAACTCAGTCTTTCTATCTTTTCCCAATTGGAAATTACACTTCAAAAATGTTTCAAGGTAGTTCCATTGTTAGCCTAGGGGAGAGATAGCCCTTGCATTGGTGAAAAATGAATTTAAGAGTTTTTCGCTATCTGAACATGTTAATAATAAAATTACATGTCCAACTTTTTAAATACACTTAACCCTACCCTTGGGACTAACTAGGGCCTACCTTAGGTGTGATTTACATGTAATAAAAAGGAGGGTTTGGGCATGGCAAATAGGTACACTTACCAGGTCGAATCAGCAGTTTAAACTACACACAGGGCCTAGCATGGCAGGTCTGAGACATGATTCAAAGTCTACGGTAGTGGGTGGCACAATCAGTGCTGCAGGCCCACTAGTAGCATTTGAATTAGAGGCCTTGGGAACAAATAGTGAACTTTAATAGGGACTTGCCAGTAAATCAAAAATGCCAATCGTGGAGATGCCAATTTTACCATGAATAGACACAGAGCACATGCACTTTAGCATTTGATAGCAGTGGTAAAGTGCCCAGAGTCCTAAAGCCAACAAAAAAGGGCTAGAAAAAGAGGAGAGGAAGGCAAAAAGGCTGTGGATGACCCTTCAGAAAGTGCCATTTCCATCAGGCTCCTTAGGAAGGTGGATGGGTACTCTAGTATTGAGGACCCTGACAGTGTCTTATGGTACAGCAAGAAAGAATTGAAAGCTGTTCTCGTAGGAAATAGAGAGGCGGAGAGAGAAATAAGTGAAAGCTCAAAGTCAAAAGTGTGAGGCTTTTGTGCAGGTTTTCTTCAAAATGAAATTCAAAATAATTTGCTAATTGTACCAAATACGCAAAATAGTTTTTACCTTACAGGATTAGGGCTGGACACACTGCACTTTATTGCATCTTCTCCTAAAATGGGGTTCTGATCCCCTAAGCTACCTAAATGTCCATGCAATGGTAAATCCTCTGAGCCAACTGTGCACATTATTTATTTTTTTAAGTTCCATAAACATATAGGAAAACGAGTTTTACAACTGCTGTTTACACTAGAAAAGCACATTCATAACCAGGATGCCTTTAATTTTATCTGTAAACTTGATAATGTGGATCTTTGCTATAGAACCATTGCTTATATTTTGACTGCTATCAACAGGAGGAAACATTGCTAATTTATGGACGTTTTCACATATGAGGCTGAATATAGGGCAGTTTTAGATTATATATTTTAATTGTCTGTTTATATTTGACTATTCTCCTCTTTGAATATAGGGAGTTGTGTCTGTATTACTGTATAGGTTCTTTTTCCCTGATATTAGGATGCAGATTGAAGGTTTTAAAGATTGTGCCTATTGAATATGTTATCTTATATCTATGTACACAATCACTCACTGCATTCACCCCATTGACACGCATACACACTCCATCCCCCACCCCCTCCTTTCCTCAACATATATACACACACAACCCCCACCCCTCTCAACATGTATGCACACATGCATCCCAACCCAGCATTCACATTCACCCACACACTCCTCGCAATCACCTCATTTACACACAGACACACACATGCACAAACACTGCCCCCTCTTTCCCCAATTCATGAGACGCATAGACACACTCACACACAATCATTCACACACCCCACTTTCCTTCCCTTGTGGAGGACAATTACCTCTTCTGACGAGGTGCTCCTCCCTGAGGGGACAGGACTCACCGCTCCCACCGCGGGCAGTGGCCCTCCATCAGGACACTGCCAGGCCGTATTAAAGGAGTCCTTTTGGTGGGGCGGGGCTAGTGGTGGAACCGCTTTGTGCGTCCGACCGCCAGCACGACTACTGGAGGATTTTCGCCCAAATTGTGGCAGAATCCTTCCTCCAGTTTTTGTAATATGGTGGTCGGAAGACCACAAGCAGTGGCAGTCTCCTGGCACCCGTGGTTTCAGCTGTCTGAGGAAAAGTCCATGAAGTCAGAATGACCACCTAAGTGACTGTCAGCCCATACTATATTTTGAATACTGGATGTTGTCTCTTTATTACAGGTTTTGCCTTTTTTCAAAATATTATAGCAATAGAAAGTTTACATATTACGTCTTTTGCACATAATATTAGTCTGCATTTTATATAGCCCGTCGGCTAATGAGATTGTGGTATCATCGGTTGACTCTGTTAATGATTATCCATCATGATCAGTGTTGATACCCTCAAATTAGATGTCTTTTCTTAATGAGCATTGCATTCATCTATAGATGGCCTAAGCCACCTGTTACCTAATCTGATGTTGTTTATGATGAATCTTGGTGATATTTAATACTATTTTATTATTTTTTATTGCATTTTATTTGTATCTTTTTGGGATATTTTTTCAGAATTAAGGATTATATGATGACTCAACATCTTTCACAAATGTTGCACCAGTGCTGGAATTGGTTTTCGCATTGTTTGGTCTGCCAGCCAAGATCAAGTCTGACAATGAACCACCTATTCAGGGTTCAGATTTCAAGGGCCTGCTCATCCACCTAGGAATATATCACTGCCATACCACTCCTCAGTGGCAGCAGGCAAATGATGAGGCTGAAAGATTAAAGTACACTGTAAATAAGGTGCTCAGGATTGCAGTGGCTGAAAGAATAAACACTGAATGCAACCTCCAGGAATTTCTCTGTGAATGCTGCGGAATGCAGCATTGTACTACCCAACGAGCCCCATGGATCCTGATGTTCAATGGACCCAGGCAGGACACCATCCTGGTGCATCCGGGGTGGATATTAAAAATGTTGCCTCCTGGAAAGGCCCACATCATACAAACACCATTCTTTCACCATTCACTCACATGCCCCAATGATCAGTAGTAATGAAAGAATATCATTTTGTTTTTTAAATAAATCATCCCACACAGACAAAATAAATGTAAACACATAAATCAACAATAATATAGAAGAGACGCAATCAGCCCCAGAAAAAACCTTTATACAACCTGTAGACAATATATAAACACAAACATAAATGGGAAACAAACAGAAGACACCCTCCCTAGTCTATCTTCGGTCACTGTCCCATATATGGTATGCACAAGCCAGTTGACTGATACAGCAGATTCCCAGTCTATTATTGGCCAGTTCTAAAGGATCCAGTCTTCAACTTACATCAACACATTTCAGGGGCCTTCACAATGTTTTCTGCACCTTCCTCAGGACTCAGGACAATAATATAATCTCCCAATATATTTAGGGGCACATTTATACTTTTTGATGCTAAACTGCACCAACGCAGTTTTGCATCAAAAAGTTTAGCACTGGCTTGTGCCATTCCTGAGCGCCAGCAGGGTGCCATATTTATGGAATGGTGCAAGCCGGTGCAAAGGGTGGGCTAGCGTAAAAAAAATATGTTATCCGGGTGGGGGGTGGTGATGGTATGGGAGAAGGGGGTTTTGCACCAAAAAATGACAAGGCTGGTTGGAGGCAAAAAAATGCCTCTAATCAGCCTAGTGTCATTTTCTGATGCAAAACCATCCATAACACATGATTTGTGTCTTAGAAAAAGACAGGAGTCATGCCCACCACCCCAATGGCCAGCACAGGGAACCAATGTCTCCTGGGAAGGGCCACTGCAACCTGTGCCATGCAGGGGGCCCCAAGTTGGGACACTGATGGCACTTTAATAAAAAAAAATACTTACCTATACTTACCCTACTTACCTGGGATGGCATCCCCCATCCTCCGGTGTCCATCTGGTGTGCGTGGGGGTGTTCCTGGGGCTTGACGAGGACACCTGTGGACCCATTCATGGTATTTAACCATGGAAATGGGTCAACAGGTCCCCTAACGCCTGGTCTGACCCAGGCGTTAAAAAATGGTGCAAAGCAAGCTTTGCTCCATTATTTAACACCTTCTCCCACCCGTTCTTCAGTTTGGCACGGGGAATAAACATGGGACTATGAGGTTAGAACCAATTTTTTAGATGGAACCCCTACCTTGCATCTCATTGACGCAAGTTAGGTTCACACATCTAAAAAATGGTGCAAACTCCAATATTTTGACGTTAAATGTGTCTAACATCAAAACATAAATATGGAGTTTGTTTTCCACCGAATTTGCATTAATAAATGAGGCAAATCTGGTGCAAATGGAGTATAAATATGCCCCTTAGAACGTATCTGAGTCCATGATAAATAATACAACACCTTGATCGAAGTGTGATATATTAATGTCCAAAGAGACATATAAATTGAATGCTGTCTTAAAGTGCTGGCATTTCAAGCTGGCTGTCAAAAGAACCCTAACAGCTATCCCCCAGAGATTACTGTAACCAAGGCCCCTCTCTACCAAAACAAGCATCCCACTTCACATTTTGGGCTATGAGATCGTCCTTGCAGATATCGTTCAGTAGTTTGAACAGTGCACCTATCCAGTATCTTTACCTAGCAGCTTCTATCAGGGGGAGTTTCTCCATAGGAGAAAGTACGTTCCTTCGTCAATGGAGAAAATCAAGCAGCTGTAGATACTTAAAAAAATCTCACCTGGGCAGATCGTACTGTGTCTGCAATTCCAAAAAGGTACTAAGCTGAGATCCAACAGACAGGTCACCCAGCATAATTATACCTTTCTGCCCCCAACTATCCATAACTGAACCCTGAAAAATGAAGGGCAGAAGCACGGAGGCAGACATAGGAGTATAAAAACTAATCCTCCCAATGTATAACCTAGTTTTCTTATAGTAACTTGGTTCTACTTTCCTAACTAGGCAGCCTTTTGCCTCTGATCCAAGAACCATCTCGAAGATCGTAGGAGACTCTGCAGGGTCGATACCCTTTGTTTAACTTTTAATCAAAACACCCACGTGCTGTAACAAACATGCAGCATAATATAAAGAAAAGTTGGGTACGACCACCCACCCCACAACCTCGGGAAGGTCATATATTTCATGGCCCTTCTGAGCTTAGAATAGCCCAATAAAATATTGCTACCAAGAGCCTCCAACTTAGCCATCCAAACCAGTCTCCAGAGGGATAGATCGGAAAAGGTCTAATACTTTTTGGAGGATATTCATTTTCAAAACATTACATCGACCCTGGAGCTAGAGTTTCAAATGGTGCATCCTATCTAATTTAGCTTTGACTTTAGCCAGCAATGGGTCTAGATTTAGCTCTACTAAATGGGCTAATGCTACAGTGGCTCTGATCCCCAGATATACTGCCTTCATCACCACCCACCGGTCCCTGATCTTAACCAAATCCGAGCATAGAATCTGAATCTTATCCTAGTTCAGTTTGTAGCCAGAGTAGGTCCCAAACTGCTTGGCCAGCCTTGCAATTTCTTGTACAGATGTACATGGGTCAGCTGTAACCACGGCCACATCATCTGCATATGCAAACACCCTGTGTTCCACCTCATACTGCATAATTGGATTGATTCCCACAGACGCCTCAAGTGTATTTAAAAAGTGATCTATGTAAAGCACAAACAATAATGGTGAGCAGGGACACCCCTGCCTTGTTCCTCTGGAAATGACTATCAGCTTTGATTCCAAACCCATAGTGCAAATCCGTGCAAAAGGAGCCTGATACAAGCTTTAATTGCTGTGAGAAAAATCCTCTCCCACATGCTTACACTCCAGAACGGCCCATAAAAATGACCGAGAGACGCTGTCAAACGCTTTTTCTGCGTCAAATAAACTGAAGCCTAGCGGCACTTCCTATGCTTTTGCAAGGCTTAATAATGTGATGGATTTCCTAACATGGTCCACTGTTCCCCTGACTTGGAAAAATCCATTGCTGTCGGTCAGATACTCTAGTGGAAATTACAAATGCCAGCCTGGTAGCTTACATTTTTGCACAGATGTTTCCATCACAGTTTAATAGAAAGATTGATCTGTAGGAACCAGGGGATAGCAGAGATTTTTTTTTTCTTTAACATCACTATGGTCGCAGCCTGTAAGGATGGTGGAGTTTGCCCTTTCTGAGCTGCAAGAAATGTTAACAGCATATCCTACCGCAGTTCTAAAAAAAGGCCCTAAAAAAATCCAATGGAAGGGCTTCAGGGCCGTGAGCCAGGGAAGACAAACCTTCCTCCATTTCTTCCATTGAGATCCTGGAGTTCAAAATATTATACTCACCCTGATTAATATGCTCGTGCCCAACCCTCCCAAAATCTTTTCGATCCCTCTGCCTGGGGCCCTACATCCATGAAATATAGATCTTGATAAAAAGCCCTAAAGACTTCCATAATCTGTGTAGGGGTTTCAGCACTCACCCTAGGGGATCATAGATAGCCTTTATGTGCCTGTCAACCACTTTCTTCCTAAATCGCTTGGCTAAATGCCTTCTAGTGGTTTCCCTGTAGTTTTAGCATTCCACCCTAAACACCTGGGGCCAGATTTACGGGGCCCTAGCACCTCTTTGCGCCACATTAGGGTCATTTTACACTAATGTGGCAAAAATCTCTGCACCCTATTTACAAAGTGGGACAATGCATGCATTGCGCCACTTTGCAACCCTTTGAGCAACATTATGCCTGCAACAGGCATAATGTGTATAAGGAGGCAGCATTCCGGTGTTAGGAGGCCAAAAAAATGGTGCAATGAAATCTACAAGATTTCATTGAGCCATTTTTGACATTATTTTAATGCCTGCTCAAAGCATGCGTTAAAGGGGCACACCCATTGAAGTCAATGGGCCTCCTTGCACTTTGCTGCACTAGCATAACATTTTTTGACGCTAGTGCAGCAAAGCACCACAATAGCGTCAAACATTTTGACGCTGTTGGCTTGACGGGTGCCCTGGTGCGCCGTATTGTAAATATGGCACACCCATAGTGTCACTAGATGTCTATGGTGGGGCACAAGAAATCTGCACATCAGTACAGATGCACCAGATTCTTGTAAATCTGGCGTCTGTTATTTAACAGCAGCTTCTATACTAAAATAACAAACAGTTAGCTTTGGCTTTCAAGACCACTATTTCTTCTTGCATTGCGCTTACTTCTTTGTCCCCAACTATAGCTTGAGTCAGTATCCCCTCAGCTAGCATGAGTTTTGATGTAGGCCCATACGTTCCAACTCTCTCTGTTTCTCCAAATGTAAGCTGAAGCTTGAAGTCTCCCCTCTAACCTCAGTTTTTAACACATCCCATACCAACCTACTGGCAGCTGTATCCCTGTTGGTAGCCAAAACTGTTTCCGCCAACCATGCATGTGACCGAGATAAAGTGGTTCTGCTATTAGCTTCTTGTATAAAGCCCAGGCCCCACGGATCTTGACGAAGCTGGCTACAGGAATTCCCAAAACTAAAGGATTAGGATCTGACAGTTTTTTAGAGAGGAGTTCTATTTCAGCTTCGGCTGATAATGCTGATAAAATAAGAAAGTAATCCAAGCGTGCCACCTTATTGTGTTGGTAATAATAATACGTATAACCAAGGTCTGCAGTTTTAATTTTTTCCCAAACATCTACCAGGTCGCGATCTGTTACTAGTCTTTTTAGAGCCATAAAAACCAAAGGTTTCCAATCTTGATAGTTGCCAGGCCCAGTTAGGCCATTATTGGCCTCAAGATGAATATTGAGATCACCACAAAGTACTAAGGGAGCAGCCATGGAGCTAATTCAACATTCAATGCATCAAACAACCCTGTCTTGTCAATATTTGACAGAGACAGTGCAGAGTAAACCTAGCAACACCCTTATTACACTCCTGAATAGCCCACCGACCACCATTGTCCACCTACATACAGCCAGCAGAACAAAACGAATTTTTAACCAAAACTGCCACACCACGAGTCGTTACACCCTGCTGCGTGCATGCTAGAAGCGTTAACCCCAAAATCATTAAAACATTCTTGTTTTCCCCAGGGGATTTGGGTTTTCTGAATACAGGTTGTGTCAGATTGCATTGATCTTAAACCCACTGTGACTTTTCTCATTTCTCTCCCGAACCCTGCTTCCCTTCGACCCCACCTCACTTATCTCTCCCTTCACCCCTGAGAGGTCACAGGACCAAGTCGGTACATTTCACAATGGATTAGTGCTCCCCCACCCTACCGGCCCCCATGCCCCTAGATCCAATCATTAGGCCAAACATAGTGGCTAGCCTCATTATCAAAACAAGCATTAGAAATGCAGTAGGTCTCGCATTGGTTTGAGTTAGAGCTATTGGTGTAGGAAATGGCAATGTCTTTTACCTTTGTATAATTGAGAGGATGTATGTTGTTTGAGTGGATTTATGTGGGTTGGATTGGAATTGTTAGTTGTGTAATTGAGTGGTGTGGATCTGTGTAGTGGAAATATGTGGCATGGTGTCCAGTGGAATTATGTGTATAGCAAGTGGTTTTTAATATGATGCAAATTAAATAGACTCATTTGTTGTATTTGAATATATATTTTTTAATTGTAAGCTAACAAATAAGCCAAGACATTATTTAAATGCGGCAACAGGATGGAGACAGACGTGGTGTGAATATGGAAAGGGCAAACACTTGCCACATGGTGCTGTAAGTCCCTTTGAGTAATTTAAGTCAAATGTTCACATATGTTGATATGGCGACAGAAACCTGTGTCACCAGATGTAATGTCTGCAGCTGTACTTTCTTTTTTTGTAACATGGAAAAGCACATGACTAATTTTGTTTTTAAAGCTATTGTGGTAATTTAAAATTAAAGTGTCATGTACAAGGCAGCATGTTGCCTAACATCAATCAATTTGTATGGGAGTGTGTTTTCAGTGACTGTATTTTGTTTCCAACTGAAAGCACTCGTCTGCTTGTACCCCAGATGTATTTGTGTGAGTGAAAACCATATAATTAATGGATGTATATTTGAAGATTGTACCTAATTTTTGAAAGTGTTGTAAGGTGCTATTTTTTTGGCCGTTTATTTGCACATATTTTCTTTAATGAAACTGAAATGTTAAACATGCTGCTTTGAAGAGCAAAACGGAAACCTTTCTAATAATTTCATTTCAATCCTGCAGTCCGTTAGAATTGGAACATAGGGGGAAGAGAGGTTTAACGTTTATTTCATTATTATATTAAACATTAAGGCCCATATTTATACTTTTTTAGCGCTGCATCTGCGTAACTTTGTGACGCAAAAAAGGCGCAAACTTACAAAATACAATTGTGTTTCGCAAGTTTGAGCCGCTTTTGCGTCAAAAGGCGTGCAAATGCGGCACAAAAAAAGTATAAATATGGGCTTAAAGGTTTCAGCTGCAAGGCAGCGAGTAGCTCGGCCATTATAGCGCAGCGTCTGTAAAGCGGGGGCTGCGCTGATCAACTCAAGCAGAACATGAGCAATTGAAGGAAGTGCTCCAGTCAATGCCTGTGCATTACCCCCACATCGCTGTCCATTTCCAAGAAATATAATTTCTGTTGTTGTGCAAAACAAACACAATACTTGCGTTTGTATTATGCTTAAAGCAGTAGAGTAAGCCTAAACACAACCTGGGATGTTAAAGCAGCAAATGTGTCCAAAACCGAACCCTGGGAAACAAAGTCTGTTTCAGAAGCAAGAAAGTAACATGCCTAAGTTTTCTATTAAATGCATTTTAAATCGGAAGCCCTTTTGAGCTTTAACTAAATTAAAGATGAGGCACATGTATTTTAAATGCACTAGTTTTAATGAATGCTGCACTCTCTCCCCTTTGTCTGAATCCAGCATCAGGATTGTGTCACATATGACCTAGGAAAGTACAGAATCTGCAGGTAGTTTTTTTAAATAAGCCAGGTGGAACAGATGAGCCAAAAGATAAGCATAGCCATAAAGATTGCTATCTCCTTTACTAGCTGCATTTTTTTGTCACAAAGCCATACAGTAAATTACCCAAAAACGTAATATGTGAAACCAGCAACTGAGTCAAGAACCCTGGTTCCCAAGACTAAAATTCTACAACAGTAGCAATAAACACGTGTTTGTTTCTGTGTAGCTTAAAACGTCTTCACATTTCCAATGTGCTATCCCACCAGAAAACAGCACTGTGTAATAATATGATGTATTCACCTAGGTATTGAATAGATGCATGCTGCTATCCACCGCTCAGAAGGGTTTCAGACGTGCATTGTTTGTGCCTGTCCCGCATCTTTTACATTTAACACATTTCACAACTATGCCAGGCTAAGCGCAACAAACATCAGCCGGTCTTGTTTTAAAACTTAATAACTTATGAGATGACGTGTGATGATAAAGCAGCTGCTGGTCATTCTGCCCCCAAAAAACACACTTTGAGGGGAGTACTTGTGCTCGATGCACGTTGAATTGCAGGAAAGAGTTACGCATTTGGAAATGCTCAACCGCTGGCTCACAAGAACATGCCTAAATCAAAACTACAATGTGCGACCTCCAAAGCGTCGAAATTACGAAACACAGATGATACACAGTGTCTGTGACGTGGGTGCCAGACTCATCATGCCCCCCAAAAATACACACAGTTAAGGGAAATGCTTGGTGTTCGTACACAGTGCCACAAAGTACTCGTGCTCAGTGCATTGTCAGAGTATCTTGCTAAGCCAGCAACCATCAGCCAATGCTGTTTAAAACGGTATAACCCAAGAGATGAAGTGCAGTGTCTATGAAGCATATGCTGCGCTCACCCTACACCAAAGAAACACAGACACTTTAAGGAAGTGCTCGGTGCTCGTAACTGCAGCAACCACCAGCCAGGGCAGTTTTAAATCTAATAACCCAGGAGAGGAGGCGTGGGGTTGAAGTGGCTGCTCTGGTCATACTGTCCAAAGAAACAAACTTTGAGGGAGGTGCTCACGGTCAGCCTTAGTACTCACTATACAGGAGAGAACGAATGGTGTTGATGCAGGTGCTGCGGTCATACTGGCCAACAAAAAAAACACAAGTGAGATCGCGCTGTGAAAAAAGTTAAAAAGTAGTCCACAAACTGGACGGAAAACAGCAAGCCTCACATGTTTTCAGTACTTGCCCGCTGCGCTCAAGGAGGGCTAACCACCGGAAAAGGCATGACATATGCATGCCTTCCACTAATGAAAGCAAGCAGATTTTACCAGGCAAGCCCACGAACCAATGAAAGACACTGAGGTGACATGGAAGGGGCTCCGAGCCCTTTTCTAACTACTAAAGTGTCTCGCAAGCGAAACGCATGCGCAAGCACATGCAAAGCAGGCTCTACCCTAAAAAGGGCCAGTAGATTCCCCTATGAGACTCCAAGCTGCTGCTCCCACTCCCTGATACGCCTTGCAAAGGTCACTGCGAGTTCAAAAACTCTTTGGCCTGTGTGTAGGAGACGAAATAATAAGACCTATCCTCAGTAAATACTCTCAGCTTTGCTGGATTCAGTAGGAAAACCTGGCCCCCCTTGTTCTGCAGTGGGGCCATTAACTGTCGTATTTGCCATCTTGTTTCCACAGTAGCTGGGCAAAAATCAGGTCTTCGAAAAAAATCCGAGCCATTGGCAGGACACCACTGATCAGAATGGGCAAGGTCGTAGAGGGTCACAGAAGGAAATTATTCAGACACAGCAATACTGCCCTGGGCTTCACAACTTTTTTTTCTAGTCCCACTTTTCATTTTAAATGGAAATCTATGGGCCCTCTGAACTTCGGCTTCCCAGTTCCACTGGGCAAGGTCCAGGAAGGCTTCCTTAAAGAGCTCAACAATTAATCTGAGGACATCTCCACCTTCAGTCCCCTCCGGAATGCCCAGAACTCTAAGATTGTTTCACCTGAGCCCTTCTTCCAAATCTGCAAGTTTCATTGAGAATCGTCCACTTGAGCTTAAACAATTCAGTTGCCTCTTTCCGTGCAGCTGCCTCATCCTCTAACTTTGAAATCCTATTTTCTGCTTCTCCCATTCTCTCAACAAATTCAGAGCATGACTTAGCCACTCAGTGAATGACACTCTTTATTTTGTGGCAGGCTGATTGGGTCCTTTGGCTTTCCATTCTTGTTTCATCCAGTTCTCCATGATGCTCTGGTATGTAATTTCCAGCAAGATGGCCTTTAGGACATTGTTGGTACCCTCAGATAGCTTGTGGCCCCAGGGTCATATCCTGAAAGCTAAGGTGGAAGAATAATCCCACTGCAAGTCCTTTGATGCCTTCGATACCTGCTTGAGACTGTCCAAATGTGAGCGTGACCCCCTCTTTCTGTTTCTAACAGTGGCAGACCCGTAGCATCCAGATTTGCTGCTCCAGAACCAGGAGCTTCATCCTCTTTGAGGGTACTAGTACCACTTGCACCACTAGCCGCCTCGGCCTGCAAGTCCTTCCCTGACTGACTCCCACCTTCATCAAGGTCATCTTTACTAGTCTTGCTTTACTGTTCTGATAATGAAAAAATCTTGTCCCCCAGACCCCCATCCACCCCTGATTTGGGAGCTGGCTACAAGTTGGCCACCAGTTGATGGCTCTTTTACACAGTATTGACAGGGGTCAGCAAAGAGATGTCTCCTTCACTCTGGTGCTAGATCAGAGTAGATATTACTAAACAACTAGGCCCATTCGCACAGCTGTCCCTTTCTCTAGCTCTGTATTTTTCTGGCAAGATAGTGAGGTTCTCGTGCGATAGTGCGGGGGTATTCACAGGGGGAGGATTCAAAGAATCACTCACATCATGGCTGACCTCCTCCTGTGTCTACAAGGTCATAGGTGCATTTACACTCACATCCTGAGTGATGACTACCTGGGCATTAGGTGCAGTACTACCAGGGGTCAATGGTATCTGCTTTGTAAGCTTGGGTAACATTGAGTCTGTGGGGGGGGGCAAGTTTTCCTCAGGCAAAGACTTCCTTCAAAGTTTCATAAACGGTGCAGTTGCGGCTGTCTTTTGTTTACAGTTCCAGCTCTTCCAGCTAGTGCGGGCTCTCCCAGACTTACCTCTCCATCAATGTCCTTCTTTTTGCTGTCAGGCACTCCGAGGCAGCTAGTTCCGACATCTGACCTTGCCGCTGCAGCCCCTCTGGCCTATAGGGCTTTCTCAACTCTTGTCAACTTGGCCAGCATCTCTTATCTGTGGCACCCAGTGCAGTCTCTCACTATGCGAGGCCAAGAGCCCGCCCACAATACCAGTGAGCTGAGGAAGTGCATTGGCAGAAGGATAAAGCCAGAAGCCGATCACCAGTCAGAGCTCGCACAGGTAACCAGTTTGACGTTGAGCAGCATACTACATACTGCTATGCCGCAGAAATTCCGCAAAAGGTAGTTATTCCAGTCATGAGTGGGGCCAGGACCAGAGTAAAGACAGAGGAGCACTGATCGGCCATCTCACACAGCCACCATCTTGACCTCAACACTCATGATGACAATCCATTGTTTCTCCTATGGAGCAGCTCCTTTGTTCTAGTGTCCTTCCTCTCCCTGTTGATATTTTCAAGGAATATTCTCATTAATCCTTCTTTCAATTTCTTATTTCCCTGTAAGCCACTGAACTCGGACTCTCATATTTTTTCAGTCCAGATGATTGTCCTGAAAATAGATAAGATAGGGTTAAATTGCTTATGACAATCGTGGTTGCGAAACAAACACTTTTTCAAAACAGGTTATGCCTACAGGCTAAGACATATACTGTTGGCTAAATGGATTTATCGGTTTCACAACTCCCTTTATATGTATACACATTGTTGATATTTAATCAGTTTTCCTGTGATCATTTGAGCACTAATCACCCTGAATACACTCATGAAACATAATGCATATATGAAGATAACATTTTACACTTGGGTGGTATTGTATTGGGGATGTAGATTT
Source organism: Pleurodeles waltl (assembly GCF_031143425.1). Taxonomy (NCBI): domain Eukaryota; kingdom Metazoa; phylum Chordata; class Amphibia; order Caudata; family Salamandridae; genus Pleurodeles; species Pleurodeles waltl. Next base: position 284,055,410 of record NC_090450.1, read on the forward strand.
ATTCAATTTGATACTACTTAAAAATCTCATACATGCATTGGAGTTGGAACTGATTCCAAAGAACTTACCTATAAGTAGCTACTGTTTATTAATTTTGGAAAGAGATATTGCTTGTCTTTAGTGTTTAAATAAGGTACCCCATTAATGAGAAGATCTGCGGGAAGGACTATTGCACCAAAGGAGAGGACGCTGTTTATAAGGCAACAGGATTATAAAAAAACAAAAACATACATATGAAGTCTTTGGTGGGCAAATTCGAGTTTGTACTGTTTATTCAATAATGTATCCCTCTTGTTATTTGTCAAGGTAAAGACATGAATGTTGTGCTTATTAAGTTGCGTGTTTTATCAGTCAAAACATCACTGTTTTATTGCTGCAAAGCTATAAGCATAAGGAAAAAAATATCCTATTTGACATCTTATAATAAATGATACCGTGTGCCTTTGTTGTTTTTGTGTCATTTAATTTATTAAATCTTACTCAGTTTTTCTAAATAGATTTGGAACTCTTCTTGTGTTTTCTTTTCACCTGGTTACTGTCTGCACAAATACTTTACACATTGCCTCTAAGTTAAGCCTGACTTTTCTTCAGAACCCTAGCAAAAGTATTTTAGATATGCATGAAATATCTGCAAACTTTGAACCTCCTTGAAAGAATGACGTCTCTGTTGTGTTTATGTTTGTCAAGTTAATTTTTATTATTTTTGTAATTGTATTTTCATACATTAGTTTAGTCAGTTGGTCTCCAGTGATCTAGGCTATACTTACTAAACCTTTTATAATGCGATGTTGTAATTTTGAAGGTGTCTGGCAATTATTTTACTATATAGCCCTACATCATTGATCCTTAGCCTTTCCTCCTTTTGTCATGCAGATGAAGACAGGGGGAGCCCACATGCTAACAGTGACACGCAGTGTGAGATGTAAAAGGGATGCACATACGAAAAGCGTTCCGTTGTAAAAAGTTTTAAAAACCGCAGTAACACATCAAAAGTAAGTCTGGACCAGCATGGGAGCCAGGACCCGAAGGCAATAGTGGGGAGAAAGGGAACCTCTATTTCGAAGATAAGGCAGTAGAAAAGCTCGTTTCAGCTGTGAAGAAATTCAGGACATAACGTTCTGTAAGTTCACAAATCTTTGAAGGGATACGTGAAGAAATAATTGTTTTTGCACCTACCAAAAATATTCTTCAAGGACTTAAGATCGCATGACTTGATCTGTTGAGAAAAACAAAAATACTGCAAATATACATGCTAACACTCGCTTCAAATAAGTAACTGAAGGCAGACACAATTGCACTTGAAGGCCTATTGAAATCCAAGGCTGGAGCTCCAGTCTTTGTCAAACACAATATACTGAAACTTATAGAACTCCAGCCTTCAAATATATCATGCATAACAAGAACAGAAACAGATGCAACGAATATAATGAAGTGGCTGGGGATGCAGAGATGGCAATGATCCTGAATGGGGAACAGTCAGTTGTGCAAGCATGTGTCATAAAACATATCACACCAGGACAGCAAAATATCAACATATGCAATGAATGTATAAATCACGGTGAGGAATACAACAGCAATGTGGCAGTCTGTCCTTTTGCACATAAGTAAGAAGTTAGTAAAGTTATCACACGAATAATAAACATACACCTTCAATGTAAAAAAGGCAAACATCGTGTCCTATTACACGAAAAAAAAGAGGAATACATGAAGATATGCAGTTTTGCACTGTGTCATCTAAAAATGTATTCACAGCCAAATACGCAATTCAATACTTGGAATGCAACATAACACTCAGGGACTCATTTACAAAGAAATGGCGCAATGTGGCACTGCAAGGCAGCTTGCTGTTTCACACTACGTTATTGTGAAAGTGGAGGGATGCGACGTATTTACAGCAATAAAACGCTTCCCTGTATTTTTCTCTGCCCTGGCTCACAAACTGCTGCCTAGCGCCAAAACTGCCATTCTTGCACCATGGTGCAAGAGTGTCTGCGTTGCAGGAATGATTAATTATATGCAGGAAGAGATATCTTCCTGCACACAATCATTAAAGGTGTTTTCCACTTTCTAAGTGTGCTGCATTCTGCAGCACATGCAGCACACATAGAAAGAGGAAAAAAACATGGAGAAGTAATGTCATATCTCCCCGTTGTGCCCCTGAGATGGCATTGGAATCTGACACATTTCAAGCTTATAAATCTGGCATTGCTTCAGATTCCATGGGTGTTGCTCAGGAACACCCACAGCAACACCCATAGAATGCCCCTTTCATTCAAGGTAGCTTTGAGTGGCCTTGTAAATATGTATGACCCTCCGATGGTGCAGTGTGCCGCTAGGAGCTTGTAAATGACGCCCTCAGTGCCCTTTCGAATGTGTTTCATTTTTGGCATGCTGAGCACAAGCAACCTTATTCGCAATGTTACACATATCTGGAAATGTCTTTATGTGTGAATTTCAAATAATGATGACACCACACCTTTTATGATTCAACATGAGAACAACAGTCAGAAAACACCTTGTGCACTGTTGTCCTTATTCCCAGATTTCAAAAGCGGCAGCAGCATAATGGTTGCCATTTGGACAAGCATCACAATCGGTAACAATACACGCATATAGCACGTAGTACCATCACCACATCAGCCCTTGCCATCATTACTCATCAACCCTGAAAGCAGCACTTCTAGCTTCTGGAAGAGACATCATTTTGTTCATGACCTTGCAAAGCAGTAATTCAAGGGACCAGCACTGCTAGTATCATGAATGGACAACCTTGATCTTTACAGTAAAGGTAGTCCAAAAGCCATTATAACCTGAGACATTATCCTGAAGTTTGCCTAAGTTTATTTATGATTCAGCAACCTCCTCAAATAAATGATTGAGTAATTAACTGGACAGAGGTGCACAATTGCAATCTAGTCCCTGTACTGGCAATGCTTTCAACACTGAAGCAGAGGCAGCAAATTAAAAAAGAGACAGAAGTGTTGAAAGAACTAAAGTGTTAAGATGGATTCCCATTAGAATTGTATCAAATCACTGTTTGCATTGATTCCGATACTTGGCAAATTATATAGAGACACCAGACTCTTTATACTCAGACACAAATATACAAATGTGTCTAATCAGGACGCCTGGGGAAGATACTTTAAAATGTGACAACATACAGCCCAATATAATTGCTAAATGAGAATCTGAAAATCTTGGCTGGATAGCCTGCGAAAATTGATCTCACTTATTATTCAATCACCACTGGTTGATTTTGTCCCAGAGAGAACGTCCAGCAATAATCTGACAATACTGGTGTATCTACTATGGCAGGTCACAGATGGCCCTGAAGAGAAATTGAGTATTTCATTATACACTGAAAAAGCCCTTAGCTGTGTTAAGTGAGGGTTATTTATTTAGAACATTGGACAGGTTGAGCAGGGAATGAGATTTATTTGAAAAAAATCAAATGGCTTTACAATGAACCTACAGCAAAAGTTAATTGCTGTGGATTTATATGACAGATTTTCCTAGTTTCGAAATGCACTAGACAAGGTTACCCATTATCTGTCCTTTTGTTCTGTCTAGCATTAGATCCATTAGCAGCTGCTTTTTGTCTGTAGTGTGACATTCATGGATGACACTAGCTTTATAACAGAAAATTACTCTTTACGCAGATGTTACCTTGGTTGCAGTAGACAAGTATTTTCTGTTTGTGAAATAAAGTCATAGATCTGAAGCTTGGGTCCACCACAGTTAGTGGGGGTTCCAGACATACTCATAACAAATCATACTGGTCTGTTCACCAGCAGGTGCATTTATTATATCTGCTGCCTACTTACTTATCTAGCGACCTCTCTCATTCGAACAGAACTTACATAGGACACACCCTGGACTGCGTTCAGTCTGTAGTTATTTAGGTTGAGAACTTTAGATTAGATAAAGGGCCATTTGAAGATGCAGGTAACCATTTCAGCACAATCCAAGCATTGCAAATACACTCAATATGTCCTATCATACACAAAAATATTTCTCCATAGCGTGAGTGGTTGCCAAAATGGGAATACCGAGATATTAGAAACTGGCTTTGATGTCAACCATGGAACTTGGCTGATAAATATAATCAACTCATGAAAAACGGATCTGCATACTCAATAATCATATGCTGCTTTATGAGGACATTTGAGACCAATTTCTCCCCCACTTTAGAGGACCTCTTCGTTTCATAGTTCACCTCTCATGGAACATGTATATGTGGAGGTTGACTCGAAGCTTTCTAAGGAATTGATAATTACATATTGGGATGCTGTAATTTTATTTGTTGGCATTTACATGTTAAAACCTTCATAGATCTTTATATTAACCACAGAAACATTTGATTACTATCATCCTTCCGGAATGTCATGATGTCAGTCATTTGAAGCAGGTAGCAACATGACCTTCTTTAATTTATTACACAGAAATATAATGTGATACCGTTTTTCTATTCCTCCACAATAATGGAAAAGACTGGTGACTTATTATTGTCATTATATGTTAGGATATATCACTGGTAGGTTATAATTAAGGCTTCCAGTTTTATGTTTTTACTGATTTGTACAGATAAATACTGACAGGAAAAAATACTGAAAATTGTGCTCCTAATAAGTGACTGTCCATGCAGTCGGATGTGAATTCCGAGACTACGGATGAGAAGATACACAACATGAGGAACTAAAAAACAGGTTAAGATATCTTTAAATATAGGCATATGTTAAAGCATACTTATAGTAAATTGCTAGTGTTAACCTGTGGATGTTGTATTTTGCTATATTTGGCTGCTGAATTTGCTAAAACAGGACAGGCATCAAAGTATGAGCACATGTTTATTGGTTACATAAATGTGGAAATGTACCATTTTTGATTCCACTTATTCACAAACCACAAAATAAATATGGATAAATACTAATAATAAGATGACCAAAAACAAATATGGATAAATACAGACAGAAATGTTAAAAAAGATCAATACCATAAAACAAGGAGCCCTACTTGTAATATGCAGTAGACTTCCATATCACACTCATATCAATTTAGTGGCAGAAACCTGACACTGGAGACATCTCTGATGCTGGTGTCGCTGTGGACAGACAGAGGAGGGAGTCGTGGACAATATTTACTAAGACACATATTTGTTTTTTTTTTTTATATTGATATAAGACCTGATATGGTTATTCACCTGTACATTCTGAATGCTTTGTCTTTATACTGTGGCTTTGAAACATAAGCAATTCATTTCACTAAAGAACTGCTTGTTTTTAAAGAAAGAGCTAGAGAACCAGCAGCAGCCACCACCACTTTGCTTACAGTTCATGCGGCTACTCGCAATTGCTATCCCAACATCATTGGAGGTGCTTGATACTGATAGTGATGACAGTGACAATGATCACAGTGATGAAGTTTCTGAGGTTGGGGAGGAGGACATCTGGCAGTCTAGGCATGATAGTAGACCAAGGAGCTTTAATCAAGTAAGAATTCTTAAGCAGAAGCACAGTGGTGCATGGAGAATGCAATGTGGCAAGATGTCCTGGAGCACCTCTGGTACTTGCTGCTGCACATGTAGCACCTGCTGTAAGTCCATGTTGTAAGTCGAGGACCTCTTCATCCTGACAACTGGAGCTGAGGCATGGAGCATCCAGGTGGTAAATCCAAGTACTACATTCATCACAGAAATACTGGAATCTCAAACTCCCATTCACTTGGCACTAGTGCCCTTTACAGCTATTTGTTAAATAGACCTAACATTTACAAACCTTCTGTCTCTCCAAGGCAATGCCAGTGGTGGCACTGTCATCTTGAAAACCATGAAAAACACAAATAAAAACGAGATGGCATAGCGTGAGAATCCAAACTGTGGCATAATCAGTGATTGTCCTGTCAACAACCAGGCTGGGATGCTGAGCTGATGGCCATACCATGCACACTCAGCCACAAACACAATTCTAGCCAGTCTTAGCCTTGATGGACTTCTATCATCTACTCGATCGAATACTGAAACCAAGAACGATTGCTTTTATTGCTCCTTGCTGCTGGTATCCTTGAAGTACATTTACTTCCTCAATTCTGGTGCGAGGTTCGAACAGATACAAGAGATGATGCATGGAATAAAATACCCTCTGTGTACATGTTAAGCATATTGCAAGTGACCAAAGGGTTCCATGACAATATAGCAATATAGACTTTGAGGCCAAAGGCCGAGTTTGTTTAAATGGTCATGGAACATCAAGGATCTCCAAAGTACACAAAACGTGACCTGCAATATACTTTTAACTTATGGTTTAGGGTATTTAGTCACATCATCACCGGTCCCAGAAACCTCTTAATAGTAAGTACATTAAACCCATAGGGTCTTGCTCTTTCATATGAAAGAGATATAAAAGAGACACTATGATTGCAGACATCAAGACTTAAAGTGTAATCTGAAGTGTGATGCTAATCACAACCAAAAGCACTGAGTAGTTTGTTGGGCAGCTACGTCGTTTTCTTATTACAGATGACAGGCAATGTTTACAAGTGGACTATTTTATAGACTGGGACTGCAGGCTTCCATGTATTACTCAATAATGCAAACTACTGTTGAACCACTGAATTAAATGCATTATCGCCTTGAACAGAAAGAATCAGAAATGTAAGAATGACAGTGTTATGAGCCTGAAGAAGAATTGCAAGAATAGGAACCTGTACATCAACACTCTCAACGAATGCTTTCCTTGATTTTATTGAGGGTGCATGGTAGAATGGCAGGCAGCAATGCAGAGAACCAGTGCTCCCAAAAATGGAGCAGTAGTGGTAGAGGGTAAAAGAAAGAGAGAGGAGAGAGTGCATGTGTGTGTGTGTGTATGTGTGTGTCTGTGGGTGTGAGAGAGAGGGACGGAGAGAGGGAGAGAACACACAATAATTCAGCAATAGCACATATTCCACAGCCAGTGACACAAATAAGTAGCACCTGGATAACATAAATCTACATCTGTTAACGCAGGATAAAAATGTAATGTAAATGTGTTTGATTACACTTTTAAATAATTTGCAGTTCTGTGATGTAGAATGTTCACTTCTCTCTTAGTGTGCCTGTGCCATTACAAAAGAAGAACATCTTCATGCAAACATCTAAATGACATCAATTTAGCACAAGATATTATCCAACACAAACACACACCCCTCCCCAACCCCCGTTGTGAAGATATTTATGGTTTAGCAGTTTAGTAACCAGGTGTTCCAACTGTGATAGAGTTTGGGCTGTTTTGTATCTGATTGAGCTCTTTTGGAAAGGGTACTGGCAAGATAATCAATTGTGGAAATTCTGCTTAGGATTGTCCCTAGTGGTTCAAACATGCCTACTCAAGGATTTGCATAACGTTTGTCTTATTTATTTGTTTATTTAGCATTTTTATTTAGTAAGCCTGCACCATATGATATTAGTAAACTGAGAGGGAAACACAGACATTACAACAGTATCAGCTTGAACTGTAGACAAATCAAGGTGAAACATGGTCATTCAGGTAAACTAGGAAAGATGCATTTGAGCCATTTTGGACACAATAGCACAGTTGGTTCAGTTCTTGTCAGGAGAAGGAGCTCCAGCAGGTGGTGGCAGCCTCGGAGGTTCTGTTCAGTGTGTGTGATATAGAGGTTTTTAATTCAGATATTTCCAATTATAAGAATGTTTTGTTCAACAGACCTATTTGACCACCTGAGACATAGAGAAGAATCCCCAGACTAAAATGCTTCTTTTGTTTAAAGTTACCTTAGGTGTAATTCAAACAACATTTCAATCAATAAGTCCAGTGGTGTTAAGTCATGGCACGGTTGCTAGCTGTCTTGTGCCATCGTAGCATGGGTTACATTTTGGTAACTGGCTTACTCAATTTGTGGCCAGGGTAGACTGATTTGTACAAGGTTAGATCCTTTTTGTAGTGGCATAAGCAATGTACAAGAAATTGGAATGGTTCCCTCAAGTGGTACTATTATATTTAATGTGTCAAGCAATTACATCACAAATTGTGATTTAAACTTTTTTATTCAAACATACAGATATATTTTAGAAAATTTCAACTGTTCTAACTAAACAATTTAAATTAACCTCTAAAGGAAATTCTTTGCATGAATTCAGCACAAAAAATAAGCAACAATTAAGGTATTAATTAGGAAATTGAAACATAATATATGCCACATGATGTACTACATTGTTTTAGAAGTTAGTGAATCACAATAAATAACGGCACAATCACAAATGGAATCTGTTAAAGAAACTCTTGTCACACACCAATCGAAGTCTGAAAAAAAAAACACCCACGTGTGATGCACTGATTGTCTGCCATGTCATAAGTGCCCCTTCCAAACTAAGATTGCCCTTCCTCTAGCATAAGTAAAGCAAAGCTGTGGCAGTGGCCAAGGCATCTCCTCATTTGTGTGGAGCAATGCAAATTAAAAAAATGTCCCCTTCTGATCACTTGGCAAAACATTTGTGTCCCCAAAGTCTATATTAGTGAGGGGCCTTCAGAAGGGCCTCCAACGGTGCCCCAGGGTCAAGAAAAGGGGGCAAATTGCCTGTAGCAGTCCTATGTACAATTTTACATACATACATATGCTAGAGTGGGAGTAGGTAACAAACAAGTGTAATATCTGACTGTGCATTGACAAGACACTCTCAGCTATGCCAAACAACTCATTTCCAGTTAATGATTAAAATAAAATAAAACAAATAACCTTTAATACATAACAGTGAGGGAAGATCAATAAGTGAGACATTTTTCCTTTCTGCATCAACTCTTGTCATTCAACGTACAGACCCTGTAGCAAGAGAGTGGGCAGAATATGAAGAAAACTGATCAAAGACCCTACAAGAATGGCAACCCAACCACAACAGGAACCTCAAAGTCGACACCAAGCTCATCAATAAATGGCTCACTGATTTTGCCAACCACACCACTCCCACCAGAAACAGGACTGATAAAAACAATGAATGACCCACCTGATACATAAACAACCTCAGGAAGTCGAAACACCACTGCAAACAACTTGAGAGGAAATACTCGACAATAACACCATTTGAAAATCCACATACAAACCCACCCTCAACCTCTATCACCAACGACTAACTATGACATGCAAAGAAAAAGACCCTAACCCTCAGACTCAAAGCAAGCCCCAAAAATGCCAAAGAACTCTCACAATTGTCACAGAGTTCACCAACTCAGCAGCTGCCAACAACAACACCATCCTGTTCCAAGTACTTTTCAATGACTTCTCAAACTTCTTTGAACAAAACGTTGCCAAGAACTACAATAAATTCCACCTACAGCATACCAATACAAATGCCCATCAGGACACCTCCTTTAACAGCAACTAAGCAAGTGGAAGCCCCTCTTGAATAAAGACACCACTGCCCTGATGAATACCATCCACTCAAGAGCCTCCTCAGACCTATGCCCCCACTTCACATACAGCCTTGGAAGAACCATTGTCTCCCCGATCATCATACCTCCGTAACAACCACCACCTTCCCATATTACTGGAAAAATGAGGAAGACAATGCCCTATTGAAGAAACCAACAGCGGACCCCAACACTCTCAGTAGCTATAGAGCCATCTATATCCTTCCTTTTCTATCTAAAGTCATGGAGAAACCCATCAATACCCAACTCATAGACCCCCTAGAACTCCATCAACTCCAAGACAGCTCTCTAGCTGGCTCTCGCACCAACCACCGCACAGAAACATCCCTCACTGCGTCCACCGATGACATCAGAAGTATCCTTAACCATGGAGAAATGGCCACACTCTTTCTCCCTAAACTCTCTACTGCTTTAGCGCTTTGGTATCTGCGGACAGGCCCTCAAGTAGATATCGTCCTTCCTCACATACAAAACTTAAAGTGTTAGACTTCCCCCTGCGTCTTAAAACCCAAGAAACTCATCTGCTGAATCCCTCAAGGAAAGTTGCCCAACCCAGCACTCTTTAATGTCTTCATGACACACCTCACAAACATCATCACAGCCCACTAAATCAATATAGAATCCTATGCCAATAACACACAGCTCATCTCCTCCCTTACCGGATCAACCAGTCCCACCAAAGCAAACTTCGCCAACTACATGAGCAGTGTTGCTGCTTGGATGAAAAACAATTACCTTCAGTTCAACACAGACAAAACCAGAGTCCTTTTCTTCGGCAAAAACCACTCCCTCCTGAGACGCCTCTTGATGGCCCTCCAAACTTGGCTCCCCCCACCCCTACAGACCATGCCAAGAACCTTGGAATCATCCTGGATACCAACATCTCAAGGAGCAAACAGAGCAACTCCATCGCCTCATCGTGCTTCCACATCCTGCGAACGCTATGCAAGATTTTCAAGTGGATTGCACTAATAAAAGATGAACAATCACTCAGGCTTTCAGCACAAGTAGCCTTGATTAGGGAAAAGATTTCTATTTCAGGATCCCAGCCCATGTTCACAGCCAATTCCAAACCACCAAGAACGCCAGTGCCAAACTCATTATGAGCATCCCACAAAATAACCACATCTCTCCACACCTCAACACTCTCCACCATCTCCCAGTTCAGGAAAGATTTAAGTTTAAACTACTCACCCAGGCCTACAAAGCTTTCAACAACACCAGCCCAGCGTACCTCAACCATCGCCTCAATTTCTACCAACCCACCAGCCACATTTGATCTGAGTCAGAGGCAAAAACACACCTCCCTCGCATCAAGAAGGTCAGAAGCAGAGGACGCTACTTCTCATACCTCACAGCCAGGACCTGGAATAACTACTCGCAATAGATCTGAATCTCCTGCTCCCTCATCCTTCTGAAGGAACCTCAAGACATTGCTCTTCCAGATGAAACAGACATGATCTCCCCCCCTCAGGGCTGCCTTACTCAGTGCCTGGATACCCTCACGGTGATTAGCCACACTTTAAAATTCCACATAAAAAAGTTTAGATATTCCAGACTAAGTTTAAAAGGGGTGTCTTGGGGTTTGCAGACAATAGGCTAATTCTATTAGCGTTTAAGTGGTATGTACACTCAAACTCACATGTTTTAAGCTACCTGCTCTGGACATGGAGCACTATGCATGATATGTTTTCCTTCTATAGCTTACAAACACAGTTTGCTTTCTACAGTTTACATCCTGAAATTGCTAACTCCGACAGGCTTCTCCCACTATACTCTTAATCTCTGCATGAAAAACTGAACTTCAATTACCTCCATTTGATTCCTTTCAACTTGACTCCTCTCTTTTCTGTCTTCAAAGTGACCTTCTTCTCACCTTCCTTCCGCCACATGCCTTTTATTTCTGAGTACAGTCTCCTCTTGCCTTAATGTCTCATCTTGTAATTCTGCCGGAGGCTGACACCTGATTTCATAGATTACAACCTTTTCTGCTTTAAACCCAAAACCTGCAATTTAAAATTAGCTAATCTACACCAGCCTACCTACATCACCAACCTTAAACCTGAAACCACATAACTTCCACCTAATGATCACACCTAACTGGTATTAATATGACATATCACAAAGTAACTGGAGTAAATCTGTGCAGTTTTTTAAAAACACATGACTAATTGATGTAACCAAAATTTAACCACTCGCCAGAACCCTGGGTTCTGGAGCAGTTACTCACCGTAAAGTGAATCAATGCCTCATCAGAGGCAATACGGGCTATACAAATGGAATCCCAATGATGTACTTCCATAATATGGCCCTGGAATATTCCCTCAATAATGTCATGAATTCAACCAGATCCTATGGTAGACTGTTGTAGGTGGCTCAAAAACTCAAAAAGTTGCATTACAATATAATAATTCTTGTAGAGTGTACAATCACCCAAATGTTTCTTGGAGATAAAGATAAGGTAACACAACTACAGCCGTGGAATGGAATTACATGTGTGTGTTTTAGTTGTTTAACTCATTTTCGGGGGCTTTGCTTAGCTTACTTGACTGTATTATATCTCTTTCAAGTTAGATTTTTGTTGTTGACCTCAACAAACATTATCACATACGGATAATGTCTGCCTATTGTCTCAAACACCTGTGTGGCTGGACTGATTGATTGATGCTCTGGAACTGTATTCAGTTCAACATATCAAAGTTCAGGATTGTTTTAGAACAATAAAGAAGTATTTACATTAACATTCAAGTCTTGTAAACAATTCCCATACAAACAGGCTATTCATAAAAGATTAAAGCATATATAAAAACTATCTCCTACTAAGAATCAAACATAGCAATTTATTACAGTTATGCAAATAAAAGCATTGTTGTCATAATATATAATAGACCCAGGAATAACTCAGTCCATCATCTGTGTGCTTTAAGTCTTACTCATCAAGTTGGTCGAAGAAGCAGGACTGCAGCAGATTGTACCACTATACAATCCATATGCTATGTAAAACATAGCAAGAAACACTTTTTATATTTTGTTGTATATTATGATATTTGTATTTTTATAATGCTACATACTGCTGACTATGTGCCAAAACACGCTGGCAGAAAGACAGCACACTGCTACTGTGGTTGTGGCTGGGTGAATGGGTTTAGGTTTCTAGAGCAACCAATGTGGGAAGCTTTTTGGTTTCATGCATAATGACCAGTGTTGTGCTCTCACTGTGTCATATATTGCTGCGCTATAAAACTTGGCCCATATATGGAAAATTGGCATAGAGTAGCACTGGAGGTCTTCTTGCTGTGCTGCCCTACAAAAATGTGTATTTAAGCAAAATGGTGCATTCCTGTCTTTTGTCCCTGCGCTGGCATACAGTTGGCTGGCTAGCACCAATGCAGGTACCCTTTCACCATAGTACACGGGTGCCTGTGCTGCATGTAGGATTGTTTTTGTGCAGGAAGGAACACCTTCCTGCACCAAAACAATCATGAGAGGTATTTTCCTCTTTCTCTGTGTGCTGCAGAATACAACACATATAGAAAGAGGAAACAACTAGGAGAAATGAAAATACTTCTCTTTTTTACATCTGCTCTGGGGAGGCGTAGAGTTTTGGCGCTGCCCCAGGTTTACGTATTTGATTACATTTAGGACAGCATCAAAATCCATGGGTGTTGTGTGGGAAAACCTACTGCAACTCCCATGGGATTCCTCCCTGGTGCAGAGTAAGGCAACACAACAACTTGCCTTGCTTTCTCTTACTCAATATCTATGAGGCCATGCAAACGCAAGCAAAGACTCTCATAAATAAGCCCCAATATTTTTTTATTATTTAAACCAAGTTGAAGCTATCTTCGACAGATTATCTCAAGTAGCAGGAAGGAAACAACTGGTCTTAATTTCCAATATCGCGCATCACAATACAATAGCTCAGGCATTGCAGGAAACTTCCTTCCATTGCGTTTCTCTACATACCTGGGTGTGGTGGCTTAACACCTCCCTCAGAGGGACTAGTCTAATAGTGCCAACACCCCCAAACAGGCTGGTATGGGAAATATCTAAAAATCACAGAGTGGCATCTAAAACCCTGTGTTTAACTTATCCATTACAACTTGATTTAGGTTGGCCTTAATCAGTGGTTGGGAAGGGCCAATAAATAGGACAACAGATCACTGTAAATATAGAGATTATGGACTTAGGGCCACATGTATGAAATTCATTCATAATGTTAATTTTACAAATCTATGAGTTCTAATATTTCTTCTTTCTCAGTTCATGGATTGGTCCACTGTGCAATGTCTTCATCATCCAGCTCTTCAGGTATGGAAAATGTTGCATGTTCTTCTTCAGTCAGTGCTCTCATTGTTCAAGTCCTGGGAAAGTGCATTTAGCCTACTCTACACATAATTGTATCAAATTGACTTCATTATCTCCTGTCCGTCTGTACATTTCAGAAAATTCTAGCTAAGCAACTTTAACATCAGGTAGTTCAGGGTCAGGTTATGCACCGGCTTCTCTGCAGTGCGCTAGAAATTCAGCTTCTTGTGTGAAGCCTGGAAAGACTAGACCACAACTTCAACTAAGTTAATTTTACAAATTAATGCAAAACATAGGTTATGCATTTCATTATGGCACATTACTCCATTATTCTTATACATTTTCATTATTTCACACCTATTTTAGTTCTTCTAGTACAACTTTCATATAAGTGGCTGCCATTCTCCGTGGACAAATTTTCAAACGTGTACATTATTTTCTCTACGATTAATTTCTCTAAAAACGTTTAATTAATCAAAACACATATTCATTAATAATTTCTAATTAGCATATCTGCGTCAACAGTCCCTCCTCAGATGACTAAATATGTCATCACACCTTTCTTTCCCCATCCTTTTACAGTTCCGTTTCATCTGTATTTTGCCTCGTTCTCAAATCTTCCCTGTAAATTCTTTCCCTGTTTCGTTCTTCCCCCCTCTGATTATTTCTGGATCTTTTCAATGTTATCTTTTGACATAATTTATCACAATTAATATTCCCTGTATGATTTTTAATAATACCCCATTCCAAATTTGACTAAGCCAATTTCCCACTGAAGCAAATCCTTTTCCAACCTTCTCCCAAACACCTGGGGCCACATGTACGAAGCTTTTTGCACGTCGCAAACAGCGAATTTCACTGTTTGCGACATGCAATAAGCAAATTGCAATACACAAACCATGTTTTGCATTTCAGTAACCTGGTTACCGAATCACAAAACGGGTTTGCGAGTCGCAATTAGGAAGGGGTGTTTCCTTCCTAATTACGAGTCGCAGTGCAATGTCGCAAACCATTCGCAGTTTGCACCCTTTTCAAATGGCACTGCAAACATTTTTTCAGAGCAGGCAGTGGTCCTATAGACCACTGCCTGCTCTGAAAAAATGAAACGAAAATGTTTAATTTTTCATTTTTGTAATGCATCTCGTTTTCCTTTAAGGAAAACGGGCTGTATCACAAAAAAAACTGCTTTATTAAGCAGTCACAGACATGGTGGTCTGCTGTCCGCATCAGGCCACCATCCCTGTGAGGGCCGCCATTTGCAAGGGGGTCGCAAATTGCGACCCACCTCATGTTATTCATGAGGTGGACATTTGCGACCCCCTTGCGAATCGCAGATGGTGTCAGGGACACCATCCAACATTCTGAATTGCGAGTCGCTCTGACTCGCAATTTGCGGGTCGCAATTCAGAATGTTGCTACATCTGGCCCCTGGTTCCTTCAATTACTTCAAATCCTTACTTGAGTTAGTCAGGTTAGTAATTAAGGGGGTTATTCTAACTTTGGAGGAGTGTTAATCCGTCCCAAAAGTGACGGTAAAGTGACGGATATACCACCAGCCGTATTACGAGTTCCATAGGATATAATGGACTCGTAATACTGCTGGTGGTAAATCCGTCACTTTTCCGTCACTTTTGGGACGGATTAACACCTCCTCCAAAGTTAGAATAACCCCCTAAGTCTCTTATCTGCCTATCGTTATTCAGAATATACGAACAACAATGCCTAGCATAAATCACCCTACAGACTCCACGTCTTTCGCTAAAAGAATGTCTAAAGCAAGCCTATTTTGAAGCGTCATAGCTCTATCCGCTGCTAATTCAGTGTCTAGCAGGAGTATTTCCCCTGTAAAATGTGTCAGCCTGCAATCCACAATAGTAGACAACTTTTGTATCTTGATTGAATTTAAAACGACTCCCACTGAAGGAATCACTGCACCAAAGATATCTCCCACAATTGCAGAAGAGGTTTCCCTCCTCTGTTGCTTATGATGTAATCCAGTCAATTTCGGAAACTTCTTTAAGTCATCTATCTGGTATATTTTAGAGAAAATTATCCTCAAATATAATGTCCCATGCCACCCTCTAGGAAGACGGTAATAAGCATTAAGTCCACAAATATAAAAGGTTCCAGGAATTGCACGGTCTTGACCATTCATCATAAAAGTCCATTTACTCTGACACAAAAACACATGCCTACACTCACTCGTTCCCACAAATAAAGTGTCAGTGCATGATTTTGGCCTATATATACAAAGCTTTCCTACGTGTAATGCATATAATGCTAATTTCCCTTGCGTTTTTGTAGCGGTGTAAGCATAATCATTCTTGTAAGTTCTTTTCTCTATCCCTTTTTCTAAAAAAAATTCAATGCATTTCTCCTGTCATCAGTATGCGATATAAAGCACTTCTCTAGAGGTGTAAGCAAACATGTGAGGTTATTTCTGTGCAAGCAGTTCAAAATGTTAATGTAGGCTCAAAGATTCCTCTAATTAGCACTAAAGCATGCTCTTTAGCTATTTTACTCAGATATCTAATAATAGGAACAAATGAAAACACTATGGGGGTCATTCCGACCCCGGCAGGTGGCGGGCGCCGCCCGCCAGGCGGAGACCGCCAGAAGACCGCACCGCGGTCAAATGACCGCGGCGGTCATTCTGACTTTCCCGCTGGGCGGGCGGGCGACTGCCAGAAGGCCGCCCGCCCGCCCAGCGGGAAAGCCCCAGCAACGATGAATCCGGCTCCGAATGGAGCCGGCGGAGTTGCTGGTGTGCGACGGGTGCAGTGGCACCCGTCGCGATTTTCAGTGTCTGCTAGGCAGACACTGAAAATCTTAATGGGGCCCTGTTAGGGGGCCCACAACACCCGTTCCCGCCAGCCTCTTCCTGGCGGTGTAAACCGCCAGGAACAGGCTGCGGGAAGGGGGTCGGAATCCCCATGGCGGCGCTGCATGCAGCGCCGCCATGGAGGATTCCCTGGGGCAGGGGAAAACCGGCGGGAAAACGCCAGTTCCCCTTTTCTGACCGCGGCTTTACCGCCGCGGTCAGAATTGCCCCGGAAGCACCGGCAGCCTGTTGGCGATGCTTCCTCTGCCCTCTGCCCTGGCGGTTACAAACCACCAGGGTCAGAATGAGGGCCTATGTCATAGTTCGAATAAAAATACTGAATGTACTCTTGGTTATAAAACCTTGTTAATAGCAAACTTATTCCATAAGTTAATGGAAGACTGTGGTACGTAACCCCTTCTTCTACTGATGAAGGAATTTGCGTACACACAAGACAATTCCTCACATCCATTGTCTCAAAATATTCACTCAACAAGCTATAGAAAATGTTAGATGAAAGCTCTCCTTGAGCATTAGCATAGTCATGCAAGTACTGCTCATCTAATTTAAACTTCTCTAAAGCTGAAGTAATAGTAGCTCTTTTCACGTCATGAACAGACATTCCCACAATCATTATTATAAACATTATACCACACATAACTGCCAATCCAATACTCATGTATCTACAGCGCCTAATATTTCGATCTTGATTATTTAACTCAGCCATGATCTGTAAAGAATCAGAAAGCATAACTAACTCTTAGATAAAGTGCAGTAAAAAATCAAAAATGAAGGGAAAATTATTTTCTCATAGTTCAGTTTCACATCCAGGCACCCTTTTCCTTTGTCAAATCGTAAGCTGCTTGTCACATCCGGTTTTCAATTGTCATATCAGGTTATCAATGTCTCTTTCGGTTTTATTTCAAACAGTCTTTTTCTTAAGTTTTTCAGATTAGCTCAACAGTTAAGCTTCTCAGTCACCTTCAGGTTACATCAAAATACTGACTCAGAACTTCTCTATCAAAGCAAAAAGACATAAACTCGTGTTGCCATTCATTGGTAGTTGCATATGCCCATGCAGGACCTACGTAATGTCGACTTACTATTCTCTTTCTTTTCAACCTTCGGTCACCACTTAATTCTCCTTCACTTAATTCTTACTTTCTTGTAGTATCCACTTCTTCCTCTATTGTTTCATTTATGACCAGTTCCTTTTTCTTCCCTATGTGTGATTCAGGCCAATTATCTCCCTTTCTTGTTCCTTCAGTCAATATTCTTCTCAAGATTGGACTCTTCTCTTTCTCTTTCTCTATGGTGTTTTCTCTTGATGGACCTGCAACGGATTCCAGAGCAGTCAGATCACTTTGACTTTGATTAATTTCAACTCTTTCCCCCTCTTGGTCTGGCACTTGCTCTGTCTGTTTTTCATCACAGTCTGCTTCTGTGAGAACCTCTGCTGAGCTAGGCTCTCTTGCTGTATCGGTCAAGATAGGTTCTCGCACAGCCTCCTGTAATTCTTCACTCTCGTCTCTTACAGGGGTAATAGAGCCAACTTCCACCAGCTCTGGTTCAATTTCAGGCTCTGTTGGCTCTTTCTCTGGCTCAGGTGCAGTAACCTGTTTCACTGTTGTTGGTGCTTTCAACAACGCTTCTTCATGATCCGGTGGACATACCACTCTTTTTGTATGACTCACTTGTATCCAGTTCGGGAGTCCCACACACTTCACAGCTGTTGTAGTTGTTAACACCACCTGGTAAGGACCCCTCCAACGCGGCTCCAAACAGGTCTTGCGAACATGCTTTCTGACAACGACCCAGTCTCCAGCTCTCAGATTGTGACTTGGATTGTGAATGGGTGGCAGGGTGGTGGCCTACACCTGCTGAGAGAAAAAGTGAACCACATCAGCCAGACCCTTGCATTAGTCCAACACCATATCATTTGTAAGGTTTACAAGTGCATTGACTGGAACTGCTGGTAATCTCATTGCTCTGCACACGAGGATCTCATGAGGCGACAGCCCTGTCTTCCTGTCAGGTATGTTTCTCATCAACATCAACACCAAAGGTAATGCATCTGGCCATTTCAAATTTGTAGCTGCACACATCTTGGCAATTCTTGATTTCAAGGTACCATTCATCTGTTCCACTAGTCCTGATGCCTCAGGGCGGTAGCTACACTATGACGTTTGCTCGATATTTAGTGCTGCACCTAAGAGTTTAATCACCTCGTTATTGAAGTGAGTTCCCCCATCTGATTCTAAAGAGATCGGACACCCGAAATGTGGCATCAACTCCCTAAGCAGCAGCTTTGCTACTGTGAGACTGGCATTTCTTCTTGTAGAGTAGGCTTAAATCCAGTGACTAAAGACACACACAATCACCCACACGTACTTCAGACCTCCATACGCAGGCATTTCAATGAAATCCAGTTGCATTCTGCTAAATGGACCTCCTGCTCCTCCAATGTGGCTCAAATTCACCACTGTCCCTTTTTTCATGTTTAGTTGCTGACAAACTATACAGCGATGACATACTGCCTCTGCTGCCTGCCTGAATTTAGGGTTAAACCAATCAATTTTAAACAATCTAACCATGGCATCCTTCCCAATGTGTGCCTGTCCGTGATAATACCTGGCCATTTGGTTCAGTAAACTGTTTGGCAGAACCATCTGTCCCTCCTCAGAAAACTAAATCTTGTCAGGTCTTTGGACGCATTTATATTTTACCCATTTCTCATTTCTCTTCCTTGTCAGCATTACTCTGCAATGTTTTCAACTCTTCCAAATTATTGATTCCTTTTAATGCAAAACTTGTACATGTATTGTCTTCTTCTGTTATCAATTCACACTTGTCTTTGAATGATGTACAGTTCAATGTGCAAAATCTTGCGACTTGATCCACATATCCGTTTCCCAGTGAGATGTAATCTTGGGCCTTTTGATGTGCACTACATTTTACCACAGACATTTCTTCAGGTAACTGTATTGCGTACAACAATTCTTTTATCTTGTTGCCATTTCTCACTGGTGTACCAGTAGAAGTCAGAAAACCTCTTTGCGACCACAATTGACCAAAATCATAAACAATTCCAAATCCATATTGGCTGTCAGTATAGATTGTGACTCTCGCAGAAATATGGCATGCTCTATTAAGTGTCACTAATTCTGCCACTTGTGCAGAATATACACCTTGAAGCCGGGAAGCTTCTAATGTACCTGTGATTGTGCATGCAGCATATCCTGCTCTCAATGTCCCTATATCATCTCTGAGACATGAGCCATCAACAAAAACAATTTGATCATTTTCTTCCAATCGTGTCTCTCTAATATCAGGCCTTGGTTTTGTACACAGTTTAGTTACCTCAAGACAATCATGCTCAATGTCTTCCTCTTTTTCAATTTCAACAGTATCACTTGGAAGTAATGTTGCTGGGTTCAACACTATACATCTTTTCAATGTTACATTTGGAGCACCTAATATGCTTGTCTCATACCTTGTTAGTCTTGCACCAGTCAAATACTGTGTTTTCGTCTTTTTCAGTAAAATCTCAACAGAGTGTTTTACCATTACCATCAAAGGGTATCCCATCACTACTCCCTCACATTGAGAAAGGCTTTGACCAACTGTGGCAACTGCACGCAGACAACCTGGTAAAGCTGCTGCGACTGGGTCCAAGCTAGCTAAACAATAGGCTACTGTGCGATAAGCACCTCCATGGACCTATGTCAAAACAGACAAAGAACAAGCATCACGCTCATGAAAAAACAATGTGAACGGCTTTCTATAATCAGGCATTCCCAACGCTGGAGCTCTGCACAAACTCTCTCTCAACTCATTGAACGCTTTCATCTGATCCTCATCTAATGTAATAGGGTCAGAAACTTCCTTATGTGTCAGTTGCTGCAATGGTTTAGCAATCTCAGCAAAATTTGAAATCCACTGTCGACAATAACCTACCATTCCCAGAAACATTCTGACATCTCTCTGTGAAGTCGGAGGACTCTCTGGAGATTCTCTCTGGAGATTCTTCTTGGCCGTTTCTCAATCTGGTGTCCCAAAAGGTGACACTTTATGTCCAAACTTTCCCAAATGATTTAACAGGGCAATTGAGTCATACTTACACTCGTCCCTAGTCCTGGATGCAATCAGCAAATCATCAATGTACTGCACTAGAGTCGATTGGTACGGTAGTTCCAATGACTCCAGATTCTTTTTCAGGATCTGATTAAACAGAGACAGAGACTCTGTATGCCTTGTGGAAGTCTGCACCAGCTGTAGACTCTGTTTAGGATTTTGAAACTAAATAGAAACTGACTATCCTCATGAAGAGGCACAGAAAAGAAAGCTTGTGACAAATCAACCACTGTGAACCACTCTGCCTCACATGGAATCTGAAACAGTATCGCTGCTGGATTAGGCACTACAGGGCAACACTTGACCACCATGTCATTCACTTTTCGCAAGTCCTGCACAATGCGTACTTTCCCACACAGCTTCTTTAAGCCCATTATCGGTGAATTACTTGGACTGCTTAACACTTCCTTCAAAACTCCTTGTTTCAGAAAATCTTCAATTATCTGTGCCACTTTCATCAGAACATCTTGTGCCATGTTATACTGTGGAATCTGCGGAAACACTACATTCTGCTTTAAAGTGAACTTTATCGGTCCCACTCCCATGATCAAACCCACTTCTTTATTTGTCAGGTCCCACACATTTTCTTGTATTGTTCCCTGTAAATCTGTATTCAATTCTTTCACAGTAAACATCGGGAAAAACTCAATCAATGAGTACACTTCATTAACATTTTAATTTGCCGTTTCAGATGTCTGTTCTTCCTAAACATCGCTATTAGTCTGAACCTCTATTTCTGAATTCAAACAACTAATGGAACAATTTGTCCTGCATAACAAGTCCCTTCCCAATAAAGATACTGGGCTTGAGTCACAAACTACAAACTTATGCAGTCCCCGGAAGTTGCCAATCTCAACCTGTACTGGATCTGTGATCGAATTTGCCAACTGTCTGTTTGCTACTCCCACAACTTGAACTGTTCTGCCTGAAAAACGTAAGTTTGGAACTTCTGCACTTCTCACTTCTCTTTCTGAACACCTTCAGACCCTTCTTTTGAATCACTATCCTTCTTCTTTGCCCATCTGCCTTCCCACTTCTCTAATGCTCCCCAAATCTAAGAACTCTGCAGTAACTCTTTTAGGTGCGCCTTCATCCCTGCTGATCTCATGTGCTCAAAATCCTTTGCCTTAAAATCTAACCTGTAACCTCTTTTCAAATGTTTTGTTCTCTCAATCTCTAAATCGTGTTTTGTCTGCCAAATCTGCCAATTTCTGATGTATCTTGCTCACTTCTCTTGTAATCCTTGGACACAAGTACCTCAGCTCTTCTTCTGTGCAGGATTCTAACCTGTTTACTCCCATTGTTCCCTCAACTAGCTCAGTTATTTCTGTAGCTAGTCTTAGACGATTTATCTGCTCTTCACCCTTGGATGTATTTAGAGGAGGATTCAAACTATCCAGCCACTCACTCAATCCCTGTAACGAGATGTTACTTGCATTTGGCAAGAGCACCTGTTGTATCACAGTGCCTGGAGTTTGCAGTGTCAAGAGCTTCAAATTATGACTTGCACTTGGGCCATTTACCCCATCTGGAAGCGCAGCAAGTGGACTAAGATCCATTAATGGTCTAGATCCTATCAAAGGTCTCACCCATAGACGATATCACCTGTAAATGATTATTCCCCTCCTCGCGAGGCTCTGTTAAATTTCACCCTGTTCTCCTGCATTTGATTTCTTTTGTGCAAACAATGGTACCGCTGGACCAACAGTAATCAGCAACAATATTGCATCCAGTGCTGTTCTGACACCTGCATTTTGTGGAAGCGCTACTCCCATACTCTGATTCATCACTGGCATCTCATCTGACTGTGTCCCTGTCATTGACATAAACTTCAGCAAACCCTGTGGCTGTGCCTGAGGCAACAACATTGGATTTGGTTCAGTATGGACTAGCATTGGCCTCGGGAGCACTTGCTCCGATGGCACCACTAAGTTCGAAGTTGTCTGAAGAAGTGGTACATCTGTATAAATTCTCTGTATCAATGGTGGGTGCATCTAAGCTTGGACCACCGAAGTAGTCACTGCATTAGGAGTACTCTGTACTACCCCTTGTACCTGTCCATTATCTGCCTGCACTGATTCCACTGTTCCCATCACTTAAGCTGGAGCAGCTGGCATAGAACTAGTATTCGGACCCCCTTCATGTGCTGTATATGGCAGAGGTCGATCCCTCAATATCTGTGTAATAAGATCCTCAACATCTGAATCTTCTTCATCTACATAAGTCTTTTTCTTTTTTTTATTCCCTGAACTCTTACCACTCTTGTCATCATCCTCTTTTTCATCTAACTAATCTTCCTCTGTGATAGCAGGAAACAATCTAACACCCTGTAACGTTGTCATTCTCGACTTCTTCTGTTCCCACCTTACTTCTGCTAAGGACGTCTCTACCTTCCTTATTCTTCTCTGGAATTTCATCTCTTGCTGTTGTCTGGCTACAAGCTCCCAAACCGCTAAAGCCTCAAACTGTGCTGGTCTCTGTAGTGGCTTCATCTCATATAATGTCATTCGTAACTGATCCAAAATTCTCAAATTAAACGTTCAATGCTCTGGAAACGCTAAAGCTCCCTGTTTCTCTGTCAATTGACACCACTGCTTTAATGGAAGACATGGCGCGACACCTCGCTCCTCCATCACAATACATGCCGGAGAAATTTCTGGTGGGGTCGGCTCCCCCACTGTCGTCTTAATGTAAGAATCACCCTTCATGGCACTTCTGAATGCTTTGAAAAACTTAATTTTCTCTATCTTTTGTTTATTTGATTCAATAAGGAAATGACTTTTACTCCTAAGATTCCCTTCACCCGCTTGCTTAACCAATTGCCTCTTACGGACGGTTGCCAATCCGCTTGTGACTCTTCTCACTAACCAACCTATCCCAGCGCAGCTCACCCTGATGTCACACTCACACACTGCGGCTGACAACGTCTTGCGGCCTGTCCTCCTAAACTTCGTTTCACACAAAACTAATGCAAATTTATTGCGAGCACTTAACCAAACACCAATAACCAAAACAAATCAGCTGGTTTACTACAGGAAGGTACACAATCGCTTCAGAGACCTTGCAGATTTTCACTGATGGCCCTTCCGCTCATGCAGCTATTTCTCATTCTCCGTCTCCCACATTCGCAAGCAAAATTCGACCAGCGAATTTTACTCTCAACTGATCAATGGGTCTGTCCTGGTGCACACAGGACTCGCCAAATCTCAGTTGAAAAATCTCTTCTACTCACTGTATCTCACACACACCGACTTGTTGACCACGCCCGATCAACCTACTAAACCAGACAGATTACAACATATAACCAAGTATCTCCTACACTTGTCAATATACTCCGGAGTCTTAGACCACGCAGGGTCCGTACATCACCAGCAACCACGTGGACAATTATTTAGCACAAAGCGCCACACACATATGAAGTTCGACGACTTCCCTACTCTCATACTGCGGAGTACGCACACTCCTACTAAACCTCAACTTGAGTACGCAACTCCCTACTTTCCCTCTCTTACATCACAATGAACCTGTGATTTGCATAAACCTTTGCAAGCGAAACCCACCACCTTCACATTATCACAAGAATGCGGAGAACATACCCAACCTTACTAGCGGGATCCAGTGGAATCAAATATCAATATAACCAATCAGTAACCACTAAGAGAATTATTAGTCAATAAACAATTATAACCAGCATTTCATGAATAATCACAACTCGATAAAGCATTTAACAGTTTTTATTTTCCTATTGATTTAAATTCTAATGCATCTGGTTAACTCAAACTTTATTTAATCAGCTTAGAATTAGTTTATTAGTGACCACCAATAACACAATCGAATCAAAACTTTAGAATGCATATGTTCAAAAGCTTCAGCATAAGCCAACAGAAATAGATGTAACAACATTAATAGCAGAGTTCAGCAATCTGTCCGTCAATCATTTGTCACTGTCAATGTCACCCAGGAAAGAACCTTCCTAACCCAGATTAGCATCAGCATGTGGGACTTCATGCAAAAACAATTTAGAAAAGTAGGAATTTGGAAAGTATCTAGCTAAGAGAGAACTATAAAACAGCGCAGTTGGTACCTAGAAGAAAAGGCAAAAGTTAATCAGTCACATTGTCATAGCTACCTATCCATGGAATGGATCAGCAACAAAATCAGTCTTCGTCTTCAGGTCATCAATGGATCAGCAACGCATTAGGCTCTCAAAAGTATGAGCCTAATGACAGAATCTAGAACCGCGTTTCTTGACGTCATCAGCATTCACCCCTCGCATCTCGAATTTGCTCTCGCATCTGAAGTTTTAGCCCCTTGTCATGGCTTTTAATTAGAGTTTCTCAGTCCATCCCCCTAATTCCTAATTGTTCAGTCCATCAGCAGATATGACTCTAATCTATAATATTAATTTTACAAATCTATGAGTTCTAATATTTCTTCTTTCTCAGTTCATGGATTGGTCGACTGTACGATGTCTTCATCATCCGGCTCTTCAGGTATCGAAAATGTTGCATGATCTTCCTCAGTCAGTGCTCTCATTGTTCAAGTCCCTGGAAAGTACATTTAGCCTACTCTACACATAATTGTATCAAATGGACTTCATCATCTCCTGTCCGTCGGTACATTACAGAAAATTCTAGCTAAGCAACTTTAACATCGGGTGGTTCAGGGTAAGGTTATGCACCGGCTTCTCTGCAGTGTGCTAGAAATTCAGCTTCTTGTGTGAGGCCTGGAAAGACTAGGACACAACTTCAGCTAAGTTAATTCTACAAATTAATGCAAAACATAGGTTATACATCTCATTATGGCACATTTCTCCATTATTCTTATACATTTTCATTATTTCACACAATTTTAGTTCTTCTACTACAACTTTCATATAGGTGGCTGCCATTCTCCGTGGACACATTGTCAAACGTGTACATTAATTTCTCTACAATTCATTTCTCTACAAACTTTTCATTAATCAAAACACATATTCATAAAAAAATTCTAATTAGCATATCTCCGTCAACAATAGTTACTTAGGTATCTGTGATACCATAATTGTCCCTGTCGCGGAGGATCTCATTATTCTAATGAGACTACTACATTTTGAGCAGCAGAATCACCCGCTGTGTGGGAGACTGAGTCCAACCCACTGCGGGTGACACCTGTCGCTCCAATCCAGCTTTTGCTCTGGCTAACTAGCAGTGCCTCATCCCTACCAAAGGATAGTGATGATTGGGCAGCCGAGTGCATGACATACTAGGCTTCTCAGGGAAGTCGTGGTCACTCAGGTCACATCCGGTTCTCTCATTTACACTTTAGTCTCATATATAAATGACAAACAGAAGCAGTATATGTTTCAATAATGAGTTTAATAAAACGACTGCATCTTAGATAGCAAAGCGTGAGCTGCAATAACCACGATAACACAACATGACAGTATTAAAATTGTGATGAGAAGAGTGAAGCATAAAAACAACGCTATCATATTGTCACTATGATCGATGGACTATTTCCTATCTAGGTTGTAATTTGAGCACATCATGTTAAGCTCTAATTCTGCCTTTCGGGTTCCCCTGGGAAGACATCGACCCCCATGCCTGAGCAAAGGTCTGCGTTCTACATTAGCATCTGTAGCAAAGCATTCAGCAATCAGCATACAGTCGCGCTTCCCTGGCTGGAATCTCCCTCTAACGTGTAAGGGACAAGGAAGTGTTTATATAATAACACAGCTGATGTTCTAAGAAAATGTCCCCACGTAAGGATGCGTAGTTTCTACGAATATTGGAGACTAAACTTCTACCACGTTCCCCCGCAATGTACCGAGCTGCAGCCTTGAATGAAGCACAGAGTGATCAAGAATGTCTTGTTTGAGAACAGAGTGCTGGCCTAGGCAAAAACAGTTAGATAGATGAAAATAAAACAAGACCGTAAAAATGAATATTGTAATAATAATAAAATTAAGCTGAATAAAATGTATCTAGGTTAAAGTGCACAGCGGCCTAGTGTGTTAAAATAACGTGCATGGAGCTATAACTAAAATCGCTACACAACATCCCCACCTTTGTCCTCAAAACTTGTTATGCTTATGAGGGCACTCTGTAGGATGTATGGGTTCCTTCCTTTTAGCATATCGATCCAATGGCCCTCTTCCATTCGTTCATGCGAGGTACCATTCCAAATACCCAATACCTAGCAATATTACTTATGTCCAAGAGTGTACCAACGCCCACCAATAATCTTTCCCATTGATTTCCACCCAGATCTTCCATAATTCCGAGTAGCGCAATTCTGGGGTTGAGCTTGATAGACTGCCAGTTGGCACATTCCTCACAACACAGAAAATGTGCCAGTGTAGTCGTAATGTTCTTTGCACACTTGTTTAGCTGTCTGTCCTATTCACCAAAGGTACTCAGGGGTACGGTACATTTTGTGCAGATACATAAGTCGAATTAATTATAGGCAAGCTGACACTGAAATCTGTTGATGGGCCATCAAGCCATCTCTCAAATCACTGTTTTCCAAGTGACCTACAATTTTTTCTCTCGTCTGTTTCGGGCTCAGAGAACAGTAAATTTTGGAGACCGTCACTCTGCCTCAACTTTTAACTTCTAAAATACTATATTCAGGGAGGTCTCTTGTTTCCGCTTTAGAAGCTGACAAAGACTGTTCTTGCTGCAGGTAATAGAAGAGTTGTGTTTAGTGTAGATTACACTCAGCTTCAGTGGATGCTGGTGGCCTTTGAAATTAGTGGGGTGTTAGAAATTGGGTTTCTGGCTGGCTAGGGTATGCACCTAAGCCAGGCAGAACCGACCCACTCTACTCAGGGTAATGGAGTTACACATCCAAGATAACCCCTGCTCACCCCCTTGGTAGCTTGGCACGAGCAGTCAGGCTTATCCCAGAGACGACGTGTAAAGCGTTTGCACAACACTCACAGCACAAGTGACACACTATCCCCACCACAAAGGAAACACAACACCAAGTTATATAAAAATAAACTGTATTGTACACAACATTATTAGACCAAACACAACATGTCAGTAATACCCTGCTACCCAAGCAGTTGTCAAAACGTTATACAATACTGTTACCCTGCAGAAACCAGCAGTAGTCCCATATAACACATGAGTTATTTATTATTTTGCAACAAAAGCAGTAGTCAGGAAACATTACTAAACAATACATTTTTCATGGCAGTATCATAAATGCCCATACTAGGAACATTAGAAAACATATGGCAAGTCATGAAAACAGATGAGTACATCATGCCCATAAAAGGCAAATTCACAAATATATGGCACATCATAAAGAAAACAGGTTACCATACCAGTCCCAGCATGCCCCTACAAGAAACATCCGAAAAGAATATGTCCATAAAAGTACCTGTTTCTAGTGATGAGGGATCCACCAGTGCCACGAAAGTAAATTAGGTCCCCCTGTGCTCCTTTGTGCTAAACATGGGCCGGTTTTATGTTAGAAGGAGAGGGGGTGGCGCACACCCCTTCCATTTTTATATAGGGGCCCCTCCTGTGAACCCGCAATCTCTGGGCCCCCCAGACCACAACAGGCCCTCCCCGAGGTGGTGCGGGGTGGGCAAAGCCAACACCTCAACAAGGGGCAAAGGAAGGGAACATGTAGTGCGAGGGCTTCCGGTGAGGCTTCCGCCCCACCCACGACTTCCCAAGAAAAACAAGGGCCCCATTGGGGCGGGAGCCTCCGATGAGTCTCCCTTCCCCGCCCGTTCTCAGAAGCACACTGGGGCCTGGCAGGACAGGGAGCCTCCGATGAGGTTTCCTCCCCGCCCGGGCCTTGACAGAGACTCGCCTGCACCGAATCTGGTGCGCAAGTCAAGCAGCCTGGGCTGCAGCTGTGAACAGGCACTAAAGTGGATGCATGCCTGTGCCCCGGGGGTGCTCCTCGGAGCGTGCTTCACCCCGGGGTCACCATTGGAACACGCTCGCTCCTGACCTTACCTCTGTGTGTCCCAGGGGTAGAGGGGGCAGAGCGTCTCCGACGCGCTCGTAATTAACAACGCCTGGGTTGCGGGGGTGATTCCCACGGCAGCAAAGCACTTTGAAATGCAAAACAAATAAAGCCACAAGCGCTTCCAAAGAGCTTTAAGATAATTAAACAGAGCGCTCTCCAGCCACTATGTAATCAAGGTGAAGCGCTCCTCTGGCGCTTTAGCAGATGATGGCAGGGGTCAGGGGCCACAGCACCCAGCCCCTGGGGGACACAACAAGATGGAGCACAGGGTAGCAGGGCCCAACAGCAGGCCAGCACAAGATGGATGCAGGCAGTTGCCAGTTCCTCCTAGTGACCCAGCAGGTCACAGGTCAGCACAGCAGCAGCAGTCCAAGGTGGTTCCTGGTGAGTCCCTCCAAAAGCATTCTGTGTCCAGTTTCAAGCATGTTCTTGTTCCAAAGAGTTCCCAAAATGTGGGGAAAAATCTCTTGTACTTATACTAAGTTTTGCAATGGTTTAACAAAGGAGGGGAGAGGAGGTTCCAACCGGTTACAACTGGCCCTGGGAGTTTCCCCTCTCGCCTCCAACACAGGCTCCAAACATCAGTTGGGGGTAAACAACCCCTTTGTGTGAGACGAGGGCACAGCCTCCACAAATGCATATGTGGGTCGCCTCCTCCTTCTCTCAGCCCAAGAAGGCCATTCAAAATGCAGATGCACCTCTGTGACACCTCCACCCTCCCAATGTACAGGCTGTCTGAAAAGTATGCACAAAGCCCAACTGTCACTCTGCCTAGACATGGATTGTAGTCAAGCTGTAAAAAAACAGAGTCAAAAGCACAGAGAAATGCTCACTTTCTAGAAGTGGCATTTCTGTAATGATAATAAAAAATCCACCTATGCTAGTAAGCAGCTTTTCTTACTACCATTACAATCATACCAAGCATGTCTATGCTACCCCTTATCAGACAATACCCCCTAGACATAAGGCAGGGCATTTCTAATGCAATCCTTTGAGAAGGCAGCACTCACAGCAGTCAGAAACCAAATGGGCTGTTTGTCACTACCAGGACAGGCGAAGCAACCAGACACATGTCCTGCCTTCTCCATACATAGCACCCTGCCCTAGGGCTAGCTAGGGCCTACTTTAGGGGTGACTTACAAGTAATAAAAGGGGAGTTCTGGGCCTGGCAAGTAAATTTAGTTGCCAGGTCCCTGTAGCAGCAAACTGTGTGTGCAGGCTCTGCACTAGCAGGCCTTAGACAGGTTTGAAAGGCTACTTCAGTGGGTGGCCCACTTGTAGTATTTAATATACATGCCCGGGGTATAGAGATACCATAGTACAAGGGATTTACAGGTACATTAAGTATGACAATTAGGCATAAGCCAATCATACCAACTTTAGTAGGGAGAGCACCTGCACTTTAGCACTGATCAGGAGTGATAAAGTGATCAGAGTCCTAGAGCCAACAGCGAGAGGTCATAACAAATAGGAGGAAGGAGGCAAAAAGTCTGAGGATGAACCCGCAAAAAGGGCCAGGTCCAACAGGGGGCATAAAAGATTATGACAAGTTATTTGTTGTAATTACAAGTCGCAGACTTGTACCAAACCATGGGCCTGATTACAACTTTGGCGGAGGGGGTTAATCCGTCCCAAATGTGATGGATATCCCGCCCGCTGTATTACGAGTTCCATATGATATAATGGACTCATAATACAGTGGGCGGGATATCCGTCACATTTGGGACGGATTAACCCCCTCTGCCAAAGTTGTAATCAGGCCCTAAGTGTCAGTCTCTGATGAACAGTAGATATAGAAGAACCTAGGCCAGCAATTGACACTGACAAAAAGAGAAGTATGGATCTCCGCAGCCGGTGCTCCCCCAGTGAGCTATCTTAGCGAGCGGCACAGTGGTGGTGGGCCTCAACCCCAAAAATGGTGCTAAGGGTTTCAGATAGTAGAGTTTTAACTCATGACCTCTATTGGAATACACTTTCAATTTCAAGGCCTTTCAAAGATTCTCCTTGCTCTAAAGGGGGTAACTTCGGAAATGTTCTCCTTACATAGACTTTGCTGCTTGTTTTTTCTCACGAGAGAGTCACTTAAAGTCTCACACGTTTAGTAAAAGAATGTCAGTCACACGTACATTGGAATCATGGAAATGTCACACATAGGCAATCTGAAAACGTGGCAGGCCGTAAACAGTTTCAGAAGTCTGAGTACAGAGGGAGAGAAGTCGCGAGCCGTCGAGGATGCAGCAGGAGGCAGGAGCCAGGTGACTGTACAAAAGTAAAAACAAATGGTTTAAAGTGTGCATGGTATGACCGGGATCTCTCTAAAATCATGCCATTCATTATACTGCACAAGTCATGAACATTTACCTCATGAGCTATGTCCCTGGCAGTCTGCTAGACTCACAATCACAACTGAGAAGAAGGGTGCCACAGACCAGAAAACATGTACATCATGGTTTAGTGTTTTAAATATCCAATCACTTTGTATATGCTGAATCTAAGTTAATGTCATAGTAAGGTAAAAATAAGCATTTGCAATGCAGTGAGTCGCGCATTTGCTTGAGTTACAGCTATTAGCGTTGTAAGCTCCTAACCAGACTTTTCTTGCCACATAAAATGAAAATGAAAAGTAATACACTTTCACATAAGGTAGATAATTTAAAGCTGCATGTCATGAGCATGAAGGTGACTATTCAGAACAAAAAGACCGGTCAGGTTTTGCCTTTGCATAGTAATAAAAAAAAAAAATTTAAACGAGCGCGATAATGTTGTGTATAACCTTGAATTTGTGAAGGAGTGCTAGGATAAACAAAAACTAAATAAAGAGAAAAAGTAGTACAGAAACTATACGGAAAACATGGAGACTCATATGTTTTCAGTAGTTGCTCAGTGCTCTCAAGGAGGGCTAAACACCAGAAAAGGCATGACGTATGCATTCCTTTCACTTATGAAATAATTTTTTTTTATAAGTCTAGCCCACGAACCAACAAAAGTGATGGGCGTGACTTGGGTGTGGTTAAAAGCCCACAGAGAGATTACAACAGGGACAGAGCGCTTGTGCACTCGACCCTAAAAAAAAAGACAATCAGGTGCCTCCTGCCAAAACTGGATGTCACCAGACAGGCTCCAGTCTGCACTGAGTCCTGTGTCCTTGTACTTCTCATGCCTGCTGCATGCCACTAAACTAAATAAATGGCTACTGGCAGAAACTCATTAGAAAGGGGTATGGCACAGAAAACGGAACACTGATAGCTCACCATGCCAAGTGCAAAAAGTATGTGCTATCTGAGATTGAGATCAGAAGTGGGCACTGCCAAGTCACACAATGCACGTCTGGTAAAGGTGCAGGTGAATATGCAGGGTTACACAACACTGCCCTTTGGCGTTATGTCTGCTGATAAGATCTAATCTGTTAAGTGACAGAGCTCACAGGGCTTGGATTTGTGCTCCTATGACATTTTAGAGTGGATGCCGGCGAAACACAAATCACACCTCCCAGGAGTAATGGGCCAGCCCTCTTCTCATGACAAACAATGCCTACATCCAATTCTTCCCAAACAGGCCATAGGGTGGGTGGAGTATGTTCATGGTGTAAACCGACTCCGAGCAGCAGATAAAAGGCTCAACAATCTATTTACGATCTCCACACTGATGAGTCTTCACAGTAGCTACTTTATGGGAGGACGGAGGGGAGGGAGGTGTTGTGAAATAAGCACTGTCGTCTGGAAATAAAAAATAATCTCACCTCGACAAGCTTCTTTCTTGAAATTGTATACATCCGAGGGCCGACACTATGCAATTACACTGCTCCCTCACTGCCTGGCTGTAATGGAGTACATGCAGGGCTCGTAACCACCCCACCAAACCATTCCAAGCACACTGCTCTTGGGCTGTCTACAATTTTAAACAGCATTGGAGCAGTGCCAGAAGACCAGTGCCAGGATTGGTAGGGACACACGAACACAGCGCTCCATCCTAGACCAATGAGACTGTCTCCCCGCTCCTTGACAGTGCTGGCTGTGAAAGCCTGAATTGCGCATGACAGGCTGGCCACAGAAAAATACCAGTCAATCTGGCATGTGCATTTCAGTTACACAGGTCCACCGACTATGGGAATTTAGTCATGTCCCGCATGGCAGTCCGCATGACGCACTGTGCAGGGTCTCCCCTAATTACCTAATTCCAAGGGTTTTCTGGCAATTCGAAAAACAGTGTCTTGGAGTTGAACACAATCTTCAGTTTGAAGGAGACATGAGCATCTATTTAATCATTATTTCCATGAGTTTCAGCATGACTCCTTCAAAAGATATTCTTTGTCATCGGAATAGAGAAGTATACTCAGAAAAGATCATTATGCAAGAGGAGTTATATTTAAGATCATCAAGGGTTTTCGACGCATTTAGAATGTCTTTTTTGGTCTCTGTGTTAAGGAGTTTCACAATGACAGGGCTTCAGAAGGCTTCCAGCAGGGGCCTCTACCACAGTGCTAATGCCTCTTGCATGGAAAATGTAATACATGTCATGCATCATCATATTTGCTCTTTATTTGAAGACAAAGAAACTGTTGGTGCAGTGTACAACAGATTTTTAGTGAGACTGTTTTATACTAGGGTCCTTAGTTACAGTTTGGAGGTCAGGTTACTCTGACCAAGTGTAATGGATATCTCGTCTGCAATGTTACTAGTGCCCCAAGTTATGATGCACATGCAATACTGCAGATGAGACATCTGTCACATTTGGGATGGAGTATTCCACCTACCAAACTCCAAAGAATGCCCCAGGTATCTTCTGCATA
Source organism: Pleurodeles waltl (assembly GCF_031143425.1). NCBI lineage: Eukaryota > Metazoa > Chordata > Amphibia > Caudata > Salamandridae > Pleurodeles > Pleurodeles waltl. The sequence goes on from NC_090450.1 coordinate 284,088,852, forward strand.
CGAGCAGAATCATGAAGTATAATCAATGTTTGACTATATTGTAAAGCATTTTATTTGTGCCAAAACAATGACAATTTAAGATCACAATTATCCACAAAATCAGGCATAACTTTACCCATTTTAAAAGAACATTGACTTCCCCTAAAATGGAAACTCACATGGCACAAAAATTAATAAAAACAAGACAACAAAAAACAGAAAAGAACTCACCACTCGTTCTGCTCATGATTCTGGGCCCATGCAAGGAGAAAGAATACTACCCCGACCTCAGCCACTCATATTCCATTTCACATAGCAGGCTTCTCCCCAGGTGGATTTCCTTGATTAGAAGAGATTCCAGCAAGAAACTCGCTGGTGTGGTAAGTAAGGTCTCCAGCCAAGCTTAATGTTATTGGTGGACTGCATCTCGGACTTGGGCCCATATTTATACTCTGTTTGCGTCAAATTAGCTTTTTTTTTTCTGCTAATTTGACGCAAACCTAACTCCATATTTATACTTTGGCGCAAGACCCATCAAATGCCAAAGTTTCGGAGTTAGCAACATTTTTTTACAGTGAAAACCTACCTTGTGTCAATGAGATGCAAGGTAGGCGTTCCCGGGCAAAACATGACTTAAAGGCCCTAGCACCTTATTTATCCTCCCGTGCAAAAATCACGCAAGGGAGGAGGAGGGCCTTAAATAATGGCACTAAGCATGCTTAGCACCATTATTTAACGCCTGGGTATGGGCAGGCATTAGGGGACCTGTGTTCCATTTTCCATGGTCAGAGACCATAGAAACAGCCCACAGGTGCCCTTCCCTGCCCCCAGGGACACTTCCACCCACCCACACCCACACCTGAAGGACAACTAAGGATGGGGGGACCCATCCCAGGTATGTTCAGGTAAGTATTTTTCTTTTTTTTTTAAAGTGCCATGGGGGGCCTAACCTGGGCCCCCCTACATAGCACTGTGCCCAATGGCAATGCCAAGGGGACATAAGTCCCTTGGGTATGGCTATTGGGCTGAAGGGCATGACTCCCGTCTTTACTGAGACAGGAGTCATGCCCATGGGGATTGTGCGTAAAAAAAATGATGCTAGTCAGGATAGAGTCATTTTTTTTACTCTAACCTGACTAGCACTATTCTTTCCTGCACAACCTTCAGTTCTCCCTTCGCCTCCCCTACCCGGTTAGCATCATGTATTTTGACGCTAACCGGGCCATAGCGCCAGCTCGCGCCATTCCTTAAACATGGCGCCCGACTGGTGTCCTGGTATGGCGCTAGCCGGGGCTACACTTTTTGACCCAAACCTGCACTAATGCAGGTTTGCATCAAAAAGTATAAACATGGGCCTTAGTTACCTATTACCGCTCTGTTATCCTGCCCACACAAAACTGAGCAGAGCACTGTAAAATTTAAAAAGCAAAAGGGAAAGATACCGTGGTCATCTATTGTCCCTTCTGAATCTCTAACCTCCAGAAATACTTGATATAGGGTCAACAAGGTCGAAGGCAATAGGTACTGCTTCAACCACTGTTGCCTCAAAGGAAATGCCCAATAGACCCCCTGACACTGTCAGCACTAGCCACACAATGCTACCAACAATTAAATTTCTGAGAAAGTCCCCGGACTAGGACGTTCAGCTAACATTTTCACTGAATCAGGGGCAAAATCATCAAAAAAGTTGAGAAACTAACTGGGTGTTCTCTGCACAATGTCATGATAAGTAGTGATTTCACAGGAAGTGATAGCTCTATTAATGCCCAAAATAAACACAACAGTATCTTCAGAATCTCAGCAAAGATCAATGTATCTTAAAGATCGTGAAGCCATTTGCCACTGGCAGTTAATGTAGATTTTCCTAGTAAATTATGAAGGAAAGTCTTAATTTTATTAAAGACACGGAGGCAAGTATTATGCTTTAGTCTTTTCTTTATTTTTAACAGCAGCTGCAGTCAAGAATAAAACTACTGATCCCATAAGGCTAAGAAAAGTAGCCAATGAGGATCAAGAGGTAGTTCAAAGTAATGGACCAATCACTAACAATACATACTAATAATACCTATCTTGACTGGTAACAGCCCTCTTTTCTTGTGCAAGGTTAAACAGTAACGAACAATGGAATAATGAAACCACAAATACAAATAGCCAGGCAAAGTGCTAAAAGTTCTTGTAAAAAGAAAATCAGTCTTTGAACAAACTCTGGCAGGGTATTCTGATCCAACGGTTGTGAAATCGTGAAGGCAGGCGTGGCAAAGGAGGAAGTAGCCGAAGAAACCAAGGAAGGATCCTTACGAAGCAGACTGTTGTCCTGATGTGGATGCCGAAAGGGAGGGAGACAAAATAACAATGTTAATCTTTGTAGCGGTGGGATAATATTCGCCTCCATATCTTTAATAAAATTAAGACTTTCCTTCATAATTTACTAGGAAAAGCTACATTTTATGGCAAGACCGGAGGCTCCTATTATGCTATTTTAAAGCGTATTATTCACAATTAGAGAGGCATGTTGAATCGGTTTACAGTAGAAAACCTTAAAAACATTGTCATTGGACCAGTCAGCCGATCTGAGAATATTCTCCAAGCAATAACTGGCCCAAAAAGCTTTGGATGCCATGGCTCCCCTGGCCGAATGGGCCCCAAAGGCGGAGACATCAATGCAGGCTAAGGACATAACCCAACGGACCCAGCACGCTAAGGTTGGAGAGGACACAGGTTTGAAAGGTTTCCTGAAAGAAATCAGGAGCTGGGTAGAGGAGGAATTCCTCAGACTGGCTCTCTGTTGTTCATATACTTTTAAACATTGACCTACACAAAGTTTAGGGTGATCTGGAAAAAAGGGATAAAAAACTGAAGAAAGATTAGTTTTAGTATGCCTAAACACATTAAACTTAACACCAGAGGGTGTAAAATTACGAGCTGTAACCTCCAGAGCTCTAACGTCAGATAAACGTTTGAAAGCCATTAAACATAAAAGCATGGTAAGTTTAGCAGAAAGCTGTTTCAATGATAAAAAAGTATTGTCTTGCCAAGACACAAACAGTTTTGGCACAGCATTAACATCCCATAACGAACTATATTTAGGTTTTGGAGGATTGGAAAATGTTACTCCCTATAAAAGGCGACAGATAAAGGGGTGCTCTCAAATAGGGTTTCCCTGGGAAAAAGAATGTGAGGAAGAAATAGCAGATCTATACAGGTTAATGGTACGAAACGATTTACCTTTGCAGGCTTCCGCCGCCAGAAAATTACTAATCATTTTTACATTTGCTGTAAAGGGATCAACTTGTTTTCCCACACACCAGCTATGCCAGAGAGACCAAGCTGATCTATATGCTTTCTTTGTTCCTGGAGCTCTTGCCAAGTCCATGAAGCTTGAAGCTTCTGCCGAAATAGAAGCGCCAAGCTGGGATTCCCTGAGATTTTCCAGGCTGAGAGGGTGAGGACATTCTGGAGTATTAGGTTGTGGCGGAGACTTTGGGGAATGGTTAAGAGATCTGGGAACGAGGGGATTAAGAACGGAGGTTCTATCGACAGTTCCAGGAGAGAGGGAAAACATACCTGGAAGTGCCAGAAGGGGACTATGAGTACTACCGAGGCCTGCTGACGCCTGACCTGTGCCAGTACTCTGGAAATCAAAATAAAGGGAGGAAAAGCGTAATTGAGGTAGGATGACCAGTCTTGAGAGAAAACATTGAATGCGAGAGCTAGAGGATCAGGATGCCAGCTGATGAATTTCGGGAGCTGTGCGTTGAGACGTGATGCAAAAAGATCTATGCCGAAGGGACCCCATTTGTGGAGAATGTTGTTGAAGACCTGCACATTGAGCATCCAGTCGCTGGAGTCCTGGAAATGGCGAAAGATCCAATCCGCTACAAAGTTGAGATTGCCCAGTAAGTACTCCGCTTGAACGGAGATCCTGTTTTGAAGACAGAATTACCAGAACCCTTTCGCCAATTCCGCTAAAGGTTTGGATTTTGTGCCTCCCAAGCGGTTGATGTAACAAACTGCAGAAATATTGTCCATTCTGAGAAGAACCGAACAGGAAACTCTGGCCCTCATTCTGACCTTGGCGGGCGGCGGAGGCCGCCCGCCAAAGTCCCGCCGTCAGGTTACCGTTCCGCGGTCGAAAGACCGCGGCGGTAATTCTGACTTTCCCGCTGGGCTGGCGGGCGGTCGCCTTCAGGCCGCCCGCCAGCCCAGCGGGAAAGCGGCTTCCACGATGAAGCCGGCTCGGAATCGAGCCGGCGGAGTGGAAGCTGTGCGACGGGTGCAGTTGCACCCGTCGCGTATTTCACTGTCTGCGCAGCAGACAGTGAAATACATTTAGGGGCCCTCTTACGGGGGCCCCTGCAGTGCCCATGCCAGTGGCATGGGCACTGCAGGGGCCCCCAGGGGCCCTGCGACCCCCCCCTACCGCCATCCGGTTCCCGGCGGGCGGACCGCCGGGAACTGGATGGCGGTAGGGGGGGTCGGAATCCCCTCGGCGGCGCAGCTAGCTGCGCCGCCTTGGAGGATTCAAAAGGGCGGCGGTACACTGGCGGGAGGCCGCCAGTGCTGCCGGTCCGACCGCGGCTTTACCGCCGCGGTCGGAATGCCCTTGGGAGCACCGCCGGCCTGTCGGCAGTGCTCCCGCGGTCCTCCAACCCGGCGGTCATGGACCGCCAGGGTTGGAATGACCACCTCTGTCTCTTGTGAGGCTTCTGATTGTAAAGGAGCCGGCAAGCATCTCTAAACAGTTTATGTGCAGTTTTGACCTCTCAAGACCATGAGCCTCCAGTTGAGATTGGACCACAACGGGCCCCCCAACCCAGAAGATTTGCATCTGATTCTAATACAAGATCTGGGGCTGATGCGAAGATAGTTCTTGCTTTCCAGGCATCTAAATGGTCTATCCACCATTGAAGTTCTGATCGAGAGTCTTGGTCTAGAGCTATGGAATCTGAATAAGCGAGCCCTCTTTGGAGATGACAAATTTTCAGTCTCTGCAAGGCAGGGTAGTGAAGAGGACCTGGAAAGATAGCTTGGATTGAAGAGGAGAGGAGTCCTACAACTCTTGCAAGGGATCTGAGGGAAAGCCAAGAGTTGCGTAGAATGAGCAGAATTTCTGACTTGATAGATTTGATTTTTGAAGATGGAAGAGAAGATTAGCCGAAACTGAATCTACCAGGAAACCTAAGAATTCGATCTTTTGGATCGGATCTAAGGAAGATTTTTCGTAGTTTATGATAAAGCCTAGATCTGAAAGAAGACTGCAAGCCAAGTGCACCTGGGAAAAAAGAGAGGAGTGATTTTGTTTCATGATCAGAATATCATCCAAGTAGATAATTAATCTGATGCATCGAGCCCTGAGAGAGGCTGCTACTGGTTTCATTAATTTCGTGAAGCACCATGGACCGAAAGGAAGGGAAGTAAACAGAAAGTCTGACCTGCCCATTAGAATTGAAGACATTTTTGGGAGTCGGGGTGTATAGGTACCGTAAGGTATGCGTCTTGCAGGTCTAACCTTACCATCCAATCTCCTTGGAGCAAGGTATCCCTGAGATGTAGAATGGTTTCCATCTTGAAGTGATGATAAAGTACAAACTGGTTGAATTGCTTTAGGTTGATAATTGGGCGCATCTGCTTGTTCTTTTTCTGGACTAGAAAAACTGAGCTGAGAAAACCTGAAGGGTCTAGAGAACAAGGGGTTATCGCCTGTTTTTGTAGAAGAGATTGATTTTCTGAGGAAATTAAGTCCGTCATTTGAAGAGAGAAGTGATGGGGGGAGGAAAAGTTATTTGAAAAGGCTTTGAAAAGAGTTCTATGACATATCCCTGAACGGTATTTAGAACCCAGGGATCTACCGTGAGTTCCTCCCATTTTGACAGGCATATTGAAATACGACCCCCTAGAATAGGTGAAATAACCTGCTGACTTACCGGCTTGCGTAGAGAATCTGGAATTAAGGTTCCCCTTGTTTCTGAAGCCCCTGCTCTTTTGGGGGTAGAGTTGTGGCCTGTAATCCTGTGTCGAGCTGTTACCGTAGCAGCCGCTGGAACCTTGATTGGCATAGGTACAGCCGGCAAAGCAGTTCCTGCCTCTACCGGCCCTGGCAAAAACACGTGGTGAAAACATCTTTTTTTAAAGATTGCTGTGCTTTGTCGAGGGATGAGAAAGTTGCCACATACTTGCTTAACGCTTTCATAAAAGAGTCACCAAAAAGCAGACCCTCTGCTTTGACACCGGGATTTGTACCTGCAAGGTTGACCAGCTTCAGATCTAGTTTAAGAAGGAGACCCTTCCTACGCTCGTGCGTGATGGAGGAGTTCGCATTTCCTAGTAAACAAATGGCCCGTTGGGCCCACAAGGAGAGTTCAACTGGGTCAACCGAAGCCTGTTCCAAACGAGCAGTTTCTGCTAAATCAAAAATGCGGGTTAGGGGTCCTACTATGTCCAACAGCTTATCTTGGCAAGAAGACCAAGCTTTGTCGACACCCTTCCGTGGGTCCTTGCCATATTTGATGAAGAAGGTAATAAGGGATTTGTCAATAGATGGAGTCGCAGTGATTTTAGAAGAAAGGGCGGGACGGGGATATTCGGATTTGAGCTTCACTCGCCTCTGTTTATCTAAGGGGGTGCGCAACCTGGCTGTCACATGTTCTGCTACGTGGTCAGTAGGAAACCACTCAGTCGAATTTGGATGCTGGATGTAAGCCACATAGGCACCCCTTCAGCATCCAGTATTGTGCAAGAACCCACAAAGTCTTGGGACCCAACTTTAGCTTTTTTAAGAGGAGGAGGGGAGATAATATCTCCAACGTCCTTGTCGGAAATATCCGAATCCGAGTTAGGGTCTTGCACTTCGTCATCAGTGTCAATAATTTTTTATATAGAGATAGGTGAAGAAATATGTTTGGATTTTACCATGCATTGTTTTGACGGTTTAGCCGTTAACCCCTCCTTAAGAGGATGCCTTTGAGGAACCACGTCCTCCGCCACATGTGAACTTTTGTCACTCACCAATAGCGTTGCTTTAGTATTTTTTGATGGATTATGACGCTTTCTGCATTCCCCCGCAGATTGGGCCAGCATGGTTTTGGACACTAGATTGACAACAGAAATTTACAAATTCTTTGATAATTTCTGCCAAGAAACTGCCATGGCTTGTTCCACAGAAGACTGGATAAAGTCATTAAGGTTCTCTTTGAGGACGTCTTCCTCCTCCTCCTGTGTTAAAAGTGGATGCCCAGAGCAGTCCATGGTGCCAGTAGCAGTTTAATAAAGGAAAATGCAAGAATTGAGCGATGAAAGCGTTAAAGTTCTCACCGAAGTGAGAATACGGAGATGGCCCCGCCCCTGGGCAAATTGAAATGCCGATAGAAAATGAAACTGGAAACCTCCACAGAGACGCGGAGTCCGGCGCTGGGAGGAGGCAGGCGAAAGGAGATAGACCGCCTGACGCTGTAAGTAATTAAAATTAATGAAGCATGTCCAAGGCACGCTAATCGTTCACCAGGAGAGGCAGAGCTCAATTAAGTGTGTTGCAAGGCACGCTAATTGTGCTCAGCGAGTGGCAGAGCAAACTGCTACCGCTCGGAGGGGACGCGTTTGAGGAAGTGTGTCGACCGGCACGGGAATTCTCCTCAGTGGGCGGCAGAAAGATTGCAACGCGCGCTGAGGAGAACGAACGTAAAAAATAACAGACAACAAGCGGCGCGTGCCGTGAACGGAGCAAATGGAATGCGGCTACAAGCTGACTTGCTAGAAAAAACAACTTAGAACAAAGGTATGTTAAAGGCAAAGCAAATACCACCAACTATATTATATATATGAAACACAGAAAATGTTAGAAGTATTAAATGAACATAAGAGGAAATAGTACTTATCTCGAGCAGCAAGAAAAGAGGGCTGTTACCAGTCAAGATAGGTATTAATAGTATGTATTGTTAGTGATTGGTCCATTACTTTGAACTACCTCTTGATCCTCATTGGCTGCTTTTCTTAGCCTTATGGGATCAGTAGTTTTATTCTTGACTGCAGCTGCTGTTAAAAATAAAGAAAAGACTAAAGCATAATAGGAGCCTCCGGTCTTGCCATAAAATTGTGTCTCATAGTTCACAGTGAATTGAAGTTGATACCTTTTGGATATGATTCTGAAGAAAAAAACACTTAAGGAAACGTCTTCATAAAAAAACTTTTTCCACAAACCTGTTTCCTAAGCTTTTTAAAAGTGAATGTCATTTCTGGATTGTTGTGTCCTCCACAGTGAATGTTCGAAATTTTCTACGCTCAAATAGATCCCCTGTTTCCTTTTTCTTAAGAGAAAACCTTGTATCTCTCTTATTCAGCATCCCTTTGGCACCACTGTCTAACCGTCACTTCCGTTGTTGGATTGGTCATTACCAATACCATATAACCTTTTCCCATGCTAAAACCCCATTCCACCTCTATCTGTACCATAGTACTTCATCCACACCTATGCTTTAATACTTCTACTTCTGCATTTATCCTTGCATCTCTTTCCTGGTGTGGTGAAAAAAACATTGCCGGTCACACAGAATATTGTCATTTAAAAAATATCGTGGGACTTTATATTGAAGGTAACATTATTGTTTTTTAGGTAGTAATGTTTGGTTTTAAATGTAGGTGTATGCACTATTTTTTCGTTAACATAATTGTATAAAATATGGTTTTACAATTAACTTGATACATTTTTGATATTTTTCTAATGAAAGTGATAATTTCAATAATATTTGTGTTTAATTTGTTTCAGTATAGTTTGCACATTTCTATGGGAATTTGTTAATGCATTTAGAAATAGGTAATTTAGTTTGTAGGGGATTAGGGTGGGAAGGTCTTTAATGTTATTTATAATGAATTTTTTTTTTATACAATGTGAATATTTCATATGTTTCTCACTTGTATTCATTTTGTTTTATTTATACTTTATTTTATTGTTGGAGGCTTATAGGTCACTCTAATCACAGAGGCTACAATTTTGAATGATTGGCTTTCTGATCTGAACGACTTTGGCCCTCATTAGGACCCTGGCGGGCGGGGGAGAAGTGGCAGTAATACCGCCAACAGGCTGGCGAAAAACAAAATGGAATAATGACCATGGCGGTTAGTGCCATGGTCATCCGCCACTTCTCCACTCCGACCGCCAGGGTGGTGACGACCACTGGGGTGGAGACTTTGGTCTCCAGCCCGACGGCCGTCACCAGACTGCCAGCGGTATCAGGACCCTGCATACTGCCAGGGACTTTGTGTGGTTTGGAACCGCCCTGGCACTGATAAGGGTCTCCCCCACCTCCCACCCCCACCCGAGTCCTCCCCCCACACCCTCAACCCATATACTGCCCCCCAAAGGTGGCAGGACCCCCCGCACCCACCCCCACCCCCAACATTGACACCCCCCCACCCCCAACATTGACACACGACCCCCTACATGCACACATACACTACAACAACACATACCCGCACACATACAAACAGACATGCAAACAGACCAACCCGCACACATTTTCCAGACACACAGGACACCCCGCATGCATACACGCACTCACACACCCCCTCTACATTCTCACACGTACACACCCCCATGCACGCACACAACACCCCCTTACCCCTCTCCCCTAACGGACGATCACCTTACCTTGTCCGGAGATCCTCCGGGAGGGAACGGGATCCATTGGGGCTGCTCCGCTGCCAGCTCCCCGTCACCAGAACACCGCCACTCCCAATCCTGGGTTGGGATTTGGTGGGCAGTGTTCTGATGACGTGGCAGTGGAGATGGAGCAGCCTCCACTTCCCTGCCAACCGCCAGTGTGGCTGCTGGCCTGCTCTCCGTCCGAAAAAGGACAGAGGGCTGCCAGCAGTCATGATACGCTGCGCGGAAAACCGCCTGCACTGGTGGTCTTCAGCACGGCGGTACCTCGGCGGTCTTAAAAAAAGACCGCTGAGGTTGAAATGAGGCGCTTTGTCCTGTCTGGCCTGGTACAACTGCTTTTATTTATACACACAGGATGACCATGCCCATTGAGCACCAAGATGCTGCTAGGGCCCTAAGGGGCCATTGAGGGAGTCCAGGGTGCCTGCGGCCGTGGGTGTCTCCCAACAGGTATGCATACCTCCGTGCATTGTGTGGGAGCCAGTGAACCTTTTTTTCTGCTCCTGTCAGGCACAAACAGTTTGTCTTCAGCTTCTACCAGTGAACATCAGCTGTGCACTTTCTCTGCCTGTATAACCAGACACGGCAGTGCACCATGCATTTGGCTTCATTGTACCCCAGCAGGATGGATCCCCCCAGGGCACTATTGAGCTGCATTGGGCATCTGGGAATGGGTCCTCAGGGACAACATTTTGGTCTGAGGGGGGAGCCTCAAGCCAGCCCCCACCCATCAAAATTTCAATGAAAGAAATGTGGCACTGGCCACAGGGGTTTGGCCCTCCATGGTAACAGTTGGCTGCGGAATGCTTGTCGCTCCTTCTCATGCTGAGTCCCTCATGCCTTTATATGTGGTCCTGTAGGGCCTATCTCAATGGTCTTGGGCTATTTTGTTCATGACAGCCAGCCTTTTCCTCAGACCCCCAGGCCTTTAAGAGGTGTGTTTTGTGGGAAGCTGAGTTTTCTGGCTTCCTGCTCCTGTCCTCTGCCTTGTTCCTTTATGTGGGGGCTTCGTGTGGCTGCATCTGCAGCCAGCAAGCAGCCATCCTCCCCGATTCACTCTTCAAGTTCCCCAGCTTCTTGGTTACTTCCAGGGCACTTGTATTAGCGGAGTTAAGAGCCGGTCTACAGACGTTCTAGAGGAACTTCACAGGTCTCCCAACAGGTTTATTCCCCCAACTGTTCTGCAGAAGGCATAAAGGGTCCGGCACAGCTGGTCCTGGAGAGACTAATCCTAGGCCTTGAGGTCAGCTAGAGTCAATGTCCCAAAGTTAATCTTCACAGGGCATTAGGTGGTTTTTCCTTCCAGCTGGGCGCTCATTCGCTGCTGTTACTCTCAGATTCAGTGTCTTCTCATCTGTGTCTCCCTTGCATGGGTTTTATTAATTGGGGATGGAATGTTCTAGAAGCCAGACACCCTTGGCCAATTCTTTATTGCCACATCATCATCCTCCCATTCCATCCCCACCCTCCTTTACAGCAGTCTAAGACAATCCAATATGGCAAATTTAAATTGTCTGTGGAAAGAGTTTCAATGACAGCCTCAGCTCTGCCCCTAGCTGATACAGTGCCTGATCTCTTCCAATTCAGAGTTTCAAAGGTGTGCCCCTCCTCTGTTTGGCTCAAGAGGTCCAGCTATCCTCTTGTTTTTTGGGGCCAGGGCTGCCACAGCCTAGATACTGTCTGATAAGCATAATTAATAGATGCAGATTTCTTTTCCAGTAACTGGGTTAAGCATTGTTAATGGTTCCTACGTGTGGGGATGCAGATGATCCACCTGCTGGGGAGCATAGTAATTAATTTGTCCCAGTAGGATGGGGCAAAGGCCTCCAATCTGATTATGAGTTGAGCCATTCTTAAATTGCTGTTAGGAGTGTATGTATGGTATTAGGTTTGGTTGATCTACACTTGGGTGCATTTTACCTCTGGTCTTGTACCTCCCTGGACACTGTATTTCTAAGTAAAGCAGAATTGTTCTATAGTGCAGGTTTCCCCTATAATGTGTAATACAGTGTTAGAACCACAAACCTTCAGTAGGCACTGCAGACCTACACTAATAATGCCCACTCACATTATAAGGCCTACTCCAGGTCACTACTAACCCTTGAAGAGTCCTTTATTTGACAAGCAACCTGTGCGCAGATACTGTGCATATTTAAGATGATAGCCTCACACTTGCACTTACTCTAGCTGCACAGAACTGGCCTTATCTTAAAAGGCAGACACTGATGGTTATCACTCAGTCCATTTACAATCAATTTAACATGATAGAACAGTAGACTCAAGTAGTGTGCCTCAATGACAATCAGAATAAAAGGCCAAAATCCAGATAGTCAAAAGCAAAACATCCAGGGGGATTCCATGGGTAGAGCCCACTTTGCAACATACACCTAAACAGCTTAAAGTAAGGGAAGAAACTGGCCATTGTTTCTGGGTACTTATCTCCAGAAAGCAGGAATACATTGCAATGGGGTCTGACCAGACACACCAGGCGCCTGTTTTCTGGCATCACAGTTGTCCTAAATTGGCCTTCCCCAACAAGGACCTAACTTAACCACTGGGACACTGTACCCAATGGGAACCTGGGCAGCACTAAGGATCCTCCTGGTTCTATGTCAGATGCATCCAGGACACCAAGGCCCAGATTATAAAACCCTTGTGTTGCCATTGCATCAAGCAAGGCGGCACTTGGCTACGCAAGGGCTTCAGTAAGATTTGCTAATCCATGGAGGCCCACCTTGTATGTCTCTGCATGGCTTAGTAAATTTTGAGTAATTCAAAGCAGTGCAAGTTGCTGTTCTGCAGTACTCTGCCCTGGGAAGGCATTCCATGGGAGGAGAGTGGTTGTTTTCACACAACCACCTATGGATTTTGACACATTCCCAGATTTACGAACACTAGTAAACCTGGGAAAATGCTGCACTTTCCCAAGTAAGATTTATTGAGGAGAAATATGTTTATTTCTCCTCTTATTTCCTCTTTCTATATGTGCCACATTGTGCAGCACACAGGAAAAGAGGAACAAGCCTCATAGTAGTCCTGTACAAAAATAATCCTGTCTGTAATGCTGGTACCATTGCACCACTCCGCAAGGGTGCCTGTTTTGAGTCTAGTCTGTACTCAGTGCACCAGCGCAGGGAGAGAGCAGGAATGCACAATATCTTAGTTGAATAATTTTATACTGTTGTCCAATGATGTGTTGTTCAGGAGGCACTAGGTTTTCAGTCACCAAAGTGAAACTGGCACCTGTGTCCCTGTAGGCCAAGGCCTCAACACCATTTATTGAAACTGTCTGCCTGTACTTATCCATTGTAAGGGGACAAGCAGCCAGTGTGGCAAGGCCAATGCCACTAGGTGTGACAGAAACTGTCTTGGGACTGATTACATCAGTTTCCACTATGGACCCATAAGTGAACCCAACTACACCCTTTGCTTGACTGTTGCCAGCAGTCCCACCACTAGTACCACTACTGCTAGGGGCACTAGAGCTTGATGTATTAGTGGTGGTAGGCTCAGGGGGTTTACCTGGACAGGACTTATCCCCTGGCCTATGGCCTCTGTTTTTACACACAAAGCACCAAGGCTTTTTAATGTGTGCAGGTTGGGAAGAAGAGGAAGAATTTGTTTTATCCCCACCCTCTGAAGAGTGTTTAAGATTTGAAGTGGGATCTTTGGTTTTACCCTTATCCCCATGCTTATCTTGAGATTTTTCACCATCTTTCTTCTTATTGCCATCTTTGTCACCCCCTGTATGAACTTTTCTGTTCACCCTTGTTCTGACCCATTTGTCTGCCTTCTTTCCCAATTCTTGGGGAGAGGTCAGATCAGAGTCTACCAGGTACTGGTGCAACAAATCAGACACACAATTATTAAGAATATGCTCTCTCAGGATTAAGTTATACAGGCTGTCATAATCAGTAACTTTACTGCCATGTAACCACCCCTCCAAGGCCTTCACTGCCTGGTCAATGAAATCAACCCAGTCTTGTGAAGACTCCTTTTTGGTATCTCTGAACTTGATCCTGTACTGTTCAGTGGTTAAGCCATAACCATCCAGGAGTGCATTCTTAAGAACTTGGAAATTGTTAGCATCATTTTCTTTTACAGTAAGGAGCCTATCCCTACCTTTTCCAGTAAATGATAGCCATAGGATAGCAGCCCACTGCCTTTGAGGGACATCCTGTACAGCACAGGCCCTCTCAAGTGCAGCAAACCACTTGTTAATGTCATCCCCCTCCTTGTAAGGGGGAACTATCTTATGCAGATTCCTGGAATCATGCTCTTTTGCAGGATGACTATGGGGAATACTGCTGCTGCCACCATGGGTATCTAAACCCATTTTCTGTCTTTCCCTCTCTATTTCTAAAGACTGTCTATCCAAATCCAGCTGTTGCTTCTTGAGCTTCAGTCTGGTTTGCTCCACTCTCAATCTATTGAGCTCCCTTTCCAACAATCTGTCATCAGGGTGGGTGGGAGGGACATTTCTAGATACAGAGGTATGATGGGAATGAACAGAAGGAGACCTGTCCCTTACAGAGGGCACCCTAACAGCTTGGCTACCAGTATAATGTGAGAGCACATCATCAGTATGATGTGATTCAACCTCTGTACCAACTATGCTAGACTGTCTAGTAATGGGCAGGCTGAGAATTTTCTTTCCAGAACCTTTTCCTGGGGGAGTCCCTGGATCAGATTGAGAACCATTAGCTACTTTTTCTACAGATTGGGCACTTATGGCCTTATCCTGTACTCTAAGCATATTAATTAACAGTTCTAAGGAAGGATTCTTCCCTACACTCAAACCTCTCTCTATGCAGAGACTCCTTGCTCCTTTCCAGCTAAGGTGATCATATGCAAGTTTGGACAGTTCAACTTTTTGGCCTGTGCCAGACATTTTTTAGAGAGAGTTAAAGTGATAGACAAAGAGAAAAAAGTTTTCAGAACTTTTTGGAAAGACAGAAAAAAAACTTTTTAAACTTTTAAGAACTTTTTGAAAGTTTAGAAGTACTTTTCAGCACTTAGAAAAGAGTGAAAAGAGGAAATGCAAAACTTTTTGGCTATGTGTATATACACTGACCTTGTTTTGTATATTTTTCTCTTATGAAAAGTACAATGACAAGAGTGGTAAGTAGTCTCAAAGCACTTATCCCACCACTGCACAACCAATGTAGGAGGCTGGACTGGCTTGTAGTGAGTACCAAGGGGTACTTGCACCTTGCACCAGGCCCAGTTATCCCTTATTAGTGTATAGGGTGTCTAGCAGCTTAGGCTGATAGATAATGGTAGCTTAGCAAAGCAGCTCAGGCTGAACTAGGAGACGTGTGAAGCTACTACAGTACCACTTAGTGTCATATGCACAATATCATAAGAAAACACAATACACAGTTATACTAAAAATAAAGGTACTTTATTTTTATGACAATATGCCAAAGTATCTTAGAGTGTACCCTCAGTAAGAGGATAGGAAATATACACAAGATATATATACACAATAGCAAAAATATGCAGTATAGTCTTAGAAAACAGTGCAAACAATGTATAATTACAATAGGATGCAATGGGGAAACATAGGGATAGGGGCAACACAAACCATATACTCCAAAAGTGGAATGTGAACCACGAATGGACCCCAAACCTATGTGACCTTGTAGAGGGTCGCTGGGACTATTAGAAAATAGTGAGAGTTAGCAAAATAACCCACCCCAAGACCCTGAAAAGTGAGTGCAAAGTGCACCAAAGTTCCCCTAAGGACAAAATAGTCGTGTTAGAGGGAGAATGCAAGGAAAACACAAATCAGCAATGCAACAACGATGGATTCCTGTCTGAAGGTACCTGTGGAACAAGGGGACCAAGTCCAAAAGTCACAAGCAGCTCGGAGATGGGCAGATGCCCAAGAAATGCCAGCGGTTGGTGCAAAGAAGCTCTTACTAGGCTGAAGAACTGTGAATACTGCAGGAACGACAAGGGCTAGAGACTTCCCCTTTGGAGGATGGATCCCCCACGCCTTGGAGAGTCGTGCAGAAGTGTTTTCCCGCCGGACGCCAACAAGCCTTGCTACACGCAAATCGTGCGTTTGGCGTTTTTGGACGCTGCTGGGGCCCAGGAGGGACCAGGAGGTCGCAAATTGGACCTGCAGGGAGAGGGGACGTCGAGCAAGACAAAGAGCCCTCACTGAAGCAGGTAGCACCCGGAGAAGTGCCAGAAACAGGCACTACGAGGATGCGTGAAACGGTGCTCGCCGAAGTTGCACAAAGGAGTCCCACGTCGCCGGAG
This sequence comes from Pleurodeles waltl, assembly GCF_031143425.1. Taxonomy (NCBI): domain Eukaryota; kingdom Metazoa; phylum Chordata; class Amphibia; order Caudata; family Salamandridae; genus Pleurodeles; species Pleurodeles waltl. The sequence continues at coordinate 284,104,756 of NC_090450.1, forward strand.
ACCAACTTAGAAAGTCGTGCAATGCAGGTTAGAGTGCCGTGGACCCAGGCTTGGCTGTGCACGAAGGATTTCCGCCGGAAGTGCACAGGGGCCGGAGAAGCTTGCAAAGTCGCGGTTCCCAGCAATGCAGCCCAGCGAGGTGAGGCAAGGACTTACCTCCACCAAACTTGGGCTGAAGAGTCACTGGACTGTGGGGGTCACTTGGACGGTGTAGCTGGATTCGAGGGACCTCGCTCGTCGTGCTGAGAGGAGACCCAAGGGACCGGAGATGAAGCTTTTTGGTGCCTGCGGTTGCAGGGGGAAGATTCCGTCGACCCACGGGAGATTTCTTCGGAGCTTCTGGTGCAGAGAGGAGGCAGGCTACCCCCACAGCATGCACAAGCAGGAAAACAGTCGAGAAGGCGGCAGGATCAGCGTTACAGAGTTGCAGTAGTCGTCTTTGCTACTATGTTGCAGGTTTGCAGGCTTCCAGCGCGGTCAGCGGTCGATTCCTTATCAGAAGGTGAAGAGGGAGATGCAGAGGAACTCGGCTGAGCTCATGCATTCGTTATCTAAAGTTTCCCCAGAGACAGAGACCCTAAATAGCCAGAAAAGAGGGTTTGGCTACCTAGGAGAGAGGAAAGGCTACTAACACCTGAAGGAGCCTATCAGCAGGAGTCTCTGACTTCACCTGGTGGCACTGGCCACTCAGAGCAGTCCAGTGTGCCAGCAGCACCTCTGTTTCCAAGATGGCAGAGGTCTGGAGCACACTGGAGGAGCTCTGGACACCTCCCAGGGGAGGTGCAGGTCAGGGGAGTGGTCACTCCCCTTTCCTTTGTCCAGTTTCGCGCCAGAGCAGGGGCTAAGGGGTCCCTGAACCGGTGTAGACTGGCTTATGCAGAATTGGGCACATCTGTGCCCAACAAAGCATTTCCAGAGGCTGGGGGAGGCTACTCCTCCCCTGCCTTCACACCATTTTCCAAAGGGAGAGGGTGTCACACCCTCTCTCAGAGGAAGTTCTTTGTTCTGCCATCCTGGGCCAGGCCTGGCTGGACCCCAGGAGGGCAGCTGCCTGTCTGAGGGGTTGGCAGCAGCAGCAGCTGCAGTGAAACCCCAGGAAGGGCAGTCTGGCAGTACCAGGGTCTGTGCTACAGACCACTGGGATCATGGAATTGTACCAACAATGCCAGGATGGCATAGAGGGGGCAATTCCATGATCATAGACATGTTACATGGCCATATTCGGAGTTACCATGGTGAAGCTACATATAGGTAGTGACCTATATGTAGTGCACGCGTATAATGGTGTCCCCGCACTCACAAAGTTCAGTGAATTGGCTCTGAACAATGTGGGGGCACCTTGGCTAGTGCCAGGGTGCCCTCACACTAAGTAACTTTGCACCTAACCTTTACCAGGTAAAGGTTAGACATATAGGTGACTTATAAGTTACTTAAGTGCAGTGTAAAATGGCTGTGAAATAACGTGGACGTTATTTCACTCCGGCTGCAGTGGCAGGCCTGTGTAAGAATTGTCAGAGCTCCCTATGGGTGGCAAAAGAAATGCTGCAGCCCATAGGGATCTCCTGGAACCCCAATACCCTGGGTACCTCAGTACCATATACTAGGGAATTATAAGGGTGTTCCAGTAAGCCAATGTAAATTGGTAAAAATGGTCACTAGCCTGTCAGTGACAATTTGAAAGTAATGAGAGAGCATAACCACTGAGGTTCTGGTTAGCAGAGCCTCAGTGAGACAGTTAGGCACCACACAGGGAACATATACATGCACACCTATGAGCACTGGGGCCCTGTGTGACAGGGTCCCAGTGACACATACATATAGGCCACAAACCTATGAGCACTGGGGTCCTGACCAGCAGGATCCCAGTGACACATAACAACCATACTGAAAACATGGTGTTTTCACTATGAGCACTGAGGCCTGGCTATCAGGATCCCAGTGAGACAGTGAAAACAGTGACAAAACACCCTGACATACACTCACAAACAGGCCAAAAGTGGGGGTAACAAGGCTAGAAAGAGGCTACCTTCTCACAATATGGTACATTCCTGCCCTCTTCCTGTCATGCAATGCAGTGCAGCAAGTTGTTATGCTTCACTGCGTTGTGTGACTTGTTAGTAAAACGTCTCCCAAAATACTTGCATGACCTGAGTGGGTCTTGGCTCACCTTTGCCATGACTTGCACAACTCTGCAACCACCACACTGTTCCCGGGAAGGGTTCAGAGTTCAGTGCCTCAGCACGAAGGCCCTCAAGCCTAACAGGTGTCAAATCTGTTCTTTGGGTCACTGACTGTTTTACCTCTTGAGAATACAACACTAGCCTGAGCACATAAGCTGGAGTCTATAGTCACCACCACTCTTGTGGGACAACTGAATCTTCCATGCCAAGGGAGCAGTCCACAGAAATCAGGCTTCCTTCCTGACAGAGTACCACCCCCAGGCTCTACGCCTGGTTCCCTACTGGGATACCAGAGTCCAGCCCTGTGACTTCAACAGTCAAGCTAAAGTCAATCACCATTACACAGGCAGTGTCAGGAGAGCTCAAGTTTTCCATCTGGCAAACCTGAAGCATGTTCTCATGAGGTAGAGTCACCATGGGAACCACCTCGGGAACTTAATTCCCCCAGTCCTCTGTGGAAACAGTTTCCATGTCCTGTACCCCAGGAATGTTTCAACCCCTCTGGGTTGTAGGAAGGATCAGCTCACCCTCAGGAAGAACTAGCAGCCCCTTCTTCTTGGCTGCTCCACCTACGTGAACCACCCTCGAACCAAGATCTGAACTGTCCTTCGCGGCAAGAACAGGGTCTTTGACCTCTACATCAGGATATCGCAAACCCATCTAGGTCTTAGAGACTGATGTCTCTGAAGGAGGCCAGCCCAGGAACTTAGATCACTTAGTCCTCCACAGGAACAGTGTCAGGGTCTCCTACCCAAGGATTCTAAGGTCCTGGAAGGTCAATAAAGAGTGCCTATGAGACTCAGGTCAGCCTTGCCAGACATCCACCCACTATGGACAAGCCCCCCAGCCTTCCAGAAGTGAATCAGGAGACCAAGTTGGGATCCTAAAGATTCCACACTGTCACCTTCCACCCCAGTCAGCTGAAGGTTCACCCTCACCAGCTGAGTTATGCCGAGCAACCAAACACACAAAAGGTGATGGGAAGAATGCTAAAAATAATGTAACCACTGGCAATCGCTCAGGGTACCATTCAAACCCATTGTTTTCCCAGCCATATGCAAATCAGCCATAATCCTGCTCCAATAGGAACAGTCTTGCCAAAACTATCAAGACAATTATTCTCTGAACCGGAACTCAAGTAACACAAGACCAGTTTCAGTATGGACTCTTCAGTTGGGTGCAGCCTGTCCCCAGTGGAACAGTGAGCCAGGGACTCATGTCTGGGCATACCCCTGGCCACATAGGTCATTAATCCAAGCACACAAATGTTGATGGGAGAAATATTAGCAAATAATCTAACCACTGGCAATCGCTCAAGGTAGAATTCCAAGTCATTGTTCTTTTGTTGAAATGGGAAATGGGAGAAAAAGCTCTCTTGACCAATCTAAAGAGTCAATGTTTTTTAATACTGAAGGGCTCCCGCTGGACACCCGCTGGAACCTGAGGGCTAATTTCTTTCATGCCTAATCTGAGCCCCTCTTTCAATGTTAATTTTTCTACAATAGAGTAACATATTTACACCAAATCACAAACGCATGTTCTCTGAGTATAGCTCTACCTTACTGCAAATTTGGTGTAACTTCTTCATCTGTTTATTCTGTATTGGAGAACAAAGTTCCCTATGGAAAACAATGTGGGAAAATGCACTTTTGAGACAATGGAGTTTTATGATCAATATGTATTTGATGATGAACCACAAATCAGACTTCTTTCTATAAATATCAGTTGTTTTCCGATGCTTCTGTCTCAAGAGAATATCATTTGCGGGCCTGAGTTATGGTTTGTTGAATCTCCATCATACACTCCTCTCAAAATGGTACCGATTGAATGCTGTTCCAACCCTTGGCCCATACTCCTTTCTTCTTCTGAACTGACAGCAGCATTTTATTGATAGTCAGGGTGCCCTTATACACAGCAGTTCCCTTGAGACTTTTTCATACTCTGTGAGTGCTTTGCTGCTATAATGGCTGAGTACTTTCAATGGATTCATGTGACTACTAATTGAGCTTATAATGCTTTTGAATTTTGCCTCATTATTACATTCTTATTAAACTAATGTGTTAGTTAAATTGGTATGAATATATTGCACTTTCTTCCAGCATGATGCTAGTGATTTGTTTGCAGTGCTTTTAGAAGTCAGGGTGAACACTGCTAGCAAGATCAGACCTATATGGTGCTGCCCTGTTACTCAGGTTGACTGTTTAGTGCATGTTTCACATTGGAATATACATGTTTCGCACTGGCAAATTTACTTGAAAGTAGTGCATAGAAGTGCTGCTTTTCATTACATAGCACAATGTAATATTTTCATAGCTATTGCACTGATCAATTATTGACTCATTAAGGGGCCTGTTAGAAATGGGGTCTTTGGTTGACAGTCAGGTTACCCCCTGTTCAAGCAAGGACCCTCACTCTAGTCAGGGTAAAAGAGAATCACCCTAAGCTAACCCCTGCTTACCCCCTTGGTAGCTTGCAGAGCAGTGGGCTTAACTTCAGAGTGCTAGGTGTAAAGTATTTGTACCAACACACACAGTAACGTAATGAAAACACTACAAATTGGCACAACAACAGTTTATAAAAATAGGAAATATTTATCTGAACAAAACAAGACCAAAATGACAAAAATCCACAATACACCAGGCAAGTTATCAATTAGAAATCAAAAAGAGTCTTTAAGTAGTTTCAAACACACACTAACACTGTTAGTGTGAAAATGTACCTTGGATGAGTCAAAAATAACCCTGCATGGGCGAGTGAGCATCAAAAAGGGCTTGCGATGCATTGATTCCACTCACGAGCGGGACCTTGCGTCGTTTCTCCTTCTGCCGGGTCTGGCACGTCGTTTCTTCTCTCCGCAGGAGAGCGATGCATCGATCCGGTAAGCACTCTCGGGTCCAAGCAGGTCTTGCGTTGTTTTTACACGCCCAGCAGTACTTGCATCGGAAATCCAGCCGCACGATGATCTGAAAACCACGCAGCGCTGGTTGCGATCTCCCAGCCTCCGTCAGCGATGCTGCGCATTGTTTCTCGTGCTCCGTGGGTTGATTCTTCGGTCGTGTTTCTGGCAAGCATCGATTTTCAGCTGTGAAACCAGCGGCTCGTCGTTTCTTCAGCTGCAGATTCGAATTGCGTCGATCATTTCCCTGCATGGTGCTCTGTGCATGGATTTCCTTTTCTTTAGGCTGCCAGCTTCTCCTTTCATGTCCCAGGAAGTGGATGGGAACCACAGGGCAGAGTAGGAGCCTCTCCAGAGACTCCAGGTGCTGGCAGAGAGAAGTCTTTGCTTTCCCTGAGACTTCAAACAACAGGAGTCAAGCTCTAAATCAAGCCCTTGGATATTTCATCTCAAGATGGATGGCACACAAAGTCCTGTCTTTGCCCTCTTACTCTGGCAGAAGCAGCAACTGCAGGATAGCTCCACAAAGCACAGTCACAGGCAGGGCAGCTCTTCTTCCGCAGGTCATCAGCTCTTCTCCAGGCTGAGGTTCCTCTTGTTTCCAGAAGTGTTTCTAAAGTCTGTTATTTTGGGTGCCCTTCTTATACCCAATTTCTCTTTTGAAGTAGGCCTACTTCAAAGTAAAGTCTCTTTTGAATGTGAAATTCTGCCTTTGCCAGGCCAGGCCCCAGACACTCACCAGTGGGTTGGAGACTGCATTGTGTGAGGGCAGACACAGACCTTTTAGGTGTGAGTGACCACTCCTCCCCTCCCTCATGGCACAGATGGCTCATCAGGAAATGCAGGCTACACCCCAGCTCCCTTTGTGTCACTGTCTAGTGTGAGGTGCAACCAGCCCAGCTGTTAAACTGACCAAGACAGGGAATCCACAAATAGGCAGAGTCACAGAAATGGAATGAGCAAGGAAATGCTCACTTTCTAAAAGTGGCATTTTCAAACACAATTTTAAAATCAACTTTACTAAAAGATGTATTTTTAAATTGTGAGCTCAGAGACCCCAAACTCCACATGTCCATCTGCTCCCAAAGGGAATCTACACTTTAATCAGATTTAAAGGTAGCCCCCATGTTAACCTATGAGAGGGACAGGCCTTGCAACAGTGAAAAACGAATTTAACAATATTTCACTGTCAGGACATATAAAACACATTACTATATGTCCTACCTTAACCATACACTGCACCCTGTGTAGGAAAGTACCATCTTGCCTGGCATGTTACCCCCATTTTTCACTGTATATATGTTGTTTTAGTTGTATGTGTCACTGGGACCCTGGTAACCCAGGGCCCCAGTGCTCATAAGTGTGCCTGAATGTGTTACCTGTGTAGTGACTAACTGTCTCACTGAGGCTCTGCTAATCAGAACCTCAGTGGTTATGCTCTCTCATTTCTTTCCAAATTGTCACTAACAGGCTAGTGACTCATTTTACCAATTTACATTGGCTTACTGGAACACCTTTATAATTCCCTAGTATATGGTACTGAGGTACCCAGGGTATTGGGGTTCCAGGAGATCCCTATGGGCTGCAGCATTTCTTTTGCCACCCATAGGGAGCTCTGACAATTCTTACACAGGCCTGCCACTGCAGCCTGAGTGAAATAACGTCCACGTTATTTCACAGCCATTTTACACTGCACTTAAGTAACTTATAAGTCACCTATATGTCTAACCTTTACCTGGTAAAGGTTAGGTGCAAAGTTACTTAGTGTGAGGGCACCCTGGCACTAGCCAAGGTGCCCCCACATTGTTCAGAGCCAATTCCCTGAACTTTGTGAGTGCGGGGACACCATTACACGCGTGCACTACATATAGGTCACTACCTATATGTAGCTTCACAATGGTAACTCCGAATATGGCCATGTAACATGTCTATGATCATGGAATTGCCCCCTCTATGCCATCCTGGCATAGTTGGCACAATCCCATGATCCCAGTGGTCTGTAGCACAGACCCTGGTACTGCCAAACTGCCCTTCCTGGGGTTTCACTGCAGCTGCTGCTGCTGCCAACCCCTCAGACAGGCATCTGCCCTCCTGGGGTCCAGCCAGGCCTGACCCAGGATGGCAGAACAAAGAACTTCCTCTGAGAGAGGGTGTGACACCCTCTCCCTTTGGAAAATGGTGTGAAGGCAGGGGAGGAGTAGCCTCCCCCAGCCTCTGGAAATGCTTTGTTGGGCACAGATGTGCCCAATTCTGCATAAGCCAGTCTACACCGGTTCAGGGGACCCCTTAGCCCTGCTCTGGCGCAAACTGGACAAAGGAAAGGGGAGTGACCACTCCCCTGACCTGCACCTCCCCTGGGAGGTGTCCAGAGCTCCTCCAGGGTGCTCCAGACCTCTGCCATCTTGGAAACAGAGGTGCTGCTAGCACACTGGACTGCTCTGAGTGGCCAGTGCCACCAGGTGACGTCAGAGACTCCTTGTGATAGGCTCCTTCAGGTGTTGCTAGCCTATCCTCTCTCCTAGGTAGCCAAACCATCTTTTCTGGCTATTTAGGGTCTCTGTCTCTGGGGAAACTTTAGATAACGAATGCAAGAGCTCAGCCGAGTTCCTCTGCATCTCTCTCTTCACCTTCTGCCAAGGAATCGACTGCTGACCGCGCTGGAAGCCTGCAAACCTGCAACATAGTAGCAAAGACGACTACTGCAACTCTGTAACGCTGATCCTGCCGCCTTCTCGCCTGTTTTCCTGGTGGTGCATGCTGTGGGGGTAGTCTGCCTCCTCTCTCCACTAGAAGCTCCGAAGAAATCTCCCGTGGGTCGACGGAATCTTCCCCCTGCAACCGCAGGCACCAAAAAGCTGCATTACCGATCCCTTGGGTCTCCTCTCAGCACGACGAGCGAGGTCCCTCGAATCCAGCAACTCTGTCCAAGTGGCCCCCACAGTCCAGTGACTCTTCAGTCCAAGTTTGGAGGAGGTATGTCCTTGCCTCACCTCGCTAGACTGCACTGCTGGGAACCGCGACTTTTGCAGCTACTCCGGCCTCCGTGCACTTCCGGCGGAAATCCTTTGTGCACAGTCCAGCCTGGGTCCACGGCACTCTAACCTGCATTGCACGACCTCCTAAGTTGTCCTCCGGCGACGTGGGACTTCTTTGTGCGACTTCGGGTGAGCACCATTTCACGCATCCTTGTAGTGCCTGTTTCTGGCACTTCTCCGGGTGCTACCTGCTGCTAAGAGGGCTCCTTGTCTTGCTCGACGTCCCCTCTACCTCCTGGTCCAATTTGCGACCTCCTGGTCCCTCCTGGGCCACAGCAGCATCCAAAAACGCTAACCGCACGATTTGCAGCTAGCAAGGCTTGTTGGCGTTCTTTCGGCGGGAAAACACTTCTGCACGACTCTCCACGGCGAGAGGGATCCGTCCACCAAGGGGGAAGTCTCTAGCCCTTTTTGTTCCTGCAGAAACCTCAGCTTCTTCTGTCCAGTAGAAGCTTCTTTGCACCCGCAGCTGGCATTTCCTGGGCATCTGCCCATCTCCGACTTGCTTGTGACTTTTGGACTTGGTCCCCTTGTTCCACAGGTACCCTAGATTGGAAATCCACAGTTGTTGCATTGTTGGTTTGTGTCTTTCCTGCATTATTCCTCTAACACGACTTCTTTGTCCTTAGGGGGACTTTAGTGCACTTTGCACTCACTTTTCAGGGTCTTGGGGAGGGTTATTTTTCTAACTCTCACTATTTTCTAATAGTCCCAGCGACCCTCTACAAGGTCACATAGGTTTGGGGTCCATTCGTGGTTCGCATTCCACTTTTGGAGTATATGGTTTGTGTTGCCCCTATCCCTATGTTTCCCCATTGCATCCTATTGTAACTATACATTGTTTGCACTGTTTTCTAAGACTATACTGCATATTTTTGCTATTGTGTATATATATCTTGTGTATATTTCCTATCCTCTCACTGAGGGTACACTCTAAGATACTTTGGCATATTGTCATAAAAATAAAGGGCCGTATTTATACTCCGTTTGCGCCGAATTTGCGTCGTTTTTTTCGACGCAAATTCGACGCTAAACTAACGCCAACTAACGCCATATTTATACTATGGCGTTAGAGGCGTATAGCGCCAAAGTTCCCGGAATGTGCGTCATTTTTTAGCGTGAACCCCTTCCTTGCGTTAATGATATGCAAGGGAGGCGTTCCCGTCTAAAAAATGACTCCCAGGCCTTTACGTGGTATTTATACTCCCGGGCAAAAGAGACGCCCGGGAGTGGGCGTGGCTAAAAACGGCGTATTTGCGCCGCTTTTTAACGCCTGGGTCAGGCATGGCGTTAAGGGACAAGTGGGCTCAAAATGAGCCCAGAGTGCCCTCCCCTGCCCCCAGGGACCCCCCCTGCCACCCTTGCCCACCCCAGGAGGACACCCAAGGACGGAGGGACCCACCCCAGGGACATTCAGGTAAGTTCAGGTAAGTATTTTTTTTTTTTTTTTATAATTTTTTTTGGCATAGGGGGGCCTGATTTGTGCCCCCCTACATGCCACTATGCCCAATGACCATGCCCAGGGGACAGAAGTCCCCTGGGCATGGCCATTGGGCAAGGGGGCATGACTCCTATCTTTACAATGATAGGAGTCATGTTGATGGGGGATGGGCGTCGAAAATAAATGGCGCAAGTCGGGTTACGATGATTTTTTCGACGTAACCTGACTTGCCCCATTTTAAGACGCCCATGCGCCATTTTCCCCCTACGCCGGCGCTGCCTGGTGTACGTGGTTTTTCTCGCGCACACCAGGCAGCGCCGGTCTGCTTGCGCCGGCTAACGCCATTCAATAAATACGGCACCCGCATGGCGCTTCAGAATGGCGTTAGCCGGCGCAAAACTTTTTGACGCTAAACTGCGTTAGCGCAGTTTAGCGTCAAAAAGTATAAATATGGGCCAAAGTACCTTTATTTTTAGTATAACTGTGTATTGTGTTTTCTTATGATATTGTGCATATGACACTAAGTGGTACTGTAGTAGCTTCACACGTCTCCTAGTTCAGCCTAAGCTGCTCTGCTAAGCTACCATTATCTATCAGCCTAAGCTGCTAGACACCCTATACACTAATAAGGGATAACTGGGCCTGGTGCAAGGTGCAAGTACCCCTTGGTACTCACTACAAGCCAGTCCAGCCTCCTACACCCTGCCCTTGGGGCTACCTAGGGCCTACCTAAGGGGAATCTGACATATAAGAAAAGGGAAGGTTTAGGCCTGGCAAGTGGGTACTCTTGCCAAGTCGAATTTACAGTTAAAACTGCAAACACAGACACTGCAGTGGCAGGTCCGATACATGATTACAGAGCTACTTATGTGGGTGGCACAACCAGTTCCGCAGGCCCACTCGTAGCATTTGATTTACAGGCCCTGGCACCTCTAGTGCATTTTACTAGGGACTTACTAGTAAACCAAATATGCCAATCATGGATAAACCAATTACATACAAATTTTGTAAAGGAGCACTTGCACTTTAGCACTGGTTAGCAAAGAGTAACAAAAACAACAAAATCAGAGTCCAGCACACATCTACAACCTGGGGAACAGAGGCAAAAAGTTAAGGGAGACCAGGCCAAGGATGAAAAGTCTCACAGGGCCCATGGGTGACATGTGCCCCCACACATGATTTTCTCTGGTACTGTAGAGATTTAACACATCATTGCAAAAAATCAGTGCAACAGGGCTTTCCCAAACATATGTATTTTGTTTAAAGCCCTCGAAATTTTGCAGATAACTCTGAAGGGTTACAAAATAAGGGGCATATTTACAAGAAATTGGTGCATCACTCCCAATGCGCCACTTTTCTTGCATTGCCCTTGCGCCACTCTTACAACTCCATGTGTGCGCCGTATTTACAATAAGGTGCACCAAAGCGTACATTAGAACAATAGTGTCAAAAATGTTGCCACTATTGTGGCGCTTTGGAGGATTAGTTTAAAAAATCATGTTGCTAATCTTGCAAAGTAAAGGAAGGCCTATAGCCTGATATGGGTGCTTCATTTTAATGCCTGCCATAGGAAGGCATTAAAAATGACACACAAAATACTGCAGTGAAATCTTGTAGATGTCACTGTGCCATTTTTAGGGCCTCCCAGCGCATGAACGCCCCCCTTGCATACATTATGCTTGGTGCAGGCATAATGTGGTGCAAACAGTTACAAAGTGACTCAATGCAAGCAGTGCACCACTTGGTAAATATGGTGCTTTGGAAATGCCTACCTAACTACACATTAGCGTAAAACAAAAATGATTAGTGTGGTGCAAGGAGGCGTAAGGGGCTTGTAAATATGCCCCTAAATATTCCAATACTTCAAGGCTTGCTAGAGTACCCAGAAGATTTTGTACCGTCTGATGAGGCTACACATGTATGTGCTTAGACAAACACTGTTTGGAACCAGATGCTTGTCTCAAAACAGTCAAATATTTGGGCCAGAGAAGAAGCAGTGCGTATCTGACAGTGTGTACAACTGGCATAATATTGCCATCAAAAACTGCATTTTCTGACAACATCACTTGTAAATAATATCAAACACACACTGCTCATCATGGTTGCTTTTGCAGTTAGTATCTCAGGGAATAAAATACTTTACAAATGGTTGCTAATATATCCTGAGGTGCTTACGTCATATTGCTGCATACATCCAACATGTAGATCAGTGTGGCTCCAATATTTCAGCTTGTGGTAGGCCATGTTTGGGTACCGCTGCATCTTATGATAATGATTATGCATACCTACTAGTGTAAAAAAACATTACTGGTCAACTGATTTTTTTTTTTGTTTAATTTCATTACCACAACTTCAAGTTAATATTTTTTGTAATGACATTTTCAGAGTTTTTTAAACATACTTTAAGGTATTATGAGCACTGGGTGTAGGGAAATACCATCTTTCTTGGCATGTTACCCCCAATTTCTGCCTGTTTGTCAGTGTGTTTTTACTGTCTCACTGGGATCCTGCTAGTCAGGACCCCAGTGCTCATAGTTTGTGACCTATATGTGTTGTCAGTATGCTTGACGGTGTCACTGGAGTTCTGCTAACCAGAACTCCAGTGCTTATGCTCTATCTGTTTACCTAATTGTCACTATAGTTTAGTGACTCCATATTCCAATTCAGATTGGCATACTGGACACCCCTTATGAGTCCCTAGTATATGGTACCTAGGTACCCGGGGCATTGAGGTTCCGGGAGATTCACAGGGGCTGCAGAAGTTCTATTGCCACCAATGAGAAGCTCATACAAACACTCCTTCAGGACTGCCACTGCAGCCTGAGCTAAATAGTGCACACACTATTTCACAGCCATTTTCACTGCACCTGGTAACTTATAAGTCACCTATATGTCTAACCTTCAGTTACTGAAGGCTAGGTGCAAGGTTACTGTGTGTGGGGGCACCCTTGCACTAGCAAAGGTGCCCCCACATTGTCGCTGCCCAATTTCCCAGACTTTGTGAGTGCAGGGACACCATTCTAAGTGTGCACTACATATGTGTCAATACATATATGTAGCTTCATAATGGTAACTCCAAATATGGTCATGTGAGGTGTCTAAGACTGTGAAATTGAACCCCCAATCTAAATCTGGTATAGGGGGGGCAATTCCATGCACCCTGGGGATTCCACCATGGACCCCCAGTACTGCCAAACCAGCACTCTGAAGTTTCCACTGCGGCCCCAGTTGCTGCCACCTCATAGACAAGTTTCTGCCCCCCTTGGGATTGAGCAGCTCTATCCCAGGAAGGCAGGACAATGCATTTCCTTTAGGGGAGCAGTGTTACATCCTCTCAAATTGGAAACAGGTGTTACATGCTTGGGAGGGGTATCCTCCCAGAACCACTGGAAATGCTTTGAAGGGCATAAACAGTGCCATCCTTGCATAATCCAGTCTACACCGGTTCAGGGACCCCCAGTCCCTGCTCTGGCACAAAACTGAACAAAGGAAAGGGGAATGACCACTCCCCTGTCCATCACCACCCCAGTGGTGGTGCCCAGAGATCCTCCAGAGTGTCCCTGGTGTTAGTCATCTTGGATTCCAAGGTGTGGGGACACTCTGGGAGCATCTGAGTGGCCAGTGCCAGCTGGTGACGTCAGACACCCCTCATGATAGGTGCATACCTGGGTAGGTAGCCAATCCCCTTCTCAGAGCTATTTAGGGTCTCTCCTCTGGGTGTTTCCTCAGATTCAGTTTGCAAGACTCCACCAGGACTCCTCTGCATCCTCTGCTTCTGACCGTCGGATCAACGGCAGACTGCTCCAGGAACCACTATAACTGCAACAATGTATCCAGGAAGGCTACTGTGACCTGCAACTTCAGCCAGTAGCTGCAACAGTTTCCAGGTTGCGCAAGCTCTGAGGACTGCCTGTCTTCATTCTGCACCAGAAGAACCAAAGGAATCTGCTGTGGAGTGACAGAGTCACTTCCCTACTTTAGCAGGCACCTCTCTGCGATGACAACTGGTACTCTGGATCTACTCTCCTGTCGATGAGCATGATCCCTGCAACACAGGTGGTGGACCAAAGTGATCCTGACGTCCAAAGGTCCAGCTGTCCAAATTTGGTGGAGGTAAGAGCTTGCCTACCTGTGCCAGACAGTACCACTGTGCACTGCATCTTCTGCAGCTCCTTGGGCTTCTGTGCACTTCTTCCAATTTTTTCAATGACTGCACTTTGCAACTCCTTTGTCCCCATGTCCCGAGACTCCTGTGGGTGCTGCCTGGTCTTCTGAGGGCTCTTTGAAGTGCTGAGGGCCCCCTCTGTCTCCTCAGTCCAAGTTGAAACCCCCAGGGTCCTCCTGTGCCCGGGCAGTGCCTCTTTGACACAAAACACATTATTGTATGAATCAAGGTTTGTTGGCAGAATCCAGCACCGAAAACAGCCTGCATCCAACGACTTGATGTGGGACATCTATTGCACCAAGCAGGAATCCACAGCTGTCTTCTTTGGTGCATTTCTGTAATTTTCTTCTAAATGGACAGTCCACTTTTACACCTTCATCCAGGTTGGCAGGGGCTCCTGTTCTTCCTAGACTCCTCATCGACTTTGGGACTTGGTCTCCTCTCTCCACAGGTCTTCAGGTCCAGGAATCCATCATTGGTTTCTTGCAGTCTTGCTTGGTTCTTGCATAATCCTTCACCACGACTTCTAGTGTGTTCTGAGGAAACTTGCTGTACCTTATTCCTGTTTTCCTGGGCTCTGGGGTGCAGTATTTTACTTATCTTTGGTGTTTTCTTATACTCTCAGCACCCCTCTACACACTACACTTGCCTAGGGGGTAATCCAATATTCGCATTCCACTATTTTAGTATATGGTTTGCGTTGCCCCTAGGCCCATTGCAATCTATTGTGTTTTTCACTGTTGGCTCTATTCTATGGCTGTTTACTTACTTGATTTTGGTTACTAGTGTATATCTTGTATATAATACTTAAATCCAGTAGGAGTATTGCCTCTAATATATTTTTGGCCTTGTGTCACTAAAATAAAGCACCTTTATTTTTGGAAATATTGAGTATTGTCTTTTATTGTGTATGAACAGTGTGACTATAGTGGTATTTCAGGAGCTTTGCATGTCTCCTAGTTCAGCCTTGGCAGTTCTGCTACAGCTACCCCTAGACAGTGTAGGCTGCTAGACACTGCCTACATTTCACTAAGATGGATCACTGGACCTGGTATAAGGTGTAAGTACCTCTGGTACCCACCACAAACCAGGCCAGCTTCTCACACTGGGCAGACAAAATAAAACCTTTTTCTATAACAAAGTCTTACCAGTGAAATATGATTTCGTTTTTTAAATTGATTGCATTACATTTGTTGTATATTGTGTGTTGTTCGTAATAAACAATTTTACTGTTTCTGTGTGCGTAAGGCGGAAAACAAATAGCACATTAATTCCACTTTGTGTGAGGCTTGATTTTATTGAGAGACACCCACATGAATATTAAAATTGATTCCCTATATTTTTGGGCACTGTAAATGTTGACTTAGAGATCTCCAGTTCCCATATAATCCTCGAGAAAAATGCTCGTGCCATCCTCTCCATAACGCAGGATTCTCTCAGCCATGACGGATGACCTTTATCTTTCGAGTCCACAAGCACCAATACATTTTAAGCAAACCAATAGAAAAGGAGAGACAGGCACATGAAGTCAACAGGATCATTAGATGCTTACTAGGAAGTACCCACCACTCTTTCCAAGAAGCCCCATTCCACCCCTAAACTGGCTCTTCACTAATACAACCCGGCAGATAACCAGGCAGATTTTGAGCTAGGTGCGTGAATTGAATCTGGTTTCTTCAGCCAAGACATCTAATGATTGGCTTTTCACTTTGCTTCTACTTTTGGGCGAGCCGACACCCGAACTGTCTTGCCAGTTCGTGCTCTCGCACATATGAGTCTGACCCAGCTTGCTGGAAAAGAATATGGCATAATTTACTGAAGCATAGGGACCGAAATCATAGTATCCATAGAAGTCATTGGCTGGCCTTTATGACATCAGCCGAGAGACCTCAAGTGATTGCAGTCATTTCTCAAGGATGTACCCTGAGCTGAAACTAAAAACTGAGGGGCATATTTATACTCTGTTTGCGGCGGAATTGCAACGTTTTTTTTTACGCAATTCCGACGCAAAACTAACTCCATATTTATACTTTTGCGTTAGACGTGTCTAGCGCCAAAGTCCATGGAGTTTGCGTAATTTTTTAGCGTCGACACCTACTTTGCGTTAATGAGATGCAAGGTATGCGTTCCCGTCTAAAAAAGTGACTCCGAGGCATGTGCGCCGTATTTACACTCCCGGGCAAAATTCACGCCCGGGAGTGGGCGGGTCAAAAAAAATGACGTCCAGCCGCTTTTTCGCCGTTTTTTAGCGCCTGGACAAGGCAGGCGTTAAGGGACCTGTGGGCTCGGAAGGAGCCCAGAGGTGCCCTCCCATGCCCCCAGGGACACCCCCTGCCACCCTTGCCCACCCCAGGAGGACACCCAAGGATGGAGGGACCCATCCCAGGGACATTAAGGTAAGTTCAGGTAAGTATTTTTTTGTTTTTGTTGTTGTGGCATAGGGGAGCCTGATTTGTGCCCCCCTACATGCCACTATGCCCAATGACCATGCCCAGGGGACACAAGTCCCCTGGGCATGGCCATTGGGCAAGGGGGCATGACACCTGTCTTTGCTAAGACAGGAGTCATTTCAATGGGGGTTGGGAGTCGAAAAAAATGGCGCAAATCGGGTTGAGGCGAAAAATTTGCCTCAGCCTGACTTGCCCCATTTTTGGGCGCCCAAGCTCCATATTCCCCTACGCCGGCGCTGCCTGGTGTACGTCATTTTTTTTCACGCACACCAGGCAGCGCCGGCGGCTGACGCTGGCTAACGTCATTGAATAAATACGGCGCCCGCATGGCGCTTCAGAATGGCGTTAGCCGGCGCTAATTTTTTTGACGCAAAACTGCGTTAGCGCAGTTTTGCGTCAAAAAGTATAAATATGGCCCTGAATGTATATTGGTTTGTTGTTCTTGAGCACTGTTACGATGTATGCCAGTGAATATACCTCGACACTCAAAGGTGCTTAGACCCTCAAGGTTGTTGTATTCATTTTATTGATAACTGTTTACCTTTCCTAATTACAAATTAAGTCGTTTTCCTTTAAAACAAATATGCAATTGCATACTGACCTTTGCTAGTTCTGATCAGGATCAAATTGACCTTGACTTGACCCAAATATGTACCACCACCTTAAGCCATGATATTTCGCAAAGCTGCTAGTATCAGTTAGTGGGAAACCAACCATAACTAAAGTGACAATTCTTTCTAACATCACAGTGATATTTTAATATTTGTCAGAATACGCCAAACGTTCAAAACAACTAGTTCCTTTGCAGCAATGAAGCCCATATGATCTTATAGGGAACAAGACATTGTCCAAGTAGATTTTCGCTTGAATTTCTGGAAAGCTATAATGGAAAAGTACCTATGTTTAGTACTATGTTGCTATCTTAAGTAAGAATCCCTATTCAAGATGTTCTAAAGTGCATGGTGGGACCTCAATGGTTCATAAGCTGTTTCAAAATCGAAAATATTCCACAAACATGTGCCTGAAACTAATTATGCAAGTACATTATTAAATTCTACAGCAGCCCCGGAATCAGAAAATAGTCAGAGATCTACGGAAATCAGATTTCCAGAATCTTTTGAAAAACTATTGTAAGGTGTTTTGAGATCAGACAGGCCAGTGTAGAGACAGGGTAAACAGCATGTTTCGTACAAGCATAATTAACTAGTTTTTCTCTTTAACAAGACTTTCACAACATTTAACTGTAACTCAGAAGAGTCCCCAATCATTGAAAATGAGTGTTGAGAAAATATAATCTGGAAGAGCCCTGTTCATTAAAAAAGTATGGATGGAAGGTACTCCTAAATGTACTTTTACCCTTATTTACTTTTAACCAGCTTTCCTAGTAGCACACCTTAAAAGCAGCTCAAGACGCAAGTTTCTATGGTCTATATTTATACTTTTTGACGCAAACTGGCACCGACGCTGGTTTGCGTCAAACAATTTACCACCGGCTAACGCCATTCCTACGAACCAGGCGGGCGCCTTATTTAATGATTGACGTTAGTTGGTGCTGCGGGCTGATCAGAGTAAAAGAAAATTACTCTAACCAGGCAGCGCCCGCGTAGGTAAAAATGAGGGTTGTGCGGCAAATAAGGGTGCAAGTCAGGTTAGAGTATAAAATCATGGCTCTAACCGGACTAGTACCATTTTTCGACACACAACCCCCATTGAAATGGGCATGGCCAATTGGCACAGTGGCATGAAGGGGGCACAGGTCAGGCCCCCCATGCCACTTTAAAAAATAAAAAATTATTCTTACCTCTACTTAACTGGGATGGGTCCCCCCATCCTTGGGTGTCCTCCATGAGTGGGAGAGGGTGGCATGGGTTGTCCCTGAGGCCAGGAAAGGGCACCTGTGGACTGCTTCCAATGGTCAGAGACAGTGGAAGTGAGCCCACAGGCCCCTTACGCCGCCCTCACCCAGGCATTAAAAAACGGCGCACATCAGGCTGTGCGCTGTTTTTTAAGGCCCTCCTGTGCGTCAAAATGACGCGGGAGTATAAATAAGGCACACAGGCCTTAAAGTAATTTTTTAGACGGGAACCCCATTAAAGCAAGGAGGTATCCCGCATCCAGAAAATGACGCACATGGAGGAATTTTGACATTCGCGGGTCAGGCGTTATAGTATAAATATGGTGTTAGCTTTGCGTCGAATTTGCGTCAACATTTTTTACGCTAATTTGGCGCAAACAGAGTATAAATATGCCCCTATGTTTATTACAAGATCTGATATGTGAGATGCTCCACGGAGTGCACACAGGGGGGCCAGAGCCTCATGTGCAAATGTACATATATTTTTTGCTGGAGAGAAGATATTTTTCCTTGTGATAAAAGCTTATCCTTTACAGTAACATCAAATTTGGAGGTGATCTATTTTCCTTCCTATCCTGGGAGGAGAGTTTCTTCAGGCCTTGGTTGGAATAAATCTCTGATCATTTCCAGAGTGGGAGGGGGTCAAATAGGAATCTGGAAATGCTGACAAAGATACGTTTGTATGTGCACCCACACTTCCAAGGCAATCTACGCCCTGTAACGTCCCTTTTTCACCCTTGGAGTGGGATTGACGTCAGAGGATTTCTCCACACTTGTTGCACAGAATTTCTTTATCAGTAAATGTACTATGCCTTCCTTTTGGGAAGCTTGTGCAGGCACAAATAAGGGTATTAAGGCCCATATTTATACTTTTTTAGCGCCGCATTTGCGCCGCTTTTTGACGCAAAAATGGCGCAAACTAACAAAATACAATTGTATTTTGCAAGTTTGCGCTGCTTTTGCATAAAAAAATTTCGCAAATGCGGCGCTAAAAAAGTATGAATATGGGCCTAAGTCATTACGCTGAAATACAAAATCGAAGACGGATAGCCTGATGAAACCACTGCCTGTAAAGGTTACAATGAATTTTTCCAGGTGATTACAAAGATTTAAATGAAAATAGTATATGGGGTTCAGGTTTAAAAACTGATCACTAGATACTGAATCACAGATCTGGTAAAAAAATAAAATCATAGTGTATTATGAATTGTAAAAATAAACGTTTAAAAAGGGGAAACAATAAATATAGAAAACAGTCGTTTTTTTCCACCTACCGTGGCCAGATAGAAAATCGGAAGAAGACTATACCACATGAAACAAAGGAAAGAAGAGAGGAGCAATGGAAAGTAAGGGCAAGGAAGGGGGATCTGAATGGGGCATAAAAGCAAGGTACAGCATAAGAGTACTTTCGATGAGGTGAAAGAGTAGGGGTCTAGAAAGAAAAGATGTATTGTCAAAGGCAAACAGAGAGTTTAAGGGGGAGGGATTAAAGGGAGGAGATTACAAGGGGTGGGGGGCACAGGATGAAATCCAACCACCCCTTAAAAGCAGGCAGAAAAAAGGAAACAAGCATTTGCAATACAATGGGCTTCGCGTTTGCTCGAGTTAGATAGAGCTATTAGCATTGTAAATTCCTAACTGGACCTTTCTTGCCACATAAATTGAAAATGAAAAAAATAAAACAGTTGACATAAGCAAGGCGATTCAAAGCTCCACGGCCGTGCGCGAAGGAGACATACAAAAGAAAAAAGAAGCTTGCTCGCAGTCAAACTATCACCATTTATCCATGTAACAGGTAGGTTGCCAAGACACTAACATAACTGCCACAAGGAGAAACAAAGGTAAAGCATTTACCAATGTTAACAAAGGATTTAAGAAAGGCAAGCCCAAAAACATGTGAAAGTGATGGGCGTGAGGTGGGCGCGGTTAAAGTCCCACATAGATACCAACCAGTTGGAAAAGCAGCGCTTGCATGCTGCTTTGCTCGACCTAAAAATAGGAGCAACGGGAAATTGGGATTTTTGGTCAGTTTCAATGGTCAAAGTTCTCTAACTGGCCACATATCATACCGAAGTGCCTTATGCAAGCTGGATTTGTGTATAGCATTCTGGTACTTTTTGTCCTGGATTGATAATGACAAAAGCAAAACTAGAATAACATGAACTCCTTAAAGGCAAGGACTGGAATTACTAACCCCTTGTGTCTTGGGGGATTCTCTGAATGAGGCAGGGCTTAAAAGAGTAGCATCATTTTTTGACTGTCCTATTCCTGCCTTTTAAGAAGGATGAGAGAAACAAAAACTATTTTTGTGCTTATCCCTTTGTATGTGAATACAGAAGGGTTGTACTCAAGAAAGAAATACGCCAGTTAAAATTACTACAGTAGAGTGACAAGGAGAAAAGTCATTTTATAGCACCGACTGGAAGCCAAGCAGCCTCTAGGTGCTGTAAACTAGGCAGTCCTGTTATAGGACCCTTACAGCTTCTGGCACAGTTATCTTTCCACTTTCGACCTCTCTCCAACTCTCATCGGACATGGGAACTGCATTAAGTGAAGGGTAATCTGGTGCCCCTAGGTGTCTGAGTTACCTCTTTTTAGAGTGTCGCTTCACTGTGTGAATCTGTACCTAGGCCAAGGTCCACAAGGGAAGGTCTTGCACCAAGATGCACGAGTAGTTAGTTGGCCTTATTCACAAAGGTATAAGTTGGCAAATGACATGTAGAACATGTTATTATTATTAAATGATGTAGGCATTTCTTGACATTTTGCATGGTAGAATATGGAGCCCCAGGGATATAATTTCCAAACGTGTCGGAAGGAAAAGAAACATGTAACAGCTACAGGCATAATTGTTGTTGCAATCATATTTCATAGAAAACAAAGTTCAGCACGTCTGTCCCCACCCTGTTCCCTGTTCTCCATAGTGAAAACAAGCATTTGCAATGCAATGAGTGCCATGTTTGCTCGAGTTAGAGCTATTAGCATTGTAAATTACTAACGACTTTTCTTGCCGCACAAACTGAAAATAAAAAGTAAAACAGTTGACATTAGCAAGCCAATTCAAAGCGCTACTGCGAGTGTGAAAGAGAGAAACAAAAGGAAAAAGAAGTTTGTTTGCAGTCAAAGTTAACAGCAAAAGTGCAATTAGCCATGTAATAGGGTCGATGGCAAAGGCAGTAACAAAACCGCCCCAAAGAGGTACAAATATAAAGCATTTATCAAAGAAAAAAAAAGGATTTTTGAAAGGCAAGCCCACTAATGAGTGATAGTGATGGGAGTGCGGTGGGCGTGGGCAAAAGCTCAGATACATACCAACACGTTGGTAAAGCAGTGCATGCTCGCTGCTATGCTCGACCTAAAAAGGTGAGGTTACATGAAATTGAAAAAGTAAAAAAATGTTTTTTTTAATCAAGAATGGCATTCACCCATATGGTTTCGTCAGCCTGGTAAAAGCTATTCTAGGTGAAGACTTTGTCAAAAGAGATTCAACAAAATACAATCAACTGAGTGTTCCATTGAGTACTTCGCATTTTGTAGTCCATAAAAAAGTGGGGCTGGAATATACTCAGGATTGATTAAACAAGGCCATTTGCAATTGTGGTGTTTGATCTGAAGTAATGAGTAGGCCTCCTTAAAAAAAGAGATAAAAAAGACTGTCTTTCGTGTGGATACGGGGGTAAAATATCATGGGTCCATCACATTAAAGTCTTTACCACTGCCCTTGGTTGCACCTCTCTCTTTCTGAGTCCTGAGATCTGAGAAAGCAGGATAAAGGATGGCTCAGAGAGCCTTAATGTCTGCTAGGAGGGCCCAGAAGGAGGCAAAGGAAATCATAAAGCAATTCCTGGGAGAATATTGGGTGATTTAAACAACGCTGGGGGTGGAGCCTTGTCCGGACCTGGTCTCTGAGACAAGGGAGCAGATCCTGCTGACGCAGTTCAGTTTGGGATTCATTAGGTGGATTCTTTTATTTCCCCCAGGGACAATATGAGCCATACAGTATTTGTATCTGCTCATGTGTTAAGGTTTACCCTCAATCTTTATTGCACTTCACTTTTTTTGTAATTTGTTTCAGCCCTATACAAAAAGTTTTTTTTAATTACTCTTATTCAGAAGCTTACATTTACAAGGTGGAGGCCGGCTCTAAAATATCTGCAACAGCTCAATTATCCTTAGGTATGTTCAGATGTAGGTTTATTTTTAAAATTTGCTGTACGTTTACGTAAATCTATAATTGTTTTAAGAGGCTTTATATTTTCTTAGTTCCCAAAGTCCTTTAGAGGCCATGTTTTATTATGCACCTTCCAGGTTTAATAAGTTCTTAACTCAAACAATGAAGCACAACAAATGTTGCCCAGATGTGGCAAACTCTGGCAGCAATTATTTAGTTAAAAGTGTGCGAAGAAAAGGTTGGGGTTCAATCTAGCAACAATCTCTTTTACCGCTTCTTTTAACACTAAAGAGTTGGCCGATATGCTTAGAAAAACGTGATCTTTCGTTGAAGCATTCATGCCCTGATATTTCTTCACAAAAGCATTTATGAGTAAGAGAAGTAGCATTAGAGTAGTACTCTTTTACCTATTACTACATACAATTGTAAACATCAAACTCCCTTTTTGTAAAAGTGGAAAGAGTGCACAGTTATCTCAAATTAGACAAATTATGTATGACTATCCCTTGAATGTTTTCATCTTATTCCCATCTTAGGTGTTAGGGGGCAAATCACAAAAGGCATGTAAGAGTATGTAAAGTGTACCAAAGGAGTACTACTTTACGTACTCGAAAATGCCTGTGTGAATAGTCTCCTCTCTTTCCTTCCAGTGCTAGTACTGCAGGAGGAATCCGAAGACTGGTATTCTAAACACATAACATAACATAACAACGAAGGCATTAAATTGTTATGCACTGAATTGCTTCATTCCTTAGTAGGAATACGTTTGCCTCCTGCTAAATATTTGTGGTTAAAACATAAAAACGGATTTGCTGATTGTGAAGTCTGGTGCCCTCATTTAGCTGAGGACCAATGATTACATTCCCTATCTGATCACTTAGAAGCCTATGGGACAATATGTAATGCTCTTCTCATAATACTTTCAGGGTGGGGTGAAGGTTGTGGGCCAAAAAATCAGAAAGTTACTTAAACAAGTCCGCCATGGCTAATCTGCACCCATCAAGGACACAGTCACTAGTCACAAACTGCCCCAGGAGCTGGAGAGAAGCCTGAGAGGAAACATTTGGCATGAGCGGGGTACATTTGTTTTCTATTCTGTATCCTTGCCGCAAGCTCCACCAAATCTCTGATGTAAAAGAAAACACATACCCGTAGATGGATCCTTTCCTCATCTGTGTATGTATGGTGAAATATATTTAATTTGTCTCTGAATCCCTGCTAGTAAGATCATTATTTAAAAATGTGGCTTCCCACCGGAGGGCCTGCTAGCGCATATGAACCTCTAAAAGGCTGGGTCAGTTGTTGGTTCATCCATTACCCACAAGCGCTACTTAGTAGATATATGGTTTGAGCAATAGTGTTGGAGCTTAAATTCTGATATGGCTGCTTTATTAAGTGATAAATTAAAGACTCAATCAGTTGCTCAGTTTCAAGAGGGCACTGAAGCTTACCCAAACATTTGGGCCCTGATTTATACTTTTTTTGTACCACATTAGCGTTATGTTTTGACGCAACAGCGGCATAAACTTACAAAATATTGTATTTCATGAATTTACGCTGCATTTGCGTCAAAACATGATGCTAATGCGGCACAAAAAAAGTATAAATCAGGGCTTTGGTGGCTCAGTGATCTAATCTGTCCTGTAGTCCACTAATCGGATTGTTTTAGATGGACAAGATATTTACAAATGCATACCTTCCAAAAAATCCTAAATATTTATTGGGTGTCAGTTGCAATGTGTCTGCCCCTAATTTAATAATCTAGTTGCTCTCCTTCAGAAACTTGAAGAATTTACACTGAGGTATCCCAAATTCTATAGGCATTATTCACACATAAAGGTCATAATTCTACAGCTGTTATACGTACTCCTACATAAAGGTGCAGATTTAAAATTTTTGTCTATTCACAAAACTTGCCAGTTGTAAATATGGAAACCTGCGCCAGTTGCAGCTTCCTGGTGCACTCGTGAAAAAGTCATGTGACCATTGTGTGTGTTTCCCTAATAAAGAATAGTAAACAGATGAAAATTCACTGTGTACAGAGGCAGCAAATTATCTTAGATTAATATTTTACTTTACTTGAGCAAATTATTCACAGTGGAGAAATCCCTTGCCCCTCACACCCACAAAGTTTTCAGGTGTTCTATTCACCCCTGCACTATGAAAATAGTTTCACTCCACCCCATAGTAAGTCAAATCTCTGACCATTTTCAAAATCTGAAAGGGTCAGACGGCAGTTTACGAATGCT
This sequence comes from Pleurodeles waltl, assembly GCF_031143425.1. Taxonomy (NCBI): domain Eukaryota; kingdom Metazoa; phylum Chordata; class Amphibia; order Caudata; family Salamandridae; genus Pleurodeles; species Pleurodeles waltl. The sequence continues at coordinate 284,129,198 of NC_090450.1, forward strand.
TATGTTTGATCTCTTTGTTCCCCTTCATACACTTTCGCGGCTTGGCGCCCTCTGAGTCAACCATTTTCCAATCCTTGATTTGCTCCTGCATAATACTGTACATTTTTTTTCAATTCTGTATCCTTGCCACAAGCTCCACCAAATCTCTGATGTAAAAGAAAACACATACCGGTAGCTGGATCCTTTCCACATCTGTGTAAGTACGGTGATATATTCTTAATTTGTCTCCGAATCCCTGCCAGAAAGATCATTATTTAGAAATGTGTCTCCCCACCGGAGGGCCAGCTAGCGCATATGAACCTCTAAAAGGCTGAGTCAGTTGTTGGTTTAACCATTTCCCACAAGCGCTACTTAGTAGATACCTAGTTTGAGCAATAGTGTTGGAGCTTAAATTCTGATATGGTTGCTTTATTAAGTGATAAATTAAAAGACTCAATAATTTGCTCAGTTTCAAGAGGGCACTAAAGCTTCCCCAAACATTTGGCCCCTGATTTATACTTTTTTTGCGCCACATTAGCATCATGTTTTGATGCAAAAGCGGCGTAAACTTACAAAATATTGTATTTCGCAAGTTTAATCCACTTTTGCATCAAAACATGACGCTAATGCGGCGCAAAACAAGTATCAATCAGGGCCTTGGTGGCTCAGTGATCTAATCTGTTCTGTAGTCCACTAATCGGATTGTTTTAGATGGACAAGATATTTGCAAATGCATACCTTTCAAAAAATCCCAAATATTTTTTGGGTGTCAGTTACATTGTGTCTGCCCCTAATTTAGTAATCTAGTTGATCTCCTTCAGAAACCTGAAGAATTTACACCGAGGTATTCCAAATTCTATAGGAATGATCCACAAGTAAAGGTCATAATTCTACAACTGTTATAGTACTCCTACATAAAGGTGCAGATTTACAATTTTTGGCTATTCACAAAAATTACCAGTTATAAATATGGAAATCTGTGCCAATTGCAGCTTCCTGGTGCGCTTGTGAAAAAGTGATGTGACCATTTTGTGTGTTTCCCTTATACAGAATTGTAAACAGATGAAAATTCCCCGTGTACAGAGGCAGCAAAGTATCTCAGATTAATATTTTACTTTACTTGAGCAAAATATTCACAGTGGAGAAATCCCTTCCGCCTCACACCCATAAAGTTAGCAGGTGTTCTATCCTCCCCTGCACTATGAAAATAGTTTCACCCCACCCCATAGTAAGTCAAATCTCTGACCATTTTCAAAATGTGAAAGATTCAGACGGCAGCTTATGAATGCTTATGTTTGATCTCTTTGTTCCCCTTCATACACTTTCAAGGCTTGGCACCCTATGAATCAACCATTTTCCAATCCTTGATTTGCTCCTGCATAATACTGTTCTGTTGCAGGAACTTTACACAAAAATAACTAGATTTATAGAAGCTAACTAAATAACTTTAGTGAGTGTCCAACAGTGTTAAAACTGACCTTTTCAATGTTAGAAGTACTTTCACTACCAAAAATAATTTAGTTAATATGGCTCAAATTGTGTGATGGAGAAGGATTTGTGGTTTCCCAGACTGCAACCATGATGAATCCTCACTGATTGCACCATTGTATATCAGGTTGTTTTTTTAAAGCATATACAGATATCTCACCACACGTGACATAAGTGGACTAACTTTTTATATCTATTAGGCTGAGGATGTTGTGTTAGATTAGAAAACCTAAGCAAAACCAAGAACGGTGGGTATTGTACTATGAATCATCCAGCATAGGAACTTTCAAAATATTATGCATAAATGAAAATAATCACTTGCAAAGAGGGACCTAATAATAATACTAGTGGTAATATGGTAATAGTAGCGGTTGCATAGGAGTCAGTAAATGGAGAAGAACATGTAGCATTATTCTTTGTATCCAAACGAAAGAGCAAATAATCAGGTACCTATAAATAAACTAAAATAAAATACTTGGAGATCACATCTAGAACCATTACAAATAAACACACTGCTTTAAAAAAAAAAATGTTTTTGTATTATTTGTATGTAGCATGGTGTGATGCTCATTTTAACTGTAATTATAAATATGAATTGGAACATGTGAATGAAATTAATTAATTTGAATGACACGTGAATATCGAGGTTGCAAGACACCACGAGGAAAAAAACAAATAAACCTGAGTGCTATCTCATAGCACAGAGGGGGCTGACCAACACCCTTGGAATGCGCACTGTCTGCAAAGCAAACAGTCCTCTTACTGATGATGCTGGGCAGGGGCCCACTGTGGCCTCCTTCACTTGTTCTCCACCAGCCTTTACATGTCATGTACTGAGTTCAGCACCACCCGGGCAGATTACAACCAAGACCGCCGTCATCCTGTTGGGATCATAGATCGTCCTCGAAACAGCGGTCGGTGGATGGTCCCACAACCAGAGAAGTCCATCTGCCACCTTGAGGCTGGCAATCTTGTGACTGCCAGCCTCGTAATGAAGCCCAAAGTGTTTAAGAAGGGATCCCCTTGTCAATAGCAAGTCTATTTAGATGCTTTGACTTGCACTAAGGTGTAAGAGAATTGACCAGCGATTGTTTTCAGAGTCCCAAATTATTTTGTTTATATTCTGCATAACCATAACCAAATGCTTAGTATGTCTTATGCTGATTAGAACAGTTTTTTTCACCCTTTAAATTTATTTCTGATTTGGGTTTTCATTGTGTGGCCAAATTAGTCATACTTTAAATAAATTGTTGATTGATGTCTTGTTTATTTTATCCTTAACGTCTGCTAGGACACAAAGATTCGTTAATCTCAAATTAGAGCATACAGGAAATGCTCCATCAAAGCTGGTAGCAGAGTTATGGTTCCACTCACAGAGGGTAGGTGGTAATGGTAAGACAGTAATAAGGAGTTAGGGTGGCCCATTATGACTTTGCCCAGAGTCAGCAAAATTTTCTACCCCATGGTTTGTTCCAAGAATTGATGGAGTGAGTTCCAGTGTAGTTCTTTTGCAGCTAATTAGTGAGTATTAATAGGCTGTGCTCTGCATTGCTTTAGCTTCAGATTGAGAGAATTGAGATGATTGTGAATTGTTTTGCAGAGATTTGAATTTGATGTGTGAATGTGGTACTTACTGCTAAGAAGATGAGTTGGTGAGTGGGTCCATTGTTGCCTAAGATCCCGGGATACCATAGAAGTGTAGAAGACACTTGGTTGTTGTTGTTGTTTTGTCTGCAGTATAAGAGGTGTTGATGGTGAGATGTTGTTGACAGTACTATCAGTAAAGAACATGATTTGTGTGATTGTGAGAGTTGGTATCAATAAATATTGAGAGCACAGGGAGGAGCTGTATCAATCTGAGTAAGATCTGCTGTTTGAGGCTCATTTGCAGTGTAACTGTGGACGTAGGCTAGAAAGTGTTAGCTCTATACTGTACTGCTTTTGAAGTGATTCATTACCCCAAACCTTTAGAACAGCAGACAAAGTTGTTGAGTTTGCTCACATTATTTTGCATTTAGGCTTGAGTGAGAGAGTGGCTGCAAGAGAAATTGTAAAGCAGGATGAACTGCTGCAAGGAGTGATTGTGCCGTGCTGGTATAGGTCAGTTGGTGTGAAGACATTCTGGTATTGGTGGACTATGTCACAGAGTGTCATGCTGAAACTTGTTGTGAATACCAAACAGAGGATTGTGGGTGAAGAATTAAGTTCTGACTGTGAATGAAAAGTGAATTGTGAATTAATGAAATTTGATTGAAAAATGAAGTTCTTCATGCATTGAATAGTTTAATTAAAGATAATGCATTTATTCCGGTTAAAGAGGGAGGGGAAACTCCACCCAAAGGCATAGCAGGTCATTATGTGATGCCAACTGAAGGTATGTCTTTGGCTTAAAAAATAAAACAAAATCGCTGAGAAAGAGGGTGCATCAGCATTTCCACACCATGGAACACATCATTTCAGAATGTTTGTAAATTTAAGTCCTAAAGCTACGATGTGCAGCATTACAAGTTGAGCAAAAACTACATTGCAGTTACAGAGCAGAGGCTTCTGGCCTTGTGGACTAATTAAATGGGATGTTGAAATCCAGACTGGCTAAAGTTTGTGCTTCCGCATCCTTGAAATGGCCTGACACTTTACCTCTTGTGTTGATGAGTCTTTGCTATAGTACTCCAGACACTTTCTTACCCACCTCCACAATTACCCTGCAAATGAGACTTGACCAGTGGATCTCACTCTGATTGATACAGCTCCTCCCTGTGCACTCGAGATTCAGTTATACCAACCTCTCACGATCACACAAGAATGTCCCTTACTGATGGTACTGTCGACGACAACATCTTTACACAGCAGACAACAACAACAATGTGCTACTATCTTACTCATAGTTAGTATGATAAAATAACCTTGGAGAAGGAACATGGAGAGACCGAGTACGTGAAGACTTCCTATTGATGATGTTGCAAATACTGTATGCAAGGACAGCTACCATCCCAGGATGGTCTTGGCAACATCCAGCTACAGTTCAAGCTTTTTGTGCATTGTGAGGAGACTGAACCATGTGATCACCTGATTTGTGGGTGTTTCTGAATAGACTAATCATTGTATTAATTAGGACTTTCACTAATCGATTTCAGGCAGAAGGCAGATTGCCTTGGACTTGGACAGGTACAGACCCCTTTTCCCTTGCCCCACATTTTCCCAAAGGTTGCAGAGCAACTTCCGGACATATTTAAGTGCCCCTAATGACCCCTTGCGCCACATTAGCGTCATTTTTTTACACTAATGTGGCTCTACTAGGCCATAATCCCTGTACCATATTTACAAAGTGGTGCAATGTATGCATTGCACCACTTTGTAACCTTTTGCGATACATTATGCCTACTTCAGGCATAATGTATGCAAAGGGGGCACTCCCCCGTTAGGTGAGCCGAAAAAATGGCGTAAAGAAATCTAACAGATTCTTTGCATAGTTTTTTTCAGCACTTTTAGCACCTGCTCACAGCAGTCATTTAAACCTCCATTGATTGCAATGAGTGTCAAAATTTTTTACACTAATCCTGCAAAGCTCTGGACTAGCACCAAAAGTTCTAATGCTAGTCCCCTAACTACCGCAATGGTGTCCCATATATTAAATATGACGCACACATGGTGGCGGTAGGGAGGCGCTAAGGGGCACAAGAAAAGTAGCACTAAAATGTCTGCAGTGCCACGTTTCTTAAATATGCCCCTTAGACTTTTACCTGACCCTTTGAGAAGACTCTTGACTGAGCTTCTTAAATGATGACACCTTCTCTTTTTACTTACCGTTTACACTCATTAGTTCATTTCTTTTTGTCCTAGATGTCCTTTCTCCAGGTTCTTTTTGTCCCATATTTGCTTTTTACCTTTTTGACCCCATGTTCTGTAGTTTAGCTCATACCAACTAGTGACGAAGGGCCTGATTTAGAGTTTGGCAGTTGGGGTTACTCCATCACAACCTTGTCGTATATTCCATCCACTGTATTACAATTCCCTAATATCCTACGGAAATCGTTATATGGCGGGAGGAATATCCATCAAACGTGTGATGGAGTAATCTGTCCGCCAAACTCAAAATCAGGCCAAAAGTGCTTAGGGAGGAATTCCCTTGCCCATAGCAAGTTCATTTAGATGATTTGACTTGCATTAATGTGTAAGAGAACTGACCAGCGATTTTTTTAAGGAGCACCAAATTCTTTTATTGATATTCTACATAGCCATAACCAAATGCTTAGTATGCCTTGTGATGATTAGAGTTCAGCTTTTTCGTCATTTCGGTTTTCCAATGGTGATATTGTATCTTTGACGTATTTTCTTGAGAACTGTCTATATTAACCACAGTGTTAACTTGTAATAAAAACCTGTTAACTTAATTTCTGATTTGGGTTGTCATTGTGTGGTCAAATTGGTCATACTGTAAATAAATTTTTGATTGATGTCATGTTTACTTGATCCTTAACCCCTGCTAGGGCGCCAAGATTCTTCCCCCTCGAATTAGAGCATAGAGAAAATGCTCCATCATCTCCCTGGATGTCATAATTTGGGCTGCTAAGATGAACTTGCAGTGGACGGTATAAGACTCATGTTTCTAACAGTGCTACGGTCTGCTTCCTTGGATGCTCTTGCCAGCCCACAGGCAACCCACAGGAAGTCACTGTCCTTAACTCTTGCCATCAGAAGCTGCTAAATCCCATGGAGCTCTCCTAGACAGCTAACAGTCGCTGATATTTCATTAGTCTAAAGGGAAATACTACAGGTGCTTATTTTTTCATATAGTTCAGCTGCACAAACTAGGGCCCATATTTATACTTTTTGACGCAAAACTGCGCTAATGCAGTTTTGCGTCAAAAAATTTTGCGCCGTCTAACGCCATTTGGATGCGCCGTACGGGCGTCAAATTTATACTTTGACGTACGGCGGCGCAACCAACAGGTGGGCGTCAGGATATTGTGACGCACACAGCGGCGTCAAGTCGTAAGGAAAAACCACGTAAAGGCGACGCACATCACCGTGGGCCGATTTACGACAGCGCAATCGTGAAAGCGCTGGTTTTTCTCACGCAATTGCGTCAAATTCTAGCGCGAAAACTGCAGTGTTACCAGAGAGCCAACATGGATCCCAGTGGACACAACAGAGCCCAGGATGATGACAGCAGACCAGGAACCAGCCAAGAGGTCCCACAAACAAACCAGGATAACCAAAAAAAGAAAAGAAAGTGTCGCTTCAGTGAAGAGGAGCAGGAAATCCTGGTGAGAGAGGTGACGGAACACCAGCACCAACTTTTCATTACATCCAAATTGCCACTCAGTAGGAGAGAGGCCATATGGAAGCAAATAGTGGACAAGATCAACAGTGTGGCTGAAGAACGCCGCACAGTCACTGAGTGTAAGAAACGCTGGCATGACTGTAAACGCAGGACCAAAGAGAAAATGGCCAGGAACAGGAAGGCAGCAATGCAGACTGGAGGTGGGAGTCCAGCACAACAGGAGGCCCTGGACCACATGGAGGAGATGGTTGCAGCCGCCATCCCCGAGGAGATCGTCACAGGGATTCAAGGGCAGGACAGTGCAGACTACCAAGACACAATGCACATGCAGGGTAAGTCGCATGGGGAATTATAATGCACTAATGTTAACTGCAACCAGGGGGGGAATACCTACTACACAATGCATGTAAGTCAGCATATACATAGAGTGGCATGGGTAAAGGAGCACAGTAGGGGGGCATGCCTAGCACACACTGAAGCTGGGGCACCACCAAACACAGCAACAAGTACAGCCCCATGGGGACATCCTGTAAGTACAACAATAGAGCCAAGGGAAAGCAGCGACAGGTAGGAAGGCCACTACAGCAAACTCACATCCAGGCACTTGTTTTGTAAAATCTATCCTACTGCAACTAGGTCCCTATCAGTAACCCAGTAGGCAAAGCAACAACTGCAATGTAACTGCCACAACACCTTACAATAACGCCTCTCATCTCTGTGCAGCTACAGTACCAAATGGCAGCAACCTCCCCATGGAATATACATACACAAATTAGGGGGTGACATTGACATCCGCAACAAGTCAGTGTAAAAATACAAACGCACCAGTACACTCAAATGCCCAATGTCCATACCTGACACATACATAAGCCAAAGTAAACAGCAATAGGACCCACACAGCACCAACCACACACACATGCTGCATACGTCAGGGTCCCTCACATGCCTGGATAACAAGGCTACATCACTAATGTCATACTGCTCAGACAACACCTGAGGAGGAGACATAGGCAACTGGTCACTCAAACACACCTGCAAAGTCTGACAAACAAATCGGACCTTCATACGATAAACAGGCTTATACAATCAAACACACATGACCCACCTTCATCTTCAAACATCAACAATGTTTACATCCACACCACATCCAAACATGAACATGCATAGGAAATGGCACGGAACATGTACACTGCATGCAATGTGAATCAAAAGTGAATGGGGCAGGTCCTGAGAGGCAAGTGTGTTGGCAGGGCACTCACAACACCCACAGTCAGTCAATGTGTATTCTGGCAAGTGTAATGTATACTTTGCGCATTAGCCTCAGGCTGTAGGCCTTTCTGCACCTTACCCTGAATGTACTCTTACGCATATGCTCACATCTAAGAGCCTCTGAGCACTTTGCACTACATGCTTCTCATTGGCCTTCCTATCAGGAAATATACCAAATAGCCAGTCCTAGGGTGTTGTTAATAAGTCCAATCACACTGTTTTGCCTACATCTGCACTGGAGTGTGCCAGAACAGATACACTCTGTGCCCCAGTCAAGGATACAGTCTGGTACTTTGCGGATAGATGGGGTAGGGGTTCTGATTTGCCATTCCTGCGTAGGGAAACTATCTCATCACCATGACTTATGACTTATAAAATCACTTCCTTGTCCCAAGACACACAAGAGGGAGTCTCCAAACAGAGAAACACCAGACGCTGCCTGCCTTGCTGCAGATGCAAAACCAGATCACAGGCCATTGCTCAGATATGACGGATGAAGTCTCCCCAGTGATTCAGACAGGCAGGCTAGAAGCTTAACATGCTGTGCTATAAATAGAACAAGCAGAGGGAGAGTACAAACTGTTAGGCACCATGATAGCTTTCGACCAATGTCTTACTCTCCTGCTGACTATTTCAAGTCTACCATGTTGAAGTATTTGGGTTATTGTGGCTCACACCTAAATATAGACAAGTCAGTTGTTCAAAGAGATCATCATATGAAACAAATACTGTCTTTGACTTTTGTGTATGAGTTCATACTGGAAAAGAGTGAAGATGTTGGGATCTGAGTGACCACAACTTCCCTGAAAAGTTCCAAAGATGTCATGCGCTCGGATGTATAATCATTCCTTTGCTGTGGGAGACATGAGCCAATGCTAGTTAGCTAGAGCAAAATGAAAGAATCAGGGTGACAGAGTCAATTAAAAGTGGGTCAGACTCAGTCCATCACACCATTAGCTATCCTGCTGCCTCGTAAGCAAGTCAGCTCAGGTCGGATAATGAGAACACACCCTCGAAAATGTCTCTACATAAGAATAGTTAATCACGGAGGGACTAGTAGGACACAAAGATGCCTATTCACAAAATGTTACAAAGCAACACCTAGCGGCAATTAGGCAGACAAGTCTGGTAGCTCCACATCACACATGTGACACACAGGTGGGCCATAGGCCTACAACAATGCCCATATGAAGGACAGCAGATACCCAGAAAAAAACAGACACCAAAGATAAGGCATCCAAACGCCTGTAACTGTTTGCAAACTTGTTACAACACAGACAATTAACCCACATTGACATGTAATGAAGCACTCTTTGTGAAGTTGGACACATATCATAACAAAAGCTTGGTGTACAATGCACACTACCAATGGGGAGTCTCCCAATTTGAGGATACTTAACAAGTGAGCACACGGGTAGATGGGATGTTAAACATCCATTCCCAGGGGATGCTGAGCATAGGACACAAATGTCACACTAAATCATTCTGCAACATGGATGTCAAGGCCATGATAAAGTAGCACCTAACGCATCAAGTAAAGGGTTAACAAAATATTTATTTATATCTAGTACTACAAGAGGCAACTAAGGGAAAGGTACACCTACACTAATCTAACCTGACTACTAATAACCCACAACTGTCCCTATCTAACCTAAGCTAAACTTACTCTACACATGTAACGAAACGATCTAAACATCAACCCCCCACCCACCATTATGAGACAGGACACATGCAGGACAAAACATACTAACCTACACACATACTACACTATCCTAAACAAGCAGATATTTTTTTTTTATATTTTTTTTTATTAAACATGAATCCCAACATTGCCCCCCACCCACCCACCCACACACAAATATTTGAGAAAAATAACAAGGACCCCCCACCCTCTTCCCTAACACTAACTAAGCTACATACCTATCCTAATCCTAATACTAATCCCCAAAGCCCAACTAACAGGAGAAAAAAAGGAAAGAGGTGAGAGGGGAGGGATAAAAGTTTAAGAGGGCAAACGAACTAGACGTTTGCACTCCTTAGTGTGCGCCTGATGTCGCGGACCCGGGTCTTTACATAGTTCATGTCATCAGTCAGGTTGTCCACCTTCCTCAAAAGTTTGTCCACTTTCTGGGACAATGCCTGGAAGGCTGCAGGGTCCACGGGAGGGTCTGTGGGGAGGGTTTGTGTGCCAGCAGAGGTCGAGCTAGTGGCAGCTGTTGGTGGGACATGTGACTGTCCTGCTGCCAGCACACGGCTGGGTCCAGGTCGTGCTGCATGCGGCGGGTCCATGGCAGCCGAAGTAGATGGGACCACTGGGCCAGACCTGGTGGCTGTGTCGTTGGTGGCTGTAGGTGGCACACTTGTTGGAGGCTGTGGTGTGGCCCACCACGCCCCGGAGGCCCTTTCGGAGTGATACCTGCGGCCCATCCGCCGATACCCAGACTGCACCTGCAGGATGTGCCTGTAACGGATGGCACGCCGCTCAAAATGGATGCGATCGGCCGCCCTCATGTTAGCAGCTGTGAAGAGAAAAGGCAGATATTTACCTTTGGCTTTGCATTGGGTGGGATAGCACAATGGGTTATTTGTACATTACTAGAAATGTATAGGTTGCAGCAATTGTCACAACATAGTTCACAGAAGGGCTCAGAGGAAGTACATGTGAAGCATGCATACATAAGGGCATATCACACCTAGAATATCCAGGTCTCTACATGATGGATGACATCACCCTACACTACTCATCCTAATCATCCCTACGGTTTTGTACATCATGGCTGCACCTCTTCCGCATACTTACTTCACTACATATGTCACTATATGTGATAACTATCACACTCCTCACTCTAAGCCATCTGGAATTGGTTGTGTGCTAAGATTGAACCAATGGGCTATAACCCAATGTCTACACTAGGGACCAGATGTAGGAAGATGGGAAATGGGACGAACAATCTGCAATGCAGAATGGGGTATCTGACACCGTCTGTGAGTTGCTATGGGGTTGCTAAGAGCCACCTCATTTACATCAATGATGTGGGTTGCAAGTTGCTCCACCTTTGCAACTATGGGCACTCACGGGGATGGAGGCCTGCTGGGAACAGCAGACCTCCATGTCCGTGACCGCTTGGAAATAACGCAGAACATGTTCCCCAAGTGTAGGCCGTTTACCTCAACGGGAAATGAGCAGCACTTAGAAATAAATTACGACAATTTCAATATTGAATAATTTAAGGCACTTAGGCCCGTATTTATATTTGTTGTTGCGCCGCATTTGCGTCACTTGTTGACGCAAAAGCCGCGCAAACTTGCAAATTCCAATTGTAATTTGTAAGTTTGCGCCGTTTTGGCGTCAAAAAGCTGCGCAAATGTGGTGCAAAAAAATTATAAATACGGGCCGCAGTGGTCCCTTGGACCACTGCCTGTTTTGTACAGGATTATTTTGGTACACTCGGAAAGGTGATGGGTTACAATGGGGACCCCTTACAGCTAGCAAGTGGGTTACCATCCACTTCAAGTGGATGATAACTGCGACTCACTTAGCAACCACAAACTCCATTGCAAATGGACTTGCATACCACTGTCAGTTGCAAATAGGACTGGAAAAAGCCTTCATATTTAGGATTAGGAATAAAATCTCCCATATATTTTCATGATCACCTAATACATTTCGGAATAGGAAACAGATGTTTGCAACTCACACACAATAATTATGAGTTTATCAACTTGTACACAGTTTGGCACATCTGGCCCTAGGTTCTGACTCACGACACAAAAGGTGTCAAGTAAGTGTGAGATACTGGTTGCTACAGTCCAAGGTAGCCTGTTTCACATTAACATCCCAGTCGTTGAGGGTGGTGTGGGAAGAACAACCACCAATCCCATGTGAAATGCACACCCAGGAGTGTATTGAACGTTCACCAAGTATGTGCCTTCACACACAAGACCTATGAATGGCTAGCAACACGTTGGACTTAGGCAAACATTGTGACATCCATGGACCACACATGTCACAATGATATGACTTTTGCCAACATGACATACTATCAGTGAGGCATGTTTTACTACACACACAGAGGAGGTGGAACACCCATTCTCATGATTCAACAGAACACATAGGCCATTGCACTCAAGTCACACACACTCCTAGTTCAGCTTGTGTAAGTACATGCCCCCGGAAGATCCAACCTACAGTGTGCACAGTCCATCCTCAACTAGGAAGATGCACTTTTCATCACAGCCATGTGCCTAAGCTATATGGGAGAATGTCAGTCTGATATGCAGACTCAGTTCATGTCAAGTCCCCGACCAAGTCTTACTTTGACCAGTGTATTCTAAGTAACTCATCCCATTCCCCATTGCGGCCCAACTGTAATGTCCTACAGCCCCTCAATCTCAGAGATGGCTAGGTGTTGCTTAACAGAAACATAAGTCCAATTTGATATCACACTAACACGACAATGGCAATGAACGGCCAGCGCATCACATCATGATTTCTCTTGAACACACAGTAGTCCATTTTGCGTCATTGGCAAATAAATATATCAAATAGCACTCAGGCAACACTCACTGTAGGTATCGGGGTCGTCGAAGTGTGCCACCTCTCCCACGGTATAAGGCTCTGGTCCACCTGTAAAGCATGACAGGAAGAATGTACTCAGACTGGGTGGACTGACAAAATAATTCTGTTACAATGACACTGTGAGAATATGACATGGTAATGATACACTTTCACACATGCTCATACTGCATGGATGAGTTTGTATTCAACATTAACATTGGATGATTCTCCTGCTACAGTTACACACCCTACTACACACGTGCAGTGGCCAGGACAGTCAGGTGTCGTCCAAGTTTACTCACAATAATTATGCCCCGACAATATTGTTATCCAAACATCTCAGCATGTGCATTCCAGAGAGACATCCAGACACTTGTTCCATGAGGACTGCATGACCACTCACAGTCAAACAGCCTATGTGGACATGTTCAACACACAGCAACCACACACACATGTGACATATCTGTGGGAAACATATCTGACTTCATGTGACGTGTATAAAACACACATGTATATCATCATCATGGGATTCAAATCAGATTTCTAGCGATGGGGTCTACATATGTAGGTATGTTGTTTCGACATGACTTACTCATTGCCCATTATGACATGTAGAGTACAAATAGAGCCATTAACGTGTTGCTTGTCTGACACAAATGCTACACTACATTACATACAGCTACAGCCATCTGGTATGTGTAGAACAACTGAGCCATCTGACTGCTAGCATAGGTCTTCATACACATTGTGCAACACGTACACATTAGGGCACATATGTAAACATTAGTAAGGCAGCATTTGCATCATTGCATCACGCAGAGATGGGCCACACCTGCCAAATACAGATATATGTATTAAGTTTCTGCTGTTTGAGGGAGAAAAAGTGTAGCCAATTTGGGGATATCAATATATATTGACAAGGGCCTAGGTTTCCCTAGCATTACACATAGGCAGCTCCTTATCTAGCAGATTGGGTAACATTCATCACATGTTCACACACAGATTACTATCATGTCCATGTAATTGATTGCTACTCACCAACATGGCCACCAATCCTGACTCCCAGGTGGTCCAGCAGGTCCTGTTCCCTCGTGATCAGATCGGCCCAGCGGTGTTTCAACTGATGGACATTCCGCATGGTTCCATGGACCCGGACCATGTGATGGCGCACCTTCTCCCAGCGAATTTTCCGGGCCTCCGTGTGATACCCCTGTATCACACGGCCTCCAGCATCAGCGGGAGGAAATGGCACACTAGCCAGATAAATCCCCCCAATTCATCTTCGCCCATCCTGGACAGGCGAGGCCTCCCTGACATTATGACTGATGACTAACAGAAAAAATAAAGTAGGAAATGGGGAAAGGTAGAGGTGTGAAGTTAAGAAAAGGAGAAAATAGCCCAACTAACCCCAATAACTACCCTAGCCACAACAGACTCCCACAGACAATACAAACAAATACAGGAATGGACAAAACTAGACTTAACAGACTGAGACAATGATACACAACAATATTAGACTGAACAAAGTACAAAAGACAAGCTACACAGGACAACAAAGCAGTAATTCACAGGACAACACTCTTCACTGAACCACACAGTCTAGAAAAATCTGAGACTGAAAAGTGAAAGTGAAAGTCAACTTCCAATACAGATTTGGCAAACAGGATATCCTATTACATCACTTCCTGCATAAAATGGCCGCCGTTTTTTAATCCCGGTTTGCGTTGTATTTTCACGCATACATAATTTCGCGTCATTTTTTATGACGCATAATATTGCACATGCTGCTGAGTGTAAAAATATGATATGAATATTAATATTTATTTACTGTACGAGATGTCCAAAAATATGTGCATGTTGCGTCATTTTTTCCGACGCATACATGATGGGCGTCATATTTTATCCACCTACAGGAGTGCTAATGCTGCTGAGTGAAAAAATATGATATGAATATTAATATTCATTTACTGTACGAGATGTCCAAAAATATGTGCATGTTGCGTCATTTTTTCCGACGCATACATGATGGGCGTCATATTTTTGAAACGTACAGGAATGCACATGCTGCTGAGTCAAATCTGAAATATGATGTAACTTATATTTTGCTGTCTAAATCTGTGAAATTTTTGTATACATTCAGATTTGACTCTGCATTCTGTGCACTCATGTACGTGACCAAAATATGACACCCATGCTGTATGCGTAGAATTATGATCAAATCTTTTTGTTACGTCTTCATGTTTTTAACTTGGGGAAGGTGATTTGTCAGGGTCAAACGGGGCAATGTGATACACATTTGTGTTTGGATATGCCACATGTCCATTGTTGTATGTATGGCAGGCATTCACACAGTAATGGTGTGGATACGTTACATAATGTCTTTTCCATATTTGTCAACATATTTGTGGCAATTGCTGATGGCTGTTTGGAAATGATGGATGGGATACCATGATGTATTCCTTCTCCAAATTTGGTCCACACTTATGATGGTGATGCTTTTATCTGGAGTCCTAACAGGGAGTGCAATGGTCACTTACAGTTATTATGGGGCTAACCATGTCCTAGCCTCATTTTGTGTTTGTGCTTTGTGTTCTACTCTTGACATGTAGGCCACACATGTACCTTATGCATGTGTTTGGCTCACAAGTACAGGATTTGTGTATGTTTGTGGGACCGTAGAAGTGGACTTAGGCCCCCAGCACCCTAGGATTTGACCATCCTGATTAGTTACAGTATCCATGGCTTGGCTTAATATTTTATGGGAAACCTGCAGCAGCAGGCTAATGTAAGGCCATATGGTATGTATGACTGTTGACCATTCATTCATCTCATTAGCCCATTAGAAGTTTGCAGTAATGATGATTTTGAGCTAACATGCCTACCATTTCCCAATGACTATGTTTGGAAGACTCTGAGCGTTCCTGATGTTCTGGGGAATATTCTTTAGTGGGTGTCTGTGTCCCTTTCTGCATTAACTGGTTAAGTGGCATGTCACATTCTTCCTGCTAGGTTCAAACTGGGACCCGACTGTGATGGTCTACTTTCAATAATTTGGTTGATTGTATGACATATGTGTACATGTGTGTTGGTATGTGGATCCACTATCACCTGTCTGGGTGTATGTTGTCACTGTGACATCCAGGTCTCCTCCTGAGTTAGTGGCAGCTAATGTTGTCCCAATTGTGTTTTGCTCATATCACCCACTGGAGAGAAGCCATTGATGACATGGTGACGTACACATGGATGGTCCCACCCTGTCTCTGACCACATGTGATGTGACTTTCACATGATCTACTTTTTTTGTCTGGGTGCAAGACTGTCTCAGGTGTTTTGATGTAGCATGTGGATTTGCCACATTTGTACTCATGTGGGCCTCTGTGTATGGCAATGTATCATGTCACATCCTACCCTCTGTGCATACAATTGAAATGTTCTTTTTTGTTGTGATGATTGTTATGGCATTGTTGGTCAAGGAGACCACATTCTTCGTCAGCATTTTATAAGTAAAGGTGCTCAGTAATGCATGGACCAAAGCATGATGTGGTGTTTGATATCTGTGTTTATTTACAATAGTGTAATACAGGTGATTATTATACATTAAGCAAAAAAATTATTTACAAGCTGCTGGCGCCTACGCTGTCCTGCTGCCGTGTTGGGTTGTCCCCCCTCCTGTTGCGGCCCAGCATCCTCCTCTTCGTCATCCTCAGGCATGCCTGGGTCCAGTTCAAGGAGGGGAATGTTCCTCTGGACACATATATTGTGCAATATGGCACAAGTGAGGATGATTTTGCACACCATCTCTGGGGAATAGAGTAGGCTCCCGCCAGTGATGTCAAGGCAGCGGAACCTAGACTTTAGGATCCCAAAGGTCCTCTCCACAATGCTGCGGGTCCTCTTGTGGGCGTCATTGTATGCCCGCTCTGCAGCAGTGATTGGGTTCCCGAATGGTGTCATCACCCAAGGCTGGATGCCATACCCCTGATCAGCTGAAAGAGAAAGAGAATGGATTGAATTAGATGTAGGAGGCAGTGTTGTACGGATCTTTGATGGCTGTAGTTGTCTTGTGTTGTCTGTGACTCTTTTGTGTACTAATGTTCCAACCTATGGTTGTTATTGAAAACTTTGCTTTGATATATTTTCCCTTGGCTGAGCAAGTGTTTGTTGGCTAACCGTTTGTCAGAAGGACTGTTTTTGTTGTTGCAGTAGAGTGTTCCCTCCCTAGCATTGTGACTAGTGATACAGTTGTCTGTGTGTCCTCACTGGGGGTGTGATGTTAGTTCCATGCCGAGTTAAAACGTGAAAGTGTATTTGACACCTTCATGTGTATGAGCCCAGGCCATCCCATACCTTTTGACTTATGCATTGTATTAGTGTACAGGTTATTTTGAGACTTCCAATCTGTAAAGTGACATTTGGCCAACCACACTCATTGATGTCTTCACATTAGGCTGTGGATTAAATTCCAATGTGTGACAGGTTAAATGTTGACTTCTGACACATGGCTAGTGATGTGAGTACCTCAGTGTGTTCCTGGCTAGGTGTTGCTATTGTGGTGTATGTGTTGTTTGTCCTAGAGGGTTTGTGTGCGGTGTGTGTATGGGTTTGTTTTTTGTCCTTACCAACAAGTAGTCCATTGCCATAGCGTCCATCCTGGAAGTGTTGGTTGATGGTGGAGTGACGGAAGATGAATGCGTCATGTACACTCCCAGGATATTTGGCCACGATGTTGGTGATCAGTCCTTGGTGATCGACTATGGCCTGCACGTTGATTGAATGTGTGTGCTTCCTGTTGCGGTAGAGGTGTTCTGAATCAGCAGGTGGCACAAGGCGTACGTGTGTGCAGTCGATTGCACCAAGGACGTGCGGGAAGCCACTGATGGCGTAGAACCCCTGTTTAATTTCCTGCTGCTTCTGCAGTGTGTTAGGGAAGCAGATGTGGCGGGGTGTCAGGCGAATGATGGCATCCAGGACTTTAGGCAGGAATGCAGAGAATGATGGTTGGGATATTCCACCAACCAGGGCACCAGTTGTCTGAAAGGAGCCACTTGCCAGCAGGTGTAGTACGGCAAGCAGCTTTGTTTCAGTTGGG
Organism: Pleurodeles waltl; assembly: GCF_031143425.1. Taxonomy (NCBI): domain Eukaryota; kingdom Metazoa; phylum Chordata; class Amphibia; order Caudata; family Salamandridae; genus Pleurodeles; species Pleurodeles waltl. Next base: position 284,146,865 of record NC_090450.1, read on the forward strand.
ATAGTGCGGGGTGTCACTAAAGTGGGGGCCAACTGTTGTTCGATATTTGCCAGCAGCTGCTGAATGGCCTGCCAGTTCAACCGGTACCTCTGGATGATGTCCCGTTCCCTGAGGCCATGCAGGGTTGTTCTTGGGCGGAATATCCTGTCCTGCCTTCTGCGCTGTCTTTGGGGTCCCTGCTGTTGTTGTTGTAGCTGCTGTTGTTGCTGCAGGGCTCTGCGTCTACGTGCACGTTGAAGAAAAAGCACCTCCATAGCTCCCTGTTGCTGCTCTGCTGCTCTGTTGTTTGTTCTGTGTGTTCTGCTTAAGTACAGGTGTGTTTGCCCCATTTTAACGCCTGCCCTGACCCAGGCGTTAAAATTTAACGCTATTCGTGCTTTGCGTCATTTTTTTGCGCCGCCTACGGCCCGGGAGACATTTTTGCCCGGAAGCATAAATACGACGCACCGCTGTATGCGTGGGTTTTTGGACGGGAACGCCTACCCTGCATGTCATTAACGCAGGGCGGGGTGCCGCTTCCAAAAACTCACGCACATAGCGCCATTCCCCTTGTGCGCCGCATCGGGCGTCAGGGTATAAATATGGGGCATCGTTTGCGCTGAATGTGCGTCAAAATTTTTGACGCACATTCGGCGCAACCGGAGTATAAATATGGCCCTAGATTTTTTACAATATGCAGTCTGTATTGCAATCACATTCACTTGGCCCAGGTCAGACCCTACTTAGGGCCTGATTTATACTTTTTTAGCACCGCATTTGCGTCATTTTTTGACACAAAAGCTGCGCAAACTTACAAAATGTAATTGAATTTTGTAAGTTTGCGCCACTTTTGAGTCAAACAATGACGCAAATGCGGCTCTAAATAAATATAAATCAGGCCCTTAGTTTCTCATACTCCCAGCACCTAGACAAGCCACTGCAGGGGGTTGCCACTGCCGCCACTGTTGTTCTACCCTGTTGAGGCAGATCTGAGCATGCTTCAAGGTGGTTAGCAGACCCTTGTTAGCAACGGAGTAAGCAGGCATTTTTTTTGTAAGAAAACTGTAGGATCAGCTTGGACATAGGCTTTCTCCTTCCCCCGGAAAACAGCAACATAATCTATACTGAATTCACCTTTTGGAAGTTTAGTCATCAAGAGCCTCTGTACTCTGCAGCAGCTGCCGTGTGGTCGGAGGTGGCAGCTGAAGCATTCTTTGTCCAGAGGAAGTGAGCGCGATTGTACGGTTATTTTTTTCAATGCTTTATTGGGCCACTGGCACTCTTTTGAACATAGCTATACCCTTTATATTTTCGGTCATTCTATAAAGAAGTATTCTTCCAATTAGGTTTCCTAGTCAACAAGAGAAATTGGTATACCTTTTACAATATCCCATTATTACTCGAAACAGCATCTCTATCAGAGATTTGGGGACATTTTCATTAGTGGATCGTGGCTGGTGTAGGGACTACTTGTTCCATAAGTCTGCACTTGGAGAGAAGAGGTAGAGGAGGCGAGGGGGGCAGACCCTTTTCTTGTGTTTACTTGACTAAATGAGACCTCTGGGAAAAAACACAGAGATACCAAAAACTGAACCATCAATGGCTTCTTAGAAACAGCAGTTAAGGTAATTTCTAAGGAGATTGAATTGGCTGAAAATCCCCTCACCTTTACTATCTGCTCCCATCATAACGCGATTATTTGCCTTTGAGCCCTTCAAATTAATTCCCTGAGCAAGCAATACCTGGCTTGTCACTGGCACCAGCGTTGTTGCAGACTAAACTGTTTCTTCACCTAATTTGGAGGCTGTCCCCACCAAAAGAGAAAGCATCAAAAGACCTCTGCGACTCGTTGCGTTGAGGGACCTACCAGTGATAATATTTTGCCAGAAGATCATGTCTCACTAGTGTTAGCGCGTCTGACCTTAATAAGTAAACTTACAAGGGGATGCAAATAGGTTGATGAACCTTTTGACTCGCAATTAAGATATTTTTACCATAGATCCAGTACATAATCAATTATCAATACACAAGCATCAATAATCATTAGTAATCAAAAAATCAGTAATCAATGGTCAGTAATTGTCACTCACCATGACCTTTCAGTCATGAATAACCACACCTTTAGTAAAAGTTTAGAATATTTATTTCCCTATATGAACAATGCTAAGGTCATGTGGATTAATCTCAAAATCAAATGAAACACATACAGAAACAAAACTGGTTGTCCAAAGCGGCGGAAGAAACGTAATGTAATCAAAGCTTGAACAACAACACATTCTAAAGTTATGGTGCAAATCAATAGCAAAGTCCACTGAGTCAATGTAATTACATACATAAAGTTCAGCAGAGAAATTCGTCAAGCGTTTGTCCCTGTTATCTTAAGTCATTAGTGAGAATCCTTAACTAACATCAGATTAGCATCAGCACGTTGGGCTTCATGCTAAACAATTTAGAAACACAAATTTGGGAAAACATCTAACTGTGGTAGAGCCATAGACAAAACAGCGTAGTTGTACCTGGAAAGAAAAAGCAAATATACATAGTAATCATATGCTGGATATACCTATCCTCAGGGGGGATCAGCAAAGCAGAATCAGTCCTTGTCCTCAGGAGATCAGTCGATCAGCATGGCATCAGGCTTCAGCATAAGAATTTAAAAGGGCAAAGTCTTTAAGCATTAAAGTTAAGCACATCTCTTTGTCAAGACCCATAAGAAAGTAGTTACCTCTCGGTCAGGAAGAAAATGGGCAAAATGGGCTCAGAATAATCGTCTTCTCTCCGTGTACTATTGTTAAGGCAAAATTGTTAGAACTATCCCCCAAATTCCTATTGGCCAGTTAATCGTATGTTCACAGTCTATCAAATAAAACTAAAATCACAAATCTATGAATTCTATTATTATTCCGTTCACATATCGTTGATTGGCTTGTCTTGCGATGTCCTCATCATCTGGCTTGTCAGGTAACAATATTGCTACAGCTTCTACTCTAGTCAGTATCTTCATTGTTCTTGTCCTGGGAAAGTCAGTCTCACACACATTACACATAAAATGTTGCATTAGCAAGAACATCATCTCCTAGCAGTCGGTTCACATGAGAAACTTTTGTTATGAGCACATTTAAACAGTACCATAGGAATTCACAGTTTAACTTTCTTAGTCAGCTTTTATTAAACACTAAGAAATACAGCTTTTACACGAGTCATGGCAAGCAGGCCAAGACACTCGCTAAGTTAAGGCCTACAATTAATAAAGCTAAAGCTTAATGTGTAACCCTTAATATGGCATATTAATGCATTAGTCTGATATATATTCAACATTTCATATTATCAAATCATTGATTAGTACATTTCATTAATATTGTTCGTGATCACATTTTCAAATGCATGCATTATTTTTTCTACGTTATTTTATTTTCTACATAAACTTATTATTCAAAATATATAAACACTCATTAATAATTTTTATTAAAACACCTGCTCTAGCAATCCCTCCTCTGAAATATGTCATCACACTAACTATTAGCCACAAATGTTTGCACCAGCTAAAATTCTGACAATTCCATCCCTTCATATTTTTGTTTCCCCTTTGAATTTTCTCTGTACAATTTTTCCCTATCCTTTTCTTCCCTCCTCTGATTATTCTTTGACATTTTCATTTAATTATTTTGCATAATTTACACAATCCCCATATCCCCATCAGACAAACCACAACAATTAATATCCCTTGTAATATTTTGAATAAAACCCCACTCCAAATGTTGCTGAGCCAATTTCCCTCTGAGGCAAACCCTTTGCCAACCTTTTCCCAAATACCTGGTTCTTTCAATTCTTTCAAATCAGCACTTGCATTAGTCAGATTAGTAAGAAAGCATTTTTCAGGACGCAAAGGGGCCGATTCGCAGAATCGGCCCGTTTGCGACTTGAAAAATGCTTTTTGGGATATACAAAGCCTAAACTGCAATTCGGGAACTTGTTACCGAATCGCAGTTTGGGTTTAGCGATTCGGTATTAGAAAGGGGTGTGTCAAGGGCGTACCTTCCTAAAACCGAATCCAAATGGTATGTTTGATTTTTTTCACTCAATCAATCAGGAATTTGTGAAGCACGCTTCTCACCCGTGAGGGTCTCAAGGCGCTGAGGAGGGGAAGGGGAGAAGGTGGGGAGTAAAGTGCTGCTACTGCCCAAACAGCCAGGTCTTGAGAAGTTTCCTAAAGGTAAGGAGGTCTTTGGTCTAGCGCAGGTGGGTGGGAAGAGTGTTCCACGTTTTGGCGGCGAGGTGTGAGAACGATCTAACGCTGGTTGCAGTTCTACAGATGCTGCCATTTCCGTTTGTGAATGGGTTAGCACGTGCTTTTGGATCACAACCCAGTTCCCAGCTCTCAGGTTGTGCCCTGGGTCGTGGATCGGTGGCAGTGTGGTGGCTTCCACAGGCTGAGAAAAAGAGCGAACCACATCAGCCAGACCTTTGCAGTAATCCAACACCATATCATCTGTAATGTTGATAAGTGCATTTGCAGGCACCGCTGGCCCTCATTGCTCTGCCCATGAAGATTTCATGCAGCGACAATCCTGTCTTCCTCTCAGGTGTGTTTCTCATTGACATCAATACTAAAGGCAATGCGTCAGGCCATTTAAAATTCGTTGACGCACACATCTGTGTAACTCTTGACTTCAATGTACCATTCATCTGTTCCACTAGTCCTGATGCTTCAGGGCGGTAACTACAATGCAACTTCTGCTCAATGTTCAATGCTGCACTCAGTAATTTAACTACTTCATTATTGAAATGACTTTCCCTATCTGATTCTAAAGAGATCTGAAATCTGAAACGCAGTATCAGTTCCCTAAGCAGTAGTTTAGCTACTGTGAGACTATCATTCTGTCGTGTAGGGTACGCTTCTATCCAGTGACTAAAGATGCAGACAATCAGCAACACATTTCTCAAACCTCCACACACAGGCATCTCAATAAAATCCATTTTCATTCTGCTGAATGGACCTCCCGCTCTTCCAATGTGGCTCAAGACAACCACTGTCCATTCCCTGCGTTTAGTTGTTGGCAAATGGCACATTGATGCAAACTGCTTCAGCAACTTGTCTAAACTTTGGGTTGAACCAATCATGTTTGAGCAAATGAATCATTGCATCCCTCCCAATATGTGCTTGACCATGATAATACCTCACCATTTGAGACAACAGGCTATTTGGCAAAACCAACTGACCCTCCTCAGAAACCCACAATTCATCTTGTCTTTGCACAAATTTCATTTTGCTCCATGAACGTTTCTCCTCCCTGTAAACATTATTCTGCAACGCTTTTAATTCTTCCAAGTGTCAATTATTTTCAATGCATAGCTTGTACAAGCTTTGTCTTCTTCAGGTAACAGTTCCCACTTATCCTTGAACGATATACAGTTCAATTCGCAAAACCTTGCGACTTGACCCACATATCCATTTCCCAATGACACATAGGGCCAGATGTAGGTAAGTTTGGGTTTGCGACTCGCAAATTGCGAGTCTGAGTGACTCTCATTTTGCGAGTCGCAAACCCATATGCAGGATGGTGTCCCTGACACCATCTGCGAATTGCAAGGGGGTCGCAAAGACCGACCTCATTAATATTAATGAGGTGGGTCGCAATTTGCGACCCCCTTGCGATTCGCAGCACTCACAGGGATGGTGGCCTGCTGGAGACAGCAGACCACCATGTCTGTGACTGCTTTTTAATAAAGCATTTTTTTTTTTGTATTGCAGCCGGTTTTCCTTAAAGGAAAACGAGGTGCAATACACTCGAGAAAATGAAACATTTTTGTGTCATTTTTTCAGAGTAGGCAGTGGTCCATATTTTCAGAGCCATTCACAAAGGTGAAGGGGTCCCATGGGGACCCCTTCCCCTTTGCGAATGGGTTAGCACCCATTTGTAATGGGTGCTAACTGTGAATTGCTTTGCGACCGCGTTTGGGGTCACAAAGCAATTCATCATCGCGATGCGAATCGCAAATAGGAAGGGGAACACCCCTTCCTATTTGCGAGTCGCATTCCCATTTTGTGAGTCGGTAACCAGGTTATCGACGCGCAAAGTGGGAATGAGCATCGCAATGCGCGTTTTTCATGGCGCAAACAGCTAAATTCGCTGTTTGCACCATGCAAAACGCTTTGTACATCTGGCCCATAGTCCTGCGACTTCAGATGTGCACTGCATTTCACCACGGCAATCTTTTCAGGCATTTAAATAGCATGTAACAACTCTTCAATTCTCTCACCATTTCTCACTGGTGAACTAGAAGAGGTCAAGAAACCTCTCTGTGACCACAACTGGCCAAAATCATGGACTATTCTGAATCCATACTGGCTATCCGTATAGATTGTAACTATCAGCTGAGCAGAAACATGACACGCTCTAGTAAGAGCTACCAGTTCCGCTACTTGAGCTGAATATACTCCTCGAAGCCAAGAAGCTTCCAAGGTACCTGTAATTTTGCACACAGCATATCCGGCCCTCAGTGTCCCTGTATTGTCTTTCAGACAAGAACCATCAACAAAGATAATGTGGTCATTTTCTTCCAATCGGGTATCTCTAATGTCAGGTCTTGGTTTTGTGCACAAGTCAGTTACTTCAAGACAATTTTGCTCAACATCTTCCTCTTTTTCAATTTCAGCATTTTCACTCTGAAGTAAAGTTGCTGGGTTCAGCACTGTACATCTTTTTAGTGAGACATTTGGTGACCCTAGAATACTCGTTTCATATCTAGTCAACCTTGCACCAGTCAAATATTGGGTTTTCATCCTTGTTAGTAGAATCTCAATAGAGTGAGGGACCATTACAGTCAGAGGATGTCCCATCACAATGCCCTCACACTGTGTAAGGCTCCGACCAACTGTGGCAACTGCGTGCATACAACCCGGTAAGGCTGCTGCAACTGGGTCCAAAGTAACTGAAAAATATGCTACTGGGCGGTTTACACCTCCATAGACCTGTGTCAAGACAGACAAAGAACATGCATCACGCTCATGACAAAACAATGTTAAAGGTTTTGTGTAATCAGGCATACCCAACGCTAAAGCCCTGCACAAACTCTCTCTCAATTCAGTGAACGCTTTCATTTCATCCTGGTCTAGCACTATGGGATCAATGACTTCCTAATGAGTCAGCTTCTGCAATGGTCTTGAAATGACTGTTAAATTTGGAATCCATTGGCGACAATAGCCCACCATCCCCAAAAACATCCTGATATCTCTCTGTGTAGTGTGGGAATTTATCTGTAAAATGGTTGTAATCCTTTCTCTGGATATTTTTCTTGAACTTTTCTCAATCTGGTGACCCAAATATTTCACTACTTTCTGACACTATTGCAATTTCAGTGGAGACACTTTATGACCATTCTTTCCTAAGTGGTTCAACAGGGCAATCACATCATACTTGCACTCGTCCCTTGTTTTGGATGCAATCAGCAAGTCGTCAATGTACTGCACCATGGGCGATTGGAAAGGTAATTCCAAGACTCCAAATTATTTTTCAAGATCTGATTTAATATGGAGGGTGACTCAGAAAACCCTTGAGGAATTCTTCACCAGCAATAAACCTAATCCAGGAATTTGAAACAAAAGAGAAATTGACTTTCCTCATGAAGAGGCACAGAAAAGAATGCTTGTGACAAATTGATGACAGTGAACCACTCAGCATCAAATGGAATCTGAAACATTATCACAGCTGGATTTGGCACCATGGGACAACATTTGACCACAATCTAATTTATTTTTCTCAAATCCTGAACAATCCGAACCTTCCCACAGGGCTTCTTGAACCCCATTATTGGTGAGTTACACGGACTGCTCAATGCTTCTTTCAGAACCCCTTGCTTTACAAAATCTGCAATTATTTGGGCTACTTTCATCAGGACATCTTGCGGCATGTGGTAATGCGGAAGTTGAGGGAAAACTGCATTCGGCTTCACAGTAACTCTGACTGGCTCCACTCCCTTTATCAAACCTACTTCTTTTCCTGTCAAGTCCCACACCTTCTTCTTTACCGTTCTCTGCAAATCAGGATGAAGCTCTTTCACTGTGAACATTGGGAAAAATTCAATCAGGGGGTACTCCTCATTTGTAGTTTCATACTCTATCTCTGGGGCTTGTTCTTCTTCATCATCACTATTTGTCTGGATCTCAATTCCTTCATTTGAACAAGTAATCAAACACCTTGTTTTACACACCAAGGCCCTCATTACGACTTCAGTGGTCTTGCTAAAAGACCGCCGCAGGCGCCACAATAACCCCAGTGCTGACGGTATTGGTGGCTCCCTATGGTGACATTTCCGCTGGGCCAGCAGACAGAAACAATTATTCCGTCAGCTGGCCCAGCGTAAAAGTCACATCAACATTGAAGCCGGCTCGTAATAGAGCCGGCAGCAATGTTGATGTGCAGCGGGTGCAGCAGCACCCGTTGCGCTTTTCACTGCTAAAAATTCAGACAGTGAAATTCGTGATGGGGCTGTGCCTGGGGCCCCCTGCACTGCCCATGCCAAGTGCATGGGCAGTGCAGGGGCCCCCAGGGGCACCCGAGTCCCCCTTACCGCCAGCCTTTCCATGGCGTTGTTTACCGCCATGGACAGTTTGGCAATTGGGGACTCATAATCCCCAGGGCAGCGCTGCCCTGGGGTGCATGACCGCCCGGCGGAAGCCTGGCGGTATAGTGGAGGGGCTGTTGGTATGGCCGTGGCTAATGCGCCACGGTCATAATACACTGGCGGAACACCGTCAGCCTGTTGGCGGTGTTACCACCAGTGTACCGCCGGCCACCAGTGTCGTAATAACCCCCCAAGTCTCTTACCATTAGGGATACCGGACTTGAATCGCAGACTACAAATTAATGCAATCCCTGAAAACTGCCAATCTCCACTTGAACTGGCTCTGTAATCGGGTTTGGCAAATACTGGTTCGCTATTCCCACAACCTGCACTGTTCTACCTGAAGGGGGAAAATTTGGGACTTCTGCACTTCTCACTGTAGAGCGTGTAGCTCCCGTGTCAACCAGGAATGAAACCTTGTGACCCGTAACCTTTCCCTTTACATAGGGTCTTCTTTGATCTACTTCTCAGGAAGTCGCAAGCACACATGGCTCCTCATCTGAACTGTCACTCGTCTATTCATCATTTATTCCATTCTCACTGTGTAACGGGAATTGGTGCACTGTGTTACTATTTCTGTTATGCCTCTGACCTGTGACCTGTTGAGAAAGCATCATCTGTTGCTGCTCCATCAGGGCTTGAGGTATTTGAATTTGCTGTCTAGGTACCATGGGAACCTGCTGTTGCATTGGCTGCAACTGTGACATTTGTGCAAGGGCATTTTCACCTTCTGCATGGGCTGAAAATTCTGCACTTGATTCACATTAGTCTGAAAATTTGGATTAGAACCTCTCACTCTCGGTCATCTTACATTCTGGGGTGAATTGATGTAATTACTCTGCTGAACAACACCTTCCTGCACCATCATTGGACATTCCCATTTCCAATGTCCAACGGCTCCACAAATGCGACATGGCAATAGCTTCTTCATTCCCTGCAGATCATTCTGAACCACTACAGTATTCAAGTCTGGACCATGATTCATATTGCCTCCACGACCTCTACCTCTCATCTGGGGCTGAAACATCATGTTTCCCTGCTGCTGCTGTGGTAACTGCTGCGAAAAATTCCCTTGCACTCCTGTTTGAGCTGCTTTAATCTGCATCACCATCACCTTCTCTTTCAACATTTTCTGCTTCAACTCATTCTCATCACTACAGTATTTTGCATACTGCAACTCCTCATCAATCGGCTTTGCTTGCTTGCACATCAAATGACTTTTAATCACCTGGCCAATTTCAGGTCTCAATCCTTCCACAAATCTGAACAAAAAGTGAAGCATGTCTTTCTCCTCAATTGTCTCTGGACCACTGTAATGCTTGAATGCCTGCAACAATCTCTCGTAATATGCATGTATTGACTCCTTTTCTTCCTAAGCTGTCTTGTCAATCCTCTGTCAATCAATATTGTTGGGCAAAATTCTCGATTTCAGAAACTCAATCACCTTATAGTAATATTTCATTACTTCAGGAGACGGTGCACCTGTATTCTTGTCTCTCTCTGGTTCACTTGTTGGCCAATCTACACTACTCTTACACTCAATCCACAGATCAGCTGGAACCACTATCTCTAGTAAAGTGTTCAAGTCCTCCCACAAACACTTCGCAAGTTTCACAAATCTATCTGTCTGCTGATACCATTCTACTGGATTTTCTCTCAATTTAGGGTAATCGTTTGTAAATGACAGAATGTCACTTCTACTCCATGGGACATGAATACAATTTCTCCCTGGAATCTCTCTCACTGGTAAAATCTTTACCAGATCTCTATCCCGCTGCACATTTTCAGTCAGCTCCAAAGAGTCCCTTTTTCTCATGTCTCTTTTGTTTACACATCTGCCTTCCCATTTGACTAATGCTCCCCAGGTCAGAGGACTTGGAAGCAATTCTTTAGAGTGTGCCTTCATTCCGGCAGATCTCATGTGTTCAAAATCTTTAGCCTCAAAATCTAATCTGTGACTCCTTTTTTAAATGCTTTGTTTCTCTTTCTCTATGCTGCACTTCTCTGTTAAATCTTCTAATCTCTGATGCACATTGCTCACCTCTATTGTAATCTTTGGGCACAGAAATCTCAGTTCAGCTTCTGTGTAGGATTCCACCCTATTGACCCCCATCATTCCCTCAATGAGTTCACCTGCTTCCATGCTTAGCCTAGCACAATTCAAATGCTCCTTTCCATTATGGGCGCTCTGTGGGGTATTCAGCTTGTCTAACCATTCAGTTAATTGCTGAGCTGTCAGTCCTTGAAACAAAATGTTACTTGCTTGAATCGGTGGCACCTGTTGTGCAACTGCATTCGGAGTCTGCGGTGTCAATAATTTCAAACTCTGACTAACATTTGGCCCTGTTACCGTATCTGGAAGTGCAACAAATGAACTAAGGTCTAGCAATGATCTTGTTCCGTCAAAAGTCTGAGCCGCAGGAGAGACTACCTGAATATGTTCATTATGTCCTCCCCTCATTAAGTTCTGGGTCATTGCTCCCTGTTCACCTACAGTAGGTCTCTTCTGTGCAAATAATGGTACAGCTGGACCAACAGTAATAGGTAGAGATGTAGCATCTGGGGCTGTTCTGGCTCCTTCACTCTGTGGGAGAGTACATCCCTTATTCTGATTCATCATTGGAGTCATATCTGACTGTGTCCCTGTCACTGGCATAAATCTTGGCATTACCTGCAGCTGTACTTGGGGCACAAATTTGGAGTTGGCTCAGTCTGAACAAGTATCAGTCTCTGGAAGACCTGCTCAGTGGGCACCACTAAGTTCGAAGTCATTTCCATAATGGGCACATCAGGATAAATTCTCTGTACCTGTGGCAGTTGCACCTGGGTCAGCATTACAGGACTAGTAGGCACATTAAGACCACTTTGCACCGCATTCTGTATCAGGTTAGCATTAACCTGCATCAGACTCACTGTCCCATTAACCTGTGTCAGGGCTGTCGGATCAACACTGGTCCTTGGACCACTCTCATGTGCTGTATGTGGTGGTGGTCGATCTCTCAATAATTGTGTAATAAACTCCTCATAGTCCGAGTCCTCCTCTACTGTTGAAGACTTTCTAGCCTCCTTACTCTCGGGCGGACTTTTACTAGTTTTCCTAGTAGCTTTCTTTCCTTCTCATTCACGGAACGGGCTTCGATTCATATAGCACCATCCGTAAATGTTCCAAAACTCTCAAATTGAATATCCCATTTGTAGGAAATGCTAGGTTCCCATCTTTCTCTGTTAATTTGCACCATTGCTTTAGCCAGAGACATGGCGTGACACCCTTCTCTTCGATTACAATGTAAGCTGGTGTACCTTCTGGCAGTGTAGCCTAGCCTACACTCATTGTAATATACGTATCTCCCCTTTGGCCACTTTTTAATGCTTTGAAAAACTTTATCTCTTCTACCTTTTCGTTATCCGAAATCAAATCAGGAAGTGACTTTTAATCCCAATATTCCTTTCATGGGTAATTAATAAATCAGTAATCAATGGAGTCAGTAATTGTCACGCACCATGACCGTTCAGTAATGAATAACCACACCTTTAGTAAAAGTTTAGAATATTTATTTCCCTATATTAACAATGTTAAGGTCATGTAGATTAATCTCAAAATCAAATGGAACACATGCAGAAACAATACTGGTTGTCCAAAGCGGTGGAAGAAACATAGGGGGTCATTACGACCCTGGCGGTCGACCACGGAAGCACCGCCAACAGGCTGGCGGTGCTTCCAGGGCAATTCTGACCGCGGCGGTAAAGCCACGGTCAGAAAAGGGAAACCAGCAGTTTCCCGCCGGTTTTCCCCTGGCCCAAGGAATCCTCCATGGCGGCGCTGCTTGCAGCGCCGCCATGGGGATTCCGACCCCCTTCCCGCCACCCTGTTTCTGCCGGTTTTCACCGCCAGAAACAGGATGGCGGGAACGGGTGTCGTGGGGTCCCTGGGGGCCCCTTCACTGCCCATGCCACTGGCATGGGCAGTGCAGGGGCCCCCTAACAGGGCCCCATAAGGATTTTCACTGTCTGATTTGCAGACAGTGAAAATCGCGACGGGTGCCACTGCACCCGTCGCACCCCTGCAACTCCGCCGGCTCCATTCGGAGCCGGCTTCCTTGTTGCAGGGTCTTTCCCGCTGGGCCGGCGGGTGCCCTTTTGGCGGTCGCCCGCCGGCCCAGCGGGAAAGTCGGAATGACCCTCGCGGTCTTCCGAAGGGGAGGCCGCCCGCCAAAGTCGGAAGGACCCCCATAATCTAATCAAAACTTGAACAACAACACGTTCTAAAGTTATGATGCAAATCAATAACAAAGTCAGCTGCGTCAATGTTATGATGTACATGACGTTCAGCAGAGAAATTCGTCAAGCATTTGTCCGTTATCATAAGTAATAGTGAGAATCTTTAACTAACATCAGATTAGCATCAGCATTTTGGGCGTAATGCAAAACAATTTAGTAACACAAATTTGGAAAAGCATCAAACCATGGTAGAGCCATAGACAAAACAGCGCAGTTGGTACCTAGAAAGAAAAAGCAAATATGTATAATAATCACAATCTGGATATACCTATCCTCTGGGAGGATCAGCAAAGCAGAATCAGTCTTTGTCCTCAGGATATCAGTCGATCAGCAAGGCATCAGGCTTCAGCGAAAGAATTTAAAAGGGCAAAGTCCTTAAACATTAAAGTTAAGCACATCTTTGTCAAGATGCATAAGAAAGTAGTACCCTCTTGATCAGGAAGAAAATGGGCAAAATGGGCACAGAATAATTGTCTTCTCTCTGTGTACTCTTGTTAAGTCAAAATTGTTAAAACTATCCCCCAAATCCCTATTGGTCAGTTAATCGTATGTTCACACTCTGTCCAATAAAACTAAAATCTCAAATCTATGATTTCTAATATTACTCCGTTCACATATCATTGATTGGTTTGTCTTGCGATGTCCTCATCATCTGGCTTGTCAGGTAACAATATTGTTGCAGCTTCTACTCTAGTCGGTATTTTCATAGTTCTTGTCCTGGAAAAGTCAGTCTGACACACATTGGTGGTCATTCTGACCTCGGCGGTAAAAGGCGCCTACCGCCGGTCAGAAATCCTCCATAATTCCGCCGCGGTCGCGGTAATCCGCCACGGTCATTCTGACCCGCAGCAGCCAAACCTCCGAAAATCCGACAGCCACAACAGACCGCCAGACCAGCGGTCGGCGGAAAAGTGGAGGTGACCAAACCTCCACCGTCACGCCAACAGAAATACGCCCATGCCATTACGACCCACGAATCCACGCGGCGGTCTTTCAAACGCGGTTTTCCATCGGCGGTACACACCGCCGCGGTCAGAATACACACAAACGAACAAAACTCAGCCACATTGGACGATTTGAATTCCACACACCTGATACACATACACACACCACTCCCACACACACAATACAATATAAAACACACACCCACATCACCCACAAACCCCTTCGACCAAAATCCAAAAAGAAGCACTGAGAGACACAGCAGCGATCACAGAACACCATCACACAGAGGCACACTACACCATCACCCACACAATATCCACACACAAAACAACACACACCACCACACTCAACACACTTAACTACACATACTCCACCCCACACATCATACACACCACTCCATGGCACCCCAAAGACACCCCCGCTTCTCAGACGAAGAACTCAGGGTCATGGTGGAGGAAATCGTTCGGGTAGAGCCCCAGCTCTTCAGCACACAGGTCCAATACACCAGCATCGCCCGGAGGACGGAGCTATGGCAGAGGATTGTCGACAGGGTCAACGCTGTGGGACAGAACCCCAGAAATCGGGAAGACATCAGGAAGCGATGGAACGACCTACGGGGGAAGGTGCGTTCCATGGTATCCAGGCACAACATCGCCGTGCAGAAGACTGGCGGAGGACCCCCACCTCAACCCCCACAATTTACAACATGGGAGGAGGAAGTCTTGAACATCCTGCATCCTGACGGCCTCGCAGGAGTCGGCGGAGGAATGGATTCTGGTAAGTTGAAGCTTCAATACTGCTTCCCCCCCACCTGCATGCCAAATCATACCCCAACCCTCACCCCCATCCTCGAACCCCACCCTCACCCCCACCCCCATCCTCACCCCCACCCTCATCCCCACCACCATCCTCACCCCCACCACCATCCTCACCCCCACCCCCAGCACACCTATTCCCTGCCAATGTCTCACCATCACAACCCACACATCCCAAAACCTAGGCCTGCATGCGTCCACTAAGCATGGACACCCATCACCAAAGCATGCCCAATGCATATTCACATCCCCCCCACAAGCCACCCTCACCAAAGCCCCCACACACGAATGCCAGCACTTGGGGACACGGGAACCCACAGATACACCCATATGGCACACATTAAAACTATAACCATACCTCTATACCCCTGCAGGACCCGACCGCCAACACACCGCCACGGAGGGCCCAGAATTCTCCACACCCCCCACCCAAGAGGCCGTCAGCGATGACAGCAGCTCTGTCGACCTGGACACTGATGACCAGCCCGGACCATCGGGGACCTCTGGACAGTCGGTTCCCCTCAGACAGCCACAGGCCACTACAGACCCAAACCCCTCTGGGAACACCAGCACAGCTCCCACCCAGCGGGCCCATGCCTCTGTCTCCAGGGCGCGTCAATCTGCGGTGTGTCTACCACTACAGGGCACCCAGGATAACCCACCACCCCAACAACAACAGGGACCTGGGGGGAGTGGTAGTGGGCACACCGGCCAGGGGGCAGAGGCCCAGGGAAACAAGGCAACTCGGAGGGCAGCTGTGCGACAGGGGGGGGACGGGCCCAGGGAACCCACTCTCCACGAGGCCCTCACCACCATCATGGGAGCATACAACCGCTCCCAGGAGACGATGGCGACGGTACTGGCCAGGTTCCAGGAGGAACACTATCGGGGGTACAGGGAGGACATCAGAGCCCTCACCTCCACCCTGGTTACCATGGTAGGGCTGCTGCAGGAACTCATCAACACCAGGACGGACACTCAACAACAACAAAGGGCCCCTGCCACTAGCCTGGACCAAGAACAGCCAACCACCTCCGCCGGCGCTAGTGGACAGGAGGCCCCCGCACAACAGCAGCCCACCAGACCCCCACCTCCTGCAGGAGAAGAACCACCCCGCAAGAGGGCCCTGAGATCTCGCAAGAAGACAGAGTAGGATGTCAAGACCCCCGCCAGCAAAGGATACCACCTGATGTCATCCCACTGTCCCACATTGTCACCCTGTCCATCCTTGAACTGCCCATGCTCCATCTCTCCACAGGCCTATGGACAATGCACCTGTGTGACTGTTACTCTGGACTCTGCCATGGACATTCCTTCACCATAGCCCCCACCCACTTGAAATCACCCATCCCATTTTGAGCACTGAAATAAACACCTATTTTGCACAAAACTATCTGGAGTCTGGCTGTGATTTCATAATATTGTAATTGACATGACAGTGCAAATATGTCCTTGTACATAGTGAAGTCAACAAACAGCTGCCACAAAGCTGTAGTCCATGGGGAAACGAAGCACAGGACTCGTAGTGGGGACCCCAGATCTGAAATAGGGAGGGAAAAGCCACAACTCAGTCATCATACACTGGGGCAAATAGACAGGCAGCAGAGATGCAGGAGAGTATTTTACATTTACTAAATTATGTTTGAATTGTTACCTGTGTCCTATTGGAAGTACTGTGCAATGATTCTGTCCCTGTTGTCTGTTTCATCCCCGTCGTCTTCCTCCTCTTCACTCTCCACAGGTTCCACAGCTGCCACAACACCACCATCTGGACCATCCTCCTGCAGGAAAGGCACCTGGTGGCGCAAAGCCAGGTTGTGAAGCATGCAGCAGGCCACGATGATGTGACACACCTTCTTAGGTGAGTACATTAGGGATCCACCTGTCATATGCAGGCACCGAAACCTGGCCTTTAGGAGGCCGAAGGTGCGTTCGATCACCCTCCTAGTACGCCCATGGGCCTCATTGTACCGTTCCTCTGCCCTGGTCCGGGGATTCCTTACTGGGGTCAGTAGCCACGACAGGTTGGGGTACCCAGAGTCCCCCAATAGCCATACACGGGGTCTCTCTAGCTGTTCCATCACGTAAGGGATGCTGCTATTCCTTAGGATGTAGGCGTCATGCACTGACCCAGGGAATTTGGCATTTACATGCAAGATGTACTGGTCAGCCAAACACACCACCTGGATGTTCATGGAATGGTAACTTTTTCTGTTCCTGTACACCTGCTCCCTGTCTCTTGGGGGAACCAAAGCCACATGGGTCCCATCAATGGCACCAATGACGTTGGGAATATGTCCAAGGGCATAGAAATCACCCTTCACTGTAGCCAATTCGCCCACCTCAGGGAAAAGGATGTAGCTCCTCATGTATTTCATCAGGGCAGACAACACTCTGGATAACACGTTCGAAAACATGGGCTGAGACATCCCAGAAGCAATTCCCACTGTTGTCTGAAATGACCCACTTGCCAAGAAATGGAGTACTGACAGGACCTGCACCAGAGGGGGAATCCCTGTGGGTTGGCGGATGGGGGACATCAGGTCGGGCTCCAGCTGGGCACACAGTTCATGTATAGTGGCACGGTCAAGCCGGTAGGTCAGGATAATGTGGCGTGCTTCCATTGTCGACAGGTCCACCAGCGGCCTGTACACGGGAGGATTCATCCGTCTCCTCGCCAAACCCAGCGGACGGTGCCTAGGAAGGACAACATGGAGCACACAGTCAAGCAACCCACAGGTACGTACTCACAGCTTGCACAGTAAACGATTCTCTATGCAGTGAATGGCGTGTCTGAGTGGCTATGCAAGGCCTAGGCCTGTGTGACGCAGTTGAAATTGAGCCATGTGGACCCTCGAAATGGCGGCTGCCTGACCTGTGAAGTGTGACAATGGGATGTGAGGTCAATGCGCTGGCGTGGCACACCGCGGCGGTCGAAGACCGCGGCGCGAAGCCGCATTGGTTAACATTGAAGCCTATGGGTTTCAGGAGCCAATGGCGAAGGGCGCCGGCGGTGGCGGTACGCACCACCGCGGTACGCACCGCCGCGGGCGTGACCGCCATTTTCTATCTACTTATTCACTCGCGACTTGAACTTTCACAGGAGAGGACCTATACTGCAAGTGTTGCTGTGACCTCGGACTGGAAGGGACAATGGCTGCTGCGCCTGGGGAAAGGGCCCCTGCCTTCACTGGAGAAGAGTTGGAGAAACTTGTGGATGGGGTCCTCCCCCAGTATGCGCTACTCTACGGTCCTCCAGACCAACAAGTGAGTTTAATTCAATATGGATTTGGGGCCACTGGCTGGCTTGGGGGCCTGGCGGGGGGCCTGGCGGGGATGGGGGGCATGTTGGGCCTGGCGGGGGGCCTGGCGGGGGGCCTGGCGGGGATGGGGGGCATGTTGGGCCTGGCGGGGGGCCTGGCGGGGGGCCTGGTGGGGATGGGGGGCATGTTGAGCCTGGCGAGGGCCTGGCGGGGGGCCTGGCAGGGAGGGGGGGCATGTTGGGCCTGGCGGGGGGGCCTGGCGGGGATGGGGGGCATGTTGGGCCTGGCGGGGGGCCTGGCGGGGATGGGGGGCATGTTGGGCCTGGCGGGGGGCCTGGCGGGGATGGGGGGCATGTTGGGCCTGGTGGGGGGCCTGGCGGGGATGGGGGGCATGTTGGGCCTGGTGGGGGGGCCTGGCGGGGATGGGGGGCATGTTGGGCCTGGCGGGGGGCCTGGCGGGGGGCCTGGCGGGGATGGGGGGCATGTTGGGCCTGGCGGGGGGGCCTGGCGGGGGGCCTGGCGGGGATGGGGAGCATGTTGGGCCTGGCGGGGGGCCTGGCGGGGGGCCTGGCGGGGATGGGGGGCATGTTGGGCCTGGCGGGGGGGCCTGGTGGGGGGCCTGGCGGGGATGGGGGGCATGTTGGGCCTGGCGGGGGGCCTGGCGGGGATGTGGGGCATGTTGGGCCTGGCGGGGGGCCTGGCGGGGGGCCTGGCGGGGGGCCTGGCGGGGATGGGGGGCATGTTGGGCCTGGCGGGGGGCCTGGCGGGGGGCCTGGCGGGGATGGGGGGCATGTTGGGCCTGGCGGGGGGGCCTGGTGGGGGGCCTGGCGGGGATGGGGGGCATGTTGGGCCTGGCAGGGGGCCTGGCGGGGGCCTGGCGGGGATGGGGGGCATGTTGGGCCTGGCGGGGGGCCTGGCGGGGGGCCTGGCGGGGATGGGGGGCATGTTGGGCCTGGCGGGGGGCCTGGCGGGGATGGGGGGCATGTTGGGCCTGGCGGGGGGCCTGGCGGGGATGGGGGGCATGTTGGGCCTGGCAGGGGGGCCTGGCGGGGGGCCTGGCGGGGATGGGGGGCATGTTGGGCCTGGCGGGGGGCATGGCGGGGGGCCTGGCGGGGATGGGGGGCGTTGGGCCACTGGCAACGAAAATGCAGACAAACTTGAACGTGGTATTTCTCCCTCCCTGTACGTGTCACATAGGTCCGCGCCCATGAGAAAATCGGGATTTGGCGTGCCATCGCCAAGGAAGTCCGGACCCTGGGGGTCCACCATCGACGGGGCACCCACTGCCTCAAGAGGTGGGAGGACATCCGCCGCGGGACCAAGAAGACCGCCGAGTCTCTGCTGGGGATGGCCTCCCAACGTAGGCGGGGTGCCTGCCGTCAACTGACCCCCCTGATGTTCCGGATCCTGGCGGTGGCCTACCCTGATTTGGATGGGCGCGTGAGGGCAGCACAGCAGACACAAGGGGGTGAGTACAAGCATAATCTACTCTGTTGTCACGCAGTGGAGGTGTCTGGGTGGGGGAGGAGGGCTGTGGGTCCCCCTAGGCCAGGGCGATATCTGTAGGCTGGGCACCCCCGTAAGCCCCTGTGTCCCCAGCCACCACCCTCAGTAGTGTGCCAGTACAGCCATCCCTGGGCAGTGTCATCCATGGGTGCAGTTGTCAACTCTAGGCGTGTAGGGCATGTTCCACGGAATGCGAAGCGGACCCCAAGTGCGCAACTTAGTGCAGGGGGCATCTGTGTCTGTCATGTCCGCTAACTGTACCGGTGATCCATGTACTCAAAATCTCTTTATTTCTCTCTCCCCCCCCCTTTTTCTTTGTCTTTCTGTGCTTGTGTGCATCAGCATCATCAGGCGGAGGAGAAGTGGCATCGGGGCAGGAGGGAGCTGCATCTCACATGGCCCAGGAGGGCCATGCCACAGAGTCTGACTGGACCAGTGAGACGGAGGGCGAGGGGAGCTCCACAACGGGGACGACTGGACCCTGCAGCGACACGGACACGTCCTCGGAAGGGAGCTCCCTTGCGGGGGTGGCACCATCCGTGCCCCCCGCCATTACAGGTACAGCCGCCACCCAGCGCACCATCTCCGACCTCCCAGCAGCCCCTCAGCGTTCGCCCCGTGCCCGCTCTGCCAGGAAGCCGGGCATCTCCTTCGCCCCAGGCACCTCAGGCCCTGCCCCTGTTACCCCCGCTGCCCTCAGTGAGGAGGTCATTGACCTCCTCCGAACGCTCATTGTTGGGCAGACTACCCTTTTGAATGCCATCCAGGGGGTGGAGAGGGAGGTTCATCGCAGCAATGCGTACCTGGAGGGCATTCATTCGAGTCAGGCTGCCCATCAGCGATCGTTCCAGGCTCTGGCCTCAGCACTGACGGCAGCCATTGTCCCTGTCTCCTGCCTCCCTCTACTAACTCCCTCCTCCCAGTCTCCTGTTCCTCTGCCTGTCCCACCCACACCATCAGACCAGCCTGCACACACCTCAACACCCAAGAGCAGCTCATCCAAACATAAGCACCACAGATCACGCAGACATTCACACAAGCAACATTCCGATGCAGACATGCCAACAGTCACTACCACCTCTGTGACCCCCACCTCCTCGTCTCCCTCCTCCCTCCCTGTGACGTCTACACTCACACCTTCATTCACCTCACCATCAGCCAGTGTTTCCATCACCAGCACACCCTCCAGTACAGTCCGCACACGTGCAGTCACCACCCCCACTGCCATTTACACGTCCCCTGTGTCCTCTCCCACTGTGTCTGTCACCCCCTCTTCCACACCACACAAACGCAGCCACCCACCCACCCAACAGCCATCCACCTCACGACAGCCTCCCGCTCCTGCACCTGCACCCAAAGACAGCAAACTTGTCTCGCCTACAACCACATCCTCTCCCTCCACATCCATACCCACTGTACCTACCACTATCCATTGTCCCAAGAAAATCTATCTCTCTACTGCTACCTTCTTTCCTGACCCTGAGCCCCCCCCTCCTTCTCGTCGGGGAAAGAAGAGCACCTCAGCCACCACCAGCCCTGCAGCCCCCTTGACAAGGGTGCAGGGGTATTGGAGCCCACCAGCCCGCAGGTCTGGATCTTCGCCCAGCAGCAAGGGGACAGCCAGCCCACCCCCTGGGAAGAGGAGCAGAAGGCGGAAGGGCCGCCGCAGGAGCCCGGATTCTATATCCCCCCAGGACACTAGCCAGCCACCGTCAACAGCCACAGCTCCAAAGGGAGGAAAGGGCCACAGACTCCCGACTAAGGAGGGCAAGGGCAGCAAGGCGGAGAAGTTAGGCAGCAGGCCTGCTGCCCATGGAGGACCCGTCACAGCTGCCCAGGAGGAGCCCGCAACCCCCATAGCCGCTGCCCAGGGAGGAACCGTCACAGCTGCCCAGGGAGAGCCCACCACCCCCATAGCCGCTGCCCAGGGAGGACCCAGCCCAGCTGGCCAGGAGGGCCCCACCACCCACAGCCCAGGTGGGCATTGAAGGAGCACCATCCCCGCTGCCCAGGAGGGCACCACCAGGCAATGAGCAGTTGGCCATAGAATGGCCGCCGTCTCCAGAACCGCTCCGCTGGGGACCGCCGTCTCAAGATCCGCTGAACTGGGCCCTCAAGGCAAGAACCACTGAACTGGGCCCCGCCGTCTCCAGCACCGCTCCGCTGGGGACCGCCGTCTCAAGAACCGCTGAACTGGGCCCTTCAAGGCAAGAACCGCTGAACTGGGCATTTCAAGGCAGGAACCGCTGAACTGGGCCCTTCAAGGCAAGAACCGCTGAACTGGGCCCTTCAAGGCAGGAACCGCTGAACTGGGCCCTTCAAGGCAAGAACCGCTGAACTGGGCCCTTCAAGGCAAGAACCGATGAACTGGGCCCTTCAAGGCAAGAACCGCTGAACTGGGCCCTTCAAGGCAAGAACCGCTGAACTGGGCCCCGCCGTCTCCAGCACCGCTGAACTGGGCCCTTCAAGGCAAGAACCACTGAACTGGGCCCTTCAAGGCAAGAACCGCTGAACTGGGCCCTTCAAGGCAAGAACCGCTGAACTGGGCCCCGCCGTCTCCAGCACCGCTCCGCTGGGGACCGCCGTCTCAAGAACCGCTGAACTGGGCCCTTCAAGGCAAGAACCGCTGAACTGGGCCCTTCAAGGCAAGAACCGCTGAACTGGGCCCCGCCGTCTCCAGCACCGCTCCGCTGGGGACCGCCGTCTCAAGAACCGCTGAACTGGGCCCTTCAAGGCAAGAACCGCTGAACTGGGCCCTTCAAGGCAAGAACCGCTGAACTGGGCCCTTCAAGGCAAGAACCGCTGAACTGGGCCCCGCCGTCTCCAGCACCGCTCCGCTGGGGACCGCCGTCTCAAGAACCGCTGACCTGGGCCCTTCAAGGCAAGAACCGCTGAACTGGGCCCTTCAAGGCAAGAACCGCTGAACTGGGCCCTTCAAGGCAAGAACCGCTGAACTGGGCCCTTCAAGGCAAGAACCGCTGAACTGGGCCCCGCCGTCTCCAGCACCGCTCCGCTGGGGACCGTCGTCTCAAGAACCGCTGAACTGGGCCCTTCAAGGCAAGAACCACTGAACTGGGCCCTTCAAGGCAAGAACCGCTGAACTGGGCCCTTCAAGGCAAGAACCGCTGAACTGGGCCCCGCCGTCTCCAGCACCGCTCCGCTGGGGACCGCCGTCTCAAGAACCGCTGAACTGGGCCCTTCCAGGCAAGAACCGCTGGCCCTTTGGCAGACGTGGCAGGGCAGGATCTGTCTCGGGCAGGGCTGCAGGATGTCCTCTGGCCAACATGCCTCCTCCAGTGGCAGTGGAGTCTGTTATGGACTGTTTGGACTGTGGCTTTGCACTCCCCAGGATGGCCCAGTGGGCAGGCCACCCACTGTATGGACTGTATGGACTGTGGCTTTGCACTCCCCAGGATGGACCAGTGGGCAGGCCACCCACGGTATGGACTGTATGGACTGTGGCTTTGCACTCCCCAGGATGGCCCAGTGGGCAGGCCACCCACGGTATGGACTGTATGGACTGTGGCTTTGCACTCCCCAGGATGGGCCAGTGGGCAGGCCACCCACTGTATGGACTGTATGGACTGTGGCTTTGCACTCCCCAGGATGGCCCAGTGGGCAGGCCACCCACGGTATGGACTGTATGGACTGTATGGACTGTGGCTTTGCACTCCCCAGGATGGGCCAGTGGGCAGGCCACCCACGATATGGACTGTATGGACTGTGGCTTTGCACTCCCCAGGATGGGCCAGTGGGCAGGCCACCTACTGTATGGACTGTATGGACTGTGGCTTTGCACTCCCCAGGATGGCCCAGTGGGCAGGCCACCCACGGTATGGACTGTATGGACTGTGGCTTTGCACTCCCCAGGATGGGCCAGTGGGCAGGCCACCCACGGTATGGACTGTATGGACTGTGACTTTGCACTCCCCAGGATGGGCCAGTGGGCAGGCCACCCACGGTATGGACTGTATGGACTGTGGCTTTGCACTCCCCAGGATGGCCCAGTGGGCAGGCCACCCACGGTATGGACTGTATGGACTGTGGCTTTGCACTCCCCAGGATGGGCCAGTGGGCAGGCCACCCACTGTATGGACTGTATGGACTGTGGCTTTGCACTCCCCAGGATGGCCCAGTGGGCAGGCCACCCACGGTATGGACTGTATGGACTGTATGGACTGTGGCTTTGCACTCCCCAGGATGGGCCAGTGGGCAGGCCACCCACGATATGGACTGTATGGACTGTGGCTTTGCACTCCCCAGGATGGGCCAGTGGGCAGGCCACCTACTGTATGGACTGTATGGACTGTGGCTTTGCACTCCCCAGGATGGCCCAGTGGGCAGGCCACCCACGGTATGGACTGTATGGACTGTGGCTTTGCACTCCCCAGGATGGGCCAGTGGGCAGGCCACCCACGGTATGGACTGTATGGACTGTGACTTTGCACTCCCCAGGATGGGCCAGTGGGCAGGCCACCCACGGTATGGACTGTATGGACTGTGGCTTTGCACTCCCCAGGATGGCCCAGTGGGCAGGCCACCCACGGTATGGACTGTATGGACTGTGGCTTTGCACTCCCCAGGATGGGCCAGTGGGCAGGCCACCCACTGTATGGACTGTATGGACTGTGGCTTTGCACTCCCCAGGATGGCCCAGTGGGCAGGCCACCCACTGTATGGACTGTATGGACTGTGGCTTTGCACTCCCCAGGATGGGCCAGTGGTCATGGAGTCCCCTCTTGGATCTGGCGTCGTGTACTCAAGTGGCTGAGGTGCCCCCCCTTCCCTTCCCCCTGAGGTGCCTGTCCTTTTTTCTTTCTGATGCCCCTGCAGTGTTCTCTCCGTGGAGTTCTTGTCGTGGGACTGGGCCTTGCCCCTTTGCTCAGGACCCCTGTGGTCCACGGACAGTGGTTGGACTACATATAGTAGATGTATATATTTTGTACATAGTTTATTTATTTATTTGGATTACTGCTGTCCATTTTTCAATATATCTGCCCGTTTAAGATCTCTTCTTTTGGTCTTTGCATTACTTCGGAGGGGGGGGGTTTGTGGGTTGTGACAGTGATCTGTGGGAATGCATTGATGTGTGTGTTGTAGTGGGTGTGGGTGGGTGGGTGGGTGTGTGCCGGTAATCTTTTCCCTCCCCTGTGTCATAGGTGCAGTACTCACCTATGTCTTCCGCGCCGCCGGGCGTGCTCCTGGTACAGGAGCAGGTATAGGAGTGCGGGGATGACCTGTAACTCGGGTTCCATACTGCCGGAATCTCGCGTGGAGTATGTGGAGGTAAGCGTTTTCCCGTTCGTAGTCTGTTTCCGCCGTGTTTTTATCGGCGGTGCTCCCGCCCCGGAAAAGGTGGCGATTGGTGGGTCGTGATAGGGTGGGCGGTACATTGTCTGCCGCCTGGCTGTTGGCGGTGACCGCCGCGCTGTTTGTTTGTTCCGCCGTGGCGGTCGGAGTGTTAATGCAGCGGGCTGTGTTGGCGGTTCCCGCCAGGGTCAGAATTGCATATTTTGGACCGCCGGCCTGTTGGCGGGTTGGCCGCCGCTTTATCACCGACCGCCAGGGTCAGAATGAGGGCCATTATACATAAAATGTTGCATTAGCAAGAACATCATCTCCTAGCAGGCGGTTCACATGAGAAGCTTCCATTATGAGCACGTTTAAACAGTACAATAAAAAAATCACAGTTTAATTTTCTTAGTCAGCTATTTTAATAAACACTTAGAAAAACAGCTTTCACATGAGGCCTGGCAAGTAGGCCAAGACACTCACTAAGTTAAGGCCTACAATGAATAAAGCTAAAGCTTAATGTGTAACCCTTAATATGGCATGTTAGTTCATTAGTCTGATATATATTCAACATTTCATATTATTAAATCATTGATTAGTGCATTTCATTAACATTGGTGGCGATTCTTCGTGATCACATTTTCAAATGCATGCATTATTTTCTCTATGTTATTTTTTTTCTACATAAGCTTATTATTCAAAATACATAAACTCTCATTAATAATTTTTATTAAAACACCTTCGCTAGCACTAGACAACGTAGGCTTATATGGTTTAATGGAGCTAAGGGGAGTCAAATTTAAATCACTTCTGGAGGAATGTTTGGGCCTGCTGTATGATCACCGAAACATGACTGAAAGTAAACTTGCCAAGATTAGGAACGAGAGGATTTGGTAAAGGTCCCTTACATCCAGAATTGCTCCCAACACTATTACGGCAGTAGGGGCCTCTTCAACAGTCTGTATGATCAAAGGGATGATTCATTTGTAAAGGCAACTAACTGTAAAAGTGTCAGCACAGCTGATCAAGTGGCAACTGGGGAGGGGTGCAATTGATGAAAAGTGCACACTTGAGAGGCCGTGGGAACATGTGGCACTGCTCAGTGGTGTAACAAAACTTGAGGGGGGCCTGCAAAGTGCATGGAGGGCCCCCCTCCGAACTCACTCAGGAGCTTTCAGAGCAGGTTACCATGCTGAGGGGGCCCACTCGAGCTCAGGGCCCCTCCGCACTGCAGTGACTGCGGAGGGCTTTGTTACACCACTGGCACTGATGCCAAGTCAACTGGCTCCCTCAGCCAAATATTTACCTCCCACTGTATGCCTGTTTATAATTGTTTTGGGCAACATCCCTTGCTTAAATGAAAAACCACGGACGATTGGAAAATGAAGTGGTTTATTGGCTCGTAAACAATTTCAAATTCACTCTAGTTAGTCAGTCAGTCAAAATTCTTTATTCGGCAAGTTACAATAAAAGCACAGAATAATTTACACATAATATTATTTACAACACAATTCTTAAAATATAAAACAACAACAGTAATAAAATACATCATCTGTACTAGTTGCAAGCTTTCTTCAAATTCCTGAATCCCATACTCACATAAAATACCGAAATCCATACCGTAATTCTCAGCATAATCAAATCCTATACACTATCCCTCTAGATTAAGGTACAGCTGTCTCCACTAATTCATAAAGTTTTCTAATTGCAATAGCTATTCTTAAAAAATGTAAAATGGCATAACAGATATCAATAGAGTTCAATTGTTGAATATACATCAAAGCATCATTATAAGATGTAAGTTGTAATTTCCGTAAAAGTGGTAATAAAAATGTACGTCTAGGAGCAGACTAGAGTGAACAAAATAAAAGAAAGGGGCATGTGCTTTGTTTTGTAATAGTATCACACGGGCATTTCGGGAGCACTTTTTGCCAACAGCATTGCTTAGGAAACGCCACTCTAAAATGTATCAAATTTAATCTGAATAAAGCGAGGAGAGAATATTCTTGAAAATTCGGGAACCAAGTTAAAAAAGGTTCCATCTGAGACGTTGTTGAAATCTGATCATAGGGGTCAAATGTTTTTAATTGCAACGCCCCATATAGTCTCTTATTCGAAATTTAATCAAGATATCGAGTTTTAACCAAGTCCTTAGCATTCGGGGGCAACGACTCAGGATGAGTAAACATATTCTCCAAACCTAAACTCCAGAAATTAGTTTGTAAGTAAGTAATCCACGGGATCCTGCTAAAATTTGCCAAATGGGTACAATCAGATAAGCAATCTTGTACCAAGGCAGCCGCTGGATTCACCCAGGCATTCAACCATAATAAAAGTGGGGCAACACCAATCAAATCCCCAATGTAACTTAGTCCCAGTTCCTCATGACTGATGAAATTTGCGACATTGTTAGGCACCATCAATACTCTATGTACAAATTTGTTCTCAGCGCATTGAATAGAATCAATTTTATTCAAACCCCACAAACCAGCTCCATAAACAGCTGCAGATACACATTTAGCTTTATTAAGCCTGATTATATGATGAACTCGTCTGTGACCTAGTTTGCGGGCAAAACGGAAATTGCTTCCAGGTTTATCCCCATCTGTTGGCTCTTGAAAGTAAAATTAGTCTTCCATTGCAAAGAGGAATAAAGGTATAAACCCAGATAACAAAACTCCTTTACTTTTTTTTATGGTAATCCCTCCCATAGTAAAATGTTTAGATCTTATATTTCTGGGGCTACATATCATGACATACGTCTTCGTATAGTTTACTTTCAAATCTAAATCTTGCATAAAGATTGAAAAATAATCCATCAGACTTTGTAAGCCATTAGCAGTGCGGGCGATCAAAACCACGTCATCTGCGTACAATAAAACAGGGAGCTGTCTCGTACCCATTCTAGGGAAATCTTTCCCAGTTGCTATTAAAAAACTGTAAAGGCCATTAATATATGGCAAGAATAAAAACTGTGCTAAAATGCAACAGCGTCTGACTCCTCTCAAGGAAGAGAAAGAGGCGGACCTCTCACCATGTGATCCATATTGCACTGAAACCCTCAGGTCCGTATAAGTGGTTAATTAACTCCAAAAGATTCCAATCCACCCCCAGTGATTCCATAATTGACCAAAGTTTCTCTCTATTCACCAGATCGAAAGCACTAGATAAATATATGAAAGCCAAATGGATAGATTCCTTCCTTACGGTCACATATTTGCTCAATATAAGGTGCAAATTCAATGATTGTTCGATAGTGCCAAGACCAGGTCTAAAACCAAATTGGATTGAAGAGATAATCTTTGCCTCAGTAGCCCAATCCTCCAGTCGAGTCAAAAATACACTTCCCAATAATTTAGCTGTAGAGTCTATAAGGGAAATTGGTCTATGACAGGAAGGATCTTTCCTACAACCCTTTTTAAAAATTGGGATGACAATAGCCAATTTCCACAAAGAGGGGATTTTACTCATAACTACAGACGTTAATACAATAGTGACTAAAGGACCCCAAAGATCCGGCATAGACTTAAAGAGATCAATAGGAACCCCGACCGGTCCAGCAGCTTTCCCCGATCTCATACTGGAAAGAGCATTATTAAACTCAGGCAGATCAAACGACAAATCAATATTAGTCGAGTTGGAGTCCACAGGGCTCTGAATATCTCTTTCACCCCCTACAGATGACATATTAATCTCTGGCTGAAAGACTTTAGTAAAATGAGTTACCCACACTGTTTCTGGTATCAAACATTCATCCTCCTTATTATTCTGATCCATAAAATAAGAATGATTTACCACCCTTCAGAATTGTGTGGTATCCTTCAGTTCAGTAGCTGCCAAAAGTTCATCCCATGCACTAGACCTGATTTCATTTTTCCTCGTTGCCAAAGCTGCCTTATATTGTGCCCTGGCTGTTCGTACTAAATCACGGGAGAAAGGGATTGATCTAAGAGCTCTTTTTAAATCTTTATGGGCCTTTGTGCAAGCAGAGTTGAACCAATGTCACACCCTTGGACCACTAAAAGGCCTATCAATTACCAGGGATTCTGAAACAGCAGAGCATAATTTCACATATTCTGATGCTAGCTTAACATGTATGCTTTGATGCGACAAACATAAGTTAATAGAATCCAGATTTTGTTAGATAATTTCCTGATTAAATGGTTTAGGATCTACTCACACTTCATTTGTAAACCAAAGTAAAAATGGTTGCCCTATTTGGTTCCCTGTTACTTGTAACCGGTTTACTATTACATGCAAGTTCAATAAATAATTGATTGTGATCACTGGCACAATGTGGAATTATCTTGAAATCAAGAATTAAAAGGAAATCAGCAGCACTAATAAGAATGAAATCAATAATACCCCCTTTAGAATTCCCCGTAAAAATCGTTAATTTTGAAATAGCTGCATTTGCCTTATCTCTAGTGTAAACAAGATCAAATCTAGAAATAAAAGTATTTAAAACTTCCCCTTGATTAGTATGAGTAAAATGAGTTAAAACCTCTCTATCCTCCATAGGAGTGCAAAGAGCACCTGAAGCTTCTAAGCTACATAATGGAGTATTAAAGTCCCCAGCCCATATAATAGTATACTCCTTATCCTGGAGCTTATCAGAAAAATCCAGAAAATCTGTAACCTCTTCTAAACTTTCCTTCAGAAGGTCATTCGAAGTGTTATTATAGAAATTTGTTATCAGATGACCTTTACTCCCCTCATATAACAGTAAAATAACCATGAAATTGGATGAAGACCAAATTAGAGAAACCTCCAGTTTTGGGAGATGCAAAAAAACATGAACCATAAGGCCCCCGCTTGCCCTTCCCGCTGAGGAAGGAGTTGCCGGTTGATGTAAGGAATAATAACCATCTAGAAAAAGAGGATCCATTGGCCAGGTCTCCCGCAAACAAATCACATCATAAGAGGATATGAATTCTAACCACTCTGGGTTTTTTACCTTTGACCAAAGCCCTGCAATATTCCAACAAAGTAGCGTTAGCGATTTTGATCCTGGGCTTACCACCATATTCTCATCGCCCACTTCTTCTAGCAGCTTGAGTGGAGGTGTATCTATCTCATCGGCCCCCCTTGTACTAAACACTCATCCAACTCCATATCCAACCTAATATCAACATCAGATCCCTCCTAAACACCATCCAATGCCCCAACCTTGGTTAGATGTCAGTCATTCTCATCAAGGGCCTGTTGATGGCCGGAGGAACTTAAAGGTTGTACTTGAGATGTGGGAAGCCCTAGGTTATAAACACATTTTGCTGCATTCGAAGGTGCATCTGCCAAGGGAGGGTGATAAAAATGGTTAAGAGAGAAGACTGTAATTCCCTCTTCCTTCCCAGCATAATAAGACAAATCTGCCATCAAGCATTTTACTAAACAAGGATTGTCAAAATTAATCACAATACAATCGCCTTCATGTACCTTATTTGTTTAACCAACCCAATTTACTCTACGAGCCATTATGATCCTATCATTTAGATCACCCTTATATGTGGACTTTGATCTTAACCAATGAGCACATTTCTTCATTAATGCCTTAGTATCTTCTTCATAACAAGAGTCCAAGGGTGGTACTTTCACAAGGACCAAAACATATGGCAAACAAGCAGGAGGAAGTTGCAGTGCCTGTTTGCTTTTAGAGCTAAAAATAGAATTAGCACGAGGAAGAAGCGGGCGGCCTGGGTGAGACCCAATTCTAACCTCAGCAGGGGGATTTGTCGCCAAGGATGATAAACTGTGTCCATCTAGCGGCCGTGCCGGAGGTAAGGCTTGAGTGATCAGTGGTGTATTGTACGGTACTTCTCCTTTATCAGCCACAGTGTCCACCACAGGGTGATTACCCAAATTAATAGACTCTAATGTTAATTTAGGGTTTAGCTTTGTCAAGGTTGTATAAAAATGGTCCAATTTTCTATCTAACAAACTAAGCAATTTCTCCTCCCAAGCAGCACAAAATGATTTAAGTATGGAGTCCACTGTGTGTATAAGTTCATCTCGCCAACTTCCCTTCTCATTTTTATCAAGTATGGGATTAGCCAAATTAATTTCAAGAGTCAACAAGTGAGAAGCAGAATGTTCCGAAGGTAATGAAGATTTCCTCTTAGCCTCAGCATCACATTTGATGGATTTAGAACGGCCACCCGCTTTCCTCTTTTTCAAAGGTGGAGAGACCGCGGGAGAGCGGGCAGTAATCGGCTCACTGGGGACAGATGGAGCTTGTATAAAAGGCTGTAGAGCTTTGGTTGAGGGAACAATCAAGCGTACCTCATGAGCAGATTTAGTTAAAGTATTAGGCTTGAGGGGTAAATTCTGAGTTAATTTATGAACAGCACCAATTTGTCTTCAACATGCACCAATTCAGTTTCAATAGCCCCTATAAAAGATGACAGGTAACTAGAACTGGATGGCTGTAGCAGCGGACCATGAGCACCCTCGCCCTTTTGTATGCTTATCTTCCTCTTGCCCATTGCATTCAATAGTTAACACCCCTAAAGTAATCTGCGTAATATCGCAATGCGCTAGTGCAAGGCTCCTACCCCTAAATAAGGGGAGATAATGATCACCCAGAACCTTACCAAAAGTATTGTAACCGACTCTGCACAGCCTGGAGCAGCTCTAACAATGGAAACAGCCACCTGTCATCTTATTAAATGCTCACCTCCTCGGGTAGCACTTTTCAGGGGGTGGCCCAGCCTGGCCTCATCCGGTTGCCACCGGGCGCAGGACGGGCCCGCTGTTGGCCCGGGCTTCGAACGCGGCCCAGGAGCTCGGTGGCACTAAAAGCACTTGCAGATTTTCTGGCCGCCCCCTGGCCGCACACAATGTTTCTGGGACTCCATGTCCCAAGACCCCCTTCCGTGAGGGTACTGCTGCATTCACTATCCCACCGCGCGGGAGCCCGTGGTTCTAAAAGTGCTTGCAGAGTTTCCGGCCCGCCCCCTGGGCACACACAATATTTCTAAGACTCTGAGTCCCAAGCCCCCTTCCCTGAGGATACCGCTGTCTTCACTATCCCACATTCACTCTAAGGAACATTACTGATATTTTCATTGGTGCATCGGGTTCGCTCGATTTGACTGTTCTCTAAGTCATTTGAGGGAGGTTCCTTCATTATAAACTTCAAGTACCCACATGGAGCCAAAGGAACATTGAATGTTATTCAGCTGATACTATGACAAATAAGGTCACTGCCTCTTGTTTCTTCTTCTACAGGCCCCGAGTTGTGATTTACACTGTCCAAAGTCTACAATAGTTAACAGTTCTCGGGGGAACATACTGTGGGGTGCCCATCTCCAACATGGTTACTCCTCTTTCAGATACTCGTTCTAATGACTGTCATAATTATCGTAATACAACCCTCTGAGCTTTACCTCGCATGCCAAAAGAGAGAACAAAGGAACGTAATCCTCCTCTATTTAACCCCAGTAGTGAGACCGTAGTCGGGTCTCAGTGATGTAGAGTGCTTCAAAGAAAAAAAATATTTCACAAAAGGTTTATAGGTTAAGTTGAGTCTTTAGTCCAAAGATCCATGGCAGCATCAGCCACTGTTCAGGTCCAGAGTCAGTCTGCAACTGCCACAGTACTTACACACTCTAGAACATGTGCATCAGCTAATGTATTAAGATTCTAAAACAAAATACAGAAATTAATAACAGACTACATGTGATCAACTTAACACATGATCTAAAATACAAAGTTAGAAACAGAACATGATGTAATATATAACCATATCTATTACATCATATATTACATCATCTCCTTTCCTCAAAGTACAATAAATTAAATACTATACACACAAGCAGCACACTGATAGAATATCAACTCATGACAAAATCTTCAAACTTTGTCAGAACTTTTGTAATCCAATTGCCACGTGTGTATCTTGACCCTTGTGCACCATTGTCTCCTTCCAATACATTATCAGAGTGCTCTTACTCATCAACTGCATTAGTTTCTCTAGAGAACTTGGCAGTTTCTTCGTCTTTCTTTTCACAATTACTGTGATCATGAGTTTTTAATTCAGATTTTTCAATTCTTTCACTAACAGTGTGACTAGTAGACAACTCTGAACCCAGTTCATCATGGCCCAAATTCTTCACAGAAACATCAGTGGACAACATGCTGTTGGAATTGCATCACCATCCCTGTCAGTATATACTTTCCTGAATATTTCACCTTGCAAAACAGAAATTGGTACACTACTATTTCTATTCCACCATCCCTTGCCATCTAGCAGCACTGAAGCTTTGGTAACTTCCCTGACCTTCACTGGTAAAGAAAACGTAGATTCCCCTTTAAGAATTCTTTGAGGTTTCTTGATTAAACACCCAATTGTGTACATTAATTTCTGTAACCTTAACTTTATTTCTGACATCATAGTTATACTTCTGTACCAATTGCTTCTTTAAAACTCTGTGCTGTAAATAGTCCCAGGTCATATCTGGTCTTGAACCTACCATTCAATGAGTCAGATAAACAAGAAGGTATTAGTTTAGATTGTGCTTTCCTTCCTCTGAGAAGAGTAAAAGGAGAAATATCCGTGGTAGAATGAGGTGTGGTGGAATATGCCCAAATTTTCTCTTTAAGGAAAGTAGATACATTTACATTAGCCACTAAGGCAGTTTGAATCCCTTCTTTCGGAATTTGGTTGGTTCTCTCCCCCAAACCATTAGATGCTGGGCTATATCATGCTACCTGTGAATTGTTGATATTGAACTTTTCAATAAAAATGTTTTTTTAGAAAACAAAGTGCCCCCGGTTGTTTTTAACAATAAGTGAAGGTGCACATTCTAATAGAGAAAGGTTTTTCAGAAATGATATAACAGAATCTGAGTTTGAAAACGCTACAAATGAATAATAAATCCATTTGGAAAAGTAGTCTATGGCAACAATTAAATATCGCATGATACTTGATAGAAGATGGAAATCTCCAGAAAAATCCATACCTATTTTTTCCCAAGCTTTATCAGGGAGAGGGACAGTATGAAATGGCTTAGTGTTACTCTTCCAGTGTTTGTATGAGACAATACAGTATGAACAAGTATCTATGAAAGTAGAAACTTGTTTGTCCAAACTAGGCCACCAATACTTTTCCGTCAATCTCTTACAAGTGGCTGAAACTCTGAGGTGACTCTCATGTGCTGTTTTAATAATTCTATGCCTCAAGTCACTCTGCCGAACACAGACAGAGCCCCTCATACAAATTCCATTCTCACAGGATAACTCCATTGCTATTTGACTGTAGGTTCTGATGTCGCCTATGTATTTTTTAGCTGAAAGCCAACCATGCTTGATATAGTGTAGAACTTGTGTCAGAGTTTCATCTTTGGACATAGCCAACTTTCAGTCATCTTCTGGAAAGAAACCTCCAGATGCTGAAACTATATCAAGCATACCCACAATGCATTTAGGTCCTCATCACAAGTGTGGTGGTCTGCACTGCAGTCCCAGTGGTAAAGACCGCAGCATGACGAGTTTGGCCGAAGCCGACGCCACATGTCCCGCCGGTGCAGTCGGACAAGCACAGCCAGCAGTGACCTCCTCTGGGCAGGTGGCCTACCTAAGACCACCGGCTGTATTATGAGGCAGCAAACCGCCAGGTTTATCACGGCAGTTGCCCCACCACAAAAAACCTGATGGTAACGCACCCGGGGCAGGAATCCCCATTGCTGTCGCCGGCACATGCACCTCCACTCGCCCACACACTTCCTGACACCCTCCCCACTCATTCGCATGTATACATCCAAACACCTCCACCCAAATGCACGCATACATCCAAACACCTCATCCAAATGCACGCATACAACCAAACATCCCCACCCAATCGCACGCACACATCCAAACACCACCACCCAACCGCACGCATAAATGCGGACATGCACCCTCACTTGCTCGCACACAGAGGCACCCTCACTTGCTCGCACGCATACGTACCCCCTCCACATTCATACACACACACCCCCACCCTCCGCATTCATACATACACACCACCACTCTCCGCATTCATGCACACACACACCTCCACCCTCCATATGTATTCACTCCCCCACCAGCACGCACACATACATTCACACCCTCACCACCATGCATGCATACAGTCACACACACATGCATGCACACCCATTCCGACACATACACACATGCTCGCTGTTAGAAATGGGGTCTTTGGTTGGCAGTCAGATTACTCCCTGTCCAAGCAAGGACCCTCTCTCTAGTCAGGGTAAAGGAGAATCTCCCTTTGTTAACCCCCACTCACCCCCTTGGTAGCTTGGCACCAGCATGCAGGCTTAACTTCAGAAGCAATGTGCAAAGTATTTGTACCAACACACACAGTAATTCAGTGAAAACACTACAAAAGGACACAACACAGGTTTAGAAAAATAGGTAAGATTTATCTAAACAAAACAAGAACACAATGATAAAAATCTGACATACACAAGTCATGATTTTAAAAAGGAAAAAGAGTCTTAAATCCTTCAGAAAACAATGAGAACGTGGTTAGCGCACGAAAGTACCTGGGTACTGTCAAAATAAAGTCACATGAGTGAGCGTATGTCAGAAAAGGCCAGCGATGTGTCATTTTCTCACCTGCAAAAGAGCGATGCGTCATTCTGGACTGGCACCTCGGGTCCGGGCGGGCTTTGCGTTGATTTCCCACACCCAGCAATGTTGTGTTGAAAATCCGGTCGCACGGTATAACAAAACAGCGCTGTGTGGGATTTGCATCGTTATCAGCCTCCGTTAGCGGGTATCGCGTGTCGTTTCTCCAGCCGCGTTGCATCAATCCTTCAGTCGCGAAGCAGGTGGAGCATTGATTTCAGCCGGGAAGCCGGCTTGGCATCGTTTATCAGCCACCTCCCGAAGGATGCGTCAAAAATTTACCCGCACGGCGGTCTGTGCCTGGATTTTCAATTCTTGTCTGCCAACTTCCCCTTTCAAGAGCCAAGGAACTAGATAAGGAACCACTTGGCAGGGCAGGAGTCTCAGCAGAGAGTCCTGGTGCTGGCAGGGGAAGTCTTTGATGGCCCTGAATCAACAACAGGAGGCAAGCTCAGTTCAAGCTCTTGGAGATTCTTCTCAAGCAGTAATGCACAACAAAGTCCAGTCTTTGTCCCTTTTTACATGCGGAAGCAGCAACTGCAGGATAGCACAATAAAGCACAGTCACAGGCAGGGTCTTCACTTCTCCTCAGCTCTTCAGCTCTTCATCTCTTCTCCTTGAAAGAGGTTCCTCTTGATTACAGAAGTGATCTAATTTTTAAGGGTTTTGGGGGCTCTTCTTATACCCCTTTATGCCTATGAAGTAGGCGTACTTCAAAGGAAAGTCTCTCTTGTTTGTAAGATCCTGCCTTGCCCAGGCCAGACCCAAGACACACACCAGGGGGTTGGAAAATGCATTGTGTGAGGGCAGGCACAGCCATTTCCGGTCTCCTCCCCTCCCTCCTAGCACAGATAGCTCATCAGGATATGCAGGCTACACCACAGCTCCCTTTGTATT
Source organism: Pleurodeles waltl (assembly GCF_031143425.1). NCBI lineage: Eukaryota > Metazoa > Chordata > Amphibia > Caudata > Salamandridae > Pleurodeles > Pleurodeles waltl. The sequence continues at coordinate 284,183,079 of NC_090450.1, forward strand.
ACTGTCTAGAGAGAGGTACAAACAGCCCAACTGTCAAACTGACCCAGGCATGAAATCCACAAACAGGCAGAGTCATAGAATGGTTTAGGCAAGAAAAAGCCTACTTTCTAAACGTGGCAATTCAAACACACAATCTGAAAACTAACTTCACTAAAAGATGTATTTTTAAATTGTGAGCTCAGAGACCCTAATCTCCATATTTCTATCTGCTCCCTAAGAGAATCTGCACTTTAATCATATTTAAAGGCAGTCCCCATGTTAACCTATGAGAGAGATAGGCCTTGCAACAATGAAAAACAAATTTGGCAGTATTTCACTGTTAGGACATGTAAAACACATAAGTACATCTCCCCCCTTTAACATACACTGCGCCCTGCCCATGGGGCTACCTAGGGACTGACTTAGGGTGCCTTACATGTTTAAAAGGGAGGATTTAGGCCTGGCAAGTGGGTACACTTGCCAAGTCGAATTGGCAGTTTAAAACTGCATTCATAGACACTGCAGTGGCAGGTCTGAGGTATGTTTACAGGGCTACTAATGTGGATGGTACAACCAATGCTGCAGGCCCACTAGTAGCATTTGATTTACAGGCCCTGGGTACCTCTAGTGCACTGTATTAGTCACTTACTATTAGATCAAATATGCCAATCATGGAAAGTGAATTACACATACATTTTTACATAGGAGCACTTGCACCTCAGCACTGGATAGCAGTGGTAAAGTGCCCAGAGTAACAAAAACAGCAAACCAGAGTCCAGCATACATCAACAACCTGGGAAACAGAGGCAAAAAGTTAGATGAGACCATGCCAAGGATGCCAAGTCTAATACTCACACACATACATGCACACACATGCACCTACCACACACACACACCCTTCCAGTCAATCCATGGACCTGTCTGGGCTGCACAGCAGCCCACGTCAAAGTGATCTTCCAGGAGGGGGTGGATGTCAGCAGTTCCACCGCCAATGCCGCACCACTGTGCAAGGACCACCATGTCATATTACTCCTTGTAACATGGTGGGCGGATTCCTTCCAACATGATGGTGTTGGCGTTGGAGCCACCTCTCACCCGCCGTCGGTCAGGCTGACAGTGTCAGATTTCTACCTGTTTATGGACTGAAATCCATAGGTGACACATAATACGGTTGTCTTTTGGCAGCCGCCATAGCGGTGTTCTTGCCTAAAGACCTCCAAACTAGTGATGAGGACCTGAGGCCCTCATCACAAGTGTGGTGTTCTTAAGACCGCCACACTCACAGAGGCAGTCTTACCACCACAGTCCCAGCAGTAAAGACCGCTGCATTATGAGTTTGGCGGTTTGGCCTAAGCCAAAATGCCACAATTCCGTCAGTCCGGCGGTGTGGTCAGACCGGAGCGGCCAGTGGTGAGTTCCTCCGGGCCAGCAGCCTGCCTAACACCACCAGCTGTATTATGACCAGCAAACTGCCACGCTTTTCACAGCGGTTGCCCTTTCATGAAAACCCTGGCAGTAATACACCTGACATCATGAATCCCCGTTCCTGTCACTGGCACACGCACCCCCACTAGCCAACACACTTCTTGGCACACACCCCCACCGACCATACGCTTACATCCAAACACCACCACCCAACTGCACTCATACATCCAAACAGCCGCACCCATCTGCACACATACATCCAAACACCCGCACCCATACATCCAAACACCCCCACCCAACAGCACGCATACATACAGACATGCACCCTCACTCGCTCACACACAAACCAACATGCGCCTTCACTCACTTGCACACAGGACACGCACCCTCACTCGCTCGCATACAGACATGCACCCTCACTTGCTTGCACTCAGACACGCACCTTTACTCGCAAGCATGCATATGCACCCCCCTCCGCATTTATACACGCATGCACGCACACACACACACACCCTCTACATTTATGCACACACACCCACACCCTCCACATACATTCACACCCCCACCGCTACATGCATACATTCACACACCCACTCACGCACACACACCCATTCTGACACACACACACACACATGCTCACACACATACATGCACACACATGCACCTACCACACACACCTACCTTCCAGTCAGTCCACCTACCTGTCTGGGCCACACAGCAGCCCACATCGAGGTGGTCATCCGGGAGGGGGTGGATGTCGTCAGTTCCACCACCAATGCCGCACTGTCGTACAAAGACCAACGTGCCATATTACTGCTCAAAATACAGCGCGCAGAGTCCTACCGTCGTGGCAGTGCTTGAGTTGGAATCGCCTCTCACCCACTAACGGTCAGGCTGACGGTGTCAGATTTCTACTTTTTTATGAGCAGAAGTCAGTAGGTGACACATAATATGACGGTCTTTGGACAGCTGCCAGCACGGCTGTCTTGCCTTAAGACTGCCAAACTCGTGATGAGGGCCTCAGTGTCTTGGTCCTCATAATTATTGGCTCAATATGGTTAAGGCATACATGACAGACAGTCTGCTCAAACATTTTCCCACCAGTCACATATTCAACCTCAAGATTATATTCCTGCAGTTTCGAGAGCAGTCACACAAGGTGGACAGATGCCTTTCCTAACCCATTACCACCCAACAAAAATACTAACAGTAAATGATCAGTATGTATGTCACAACGGGTATCCCATATATAGGTTCTGAATTTTTGTTCTGTCCAAACACACACTAGCACTTCTCTTATGATAGTACTGTAATTACTCTCTGCTTATGTACGTGCTCTGTAAGCAAATGCATTAGTGTTTTCCAAACCGTGGACCCATTGACCAAAAACTGCCCCAAGACCGTTGAGACTTGCATCTACCATTATAAGTGATTATTCTGTCGAAACATATGACTTCAATGCTGGAGCAGACGATGCACCTTGTTTGATATTTTCAAAAGCATTAATAACTTGAGTATCCCAAACAAATTTACTGCCTTTTTTAAGCAAAATCCTAAGTGGTTGAATCATTAAGGCATACCCTTAAACAAATCTTGCGTAATACTCACAAAGTTCTAAAAAGGAACGTAATTCATCTTCATTAGTTGGAGGTGGAGCATTCTTAATTGCCTCTAAATTGCAAAACGTAGGTTTTATGCCTTCAGCTGAGATTGTATGTCCTAAATATTCCAATTTTGCAGTGGACGGGCTCCACTAAGCCACTTCATTTCCGGGATCGGTTCTCAGGAGTTTTTGCTGTGAGGTCTCGTGGGATTGCAGGAGAGTCGTGACACGAGTACGGGCTGTGTGGCTCAACCCGCTGTCTCCATCATGCCGCGGAGGTCTCTGGCCGGCCCAGACCGGCAGACCGCCTCGGATCGCCCTGGACTGGGTTGGGCGTGCCCTCCAGCGGTCAGAGGGCTGGGTGTTGCGGGAGCTCCGAAAGGCACTGAAAGCCCCGAAGCTTGTGGGCGAAATACCGCCGGATCACCGGTGCACCACAAGAGCCATGTGATCGCGCCGGCTTTCCCCACCCCACTAGACTCACCGGCGACAGTACCACAAAACATTCCCAGGCAAGCGGTAGCGGCCCCCTGCGACCCCTCCACAGACCCCTGCATAAGCGGGCACGAACGCGGGTGCGGCTTACGGGGGGGGGTGAGGTCCCCAGTCCCAGTCCTTGGATCTGGCTGAGGAGACCAAGGCCCAAGGCCCTGCCACTGAAGTTCAGCCTTAAAGTTCAAAGGCTTCTGATCCATCCTACCCCATCCCATCTGCCCCCAGTGCCGCAAAGTACCATTGGAAGTGGGCGGTGGCGTGGAGGGGGCGACTCTGGGCTCTAGAAATCTCCAGAACACTGTCTTTTTGCCATTTTTTGCCCACGGCCTCCCGCAGCCCCCTGCAGCTCCTGCAACATCTGCCCCAGCTCCAACCTTGTGCAGCCCAACCTGGCCAGGTCCTGGACCACGCCTGCCAGGCCACGTGCAGCTGTCCCGGACTGCACCGGCAGTGCAACCACAGAGGGTTGAGGTGGGCACAGAGGTGTGTAAAAGTTCTCAGTGTCCGGCAACAGCGAGTAGCAGAGCAGGAGCTCGGCCTGGACAGGTGAGCCCACTGACGGTCTGCATACCAAGCCACAAGCCTTAATCCACGACCGCAGCTCAACCCAACTCAATCTCACCGGGAACAGAAAGCTGTGAGAGGCGGCCCGGCAAAACCCCTGAGGGTCTTAGTATCGGAATCACTGCACCTGCTTTTCAGCGCCACAGGCTAGCAGTTCCTCACCTGCCCGCCCATCGACAACGCAAGGAGAAAGCAAGCAAAGTGGCATATCAACCACAACTCCAATCCCACTAGGAGGTTGCGCAGCCAGCAAGAAAAAGAGCTAGCGAACACTCCCACTGCCTTTCAACAACCACTCTCAACTGAAGCTGCTGAAGGTCCCTTTGAGTAGACCACCCTGCCGCCAGCAAACTAGCAAACAGATTGATCAACCAGGGGTAGGAGCATGAGCTCAGGTAAAGCACGAATTAATGCCACCAGTCAACCCACAAATCAAACGAAGAGGAAAAGGAAAAGAGAACCGACTACGGACGGAGTAGCAGTAAAAAGGAGAGCAAGCAGTGACCTGGACTTGGATCACCCCATTTTTTGCAGGAGACACTCCCCAGGCAACGGACCATGCAGGAGGCAGGCTGAACAATTCTCTAGCATTGAAGAAACAAACTGGGGAAAACCAGACGCTATGGAAGAGGGGAACCCATCACCCAATCACCACAAGATAACTGACTACTTCGCTGCTGTAACAACTTGTGGTGCCAAAAAAAGGACCAGATCACCGGCACCAAGCTATCAATCCATAGGGTGCGGCCCATCACCCATCTCTGATTTCCAAACACCAGGAATCCTCTGAGAGAGTCCCAGAGCGAACTCACCTGTCCCCCTCCCCGTCCCTCTTTCGCCAGCAATAGTGATCACGAGGACGCAGCCTCTGAAACTAGACGATCCGGACACAGTGCAGGAGCCCCGCACCCTGGCACCAGGAGCGCCCCCCACTCTCGGGCTAGAAAGAACCATAAGGAGCACCAGTGCAGATCCCGCAAAGCTCTGTCGAACATCCAGCTCAGCAAACCAATCGATTCTGGACTCAGAGATGGTAGCAACTGCGGAAATCCTAGAACAAGATCCCCAGCAAGGCGACCCCCTGTGCCAAAGCCTCAAACTCCATTCCTTGCCAGCCTTTGGATGTGAAAGTGAGGAATTAGAGCTCTGGAATACGGATCAGGGTTGTCTATCTAGATCTTCTGAGAAAGAAACTGAGATAGTCGCTCAGATCCATGCCCATAAAGCAACCAAAGCAACTAAAACTGAAAGTACCCCAAGCAGGGACTACAAATCTTACCTCAATCTACGACCCCCAGATGTTATAAGGGCAGATGACATGTGGGCTGCAATCCTAAACTAAATGCAAGCAATGGTTATGGCCCTGCAGTTCCACTCAAATAAAATGGATATTCAAGTAGACTTGTTAAATACAATGGCAGTATTTGTCTCCGGTATTGACAGCAAGCTGGAAGTGCTAAACGCCTTAATCACAAGGACACAAGCTAAACAAGCCAATGACTTTACCATCTGCTCCTGCAAGGAGGTGGTAGGTAAACTGTCTCAACTGCTGCAAATCCTAGAAGGCATACTTAAAGAAATTGGCTCCGCCCAGAACGATGAACATACACTTACAATTCCCCTCGCTACCTTGCTAACTTCTGACCCGCTCCCCTCAAACAACCTCACCGTCGACCACAAGAGAGAAAAGATCTCAGGCAGAAAGTATTGCTTCAGCAAGCTTCAGAATGGAAAACATGGAGAATCACTTTTCATCGTAAGCCATTTCCAAACCCGGGAACTGTGAGAAACCCTCAACACTGGTCCTATCAAAAAGAGAACGTAAACGGGCAAGAAACGGAAGGGGATCTGCTTGATCACTGCAACTATCCATCTCAAAAACCACCAAAATTATTTCATATGAATAAAGTCAAGAGCGTTTGGTCCAAGTGTCGGGCAGAATGGCGATATCCACGTCACAGCAAGTACTAGCATCGATACATATGCTGCAGCTAAGACTACCTCTGCCCCAATAGGGGTCATCCAGCTAACAAAGCCCCCGTTGGGGTCCCGCGCTGTGCTTGGCAAACCCTCAGACAATCGTAAAAGTCCCCAAGGGGACGAGCAGAGCACAAAATCAAAAAACACTATGCTCGGACAATTCAGACAGCCATCACAGGCAAATTCAAGCGGTAGGAGGAATGTCCATGGCACGAGGCTGGGTGAAGTGACCTACATGGAACATATCAAGCACGCAGAGCAAATCTAGGCTCCTCACGCAGGTACCCAAAACAACGAACCAAACCTCCAGCTGCTGTGGGTTCTGGAGTTCACCTCAAGATCTCCCACTGATGTTCTCAATCGCTCCACTATTCTAAGACTCATAAAGGCACTACCAGATCTACAGCATATGGCCTCGGATGACATCACTGCAATTAAATTTATCCAAGCCAGAGGTACCCAACACATGGACCCAACGCTTAGTATCTTTGCAGAGCCGGTCCTACCCATGCAGATTATGGAAAGAAGGGACCTATTGAAAGCCTGGGGTATTGAGGTAGTCACCTACAAAGGTGAACGATATCCACCCCCACTATTAGACTCTCAACATCTGGAAACGCCAAAAGGCATGCAGTCCGTCTTGCATGGAGCATGCGCAGCCCCCCTGACAGCAGATCCACTGCAGAAACCATTATCGAGAAAAGGCTTCCCAAATCCCCATTGCAAGTCCAAATTTGAAAGGAAGAAGGCAGGAAAAGACTGGTTCGAGGTCAGAGACCCCTCCACAGAAGGGAATGGGTAGCACTGGCTCCTCCCCCCGGACCAATGGGTAACAGCTGAACAGCTGGAGAATCATCCCCACAAGGAGTATTGAACATCTGCTCGTGGAACATAGGTGGCCTGCAGGCAAAAATGGAGGACCCAGAGGTAACAAAGTTTTTTAGCACCTTTGATATCATACTCCTACAGGAATCCTGGGCGATGGAATCAATACTGTTAATAGGATTCACAGAATATCTCAGTCCAGCCACAAAAATTAACAGGCCTGGCCGGCCAAAGGGATGCCTAGTGACATATATTAGCACGTGCATCCTAGCCAAGATCTCAGAGCACAAGGAGGAAGACCTACCCTTCCAACTTATCAAGCTTGATGGATGGGGTAAGAATATACAGGAACCAATGATCTTAGTCAATATATACATCAACCCAAAAACCAAAACAATTGAAGCAAATAAGTTATTACCTGAACTGATAAGAATGAAAAGTACGGTACAATCAGCATATTGGCTAACATCGGGCGATTTCAACCTCAATCTATTCCTCATTCCTGGCGAAAATCACATCCAAACAGTGGCAACAGGGCCCGCCCAATCCCTCCCAACTAAAAAGAGGAAGGACAAATTAGGTGAGATTTTCATACGCACCTGTGAAGGTGTAGGCCTTTTCACATTAAATGGTTGAAAGCTGCCTGACATCCCACCAGCATGGACAAGATCCTCTGGGAAATCAGTCTCCCACCTAGTCTGTCGCGTGGGCTCTCATTATTCTAAATGAGACTACTGGATTTCTAGGTAGCAGGATCTATAACGGTGTGGGGGACTGAGTCTGACCCACGTGTAAAGAACTCTGTCACCCTAAATCCGGTTTTTGCTCCGGCTAACTAGCAGTGCCTCATTTCTCCCATGTGGAAGAAATGATTTGGCAGCCGAGCGCATGACATCTTTGGAACTTCTCAGGGAAGTCGTGGTTACTCAGATCCAAACCAACTCTCTTATTTCCAATATGATCTCATATACAAATGACAAAGACAGTATAAGTTTTATATAATGTTTTTAATAAAACAACAGTATTTTAGATATTAAGGCATGAGCCGCAATAACCAGAACGATACAACACAGTAGGATTGAAATAGTCACCAGGAGAGTAAAACATAAGAACAAAGCTATCATATTGTCTAACAGTTTCTACTCTCCCTCTGCTTGTTCTATTTAGAGCACAGCATGTTAAGCTTCTAGCTTGCCTATTAGAATCACTGTGGAGACATCAGCCCTCATACCTGAGCAAAGACCTGTGATCTCGGTTCAGCATCTGCAACGAGGCAGTCAGCGTCTAGTTGTGGTTCCCTGGTCGGAATCTCCCTCTTCCATGTATTGGGACAAGGAAGTGATTTTATAACTAACATGTCATCGTGATCACAAAATGTCCCTACGCAGGAATGCCAAGTCTAAACTCCTACCACGTCTATCGGCAATGTACCAGACCGTATCCTTGACTGAAGCACAGAGTAAATATGTTATGGAGAACTCCAGTGCTGAAGTAGGCAAAACAGTGTGATATGAAATAAAAAACAACACCGTATAACTGGCTATTTGAAAAATAACAGTACAAAGCCTAATAAAAAAGCATGTAGAGCAAAGTGCACAGAGGCTCTAAGCTGTCAGCAAATGAATAAAATATATTCAGGGCAAAGTGCACAAAGGCCTAAAGCCTGAAGCTAAAGCGCAATGAATACGTAAAACTAACCACACTACACCCTCCCCTTGTCGGTAGCAAGTGGTTCCAATAATATAAAAGGATGCCCCAAATACAAACAATACCTAAAACAATTATTTCAACAAGGTGAGAAGACAACAAAGTCAGAAATTTAGGTAACATGTGACCATAAAGCCAAATTCAATATAGTGTCAATTTCGTAAAAATCCAATCGTCAGATAGAAGCAATAGAACGCAGGAGTTCCTCCACTTCGATATATGTCAATATCGGAAGATCCACGATACAAAGTACCATGGAGCAGGTGTGATCCAAAGCCCCAAAACCATTCAGGGCGGCACCCCGTGTAGGGCCTATGAAAGAGACAATACCATCTTCCTCCAGGAAGGGAATCTCATAAACTACCTCACGAAGCAAGCGCATCCGTAGTACACAAGTCTGGGAATGAGCCCTAATCGGGAACATCAACAGATCAGTATCGACCATGGGAGGGCACTGCAATGAGAGACAGAGAGCCAGTGCATGTTCAAACGAGCACCAAAGGCATCGAAACACGGGTTGCACACAATCCAAAACCGGTCTGAATGACAGAGACCAGTCACACTCCAAATATCCCAGGAGTGTCGCTCCAAAATGCTGCATCATGCGTTCACGACACAGCTGCGCTGACGGGAGCAGCAATACAGGATCTCGTTGTGACGGGACAGCCATTGCGAAAAAATAGCAACAACAGCAAGACTCCAGCCAATAAAGCCAAAGTAATCGGGAAACCCCCAAAAATGCTTCCGAAAATAGAATGTATAGCCAATGGTATCAAACCGAATATGGAAGAGAAAGTATGGGCAAAACCAACACCAACGACTTTAAAAAAATGTGCAACACCAGCAGTGCTGGATGCATTAAATATACGTCTCACAAGTTCACCGAAGTGATTTGGAAAGTTAGTATTCAAAAGGGACTGTATCTCCGCCGATGACCTTGCCACTTGAAGTGCGTAGGTCTCGCTAGCAGATGTAAGGGCCACATGCTTGGAAGTAGCAATATGAGGCCAGATGTCCGCTACCTCCCTAAATTGAGTGGGGGGAAACAACACATTCCCGCAGCACGTAACGACCTTGTTGACAACGACGATGTAAACTATTCCGGCACGCATGCCACAGCAGAGTTCGCTGTTAAGAACAATGTAACTGCCGTTAGAAAGCACCTGGAAAGTGTTTTTAATAACCGGGACTGGAACTCCCTTCAGATAACAAGCTAAGTTAGCAATCAAAGCGTTACACGCCCCGTGCAAGGACAGCTGTTTACAAACCATGGAATGGCTGACAGAAGCTTCGCATTCGCTGCCGCTAAGAAAAACCTCCTTCAAACCATTAACACATCTGTACTGAAAGGGAAGGTCCCACACCTCGTGTATGTAACTGTCTCCCAATAGTTCATATCTACCCAACGGAATGTGCTTCAAACAAGAAGTAAATTGCAAAGTAGAGATAGGCAAATTAATAACCCCATGTATCAACCATTCAGCTAACGGAATCTCAACTACTGTGAAAGGCAGTTTCTCTAATTTCTCAATATTTAACATAACATATGTCACTTCCTTTTTAGCCATCAGTTGTTGTTGACGAGTCAAATTAAAAGAGATAAAGATCTCTCTGGCACGAACGTGCTGCCATGGAACGCGACCCGCCTTCAAGGTCTGAAGAGTCCAACCCAGCTGCATGATGGACCGCGTCTGACTCTGCCCATGATATAAAGAAGACATGTCAGATCTAATAATGTCAATGGCAGAGGAAACAATGCTGTCAATCGTGTAAACACGGTCAGAAAGGGTGTGCATGCCATTATCAACAACAGACAAAGGTGGTCATTCTGACCCTGGCGGTCTTTGACCGCCAGGGCGGAGGACCGCGGGAGCACCGCCGACAGGCCGGCGGTGCTCCAATGGGGATTCCGACCGCGGCGGTAAAGCCGCGGTCGGACCGGCACCACTGGCGGGGTCCCGCCAGTGTACCGCGGCCCCATTGAATCCTCCGCGGCGGCGCAGCTTGCTGCACCGCCGCGGGGATTCCGACCCCCCCTACCGCCATCCAGATCCCGGCGGTCGGACCGCCGAGATCCGGATGGCGGTAGGGGGGGTCGCGGGGCCCCTGGGGGCCCCTGCAGTGCCCATGCCACTGGCATGGGCATTGCAGGGGCCCCCGTAAGAGGGCCCCTACATGTATTTCACTGTCTGCTGCGCAGACAGTGAAATACGCGACGGGTGCAACTGCACCCGTCGCACAGCTTCCACTCCGCCGGCTCGATTCCGAGCCGGCTTCATCGTGGAAGCCTCTTTCCCGCTGGGCTGGCTGGCGGTCTGAAGGCGACCGCCCGCCAGCCCAGCGGGAAAGTCAGAATTACCGCCGCGGTCTTTCGACCGCGGAACGGTAACCTGACGGCGGGACTTTGGCGGGCGGCCTCCGCCGCCCGCCAAGGTCAGAATGAGGGCCAAAGTCTGCATCAGATTCTCCTGATCAATCTGCCTCAACCGGGCTGCAGCCTCTTGTTGTGAAAGCTTCCAAATCTCATTATAAACCTCGTATAAGAACCGTTTCTTCCGTGGTACTTTGGGACCTGACAAAAAATCTTGTAAATCAGTATCATTAGACAGTAACGTGAGATGTGACTTAACTGCATCCAGCGTGGATGACTTCAACCATTGCTGACAAAGCTTCCCCACACTGTATGTAGTTATAATATCAGCATGTTCTGGTGATACGTAACGAGGGTCTGCCCTACTAGTCCTGAACCCCCCTGAAGAGGTGACAAAACGTTCATGACACACATTAGTGTCTACAGGCCATAATAACCACCCGCCTGGATGTAACGATAAAGTGTTAAACGTTCCATTCTGGACCCAATGTGTAAAGTCACTAAAAGTAGCATTCGCATAGTGCTGCCAATTTTTTAATTTAGAAGGGACAGGTATACTAGGCAAAGTCAACTCCCTAATTGTCGCTAAGCCCAAACAGCTAGTCTGTTGTACTGTGTCATTGAGGAAAATCATCTGCACAGGGATAATACATGCTCTGCTCTAAATAACGTGTCCCTGCCTTGCATTTGCCAATTTTTCGAACCCCAAACCCCAAACACTTTTCAAGTCAACAGTTTTAAACCAGTATTCATATCCCTCGACCGAAAGTTTAGATACAAACAAATTGGAATACAGTAATTTAGTATCAGTCAATAACATTTGCTTATTAGAATACGGTGCGACTTTAAAATAGTAGGACTTAGCATTACGTGGATCATGCCCAGAAAAATATGCAAATTTATCATAATACGTTTTCGAACTCCCTTGTGGAGGAGTCGAGCAATGTTCCCATTGCACATAATTAAACATGGACTTGGGGCTACTAGCTTTATGAATAAAGTGGTGTCCATAATAGTTGTAACAAAACATGTCACCATGATTATCTCTAAACTGGTAAGCATCATCATCGTCATAGACAGTATAATATTGCAAATCCGTTAGCATAGAATCTACTGTCTTCACATCCCAATCATCAGAAACAATGCCAGGTATAACAATATAATTCATTGATAATTTGAGGACATACGGTATTTGAATCAATTCAGTGGGACCATATATATCAAACATTACTTTATCCCACACAATTCCATCCGGAACCGGTATTGCAGAAATGTTTACAGTGGACAAGTCTCTTCGAACCATATGAGACGAAAAATGCGGTTTTAACACAGTCTCCACGTGTTCAATGTCAGATCGATCAGGAAGAAAATGACCATGTATTATCAGAAAAAAAGTAACCACAAATCCCAACTATAATAAAAGAGTCATCACGGCCAAAAACAGCCAAAAATAGTTCCAAGGAAAAACAAAATATGTGCGTTTAAGCCAACCCAACAGCCGTCGTGGACCGTGGACAGAAGACATCGAGGACGAGGAGCCGGACACATCATTATCAGCATCGTTGAAGCAGCCAGAAGCAGTTCTAGCAAAAGGTGCAACTGTGAACAAAGAAGCAGATGGAGGCTCTCGCAGTGGCACGCTATAAACCACATGTTCAGAAACGTCAGTAGAACGTACAGCAATTTGATCACAAGATTCCATATTAATCGCCGTCGGTGGAACAATCGCAAGATCATCATCCACCCTCCCCAAGCTCGGAGAGGAAACAGTGTTGGTGAAAATCACCTGCAGCGGGACTTCTTCCCCAGTAGTGAGAGGGATTCCGGAACTACTGGGTGTCCCTCTTGGTCTGCTGTGCAGAATCGGCCACATGTTGTAACTTGACATTATCAATGGAAACAAAGCGATTTCCTTTGGCCCCTCGCAGCGGCGGTAAAATCACAGTTCTCGTGCCGCTCACCCCCAACACAGGGACAGGTTCTCGATAAGAAGGACCAAATTCTTTTTTAACTGCGACCTTTTCACGCACTAGATCCCCAATCCTGGGTATCCAACCAGTAGGTGTTACTGGCTCATCCTTAATTCCTGAGGAGGCAGCACTGGCAGAAGAGTTATCTTCACGGAATTGTTGTAAATCCTGCAAAACAGTGACACGATCATTTATGTCAAAGGGCGTATCTGCCGCCTCCACACCAGGACCATCTAGATCAGGAACATACATTCGTGTTCCAAACAGGCACTCATATGAAGTACGACCCCCCAGTGACCTTCTAGGCAAGTTATTAAGTGCTCTCTGTACTCCATATACAGTAGGTGGGCTAGCCAACCACGACCCGTACCTATAACTCTGGCCGTTAAGGACTGCTTTAAATCACGATTTAAACGCTCCACGACAGAATTTCCCTCGGGATGAAATGGAGACGAGAAATGGAGTTGGACCCCCAACGAAGCCATGGTGTCCCTGAATGCCTTAGAGGCAAAAGCAGGGCCCTGGTCCGAATGAAAAGCCGCAACTGCAAATATATCGATAAAGATGCGCAAATCTTTAATAACAGTTCGAGCGTCACCCGAGCGTTGTGGCCAGACCCACACAAATCTGGAGCACGAATCTACAGCAACCAATATATATTTGTATGCACTATCTGGTGTCAGCGGACCACAATGATCCAAGTACACACACTGTAATGGTCTATTTGAAATCAGAAGGGGCGTCTGTTGCGGGCGTCTAGCCGACGATGCTTTAATTTGTTGACAAATGTCACAACAAAGGACATATTGCTTCGTCTCTTTATAGAGACCAGGCCACCAGTAACGAGCCTGTAAAAGTGAAATCGTGGCAGCCACCCCAGCATGTGCAGAAGCCACCCCCTCATGTGCTGCAGAAATCAATCGAGGTCTCTCAATTTTATTGGGAATTTCACGCACACCAATGCCTGGAATTGTAACAGTAGCATTCAGCGCACCATTCAAGCAGTAACTATATTTGGAAGGAAATCCTTTAGGAAAGGGCGTGCCATCAACCGTAGCCTTTATGGCAGCCGAAATTTCTGTGTCTGGTTTGGAACTCGAACGAGTCACTGCGGCCACAGTGGCGACAGCCACTGCCGATTTCGCGGCTTCATCAGCCAAAGTATTCCCAGCAACGTGTATTCCAACGCGCTGGTGTCCAAGTGTATGCACAACATGGACTTTAGGAAGCGTTTCCTTCAGATCCGCAACCTTACCCCACAACATTTGTTTAATGGTGTTGCCTTTAGAATCTCTGAACCCATTCATCTTCCAATAGTGTAGATATTCGTTGAAAGACTGCACACAGTAGTAGGAGTCACAGACCAACAAGGTTAAAAACGCCGGATCCGCGTGCTCCAACGCTAACAATAGACCTTTGAGCTCAGCCAGCTGTGCCATGCAATCTCCCAAGGTTTTAGTATAAGTATGTCGGGGGCAGAACACTTCTCCCTCCATAGTGCCGCTCACCACCGCACATGCAGCAGAATACTGTTGTTTAGTCCCAACCGCTGGTTGCGCAGAGCCATCGGTATACATGACCACTTGATATTGGTCAATAGGCAACGTACCAGCAGGAACAGGGTATTCCATTTCATATTGAAGAAATTCTTGAGTCTGCAGTTTAGGGTCAAATACATAATCTACATCAGTGGCTGTCAAAGACGTAGCCCATTGTATCCATCGCGGGTGTAAAGCTTTCGAATTTGGAACACTCGCTTTTGTAACTGCCTCTAAGGCCGGAATTGGGGAAACGACAACAATGCGTGGACCCTGGGCCAGCGGTCTTTCTTTAATAACAGCCATCTGTACTGCAGTGAGAATTTTCTCAGTCTGTGCAAATCGCTGTTGTGCAGCAGAATACAAGTGAGACTTGTATGCAATCGGGACTGTCTCCCCCTCATTAAAGGTGACATAAGTAAACCCAACAGCCCCAGGTATCACCCTGATGACTAAATGTGTCTTATTGTCCCGTGTGTGTAAGTGTTGAACTGCTAAGAGATCACTTTGTAATTCTCATAGTATGTGTGTATGTTCAATCGTCCAAAATCTACTCGAAAAATTCGGGCGAATCAACTCGTATAATGGTTTTATACGCGTCGCATAATCAGGAATGTAAGTTCTGCCAAAATTCAGAAACCCCAACAATGACTGGAGCTTCCGAACCGTATTAGGAGGCTGCAATAAAGCAAATTTCTCCAAAAAATGTGGCGCTAAGCTCTTGCCCTCACTCGACAACTCATATCCCAGGAAAATGACGCTGAGGAAGGCAATCTTTGATTTCTTAAAATTAAACTTATAGCCAATATCAGCAAACCCCACAACAATGCGCGAAACACGCCTTAGATGTTGAAGAATCCCATTGTCTGTCAGATATATGTCATCAACATATGATAACGCTTCAGGGTCGAACTCATGCAGCATTTCAGTTACGCGAGCCGAAAACAGTCCTGGGCTATTCTTATACCCCTGAGGCAAACAACAAAATGTTTTCTGAGAGCCAAACGCACTGAAACAGGTATAGTCCCGACTCTCGGGCGCTATATTCTGGCAGAAAAATCCATTCGAGATATCTAATGTTGTCTTGTATTTTTTACGCACTATATTATTCATAAGCGCTGCGCTGTGTGAATTCTGTATTGCATATGTGCATGTATGACTATTCAAATGTCTATAATCCACCACTATCCTATATGAATGGTCCGGTTTAGCAACCGGAAATAAGGGATTATTCATCGGCGAGACACAGGGCTCAATTACACCCTGATACTCCAATTGTGTAAGAATTTTTCTAACCGATGCCCTCGCTTCAAATTTGATAGGATACTGCGGTTGTGGCTGAGGTTCGCCCTTTATCGGAATTACATGATAAGGTGATTGTCTGTCCCACCCCACGTTATTTCTATACAAGGCGGGAGTCTGTGCTAGAGCCCATGATTCACTATAGGACTCCACTAGTTCTCTCGGAACAAGTGGTGAGAAGGAAGGTGTAATAACCTCCTCCCCAACTGGACAGTCGCGAACAAAGTCAGGTGGCCAATCCTGTTCGGCCAGCAGAACATCATATGATTTTACCACATGGTCCCAAAAAATGGCGTTTATAATACGGTCAATGTCCCCTTCCAATCGTAGAGTCACTGCTTATACTCTATCAGGATCAGAGACTCGCATGTCCGCCGTCTCATCAGTCATCAGTTGCTTTCACCTCCAGATGCTCTAGAAGACTCCGGCGAACTATTGTGAACTCTGCCGCGCTGTCTAACAGTGCTAACGCCCACGTCTTGTTCGTCAAGAGAACTCTCTTCTTGAGCGGCATGTCTAACTGAGACTGCTGCCACTTTCTTCTTTTTAAATTGCTGTTTTTGTTGCAGCGGTTTCTCTTCTTGTTTAATAGAAACCTCCGCCGAGCGTTGTGAATCCTGTCTCGGTTTCACGTACTCTGTCCTCCGCTCTGACCGCCCACCTCTCTCACTTCTCTTTTCCGAGGAGTCCTGAAAGGAACGAGATTGGCGTGTATCAGTATATTGATATCTATCAGGCGTCTTCAAAGTATCCCTATTCCTGAGATTATACTTATTCTGTGGGGTCTCCGGTTGCGGAGACTGCCCACCATCTTTCTTAGGTGTTTGCTGTTTCTTTCCCAGCGCTTTTTCGAACCCTCAGGTTGTTGCTGTTTAGCATTATCTTTATTATTTTTACCCTGTAACTGGGGTTTTTGTGGTCTAGCCCCTAGGCTATCACGACCAATACTAGAATATGTTTCCGCTATTATTCTCTGAAGCTCCCGCTCCTGATTAAGCAGCGGAACATCCCGAAGACGCATTCGCACTGCCAGTGCTACTGCCTCTCCTTTGAGATTACTCAAAATAATAGAAGAAACTGTGACAAAATTGCCCAGCAACTGCATGCCCAAATCTAAGGCAGGGGCAGCCCCATATTCATCCTGAATCTGTTTAAGCACGTCCGGTAAATTAGCTAATGTCGGTGTACCATGTGCCGTAGTGTAGAGCGCAGCAAACACCGTGCCCCAGGTATTACAAAGGTCCACCGGAGGACCCATCCCATACGGCAAACACATCGTCAAAATTCTATGTTTATCCTGAGGTCCCGTATGGGGAAATACTGCTTCCAGCGTATTCATTTTTTGCGCCAGCCAAAATGGAGTCTCCTCTCGTTTAGCCGGTACCTTACCCATAACTGAGTGTACAGTGGCCGGATTAATACCCGGAACCACTGCCTGTGGGTGCGCTGGAGCAGCACGCGCTGCATTCGTATTTAGTGTCTGCATTACAAACTGAACTAATCGTCTATATGTAGCCGTTAATTCTGTATATAAACGATGAACCTCAACCACTGCCAATTGAGCAACCGCAGGATGAGGTGTATATGTAGCCAATAAATGCCAGGTAGGACCATCATTACTCAGCGGACCTAACCTAACTTGTGCTACTGTGTGTGGGAGGGCGCCATCAAGCCAATTATGGTGTTCTTGATAAGATAGAGGTATTTCTAAATAAGCGTAAGCCCTGTATTGTCCAGGGACATTCGCAACAGTGTATTCGTGAAAAGTATTTGTTCCCCCATCCACTGCTGGAAATCCGACACAAGAATAAAAGAGTTCCGTTCTATAGGCTGCATGGGCGTCCACCACAAAAGTGACTGGACCCCCCTGGACTGTCAGTCCATGTGTCAATAGATGTCCCGTGAGCGGGTGACGCATATTAATTGCTATATTCACTACATTAGGATTCGCCATTTTATAAAAAATAGCTTCAGGTCAGAGAAGGCACACCAATATTGGGGTTTTTCCTTTCAAAGTTCAAGCTTGAACAACCAACCACTAAGCAATAGGAGACACCTATGCCGTGGCGGCGGAAACCCTCAGCCCCACGGACGTCTCCGTATACGGAACCGAGGAGTCAAAATATATATGAAACCAAGAGAGTCAGTCGGACCTAATCATTAGTGCCAGACCAAACGTTGGCGGCGCCATGTTGCGTGGGCTCTCATTATTCTAAATGAGACTACTGGATTTCTAGGTAGCAGGATCTATAACGGTGTGGGGGACTGAGTCTGACCCACGTGTAAAGAACTCTGTCACCCTAAATCCGGTTTTTGCTCCGGCTAACTAGCAGTTCCTCATTTCTCCCATGTGGAAGAAATGATTTGGCAGCCGAGCGCATGACATCTTTGGAACTTCTCAGGGAAGTCGTGGTTACTCAGATCCAAACCAACTCTCTTATTTCCAATATGATCTCATATACAAATGACAAAGACAGTATAAGTTTTATATAATGTTTTTAATAAAACGACTGTATTTTAGATATTAAGGCGTGAGACGCAATAACCAGAACGATACAACACAGTAGGATTGAAATAGTCACCAGGAGAGTAAAACATAAGAACAAAGCTATCATATTGTCTAACAGTTTCTACTCTCCCTCTGCTTGTTCTATTTAGAGCACAGCATGTTAAGCTTCTAGCTTGCCTATTAGAATCACTGTGGAGACATCAGCCCTCATACCTGAGCAAAGACCTGTGATCTTGGTTCAGCATCTGCAACGAGGCAGTCAGCGTCTAGTTGTGGTTCCCTGGTCGGAATCTCCCTCTTCCATGTATTGGGACAAGGAAGTGATTTTATAACTAACATGTCATCGTGATCACAAAATGTCCCTACGCAGGAATGCCAAGTCTAAACTCCTACCACGTCTATCGGCAATGTACCAGACCGTATCCTTGACTGAAGCACAGAGTAAATATGTTATGGAGAACTCCAGTGCTGAAGTAGGCAAAACAGTGTGATATGAAATAAAAAACAACACCGTAGAACTGGCTATTTGAAAAATAACAGTACGAAGCCTAATAAAAAAGCATGTAGAGCAAAGTGCACAGAGGCTCTAAGCTGTCAGCAAATGAATAAAATATATTCAGGGCAAAGTGCACAAAGGCCTAAAGCCTGAAGCTAAAGCGCAATGAATATGTAAAACTAACCACACTACAAGACTATAAACTAGTAACCCCCGCCCTGTATACATTAGTGAGTAATTTCAGCCTCTTGGACCGAGTGGAAAGTGATCACAAGCCTCAGGTAATCGGAATACGCTCATCACCACACAAGCCAGAAAAAGCGGTAGCCCTGGAAGGGGCATTTGGCACCGAAAACCTAAAACAACTTAAATGGTCATCCGATACCATTGTAAGCCAAGTAGAAGGGGCTCTAGTAAGGCTAAAATTAATGGCCACAGGCAGGGCGAATTTGACAATGGTCTGGGAGAACTTTGCCACCAACCTTATTAACAAAGTCAACGTAGGTAGCACGAGAAAGGGAGCGCAATTGATCCACCAAAGCGTTTACATCTACCACAGCCTGTACGGAGAAGGAAAACAATCGTAGCTAAACTACTACGGCAAATGCGAAAATTCCCAGACAATAGACCTCTATTGGCTGCCCTGCGAGAGCAAAGGAAACTTTTAAAAAGCAAATTATGGTCCTTTAAAAAACTGCAGCAGGAGACGGTTTGGGCCAAACTACACTATGCATCTAAATCATCTGACCCCAAAAGATTCTGGAATATCATCAATACGATGGACAAGGGTCCAATGGCAGCTAATAACGCAAACATTTCAGAGGAAGCATGGGTATGCCATCTAAAGTTGCATCTAAAGCAATTGGAAACCGAAATCATGCCGCAAACCTGGGGGTTTTCAGAAAGCCAAGAACCCGAGGTTGTAGAACGCCTAAAGATCTCATCATCGGAATTAATAAACATTATTGGGAAGTAGAGAACTGATTGCGCTCCAGGGCCTAACGGTTTACCACAGGCACTGTTTAAACAGGAAACAGAAAGATGGGCCAAATTCCTGGCAGCAATATTCAACTGTGTGCTCACAACGGGAATTGTCCTGGCAACCTGGAGAGGCTCAATATTTCACCCCATCTACAAATGAGGGAATGCAGCTTCTCCAAGTAATCACAGACTCATAGCTCTCCTAGATGTCGTCCTTAAGTATTTTTCATCTTGTGTGTTAAACCACCTAGAGACTTGGATTACAGACAACAACATTCTGCCGTTCAATCAAAGTGGTTTTACCAAACACCAAGGAATGCTTACAAACCTCATGGCACTGGGAGTCATTACCAACAGAGCAAAAGCAGCCAGGACTCCCACCTATCTGTGTTTTGTTGACTTTAAAGCTGCCTTTGATTGTGTCCCCCATGGTAAACTGTGTGTTAAACTACAGCTTTGGGGACTTCCAGCTACTATTTTAAAAGCCTTTGAAATGATTTATTCTGACACATGGGTGAAGGTAAAACTAGGGGGCGGCTCACATCTATCCAGGGTGGTTAAAACAATATCTGGTGTTAAACAAGGCTGCGTATTGGCCCCAACATTCTTTAACCTGTATATAGCGGATCTATCTGCAAAGTTAAACGTGGAATCATCCCATTCCCCCTCACTGGGCGTCCAGCAACTATCTAATATGTTATATGCAGATGACCTATTAC
Organism: Pleurodeles waltl; assembly: GCF_031143425.1. Classification (NCBI taxonomy): domain Eukaryota; kingdom Metazoa; phylum Chordata; class Amphibia; order Caudata; family Salamandridae; genus Pleurodeles; species Pleurodeles waltl. The sequence goes on from NC_090450.1 coordinate 284,203,543, forward strand.
TAATTAGCAACACCAGAATAGGCATGCAGAAACTGCTAAACAAATTAGAAGAGTCTGCAAGGATAAACAAGTAAGAAATCAACCACAACAAATCGAAAATGATTACCACAAATCGCAGACCCACTGGCCAGCGTAAATGGTTCCTGAATGAATGAAAAGACCTTGAAGGAAGTATGCTCCTACAGATACCTAGAAGTCTTGGTCGACGCCAGGTGCAACTTTGTGACACAAATAGAAGCAATAAAAAAACAAGGCGCAGACTCTTGCTTATGCCTTCTGCAAGCTCGCTAATTCAATCTCTGGCCATGCCTTCAATCCCCTAACAGCCATAATGAGCCTTCAATCCCCTAACAGCCATAATGAGAGCAAAATTATTGCCAAACCTCTCGTTTGGGGCAGAAATAATGAGGGGTATGGAGGTAGCTCTTTTGGAGAAGCTTTTGATGAAGACGTACAAGCGTGTCTTTCAGCTACCAAGGCATGCCTCCGCAGCCCAGGTGAGACTAGAAGTCATGTTGGTTAAACAGTCGCTGACTCGCCCGGCAGCTTTCATCAAATGTTGTTACAAACTGAGTTGCGCCCAAAAAGGGTCTCTAGCCAACCTAGTCTGGCAGGAAATCACCCTAGAAAGAGGGAATGGAAACTACAAAAGGTATCTGGAAAATTGTTTAAGCCTCATGAATCTAGGTGGGGTATGAGATCAGTCGCTTACCATGACGGCTTTTAACAAAACAGTCAATAAGTCAGGTAAACTACTTAGCTGGTTAAAAGACAAAGAGGCTCTGACCAAAAGGTTGCATGGCTGGCTGACCCTTAATTCGTATAAAACTCTTAAAAAATCCACACTTATGGCCGCCCCCTATTCACGGAAAATTAAGCAATGATTTGTAAGGCTCAGGTTGGGCGATGTCCCAACGCCAGACCTCCTGACAAATTGGAAGAAGGGGCCACGAGCGGACATACATGAGTGCCACCTTTGTCATCTGGCGGTAGAAAACTTGGTGCATGTGGTTTGCATTTGCCCAGCACTGGCTGCAGAAAGAAAACGCTTACTGAAAAAAGAACTAAACGGCCTATGGATTAGATCCTGTAGACAAGCACTAATTGAAGCATTCAACCCACAAAACACCATATTGAATATTAGATTGGTTCAATTTTTGGAAATCTATTCCGGTAAAATAATGTCTGCTGGAACAAGCCTGTGATAGGGAGGGCGCAAATAGGAACACCTACTCTGAGTAAACACGTCAAAGAAAGAAAGGTAATTTGGTAACATCTGCACACAGCTAGACCGCGATGAAGTCCTGCACCAGAATCCGGAGTCAAGTAGGAATTTATTTAAATTTGTGAAATATATTTAGCTCTTCCCAGTTTTATAAATTCATGTAATTCATATGTTTCAGTTTATTAACATGGTTCTGTCAAATTTTATGTTGAAGGATTACTTTTATGGTTTTAATTAACTAATAAAATAAACATTCTCTCTCTCACTTTATCAACCATGAATTTACATTTCTCAGTCTTAATAGCCATGCCTTGATCCTGCAAGATATAAAACACCTTTTTGAGCGTTTGTTTATGTTCTTCAATGCTTTCAGTATGTACTAGAATATCATCTTGAAAAGCATAGACACTGCCCATCTCCCAAAATAATGAATCCATAATTTTTTGGAAGACACTTGCTGCTGAATCTAACCCAAATTGTAATCTGAGATATTTATATGAACCATAGGGAGTTACAAATGTAGTAAACTCCTGAGAAATCTCACTCAGCGGATTTTGATGGCACGCTGAATGTAAATGTATGGTTGAAAAATACTTTGAATTTCCTACACTTGTTATCAATTCTTGGTGGAAAAGGATGACAATCCACATGTATATTTTCATTAAGAGATCTTAAGTCAATACACAACCTGAGATCTCCAATTTATTTTCTCATGGAAATCAGTGAAACCCACTCTGAAGAGTCAGTAGGTACAATTATACCTTCTAGCACTAATTTATCAAGCAAATCCTTCAACTGTTTTCTAATAGATAGTGGTACAGGTCTGACTTTGTGTATAATTGGGTTGCACTTTTTTAAGTTTAATGCAATGCTCAAAACCCTTCACCATTCCAACCTTATCCTAAATACGCTTGGAAATTTAACTTTAATTTGTTCTGGTACAGAAACTGTAGACATTACAGACATAATGGAATCCTTCTTCTTGAAGTTAGGTATTTCTCCTAAAATAATGAGAGTGTAATGTCCTGGACATAGCACTATACCAATATTGGCTAAATCTTTTTAGCCTACAATGTTCTTTCTATTAACAGCTACGTACATTTTCGTGACAATATGTCTCCCTAAGATCTCTAAGGTAGACCAAAAGAACCCAATTTTACTCATTGAATGCCTCCGGACTGATATCACCACTCTCTATCACTTTTATGGTAGACCATAGATTAAACTAAGTTCTGTCTGCCAAAATCATCATAGGTGCTCCTGAGTCTGCCATAACCAATATTTTCCTAGTATCAATAGGTGCCTCACAAATGGGACCCTTGTGTGCCTGACTCCTTTGTTTTCATTTATATTAAGTAGTTCTACTGTTAGAACAACATTAGATAATATGCTCATGCAGTCCTGAGTTAAATTATCTGAATCTTGCATTTAGGCATTACTAATTTTCAATTTAGCTACACTAGAGCACATGTTATAGTTAGGGCCAATTTCTCTGCATACTGTTTGAAAATGACCCAACTTATGACATTTCAAACACTTTTTACCAAGAGAAGAACACAAAGTATTGTTTCCAATGTGATTACGAGAACTGCATCGATAACAGGACCTTGTAGTTTGTGACTCCCCCTTCCTTTGTTTGAAAGACCTATCAGTGACTGAACACACATTAGCATCATCCATAACATGACTGACTGTAGATTGCTCATTTTGATTGCACTCCACTTTTGAAGTAACAATAGATCTTTTAATGGCATTCACTAATTCGATAGTTTCTTCCAAAGTAGGATTGCAACAGGTGAAAAGACGCTCCTGTATTTTCATTGAACAGCAATAAAAGACAAATTGATCCCTAATATACACATCAACATTGCTTCCAAAATCACATTTCTCAGGTAGGACACGCAGACTAGCTATATACTCTTCAACAGACTCATCAACTGACTTTAATACATTGCAAAATTAAATCTCTCCAACAACACATTCAGTTAATCTGAATACTGTTTTTTGATCCTTTTTTCCCGCTTCATAAACATTCCAAACAACATCTTCATCTAAAGGAGTGGAAATGGGTGGTAGGTTATCAAACACTCGTTGTCCTGCAAACTAGACCGCAAGACAGCACTGAAGACAAAATATGTTATTGCACTTTATCTATATTTTTTTCTTGACCCGGAGTTTCATAGGTGCCAGCCAACATCACATGCATCATAAATTTGATGCTTCACACTGATAGATGCGGTGTCTCTCAGCGTTTATGTCACAGCTGATTGAAGAGATGAGAACAAGCTGCACCAGTGATCCGTCTCGCACCATACCTTGACGTGATATCCAGCAACAGGTTGGATTGACACGGCGATTAAATTTGTTTCATGCCTTCCCTTGACATGGTATCCCAGTTAGAGTCTTCAAACCTTTTAATGCCGCGCCCCCCCAGTTGAAAAATAAAAATCATTGGGCCCCCCCTCAGAATTTTTCACAATTATTTTCGAAAGATGGCAATGTTTAAATAGGTCTAAGCCTATTTAAACACTGCAGTTAAGTACTGTTACCTTTTTAAAACTGCAATAAAATGCTTCTGCTTAAAACAAAGGCATGTTATCCGTATAATATTTATTTTAGCCAGAGTTTGGCACCCCCCCTGGGATCACTTGAGGACCCCCAACGTCTCTTAACATGTTATGTCACAGTCAACTGATGGGGTGAGAGCGAGCTGCAGTAATGAGATATGTCTTGCGCCTTCCCTTGACATGGTATCCAGGCAACATGCAACGGCCTTTGCAATCACCAAACACTTCAAAGGTACTAAAAACAACAATATCTTGTTTGTTCTGATTTATTTTCCTTGTTTTCTGTCCTTTAAATCGTAGGACCTGACTCACTGTATGAATCGGTGGATCCACGCTCCTATGCACACTGAAATGTTTGCCCCACTTGTGGTACCATAAAATGTAGTGTTGGAAAATGGGTTATTGGTAGGGCAGGTAGGTACCTACACCTAGCAACAAGCCACAAACCTCCACAAAAGTACAGTTAGGTCTCAGTAAATTAATCCCAGCTCTACCCTTGGTAGCTTGGCATCGAGCGTCAAGGCTTAACTTAGGAGACAAAGTGTAAAGCATTCAAATATCACACAACAGTAATTAAATAAAACACAGGAAACAGTTTAAAAATCCAAAACCAATTTATAAAAATAGCTTATATTTTTATCTTTAAAATGACACAAAAACGATTAAAATCGGTTCAGGGGAACCGGAGATATGAATTTTTAAAGTATTATTATTTTCTAGCGCATAGAAACAAAAAGCGCCAATCGGGTCATCTGGTTGCACCAGGACCGGGACAAAGTCAAACTTTCAGGCCGACCGCGATGGAGCCCTGCTCGGCTACAGGTCGCAGGAGGCCTCGGTTAAAAAGTTACCTTCCGACTTAGTCTTTATTTTGAAGTTTTTCTTCACCGGGACGAACCTGCCAGTTGGATCCGACCTCCTGGAGCCCTTGTCCGGATACGCGAAGTCGGTTTCCTCGGTGGTGATTTCTACCTTCGGACTTAGTCGTTTTTTCTAGATGAAAATCCTTCGACCGGGGTAAACCTGGATCTTGATCCGACGTCCGTGGAGCCCTTCTCGGATACGATGGCTGGAAGGTCCCGGTCAACTTTTTACGTTCGGACTTAGTCTTTTTTTCGGATGTTTTTCTTGACCGGGACGAACCACGAAGTCAGGCCGGGTCGCGGTTGAGGCAAGCCGGCTAGAATTTCCGCGTCGAGTCGGTCACTTTATGGAGCTTTTTTCTAAAATTTCTCCAATCTTTTCCAAACTTCTGGGGCTTCACCCAGATGTTTTTTTAAGGTTCTTTTGGGGTCCACAGCTCACCCCAAGGGTCCAGAAGTTCTGTGATGGTCCTTGGGAAGTGCGGACTTCAACTCCCAGAGTGCACCTGGCGCAAACTCCTTTTTGGCCACTGGGCAGTGGTCAGCTGGTCACTTTTTCAGAAGTTGGTGCAGGGGACTCTGGTTAGCAATTTTTCACCTGTAGCAAACAGGGAGTCCCTCCTTGAACCAGTGGAAGCCAGGCAAAGTCCTTCTTGTGGTGAAGCCCAAGTGTGCAGCTGGTGCAGTCTTTCTGAGTGCAGGGTCCAGGTGCAGGCCAGGGGTCCAGCAGGGCAGTCCTTCTTCTCCTTGTAGTTCTTTCTTCTTGAAATTTGGTGGGGATCTGAGGCGTGGGTGCAGGTCTGCCAGTTTTATCCTTGCTCCTGGGTGAAAAGCAGGGGGGCCCTGGTCCTCCAATCAGGGACAGGGTCGTCCCCCTGTGATGACCACTTCCTGGGAAGTGTGGCAAAAATCCATCCCAGAAGGCAACAGTCTCTAAAAATCCAAAATGGATGAATCTGATTTTTAGAGGAGAGATCTGGCTGAGCCCACCCACTGGTGTGGCTAAAATTCATAAACACACCCCTCTCCTGCCCTCTCCTAATCTAATCAAGGGGGCACCTAGCTGTCTGGGGTTGCAGGATGTGGGGGTGTTGCTGGGTGCTCCAGATGTCCTTCTCTGCCTTTGAAGACCAGTTTGGCAGCCCTCCCCCTTCCTGCTTCCCCATCTGCTGAGGGGAGATTCTCTCCCCCAAGCACATTCCTTTGTGTGAAGTCAGGCCACTTCACACCTCATTAAAGTAGCCTGGCAGAAGCTGCTGCAGGCTGGCCAATCAGAGCACAGCAGCAAAAACAATGCAGAGCTGAAATTGGCAACTTTTTAGGTAAAGTCTAAACTTTTTACCTGCACTAGTTATATTAAATCCAACAACTGGAAGTTGTGGGATTTATTATAACAATCAATTTGATACCAAATTCTTGGTATGTAACACTTAAGGAGACTTTAAAATGTTAAATAAAGTCTGCCCATTCTAGCCTATGAAGGCCATTTACTTCAATGAGGGAAAAACGAATTTGGCTGTTTTTACCTCACCAGGGCTTATAAATCTATTTTTATAAAGTCCCTGCTTATAGTTACATGGCAACCAGCCCTAGGGGCACATAGGGCACACCTTAGGGGTGACTTATATGTAAAAATAAGGTAGTTTAAGACTTTGGAAGTACCTTTAATTCCAAAGTCGAATTTGCATATAACTTTAATTTAAAAGCAGCCAGCAAGGCAGGCTTGCTTTTAAAATGACACTGGGCACCTCAGCAATGCACCTAGGTGTGCACCACCTATGCTGTGGTCCCTAAACCTACATGCCCTACCATATACTAGGGACTTATAGGTAGGTTTACTTAGCCAATTATAATTAGCCTAATTTGCATATCCATTTTACACAGAGCACAGGCCCTGGGACTGGTTAGCAGTACCCAGGGCACCATCAGAGTCAGGAAAACACCAGCATAAAGTGGAAAATGGGGGCAAAAAGTTATGGGGCCTCTGCAATCAGCCCCAGTTTCTCACACAACCCCCCCCAGCCCACACGCCCAGGAGACTCAGCCCAACCCTGGGAGAGTCTTCCTGGCTTTTTAGGCGAGGAAGACAGTGAAGAAAACTGGCTGTCCCTTTTGCAGGGCCTACTCTGCCTTATATCCCCCTGTCAGGGTCACTCCCTCTGGGTAGTGAAGCCATCCCAACAGTAAAAGGACCCAACTCAAACTGAAACTTCCCTCTAGGGGGGTCTTCCTCCTCTCTCTCTGCCAACTTGGGTAGTGAGGTGCCCACCTCCCCTACTCCTAACTTTGCTAGGGCAAGACCTAGCTTACCCAAAGAGGTCACCCAACACTTGAGCAACCCCACCATGACCAACAGGGTCAGGGGGCCTACTTTGCTATTGGCCTTGGGGTCTGCCTCCCAGGCCAAGTACAGTGCTGCCAGGAAGGCTAGCACCCAGCAGAGGCTACTGACAGCTGTCAGTACCCAGAACCACACCCTAAGCTCTCCACTGACAGGTGGCTGAGCTGCTTTAGGGGCATCTTTGGGGTCCTGGCACCCCTCTTGCTGTCTAGAGTGGGGGGCTACCACCTCCTGTGGCAGACACCCTCCTTCCACTCTCCCTTCTGTCAGTGCAGGGGCAACACCCTGCATCTGGACAGCTGCCTGACTACTCAGGACTTCCTTGGGGTCAGGTGAGGCCTCACCAGTGCCAACTCTGGGCTCCCCCCCTACTGGGGCAGAAGGCCTTTGGCTCCCTGGAACTCTCTTTAAGAGTGGCCTACCCTTCCTTTTCTTCTTTCCTTTTCTTGGGGACCCCTGTCTCCTAACTGTAGGGACTGACTCCCCAGGACTTTGGGTTGGGGGGGCGCCCTGGGCGACCACCCCATCTGTGACCAGACTCACCTCTGGGAGGTCATTGCCCAGGATACAATCTAGGGGAAGGTCAGCACTGACTACCACCCTAATCCAGTCAAGGATACCCTCCCTCTCTAGGGGCACTATGGCTACAGGTTTGGAGGTGACCTCCCCTGTGGCTATCCTGACTTTCTTTGTCTTTCCTGGGACATACATGTCTGGGGTCACTAACCGGTCACTCACTACAGTGTGACTGGCACAGGTGTCTCTCAGGCCAGTGGTAGGGATCCCATTCACTTGAATGTGGTGGAAGTGCCTACTCCCACCCTCAGGGATCACCAGCTTACCATCTGGTCCTGTCTCCCAGCACAATGCTAGGAGGACTTCATCATCTGAGGAATCCTCCTCTATGGCTACACTGGACAGCCCAGTGCTAACCACCTTCTTTGGACAGGCTGCATCTCCTCTGAAGTGACCTGTCTGCTGACAGTCAAAGCAAGCCCTACTGTCCAAGAGCTTTTTTAACCCTGGGTCTCCCTGTCTCTGCATGTCAGAGTGGGAGTGGGATTTACTCTCCTCCTTCTTAGGGTTCTGGGGTACAGAGGGAGTCTCTGTGGTGGGCTTACCACCTCCCTCCTTAGGTTTTTGGGGACCTGTCCCCCCCTTCTTGGAGTCTCCCCCCTGGGACTTGACAACCACCCTGGTTCTCAACCACTCATCAGCTGCCTCCCCTAGCTCTCTAGGGTTGGTCAGCTTAGAGTCCACTAGATGCTGGCGTAACCTTTCTTGGATACAATTGGTCAAGATGTGCTCTCTCATGATCAGATTGTATAACCCCTCATAAATATTTACTTTGTTGCCAATAATCCAGCCCTCTAGTGCCTTTAGTGAGGTGTCCACAAAGTCAACCCAAGACTGGGTACTGACCTTCTGGGTGTCCCTGAACTTCATTCTATATTGCTCTGGGGTCAGACCAAACTTCTTGACTAAGCACCTCTTCATACTAGGGTATGAATCTGCCTCCTCCCCCCTTAAGGTCAGAAGCCTATCCCTCCCTGAGTTGGGGACCAACTCCCACAAAAGGGAACCCCAGTATTGAGGCTTAACCCTTCTCATTTGGAGTGCCCTCTCAAAGGCCCCTAGCCACTTATCTATGTCATCCCCCTCTATATAAGCAGGAACTACCCCCTTGGGTAATCTGGGGCAAACTCCCCCACCCATGGACACCTCAGCTTCTTTATCGCTTATTCCATCTCTTTTTTCTTTGTATGCCCACTTTTTCTTCTCTAGGGCCAGCTTCTCTGCTTCCAAAGCTATGGCTATGGCTATGGCAAAGCTGGGCTTCCAGCTCTCTTTCCCTGATGGATGGGTTCTCTCCTCCTGAAAGGACCCTCTTCCTACCACTAGCTTTGGGTCTGCCCCTAGTGACTGTGTCCAGTGAGGACCGTTCCTCCTCTTCCTCACTTGGGGTCTGATGCCTTTCCTCCCCTGAGTGGTTAGAGTTAGCATCATCCTCTTTTGGTTCCTCCTCTGGAGCTTCCTCTGTCTCTACCTCTTGGGCCTCAGCCCATGCTGTCAGGGATTTAATCAGGATTTCCTTCCTGAGATTAGTGGTTGCAGGCAACCCCCTCTCAATACAAAACCCCCTAAGCTGGACTACTGTCAGTGTGGGTAGGCTAGCCAGATCAAGCTCCATGGTTCCCTAGTTTTGTGTCAACAAAAACTTTTTGCAAAAATTGGAAACAAGAATTTAGAAAAATTACAAAAATTCAATAATTGAAATTAATCCAAATTAATTACAAAAAAAAAAATTAAAATTAAAAATTAAAAACAATTTTTGCACTAGGACAATTTAAAGGATTTTTAATTTGTTTTATCTAAAACTGTAACGTGATATTGAACACAAGTACAGGATCCCGTCGCTGCTTCCAATTATGTTGGAAAATGGGTTATTGGTAGGGCAGGTAGGTACCTACACCTAGCAACAAGCCACAAACCTCCACAAAAGTACAGTTAGGTCTCAGTAAATTAATCCCAGCTCTACCCTTGGTAGCTTGGCATCGAGCGTCAAGGCTTAACTTAGGAGACAAAGTGTAAAGCATTCAAATATCACACAACAGTAATTAAATAAAACACAGGAAACAGTTTAAAAATCCAAAACCAATTTATAAAAATAGCTTATATTTTTATCTTTAAAATGACACAAAAACGATTAAAATCGGTTCAGGGGAACCGGAGATATGAATTTTTAAAGTATTATTATTTTCTAGCGCATAGAAACAAAAAGCGCCAATCGGGTCATCTGGTTGCACCAGGACCGGGACAAAGTCAAACTTTCAGGCCGACCGCGATGGAGCCCTGCTCGGCTACAGGTCGCGGGAGGCCTCGGTTAAAAAGTTACCTTCCGACTTAGTCTTTATTTTGAAGTTTTTCTTCACCGGGACGAACCTGCCAGTTGGATCCGACCTCCTGGAGCCCTTGTCCGGATACGCGAAGTCGGTTTCCTCTGTGGTGATTTCTACCTTCGGAGTTAGTCGTTTTTTCGAGATGAAAATCCTTCGACCGGGGTAAACCTGGATCTTGATCCGACGTCCATGGAGCCCTTCTCGGATACGATGGCTGGAAGGTCCCGGTCAACTTTTTACGTTCGGACTTAGTCTTTTTTTCGGATGTTTTTCTTGACCGGGACGAACCACGAAGTCAGGCCGGGTCGCGGTTGAGGCAAGCCGGCTAGAATTTCCGCGTCGAGTCGGTCACTTTATGGAGCTTTTTTCTAAAATTTCTCCAATCTTTTCCAAACTTCTGGGGCTTCACCCAGATGTTTTTTTAAGGTTCTTTTGGGGTCCACAGCTCACCCCAAGGGTCCAGAAGTTCTGTGATGGTCCTTGGGAAGTGCGGACTTCAACTCCCAGAGTGCACCTGGCGCAAACTCCTTTTTGGCCACTGGGCAGTGGTCAGCTGGTCACTTTTTCAGGAGTTGGTGCAGGGGACTCTGGTTAGCAATTTTTCACCTGTAGCAAACAGGGAGTCCCTCCTTGAACCAGTGGAAGCCAGGCAAAGTCCTTCTTGTGGTGAAGCCCAAGTGTGCAGCTGGTGCAGTCTTTCTGAGTGCAGGGTCCAGGTGCAGGCCAGGGGTCCAGCAGGGCAGTCCTTCTTCTCCTTGTAGTTCTTTCTTCTTGAAATTTGGTGGGGATCTGAGGCGTGGGTGCAGGTCTGCCAGTTTTATCCTTGCTCCTGGGTGAAAAGCAGGGGGGCCCTGGTCCTCCAATCAGGGACAGGGTCGTCCCCCTGTGATGACCACTTCCTGGGAAGTGTGGCAAAAATCCATCCCAGAAGGCAACAGTCTCTAAAAATCCAAAATGGATGAATCTGATTTTTAGAGGAGAGATCTGGCTGAGCCCACCCACTGGTGTGGCTAAAAATCATAAACACACCCCTCTCCTGCCCTCTCCTAATCTAATCAAGGGGGCACCTAGCTGTCTGGGGTTGCAGGATGTGGGGGTGTTGCTGGGTGCTCCAGATGTCCTTCTCTGCCTTTGAAGACCAGTTTGGCAGCCCTCCCCCTTCCTGCTTCCCCATCTGCTGAGGGGAGACTCTCTCCCCCAAGCACATTCCTTTGTGTGAAGTCAGGCCACTTCACACCTCATTAAAGTAGCCTGGCAGAAGCTGCTGCAGGCTGGCCAATCAGAGCACAGCAGCAAAAACAATGCAGAGCTGAAATTGGCAACTTTTTAGGTAAAGTCTAAACTTTTTACCTGCACTAGTTATATTAAATCCAACAACTGGAAGTTGTGGGATTTATTATAACAATCAATTTGATACCAAATTCTTGGTATGTAACACTTAAGGAGACTTTAAAATGTTAAATAAAGTCTGCCCATTCTAGCCTATGAAGGCCATTTACTTCAATGAGGGAAAAACGAATTTGGCTGTTTTTACCTCACCAGGGCTTATAAATCTATTTTTATAAAGTCCCTTCTTATAGTTACATGGCAACCAGCCCTAGGGGCACATAGGGCACACCTTAGGGGTGACTTATATGTAAAAATAAGGTAGTTTAAGACTTTGGAAGTACCTTTAATTCCAAAGTCGAATTTGCATATAACTTTAATTTAAAAGCAGCCAGCAAGGCAGGCTTGCTTTTAAAATGACACTGGGCACCTCAGCAATGCACCTAGGTGTGCACCACCTATGCTGTGGTCCCTAAACCTACATGCCCTACCATATACTAGGGACTTATAGGTAGGTTTACTTAGCCAATTATAATTAGCCTAATTTGCATATCCATTTTACACAGAGCACAGGCCCTGGGACTGGTTAGCAGTACCCAGGGCACCATCAGAGTCAGGAAAACACCAGCATAAAGTGGAAAATGGGGGCAAAAAGTTATGGGGCCTCTGCAATCAGCCCCAGTTTCTCACACAACCCCCCCCCAGCCCACACGCCCAGGAGACTCAGCCCAACCCTGGGAGAGTCTTCCTGGCTTTTTAGGCGAGGAAGACAGTGAAGAAAACTGGCTGTCCCTTTTGCAGGGCCTACTCTGCCTTATATCCCCCTGTCAGGGTCACTCCCTCTGGGTAGTGAAGCCATCCCAACAGTAAAAGGACCCAACTCAAACTGAAACTTCCCTCTAGGGGGGTCTTCCTCCTCTCTCTCTGCCAACTTGGGTAGTGAGGTGCCCACCTCCCCTACTCCTAACTTTGCTAGGGCAAGACCTAGCTTACCCAAAGAGGTCACCCAACACTTGAGCAACCCCACCATGACCAACAGGGTCAGGGGGCCTACTTTGCTATTGGCCTTGGGGTCTGCCTCCCAGGCCAAGTACAGTGCTGCCAGGAAGGCTAGCACCCAGCAGAGGCTACTGACAGCTGTCAGTACCCAGAACCACACCCTAAGCTCTCCACTGACAGGTGGCTGAGCTGCTTTAGGGGCATCTTTGGGGTCCTGGCACCCCTCTTGCTGTCTAGAGTGGGGGGCTACCACCTCCTGTGGCAGACACCCTCCTTCCACTCTCCCTTCTGTCAGTGCAGGGGCAACACCCTGCATCTGGACAGCTGCCTGACTACTCAGGACTTCCTTGGGGTCAGGTGAGGCCTCACCAGTGCCAACTCTGGGCTCCCCCCCTACTGGGGCAGAAGGCCTTTGGCTCCCTGGAACTCTCTTTAAGAGTGGCCTACCCTTCCTTTTCTTCTTTCCTTTTCTTGGGGACCCCTGTCTCCTAACTGTAGGGACTGACTCCCCAGGACTTTGGGTTGGGGGGGCGCCCTGGGCGACCACCCCATCTGTGACCAGACTCACCTCTGGGAGGTCATTGCCCAGGATACAATCTAGGGGAAGGTCAGCACTGACTACCACCCTAATCCAGTCAAGGATACCCTCCCTCTCTAGGGGCACTATGGCTACAGGTTTGGAGGTGACCTCCCCTGTGGCTATCCTGACTTTCTTTGTCTTTCCTGGGACATACATGTCTGGGGTCACTAACCGGTCACTCACTACAGTGTGACTGGCACAGGTGTCTCTCAGGCCAGTGGTAGGGATCCCATTCACTTGAATGTGGTGGAAGTGCCTACTCCCACCCTCAGGGATCACCAGCTTACCATCTGGTCCTGTCTCCCAGCACAATGCTAGGAGGACTTCATCATCTGAGGAATCCTCCTCTATGGCTACACTGGACAGCCCAGTGCTAACCACCTTCTTTGGACAGGCTGCATCTCCTCTGAAGTGACCTGTCTGCTGACAGTCAAAGCAAGCCCTACTGTCCAAGAGCTTTTTTAACCCTGGGTCTCCCTGTCTCTGCATGTCAGAGTGGGAGTGGGATTTACTCTCCTCCTTCTTAGGGTTCTGGGGTACAGAGGGAGTCTCTGTGGTGGGCTTACCACCTCCCTCCTTAGGTTTTTGGGGACCTGTCCCCCCCTTCTTGGAGTCTCCCCCCTGGGACTTGACAACCACCCTGGTTCTCAACCACTCATCAGCTGCCTCCCCTAGCTCTCTAGGGTTGGTCAGCTTAGAGTCCACTAGATGCTGGCGTAACCTTTCTTGGATACAATTGGTCAAGATGTGCTCTCTCATGATCAGATTGTATAACCCCTCATAAATATTTACTTTGTTGCCAATAATCCAGCCCTCTAGTGCCTTTAGTGAGGTGTCCACAAAGTCAACCCAAGACTGGGTACTGACCTTCTGGGTGTCCCTGAACTTCATTCTATATTGCTCTGGGGTCAGACCAAACTTCTTGACTAAGCACCTCTTCATACTAGGGTATGAATCTGCCTCCTCCCCCCTTAAGGTCAGAAGCCTATCCCTCCCTGAGTTGGGGACCAACTCCCACAAAAGGGAACCCCAGTATTGAGGCTTAACCCTTCTCATTTGGAGTGCCCTCTCAAAGGCCCCTAGCCACTTATCTATGTCATCCCCCTCTATATAAGCAGGAACTACCCCCTTGGGTAATCTGGGGCAAACTCCCCCACCCATGGACACCTCAGCTTCTTTATCGCTTATTCCATCTCTTTTTTCTTTGTATGCCCACTTTTTCTTCTCTAGGGCCAGCTTCTCTGCTTCCAAAGCTATGGCTATGGCTATGGCAAAGCTGGGCTTCCAGCTCTCTTTCCCTGATGGATGGGTTCTCTCCTCCTGAAAGGACCCTCTTCCTACCACTAGCTTTGGGTCTGCCCCTAGTGACTGTGTCCAGTGAGGACCGTTCCTCCTCTTCCTCACTTGGGGTCTGATGCCTTTCCTCCCCTGAGTGGTTAGAGTTAGCATCATCCTCTTTTGGTTCCTCCTCTGGAGCTTCCTCTGTCTCTACCTCTTGGGCCTCAGCCCATGCTGTCAGGGATTTAATCAGGATTTCCTTCCTGAGATTAGTGGTTGCAGGCAACCCCCTCTCAATACAAAACCCCCTAAGCTGGACTACTGTCAGTGTGGGTAGGCTAGCCAGATCAAGCTCCATGGTTCCCTAGTTTTGTGTCAACAAAAACTTTTTGCAAAAATTGGAAACAAGAATTTAGAAAAATTACAAAAATTCAATAATTGAAATTAATCCAAATTAATTACAAAAAAAAAAATTAAAATTAAAAATTAAAAACAATTTTTGCACTAGGACAATTTAAAGGATTTTTAATTTGTTTTATCTAAAACTGTAACGTGATATTGAACACAAGTACAGGATCCCGTCGCTGCTTCCAATTATGTTGGAAAATGGGTTATTGGTAGGGCAGGTAGGTACCTACACCTAGCAACAAGCCACAAACCTCCACAAAAGTACAGTTAGGTCTCAGTAAATTAATCCCAGCTCTACCCTTGGTAGCTTGGCATCGAGCGTCAAGGCTTAACTTAGGAGACAAAGTGTAAAGCATTCAAATATCACACAACAGTAATTAAATAAAACACAGGAAACAGTTTAAAAATCCAAAACCAATTTATAAAAATAGCTTATATTTTTATCTTTAAAATGACACAAAAACGATTAAAATCGGTTCAGGGGAACCGGAGATATGAATTTTTAAAGTATTATTATTTTCTAGCGCATAGAAACAAAAAGCGCCAATCGGGTCATCTGGTTGCACCAGGACCGGGACAAAGTCAAACTTTCAGGCCGACCGCGATGGAGCCCTGCTCGGCTACAGGTCGCGGGAGGCCTCGGTTAAAAAGTTACCTTCCGACTTAGTCTTTATTTTGAAGTTTTTCTTCACCGGGACGAACCTGCCAGTTGGATCCGACCTCCTGGAGCCCTTGTCCGGATACGCGAAGTCGGTTTCCTCGGTGGTGATTTCTACCTTCGGAGTTAGTCGTTTTTTCGAGATGAAAATCCTTCGACCGGGGTAAACCTGGATCTTGATCCGACGTCCATGGAGCCCTTCTCGGATACGATGGCTGGAAGGTCCCGGTCAACTTTTTACGTTCGGACTTAGTCTTTTTTTCGGATGTTTTTCTTGACCGGGACGAACCACGAAGTCAGGCCGGGTCGCGGTTGAGGCAAGCCGGCTAGAATTTCCGCGTCGAGTCGGTCACTTTATGGAGCTTTTTTCTAAAATTTCTCCAATCTTTTCCAAACTTCTGGGGCTTCACCCAGATGTTTTTTTAAGGTTCTTTTGGGGTCCACAGCTCACCCCAAGGGTCCAGAAGTTCTGTGATGGTCCTTGGGAAGTGCGGACTTCAACTCCCAGAGTGCACCTGGCGCAAACTCCTTTTTGGCCACTGGGCAGTGGTCAGCTGGTCACTTTTTCAGGAGTTGGTGCAGGGGACTCTGGTTAGCAATTTTTCACCTGTAGCAAACAGGGAGTCCCTCCTTGAACCAGTGGAAGCCAGGCAAAGTCCTTCTTGTGGTGAAGCCCAAGTGT
The DNA here is from genome assembly GCF_031143425.1 of Pleurodeles waltl. Classification (NCBI taxonomy): domain Eukaryota; kingdom Metazoa; phylum Chordata; class Amphibia; order Caudata; family Salamandridae; genus Pleurodeles; species Pleurodeles waltl. The sequence continues at coordinate 284,219,370 of NC_090450.1, forward strand.
GCAGCTGGTGCAGTCTTTCTGAGTGCAGGGTCCAGGTGCAGGCCAGGGGTCCAGCAGGGCAGTCCTTCTTCTCCTTGTAGTTCTTTCTTCTTGAAATTTGGTGGGGATCTGAGGCGTGGGTGCAGGTCTGCCAGTTTTATCCTTGCTCCTGGGTGAAAAGCAGGGGGGCCCTGGTCCTCCAATCAGGGACAGGGTCGTCCCCCTGTGATGACCACTTCCTGGGAAGTGTGGCAAAAATCCATCCCAGAAGGCAACAGTCTCTAAAAATCCAAAATGGATGAATCTGATTTTTAGAGGAGAGATCTGGCTGAGCCCACCCACTGGTGTGGCTAAAAATCATAAACACACCCCTCTCCTGCCCTCTCCTAATCTAATCAAGGGGGCACCTAGCTGTCTGGGGTTGCAGGATGTGGGGGTGTTGCTGGGTGCTCCAGATGTCCTTCTCTGCCTTTGAAGACCAGTTTGGCAGCCCTCCCCCTTCCTGCTTCCCCATCTGCTGAGGGGAGACTCTCTCCCCCAAGCACATTCCTTTGTGTGAAGTCAGGCCACTTCACACCTCATTAAAGTAGCCTGGCAGAAGCTGCTGCAGGCTGGCCAATCAGAGCACAGCAGCAAAAACAATGCAGAGCTGAAATTGGCAACTTTTTAGGTAAAGTCTAAACTTTTTACCTGCACTAGTTATATTAAATCCAACAACTGGAAGTTGTGGGATTTATTATAACAATCAATTTGATACCAAATTCTTGGTATGTAACACTTAAGGAGACTTTAAAATGTTAAATAAAGTCTGCCCATTCTAGCCTATGAAGGCCATTTACTTCAATGAGGGAAAAACGAATTTGGCTGTTTTTACCTCACCAGGGCTTATAAATCTATTTTTATAAAGTCCCTTCTTATAGTTACATGGCAACCAGCCCTAGGGGCACATAGGGCACACCTTAGGGGTGACTTATATGTAAAAATAAGGTAGTTTAAGACTTTGGAAGTACCTTTAATTCCAAAGTCGAATTTGCATATAACTTTAATTTAAAAGCAGCCAGCAAGGCAGGCTTGCTTTTAAAATGACACTGGGCACCTCAGCAATGCACCTAGGTGTGCACCACCTATGCTGTGGTCCCTAAACCTACATGCCCTACCATATACTAGGGACTTATAGGTAGGTTTACTTAGCCAATTATAATTAGCCTAATTTGCATATCCATTTTACACAGAGCACAGGCCCTGGGACTGGTTAGCAGTACCCAGGGCACCATCAGAGTCAGGAAAACACCAGCATAAAGTGGAAAATGGGGGCAAAAAGTTATGGGGCCTCTGCAATCAGCCCCAGTTTCTCACACAACCCCCCCCCAGCCCACACGCCCAGGAGACTCAGCCCAACCCTGGGAGAGTCTTCCTGGCTTGTTAGGCGAGGAAGACAGTGAAGAAAACTGGCTGTCCCTTTTGCAGGGCCTACTCTGCCTTATATCCCCCTGTCAGGGTCACTCCCTCTGGGTAGTGAAGCCATCCCAACAGTAAAAGGACCCAACTCAAACTGAAACTTCCCTCTAGGGGGGTCTTCCTCCTCTCTCTCTGCCAACTTGGGTAGTGAGGTGCCCACCTCCCCTACTCCTAACTTTGCTAGGGCAAGACCTAGCTTACCCAAAGAGGTCACCCAACACTTGAGCAACCCCACCATGACCAACAGGGTCAGGGGGCCTACTTTGCTATTGGCCTTGGGGTCTGCCTCCCAGGCCAAGTACAGTGCTGCCAGGAAGGCTAGCACCCAGCAGAGGCTACTGACAGCTGTCAGTACCCAGAACCACACCCTAAGCTCTCCACTGACAGGTGGCTGAGCTGCTTTAGGGGCATCTTTGGGGTCCTGGCACCCCTCTTGCTGTCTAGAGTGGGGGGCTACCACCTCCTGTGGCAGACACCCTCCTTCCACTCTCCCTTCTGTCAGTGCAGGGGCAACACCCTGCATCTGGACAGCTGCCTGACTACTCAGGACTTCCTTGGGGTCAGGTGAGGCCTCACCAGTGCCAACTCTGGGCTCCCCCCCTACTGGGGCAGAAGGCCTTTGGCTCCCTGGAACTCTCTTTAAGAGTGGCCTACCCTTCCTTTTCTTCTTTCCTTTTCTTGGGGACCCCTGTCTCCTAACTGTAGGGACTGACTCCCCAGGACTTTGGGTTGGGGGGCGCCCTGGGCGACCACCCCATCTGTGACCAGACTCACCTCTGGGAGGTCATTGCCCAGGATACAATCTAGGGGAAGGTCAGCACTGACTACCACCCTAATCCAGTCAAGGATACCCTCCCTCTCTAGGGGCACTATGGCTACAGGTTTGGAGGTGACCTCCCCTGTGGCTATCCTGACTTTCTTTGTCTTTCCTGGGACATACATGTCTGGGGTCACTAACCGGTCACTCACTACAGTGTGACTGGCACAGGTGTCTCTCAGGCCAGTGGTAGGGATCCCATTCACTTGAATGTGGTGGAAGTGCCTACTCCCACCCTCAGGGATCACCAGCTTACCATCTGGTCCTGTCTCCCAGCACAATGCTAGGAGGACTTCATCATCTGAGGAATCCTCCTCTATGGCTACACTGGACAGCCCAGTGCTAACCACCTTCTTTGGACAGGCTGCATCTCCTCTGAAGTGACCTGTCTGCTGACAGTCAAAGCAAGCCCTACTGTCCAAGAGCTTTTTTAACCCTGGGTCTCCCTGTCTCTGCATGTCAGAGTGGGAGTGGGATTTACTCTCCTCCTTCTTAGGGTTCTGGGGTACAGAGGGAGTCTCTGTGGTGGGCTTACCACCTCCCTCCTTAGGTTTTTGGGGACCTGTCCCCCCCTTCTTGGAGTCTCCCCCCTGGGACTTGACAACCACCCTGGTTCTCAACCACTCATCAGCTGCCTCCCCTAGCTCTCTAGGGTTGGTCAGCTTAGAGTCCACTAGATGCTGGAGTAACCTTTCTTGGATACAATTGGTCAAGATGTGCTCTCTCATGATCAGATTGTATAACCCCTCATAAGTATTTACTTTGTTGCCAATAATCCAGCCCTCTAGTGCCTTTAGTGAGGTGTCCACAAAGTCAACCCAAGACTGGGTACTGACCTTCTGGGTGTCCCTGAACTTCATTCTATATTGCTCTGGGGTCAGACCAAACTTCTTGACTAAGCACCTCTTCATACTAGGGTATGAATCTGCCTCCTCCCCCCTTAAGGTCAGAAGCCTATCCCTCCCTGAGTTGGGGACCAACTCCCACAAAAGGGAACCCCAGTATTGAGGCTTAACCCTTCTCATTTGGAGTGCCCTCTCAAAGGCCCCTAGCCACTTATCTATGTCATCCCCCTCTATATAAGCAGGAACTACCCCCTTGGGTAATCTGGGGCAAACTCCCCCACCCATGGACACCTCAGCTTCTTTATCGCTGCTTCCATCTCTTTTTTCTTTGTATGCCCACTTTTTCTTCTCTAGGGCCAGCTTCTCTGCTTCCAAAGCTATGGCTATGGCTATGGCAAAGCTGGGCTTCCAGCTCTCTTTCCCTGATGGATGGGTTCTCTCCTCCTGAAAGGACCCTCTTCCTACCACTAGCTTTGGGTCTGCCCCTAGTGACTGTGTCCAGTGAGGACCGTTCCTCCTCTTCCTCACTTGGGGTCTGATGCCTTTCCTCCCCTGAGTGGTTAGAGTTAGCATCATCCTCTTTTGGTTCCTCCTCTGGAGCTTCCTCTGTCTCTACCTCTTGGGCCTCAGCCCATGCTGTCAGGGATTTAATCAGGATTTCCTTCCTGAGATTAGTGGTTGCAGGCAACCCCCTCTCAATACAAAACCCCCTAAGCTGGACTACTGTCAGTGTGGGTAGGCTAGCCAGATCAAGCTCCATGGTTCCCTAGTTTTGTGTCAACAAAAACTTTTTGCAAAAATTGGAAACAAGAATTTAGAAAAATTACAAAAATTCAATAATTGAAATTAATCCAAATTAATTACAAAAAAAAAAATTAAAATTAAAAATTAAAAACAATTTTTGCACTAGGACAATTTAAAGGATTTTTAATTTGTTTTATCTAAAACTGTAACGTGATATTGAACACAAGTACAGGATCCCGTCGCTGCTTCCAATTATGTTGGAAAATGGGTTATTGGTAGGGCAGGTAGGTACCTACACCTAGCAACAAGCCACAAACCTCCACAAAAGTACAGTTAGGTCTCAGTAAATTAATCCCAGCTCTACCCTTGGTAGCTTGGCATCGAGCGTCAAGGCTTAACTTAGGAGACAAAGTGTAAAGCATTCAAATATCACACAACAGTAATTAAATAAAACACAGGAAACAGTTTAAAAATCCAAAACCAATTTATAAAAATAGCTTATATTTTTATCTTTAAAATGACACAAAAACGATTAAAATCGGTTCAGGGGAACCGGAGATATGAATTTTTAAAGTATTATTATTTTCTAGCGCATAGAAACAAAAAGCGCCAATCGGGTCATCTGGTTGCACCAGGACCGGGACAAAGTCAAACTTTCAGGCCGACCGCGATGGAGCCCTGCTCGGCTACAGGTCGCGGGAGGCCTCGGTTAAAAAGTTACCTTCCGACTTAGTCTTTATTTTGAAGTTTTTCTTCACCGGGACGAACCTGCCAGTTGGATCCGACCTCCTGGAGCCCTTGTCCGGATACGCGAAGTCGGTTTCCTCGGTGGTGATTTCTACCTTCGGAGTTAGTCGTTTTTTCGAGATGAAAATCCTTCGACCGGGGTAAACCTGGATCTTGATCCGACGTCCGTGGAGCCCTTCTCGGATACGATGGCTGGAAGGTCCCGGTCAACTTTTTACGTTCGGACTTAGTCTTTTTTTCGGATGTTTTTCTTGACCGGGACGAACCACGAAGTCAGGCCGGGTCGCGGTTGAGGCAAGCCGGCTAGAATTTCCGCGTCGAGTCGGTCACTTTATGGAGCTTTTTTCTAAAATTTCTCCAATCTTTTCCAAACTTCTGGGGCTTCACCCAGATGTTTTTTTAAGGTTCTTTTGGGGTCCACAGCTCACCCCAAGGGTCCAGAAGTTCTGTGATGGTCCTTGGGAAGTGCGGACTTCAACTCCCAGAGTGCACCTGGCGCAAACTCCTTTTTGGCCACTGGGCAGTGGTCAGCTGGTCACTTTTTCAGGAGTTGGTGCAGGGGACTCTGGTTAGCAATTTTTCACCTGTAGCAAACAGGGAGTCCCTCCTTGAACCAGTGGAAGCCAGGCAAAGTCCTTCTTGTGGTGAAGCCCAAGTGTGCAGCTGGTGCAGTCTTTCTGAGTGCAGGGTCCAGGTGCAGGCCAGGGGTCCAGCAGGGCAGTCCTTCTTCTCCTTGTAGTTCTTTCTTCTTGAAATTTGGTGGGGATCTGAGGCGTGGGTGCAGGTCTGCCAGTTTTATCCTTGCTCCTGGGTGAAAAGCAGGGGGGCCCTGGTCCTCCAATCAGGGACAGGGTCGTCCCCCTGTGATGACCACTTCCTGGGAAGTGTGGCAAAAATCCATCCCAGAAGGCAACAGTCTCTAAAAATCCAAAATGGATGAATCTGATTTTTAGAGGAGAGATCTGGCTGAGCCCACCCACTGGTGTGGCTAAAAATCATAAACACACCCCTCTCCTGCCCTCTCCTAATCTAATCAAGGGGGCACCTAGCTGTCTGGGGTTGCAGGATGTGGGGGTGTTGCTGGGTGCTCCAGATGTCCTTCTCTGCCTTTGAAGACCAGTTTGGCAGCCCTCCCCCTTCCTGCTTCCCCATCTGCTGAGGGGAGATTCTCTCCCCCAAGCACATTCCTTTGTGTGAAGTCAGGCCACTTCACACCTCATTAAAGTAGCCTGGCAGAAGCTGCTGCAGGCTGGCCAATCAGAGCACAGCAGCAAAAACAATGCAGAGCTGAAATTGGCAACTTTTTAGGTAAAGTCTAAACTTTTTACCTGCACTAGTTATATTAAATCCAACAACTGGAAGTTGTGGGATTTATTATAACAATCAATTTGATACCAAATTCTTGGTATGTAACACTTAAGGAGACTTTAAAATTTTAAATAAAGTCTGCCCATTCTAGCCTATGAAGGCCATTTACTTCAATGAGGGAAAAACGAATTTGGCTGTTTTTACCTCACCAGGGCTTATAAATCTATTTTTATAAAGTCCCTGCTTATAGTTACATGGCACCCAGCCCTAGGGGCACATAGGGCACACCTTAGGGGTGACTTATATGTAAAAATAAGGTAGTTTAAGACTTTGGAAGTACCTTTAATTCCAAAGTCGAATTTGCATATAACTTTAATTTAAAAGCAGCCAGCAAGGCAGGCTTGCTTTTAAAATGACACTGGGCACCTCAGCAATGCACCTAGGTGTGCACCACCTATGCTGTGGTCCCTAAACCTACATGCCCTACCATATACTAGGGACTTATAGGTAGGTTTACTTAGCCAATTATAATTAGCCTAATTTGCATATCCATTTTACACAGAGCACAGGCCCTGGGACTGGTTAGCAGTACCCAGGGCACCATCAGAGTCAGGAAAACACCAGCATAAAGTGGAAAATGGGGGCAAAAAGTTATGGGGCCTCTGCAATCAGCCCCAGTTTCTCACATGTAGTGAGACCTTAGTCGGGTCTCAGTGATGTACAGTACTTCAAGGGAAAGAATTCTCTCACAAAAGGTTGATAGGTGAAGTTGAGTCTTTAATCCAAATATCAACAGCAGCATCAGCCACCGTTCAGGTCTGGAGTCAGCCCGTAACTGCCACAGAACTTACACACTCTAGAACCTGTACAGCAGCTGATGTACTAAGATTCTAAAGCAAAATACAGAAAAGAATAACAGACTTCATGTGATCAACTTAACACATGAACTAAAATACAAAGATATAAACAGAACATGATGTAAAATATAACCATATATATTACATAATAATATATTACATCATCTTTCCTCAAACAAAAGTACAATAAGTTAAATACTATACACACAAGCAACAAACTGATAGAATATTAACTCATGACAAAATCTTCAAACTTTGTCAGACATTTTGTAATCCGATTGATACACGTGTATCTTGACCCTTGTGCACCACTGTCTCCTTCCAATACATTATCAGAGTGCTCTTACTCATCAACAGCATGTATTAAGGTTCTAAAACAAGATACAGAAATACATAATAGACTGCGTGAGATCAACCTAACACAAGAACTAAAATACACAAGTTAGAAACAGAACATGATGTAATATATAACCATATATATTTCATCACATATTATAACTCCCCAAATATTAAAGATGCGAGCTGGAGTTTTGTGTCTGCCTAAACTAAGCAATGAGAACTGACTAGAATTTATACTTCAATATGATATATTGATGATGCATGAAACATGGGATAAGAGTGATATCCACTGCGATGATTATGTGCTGGGTCTCCGCACATGTAAGTATAAGTTTTAGTTGTAAATGTGGAAGGGACACAGAGGAGTGGATGAAAAATAGGGGCTTCTTATGAATAATAACGGGGGAAATAGGGATGAGTAAAGAGGGGTTTAAGGAAAGGACATTAAATCACCCACAAAAGAGTAAGCCTATGTAGGAAAGTACCATCTTGCCTGGCATGTTACCCCCATATTTCACTGTATATATGTTGTTTTAGTTGTATGTTTTCACTGGGACCCTGCCAGCCAGGGCCCCAGTGCTCATAAGTGTGCCCTCTATGTGTTACCTGTGTTATGACTAACTGTCTCACTGAGGCTCTGCTAATCAGAACCTCAGTGGTTATGCTCTCTCATTTCTTTCCAAATTGTCACTAACAGGCTAGTGACCAATTTTACCAATTTACATTGGCATACTGGAACACCCTTATAATTCCCTAGTATATGGTACTGAGGTACCCAGGGTATTGGGGTTCCAGGAGCTCCCTATGGGCTGCGGCATTTCTTTTGCAACCCATAGGGAGCTCTGACAATTCTTACACAGGCCTACCACTGCAGCCTGAGTGAAATAACGTCCACGTTATTTCACAGCCATTTTACACTGCACTTAAGTAACTTATAAGTCACCTATATGTCTAACCTTTACCTGGTAAAGGTTGGGTGCTAAGTTACTTAGTGTGTGGGCACCCTGGCACTACCCAAGGTGCCCCCACATTGTTCAGGGCCAATTCCCCGGACTTTGTGAGTGCGGGGACACCATTACACGCGTGCACTACATATAGGTCACTATCTATGTGTAGCTTCACAATGGTAACTCCGAATATGGCCATGTAACATGTCTAAGATCATGGAATTGCCCCACCAATGCCATCCTGGTATTGGGGAGACAATCCCATGATTCCCCGGGTCTCTAGCACAGACCCGGGTACTGCCAAACTGCCTTTCCCGGGGTTTCACTGCAGCTGCTGCTGCTGCCAACCCCTCAGACAGGTTTCTGCCCTCCTGGGGTCCAGCCAGGCTTGGCCCAGGAAGGCAGAACAAAGGACTTCCTCAGAGAGAGGGTGTTACACCCTCTCCCTTTGGAATAAGGTGTCAGGGCTGGGGAGGAGTGGCCTCTCCCAGCCTCTGGAAATGCTTTGATGGGCACAGATGGTGCCCATCTCTGCATAAGCCAGTCTACACCAGTTCAGGGATCCCCCAGCCCTGCTCTGGCGTGAAACTGGACAAAGGAAAGGGGAGTGACCACTCCCCTGACCTGCACCTCCCCTGGGAGGTGCCCAGAGCTCCTCCAGTGTGCTCCAGACCTCTGCCATCTTGGAAACAGAGGTGCTCCAGGCACACTGGACTGCTCTGAGTGGCCAGGGCCAGCAGGTGACGTCAGAGACTCCTTCTGATAGGCTCCTTCATGTGTTGCTAGCCTATCCTCTCTCCTAAGTAGCCAAACCCTCTTTTCTGGCTATTTAGGGTCTCTGCTTTGGGGAATTCCTTAGATAACGAATGCAAGAGCTCATCAGAGTTCCTCTGCATCTCTCTCTTCACTTTCTGCCAAGGAATCGACTGCTGACCGCGCTGGAAGCCTGCAAAACTGCAACAAAGTAGCAAAGACGACTACTGCGACACTGTAACGCTGATCCAGCCGCCTTCTCGACTGTTTTCCTGGTGGTGCATGCTGTGGGGGTAGTCTGCCTCCTCTCTGCACTAGAAGCTCTGAAGACATCTCCCGTGGGTCGACGGAATCTTCCCCCTGCTACCGCAGGCACCAAAGAACTGCATCACTGGTCCTCTGGGTCTCCTCTCAGCACAACGAGCGAGGTCCCTTGAACTCAGCAACTCTGTCCAAATGACTCCCACAGTCCAGTGACTCTTCAGTCCAAGTTTTGTGGAGGTAAGTCCTTGCCTCCCCACGCCAGACTGCATTGCTGGGAACCGCGTGTTTTGCAGCTACTCCGGCTCCTGTGTACTCCACAAAGATTTCCTTTGTGCACAGCCAAGCCTGGGTCCACGGCACTCTAACCTGCATTGCACGACCTCCTGAGTTGTCCTCCGGCGGCGTGGGACTCTCTTGTGCAACTTTGGGTGAGCACCATTTCACTCCACTTTGTAGTGCCTGTTCCGGCACTTCTGCGGGTGCTGCCTGCTTCTGAGAGGGCTCCTTGTCTTGCTGGGAGCCCCCTCTGTCCCCTGACGTAATTGGTGACATCCTGGTCCCTCCTGGGCCACAGCAACATCCAAAAACCCTGACTGCGACCCTTGCAGCTAGCAAGGCTTGTTTGCGGTATTTCTGCTGGAAAATACTTCTGCACGACTCTTCACAACGTGGGACCTCCATCCTCCAAAGGGGAAGTTTCTAGCCCTTGTCGTTCGTGCAGAATCCTCAGCTTCTACCATCTCGTGGCAGCTTCTTTGCATCCACAGCTGGCATTTCCTGGGCATCTGCCCACTCCCGACTTCATCGTGACTTTTGGACTTGGTCCCCTTGTTCCACAGGTACTCTCGTCTGGAAATCCATCGTTGTTGCATTGCTGGTGTTGGTCTTTCCTGCAGAATTCCCCTATCACGACTTCTGTGCTTTTTGGGGAACTTAGGTGCACTTTGGACCCACTTTTCAGGGTCTTGGGGTGGGCTATTTTTCTAACCCTCACTGTTTTCTTACAGTCTCAGCGACCCTCTACGAGGTCACATAGGTTTGGGGTCCATTCGTGGTTCGCATTCCACTTCTAGAGTATAAGGTTTGTGTTGCCCCTATCCCTATGTGCCCCCATTGCATTCTATTGTGACTATACATTGTTTGCACTGTTTTCTATTGCTATTACTGCATATTTTGGTATTGTGTACATATATCTTGTGTATATTTGCTATCTTCATACTGAGGGTACTCACTGAGATACTTTTGGCATATTGCCATAAAAATAAAGTACCTTTATTTTTAGCATATCTGTGTATTGTGTTTTCTTATGATATTGTGCATATGACACTAGTGGTACTGTAGGAGCTTCACTCGTCTCCTAGTTCAGCCTAAGCTGCTCTGCTAAGCTACCTTTTCTATCAGCCTAAGCTGCTAGACACCCCTCTACACTAATAAGGGATACCTGGGCCTGGTGCAAGGTGTAAGTACCCCTTGGTACTCACTACAAGCCAGTCCAGCCTCCTACATTGGTTGTGTAGCGGTGGGATAAGTACTTTGCAACTACTTACCACTTTTGTCATTGTACTTTTCATAAGAGAAAAATATACAAAACAAGTTCAGTGTATGTACACATAACCAAAAAGTTTTGCTTTTCTTCTCTCACCTCTTTTCTAAGTGCTGAAAAGTACCTCTAAACTTTCTAAAAAAGTTCTTAAAAAGTTGTAAAAGTTTTTTTTCTGTCTTTCAAAAAGTTCTGAAAAACTTTTTTTTCTCACTTTTTCTATCCCTTAAACACTGTCTAAAATGTCTGGTACAGGCCAAACTCTTGATCTGTCCAACATAGCTTATGACAACCTTAGCTGGAAGGAAGCAAGGAGTCTCTGTGTAGATAGAGGTTTAGGGGTAGGGAAGAATCCCTCAAGACAACTGTTGGTTAATATGCTCATTGAACAAGATAAGACCTTAGGTGGCACTTCCGGTGAGAAATTAGCTGATGGTTCCCACTCTGATTCTGGGGCACCCCTAGCAAAAGATGTGGGAGGGAAGCTTTCCAACCTGCCCACTAGCAAGCCACCTAGCATAGCTGGTACTGATGTGAATTCACATCACAGTAAGAGTGTTGTCTCACATCACAGTAATAGTGTTGTTTCTCATCATAGTAGAAGTATCACTTCTGTAGGCCAGAATGTTAGTGTGACATCCGTTAGGGCCAAGTCTCCTTCTGTTCATTCTCACCATTCTTCTGTTTCAAGACATGCCCTACCCACCCACCCTGATGACAGAGTGTTAGAAAGGGAGCTCAATAGATTGAGAGTGGAACAATCCAGGATGAAGCACAAGAAGCAACAGCTGGATTTAGATAGGCAGTCCTTGGAAATAGAAAGAGAAAGACAGAAATTGGGCTTAGAAACCCATGGTGGCAGCAGCAGTATTCCAAATAGTCATCCTGCAAAAGAGCATGATTCTAGGAATCTGCACAAGATAGTTCTCCCTTCCAAGGAGGGGGATGACATTAACAAGTTGTTTGCTGCACTTGAGAGGGCCTGTGTTGTACAGGATGTCCCTCAAAGGCAGTGGGCTGCTATCCTATGGCTAACTTTCAGTGGAAAGTGTAGGGATAGGCTCCTTACTGTAAAAGAAAGTGAGGCCAATGATTTCAAAGTTCTTAAGAATGCACTCCTGGATGGTTATGGCTTAACCACTGAACAGTACAGGATGAAGTTCAGAAAAACCAAAAAGGAGTCTTCACAAGACTGGGTAGATTTTGTTGACCATTCAGTGAAGGCCTTGGAGGGGTGGTTACATGGCAGTAAAGTTACTGATTATGACAGCCTGTATAACTTAATCCTGAGAGAGCATATTCTTAATAATTGTGTGTCTGATTTGTTACACCAGTACCTGGTGGACTCTGATCTAACCTCTACCCAAGAATTGGGAAAGAAGGCAGACAAATGGGTCAGAACAAGGGTGAACAGAAAAGTTCATACAGGGGGTGACAAAGATGGCAAGAAGAAGCATGGTAAGTCTTCTGACAAGGGTGGGGACAAATCTAAAAATGAGTCTTCATCAGGCCCACAAAAACACTCTGGTGGGGGTGGTGGGCCCAAATCCTCTTCAAATCAAAACAAAGAAAAGAAACCATGGTGCTATTTATGTAAAATAAAAGGCCATTGGACAACAGATCCCAGTTGTCCAAAGAAAAGCACCAAGCCTCCTACCACTACAACCCCTGCTGCTACACCTAGTGCCCCAAGTAATAGCAGTGGTGGTGGGAGCAAACCTACTAATAGCCAATCCAAGGGAGTAGCTGGGCTCACTTTTGGTAACTTAGTTGGGGTTGGTCTTGTTAGGGAGACCACAGAGGCTGTGTTAGTCTCTGAGGGGGCTATTGATTTAGCCACCTTAGTTGCTTGTCCCCTTAACATGGATAAGTACAAGCAACTACCCCTAATAAATGGTGTTGAGGTTCAGGCCTACAGGGTCACATGTGCCAGTGTTACAATGGTAATAGAGAAACTGGTCCACCCTGAACAACACCTACTTGGTCACCAGTACCAAGTAACCGATTCTCATAACAACACACTTAGCCACCCCATGGCTGTTGTAAATCTCAACTGGGGGGGGTTACTGGTCCAAAGAAAGTTGTGGTTGCCTCAGATTTACCTGTAGACTGTCTACTAGGAAATGATTTAGAGACATCAGCTTGGTCAGATGTGGAGTTGGAGGCTCATGCAGCAATGCTGGGCATTCCAGGGCATATTTTTGCTTTAACCAGGGCTCAGGCCAAAAAGCAAAAAGGACAGGGTGACTTGGATCCTGGAAGAATGGACCAAGTGCTCCCTAAAGCTAGGGTTAGTAGAAGTAAATCACTACCTACTATCCCTCCCTCTACAGTGGATTCTACTTCTGAGGAAGAAGAATTTCCACCCTGTGCAGAACCTACACCAGAGGAGCTGGAAGCAGACACTGCTGAGCTTTTGGGTGAAGGGGGGCCTGCCAGGGAGGAGCTGAGTGTGGCACAGCATACCTGTCCCACACTAGAGGGTCTAAGGCAGCAAGCTGTCAAACAAGCAAATGGGGATGTCAGTGACTCTCACAGAGTTTACTGGGAGGACAACCTCTTGTACACTGAAGCAAGGGATCCAAAACCTGGAGCTGCCAGGAGATTGGTGATCCCTCAGGAGTACAGAAAGTTCCTCCTAACTCTAGCCCACGACATTCCCTTAGCTGGACATTTGGGGCAAATGAAAACTTGGGACAGGCTTGTTCCCTTGTTTCATTGACCTAGAATGTCAGAGGACACAAAGGAATTTTGTAAGTCCTGTGAAACCTGTCAAGCCAGTGGCTAAACAGGTGGCACTCCAAAGGCACCCCTTATCCCACTGCCTGTGGTTGGGGTTCCCTTTGAAACGGTAGGGGTTGACATAGTTGGCCCACTTGACCCTCCTACTGCTTCAGGCAATAGATTTATCTTGGTGGTAGTGGACCATGCCACCAGATATCCTGAAGCAATTCCTCTAAGGACCACTACAGCTCCTGCAGTGGCAAAGGCCCTCCTGGGAATCTTTTCCAGGGTGGGCTTCCCAAAAGAGGTGGTATCAGACAGGGGAAGTAATTTCATGTCTGCTTACTTAAAGGCCATGTGGAAGGAATGTGATGTGACATACAAGTACACCACACCCTATCATCCACAAACAAATGGACTGGTGGAGAGATTTAACAAAACTCTCAAAAGCATGATTATGGGACTCCCTGAAAAACTCTGCAGGAGATGGGATATCCTGTTACCTTGCCTCCTTTTTGCTTACAGGGAGGTACCCCAAAAAGGAGTGGGCTTCAGCCCCTTTGCACTCCTATTTGGACACACTGTGAGAGGTCCTCTAACACTTGTTATGGAGGGTTGGGAACAACCTTTAAAAGCTCCAAAGCAAGACATAGAGGACTATGTACTTGGCCTAAGATCTAGGATGGCTGAGTACATGAAAAAGGCCAGTAAAAACCTTCAGGCCAGCCAAGAGCTCCAAAAGCAATGGCATGACCAGAAGGCTGTTTTGGTTCAGTACCAACCAGGGCAGAAAGTGTGGGTCTTGGAGTCTGTGGCCCCAAGAGCACTCCAAGACAAATGGAGTGGACCCCACATAATTGTTGAAAAGAAGGGTGAAGTCACCTACTTAGTTGACTTAGGCACTGCCAGGAGTCCCCTTAGGGTGCTCCATGTCAATCTCCTGAAACCCTACTATGACAGGGCTGATCTCACCCTGCCCATGGCAACAGCCTATCATCCACAAACAAATGGACTGGTGGAGAGATTTAACAAAACTCTCAAAGGCATGATTATGGGACTCCCTGAAAAACTCTGCAGGAGATGGGATATCCTGTTACCTTGCCTCCTTTTTGCTTACAGGGAGGTACCCCAAAAAGGAGTGGGCTTCAGCCCCTTTGCACTCCTATTTGGACACACTGTGAGAGGTCCTCTAACACTTGTTATGGAGGGTTGGGAACAACCTTTAAAAGCTCCAAAGCAAGACATAGAGGACTATGTACTTGGCCTAAGATCTAGGATGGCTGAGTACATGAAAAAGGCCAGTAAAAACCTTCAGGCCAGCCAAGAGCTCCAAAAGCAATGGCATGACCAGAAGGCTGTTTTGGTTCAGTACCAACCAGGGCAGAAAGTGTGGGTCTTGGAGTCTGTGGCCCCAAGAGCACTCCAAGACAAATGGAGTGGACCCCACATAATTGTTGAAAAGAAGGGTGAAGTCACCTACTTAGTTGACTTAGGCACTGCCAGGAGTCCCCTTAGGGTGCTCCATGTCAATCTCCTGAAACCCTACTATGACAGGGCTGATCTCACCCTGCCCATGGCAACAGATGAGGGACAGGAAGAAGAGAGTGACCCTCTCCCTGATCTCTTCTCTTCCACAGAACAAGATGCTCTAGTGGAAGGTGTAGTTTTGGCAGATTGTCTTACTGCTGAGCAGAAGGACCACTGCATAAATCTCCTGGGTCAGTTTTCTGAACTCTTCTCTACTGTGCCAGGCACCACTTCTTGGTGTGAGCACACTATAGATACTGGAGACAGCTTGCCTGTCAAAAGTAAGATCTATAGGCAGCCTGACCATGTCAGAGACTGCATAAAGCAAGAAGTGCAGAAAATGCTTGAACTGGGAGTGGTTGAGCACTCTGAAAGTCCATGGGCCTCTCCTGTGGTACTTGTACCAAAACCTCATTCCAAAGATGGAAAGAAGGAAATGCGGTTTTGTGTAGACTATAGAGGTCTCAACCACGTAACCAAAACTGATGCTCGCACTATACCCAGGGCAGATGAGCTAATAGATACACTGGCATCTGCCAAGTATCTAAGCACTTTTGATTTGACTGCAGGGTATTGGCAGATCAAGTTATCAGAAGATGCAAAAGCAAAAACTGCATTTTCAACCATTGGAGGCCATTACCAATTCGCAGTAATGCCTTTTGGATTGAAAAATGAACCTGCCACTTTTCAAAGGTTGGTGAATACAGTCCTACAAGGGCTGGAAGCTTTTAGTGCAGCATATCTAGATGATATAGCTGTCTTTAGCTCCAGCTGGGATGATCACCTGGTCCACCTATGGAAAGTTTTAGAGGCCCTGCAAAAGGCAGGCCTCACTATCAAGGCTTCAAAGTGCCAGATAGGGCAGGGGAAAGTGGTTTATCTGGGACACCTGGTAGGTGGAGAACAGATTGCACCACTTCAGGGGAAAATCCAAACTATTATAGATTGGGTTCCCCCTACAACTCAGACCCAGGTGAGAGCCTTCTTAGGCCTCACTGGGTATTACAGGAGGTTCATAAAGAACTATGGCTCCATTGCAGCCCCTCTTAATGACCTCACATCTAAGAAAATGCCTAAAAAGGTATTGTGGACAGCTAGCTGTCAGAAAGCTTTTGAGGAGCTGAAGCAGGCCATGTGCTCTGCACCTGTCCTGAAAAGCCCCTGTTACTCCAAAAAATTCATTGTCCAAACTGATGCATCTGAATTAGGGGTAGGGGCAGTCTTATCACAACTTAATTCTGAGGGCCAGGATCAACCTGTTGCTTTTATCAGCAGGAGGTTGACCCCTAGAGAAAAACGTTGGTCTGCCATAGAGAGGGAGGCCTTTGCTGTGGTCTGAGCACTGAAGAAGTTGAGGCCATACCTGTTTGGCACTCACTTCATTGTTCAGACAGACCACAAACCTCTACTTTGGCTAAAACAAATGAAAGGTGAAAACCCTAAATTATTGAGGTGGTCCATATCCCTACAGGGAATGGATTATACAGTGGAACATAGACCTGGGAGTACCCACTCCAATGCAGATGGACTCTCCAGATATTTCCACTTAGACAATGAAGACTCATCAGGTCATGGCTAGTCTTATTGTCCTTCATTTGGAGGGGGGGTTGTGTAGGAATGTACCATCTTGCCTGGCATGTTACCCCCATATTTCAATGTATATATGTTGTTTTAGTTGTATGTGTCACTGGGACCCTGCCAGCCAGGGCCCCAGTGCTCATAAGTGTGCCCTGTATGTGTTACCTGTGTTTTGACTAACTGTCTCACTGAGGCTCGGCTAATCAGAACCTCAGTGGTTATGCTCTCTCATTTCTTTCCAAATTGTCACTAACAGGCTAGTGACCAATTTTAACAATTTAATTTGGCATACTGGAACACCCTTATAATTCCCTAGTATATGG
The DNA here is from genome assembly GCF_031143425.1 of Pleurodeles waltl. Lineage (NCBI taxonomy): Eukaryota > Metazoa > Chordata > Amphibia > Caudata > Salamandridae > Pleurodeles > Pleurodeles waltl. The sequence goes on from NC_090450.1 coordinate 284,236,120, forward strand.
TACTGAGGTACCCATGGTATTGGGGTTCCAGGTGATCCCTATGGGCTGCAGCATTTCTTTTGCCACCCATAGGGAGCTCTGACAATTCTTACACAGGCCTACCACTGCAGCCTGAGTGAAATAACGTCCACGTTATTTCACAGCCATTTTACACTGCACTTAAGTAACTTATAAGTCACCTATATGTCTAACCTTTACCTGGTAAAGGTTGGGTGCTAAGTTACTTAGTGTGTGGGCACCCTGGCACTAGCCATGGTGCCCCCACATTGTTCAGGGCCAATTACCCGGACTTTGTGAGTGCGGGGACACCATTACACGCGTGCACCACATATAGGTCACTATCTATGTGTAGCTTCACAATGGTAACTCCGAATATGGCCATGTAACATGTCTAAGATCATGGAATTTCCCCACCAATGCCATCCTGGTATTGGGGAGACAATCCCATGATTCCCCGGGTCTCTAGCACAGACCCGGGTACTGCCAAACTGCCTTTCCCGGGGTTTCACTGCAGCTGCTGCTGCTACCAACCCCTCAGACAGGTTTCTGCCCTCCTGGGGTCCAGCCAGGCTTGGCCCAGGAAGGCAGAACAAAGGACTTCCTCAGAGAGAGGGTGTTACACCCTCTCCCTTTGGAATAAGGTGTCAGGGCTGGGGAGGAGTAGCCTCCCCCAGCCTCTGGAAATGCTTTGATGGGCACAGATGGTGCCCATCTCTGCATAAGCCAGTCTACACCGGTTCAGGGATCCCCCAGCCCTGCTCTGGCGTGAAACTGGACAAAGGAAAGGGGAGTGACCACTCCCCTCACCTGCACCTCCCCTGGGAGGTGCCCAGAGCTCCTCCAGTGGGCTCCAGACCTCTGCCATCTTGGAAACAGAGGTGCTGCTGGCACACTGGACTGCTCTGAGTGGCCAAGGCCAGCAGGTGACGTCAGAGACTCCTTCTGATAGGCTCCTTCAGGTGTTGCTAGCCTATACTCTTTCCTAAGTAGCCAAACCCTGTTTTCTGGCTATTTAGAGTCTCTGCTTTGGGGAATTCCTTAGATAACGAATGCAAGAGCTCATCAGAGTTCCTCTGCATCTCTCTCTTCACCTTCTGCCAAGGAATCGACTGCTGACCGCGCTGGAAGCCTGCAAAACTGCAACAAAGTAGCAAAGATGACTACTGCGACACTGTAACGCTGATCCAGCCGCCTTCTCAACTGTTTTCCTGGTGGTGCATGCTGTGGGGGTAGTCTGCCTCCTCTCTGCACTAGAAGCTCCGAAGAAATCTCCAGTGGGTCGACGGAATCTTCCCCCTGCTACCGCAGGCACCAAATAACTGCATTACCGGTCCTCTGGGTCTCCTCTCAGCACGACGAGCGAGGTCCCTTGAACTCAGCAACTCTGTCCAAGTGACTCCCACAGTCCAGTGACTCTTCAGTCCAAGTTTGGTGGAGGTAAGTCCTTGCCTCCCCACGCCAGACTGCATTGCTGGGAACCACGTGTTTTGCAGCTACTCCGGCTCCTGTGTACTCCACAAAGATTTCCTTTGTGCACAGCCAAGCCTGGGTCTACGGCACTCTAACCTGCATTGCACGACCTCCTGAGTTGTCCTCCGGCGGCGTGAGACTCTCTTGTGCAACTTCGGGTGAGCACTGTTTCACTCCAATTCATAGTGCCTGTTCTGGCACTTCTGCGGGCGCTGCCTGCTTCTGGGAGGGCTCCTTGTCTTGCTGGGTGCCCCCTCTGTCCCCTGACGCAATTGGTGACATCCTGGTCCCTCCTGGGCCACAGCAGCATCCAAAAACCCTAACCGCGACCCTTGCAGCTAGCAAGGCTTGTTTGCAGTCTTTCTGCAGGAAAACACTTCTGCGCGACTCTTCACGACGTGGGACATCCATCCTCCAAAGGGGAAGTTTCTACTTGTTGTTCGTTCAGAATCCTCAGCTCCTACCATCTGGTGGCAGCTTCTTTGCATCCACAGCTGGCATTTCCTGGGCATCTGCCCACTCCCGACTTGATCGTGACTTTTGGACTTGGTCCCCTTGCTCCACAGGTTCTCTCGTCTGGAAATCCATTGTTGTTGCATTGCTGGTGTTGGTCTTTCCTGCAGAATTCCCCTATCACGACTTCTGTGCTCTTTGGGGAACTTAGGTGCACTTTGCACCCACTTTTCAGGGTCTTGGGGTGGGCTATTTTTCTAACCCTCACTGTTTTCTTACAGCCCCAGTGACCCTCTACGAGGTCACATAGGTTTGGGGACCATTCGTGGTTTTCATTCCACTTCTAGAGTATATGGTTTGTGTTGCCCCTATCCCTATGTGCCCCCATTGCATTCTATTGTGACTATACATTGTTTGCACTGTTTTCTATTGCTATTACTGCATATTTTGGTATTGTGTACATATATCTTGTGTATATTTGCTATCCTCATACTGAGGGTACTCACTGAGATACTTTTGGCATATTGTCATAAAAATAAAGTACCTTTATTTTTAGCATATCTGTGTATTGTGTTTTCTTATGATATTGTGCATATGACACTAGTGGTTCTGTAGGAGCTTCACTCGTCTCCTAGTTCAGCCTAAGCTGCTCTGCTAAGCTACCTTTTCTATCAGCCTAAGCTGCTAGACACCCCTCTACACTAATAAGGGATACCTGGGCCTGGTGCAAGGTGTAAGTACCCCTTGGTACTCACTACAAGCCAGTCCAGCATCCTACAGCCTACAACTATTCTCAAACTGCACTTCTGTAGTTACTACAGTGACAAAGGGCACCCAAAACTAGTAAAGTAAAGTACTCAATGTCAGAGCTGCAGTATGTCTAGAACACACATGGACATACTCTGGCATTGCAACCCCCCCTCACAGAAAATAATAGATTTAGGGACTTAATATAAAGCTCTGCAGTAAATAGTGTTAAATTAAATTATTGAAAATAGTGGAAATCATAAGTAAACATCCATTCATGTTAAAAAAATTAATTCAATTACTTTTAATACATTTTATTCATCACTTTCGCTGCATAATAAAATATTTTGTTTTACTTTAGGTGGTTTCTGATTTTTTTATTTTCTAATTTAAGCTTCTGAAAAATAATTTTCATTTAATTTATTATATTTACATTAATTAAAGGTTTCAGTTAATAGTGATGTAGCACTTTTTAATTTGTGCTGCATTTAAAATGAACATAAGATTAATTTGCATTAATATTTATCATAAAAAAAATAGTTAATATTTTTCTCAAGATTAATTGATTTTTTCAGCTATCCATTTACTTTAACATATGGAGACTCCATTCGGGGTGAAAATCTCTGTATGATTAAGTCCAGGGAAACGTTTACTATACATACCATAGGGCAACATTCTCCGCATGGTAAAGTATAGAGAAAATATAAATAGGTTCATCCAACTTAAAAAATGTTTGCTAAAAATATTTTATGTTAAGCATTATTGTCAATTATTTTTATGTATTTATTTTAAATGTAGAACAAAATTAAAAAACAGTGACAGCACTACTAACTAAATTTCTGAATAAAAACTAAAGTGTTAAAATATGGTAAATTGCATTAAAATTATTTTCTAAAGCTCATGCACAAATTAGCCATTGCATACCTAGCCTGGGTGTCTCCTGAAAATCACACAGTCTAGTTATATCTCTTACCACCGCCAAACCCACAAAAAGCTGGTACAGCTCGTAAGATCATGGCCAACCAATATATCCTCACCATGATCACACTGGGATCCAGTAGTGAGAACGTATTCATAATCTTTTCCACCTGTCTTGCCACCCAGAATGGTTGAATCATAGGGCTTCTCCATAAGATATTCATGAAGGTGCCCATCTGATTACATCTTCTGAGATGTAAGCCATCAGTAACTCCACCAACATTTTTTTAATCTGTTAGTGGTGACTACAATTTGTGTATCATCTTTATAGGTGTCAAATGTGGGCCCAAAGGACAAGTTCCTCAGGTTTATGTTAAAACATGAGAGTGATAATGTAGATCATAAACAACTCCACCTGTAATAGATGTGTGGGTCAGAGCAAAAATATGTTTGGGACTTTCAGTTAGTTTGGTTAAAATCACACTCTGTTTGTAATTCACTCTTGTACTAAGCAGTTGAAAAGTATGTCTGGATGGTGTTATCAAAGACTGTTGAAAGGTCTTGGGGCATGACTAATAAAGTGCCATTCATATCCGCTTATTTCATAAGCTTGTACCACATGGTGATTTTGGGGGGGGTCCAAAACTATCCTCTGCTGGGTCTACTAGGCTGGAGGTTTCAAGGATTTCTTGGAGATGACAACAGCTGAACGCTCCAATAGGTTTGATGGCTATGGGATACATGTGTTGATATTTTACAGCTTCAGCCGAAACTTTTTTAGTATTCATTTTTAGAAGGTGGCATTGAATTCTGTAATGAGGTGTTGCGGATACAAAAGTTGCGACTAACAGAGGGAATTAACATAAGTTGATCCTTAAATATATAATATGGATTCCAATGTTTTGACTGCTGGTTACTGGTTCTTTAGCTGCGATGGGGTCAAATAATTCCAGTTTGTGTGATGGCCTATACTTGAGAGGGTTTAGAAGGAAGGCTTGGAACTTTTTTGTAAATATTTAATTAGGAAATAATACAGAATGCTGGAATATTTTGAAATAAAACACACACAATGTTTCCAATCGCGACAATGTAATTTCATACTTAGGGAATCAGTACGAGTTTGGCAGTCCGTGGACCGCCATGGTGGCATTGGCAGTCTTATCGCCATTGGTTGGCGGTTGGACTGCTGTTTTATGAGTCATGTGGGCCTACAGAGCATAAACTGCCGAATTCCCAGTGGCACTGGCAGGCAGCACAGACCGCCGCAGTCAACAAGCAACACAAACAGGCCGGCGGAGACAGTGTTTCCGCCAGACACATTAAGAGGTTGCATACCACCAATGTGATTGTGGCCACCCCTTACAGTGACATACTCTGAGTGCATCAGTAGATGCTTGTGGAAGACCCTGAACATGTTCCTCAATTGGAAGCTACATCATTGTCTCCTATTTGGTGATACAAACCCAGACATCAGTGGATGAATGGTTGTACCCAAACACATGTGATACCAACATAACTGCAAGTCACTCCATGATTCATACCAACAGTCAGGTAATAAAACGTCCCCATTTCACATGTGCTAAGCACTTTGCTACATGATTCTACATCAATGGTATGGAAATGTACATTGTGAGTAACAACTCTAGGTCTACCCATCATGTCCCTCATTGCTACTGCATTTGTACATGCCAAATGACATGCAATGATGGCTGAGGGTATATGTCAGCCAATAATCAATGGTGATACACTGCGGTCTGTGGCACAACATGAAATATACTCCTATTGCAAATGTCATACTCCACACACAGGTTGGCATGCACATATATGTGAGGGAATACAGAAATTCTCCTCACAGCACAGGTAGACCATGCATGAAACAGCAACTTACAAATGTTTTTCTAAAGAAAAAGGAACACACGCTGACATGTAGGCTCATGGAGTGTTGGCAACAGTTAAGGTACATAAATCATCTCAATTGATATTCCTTACTTACCAAGGGAAAGTATTGATCTATAGCTGCAACCCAAAAAAGATGTGCACTGTCACATGTATGATGGCCATCTTCACATTACAGACAGTTGTGATGCACCAGCAACCTTCATACGCCGAAGAGAAGAAGCCTATGGGTGGCAGGGCCGATATACTCCTTTCAACAGACGCATGGCTGAGAACAGTGATCCATCACTACCTCTACTTTGACCTGTAACGCTGAGGAGTAGTGATCTGTTGCATAGAAATTTCACTCACTACAACAATAAACAGTACTTGATTGATCACTATACACAGCCATATGTTGCCCGGTAAGAGCAAATTGGTTTTGGATTGTACACAGTTGTGTCCTAAGTCCCTGGGCCAACAGGCAAGGCACGTCAGTATGCACCACATGACATGTCTACACAAATGATCACTCATCTACTATGTCACACATGGCTCATCCCTAATCTTCAGGGGGAAATGTCAGAACCTAACACATTCACTTGGCAATGTGACAGGCAGGAATATACCCTGTACTCACCCCCTTGTGGCTGCTGTGCTGTCCTCAAGTGCCAATCAAGGTCTGGAGAGGCCAATGCCAGAATGCAGTCCATTGGGGGGAGTCATGGTATGACGGGCATCCCCCCCCATGCTGGGAGGACATCCCCAGCTGGATCTCAGCGATCTTCTGGGCCCAGCATCTCACATACTCTCACCTTTTCTGACAGTGGGTGCTCTGACGGCAGTGAACCCCCAGGGTCCCCACCTTCCAGGCGATGGCTCTCCATAGCTCATTCTTATGATCGGCATTGACCTGCATGGATGTAAAAGATAAATCAAGAGATTACAATCACAAATTTTGTCAAAAATGTTTGAGTCATAATCATATCAGAACCACCAAGCTAGAACTTTCCAGTTTGTCAACACAAGTGTGAAAAACATAAGCCAATAAGTACAGGGAAATGACTACAGACATATGTACTTGCATTTGCAGACTAACCCACTACCCTTTAGGGACTACAATGACAAAGCAAGTTTACTGATATCAGGCAGACTCTGCTCTAGCAACATGTACTGTACTGGGAGCCACAATAAAACACTACACACCTGTGTGGCTTCTGAAGGGTAAACTTCTTAGACCTGAATGGATCAAAATATTCACACTCTGTGAGTTGAGTCACTGCATACAGTCCCTACAGACAACTGCCATAGCACAAACTTTACCATTACACTTGAATAACAATCAAGGTACTGGCATGGTTGGTACAGAAAGTGTATTCCTTGTTCATAAGTGGATATGTGGAATATCAAATACAGACTCATGCCACTTTATGGGGTATTTCTGTGGTATGTACTACAAAAATGTCCTTTGTACATATGTGTCTATCCTATAGAGATGGCATGCAACATGCAAAGACATGCAGTTTCTGTTATGTGACCGAGCTACTGAGTCACATATCATGTGCTCCCAGGAATCAACACACTGGCTGCGCTGTGGGACTGCCATTTATTCAATAAGCCTTATCAGCACACATATGACCGGTGTGAAGGTGACAACAGAAATGTGGTAGCAAGGGACCTGTCATGAGTTAAACATATGGCCTAGTTTAACGATATACAACTGTACCCATTCCCAATCTAGTCAAAGGAAGGAGGCATTCGGGCAGGTTTTGCCACTAGAGCATCTTACTGGCCACATGCCAGGACCTGCTGAGGTACAGGAAGTGGGCACAGTTGCATAGACATAGTGACTTTCTCACAGCCTGGACTATGTCCATACTGAGAGATACATTTGACAGAACCTGGTCTCTGCAGGCTGAGCAGACAGAACTTACATGACACTCCATTCCCATCACTCCCATGCATGACAGTGTTCATCAGCAAATTGGCATGTGGTGAATTCAGGATACATATGCTCCAGTGCTATAATTAAAGCTTTCAGTTCAGTCAGTTGTGAAGTACAATCCCTACGGACTGTGTAAACGTTTGCTGAAGGTGGAATTATCCATCCCTCAATACTCCATAAACAGCTGCACAAGCCATGGGGTATTGGTGTTTAGTGCGTATAGCAGGCTGAGCTGAACCTTAGGGATATATTTATACTTTTTGGTGGAAAACTGCACTAACGTAGTTTTGCACTAAAAAGTTTAGCACCGGCGTGCACCATTTCCGAGCACCAGCCAGGCACCATATTTATGGAATGGTGCAAGCCGGTGCAAAGGGTAGGTTAGCGTAAAAAAAAATTATGTTGGCGGCATGGGAGAAGGGGTTTTTGCAACCAAAGATGACGTTAGGCAGGTTAGAGTAAAAAAAATGACTCTAACCAACCTAGTGTCATTTTCTGACGCAAAACCATCCATACCACATGACTCCTGTCTTAGAAAATACAGGAGTCATGCCCACCACCCAAATGGCCAGCACAGGAGACCGGAGTCCCCTCGGCATGGCCAAAGCACCCAGTGCCATGTAGGGGGGCCCATTTTAGGGCCCCCAATGGCACTTTAAAAAAAAGAACAAACACTTACCTGTACTTACCTATACTTGCCTGGGATGGGGTCCCCCATCCTCTGCTGTCCCTCTGGTGTGGGTGGGGGTGTCCTGGGGCCTGGGGAGGGCAGTACCCTAACGCCTGCCCTGACCCAGGCGATAAATAATGGTGCAAAGCAAGCTTTGCACCATTATTTGACTCCTCCCTGTGCGTGATTTTAGCATGGGGGATAAATATGGCGCTAAGGCCATATAGTCATTTATTGCACAGGAAGGCCTACCTTGCATCTCATTGATGCAAGGTAGGTTTCCACATCCCAAAAATGACTTTAACTCCACAAATTTGGCACTAGACAGGTCTAGCGCCAAAGTATAAATATGGAGTTCGTTTTGTACCGAACTTGTGTCAACAAAAATGACGCAAATTCGTCACAAAAAACAAGTATAAATATGCCCCAATGTGCCAGATCTACAAGAAAGTGGCGCATCAGTTGTAATGCGCCACTTTTCTTGTACCGCCCTTAGTTTCCCTAACGTCACCATGGTACCGCTATATTTACAATACAGTGCACCATGGCTCATGTTAGCACAATAGAGTCAGAATTTATGATGCTATTGTGTTGCTTTGCTGGAATAGAGCCATTAATGATGGCACTAGTACAGCAAAGCACTAAGGAGGTCCATACTTTAAGGCTTGCAACAATCCTGAAGGACGTTTTTCTATGTCCATGTGTGCTGCAGAGTGCAGCACAGATGGAAAAACGAGGAGAAATAAAAATATTTCTCCTTGGTATGCCTCTCCTCTGGAGGCATAAGGTTTTGGCGCAGCAACATGCTTACATGGCTTTTTAAATCTAGGGAAGTGTCAAAATCCATGAGTGTCGCATAAGGACACCCACTGCAACGCCCATGGAATGCTTCCAGAGCACAGGGTAAGGCAACGCAGATATTTGTTCTCCTTTGCATTCATTACTCCATATCTATTAGGCCATTCAGTGAGGCCTCATAGATATGATCTTGTAGACTGTGCTGAAAGAGCATCCTAACAATGACGCACCAAAGGCACACGGAGCTCAAAAATATACTCCATAATATACTAAATGGCAGTCAAGGAAGTTGTCTTATGGCCTTTGCATTTGGAATGCTGGCCCTTATGACAGCCTCTAAGTCTGGGACTGGAGTAACAACAATTAAGTTTTTCCCTTGAGCCAGTGGTCCTTCCTTTATGACAGCCATCTCAACTGCAGACAAAAAAAATTCCGTGGACAAAAAACTAATTTCTGCCTTCGAATATAAGGGTGATTTACATCCAATCACACTGGGTCACTTTTGTTAAATGTGATAGAATTGAATCCAACGGCACCCAGCATTATTCGGGTGGCCAAGTTGATTTTATTGGCACATGTATTTAAGTTTCATGCTTCAAGCTTGTCAGTCTGAAATAATCTGAGAATGTGTGAATGTTCTGGTGTCCAATGTTTGCTGGAGAAATCTGGGTGAATTTAATCACAAAGTGGGTTTATGCATTTTGCATAATTTGGAATATATGTTCTGACAAATGTAAAAATTCCTAACAAGGATTGCAGTTTTTTAATGGTATTTGGTGGTTGTATTTGGGTACAATTTCCAAGGAAGTGTTGTGCCGGCTTTTCCCCTCATTTGATAACTCATATTGTATTGTATTGTATTGTAATAGTATTTATATAGCGCTTACTACCCCTAATGAGGAGGCGTCGGAGCGCTTTTCGGTGAATAGCACGCTACTCTTGAACCCAACAAGAATTAGTGATGGATTAGTATCGGAAAATAATGAGTACAGTTTTAGTATTATTATGAGTTCATTTGAGCCGTGGATATGAGAGTTTGTTAGTTAGATGGACTGGAGTAATGGAGGGGTGGAGGAGGAAAGAAATCCAGAAATGTAAATTGGGAGTATATCCTTCATTTACTCAACCCAAAGGCTTGGGATGAGTAAAGGGGGATGGAGGAGGAAAGAGTATGTGGAAGGCTTAGCGAGAGCATAGTAGCAGGGTGAGATAAATGAGGGAGAATTTAGTAGGGTTGTGTGGGAGGTCACGGTAGTAGAGTGAGGTTTGGTGAGTTAGATGTGGAAGCGGAGGGAAGAGCTTAGGCAGAGTTATTTAGGAGATGAAAGTAGTAGAAAGGATTTGGGATGAGTCAGAGTGGGAATAAGTGTGATAAGATGGGAGCAGGAGTTCATAGATATCTAGTATAACAACCCACCTAGGAGCCATGCAATGACCCACGAACATGCCAAGCACAGAAACAACATATACACATACATACATACATACATATATATATATACATACACACACACATACAAGCACACATAAATACATACACATATGCACATACAATACATAATTAGAACCATGGGTAAATATACTTAGTCAAACAGGTTTAAAGAGTGTGTGTGTATTTTATTGTTATGACATAGTAGCGATACCTATTTTCTAAAGAACTATGCATCACTAGAAATATACACATAATCAGAAAAAAATATTTATCAACATAGGCATATGCAGTCCATAGTTGTTTGAATATGGTGGTTATGAAGGAAAGAGCCAACTCTTGAGTAGTTTTTTGAAGACAAGAAAGTTATCTGTGGCTCTTATAGTTGGGGGTAATGAATTCCATAGTTTGGCTGCTTGAACGGAGAAGGATGTACCACCTATAGTCTTTTTCTTGTATGGTGGTGTTCTAATGCGGGGTGCCAATCTTGAGCGGAGGTTTCTTTGTTGGATGTATTTTGTTATTTTGTTTCTGATGAAAAGCGGTCCTGTTCCATGTATAGCTTTGTGGGTGATACAAAGGAGCTTGAAAGTGCATCTTCTGGCAACGGGTAAACAGTGTAGTGCTCTCAAGGCAGGGGAGATGTGGGCTTGCGACTTTACATGTAATAGTAGCCTGGCTGCGGAATTCTGGATATGTTGTAGTTTTTTCATAATAGATAGAGATGATCCATGGTAGAGGCCATTGGCATAATCCAGTTTGGATAGTACAAGCGAGATAGTAGCTTGCACCTTGTGTGGAAATCCGAGGTGGGGGAAGATGCGTCGTAAAGTCTTCAAGGTGATGAAGCTTGTTTGTGCTAATTTGTCCACTTGGGCATTCATAGGTAACTTGGAATCCATGGTGATTCCTAGGTTTTTCACTTCCTTGGATAATTGAGGAGGTGGTTCGAGATCATCAGGCCAGACGCACAGAGGGTCATAATTTTTCCAGTCACCACATATGAGTATTTCTGTTTTGGACTTATTTAGTTTGAGATGGCTCCAGGTCATCCACTGATCAATGGCTCTGAGGCAACTGAAGATTTGTGAGTTTTCAATTTTAAGTAGTATTTGTGTGTCATCTGCATAGTTGTAGCATGTGAGATGGAAATCATTGATCAGTTCTGGTAAAGATATGATGTAGATGTTGAAAAGCAAAAAAGTGAGATGATTGATCCTTGGGGGACCCCTGCTTTTGTGAGGTAGGGTTCAGACGAGAAGGGGGGGAATGGATGATATTAGATCTTTTATGAAGATAGGAAGTAATCCAGTCAAGAGCAATCCCTTTTATGCCGGCTTCGTGGAGTCTTTGAATTAGGGTGTCATGGTCAACAGTATCAAAGGCAGCCGAGAGGTTCAAGAGAAGTAGTGCAGCAACTCCATTGCGGTCGACTGTGTTTTTAAGATCATCCCAGATTGCTATGAGTGCTGATTCAGTGCTTTTTCCTGGGTGGAATACAGTTTGGAAGTCTGAAAGTATAGAATTGTCTTCAATGAATTGTGACATCTGGGTGAATGCTGCTCTTTCTATCAATTTGCCCAGGAAAGGACCATTTGTGATTGGTCTGTAGTTGATGGGGTCTTGCGGGTCTAGGTTTGTTTTCTTTAATAACGGTCGTATGTATGCCTTTTTCAGGCCTACAGGAAAAGTTCCTGAAGTTAAAGAGATGTTAAGAATATGATACTTAGAAAAGCAATATTAGCTTTCATGAAGTTGAATTTATAGCCATACCAATTACAATGCGTTCTACTCTGGCTAGTTGAATGTTTAGGTCATTGTCCATTAGGTATATGTCATCGACATTGGATGATGCCTCTTGGTCAATGTCATGCAATATTGATGTTACATTGGCAGAAAACAGTCCTGGACTGTTCTTATACACTTGAGGGAGCTGACAAAAACTCTGTTTTGAGCGGAGCATGGAAAAAGCAGATCGATCCCTGTTTTCAGGCACTATGTTTTGGCAGAAAAAGACATTGAAAATATCCAGATTTGTTTTGTATTTTTATGGACAATATTGATCATTAAAGCCATACTATGTGAATTTTATATTGCAAATGTACATGTGTTGCTATTTAAATGTCTATAATTTAGGACTTTTCTATAGGGATGATCTGGTTTGGCTACTGAAAGCGATGGGTTCTTTATCATAGATACACAGAGTTCAATTACTCCCTGGTACTCAAGCTTTTGCTTCATGTTTAATTGGATATTAAAGGTTACACTCGCGGGCTGGAACTTATCAGCCCACATGGTTGAGGTATAGTGCAGGGGCTTGTTCCAGAGCCTATTCAGCAATATAAGCTTGTTTTACATCTTCAGGGACAAGGACCAAGAAAGACGGAAATATGACATCCTCTGGTTGAGGGATTGTTCGAACAAACTCCAGGGGTCAATCTTTTTCAGCCCAGAGCATATCATAACTAAGCATTAGTGTTTTCCAGAAAATTACTTTAATTGTGCGTTTTATGTCCCCCACAATTTGTATATTCAATTTATACAACCTGTCTGGATGGCCAATCCGCATGTCTGGGGTTTCAACTTCTATGTAGGCTTTAGTTGCTTTCACTTCCAGAAACCCTTCAAGGTTCTGGTAAACTATTGTGGCTACTGCTGCACTGCCTAGCAGAGTTGCTGCCCATGTCCAGTTCTGAAGTAATGTTCTCAATTTGTGCAGCATATTTTACTGAAATTCCTGCAACTTTCTTCTTTTCAAATTTGGGTTGTTGTTGTGGAAGTTTCTCTTCCTTTTTTATGATAATGTCAGATAAGTGTTTTGATTCCTTTTTTGGTTTCATGCACTCTCTCAGCCCATTTGTTAGATGAGTCCTGAAAGAAGCAAGAAGGGCATGTATCAGGATATAGAATGGACTTTCCTCCCACCTTGTGGGTACTTTACCCATGATATAATTGATAGCTTCTGTGTAATTCCCAGGTGTAGCCAATTGAGGTTGGACAGCTTGAGAATAACAAACTGATTTAAATGTCTGTATAGTCTAACTAAATTATCATATAAAGGGCATAGACCGCCCAAAGCTAAATGTTGTATGTTTTGATATGGTGTGTAGTCAGTTATAATTGGTCATGTGGCCCCCTCATTGCTGAGGGGACGCAATGTAACATTGTCTACAACATGTGGTAGGGCGCCTTCAAACTCATTTCGATGTCCCTGAAGTGCTGAAGGTATTTCCAAATCCTGATACTGTCTGTATTGGTCTAGTATGTTGCCCACTGTGTACGTATGAAATGTATTTGTATTTGCATCGACTGCAGGAAAAGTGGCCCATGAGTAAATACTTTAGATTTGTAGGCATCTTGTCCCTCAACCACAAATAGAACATCTCTAGCCCCATGGGGTAGCCCATGCATGTTTAGATGTCCTGTAACATCATGCCTGCAATAAGAAGGAATGACATTTGGATTCACCATTTTACTGTGTGGAACTCAGGGAGGGAAGTACTAAAGTAGGGTATTCTTCAAAAGTTTCAAGCTTGTACAACCTACAGAAAAATATAGGTACTTCCTATAATGCTGAGGAAGATATAATCCCTAACACCATGGACGTCTCCGTATTGAGGTGAATAGGGCCTCTTTGGCACACAAGAGAATCTACTCAGAAGACATGTTCAATAAGTACCTGACTTCTACATGTTGGTTGTGCCATGTTATAAGGTTCTTACTAAGATAACAGGACTGTGTATTAGGTCAGCAGAACTTTAGAATGTGGGGGACGAAGATCTTCCACACCATCAGAGACTGTCAGCCCAAATCCTGGCTAACTCACAGTGCCCAACCAAACTCCTAAACTCACCGGGGTGGAGGGCGATTATGTCAATCTAAACATGACACCCTAACTCTCCACGGAAGTCATGGAAACAGAGCTCACCGTTTTCTAGGGTTACTCATCCAAAACACAGCTGAGTGGTAGTATTTTCCGTGGCACATATTCTTTCTTCTATTTCCTTGGCAGATTTTCATCACAGCAGTTTGTTTATCCCTATCAAATTACTTCTAAAGAGCATTGATTCCCCTGCCATTGAAGTTATAATTATCATTATTTCTGTGATACAGTAGTCAAAATGTAAGCTGCCATATAGACATTTTGTTATAATGTCTTAAATACGCTTCTGCTGGAAATATAGATTTTGTTTTTACTGCTACAGAGAAGTGAAGCACTTGAGGCACTGGTGAAAAATATGGCATCATGAAAAATATCTATCTTTGAAAAGGCCATCGAAAGTTAGGGGAAAAAAAGTCAAACTTTCCCATGTAAAACAGGATGTTTTCTAATGTTTGTTTATTAGCATTTTCCAAAATGGTATACAGACGTGCATTTTCACAAGAGCCCAGTATGCTACATAAAAAATCAAAGGGTGAATTATAGTAAATAATGAGTTTCTTATAAGTTGTGGTATTTTGGGCTGGTATTGTGCCAGAGTGGTAGACGTGTTGTGGATGTTGACTGTTTGTTCTTGAAGTGATCAGCCTCACAAACCACTTCTAATGGGTGAGTATCATTTGTGCAGAGTCCTCTGGCCTTCTATTTTCTAGAATTTATTTTAAAAGCTCTTTCTTTGCACAATGTTTTCAGGTTTATGTCAAGCGGCAGCAGCCACATATCGCAAGGGAGGAGCTGGGGAGGTACGACGGGACGGAGGAAATATATATTTTTTTTAACGTACCTGTTCTCAACAACGCCGCCTTGCTCCTCTTCTCTTCTGGTGTCCCATCATTCCCTGGGACACCAGCAAAGGCTCCCAGCAAGGCTCCAAGCAATCCAGGTGCTGCTCTCATGCTAAACCTAGCATGAGAGCAGCACCAGGATTGGTCTCAGAGGCTTGGTCTGCCACTCAGACAGTGCACTGGAGCCAATGCAGTTTCTCCAACCTGGCTGTGTTACACAGCTGGGTTGGAGAAACCTAAGACCACATGTGTGTTTGGCTGGCCTGAGACAGCTGGCCAAGCACACATGCGCACTTAGGCCCAGATTTACAAAAAAGGGGAGCAGCGCAGCACTGTGACAAAATTTTAAGCACTGCGCTGCGCTACTTTTGAAACACGGATGCGCCGTACTTACAAGAGTGTTTCCCTCTGCGCCAGAGCTAAATGTAGCTGCCAGCCCCAAAACAGCCATCATTGCATCATAATGCAAGGGTGTCTGCATTGAGGGGTGTGATTGTTTATGTGCAGGAATGTGCTCTTTCTATGCGTGCTTCAGAATGCAGCACACATAGAAATAGGAAAAATGTGGCAGAATAAAAGTATTCCTCCTCATTGCGCCATGCTACCGCACACCTGGGGTAGCATTAGTTTTTGGCGCTGCCACAGATTTACAATTTCACGTAAATCTGGGGCAGTGTCAAAAGCAATGGATGTTGCAGTGGAACGCCCAAAGCAACACCCTTTGCACGCCACTCTGCCACAGAAAATTGTGTCGGAGGGGCCCATATTTATAAGGAGTTAAGCCACAAAAAGTGGCTTTATGTCTCCTTGTAAATATGATGCAGCTGATGGCGCCACCGGAGCGTCACTAAAAGAGATGCTCCGGTGGTGCTAGAACCTTGTAAATCTGGCTCTTAGTCCACAGAATCCATTTTCCCTCCCCTCTACCCCCTCTCCCCTCCCATGGCCCAGCCCCGCCACTCCCTGCACATGTTGCTGGCTGAGCCAGCAGCTGTAAAATAAAACGATAATGAAATATAGTTTTATTTTACAGCTGCTGGCTCTTATCCAGGGGGACGACGTTCCTCTTGCGAAGCAACCACCCCTGTTTATGTCCCTGGAGTGAAATATTCTTGTTGATAACTTAGAGGCTCAGTATATTACAAGCCTTGTGTATGTGGGTTTAGCATTTTCTCAAGGTTTTTTAACAATTTTCACTGAAGGGCATTTTTTGTTTTCCGTTTCTTTTTAAAATGCAGCTCCACCCATAAGCTTGTGTGTTCTTCATCAGCGGTAGATTTTGAGAAGACTGAGGAGACCTGATCAAAGTAGTTTGCGAATCGTTGTAATGGTGTCTTGCAGCATTTTGTGGTTGAGGAACAGTGGGTAACTTAAAAGACTGGGGCCCCTGCAGAATGTGTTTAGGGGCCCCAAAACTCCCAAGTCTCATGGATATTTATTGTCCTGAATCGGGGTGGTCCAATCCTGAAGGATGCCCCCCCCCGCACCAAAGAGGCTACACGGCCCTCTGTTATACCCTGATGTGAACAGATAATTGTTTATGCTGTCTGTTTGTTTTAGGTTGCAATTTTGGTTTTCTCTAAGGATTTACATGTTTGTGAAACCATTATAGTCTGTTGTTCAGATGGTCATTTGTGGAGCCTTGTGCTGAGTATGTGAAAACTAATGGCATAGCACTTCTCCTTCGTTAGGATTAAAGTGGCTTCGGCTCGGGCATTTAACGCGGGAGCAGGCCTTTAATAGCCGGTAAAGTCCGCTACGGCGGGTTCTAAGGCTATATTAAGCACGGCTGTCCGCGACTCACTACACTTCTTTATTATGCAAACTAACCTATTAGTACCGAGGTTGATTTGCAAAATCTGACTCAATTTGGAAAAAATCGGTTTGCATTTTTACTAATTTATTATCAGCAAATTGGCCTTTCTGTCTATTCTATGCAGAAAAAAGTAAATAATTGTGGCACGAGGAGGCCAGGCATGAAACGTATACACATGCATGCAGATTTTACTGTTTTAAATTGCAGTTTATTTCCGTACGTTTTTCACCCACATATTTGATTGTGTTCTGGTGCACTTGTTCGGTAAGGGGGCTTTAGAGTGGAAGGGGGTGTGGATGGTGCCTATTCTGATGAGTTTTGAGCATTCATTCCCCTTCTTTTTTCCCCGCAATTTTTGGCACGGTTGTTGTTGGTTAAGTGGTTTGAGAGGCTATGTTTCAGGTATTCTGATGTCTGATTATTATGTGCTGTCCCCGCTGTATTTCTTTCATTTGGATCATTGTATAGCGCTTCTGGCCGCCCTATGACTACATCACTATTTGACGCTGAATTTGTTTTTTTATCATGTGCAGAGATCTCAATTTTTCTGACAAACTGTAAGTTGCAGTGCATGTTGTTTGCCAAGAAGGTTAGCGCGGAAACGTCGAAGTCTCAACCCTCCCCCACCCTTCCCAGAACTCCGAACTGACAGTCGTATGCTACGACAGACAGAATCTGTCTGAACAGGCTCTACCATTCCAGCTTTCCAGCAAAGCACTAGTGACAGCGATTACATTATCTCTGCACTGAGGTCTGGCGTTATCAAATTCTAATAGAAGGTAGGGATTTATTAAGTCCAAAACAATTGTTTCACGCGATATCCCTTATCGGAGGCCTAGGGCCCCTTCCTTGTCCTGGCGCGTGGGCGCTCTCCCTGAATCCAGCCCAGGTATTATATTAACCTCATCTGACCTTGGTGCTACCTAATCATGGCGGCTTTCGCCTAATGGCGCTGAGCCCCGAGCATCTAAAGTGTCTTAACACTTGCTTATAGCAATTGACTGTGTGTTTGTGTGTGGCTCCGGTCAAACAGGTCAGATTTGTAGCTCAGATCATCTCCATCACTGTCTGTTCTGTGACACTGACTGCTTGTGGGGAATGGCTGATTTGTTCAGGCCTTATTGCTTTCTGTATAGGGCAGTTTTTATATAGCACCAAGGGCCTCATTGCAAAGTCCTCGGAGGAAGGGGTGGGAAATTCCATGCCACAAGAGTAAACAATACAGGACAGGGGAGAAACACAGGCCATGCCAACTGTGCAGTCCCTGCAACTTGGACACAGATATTCAAGCTACTTTTCAGTGCAAGACGGTGCAGGAACCATTCTCTGGATGGCAAATGTAAGGTGCTCTACATTTTCAACTGTGATATTGGCATAAAATGTTTTAACTGTGAATTGGATTCTTGTGGTATTCTAGGTTAGAATGGGGATTAGAATGTGAGGGTCTCCCAGGAGACAACGGCAGTTGGAGGACTGGAGAAGGAGAAGGAGAACGGGGAGAGAAACTGTCTGTGGGCTGAGGTGTTTCTATTACTGCAAATATCTTCTGAAATAAACACACTGTACCTTAAGAAGAACTGTGTACCGGCGAATCTTTCACTGACGACGACGTGGGATAAATTTGTGTCGAGACATACTCGAGAAACACCTCAACCGGTACTGTACGATCACTTGCGGCTGCATTACTTTTGAACACCCAGAACAGCTCCGCACACCTCCGGGGCTGCTTCTTTCGAAATCCCAGGGTGTCATTGTTTTTTACTGTTCTAAGTGTGCCGTGTATGTTTAGAGCAGACGAACAGACTCTACGCTAAAGTACGCACGCGTGCTATGCTCTGGTAACGAGCGCACGTGCTGATTGTTTTTTTTTCTTCTTCTTCCTGCATTAACGCACACGTCTTACAAAGCGTGTCAAGCCTCGCTTTCACCCGGATATTGTGGCAGCCATATGTTTCGAGTGGTTTTCAAGTTTACAATTACACGTGTGCATCATCCTGGCAGACATATTGGAACTACATTTCTACTACAACTACTATTTCTCCAATTTTATAGTGTTTTATTACATCTATCACTGTAAAGATTTTACAAAATGCAGAATATTACCTGCCCACCGTTTTTTTTGTCTTCACCTGGTGAACCACTGATTCCATGGAGGAAATGGAAGAGTGTTTTTGCACACTATGCTCGAGTTTGTGGCACATCCTTAAGTGCAGAAAGGAAAATGTCTCTTCTGATGCATTGTTTAGGTCCTGAAGGACAGGAAGTTTTTGAAAATCTACCTGAACTTACGATTGACGATGCTGGTGACCTGAATGATTTCGAAATTTGTATAAAAAAGCTTGACTTACACTACCTACCCAAAATCTCAACAGTTTTAGAGAGATATCATTTTGGGAAAAGATTGCAAAGGTCTGGAGAATCTGTTGAAGAGTACATTACAGTACTTAGAAAATTAGCTTCCACGTGTGGTTTTGGGAGTAGTAAGGATGAGCGTCTGAGAGATCAATTCATGTTGGGCTGCAACATCGACAAAGCAAAAGAATCCTTTTGGACTAAAGACAATCCGTCACTTCATGAAGTTGTATCTATTGCAAAAACACATGAACATAGTTTAGCTTGTCTTGATGAAATCAGGAAAACAAATTCTCAAGCAAGGGATGATGAAATCCATTATGTCAGTCAAGGATGTAGTTTACGAGATAAAATGAGCTCTCAAAAAGTAGTAAAAGATAATTTTAGTGACCCAAGGGTTAAGAAAAGTGTACAGGGAAAATGTTATAGGTGTGGTGAGTTTGGCCACTATGCCAATTTCAAAGGGTGCTTAGGTTGGAAGGTTTTCTGTAAAATTTGTGGAAAAAAAGGTCATTTTGCTTCATGTTGTAAAAATATTAATTTAAAAAAAAAAAAAATGTTCAAGAAATAACGCTGGAGGATGAAGATTCTCCAAAGGAGTTTGTATTACAAATAAAAAATGGAATTAGTGGGCCAGTGGAAGTTGTGTATATTGAGGGAGTTTCCATACCTATGATGTTTGATTCTGGAGCTCAGATCACTCTAATTCCTTTGAGTATTTTTGAAAAACATTTGAGAACTGGTGTTAAGTTGTTCAGACCAGATATTTCTCCAAAAGGATATGGGGGTGAACCCATTAAGCTGTTGGGTTATTTCATAGGTTCCATTCAGTACATGGATAGGTTCACAGCTGGTAAAATTTACATCTCAGTAAGAGGAGATTCCCTCATCAGTTGGTCTCATCAGAGAGATTTAAGGGTTTATCTTGATCCCAATGAGTCTCCTTCAGTTAGGTTGAAAGATTTAAACTGTATTAATACTGTGGATAATGGTAGACCATCTTATGAAGAAGAATTCTCTAGTCTTTTTCATCCTAAGCTAGGCTGTTTGAAGGTCTATGTTCATGAGATCAAGTTGAGGAAGGGTGTAATTCCAGTAGTCAGCAAAGTGAGAGGTGTTCCCTTAATGGTGAGAGAGAAGATGAAAAAGGAATTAGAAAAGCTAGAACAAGATGGAATAATTGAAAAGGTGGAAGCCACTGAGTGGTTGGCTCCAGTGGTTATGGCAGTAAAGGCTAATGGTGAGCCAAGACTATGTATTGACTTGAGAGAGCTGAATAAATGTGTGATAACAGATCACTATCCCTTACCTAACATTAACAAAATGTTGGCTCTTCTTAGTGGTGCTAAGTGTTTTTCACCCATTGACTTGACCTCCGCGTACCATCAGATTAAACTTCATCAAGATTCTCAAGACTTGACAGCCTTCATAACGCCTTTTGGTACTTACAAGTTCCTTCGGATGCCTTTTGGTTTAGTTTCTGCGGCTGCAGTTTTTCACGGAGAAGGTTCTTGAAGGAATCCAAGGGGTCAAGATATATCAAGATGACATATTAGTGCATGGTGAGAACATTTCTGAACACAACATGCGGGTTCGCCAAGTTCTTCTGCGATTAAGGGAAAGTGGCTTAACGTTAAAAGCGGAAAAATGCAAGTTTAATCTTGAAGAAATTGATTATTTAGGTCACAGGATCTCTGCTCTTGGTATTGAACCAAGAAAGGGCTTAGTGGATACAATTGAAAATCTTGTGAGTCCTACATCAAAAGAGGAAGTAATGAAGTTCTTAGGGATGGCCAAATTCTACAGTAGATTTGTAGACAACTTTGCAGAGAAGACCAAAACCATTAGGGAATTAGTAAGGAAGGGTGTTACGTTTCAATGGGATAAAGCATGTGAAGATGAATTTAAGAATGTGAAACATCTCGTGAAGTGTGCTCCGTGCTTGCAAAGCTTTGATCCAAGTCATCAAACCATCATTATGGCTGATGCTAGTGCAAAAGGTCTTGGTGCTGTTTTACTCCAAACCCATAATGGTATAGAGAAAACTATGCTGTTCATTTCAAGGTGTTTAAGGGGGGCAGAATCAAATTATTCGGTAATTGAGAGGGAAGCACTGGCTGTATTTTGGGCTGTGAACAAACTAAGGAAGTTTGTTTGGGGTAACAAATTTCTTGTGAAAACTGACCACAAACCACTGAAAGAAATTTTTGAGAAGAAAGGGCTAGATATCATTTCGGGTAGGATCAGGAAATGGGTAGTGGCTCTTCAGGAATTTTCTTTCGAGGTACAATATATACCAGGTGCTCAGAATCTTGTTGCTGATTGTTTTTCTAGACTTGTAAATGAAGTTTCAGAATCTGAGGATCAATTTATTGAGTATCTTGATGAATTTGATGTTTGTTTGATTAGGAAAGGAATAATTAGGGAGAGTGAATGGAGGAATAATTTATGTAATGATGCAGTGGTGCAAAAGGTTCTTAAAAAAATCAAATATGGTTGGGATGGCACTGAAAAACATGATCAGCATTTATGTGGTTTTTGGAGGGTCAGAGAGGAGTTGTCCTCTCAAGAAGGTCTATTATTGAGAGGAACTAAACTTATTCCTCCGGAGAAATTAAGGGATGAGCTAATATCCATAGCACATGAGAGTCATCCAGGGATCTCGAAGACGAAGGAAAGATTGAGACTTGCATATTGGTGGTAGGGCATGGATGTTCAAATTGAGAGGTGTGTTAGGAAGTGTGTGGAATGTTCCAGAGCTGACAAAACCTTGATGTGTAGGGTTCAACCCATGGTGGTGAGGGAGCTACCCAGTAAACCGTGGCAGGAGGTTTCTTTAGACAACCTGGGACCTATTAAATATTCCAGCGTCGACAAATATGTTTTAGTTTTGATAGACATGTATTCTAGATGGCCTGAGATTGGGATCACCTCTTCAGTAGAAACTCAGGTTGTCATAGACTTCCTTAATCAGATCTTTGATAGGGAGGGGATTCCTTCATCCATTCTCACTGACAATGGTGTGCAACTTGTCTCTCAAAACATGGAGAGATTCCTTAGTGACAAGGGAATTATACATAAGAAGGCCTCTCTCTATCATCCTGAGACTAATGGCATGGTGGAGAGATTAAACAGGGTGTTAAAAGAAACCATCCAATTAGCTCTGGCTAATAACAAATGTTGGAAAGAGGAGATTTTGAACAAAATCAAGAATTACAGACTAACTCCACATACAAGTACGGGTTTTACACCTTTTGAATTATTTAGGCACAGAAAACCTAATACGCAGATGTGTCCGTCTTGGGTTAACGACAAGGTGGGATTAGAGCCTAACCTGGGGTGTAGTTTAGAACATAAAATGGACAGGGAAGTTAGGAAAACTCTTGAAAGAAAGGTGGATTTTGACAGACGGAAGGCGGTAAAGAAAATTGTGATTTCAGTGGGTGATGTTGTCAAAGTGAGACATTCGCGATTTGGTTTATTCTAAATTCTCTTCTCCTTTCAAAGTGATAGAAGTCATGAAGAATGCTGTAAAGACAGAGGATCATAGGATTTGGAACATTGGGAGAATTGTAAAAATCTCTGGGGATTGAGATGAAAAATCTGGGAAAGCGAATGAAGAGAAATGTGAGCAAGAGGATAGCCATGCTGCATTAAGAAGAAGCTCAAGGGTCTCTAGACATCCTAAATCTCTAGATGATTTTGTAATCTCAATGTAAGAATATGTGCAATTGGGTTATTTCATTACTCTAGGGAGAGTTGCACATTTTCTTTTCTTGCTTTATTTGTGTTTGGATGAGTGCACTGTATTTTGTATTATTTAATGTTTCAATTTCTCACGGGTTTCCTTTGTATATGTGTATACAATTGCACTGTATGTTTGCAGTATTTTTCTTCTTTATAGCATTGTGTTAAGAATACATATGTGTTTTTTTAAGTTTTGTTAATGAGGGGAAGATGTGTGGTATTCTAGGTTAGAATGTGGTTTAGAATGTGAGGGTCTCCCAGGAGACAACGGCAGTTGGAGGACTGGAGAAGGAGAAGGAGAACGGGGAGAGAAACTTTCTGTGGGCTGAGGTGTTTCTATTACTGCAAATATCTTCTGAAATAAACACACTGTACCTTCAGAAGAACTGTGTACCGGCGAATCTTTCAATTCTCCATGTCAGTCACAATAAAAAGGGATCGTCAAAGAGAAGTCCTCCATTTGTACGACATGCAAGGATATATGATGGCAGTCAGTACCCATTTTTAAAGTCCAACCCCTTCGCTGCCAGGCCTTTCCCCCTCAGGTGCCAAGCCTGTTTTTTGGTTATTTGGGACAGTTCGTGCTTAGGCCCTCATAACATTTTGTCCACATAAACTAATTTGCGTCCTTTTTTTCCAACATCATAGGGATTCTAGAGGTACCCATACTTTGTGGGTTCCCCTGAAGGTGACCAAGAAATTAGCCAAAATACAGCGAAAATTCAGTTTTAAAAAAAACTGGGAAAAAAGGGCTGCAGAAGAAGGCTTGTGATTTTTTCCCTGAAAATGGGATCAACAAGTGGTTTGCGGTGCTAAAATCATCATCTTCACAGATTTCAGGAACAGGCAGACTTGAATCAGAAAACCAAATTTTTCAACACAATTTGGCATTTTACTGGGACATACCCCATTTTAAAAAAATTTTGTGCTTTCAGCCACCTTCCAGTTAGTGAAAGAAATGGGTGTGAAACCAATGGTGGATCCCGGAAATCTAAACATTTCTGAAAAGTAGACACAATTCTGAATTCAGCAAGGGATAATTTGTGTAGATCCTATAAGGGTTTCCTACAGAAAATAACAGCTGAAATGAAAAAATATTACAATTGAGGTGAAAAAACAGCCATTTTTCTCCACGTTTTACAATGTAACGTTTTCCTGCGATGTCAGATTTTTTAAAGCAATATACTGTTACGTCTGCTGGACTCTTCTGGTTGCAGGGATATATAGGACTTGTAGGTTTATCAAGAACCCAGAGCCAATAAATGAGCTACACCTTACAATGGCTTTTCATTCTATACCACAATTAATTTGCTGAAATATAAAGAGTGACAAATAGGTATGAAGAAAACCTTTGTATTTCCAAAATGGGCACAAGATAAGGTGTTGAGAAGCAGTGGTTATTTGCACATCTCTGAATTCCGGGGTGCCCATACTAGCATGTGAATTACAGGGCATTTCTTAAACAGACGTCTTTTTTACACACTGTGTTACATTTGGAAGGAAAAAATGTAGGTAAGACAAGGGACAATAACACGTGTTTTGCTATTCTATGTTCCCCCAACTCTCCCGATAAAAATGGTACCTCACTTGTGTGGGTAGGCCTAATGCTCGCAACAGGAAACAGAACATGGACACATCACATTTTTACATCGAAATCTGACGTGTTTTTTGCAAAGTGCTTAGCTGTAGATTTTGGCCTCTAACTCAGCCGGCACCTAGGGAACCAAACCTGTGCATTTTTAAAACTAGATACCTAGGGGAATCCAAGATGGGGTGACTTGGTGGTGGGCCTTTCACCAGGCTCTGTTACCCAAAATCCTTTGGAAACCTCAAAATTTGGCCAAAAAACACTTTTTCCTCACATTTCGGTGACAGAAAGTTCTGGAATCTGAGAGGAGCCACAAATTTCCTTTCACCCAGAGTTCCCCCAAGTCTCTCGATAAAAATGGTACCTCACTTGTGTGGGTAGGCCTAGCACCCGTGACAGGAAATGCCCCAAAACTCAACGTGGACACATCACATTTTCCCAAAGAAAACACAGTTGTTTTTTGCAAACTGCCTAGCTGTAGATTTTGGCCTCTAGCTCAGCCGGCACCTAGGGAAACCTACCAAATTTGCACATTTTTTAAAACTAGACACCTAGGGGACTCCAAGATGGGATGACTTGTGGGTCTCTCACCAGGTTCTGGTACCCAGAATCCTTTGCAAACCTCAAAATGTGGCTAAAAAAACACTTTTTCCTTGATTTTCAGTGACAGAAAGTTCTGGAATCTGAGAGGAGCCGCAAATTTCCTTCCACGCAGAATTCCCCCAAGTCTCTCAATAAAAATGGTACCTCACTTGTGTGGGTAGGCCTAGCACCTGCAACAGGAAATGCCCCGAAACACAACGTGGACACATCACATTTTCCCAAAGAAGACAGAGCTGTTTTTCCAAAGTGTCTAGCTGTGGATTCTGGCCTCTAGCTCAGCCAGCACCTAGGGAAACCTACCAAACCTGCACATTTTTGAAAACTAGACACCTAGGGGAATCCAAGATGGGATGACTTGTGGGGCTCTCACCAGGTTCTTGTACCCAGAATTCTTTGCAAACCTCAATATTTGGTCAAAAAACACTTTTTCCTCACATGTGCGGGAAGGCCTAGCGCCCGCGACAGGAAATTCCCCAAAACACAACGTGGACATATCACATTTTAACAAAGAAAACAGAGCTGTTTTTTGCAAAGTGCCTAACTGTGGATTTTGGCCTCTAGCTCAGCCGGCACCTAGAGAAACATAGAAAACCTGCGCAGTTTTGAAAACTAGAAACCTAGGGGAATCAAAGATGGGGTGACTTGAAGGGGGTCTGACCAGGTTCTGTTACCCAGAATCCTTTGCAAACCTAAATATTTGGCCAAAAAAACACTTTTTCCTCTCATTTCGGTGACAGAAAGTTCTGGAATCTGAGAGGAGCCACAATTTCCTTCCACCCAGCGTTCCCCTAAGTCTCCCAATAAAAATGGTACTTCAATTGTGGGGGTAGACCTAGCACCCCCGAAAGGAAAAGCCCCAAAACAGAACGTGGACAGATCACATTTTTCCACAGAAAACAGAGGTATTTTTAACCACGTGCCTGCCTGCGGATTTTGGCCTCTAGCTCAGCCGGCACCTAGGGAAACCCAGCAAACCTCCACAGCTTTGTAAACTAGACACCTAGGGGAATCCAATATGGGGTGACTTGTGGGGCTCTGACCGGGTTCTGTTAGCCAGAATCCTTTGCAAACCTCAAAATTTTGCCAAAAAAACACTTTTTCCTCTCATTTCGGTGACAGAAAGTTCTGGAATCTGAGAGGAGCCACAAATGTCCTTCCACCCAGTGTTCCCCCAAGTCTCCCGATAAAAATAGTACCTCACTTGTGGGGGTAGGCCTAGAGCCCATGAAAGGAAATGCCCCAAAACACAACATAGACACATCACTTTTTTCCACAGAAAACAGAGGTGTTTTTTACAAAGTGACTACCTGTGGATTTTGGCCTCTAGCTCAGCCGGCACCTAGGGAAACATGTCAAACCTGCGCAGTTTTGAAAACTAGATACCTAGGGGAAACCAAGATGGGGTGACTTGTGGGGATCTGACCAGGGTCTGTTACCTAGAATCCTTTGCAAACCTCAAAATTTGGCCAAGAAAACACTTTTTTCTCTAATTTCGGTGACAGAAAGTTCTGGAATCTGAGAGGTGCCACAAATTTCCTTGAATCCAGTGTTCCCCAAAGTCTCCCGATAAAAATGGTACCTCACTTGCGTGGGTAGACCTAGCGCCCGGGACAGGATAAGCCCCAAAACACCGCGTGGACACATCACATTTTCACAAAGAAAACAGAGCTATTTTTTGCAAAGTGCCTAGCTGTGGATTTTGGCCTCTAGCTCAGCCGGCACCTAGGGAAACATGTCAAACCTGTGCAATTTTGAAAACTAGACACCAAGGGGAATCAAAGAGGAGGTGACTTGTGGGGCTCTGACGAGGTTCTGTTACCCAGAATGCTTTGCAAACCTAAAAATTTGGCCCAAAAAACACGTTTTCCTCTCATTTCGGTGACAGAATGTTCTGGAATCTGAGAGGAGCCAAACATTTCCTTCCACCCAGTGTTCCCGATAAAAATGATACCTCACTTGTGTGGGTGGGCCAGGTGCCTGCAACAGAAAAAGGCCCAAAACTTGTAGAGATAGAGGGGATGGCACAGCGAGTGGATAAGCACATATATTTATTTTATACATCTTTTAGGCATCTTTTAGGCTGACTCTGCTTTGGGGACCCATGCAAGTGAGGTAACATTTTACTTGGGGGACTGAGGGGAATGCTGGGTGGTAGGAAATTTGTGCTGCAGTGGTGATCCTACAAAGAAAAGTGAGGAAAATATGATTTTTTAATGCAAATTTTGAGGTTTGCAGAGGAGTCTGGGTAAGAAAATGTTCGGGGATCCAGGCAGGCCACACCTCCTTGGACTCCTTGGGGTGTCCATTTTTAAAACATGTCTGGGTTTGGTAGGTTTCCCTAGATGAAGGCTGCACCCGGGATCAAAAACATAGGTGCCCCTCTCCCCCAACACAGGTAGTTTTGCAATAGATAATTTTGGTGTGTCCACATGCTTATGTGATGTTTCAAACACTCAAATTGTGAATAGAAACACACTTAGGTTATGTTAAAAAGACCCCTCACCCACCAACCAAGTTGGTGCCATGCTTCATCATCAGGGTCCCACCAGAGACACCTAGTGTGTCATAGGTGTGCTGCGACGCCTGATGACAGCAGAGCAGGCTTTGTCATTTTTACCACACATACTGGTTGGATTTGGCACGAGGGTGAGTGATGGTTCAGTGGATCAAAGTTTATTAACAAGAGAGTTCACAAAAATGAAATGCACTGTTAACAACTGAAAGGCCAAAAACCGGAACCAATGACTCACAGCTCTTGAGCTGTAGAGCCACGGCAAGGCACAAACCGCTTTCCAGTCCATTCACACACCTTTCATACATGACATACCCAAGACCATTCCCACCGTCAGCCACGGGCCCAGCATATTACAACATTCGCATCGACAGGCAGCGCCACTCAAGGACCCATCACTTACATACGCCCACATGCCTTATCTAGCAATTACACCAGCTGATGGGAGTGTGTGGACTGGCGTTTGGATGGCAGTGTGTTGCAGTGGCAAACAGCAAGTCAATACGTACACCGTCAGCCAAGCGCCACTCCACACACAATGGCATCACTTTTTTTTTTTATAACAAAGAAACCACTAACTAATTAGAAATAATTGCAGAACTACAAACACAAAAGCTCTAACTAAGTACATGACAAATGCCAGCCATGAAACTACACACATGAAAATACAAAACTGGCAGTTTACACTCATGGTTGTTCCCAGTATATCTTCTGGGTGTGGTAATTCTTGAAATAACCACCCACACACAGCCCAGGCTTTGAAGGACAATCTGGGCAGTACATTCGAGTCTCCCTTTGGATACCTCTTCGAGCACACACTCTACATTTCTTAGCTGGAAAGTCTTTTTTGGGTGTGGGAGGAATGTGCTCAGCAAAGTGGCGATCTTCCAATCTAGCCACATCCTCCACCACTGCTTCTCTTGGAACTCTGGCCTGTTCCACCACAATAAGGCTCTCTATCACTGACTCCTGAAATTTCACAAATGTCATCTTTGCCTCTGGAGACCTATCCTTAAACACAATAAAAGCTTTAAAAGTTGCTAAGTGGAAGAGGTGAATTGCTAACTTCTTATACCAAACGTAAGACCTACGAATAGCAGTATAAGGTTCCAACCTTTGATCAACTCTATATACACCTCCCATGTGCGTATTATAATCTAAAATGCACACAGGTTTGCGCACTTCAGCAACCTGGCCCCAAACAGTCACGGGGGAAGTACTCTCATCATGGATGAGACTTAGCATGTAGACATCCCTCCTGTCTGAAAATTTCAAAGCTAGCAGCTCATCATTCCGCAAGGTGCTGCACTGTCCCCTCTCAAGTATTTTACAGACAAGCTCTCTTGGATAGCCTTTCCGGTTACAACGAATTGTGCCACAAGCAACAGTGTCCACTCTAAACAATTCCTTGAACAACTGCACTCCAGTGTAGAAGTTATCTACATACAAATGGTGACCTTTGTTGAACAATCGTCTACCAAGTTCCCACACAATTTTCTTAGTAACTCCAAAAGTGGGAGGACAACCAGGGGGGTCAATACTAGTATCCCTACCAGTGTAGACACGGAAACTATACACATATTCGGTACTACTTTTAAACAGCATATACAATTAAATTCCATTTCGTGCCCTCTTGCTAGGAATGTACTGCCTAAAAACCAAACGACCCTTGAAGAGGACCAAAGACTCCTCCACAGCTATTTCTTTGCCTGGAACATAGACCTCTGAAAAATGATCTACAAAATGATCAAGGACAGGCCTAATCTTAAAAAGACGGTCAGAATCAGGGTGACCTTGTGGCAAGGCTAATGCATTGTCAACAAAATGCAGCATCCTAAGAAGAAGCAAATACTGATTACTACTCATGGTTGCAGGAAATATAGCTGTTGCCATCAAGGGACTAGTAGACCAATAACAAGCCAGTGACGGCTTCCTTATAAACCCCATCAAAAGAGTCAAACCCAAAACCCTTTTCATCTCCAAATTTGTGGGTAGCTCTAGAGTGTGGCCTAAGTCTAGCAGCGTTGTACTTCAAATACTGCTCCACATACAAATTAGTCTGCTCAACAATCTCTTCCAAAAACACATCATCCACAAATAACTCAAAGAGATTGACAGGCAAAAAGTTCTCTGTATTGACTCTACACCCCGGGAGACCAGTAAAGGCAGGCAAATCTGGCTGCTCCATGTTTGAGGCAAACCCAGAGTTCAGGTCTACTAACGGGAAACCATTCAACCCCAGGTTGCTGCACTAATGGCACATCAGTGTCCTCCTCTAAAACAGGCCCTTAATCTGCACTGAGTGTGGCTTCCTCATCAGAAGATTACTCTCCAACAGAAACTTCACTGCCAGAATCTCTCACTTCCTCCTCTGCCTCAGATGCAGAGTCCGTATCATAATCATGATCAGACAATGACTCAAAAAGCATACCAACCACCTGCTGAGCGGTCATCCTGCAGCTAGCCATGATCTTTCCTATGAAAATTAACTAGACAAATGCACTACCAACAACCAGCACTGTGTAAGATAAGTAATAAAGTGTAGCTTTATCAGCAAGAGTTATAAGCTCAAAAACTATACCTCTCACTTTCCTGAAAAAGCTTGACTCACCAGCAACTACTCTGCACAGACACTGCAATCACCAATGATATCCCAATAAAAAGAAAGAAAGAAAAGCAAATTAGAAATAAGACAACACAAATATCATTGTGCACAGATCTAAGGACAATTTCACACACAAATCTGCATTTAGTACACCACCTACATACATGTCATTCATGCATGGCAACAATACTCGTTTGGAGTAAATTGTTTTTACTTACCTAAAATATGCAACTATGCATACCGAAGGTCAACCACTGCCAAAACCACAAGGAGCCACAGCAAAAAAAGCAAAAGCTTTGAACTAGAACAAAAAAGAGATTTGTTTTATCACAAATGCAAATACTCCGTCAATTGACAAACACCCAACCATCAAGCATTTAGAAATTGGTGCCTAAGTGGATTCTGCCATAAGGGTAGATGGGCCTAATAAAAAATAGGCCTATCTGCCCCAAGGAGGGCAGAAAATACATTTAGTAGTGTGTCCCCATGGGGAGCGACCCTTGCCCAAGGGTCCACCCCCCCAAAAAAAAAAAAAAAACACAGACACGCACACTATCCCTGGTGTCTAAAAAAAATAGGCCCATCTGCCCCAAGAGGGGCAGAAATCAGCAACAGTTCAATGCCCACCCCACACATAAATAAACATTTAAAGAAAATCCCTGGCTTTCTAGGGGGCAGATCAGCCTAAAAATAATAGGCCGATCTGCCCCCAAGGGGACAGAAATGGCCTTGGTACATGTGCCCCCAAAGGGGGGCAACCATTGCCCAAGGGTCCGCCCCCCCATCCACTAACACACACACACACTATCCTTAGTGTCTAAGTGGTTTCTGCTTCCCTTGGGGCAGATGGGCCTAAACAAATAGGCCCATCTGCCCCCAAGGGGGGGCAGAAATGGCCAACAGTTCAATTCCCCCCTTGGGGGCCACCCCTTGCTCAAGGGGACACCCCCCACATAAATAAACATACACAAAGGGGGCAACCCTTGCCCAAGGGGCCGCCCCCCCCATCCACTAACACACACACTATCCCTGGTGTCTAAGTGGCTTCTGCCCCCCATTAAGAAAATAGGCCCATGCATTTTAAAGAAAATAAAAAATCCCTAGCGCTCTAGTGGTTTCTTCTCCCCTTGGGGGCAGATCAGCCTAAAAATAATAGGCTGATCTGCCCCCAAGGGGGGCAGAAATGGCCACAGGTAACATTCCCCCAAAATGAGAGCGACCCTTGCCCAAGGGGCTGCTCCCATACACCAAATTCATGCATTCTAAAAAATAAAAAAAAATCCCTGGCATCTCGTGGTTTCTGCCCCCCAAATGGGAGCGACCCTTGCCGAAGGGGCTGCTCCCCGACGCAAAACATCACATAATAAAAATAAAAAAACTGGCGTCTAGTGGATTCTGCCTCCCTTGGGGGTAGATCGGCCTAAACATAATAGGCCAATCTACCCCCAAGGGGGGGCAGAAATGGCCACAACAAACATGCCCCCCAAATGGGAGCAACCTTTGCCCAAGTGTCCGCTCCCTGACGCAAAACAGTAGGTAAACAAAGAAGAAAAAAAAATCCCTGGCGTCTAGTGGGCATTCATGCTGCCCAATCGCAATGCGATCAAGCAGCAGGAATGCTCAAAGAGACACCAGGGGAAAGGAAAAGTCTTTCCTTTCCCCCAGTGCCACTTTGTTCCAAACCCCCCACCTGCCGGAGAAGAAACTTACCTGTTTATCCGTTCACGCACTGGAAGCAAATGGCTTCCAGTGCGACCGGCACCCTGTAATGATCTCAGCGTGCAATCTCATTGCGCGATCGCGCACGGTGATGTCATTACAGGGGTTGGGAGGGGCGGGGGTGGAAGGGGAAGGGCTTCCCTTTCATCCCTGCCTTGAGGGGGTGGGAGGGAAGCCCACAGAGCGCTCCCTCTGAGCTCAGTGCCCAGGACATAATGGTTACGTCCTCGACACATGAGCACAGTGCCGTAGGATGTAACCATTACGTCCACGGCACAGAACGGGTTAATGCCTTTCTCCTGTCATCTGTCTGATCTAAGAAGCTCTTTTTTATTGGTGTAAGCATGCATGTCAGATTGTTGCTGTGCACATATGCCGTGCCAAAAGTTAACGTAGGCTCAAAGAATCCTCTCACTAGCTCTATAACGTTCTGCTTAGCTACTCTACTCAGGTACTTAATTATAGGAACAAACAAAAACACAACATCAAAATTGGAATAGAAATACTGGATGTGCCCCTGGTTATAGAATCTTGTTAGTAACAGACTACAACTTATCCCTTAAGTGAGGGGCAAACTATGATAGGTAACTCCTTTTTCGACTGATGAAGGAATCTGCGTGCATCAATGGTCTCAACATAATCACTCAATAAGTGATAGAAAACATTAGAAGAAAGTTTTCCTTGTGCATTGTCTATGTGCAGATACTTCTCCTCTAACCTGAACTTCTCTATTTCTGTGAGTGCAGTAGTTGTTTCTAAAGGTGAAGTATGGTTGGCTTTACTCTTGTGAAGAACAGTCATTCCCGCAATCAATACAGGCACAATACCACGTACACAATCACCAAACCAACGCTCATGTATTTACAGCATTCATTCTTCCTATCCTTTTGGATAAGGTTACTCATGATCTGTAAAGAATCAGAAAGTAAAAGAGAAAAATAATAACTAAGGCAGCAAAAATCAAAAACAAATTCTTCCATCTCCCTTCAGCAGTTATTTACAGCTTTCAGTCTTACTTCCAGGATACTTTTTGTCAAAATCGGTTTAGCAGCTTGTCAAATCAAGTTACTTTTGTCAAATCAGGTTATCAAAAGCCTTTCCTAGTTACTTTCAACAATCTCTTTTTCTTTATACATCTTTGTACTTTTCTCAATTTATAGTTTCAACAGTTCAGTTCATTGGTTTCCTTCAAGTGCCAAAATATTGACCTGGAATGTCTCGATCAAAACAAAAAGACATAAACTCTGTTTGTCATTCACTTGTTGTTGCTTATGCCCATTCAGGACCAGCGTACCTTTGATTTGCTATTCTCTTTCATTTCAAATTTCAATCTACATTCAACTCTCCTTCACTCAGATCTTCTCTCCTTGCCGTATCTACTTCCTCCTCAATAGTTGACACTGTAGCTGCTTATTTTCTCTTTGCTTGTGACTCCGGCTACTTATCTCCTTTCAGATGACCTTTTGTCAATGCTCCTTTCAGTGTCGAACTTGTAACTTCTTCTTGCTCTGCAGGACTTTCTCCTGACGGACCTGCAACTAGTTCAGGAGGAGTCAGACCACAGTGGCTTTGATCCGCCTCAACTCCTTCCCCCTTGGGGTCTGTCGTTTGCTCTGTTTGTCTTTCAAAATCGTCTGATTGTGGGAGAGCCCTGCTCTGACTAGACTCTCCTGCTGCCTCAATTGAGATTGGTTCTTTATACATCTTTGTACTTTTCTCAATTTATAGTTTCAACAGTTCAGTTCATTGGTTTCCTTCAAGTGCCAAAATATTGACCTGGAATGTCTCGATCAAAACAAAAAGACATAAACTCTGTTTGCCATTCACTTGTTGTTGCTTATGCCCATTCAGGACCAGCGTACCTTTGATTTACTATTCTCTTTCTTTTCAAATTTCGATCTACATTCAACTCTCCTTCACTCAGATCTTCTCTCCTTGCCGTATCTACTTCCTCCTCAATAGTTGACACTCTAGCTGCTTATTTTCTCTTTGCTTGTGACTCCGGCTACTTATCTCCTTTCAAATGACCTTTTGTCAATGCTCTTTTCAGTGTCGAACTTGTAACTTCTTCTTGCTCTGCAGGACTTTCTCCTGACGGACCTGCAACTAGTTCAGGAGGAGTCAGACCACAGTGGCTTTGATCCGCCTCAGCTCCTTCCCCCTTGGGGTCTGTTGTTTGCTCTGTTTGTCTTTCAAAATCGTCTGATTGTGGGAGAGCCCTGCTCTGACTAGACTCTCCTGCTGCCTCAATTGAGACTGGTTCACTGTCACTCTCCTGTAGGCCTTCTCCTTCATCTCTCACAAGAGTGGCTGAACCGTTCTCAATTTGCTCAGATCCTGTCTCAGTTCCTCTTTCTCCTCTTTCCAGCTCTGAGGTTGGTCTGGTCGTTGTTGGTACTCTCAACAACTCCTCTTCATTGTCCAAATGACATGCCACTTTTCTTGTATGACTTGTATGGATCCAGTTCGGAACTGCAGCGCACTTTACAGCTGTGATACTGATCAAAACTACCCGGAAAGGGCTTTTCCACCGAGGCTCCAAACACGTCTTCCTCACGTGTTTTCTGATCAGAACCCAGTCACCTGCTTTCAGTTAGTATCCTTGATCTTGAGACGGTTGTAGTGTGGTGGCTTCCACCTGATGAGAGAAACAGCAAACCACATCAGTCAGACCCTTGCAATAGTCAAACACCACATCATCTTTTATGTTCACAAGAGCAATTGCAGGAGCCGCTGGCAACCTCATTGCTCTACCCATGAGGATCTCATGCGGTGACAGTCCTGTCTTCCTGTTGGGTGTGGTTCTCGTTGTCATCAGAACTAACAGTTGTGCATAGGGCCATTTCAGATTTGTGAACGCACTCATTTTCACCATCCTTGATTTCAAGGTACCATTCATCTGTTCCACAAGTCCTGATGCTTCAGGGCAGTAACTACAAAGCAACTTCTGCTCAATGTTTAAGGCTGCACATAAATCTGAAACCCAAAACATGGTATCAGTACCTTAAGTAGTAATTTTGCTACTGTGAGGCTGTCATTTCTTTGTTTAGGATTAGCTTCAATCCAGTGACTAAAAATGCAAACAATCAACAAAACATATCTCAATCCTCCACACACAGGCATTTAAATAAAATCCATCTGCATATTGCTGAATGGGCCCGCTGCTCTTCTGATATGGCTCAAATTAACCAATGTCCCTTTTACTGCGTTGATTTGTTGACAAATGACGCAACAATGGCAAGCTTCTTCAACAATTGTCTAAACTTTGGATTGAATCAATTCTGCCTGAACAATTGAATCATTGCATCCCTCCCAACATGCGCTTGACTGTGATAATATCCAGCCATTTGAGTCAACAAACTGTTTGGCAGTACTAAACGGCCCTCTTCTGAAATGCACAGTTCATCCTGTTGTTGAACACATTTCATTTTGACCCATTACCATATTTCCTCCCTATCAGCATTATTTTGCAATGTTCTTAGCTCTTCCAAGGTATCTATAACATGCAATGTATAACTTGGACATGTCTCACCTTCTTCTGGTCACAATTCCTACTTATCCTTGAACGATATACAGTTCAATGTGCAAAACCTTGCGACTTGATCCGCCTACCCATTTCCTATTGACACAAAATCTTGCGATTTCAGATGTGCATTGCATTTCTCCACAGCAATCTTTTCAGGCGTTTGAATAGCTTGCAACAACTCTTGAATTCTCTCGCCATTTCTTACCGATGAACCTGTGGAGGTCAGGAAACCTCTCTGAGACCACAACTGGCCAAAATTGTGCACTATTCCAAATCCATACTGGCTATCCATATAGATGGTAACTTTGAGCTGTGTAGAAACATGGTATGCTCTTGTAAGGGCTACCAGTTCCGCTACTTGTGCAGAGTATACTCCTCCAAGCCAGGACCCTTCAAGTATACCAGAAATTGTGCACACAGCATATCCTGGTCTCAGTATTCCCGTATTGTCCCTTAGACAGGAACCATCAACAAAGATAGTTTGGTCATTTTCTTTCAATCTGGTGTCTTTAATATCAGGTCTCGGTTTTGTGCACAGATCAGTTACTTCAAGACAATCATGCTTAATGTCTTCCATTTTTTCAATTTCACCATTCCCATTTGGGAGTAAGGTTGCCAGGTTAAGCACTGTACATCGTTTCAGTGACACATTAGGGGACCCAAGGACGCTCGCTTTCATAGTGAGTCAGCCTGGCACCTGGTAGGTATTTCATCTTCATTTGTGTGAGTGCAACTTCAATGGAGTGGGGGACCATCATAGTCAGGGGATGTCCCATCACAGTGCCTTCACACTGTGCGAGGCTCTGCCCAACCACAGTGACTGAACACAAACAGCCTGGTAGAGCTTCTGGAACTGGGTCCAAAGTATCTGAAAAATATGCCACTGGGCGGTTTACACCACCATGGACTAGAGTCAAGACAGACAAAGAACATGCATCACACTCATGACAGAACATCATGAAAGGTTTTTGTGTAGTCTGGCTTTCCCAAAGCTGGGGCTTTGCACAGACTCTCTCAGAAAATGCTTTCATACAGGCCTGATCTAACACTAGGGGATCAGTATCTTCTTTGTGAATCATCTTTTGCAATGGCTTTGAAATGACTGAAAAGTTG
Source organism: Pleurodeles waltl (assembly GCF_031143425.1). NCBI lineage: Eukaryota > Metazoa > Chordata > Amphibia > Caudata > Salamandridae > Pleurodeles > Pleurodeles waltl. The sequence continues at coordinate 284,272,731 of NC_090450.1, forward strand.
GGAATCCACTGGCGATAGTAGCCTACCATTCCCCAAAACATCCTGACATTTCTCTGTGTGGCTGGGAGACTCATCTGCAATATGGCTGTGACCCTTCCTCTAGATATTTTTCTTATTCCCTTCTCATTCTGATGACCCAAATATTTCACTTCTTTCTGACAGTATTGTAATTTAAGTGGAAACACTATGGGGGTCATTACAACATTGGCGGTAAAAGCCGCTTACCGCCGTGCAGAAGACAGCCAACACAACGCCGCAGCCGTGGAATTCCACCACAGCTATTATGACCCACATCTCGGAATCCGACAAAATTCAGACACCTACACAAGTCCGCCACACCAAAGGTCAGTGTTAAACTGGCGAAAACAAAACCTCCACTGTCACACCAACAGAAATACGCCCACACTATCACGACACACGAATCCACGCGGCGGTCTTTCAACCGCGGCATTCTATTGGCGGTACACACCGCCGCGCTCAAAATACACACACATCTCCAAAACACCACCACATTGGACAATTTGAAATACACACACCTGATACACATACACACACCACTCCCACACACCCAATACAATATAAAACACACACCCACATCACCCACGAACCCCTACAACCACAATTACAGAGAGAAGGCCTTAGAGAGACACCACCATCAACAAATTAGCATCCACAGGCACACAACACCATCACCCACACAACTTCCACGCACAAAACACCACACCCCACTACATATCACCACACTTATCACCACACACACCACCCCACACATCACCTATACCACCCCATGGCACGGCAAAGACACCCCAGGTTCTCAGAGGAGGAGCTCAGGGTCATGGTGGAGGAAATCGTCTGGGTAGAGCCACAGCTATTTGGATCACAGGTGCAGCACACCTCAATTGCAAGGAAGATGGAGCTATGGCGAAGAATAGTCGACAGGGTCAACGCAGTGGGACAACACCCAAGAAATCGGGAGGACATCAGGAAGAGGTGGAATGACCTACAGGGGAAGGTGCATACCGTGGTCTCAAGACACCACCAGGTGGTTCAGCGGACTGGCGGCGGACCCCCACCTCCTCCCCCACAACTAACAACATGGGAGGAGCAGGTCTTGGCGATTCTGCATCCTGTGGGCCTCGCAGGAGTCGGTGGAGGAATGGACTCTGGTAAGTCAAATCTTAACTATTACATCCCCCACCCTACCTGCATGCTTTCACATACCCCTACTCTCGCCCCCACCCCTATCACTCCAACTCCTCAGAAATGTACCAATATCACAAACCACACATCCCAACACCAAGACCTACCTGCATGCAACAACAATGCATGGACAACCATCAATAAAGCATGCCCACTGCACATACCCATACACCCCCTAAATCATCATCACACAAGCTCACACACAGGAATGCCAGCACTGGGGTACACGGTCACCCACCCATTGCACACCGTGAAACACACAGATGCAATAATCATGCCTTTCCACCCCTGCAGGACCACTACCCAACGTCACCAGACAGGAGGGTCCAGACATGTCTACTCCACCCACAGAAGAGGCCCATAGTGATGACAGCAACTCTGTCCACCTGGATCTAGATGACCAGCCCGGACCATCGGGGGCCTCGGGACAGTCGGTTCCCCTCACATAGTCACAGGCCACCACAGACCTTCCCCCCTCAGGAAACACCAGCACAGCACCCACCCAGCGGGCCCATATCTCTGTCCCCAGGACACGTCAATCAGCTGTGTGTCCACCACTACAGGGAACCCAGGATAGCCCACCACCCCAACAACAACAGGCACTTGGGGGCAGTGGCAGTGGGCACACGGTTCAGGGGACAGGGGCCCAGGAACACAGGGGAACTGGGAGGGCTGCTGTGCGACAGGGGGCGGACAGGCCAAGGGAAACCGCTCTCCACGAGGCCCTCTCCTTCATCATGGGAGCACACCACCACTCCCAGGAGACGATGGCAACGGTACTGACCAAATTTCAGGAAACCCAGCGGATGCAGGAGGAACAGTATTTGGGCTTCAGGGAGGAACTCAGAACCATCAGCTTCACCCTGGGCACCATCGTAGGGGTGCTGAAAGAAGTACTCAACACCAGGAGGGACACTGTGGCACTACAAGGGGCCCCTGACACTAGCATGGACGATGAACTGCCCACCACCTCCACCGGCGCTAGTGGACAGGAGGCACCGCCACAAGATCACCACACCAGCACCCCACCCCCTGCAGACGGAGAACCACCCCGCAAACGGTCCCTGAGATCCAGGAACAAGACAGAGCACGATGCCAAGACCCCCGCCAAGAAATGAGACCACCCTGATTGTCATCCCACTGTCCCACTTTGTCACCCTGTCCATATTGAAACTGCCCCAGCTCCACTTCCTATGCCCATATGGGCAATGCACCTGTGAGACTAATAGACTGGACTCTGCCATGGACACTCCTCCGCCATCACCACCCCTCACCATTTAACTTCCCCCTCCAATATTTTGTATTTAAATAAACACACCTAAAGTACCAAAAGATCTGGAGTCTGTCTGTGATTTCGAAATAGTGAATTAGAAATTACAGTGACAAAATGTTCATGAACTAGTAATGTCAACATACCTATGTCACACAGCTCTAGTCCATGAGGAATCTAAGCAGATGAGACACGTTGGGACCCACACCTGTGAAACCGTAAGGGAAAGTGACAACTCAGTGACCATACACTGGGGGAAAACGACAGACAGGATAGAGGTAGAAGTGTAAAAGTACATGTAGTAGTCAGGAATATATTCACACCTGTGTTTCACTTGAAATATTGCTGGATCACCGAGTCCCTGTTTTGCATGGCTTCTTCCTCTGCTTCCTTCTCATCACTGTCCACAGGCTCCACAGCTGCCACAACACCGCCATCTGGAACATCCTCCTGCAGAAAAGGCACCTGTCGTCGCAAAGCCAAGTTGTGAAGCACACAGCAGGCCACGATGATCTGGCACACCTTCTTTGGTGAGTAGAATAGGGATCCACCTGTCATATGCACCTGAACCTGGCCGTCAGGATGCCGAAGGTCCGCTCAATCACACTCCTATTTCGCCCATGGGCCTCATTGTAGCGTTCCTCTGCCTTTGTCCTAGGATTCCTCACTGGGGTCAGTAGCCATGACAGGTTGGGGTAACCAGAGTCACCTAATAGCCACACACGGTGCCTCTGGAGTTGACCCATCACATAAGGGATGCTGCTGTTCTGCAGGATGTAGGCGTCATGCACTGAGCCAGGGAACATGGCATTCACATGGGAGATGTACTGGTCTGCCAAACATACCATCTGTACATTCATGGAATGATAACTCTTCCGGTTCCTGTACACCTGTTCAATCCTGTGGGGGGGGGACCAAAGCCACATGGGTCCCATCAATGGCACCTATGATGTTGGGGATATGTCCAAGGGCATAGAATTCACCTTTCACTGTAGGCAAATCCTTTGGGTCCCAGGAGCCAATGACGATGTACGCCGGCGGTGATGGTACGCACCGCCGCGGACGTGACCGCCGCGGACGTGACCGCCATTTTCTATCTGTTGAATCACTCAATACCTGATCTTCTACAGGAGAGGACCTACAATGCAAGTGCTGCTGTGACCTCGGTCTGGAAGAGACAATGGCTTGTGCGTCTGGGAAAAGGGCCCCTGCCTTCACATCGGAGGAGTTGGAGAAGCTCGTCGATGGGGTCCTCCCCCAGTACACACTACTCTACGGTCCTCCAGACCAACAGGTAAGTACACAGGGAGCATGTTGTATGGGCTATGCCTGTGTGGAGAAGGCTGGTTGAAAGAAGGAAGGGGGCAGAGTTCTGCGTGCATGAAAGACGGTGGGTGCATGTGCCACATGGCAAGGGTAGGGATGGGGGCCACTCACTTTGACGGCGCAGTTGGTAATGACTTCTCTTCTTCCCCTGTACATTTCATGTAGGTCAGCGCCCACCAGAAGAAGGATATTTGGCGTGCCATCGCCAAGGACGTCTGGGCCCTGGGGGTCCATCACAGACGGAGCACCCACTGCCGGAAAAGATGGGAGGACATTCGCCGCTGGAGCAAGAAGACGGCGGAGGCTCAGCTGGGGATGGCCTCCCAACGTGGGAGGGGGGCCCGTCGAACCATGACCCCCCTGATGTTCAGGATCCTGGCGGTGGCCTACCCTGAGTTGGATGGGCGCTTGAGGGCATCACAGCAGACACAAGGGGGTGAGTACACTCTCAATCAGCTGACTTTGCGCGTAGTGGAGGTGTCTGGGTGGGGGACGAGGGCTGTGGGTTTCCCTAGGCCAGGGTGAGTTCCGTAGGCTAGGCCCCTCCGTAAGGCATGGCCCTGTGGCTCCCCCACCCCACATCTGTAGAGTGCCAAGTACAGCTATTCATGCACCTGTGTCATCTATGTGTGCAGATGTCGTCCATAGCCTTGTAGGCCATTTCCCAGGAATTGCACTGTACAGCCCAACAGCGCAACGTAGTGCAGGGGGCTTCTGTGTCTGTCTTGTCCGCCAACGGTAGCGGTAATCCATGCACTCAACATGCCTTTCTTCTGTCCCCCCTTTTTTGTGGTCTCCCTGTTCTTGTGTGCATTAGCATCATCAGGCGGAGGAGCAGTGGCACCGGAGCACGAGGGAGATGCATCCCACATGGCCATGGAGGGCCACACTACGGACTCAGAATACACCAGTGGGACGGAGGGCGAGGGGAGCACCACAGCGGGGACAGGAGCTGAAACCAGCGACACAGACTCGTCCTCCGATGGGAGCTCCCTTGTGGTGGCAGCAACATCAGTGCCCCCCGCATCTACAGGTACAGCCGCCACCCCCCTACCAGCACCGCCCTCCCAGCAGCCCCTCAGCCTTTGCCCCGTGCCCGCTCACCCAGGAGGGTGGGCATCACCTTCACCCCAGGCACCTCAGCCCCTACCCCAGTCACCCCTGCTGCCCTCAGTGAGGAGGCCATTGACCTCCTCAGTTCCCTCACTGTTGGGCAGTCTACCATTTTGAATGCCATCCAGGGTGTAGAAAGGCAGTTGCAACAAACCAATGCATTCCTGGAGGGCATTCAATCTGGTCAGGCAGCATTTCAAACTCTGGCCTCAGCACTGATGGCAGCCATTGTCCCTGTGTCAAGCCTCCCCCCTCCAACTTCCTCCACTAAGACCCAATCCCCTGTAACTCTGCCCATCCCAAGCACACCATCAGACCAGCCTGCACACACCTCACCACACAAGGGAAGCTCAGGCAAACATAAGCACCACACATCCCACAGGCACTCACGCAAGCATCACACACATACAGACACACTAACATCCACTGCCTCCACTGTGTCCCCCTCCTCGTCGTCTCCCTCCTCCCTCCTAGTCTCGTCTACACTCACACCTGCATGCACTACATCTACAGCCACTACATCCCGCACCAGCACACCCACCACCACACCCCGCTCACGTGCATTCACCACCCCCACTACCATCCACACGTCCCCTGTGTCCTCTCCCAGTGTGTCTGTGACGCCCCCTCCGAAGATACACAAACGCAGGCACACACCCACCCAACAGCCATCCACCTCACAACAGCCTCCAGCGTATGCACCTGCACCCCAAGCCACAAAACATACACCTCCTACAACCACCACCTCTTCCTCCACTCCCAAACCCCCTCCAGCTACCCGTCCCAGTGTGTCCAAACAACTTTTCCTGGCCAGCCTTAACCTATTTCCCACCCCCACCCCGACCAACTCATAGGTCCCGAACTTGCACCTCAGCCACAACATCTCCAGGACCAGTGGTGCCTGTGGTCACAGGTATGTGGAGTGCACCGGCCACCAGGACAGCCAGTGTGGCACGCAGCCACAGCACAGCCAGTCCCCCCCCTGTGAAGCACCAGAAGTTGGCCAGTGCCCGGCGGGAGAAGGGGGAAGACTCCAGCCACCCAAGCCGCTCCCAGGGGTCCCGGTGGGAGTGTGGACTCAGCTGTGACTCCTCCCAAGGTGGGGAAGGGCCACAAGAAACCCAGCAAGTCTGGGAGGAGCAGCACGGCGGAGAAGACCGCCATCATATCCGCTGCCCAGGAGGGCCCCGCCAGCCCCATCCTCGCTGCACAGGATGGCCCCGCCAGCCACAGCCCAGCTGCCCAGGAGGGCCCCGCCAGCCCCATCCTCGCTGCCCAGGAGGCCAGGGCCAGCCCCATCCTCGCTGCACAGGAGGGCCCCGCCCGCCACAGCCCAGCTGCCCAGGAGGCCACCGCCAGCCCCATCCGCGCTGCCCAGGAGGCCAGCGCCAGCCCCATCCTCGCTGCCCAGGAGGCCAGCGCCAGCCCCATCCTCGCTGAGCAGGAGGGCCCGCCAGCCACAGCCCAGCTGCCCAGGAGGGCCCCACCACCCACAGCCCAGCTGCCCAATGAAGGACCGCCAGCCACAGCCCAGATGGGCAATGTAGGACCGCCAACTCAAGCACCGCTGAACAGGGCACCGCCAACTCAAGCACCGCTAGCCCATGAGCGGCAGGGGCACCAACGCAACTGGGACCTTCACGGGGTGCGTGATGCACTCTGGGCACCAGTCCCCCTCCAGAACCAGTGGAGACATGCATCCACTCCGTCTGTCCTTCACAGGATGAAGCACTCTGGGCACCAGTCCCCCTCCAGAACCAGTGGAGAAAGGCATCTACCTGAGAGGCTGTGGCTTTGCACTCCCCAGAATGATGCAGTGGGCAAACCACCCACTGTAGAGACTTGAGAGACTGTGGCTTTGCACTCCCCAGGATTGAACAGTGGGCAACCCACCCACTGTAGAGACTTGAGAGACTGTGGCTTTGCACTCCCCAGGATTGAACCGTGGGCAACCCACCCACTTGTGAGACTTGAGAGACTGTGGCTTTGCACTCCCCAGGATTGAACAGTGGGCAACCCACCCACTGTAGAGACTTGTGAGACTGTGGCTTTGCACTCCCCAGGATTGAACAGTGGGCAACCCACCCACTTGTGAGACTTGAGAGACTGTGGCTTTGCACTCTCCAAGATTGAACAGTGGGCAAACCACCCACTGTGGAGACTTGTGAGACTGTGGCTTTGCACTCCCCAGGATTGAACAGTGGGCAAACCACCCACTGTATGGACTTGAGACACTGTGGCTTTGCACTCCCCAGGATACATCATTGGGCATGGAGCCCCCTCCTGTATCTGGCGTTGTGCACTCATCCGGTCCCTTCCCCCTGAGGTGCCGGTTGTATTTCTATCTGATGCCCCTGCAGTGTTCTCTCTGTTTTGATCTGGTATCGTGTGTGGGCCTCGCCCATGCATTTTGGGCGCAGTGGTCCACGGACTATAAATGGTGCAATACCTGGACTACTATTCTTGGTGTATATTTTGTAAATAGTGTTTATATGTATATTTTTGCGTACTGCATTTTAATATATTCCAATGGTTACACTCATTTCCTTTTGCCTTCGCATTCTTCCGGGGGGGTTGGGGGCTGTTACTATAATGTATAGATATGTATTAGTGTGTGTGTTGTAGTGGGTGAGGGTGGGGGTGGGGGTGTTGCGTGTTGCATGTCCCTGTTTTTTGTCCCCCCCTTCCCTGTGTCATAGGTGCAGTACTCACTGTGGTCTTCGCCGCCGGCGTTGGTGCTCCTGGTACAGGAGCAGGAAGAGTATCGCGGGTAGGATTTGGAGTTCCGGGTCCATGGTGTCGTCGTTCCTTGTGGAGTGTGTAGAGGTGAGCGTTTTCCCTTTGAAATTCCTGTTTCCGCCATGTTTTTATCCGCGGTGAATCCGCCCCGGAAAAGGTGGCGGATTGGTAGGTTGTGATACTGTGGGCGGTACTTTGGCTTCCGCTTGTCTGTTGGCGGTGACCGCCAAGCTGTTTGTCTGTACCGCTGTGGCGGTCGGAGTGTTAAAGTGGCTGTCTTTGTTGGCGGTGTCCGCCACGGTCGTAATTGCAATTTTTTTACCGCCAGCCTGTTGGCGGTCTTACCACCGCTTTAACACCGACCGCCAGGGTTGTAATGACCACCATAGTGTCCCGTGCAAGGGTTACCCATTCACAAGCAGAGAGTCATATCTTGGGAGTCTTGTGCTGAGCAATAGGCAGCAGCGTGTGAACAAGGTGATTTTGGAAGTGCACCAGTGTCAGTATATTGGCACTGGGTCATACCATCATTCTCACAACACAGTGATGCACCAGTTATCCACACAAATTGGGGAATCCCTGTATTGTAATGTACATTTAGGACTGGATGGGTAACTGTCCCTCAGCATGTAGCCTCATAAGTTGTATTCCACTTACGTGATACTTATGTGGTATGTAATAAGCGTGCATGCAGGTCAAGGCCAGACGTGTGCTGGCATCAATGTAAGTGTTTTGGGAATTGTGTTGGCAGATCAGGTGTTGATGGGTGTCCACACCTGGACACATGAATGTAGATGTGAATGACCTATGGATGCCCTATTCCTAGGTGGCAGCCCTCCTCACATGTGTTCCAGTCACTGATTCCATGTATAAGTGGACATGCCTTCGTGGTTGACCTCGACAGTTGTTATGATGTATTGCATGCCCATCCCCTCTGAGGCACAGGGGTAGGGGAACAATGTAGGTAGATGTGATGGTCACAGTGTAGATGACAGTCATCTCATTCAGGCTTGCATGTGTCCCAATCAACACTGACCTCTTATGATTAGCAACTGCATACCATACTTCCAATTACATCTACTAGTCACTGGTGTTGTGTGCTTTGAAGTTGACTCAGATGATAAAGATTAGTGTGCCTGGCCCATGTGAAGTAGTTGCTGCCTTTGCATTGTGACACATTGCACTAAATCAATGCACAGATTACTTTATTTGGTCCAACTCTTGTTGTGCTTTGCTTTGGTGTAAATGACATGATGGGTAGGCAGCGTTGCCATTACATTCATCAAGGACATTGTATGATCTGGACTGTGATTCAGACTACACGTGCAAATCGAGGCAGAGTGTTAGAGTATCATCTGTACATACATCATACAATTATGACACTGATGGTTGCCTGTCTCAATTTTACAGCTGCCAACATGGATGTTGTGGAATTCAGGGCGTTCCAGAAGAGGGCAGTGCGATATCCACACATACTGGATGTGGAGTCTGGATACCACAAGATGGCACAACGCTATTGAAAGAGCGAGCCACTGGGGAATGGTGGGCATTCAGGCAAGGGAGACCCACATTGGCCACAAAGAGTGAACCGAGCACCACACCTACACAGTAGACCACAGCCGCCACCGACACATCTGCCCCGCCTGCTGCAGTGGACATGTCAGCAATAAAGGAGCTCCAGAGGGACATGAAACAGGTCCTCAAAAAGCTGGACAGCCTACAGAAGGATGTGGAGCGCAATACAAAGAGACTCCATCAAGAGGACGCTCAAGAGGGCAAACGTCTGAACTGTTCCCTACAGTCACCCCTTGTTCAGTCCCCTCCCACCTCATTCCTCATCATGTTTTGTAGTGGGTTTAAGGGGGTTAGTGATAGGTTAGAGTATTGTAGTTGTTTAGATAGGATAAGTAGGTTTGGGGGTGGTTTTTCATATTATTACATGTTAGTTTGTGGGTGGGTGGGGGTTAATATTGGGGCATTTGTGTATAAAAAAAAAAGATATATATATATATATATATATGTATATATATATATTTGTTAGATAGTATATGTTTAGGTTAGTATATGTTGTCCTGCATGTGTCTCGTGATATAAAGGGGGTGGGGGGCAATGTTTAGAGTGTGTTGTTAAATATGGTAAGTAAGCGTAGCATAGGGTAGTTAGGACCAGTTTGGGTAAAGTATAGATGGGATAGATTAGGTTAGTATAGGTGTTTAACATAGTTTTTAGTTCCGTTTTACACATACATAATAAAACTTTGGGTACTCCCTTACTGCATGTGTCATATGCTTGGGGCTCAGGGTCTTTGGATGAGTGTACAGTGCCAATTGTCTGTTGGCCTGGGGATTCAGTCCTGCATCCAGATCCCTCTCCTGACGTGTTAATTCCCACTTCCAACTGAGTTGTCACATTGGCAGCTACAACAAATCTACTTCTCAATGCATCTGCCATCCAATGTACCCACCACTCAAGGTGACTATGGTTCCCATGTATTGTACAGGTAGGTGTGCTTTTTAAGCTGTCATTGTTTGGGTCCGGTGTCAGGATGTTGGGCACTGTGGGATGTCTGCATGCAGCCTGAAGTTCATTTCAACACTGCTAAACTGAGCTGTGCCATCAGATGAGATGAAGTATAACTATTTCACACCAATGTGTTTCACTTGTACTCCCAGCTGAGGTTATTGGCCGAGCACTCTTACACAGCCATTCATGCTGTATGTAGTGGGTGATGCATATATGTTTTAAAACAAATGTCACACACACAGTGACTTGCTTGTAGGGGATGTGGCCAGCATTGATGTTCATGATGTAGGTACCTTGTGCGTAGATATCTGCCCACAATATTTCTGCACTCTTGTACTGACACTCTGTGACTATAGACATGTTACACACATCACAGATCTCCAGCAAAGTAGATGTGTCACAAAGACAAAGTGGTTGTGTAAGTGTTGTTTCTTTTAAAGTGCTGTAGTACAATATTTACATTGTCCAGTTGTGTGACCCTATTAGTGTAAACCATTCTATTGTGACAAAACACAAGTGCAGGGTTGAGGAACATGTCATTGGACATGCTGAGGTGAAGTATCGTTCAGTGCAGGGGAACATGAATTGTCAATTGCAGTCCATAATGGAAAGGTTAACAGTGTGTCAGTGAAGAGTGCATGTTACCAACTGTAGCAACACTGGCATCTTGTCAAGCACAGGACAAAGGGAAATCACTGCCCATGTGGCATGGGCTGGTGCTACCGGGTACCTCTATGGGTGAAGATGATCTGTTCCACATCTTCATTCTCTGATGTGTGTGTTGTCTCCTCTGCCCTTGATGGTGTGGTGGTGGGGTTGAGGGGCCACACACACTTCAGTGGTTGGAGAAGTGGACACCGAATTCCCGGCAGCTGCCATCTGTGGAACTAAATATGGCATCACTGCAGCAAGGAGGAGCTGCTGATTCCTGAGTATGGCAGCAACATCCCTGTGGTAGGCAGCCATGTCTTCTCTGAGGGAGGCCAGTTCCGGGTGCATGGAGTCCTGCTTGTTGCCATGCATGGAGCAGCAAGATTGGGAGGGCAGGTGTTGTGGCAACTCCCTCACGGCAGTGGTTAGGTCCCTCACACACTGTCGGACTCCATGCAGTGGGGATTGTGTGCCTTGTTTGGCTGCTGTCTGTTCAGTAGCCTTTATGATGCGCGTGCGCATTCCCTCAAGGCTGGCTGCCGTAGTTTGCATCCCCACCTACACCTAATTGGCCAGCTCCCCCTGGACTCTCACTACTGCCCTCTCAAAGGTGGTCCCTGTGTCATCAGAGTCCTCAGCTGTGTTTGAGCTAGCAGGTTGTACTATTGGGGTGGTGGGAGGGTCCTCTGGGTGGCTGCTATATGAATGCTCCTCCTTGCGACTGGATGGGGTGTCTGGAGGGTTCCCAGGACATCTTAGAGGGTTTCCTGGCTGATGGTTGTCAGCTGGTCATCCAGGTCATCAGAATAGTCCAGGACCTTCAGATCCACAGGAGAGCCATTGTCCTCTGCAATGAGATATTGCACAATTAGTGTGTCTATGTCGTGCCAGTTGTAATGTGACATCACTGACTTCGTATTGGTGGTACATTGTCATCTTGGTTCCCATGCATTGTTCCTGTCCTTAATGTTTGCAGTCTCTCAGCCCTATGCCCCACCTGCATGTCACATGTAGTAAAGGGCAGTTTGCGCAATTGTCTGCGTCACATCTTCTAGGTGTGGGTTCTGTCCAATTTGTGGATTGTCACCTTTCAGTCTTCATCAACCCTCCCTCTGCTTCCATTTGCATGGTGAGGCCTTGCAATGAATGTTGGTGTGCTAATGCCACAGCACCTCACATGACAATTTGGCCCTGTCCCAGTCTTTTATTTTTCACATACACCTATGCGGTGCTGAGACCTAGCACCACCCCATGCATGGCATTGCCAGGGGACAATGCACGTGTTACCATTGGTAGTTCCTCATGTTGATGTTTGCGTATGTGTACTACATTGCACTGCACTGATGGACCTGGCAGAGTTCAGTTTCCTCTTGTGACTGTGCGGGTGTGTTTGCCTTCCTACACACATGTCCTCCCCCTCAATGCAGTTGTCTTTACACTATGATACCTGAGATGTGGCATGGTGGCATTGCAGCTAATGTGACACAGGCGCAGGGCTAATCCCAGGGATGGCCAGCATGGGTATGAGATTTCTGCTGTGTACATCATTATGTATGTGACAGTGCCTGATGGTTATTGAGTCTATGGACATGACCAGTTGACAGGAGTTGCACTTGGTTAGGAATTGATGGGGATTAATCACGTAGTCATACTGAACCCTCATTTTGAGTGTGTTTGTTCTATGGGCACCTAACTTCCATTTCCTAATTGACCAGTGCAAACAGCACAGGTAGTAGTGGCAACTGTTGTCAATGGTGAATGGTGCTTGTGCCAATGGCCTGACAATGGGCATTTTCCTATAGTGTACATTCTGAAAATACCAGCTGTCCTGTGACACCAGACCAGTTTTACGTTCTACCCTACCCTCCTGGTCTGCTTCAGCATTTCCAACAGCCTTGGCATGGCAGTGTACCCCCATGCAAAGGTTGTTGGTGTTATGTTGTGCAGTGACCCTGGATGCCCTTGCACAGCCTATACACCTGCATGGGCAGTGCAGGGGGTCCCATGCCATGCCTCTTTGCCCATTCTACTGCCTGATTTGCAGGGCTAACATGCATTGTGTAGTGGCTATGTGCCCCTTCCTTTTTGCACTTGACATTTTGGCACTTTTGTCCCCATGCAACTTACCCTGCATATGTGTTGTTTCCTGGTAGTCTGCACTGTCTTGCGATACCAGTGATGATTTCCTCCATCTCTTCTAGGTCCTCTTGGGGTGCTGGACTCCCACCACCAGTCTGCAGTGCTGCCTCCCTGTTCCTTGCCATTTTCTCCTTTGTCCTCCATTTCCAGTCATGCCAGCATTTCTTGCACTCAGTGACAGTTCTCCTGACCTGTGCCACACTGTTAATCTTGTCCAAAGTCTGCTGCCAAATTGCTTCTCTCCTTCCAATTGGCAATGTAGAGGTAATGAAGAGTTGATATTGGTGCTCCATCACCTCTCTCACCAGTATTTCTTGCTCCTCTGAGCTGTAGCGACACTTCATCTTTTTCTTGTCTCTCCCCTGGGTCTTGTCAATGTCCTCCTGGCTGGCTCCTGGTTGTCTGGGGTCTCCCTGGGGGTCTCTCCTGGTTTTGTGGATCCATCTTGCCTCTCCTTTGCACTGTTTGCTCCGTTAGTGTCACTTTTTGATGCTATTGCAGGTAAAAATGGTGCATTTCCGTTTTGCGACATGTTTACATGTCAGAAACCGCATTAGAGTCATTTTTCCTACGTTAACGTCATTTTGCCTTATGACAAGGTGCAATGGTTAGAGTCAGGAAAAACGACTTTAACCTATTTTTAGCACCACCCAGCATCATAGTATAAATATGGCGCACAGGTGCCGTTAAAAAATGCCATTAGACAGCACTAAACTTTTTGACGCAAAACTGCGTTTGCGCAGTTTTGCATCATAAAGTATAAATCTGCCCCTAAGTATTTAGGGATATATTTTCGCTACCCTTTGTATCATTGAATTTCAAAATCCAAACTTTCTGCGAATTATTCTCATTTTATGGGACTAATCATGTACCGGGCCTTTATGATGGGCTCTTAAGCAGACTAACCATCTTACTCTCCTACATCAGCGTTGGCATATCTCACCTTATTTGGTTATTTGTTATTAATACATAAGGGGACACGTTAGAAGTTCAGTGGTCCTTTTGACTGCACTTAGAGTAGTTCCCAACGTAAACTCATTTCCGGTACAAATGAATAACAGCATCAATCAATAACATCAATAATCTTAGGAGTCAGTAATTTCCATGCACCATGACCCCTTGGCCATAAATAACCACACCTTTATGTAAAAGTTAAAATGTTTATTTCCCTATGTTGCAATGCCACTAAATAAAATGATGGACGGATTGTTGAAACTTTTTAAACACTCACCCCCAGTCACAGATCTGGGTTTAGTTCATCATTATTTTGCTTACCACGTCACCCAAGTTTAGACCCAACTATATGCAAATCATTCTTGACCCCGCTCCCTTTGCGAGCAGTCCAGCTCAAAATACCAAGCCAGATCCTACCCAGACTGGAGTCAAGCTTCATGGGGCCAGTTTCAGGATATCACCCTTCATCAGCCAAACTAGCTTCAGTCCAGTGGCACAGCATGCAAGGGACCCGCATTTGGGCATACCCTAGCCACTTAGGGTGCACAAGGCAATATCACAAAATGAAAGGATGGATGGAGTGTTGAATATTTTCAAACACTCACCCCCAGTCATAGATCTGAGTTCAATCCATTGTTATTTTGCTTGCCCAGTCACCCCAGTTTGGAACCCGCTTTATGCAAATCAGTCTTCACCCTGCCCCCTATGGGAGCAGTCCAGCCCAAACTGCCAAGCCAGGTCCTACCTGGACAGGACTCAAGCATCCTTGTACCGGTTTCACTAATAAAATGATGGATGGAGTGTTAAAACTTTTCAAACACTTACCCACAATCACAGATCTGGGTTTAATCTATTGTTATTTTTATTGCAACATCACCCCAGTTTGGACCTAGGTATGCGAAAATCAGTCTTGACTCTGCTTTCTGTGGGAGTTATCCAGCCCAAACTGCCAAACCAGGTCCTCCCTGGACAGGACTCAAGCATCCTTGGACTGGTTTCAGGGAATCGCCCTTCATCAGCCAGACTAGCTTGAGTACAGAGGCGCAGCAAGCAAGGGACCCATGTCTGGGCATACCGTAGCCACTTAGGGTACACAAGACAATATCACAAAATAAAATGATGGATGGAGTATTGAAACTTTTCAAACACTCACCCCCAATCACAGATCTGGGTTTAATCCATCATTATTTTGCTTGCCACGTCACCCCAGTTTGGACTCAGCTATAGGCAAATCAGTCTTGACCCTGCTCCCTATGGGAGCAGTCCAGCTCCAACTGCCAAGCCAGGTCCTCCCTGGACAGGTCCTCCATATATTAACAATGCTAATATCACGTAAATTTGTCTTAAAATCAACTGATTAGCATACAGAAACAATACTGGTTGACTGAATCTTCTAAAGAGTCTCAATTTAATCAAAGCTTGGATCACTACACATTCTAAGGTTACAGTGCAAATCAATAGCAAGAATAACTGCGCAAAGGAAATAGCATACATTTAGATTCAGCAAAGAAAATACATCAACTGTTGTTAATATTTAGCAGACATCAATCTGTGAGTATCCCAACTATCCTTCGGATTAGAATGGCATGTTTGGGCTTCATACAAAACAATTTAGTTTACACAAATTTGGAAAACATCTAACTATGGCTCTATCAAAATTAGCGGTTGGTACCTAAGGACAAAAGCAAATAGACATAGCAATCAATAACATTGTGTTATACCTTGCCTCAGTATGGTTCAGCAAGCTGTAACTGTCTTCGTCAACCGGACATTTGTTCGATCAGCAAAGCATCGGAATTCAGCATTAAAGTTCAAGATAGACAGTGTCTCTCCTTGCAGTTCAGAAGGAATAATAACTATGCTCTTGTGACGGTTAGGAAATAACTGGGAGAATGGTCTCTCTCCTCTTGGTGCAGTCTGGCTAAGTTAGATTCCCTAAAACTGCTTCCCACATTGCTATTGGTCAAAGAATCATACGTTTACATTTAGTATAAAATGAAAGAAGAACCTCAGATCTAAGAATTTACTAAACCATTGTTCACTTGTCGATGATTGGCTCCTCTTCTCCTGTTTCTGTCGTTGAGCTGTCAGGTAACAAATTTGCATCAGGTTATACTCCAGTCAGTGCATCTATTGTCTGTTCCTGGGAACATTGTCTTTACACACACTTAGTTATACAAAGTATCCTTAGCTAGTACAACATATTCTAGCAAGCAGTTCGCATGGGAAAATAATTCTAGATACTAACATTTGGTCAATGCAATGGAAAACTAGTAATGCAATTTGACATGAGGTAGTGCAACTAGGCCCAATACCTTGCTAAATTAAGGTCTATCATTAATAAAGCAAATACACAATATATAACCATTAATATGACATACTACTACATTAATCCAAATACAAGCTCAACATTTTACATTAATACGCTGTTATTAAGTACACTTTGTGATTATTGTTAGTTACTCAAGTAGACACATTTTCAAACTTGTGTATTAACTTTCTATGTTAACTCATTTTTCTCTTCAGATTTAACCTTCAGAATATATGAATATCCATTAGTAAAATTTCAGCGTTAACAGTTCTAAAGGTTTGTCAGTTCCCAGCATGGGAAAGAAACGGTGGCCTGCTGTACACATGGAGAGTGTCCCATCAATATTTGCATAGGCTCACTACTTCCTTTATTGCCAACCCGCAAACCTGTGTCTGCTGTGGAAGTGTGGGTGTTGTTGGACGGGATTTGCCTTCTCCTGCCTAAGGGTCTGGTTGAGTGCAGTAGGACATGTGTCCTGTCTCTGAGTGCATCTTCCCAATGTACCTAGAAAGCTGCATTGGTCTTTTCTAGTCAGAGACTCACAGGAAATTAATTAGCCCTACATCGGGTGGGTGACCAGCTTGACACTAATTCTTACTTCATGGGTTTCTGCCCCACGTTGGCAAGACAGGTGGCACTCACGTCTGACCACCATTGGTGGCAATGTCTGCCAATTGGATTTTTGTGTGGCCATTTTGTATTGGGTTTGCCATTTGGAGTGGCACTGATCTGGCTTTCCTATATGTACTGTCTTTCAGGATCAGTTCGCAGTTGTGGGACAGTTAGTGTCAAACTGGTTTGCTAGTTCCCTCTCCTCTTCTGGGCTCCTGGGCATTTGGTATTTAGAATGAAGGTTATAACCAATGCCTCATGTCAGATTTAGTTGTCTCTTGTAACTTCTGACTGGTACGCTTCTGGGCTTTGACATGAAGTTGAAGCACATTTCAAGCAGATCTCATTTAGAAGCTATAACTGGTCCTGGAGTTATGCATCTTGGGCTGCTGTGGTGGGCTGGCTATTCTAGGAATTTCTCTGCCTGCCTACCTTTTAATTGCAAAGGATGCTGGCCGAGGATAGGGTGCTTGTAGAGTGGGCTGGCATTGATGTCTCAGCACAGCTCGGTCTACTGGTACGTATACTTGTCCTGCTGTTGCTTTGGTTCTGCCATTGTTTGGTTCCATCTAGGTTCCTAGGGGGCTTATCTTTGTGTTTATGCAACTTGCTCTGCTTTAATATCTTCTCTTGACCATGTTTGAGGCTCCTAGAGGCAGTCCCAGTTTTCTCTTAAGGGGGCATTTTGGCTTCCATCTGTTACAGCCTCTGATGGACTCCATCTAAATTGGCTGTTGTATTTTGGTGTTATTTGCCAGTATGTCACCTTGCCCCGTCCGCACCCTCTGTTGGGTTCCTGAGCTATTTTTAGACACTCCTTTATTTTGATTTGTTTATTTAGCAATTGAACATCATCCCTATATCACTATTTTGTTCTAAAGTGCTTCTGCAACTGTTTGCACTTTATTCTTGGACTGACTGGATGGCCCAGTGAGAGATGTGCTCACTCCCCATGTAGGCACCAATTTGCAAGTCATGTGTTTGTATCTGGGCAGTCCCACCTTGAACCAGAGACCTTTTCCAGTCAGTCCCTTTAGGGATGTTGGGATGGGGCCTAGTTTACTGCTCTTCTTTTGCACAGGGTGGACCTCATGGAGCTATGGGTGAGTCAAGGGTTTAGGGTTTCCTGACTGACCTTGCCTTTCTCATCCTTTGATATTCTCCCTTCGTTGTCTGGTCCTTGGCATGCCCATTGGAATACTCTCAGGTTGGATATCGGATTATATTTCATTGAGCTGCTTTTTAGACCTCCTCAATGGAGCCATGCTTTGGCACCTTTTTGATTTTCTCCCTGATATGAATCTTCAGTATGTCGCAGAACTCTGTTGCTAGGCCTGAGGATGATCAATGTTTGCAGTTGCTTCTTCTGATGGGTTGTCTTTGTTTAAGCTACCAGTTTGTTTTTTTAAGTTGCCTGGTATCATCCCCTTAGAGATCCACTGATGGGCTACCCTCCAGCCTGGTAGAGTGCAGCTTCATTTGGGGAAGTTGTTTTTTCCTATATCAATGGTCTTTGTAAGTTGTATAGTGCTTGTGTTTATGTTTTGAAGCTCTTTAGTTCCTTAGTGTAGAGGTTTTACCCTTTCTGTGGTGGTAATCCACAATGGCAGTGTCTGCTCTTCTAGCTATCTCTCACTCCCAGCGGAGGTGTCCCTGGCAACGCTAGTAATGGGAATGGATAGCATGGATTTGATCGTAAGTTTATTCAGCTCACAAAATGTGTCCTCCAATTGTCCACCACCAGCAGCAACTGCCAAGTTTAGAAAGTTCTCTACCTTTCCCTTCTATTCCACCTTTCCATGCTCATTAGCATATAATTCCAAATGCAATCACTGGCTTTAGCACTTCTGACGCCAGGTGCAACAATTTTTGTCGGCATCAAAAAAGGATCACCTGGTTCCTTCACTACCACCCTCCAACAATGCCCTCATCTCTGTATAATCCCCTCTCATATTTATTTAGGAACAGATTTAAGAAAAGTGGCCTGCACCGGTGCAGCGTCACTTTCCTTGTACCCCTCTACCGCCACCATGTGTGCACCCTATTTAAAATACAGCGCTCCATGGCACAGGTTAGGTGACAATAGAGATAGCCTCAAGAACCTAAATAAAATGATGCAAAGAAGGTGCTAATGTGGCGCAACGGGCTCTTAAATCTGCCCCTTAACTTTTTCACAAAAACAACAAATGATGGACAGAATGCAGAGCAAATCAAGCATCTATCCCCAGTCACAGATCTGGGTTAACTCCATCAGTTTTTTACCTACCCTGCTATTCCAGTTTGGACCCAACCATATGCAAATCAGCCTTGACACTGTTCCCTATGGGAACAGTCCACCCTGAACCACCAGGCAAGGTCCTCCCTGGACCAGAAACAAGCATACTGGAACCAGGTTTCAGGGTATCACCCTTCATTAGCCAGGCTAGCTTGAATCTGGTGGCATAGCATGCACGGTACCCACATCTGGGCATACCCTTCCCACTTATAATGACAAATGCAAAAACAACAGATGATGGACAGAATGTCGCGCAAATCAAACATTCACCCCCAGTCCTCCGGGACCAGAAACAAGCATCCTGGGAC
This sequence comes from Pleurodeles waltl, assembly GCF_031143425.1. Taxonomy (NCBI): domain Eukaryota; kingdom Metazoa; phylum Chordata; class Amphibia; order Caudata; family Salamandridae; genus Pleurodeles; species Pleurodeles waltl. The sequence continues at coordinate 284,292,152 of NC_090450.1, forward strand.
ACGTTTCAGGGTATCACCCTTCATCAGCCAGGCTAGCTTGAATCTTGCAGCATAGCAAGCACAGAACCCACATCTGGGCATACCCTTCCCATTTGAGGCAACAAAATGTAAAAACAACAGATGATGGAAGGAATGCAGAGAAAATCAAACATTCACCCCCATACAAAGATCTGGGTTAACTCCATCATTTTTTTTGCCTGCCATATCATTCTAGTTCAGACCCAGCCTCATGCAAATCAGTCTTGAGCCAGAACTGCCAAGCCAGGTCCTCCTTGGACAACAGACAAGCATTCTAGGACCGCTTTCAGAGTATCATCCTTCATCAGTCAGGGAAGCTTAAATCTGGGGGCATCGCAAGCATGGAACCCACGTCTGGGCATACTCTTCCTACTTGGGGCAACAAATGCAAAAACAACAGATGATGGACGGAATGCAGAGCAAATCAAACATTTACCCCTAGTCACAGATCTGGGATAACTCCATCAGTTTTTTTGCCTGCCATGCCAATCCAGTTTGGACCCAGCCATACGCAAATCAGTCTTGACCCTGTTCTCCATGGGAACAGTCCAGCCCGAACTGCCAGACCAGGTCCTCCCTGGGCCAGAAACAGCATTCTGGGACACGTTTTAGGGTATCACCCTTCTTCAGCCAGGCTAGCTTGAATCTGGTGGCATGGCAAGCATGGGACCCACATCTGGGCATACCCTTCCCACTTGAGGTGACAAATGCAAAAACAACTTTTTTACAGCACTACTCATATCAATGGGGGTGTCAGAGCACTGAACATCACACATTCGTTAAATAGAGACAATCACTCATACAAGCGCGTAAATCAATGTATAGGAAATGTTACATAAGACAAAGAGGATTACAAGGTGTACGAGTCACATGTCATCCATACACAGACAGTATATTTTAAGAGTACCTGGGCCCTCATTATGAACTTGGTGGCAATCACCACTGACAGCCGTGGTGACGGTGAACAGAAGACCATCAGTGGCGGAAGACTGGACACCGCCGAATTATGATGCCAAAAAGTCAAACCTCCAAAAATACTGCAGCCTCCACCCACCGCCAATGCCTACCATGGCGGAAAGGCAGTACATCCCACCCCACCACCGCCATGCAGACAAATCCTCCACCCACCAAATAATGAAGCACAAATCAGCGTGGCAGATAGTGGATGCCGAACGACCATTGGCAGTACAGCCAGCAATGGAACCCACCAACAACAAATGCACACATTGGCATACTTTGAAACCCACAAACCTGACACACATCCACAACATAATAAAACACACACATACACACCTCACAATCCTTTAGAGCGCCAATAGCACAACTGAGATTGACAACACAATACGCATACACTGAACACAACATAACACAAGTCACACGCACAAATACACCACCAAAACACATACAAACCCCAAACACCTTTATAAGCCACACACATAACCACACAACAGCACCCTCACAAATACACCCACAACACACACCGTGGCCCCCCTAAGCACTCCCACTTCACAGATAGTGAGCTAAGGGCCATGGTGGACGAAATACTCGAGCCACAACTATATGGGGCACAGTTGCAGCAGACACCCGTGGCCAGGAAGATGGAGCTATGGCAGACGATTGTCAACAAGGTCAACGCAGTGGGAAACCATCCAAGCACAAGGGATGACATCTGGAAGAGATGGAACGACCTGCCCGGAAAGGTTCGGTCAATGACATCCAGGCACAACATCACCATACAAAAGACTGGTGGAGGTTCCCCACCTACACCCTCCGATTACACCGAGTGCGAGGAGAAGGTCCTGGCTATCCTGCACCTGGAGAGCCTCACTGGACTCACTGAAGGACTGGACTCAGGTAAGCCAACTACAATACCTAAACAGTCACCCCACCTATAATGCATGCATCACCCCACCCCTCTCATTACCACCCGGACCCCATCCTCACCCAGTTCACAACACCCAAATCCAACTAACCTTCATGACCACAATTCAACAAACAGACCTCCATCCTGCCCCCTGTGCAAAGTCACCTACCCTGCATGGATTCCCAGTGGCACTACAGAACCCATAATGCACCTCCACCCCCCACATAAAATGCAAAGATATGTACACGAAGGGACATTGCATGCCACAACAGGGGTATATAAGCACAAACACTCAGTGCAAGTGGGACTGCCAGACCTGTGCAGGGGCACAAGCACATGGGGTGAGGGCCAGTGGGAGGACATCAGTGGCCCAGGACGGTATCCAAAGAATGGATGCAGCAGCCCAGGAGGTGATATCTGAGGTCCTGGGAGCATACCACCATACCAAGGACAGGAGCACCAGTACCACAGCCAGTCTGAGACCTCCACCTCCTTGCAAGCCCCTACCACTAGCCAGGACACTGCCCTGCCATCTACATCTGCAGCAGCTAGTGGACTGGTGGCACTGCCAGAGGATACCCAGGAAACCAGCACCCCTACCCCTGCAGCCCAGCTCCAGCTTTGCAAACGTGCCCTCAGAACCAGGCACGCCACTGAAACACCAGCCAAGACCAAGCCCAGCGCTACGAAGTGACTATGCCCTGAACTGTCTCCCTTGTGTGCCACTGTGCTCCCTTGTTGACTTGCCACTGCCATCACACCCTCTACCAATGGCCACATGAAGCAAAACTCAGTGCTCCCAACTGTTGAGCATATGTACCTGAGAATGGATATGCACCGTGTGCCCACTCCCTATCACTGTTCCACAAAATATGTACACTTTGTCACTTAATAAAAACACTTATGCACGCAAATCATATGTCCCTCGTCAATATGAGATATCAATTTTGAGTGTGTATGCATTAGCCAGTCAATTTAAAAATCATACCTTTATTGCAGGAGGGGATACAACGCACTGTAGTGTCTGAAGTATGTCACACTGTACCTACTATTGGGTTCCCTGGCACATGCCACTTCAGTCATCAGTTAACAGTGTCAATGACTATAGACGCCACATTACCAAAAAAATGAGTCAGATTGAAACTATGCAGTGAAGACATCAGCATCAGTGAAAAGTACCTCATAGTCACTGGAAGTACAGGCGGATCAGCTGGTTCCTGGAGTTGAGATCCTCCCCCTCTTCTTCCTCACCATCACTCTCATTCCCTCTCTGAGGGTGCAAGGCTGGTTGGACAGCACCCTCCTCTTCCAGAAGGGGGATAGATTTCTTCAAAGCCAAGTTGTGCAGCATGCAGCAGGCCACCACTATCTTACACCTTCTCAGGGACATAGCACAGGGATCCCCCAGAGAGATGGAGGCAACTAAATCTAGCCTTCAGGAGACCTATAGTGCGCTCAATCACCCTCCTAGTACATCAATGGGCCTCATTATAATTCTTCTCTGCATCTGTCCCTGGATTCCTCACAGGTATCAGGAGCCATTGCAAGTTGGGGTAGCCAGAATCACCTTCAAAAGTGGGTGAAACAGGACCTTAAGAAACTGACTTCACATGCATATTGGCTGGCTGTCAGCTATGTACAGATCCAGTGTCATACACACTCACCCATGAGCCATCCTCTGTCCCCTTGTAGTTGTCCCATGAAGTGTGGTACACTGCTTTTTTTCAGGACAAAGGAATCATGGACTGAGCCTGGGAACCTGGCATTGACATGTGAAATGTACTGGTCAGCAGTACACACCATTGTATGTTCATGGGGTGATAGTTCTTTCGATTCCTGTACACCTGTTCATTCCCTCTTAGTGGTATGAGAGCTATGTGGGTTCCCTTAATGGTACCATTCACATGTGGGATGTTGGCAAAGGCATAAAATCCAGATTTGATGGCAGGAAGTTCAGCCCTTTGGAGAAACTGAACATATGTTTGCAGGTGTTGGACGAATGAATCCAGGAATTTTGACAGGATGAGGCTGAACATTGGCTGTGAGACCCCTGCACCCATGCCCACTGTCACCTGAAATAAGCACGTAGCCAAAAAATGGAGTACAGATAGCACTTGCACAGTCATAGGGATGGCATGCTGATTTCGATTTGCCAGTTTCAGTACAGGATCCATTAATGCACCAAGGTCATGGATAGTATCTCTAATGAGTCTGTAGGTGATAATGATGTGACGTTCCTCCATAGTTTCCAAATCAACCAGAGTTCTGTAAACAGATGGGGCCCTCCCTCGCCGCACGGGTCTGTGCCTATGGTGGAGGAAAGAACACATATTGAGTATAAACACACACCTGCATCACATGATGTCACTGTATCAATGTAAGTGTGAAACATAGGTAACACACACAGACGCAAAGTGTGAAGTACACCGTCAGGCATACGTGTGCTGAGTCAACTCTGTTATAACGGCATCCCAGTATGGACACAATTCTAAAGATGGGTGCATGTGAGGATTCTACACTCATGTCAGCAAGCGACTAAAGTTGGAGTTTTTGAGGGCCTGGATGAGGCCCCTGGCCAGGCAATTGTGACGTGGTGGTATCAAAATGGCAGTCTCCTGCCATCCAGGTATGAGGGAGGGGAAGTGACTTAATTCCGCTGGCATTATTCGTCATGGCGGAAAACAGTGTTCACCGCCATGCACCCTATCATTGGATTACATGATTGTCAATGGGGAACCTGGGCCAATCATGATCGCCGCTGGCGGTGACGGAGCACACCACTGCGGTACCTATGCCATGTCGTCAGACACTTGACTACTGATTCCCGTGCAGGGTAGTAATCCACTGCGTGCGCAGCTGTGTCATGACTCTGGTCCCTGAGATGGCGCAGGTCACAGGGGAATGGGCCCCGGCCTTCACCTCGGAGGAGCTGGAGAGCTGATGGACAGGGTCCTACCGCTGTATGCCAAGTTGCATGGGCGACCAGAGGAGCAGGTGAGTTGGCGTCTGTCATCCTTAGATGTGTGTGATTGTGGCAGATGCCTGTATGCATGTGGGTTTGATTTATGACTGCCGAGCCGTAGACTGTTTGGCACGTACTGTATGTGAGTTGATAATATGGCTTTCAACAAATGCCATTCCATAGGGAATGGCATGTCATCTGTATTCGGTGAACACATACTGACGTCTTTTTTTTGCTCTGTGTGTCCCATGCAGGTCAGCGCCCATCAAAAGAAAGGCCTGTGGCAAGCCATCGCCAAGGAGGTGCAGACCCTGGGGGTCTACAACCGGCAGAGCACCAACTGCAGGAAACGGTGGGAGGATCTGAGGTGCCGGGCCAGGAAGACCAGAGAGGCCCAGCTGGGGAAGGCCTCCCAGCGAGGAAGGGGTGGCCGTCGGACCCCGATGCCTCTAATGGCTCACATTCTGGCGGTGGCCTATTTGAATTTGGATGGGCGCTTGAAGGCAGCACAGCAGCCACAAGGGGGTGAGTACAAGGGGGTGAGTACCAAAACTGTTGTCATACTGCTTTGATGGATGTATGTTGGTGCTGTGGTATATCTGCTTTCTAGTGCCAGGCACTTGAACAGGTGTGTTCCTGCAGTCCTGCCCCCACAAATTCCCTGTGATGGTGTGAGGGCAGACTGGGGTGGACTTGGACGTTATTTCCAAATCTCTCTCCATGTCTGGGTCTGCGTGTTGAGTGTTCCTCCAGTGAGTGTTTCCTTTTACAGTGTTAGTTTCCGCCACGCTTTGCCTGGCAGTGGTTCACACCTGGAACTGCCAGCAGTCTTGTGTTTCATTATTTGATTGGCAGGTAGGTCTTTTCCACCGGCCTGCGGGTGGCCTCCTTTATCGTTGTCGGGACTACAAAGATGGTAGTGTGTGGATGGACCGCTACTTGTTTCTCATGTGCTTCATTATTTGGCAGTCCGGACCGCCAGCATGTTGGCGGTGGTTACCGCCACCGCCGGCGTGGTGGTGTTTACTGCCATGTTCATAATGACCACCTTGGTCTGGAGAAGCACAAACTATGGCTTTACAACGTATTGAAGTGGTTCAGGGTTGACTGTACTAACAAAAGGATTACAGTGACAAAAGCAGCAACCCCCTGAGCTATCTAAATAAAATACAGTTCTGAGGTCTGCACTTTACACATGCAGCAGGCACGTTAACCTATTTGTGTGAAAAGACAAAACAAAGAATTTTCCAGCAATTACGTTAATCTCGAGTGTTATCTTTAAATATTTATTGCCTAAATGCTGCTGTGAACACAAGGAACTCTCCAGCAGGTGAGTTGTACTCCATTAGATTTACTCCAATCAATTTGTTTTATAATACTTCGTCCCCAGAGCTCGGCGCCCAGTGTGGCAGCATCAGTCGTACCACCCTAAAGCTGGCACTGGTTCAAGGCTTTGCTGACCTGTTCTTTGTCGGGCTTGATAGGCCCTGCAGGCAATTATGTACCTCGATTTGCTATCTACTCCAGTCCTTTGGTTGACCATTAGCTCCATGAGCCTTCCCTGATGGGGTGGTAAGTTGTGATGGCTTCTTTGCTCTTTGAAGTAGATACCGCATCTCTCCATCTCACTGGAACTGTCCTTTGGATGCTGGCTGCCATGGCCATGGTTTCCCTCTTGCTATTGTTCCTTGGTTTCAGTCTCTTTCTAACCTTTCACCTTTGCGAGTTTTCAGGATTTCCAGTTCCTAGAAGCCCTTTGCTCATGCCTTGTTCAGTGATGCTGACTACTCATTTGCTCTTTGTCTTTTTGTGGCCCTGTGGCAGGTTGTATACCTTTGAACCCTTCTCTTATGTTGTTTTTCCACCAGTATACAGGAAGCTAGAGGAAAGGGTGTTGCGAGTGCTGTGAACAACAGAGAAATGTAGAATAGATTATGCAAACTGACCCATGATTGTTGTGTTGCAAGTATATTCTATGTTAATGTGGGAGCTTCAGTCGGTCACGGTCAGTCATCACACTGTGCCCCACTTCCATCACAACATTGCATGTATCTTCTTCCATCTAATCATCTTCCGCCTAAATCTTAATGCCCCACACATTGCTATCAGTGGCTGTGAATTTCCAGGGTGTGAAAGGGTCATGTTGTAACGTCCTATGTGATATTTTCATCACCTAACCATTGTACCAGTGGTACATGACACATAAGGATCCAGGCACATATGTCATAAGTTTTGTCACAAGGGAGGAAAATGCATTTTGGTACCACATATTGAGATGGCATACTGACATTTATGGCCATACATTGGTGTAGCCTTTCTAAAAGTCATACGTTTTAGAGCTTGATGTTGCTGATATATTGCTCTGAGTATGAATATGTGACATATTTTGCCACTTTACACCCATCATGATATGCCTTGCATTACAAATGATCTGCCCATTCATAAAGTGTTGGACTTTCTACCCTTATAAATGTTCTGTGTAGTTTTGAAACACAAGGGAAACCTAGTAATCACCAGGGGCCTGGGGTAATCGGTAGAACAAGAAAGCGATTCAGAAATTATGTGCAGCCAAATGACAATGTTAATCAATGAAACAATTAAAGTCACAACATTGAGGCAGCGAGTGCCAGGACAGAACAACGTGTTTATTGCTTTTTCATAAGTGACATACATATGTGTTAAACGTGACCATCTTGTGTGTCAAAATAACAAGAACAGCACAGCCAGTCATAGAAAATCATGTGTTCAAAACTGGGTATTTGGTATAAGAAGTTGACGACGTTTTAATACTCACCAAATAACAAATCTTGCCACCGCCCTTACATGCGATCTGGTTCCTCAGCTACATTTAATGGGGCTGATGGTAGGAGCGCGTCTGACCTTATTTGGTCTTTTATAATTTATTCAGAAGGGGACTCGTTAGAGGTTTGATAGACCTTTTGACTGTACTTAGAGGAATCTCACAATCATTACTCCCAACTCTTTTCATAAACAATTTAGGGCCCACAACATATACACAATCGATTTGTCAAAACTTGAGTCAGTAAACGTCACACACCATGACCCATGTGGCCATGAATAACCCCACTTTTGGTAAAAGTTAGAAAGTTTATTTCCCTATATTAACAATGCTACCATCAAGTATATTAGTCTCAATACCAAATGATAAATGTATATGAATAGCACTGGCTGGCCAAATCTTCTAAAGAATCTCAGTTTAACTGAAGCATTTACAATTGAGCATTTGAGAGTTACCGTACAAATAAACAATAACAATAACTGTGCCACAGAAATTACATACATCTGGTTTCAGCAGGTGAACAAGATAAATTCCCAATTAATAATATTCGTCAGCATTTAGATTTCTCATTAACCCTCTAATTAGAATAGTATGTTTGGACTTAATGCAATTTTGTCAAAGTTAATTTGGAAAGCATTTAACTTTCAAAATTAGTGGTTGAAAGCTAGAGATTTAAAGAACAAAACCTTCAACAAACAATAGCGTTTTGTTATACCTCTCCTCAATGGGATCAACAAGCTACAATTGTATTCGTCAGTTGGACATCCGTTTGGCCAATGTCAATAATGGACAGTAAAAGGAAAAATGGTTCAGACACAGTGGGCTCTAAACTTCTGAACCACATTAATTTAGCAAGCTAAAGAATCAGCATTAGCACAAATTTACTCTATGAGAATGGTTATAAGGGAAAAAGATCATCATGGACTATTCAGCTCCCCAAACAATATAAAACAATGTGCAAAGAATAAGAACAGCATAATGGCAAAACAACTAATGACTAAATGGCACAGAACTTTGTCTGCAGTCAGGCTAAGTTTGAATTTCCTAAAGTATCTTCCCACATCGTCATTGGTCAGGAAATCATATGTTTACAGTTGACCCAATGGAAACTAAAATCCAAATCTAAGATATAACTAAACTGTCTTTCACACATCGATGATTGGCTCCTCTTCTCCTGTTCCCATTGTCAGGCTCGTCAGGTATCTCCTTTATTGCAATCCGTACTCTAGTCAGTGCGTCCATTGTTGACTTCTGGGAGCATCTCACGCATCAAGTTAACATAGTATCCTTTCTAGTTCAACATGGTTCTACAAGCAATTCTCATGAGAAAGTTAAAGACATCTGCAAATTGTTTGGTCAGCACAGCGCAAATAATGGAGCATTAATTTTCTAGTCTGGTAAAACTTTTCCACCATTTATTAAACAGTGCAGCTTGACATGAAGATTTTGCAACTAGGACAAACTTCACTAACTTATGGCCTAGCGTTAATAAATCAAATACATAACATAAATCCATTCATGTGACATTCTAATACATTTTCCCTTCATGTGCACAATAACTAATAATAATATACATTCTCTAAAAGCATTTACATAGTTTATGATAGCCACTGACTTGGGCACATTTTCCAAGTCACTCATTATTTTTCGACGTCAGCCTAATTCCATGCAAATTCTTCATTATTAATAAACGAAAAACATTAGAAATTAATTCAGCTTTCACAATCCCTCCTCAGATGACTAAATATGTCATCACACTTTACATCATTCCAAACAAAATTTTGGTTCATCTAAAATTTGGTTTCACTATAACTTTAAAATTTTCTTTCCCTCTTCGAATTTTCTCTAAAGCATTTCTCCATTTTAATTTCTTCCCTCCTCTGATCATTCTTCAACTTCTTCATTTTAATCACATGATACAATTTGTAAATTCCCCATGCTCCAATTATACAAATCACAATAATCAATATTATCTGTATTATTTTCAAAACTATACTTTTCTCTAGGTTGCCCAGCCAATTCCCCACAGAAGCAAAACCTTTGCCAACCTTTTCCCAAACTCCAGGCTCTTTCAATTTGGAGAAATCAGAGCTGCTATTAGTTAAAGTGTTATTAAGGCTTCTAACTTTCTTACTATTGTCCGGAATGAAAGTGTAACAATGTTGCTTTTTCAACAGTTTGTAAACTCCGCCCTCCTTTGCTATAAGAATGTCTAACGCAAGGCAGATCTGAAAAGTTATAGATCTTACTGCAGCCATTTCTGTATCCATTAGGATCACAGCTCCTGAAAAACTAGTCAACATTTTATCCACAATAGTAGACAACTTTCAAATTTTCATTGAATTCAAAATAACTCCCTCTGAGGGAATCATTGCTCCAAATATGTCTTCAACTACACCAAAATAAGATTCTCTCTTAGGTCTACCATGATATAATTTTTGCAGATTCTCAAGTTGATAAAGCTTTGGGAAGACGATCCCTAAGTAACATGTGCCATATCATCCTCTTGGAAGACAGTAATACGCTTTTGGTCCACAGATGTAATAAACCCCCGGAATTGCTTGGTCTTGTCCAGTTAACATAAAAGTCCATTTACTCTGCAAAAGGAACACATATCTACATTCACTCGTTCCCACAAACAATGTGTCAATTCTAGATTTAGGTCTATATATACACAGCTTCCCTACGTGTTGTGCATCTAAAGGTAATTTTCCTTTTGTTTTGATTTCACTAACTGCATAGTCATTACTAAATGTCCTTTTTTATAAGCCCTTTTCTAACTTCTCCTTCAGTGCCTTTCTCCTGTCATCAGTCTGACCTAAGAAGCTCTTTACAACTGGTTTTAGCAAGCATGTCAAGTCGTTGCTGTAGGGTAAGCCGTCCCAAATGTTAACGTAGGCTCAAAGAACCCTCTCACTAGTTCTATATTATTTTCTTTAGCTATCCTACTCCAATACTTAACCCCTTCGCTGCCAGGCCTTTTCCCCCTCCTGTGCCGAGCCTTTTTTGCCTATTTGGAGCAGTTCGCACTTAGGCCCTCATAACTTTTTGTTCACATAAGCTAACCACGCCAAATTTGCGTCCTTTTTTTCCAACATCCTAGGGATTCTAGAGGTACCCAGACCTTGTGGATTCCTCAGAAGGAGGCCAAGAAATTAGCCAAAAAACAGTGAAAATTTCATTTTCTTTTAAAAAAATTGAAAAATGGGCTGCAGAAGAAGGCTTGTGGTTTTTTCCCTGAAAATGGCATCAACAAAGGGTTTGCGGTGCTAAAATCACCAGATTCCCAGCTTTCAGGAACAGGCAGACTTGAATCAGAAAACCCAATTTTTCAACACAATTTTGGCATTTTACTGGGACATACCCCATTTTTACTATGTTTTGTGCTTTCAGCCTCCTTCCAGTCAGTGACAGAAATGGGCATGAAACCAACGCTGGATCCCAGAATCCGCAACATTTCTGAAAAGTAGAAAAAATTCTGAATTCAGTAAGGGGTAATTTGTGTAGATCCTACAAGGGTTTCCTACAGAAAATACCAACTGAAAAAGAAAAATATTGAAATTGAGGTGAAAAAAACATCAATTTTTCTCTACGTTTTACTTTGTAACTTTTTCCTGCAATGTCAGATGTTCGAAAGCAATATACCGTTACGTCTGCTGGACTCTTCTGGTTGCGGGGATATATAGGGCTTGTAGGTTCATCAAGAACTCTAGGTACCCAGAGCCAATAAATGACCTGCACCCAGAAGTGGGTTTTCATTCTATGCCGGGTATTCAGCAATTCCTTTGCTGAAATATAAAGAGTAAAAAATAGCTATCAAGAAAACCTTTGTATTTCCAAAATGGGCACAAGATAAGGTGTTGAGAAGCAGTGGTTATTTGCACATCTCTGAATTCCGGGGTGCCCATACTAGCATGTGAATTACAGGGCATTTCTCAAATAGACGTCTTTTTTACACACTGTCTTACATATGGAAGGGAAAAATGTAGAGAAAGACAAGGGGCAATAACACTTGTTTTGCTATTCTATGTTCCCCCTAGTTTCCCGATAAAAATGATACCTCACTTGTGTGGGTAGGCCTAGCGCCCGTGACAGGATATGCCCCAAAACACAACGTGGACACATCACAGAAAACAGAGCTGTTTTTAGCAAAGTGTCTAACTGTAGATTTTGGCCTCTAGCTCAGCCGGCACCTAGGGAAACCTACCAAACCTGTGCATTTCTGAAAACTAGAGACCTAGGGGAATCCAAGATGGGGTGACTTGTGTGGCTTGGACCAGGTTCTGTTACCCAGAATCCCTTGCAAACCTCAAAATTTGGCTAAAAAAACACATGTTCCTCACATTTCTATGGCAGAAAGTTCTGGAATCTGAGAGGAGCCACAAATTTCCTTCCACCTAGCGTTCCCCCAATTCTCCCGATAAAAATGATACCTCACTTGTGTGGGTAGGCCTAGCGCCCGCGACAGGAAACGCCCCAAAGCACAACGTGGACACATCCAAATTTTTGAAAGAAAACAGAGGTGTTTTTTCAAAGTGCCTACCTGTAGATTTTGGCCTGTGTCTCAGCTGGCACCTAGGGAAACCTACCAAACCTGTGCATTTATGAAAACTAGAGACCTAGGGGAATCCAAGATGGGGTGACTTGTGTGGCTCGGACCAGGTTCTGTTACCCAGAATCCTTTGCAAACCTCAAAATTTGGCTAAAAATACACATGTTCCTCACATTTCTGTGGCAGAAAGTTCTGGAATCTGAGAGGAGCCACAAATTTCCTTCCACCCAGCGTTCCCCCAAGTCTCCCGATAAAAATGATACCTCACTTGTGTGGGTAGGCCTAGCGCCCGCGACAGGAAACGCCCCAAAGCGCAACGTGGACACATCCAAATTTTTGAAAGAAAACAGAGGTGTTTTTTCAAAGTGCCTACCTGTAGATTTTGGCCTGTAGCTCAGCTGGCACCTAGGGAAACCTACCAAACCTGTGCATTTATGAAAACTAGAGACCTAGGGGAATCCAAGATGGGGTGACTTGTGTGGCTCGGACCAGGTTCTGTTACCCAGAATCCTTTGCAAACCTCAAAATTTGGCTAAAAAAACACATGTTCCTCACATTTCTGTGGCAGAAAGTTCTGGAATCTGAGAGGAGCCACGAATTTCCTTCCACCCAGCGTTCCCCCACGTCTCCCGATAAAAATGATACCTCACTTGTGTGGGTAGGCCTAGCGCCCGCAACAGGAAACGCCTCAAAGCGCAACGTGGACACATCCAAATTTTTGAAAGAAAACAGAGGTGTTTTTTGCAAAGTGCCTACTTGTAGATTTTGGCCTCTAGCTCAGCCGCCACCTAGGGAAACCTACCAAACCTGTGCATTTCTGAAAACTAGAGACCTAGGGGAATCCAAGATGGGGTGACTTGTGTGGCTTGGACCAGGTTCTGTTACCCAGAATCCCTTGCAAACCTCAAAATTTGGCTAAAAAAACACATGTTCCTCACATTTCTATGGCAGAAAGTTCTGGAATCTGAGAGGAGCCACAAATTTCCTTCCACCTAGCGTTCCCCCAATTCTCCCGATAAAAATGATACCTCACTTGTGTGGGTAGGCCTAGCGCCCGCGACAGGAAACGCCCCAAAGCACAACGTGGACACATCCAAATTTTTGAAAGAAAACAGAGGTGTTTTTTCAAAGTGCCTACCTGTAGATTTTGGCCTGTGTCTCAGCTGGCACCTAGGGAAACCTACCAAACCTGTGCATTTATGAAAACTAGAGACCTAGGGGAATCCAAGATGGGGTGACTTGTGTGGCTCGGACCAGGTTCTGTTACCCAGAATCCTTTGCAAACCTCAAAATTTGGCTAAAAATACACATGTTCCTCACATTTCTGTGGCAGAAAGTTCTGGAATCTGAGAGGAGCCACAAATTTCCTTCCACCCAGCGTTCCCCCAAGTCTCCCGATAAAAATGATACCTCACTTGTGTGGGTAGGCCTAGCGCCCGCGACAGGAAACGCCCCAAAGCGCAACGTGGACACATCCAAATTTTTGAAAGAAAACAGAGGTGTTTTTTCAAAGTGCCTACCTGTAGATTTTGGCCTGTAGCTCAGCTGGCACCTAGGGAAACCTACCAAACCTGTGCATTTATGAAAACTAGAGACCTAGGGGAATCCAAGATGGGGTGACTTGTGTGGCTCGGACCAGGTTCTGTTACCCAGAATCCTTTGCAAACCTCAAAATTTGGCTAAAAAAACACATGTTCCTCACATTTCTGTGGCAGAAAGTTCTGGAATCTGAGAGGAGCCACAAATTTCCTTCCACCCAGCGTTCCCCCACGTCTCCCGATAAAAATGATACCTCACTTGTGTGGGTAGGCCTAGCGCCCGCAACAGGAAACGCCTCAAAGCGCAACGTGGACACATCCAAATTTTTGAAAGAAAACAGAGGTGTTTTTTGCAAAGTGCCTACTTGTAGATTTTGGCCTCTAGCTCAGCCGCCACCTAGGGAAACCTACCAAACCTGTGCATTTCTGAAAACTAGAGACCATGGGGAATCTAAAATGGGGTGACTTGTGTGGCTCGGACCAGGTTCTGTTACCCAGAATCCTTTGCAAACCTCAAAATGTGGCTAAAAAAACACATGTTCCTCACATTTCTGTGGCAGAAAGTTCTGGAATCTGAGAGGAGCCACAAATTTCCTTCCACCCAGCATTCCACCACGTCTCCCGATAAAAATAATACCTCACTTGTGTGGGTAGGCCTAGCGCTCGCAACAGGAAACGCCCCAAAGCGCAACGTGACCACATCCAAATTTTTGAAAGAAAACAGAGGTGTTTTTTGCAAAGTGCCTACCTGTAGATTTTGGCCTCTAGCTCAGCCGGCACCTAGGGAAACCTACCAAACCTGTGCATTTCTGAAAACTAGAGACCATGGGGAATCTAAAATGGGATGACTTGTGTGGCTCGGACCAGGTTCTGTTACCCAGAATCCTTTGCAAACCTCAAAATTTGGCTAAAAAAACACATGTTCCTCACATTTCTTTGGCAGAAAGTTCTGGAATCTGAGAGGAGCCACAAATTTCCTTCCACCCAGCGTTCCCCCAAGTCTCCCGATAAAAATGATACCTCACTTGTGTGGGTAGGCCTAGCGCCCGCGACAGGAAACGCCCCAAAGCGCAACGTGGACACATCCAAATTTTTGAAAGAAAACAGAGGTGTTTTTTCAAAGTGCCTACCTGTAGATTTTGGCCTCTAGCTCAGCCGCCACCTAGGGAAACCTACCAAACCTGTGCATTTCTAAAAACTAGAGACCATGGGGAATCCAAGATGGGGTGACTTGTGTGGCTCGGACCAGGTTCTGTTACCCAGAATCCTTTGCAAACCTCAAAATTTGGCTAAAAAAACACATGTTCCTCACATTTCTGTGGCAGAAATTTCTGGAATCTGAGAGGAGCCACAAATTTACTTCCACACAGCGTTTCCCCAAGTCTCCCATTAAAAATGATACCTCACTTGTGTGGGTAGGCCTAGCGCCCGCGACAGGAAACGCCCCAAGCGCAACGGGGACACATCCAAATTTTTGAAAGAAAACAGAGGTGTTTTTTGCAAAGTGCCTACCTGTAGATTTTGGCCTCTAGCTCAGCCGCCACCTAGGGAAACCTACCAAACCTGTGCATTTCTGAAAACTAGAGACCATGGGGAATCCAGGATGGGTTGACTTGTGTGGCTCGGACCAGGTTCTGTTACCCAGAATCCTTTTCAGACCTCAAAATTTGGCTAAAAAAACACATGTTCCTCACATTTCTGTAGCAGAAAGTTCTGGAATCTGAGAGGAGCCACAAATTTCCTTCCACCAAGCGTTCCCCCACGTCTCCCGATAAAAATGATACCTCACTTGTGTGGGTAGGCCTAGCGCCCGCAACAGGAAACGCCCCAAAGCGCAACGTGGACACATCCAAATTTTTGAAAGAAAACAGAGGTGTTTTTTGCAAAGTGCCTACTTGTAGATTTTGGCCTCTAGCTCAGCCGCCACCTAGGGAAACCTACCAAACCTATGCTTTTCTGAAAACTAGAGACCATGGGGAATCCAGGATGGGTTGACTTGTGTGGCTCGGACCAGGTTCTGTTACCCAGAATCCTTTGCAAACCTCAAAATTTGGCTAAAAAAACACAAGTTCCTCACATTTCTGTGGCAGAAAGTCCTGGAATCTGAGAGGAGCCACAAATTTCCTTCCACACAGCGTTTCCCCAAGTCTCCCGATAAAAATGATACCTCACTTGTGTGGGTAGGCCTAGCGCCCGCGACAGGAAACGCCCCAAAGCGCAACGGGGACACATCCAAATTTTTGAAAGAAAACAGAGGTGTTTTTTGCAAAGTGCCTACCTGTAGATTTTGGCCTCTAGCTCAGCCGCCACCTAGGGAAACCTACCAAACCTGTGCATTTCTGAAAACTAGAGACCATGGGGAATCCAGGATGGGGTGACTTGTGTGGCTCGGACCAGGTTCTGTTACCCAGAATCCTTTGCAAACCTCAGAATTTGGCTAAAAAAACACATGTTCCTCACATTTCTGTGGCAGAAAGTTCTGGAATCTGAGAGGAGCCACAAATTTCCTTCCACCCAGCGTTCCCCCAAGTCTCCCGATAAAAATGATACCTCACTTGTGTGGGTAGGCCTAGCGCCCGCGACAGGAATCGCTCCAAAGCGCAACGTGGACACATCCAAATTTTTGTAAGAAAACTGAGGTGTTTTTTGCAAAGTGCCTACCTGTAGATTTTGGCCTCTAGCTCACCCAGCACCTAGGGAAACCTACCAAACCTGTGCATTTCTGAAAACTAGAGACCTAGGGGAATCCAAGATGGGGTGACTTGTGTGGCTCGGACCAGGTTCTGTTACCCAGAATCCTTTGCAAACCTCAAAATTTGGCTAAAAAAACACATGTTCCTCACATTTCTGTGGCAGAAAGTTCTGGAATCTGAGAGGAGCCACAAATTTCCTTCCACACAGCGTTTCCCCAAGTCTCCTGATAAAAATGATACCTCACTTGTGTGGGTAGGCCTAGCGCCCGCGACAGGAAACGCCCCAAAGCGCAACGGGGAGACATCCAAATTTTTGAAAGAAAACAGAGGTGTTTTTTGCAAAGTGCCTACCTGTAGATTTTGGCCTCTAGCTCAGCCGCCACCTAGGGAAACCTACCAAACCTGTGCATTTCTGAAAACTAGAGACCTAGGGGAATCCAAGATGGGGTGACTTGTGTTGCTCGGACCATGTTCTGTTACCCAGAATCCTTTGCAAACCTCAAAATTTGGCTAAAGAAACACATGTTCCTCACATTTCTGTGGCAGAAAGTTCTGGAATCTGAGAGGAGCCACAAATTTCCTTCCACACAGCGTTTCCCCAAGTGTCCCGATAAAAATGATACCTCACTTGTGTGGGTAGGCCTAGTGCCCGCGACAGGAAACGCCCCAAAGCGCAACAGGGACACATCCAAATTTGTGAAAGAAAACTGAGGTGTTTTTTGCAAAGTGCCTCCCTGTAGATTTTGGCCTGTAGCTCTGCCGGCACCTAGGGAAACCTACCAAACCTGCGCATTTCTGAAAACTAGAGACCTAGGGGAATCCAAGATGGGGTGACTTGTGTGGCTCGGACCAGGTTCTGTTACCCAGAATCCTTTGCAAACCTCAAAATTTGGCTAAAAAAACACATGTTCCTCACATTTCTGTGGCAGAAAGTTCTGGAATCTGAGAGGAGCCACAAATTTCCTTCCACACAGCGTTTCCCCAAGTCTCCTGATAAAAATGATACCTCACTTGTGTGGGTAGGCCTAGCGCCCGCGACAGGAAACCCCCCAAAGCGCAACGGGGAGACATCCAAATTTTTGAAAGAAAACAGAGGTGTTTTTTGCAAAGTGCCTACCTGTAGATTTTGGCCTCTAGCTCAGCCGCCACCTAGGGAAACCTACCAAACCTGTGCATTTCTGAAAACTAGAGACCTAGGGGAATCCAAGATGGGGTGACTTGTGTGGCTCGGACCATGTTCTGTTACCCAGAATCCTTTGCAAACCTCAAAATTTGGCTAAAGAAACACATGTTCCTCACATTTCTGTGGCAGAAAGTTCTGGAATCTGAGAGGAGCCACAAATTTCCTTCCACACAGCGTTTCCCCAAGTGTCCCGATAAAAATGATACCTCACTTGTGTGGGTAGGCCTAGTGCCCGCGACAGGAAACGCCCCAAAGCGCAACAGGGACACATCCAAATTTGTGAAAGAAAACTGAGGTGTTTTTTGCAAAGTGCCTCCCTGTAGATTTTGGCCTGTAGCTCTGCCGGCACCTAGGGAAACCTACCAAACCTGCGCATTTCTGAAAACTAGAGACCTAGGGGAATCCAAGATGGGGTGACTTGTGTGGCTCGGACCAGGTTCTGTTACCCAGAATCCTTTGCAAACCTCAAAATTTGGCTAAAAAAACACATGTTCCTCACATTTCTGTGGCAGAAAGTTCTGGAATCTGAGAGGAGCCACAAATTTCCTTCCACACAGCGTTTCCCCAAGTCTCCTGATAAAAATGATACCTCACTTGTGTGGGTAGGCCTAGCGCCCGCGACAGGAAACCCCCCAAAGCGCAACGGGGAGACATCCAAATTTTTGCAAGAAAACAGAGGTGTTTTTCGCAAAGTGCCTCCCTGTAGATTTTGGCCTGTAGCTCTGCCGGCACCTAGGGAAAACTACCAAACCTGTGCATTTATGAAAACTAGAGACCTAGGGGAATCCAAGATGGGGTGACTTGTGTGGCTTGGACCAGGTTCTGTTACCCAGAATCCTTTGCAAATCTCAAAATTTGGCTAAAAAGCACATGTTCCTCACATTTTGGTGGCAGAAAGGTCTGGAATCTGAGAGGAGCCACAAATTTCCTTCCACACAGCGTTTCCCCAAGTCTCCCGATAAAAATGATACCTCACTTGTGTGGGTAGGCCTAGCACCCACGACAGGAAACCCCCCAAAGCGCAACGGGGAGACATCCAAATTTTTGAAAGAAAACAGAGGTGTTTTTTGCAAAGTGCCTCCCTGTAGATTTTGGCCTGTAGCTCTGCCGGCACCTAGGGAAACCTACCAAACCTGTGCATTTATGAAAACTAGAGACCTAGGGGAATCCAAGATGGGGTGACTTGTGTGGCTTGGACCAGGTTCTGTTACCCAGAATCCTTTGCAAATCTCAAAATTTGGCTAAAAAGCACATGTTCCTCACATTTTGGTGGCAGAAAGTTCTGGAATCTGAGAGGAGCCACAAATTTCCTTCCACACAGCGTTTCCCCAAGTCTCCCGATAAAAATGATACCTCACTTGTGTGGGTAGGCCTAGCACCCACGACAGGAAACGCCCCAAAGCGCAACGTGGACACATCCAAATGTTTTAAAGGAAACAGAGGAATTTTTTGCAAAGTGCCTACCTGTAGATTTTGGCCTCTAGCTCAGCCGCCACCTAGGGAAACCTACCAAACCTGTGCATTTCTGAAAACTAGAGACCATGGGGAATCCAAGATGGGGTGACTTGTGTGGCTCGGACCTTGTTCTGTTACCCAGAATCCTTTGCAAACCTCAAAATTTGGCTAAAAAAACACATGTTCCTCACATTTCTGTGGCAGAAAGATCTGGAATCTGAGATGAGCCACGAATTTCCTTCCTCCCAGCGTTCCCCCACGTCTCCCGATAAAAATGATACCTCACTTGTGTGGGTAGGCCTAGCGCCCGCGGAAACGCCCCAAAGCGCAACATGGACACATCCAATTTTTTGAAAGAAAACAGAGGTGTTTTTTGCAAAGTGCCTACCAGTAGATTTTGGCCTGTAGCTCAGCCGCCACCTAGGGAAACCTACCAAACCTGTGCATTTCTGAAAACTAGAGACCTAGGGGAATCCAAGATGGGGTGACTTTTGGGGCTCGGACCAGGTTCTGTTACCCAGAATCCTTTGCAAATCTCAAAATTTGGCTAAAAAGCACATGTTCCTCACATTTCGGTGGCAGAAAGTTCTGGAATCTGAGAGGAGCCACAAATTTCCTTCTACCCAGCGTTCCCCCAAGTCTCCCGATAAAAATGATACCTCACTTGTGTGGGTAGGCCTAGCGCCCGCAACAGGAAACGCCCCAAAGCGCAACGTGGACACATCCAAATTTGTGAAAGAAAACTGAGGTGTTTTTTGCAACGTGCCTACCTGTAGATTTTGGCCTCTAGCTCAGCCGCCACCTAGGGAAACCTACCAAACCTGTGCATTTCTGAAAACTAGAGACCTAGGGGAATCCAAGATGGGGTGACTTGTGTGGCTCGGACCAGGTTCTGTTACCCAGAATCCTTTGCAAACCTCAAAATTTGGCTAAAAAAACACATGTTCCTCACATTTCTGTGGCAGAAAGTTCTGGAATCTGAGAGGAGCCACAAATTTCCTTCCACACAGCGTTTCCCCAAGTCTCCTGATAAAAATGATACCTCACTTGTGTGGGTAGGCCTAGCGCCCGCGACAGGAAACGCCCCAAAGCGCAACAGGGAGACATCCAAATTTGTGAAAAAAAACAGAGGTGTTTTTTGCAAAGTGCCTACCTGTAGATTTTGGCCTCTAGCTCAGCCGCCACCTAGGGAAACCTACCAAACATGTGCATTTCTGAAAACTAGAGACCTAGGGGAATCCAAGATGGGGTGACTTGTGTGGCTCGGACCAGGTTCTGTTACCCAGAATCCTTTGCAAACCTCAAAATGTGGCTAAAAAAACACATGTTCCTCACATTTCTGTGGCAGAAAGTTCTGGAATCTGAGAGGAGCCACAAATTTCCTTCCACCCAGCGTTCCCCCAAGTCTCCCGATAAAAATTATACCTCACTTGTGTGGGTGGGCCTAGCGCCCGCGACAGGAAACGCCCCAAAGCGCAACGTGGACACATCCAAATTTTTGAAAGAAAACAGAGGTGTTTTTTGCAAAGTGCCTAACTGTAGATTTTGGCCTCTAGCTCAGCCGCCACCTAGGGAAACCTACCAAACCTGTGCATTCCTGAAAACTAGAGACCATGGGGAATCCAAAATGGGGTGACTTGTGTGGCTCGGACCAGGTTCTGTTACCCAAAATCCTTTGCAAACCTCAAAATTTGGCTAAAAAAACACATGTTCATCACATTTCTGTGGCAGAAAGTTCTGGAATCTGAGAGGAGCCACGAATTTCCTTCCTCCCAGCGTTCCCCCAAGTCTCCCGATAAAAATTATACCTCACTTGTGTGGGTAGGCCTAGCGCCCGCGACAGGAAACGCCCCAAAGCGCAACATGGACACATCC
Source organism: Pleurodeles waltl (assembly GCF_031143425.1). Classification (NCBI taxonomy): domain Eukaryota; kingdom Metazoa; phylum Chordata; class Amphibia; order Caudata; family Salamandridae; genus Pleurodeles; species Pleurodeles waltl. Next base: position 284,313,092 of record NC_090450.1, read on the forward strand.
AATTTTTTGAAAGAAAACAGAGGTGTTTTTTGCAAAGTGCCTACCAGTAGATTTTGGCCTGTAGCTCAGCCGCCACCTAGGGAAACCTACCAAACCTGTGCATTTCTGAAAACTAGATACCTAGGGGAATCCAAGATGGGGTGACTTGTGTGGCTCGGACCAGGTTCTGTTACCCAGAATCCTTTGCAAATCTCAAAATTTGTCTCAAAAGCACATGTTCCTCACATTTCGGTGGCAGAAAGTTCTGGAATCTGAGAGGAGCCACAAATTTCCTTCCACCCAGCGTTCCCCCAAGTCTCCCGATAAAAATGATACCTCACTTGTGTGGGTAGGCCTAGCGCCCGCAACAGGAAACGCCCCAAAGCGCAACGTGGACACATCCAAATTTGTGAAAGAAAACTGAGGTGTTTTTTGCAACGTGCCTACCTGTAGATTTTGGCCTCTAGCTCAGCCGCCACCTAGGGAAACCTACCAAACCTGTGCATTTCTGAAAACTAGAGACCTAGGGGAATCCAAGATGGGGTGACTTGTGTGGCTCGGACCAGGTTCTGTTACCCAGAATCCTTTGCAAACCTCAAAATTTGGCTAAAAAAACACATGTTCCTCATATTTCTGTGGCAGAAAGTTCTGGAATCTGAGAGGAGCCACAAATTTCCTTCCACACAGCGTTTCCCCAAGTCTCCTGATAAAAATGATACCTCACTTGTGTGGGTAGGCCTAGCGCCCGCGACAGGAAACGCCCCAAAGCGCAACGGGGAGACATCCAAATTTGTGAAAGAAAACAGAGGTGTTTTTTGCAAAGTGCCTACCTGTAGATTTTGGCCTCTAGCTCAGCCGCCACCTAGGGAAACCTACCAAACCTGTGCATTTCTGAAAACTAGAGACCTAGGGGAATCCAAGATGGGGTGACTTGTGTGGCTCGGACCAGGTTCTGTTACCCAGAATCCTTTGCAAACCTCAAAATGTGGCTAAAAAAACACATGTTCCTCACATTTCTGTGACAGAAAGTTCTGGAATCTGAGAGGAGCCACAAATTTCCTTCCACCCAGCGTTCCCCCAAGTCTCCCGATAAAAATTATACCTCACTTGTGTGGGTGGGCCTAGCGCCCGCGACAGGAAACGCCCCAAAGCGCAACGTGGACACATCCAAATTTTTGAAAGAAAACAGAGGTGTTTTTTGCAAAGTGCCTAACTGTAGATTTTGGCCTCTAGCTCAGCCGCCACCTAGGGAAACCTACCAAACCTGTGCATTCCTGAAAACTAGAGACCATGGGGAATCCAAAATGGGGTGACTTGTGTGGCTCGGACCAGGTTCTGTTACCCAAAATCCTTTGCAAACCTCAAAATTTGGCTAAAAAAACATATGTTCATCACATTTCTGTGGCAGAAAGTTCTGGAATCTGAGAGGAGCCACAAATTTCCTTCCACCCAGCGTTCCCCCACGTCTCCCGATAAAAATGATACCTCACTTGTGTGGGTAGGCCTAGCGCCCGCGTCAGGAAACGCCCCAAAGCGCAACGGGGACACATCCAAATTTTTTAAAGAAAACAGAGGTGTTTTTTGCAAAGTGCCTACCTGTAGATTTTGGCCTCTAGCTCAGCCGCCACCTAGGGAAACCTACTAAACCTGTGCATTTCTGAAAACTAGAGACCTAGGGGAATCCAAGATGGGGTGACTTGTGTGGCTCGGACCAGGTTCTGTTACCCAGAATCCTTTGCAAACCTCAAAATTTGGCTAAAAAAAACACATGTTCCTCACATTTCTGTGGCAGAAAGTTCTGGAATCTGAGAGGAGCCACAAATGTCCTTCCACACAGCGTTTCCCCAAGTCTCCCGATAAAAATGATACCTCACTTGTGTGGGTAGGCCTAGCGCCCGCGACAGGAAACGCCCCAAAGCGCAACGGGGACACATCCAAATTTTTGAAAGAAAACAGAGGTGTTTTTTGCAAAGTGCCTACCTGTAGATTTTGGCCTCTAGCTCAGCCGCCACCTAGGGAAACCTACCAAACCTGTGCATTTCTGAAAACTAGAGACCTAGGGGAATCCAAGATGGGGTGACTTGTGTGGCTCGGACCAGGTTCTGTTACCCAGAATCCTTTGCAAACCTCAAAATTTGGCTAAAAAAACACATGTTCCTCACATTTCTGTGGCAGAAAGATCTGGAATCTGAGAGGAGCCACAAATTTCCTTCCTCCCAGCGTTCCCCCACATCTCCCGATAAAAATGATACCTCACTTGTTTGGGTAGGCCTAGCGCCCGCGACAGGAAACGCCCCAAAGCGCAACGTGGACACATCCAATTTTTTGAAAGAAAGCAGAGGTGTTTTTTGCAAAGTGCCTACCTGTAGATTTTGGCCTGTAGCTCAGCCGCCACCTAGGGAAACCTACCAAAGCTGTGCATTACTGAAAACTAGAGACCTAGGGGAATCCAAGATGGGGTGACTTGTGTGGCTCGGACCAGGTTCTGTTACCCAGAATCCTTTGCAAACCTCAAAATTTGGCTAAAAAAACACATGTTCCTCATATTTCTGTGGCAGAAAGTTCTGGAATCTGAGAGGAGCCACAAATTTCCTTCCACACAGCGTTTCCCCAAGTCTCCTGATAAAAATGATACCTCACTTGTGTGGGTAGGCCTAGCGCCCGCGACAGGAAACGCCCCAAAGCGCAACAGGGAGACATCCAAATTTGTGAAAGAAAACAGAGGTGTTTTTTGCAAAGTGCCTACCTGTAGATTTTGGCCTCTAGCTCTGCCGCCACCTAGGGAAACCTACCAAACATGTGCATTTCTGAAAACTAGAGACCTAGGGGAATCCAAGATGGGGTGACTTGTGTGGCTCGGACCAGGTTCTGTTACCCAGAATCCTTTGCAAACCTCAAAATGTGGCTAAAAAAACACATGTTCCTCACATTTCTGTGGCAGAAAGTTCTGGAATCTGAGAGGAGCCACAAATTTCCTTCCACCCAGCGTTCCCCCAAGTCTCCCGATAAAAATTATACCTCACTTGTGTGGGTGGGCCTAGCGCCCGCGACAGGAAACGCCCCAAAGCGCAACGTGGACACATCCAAATTTTTGAAAGAAAACAGAGGTGTTTTTTGCAAAGTGCCTAACTGTAGATTTTGGCCTCTAGCTCAGCCGCCACCTAGGGAAACCTACCAAACCTGTGCATTCCTGAAAACTAGAGACCATGGGGAATCCAAAATGGGGTGACTTGTGTGGCTCGGACCAGGTTCTGTTACCCAAAATCCTTTGCAAACCTCAAAATTTGGCAAAAAAACACATGTTCATCACATTTCTGTGGCAGAAAGTTCTGGAATCTGAGAGGAGCCACGAATTTCCTTCCTCCCAGCGTTCCCCCAAGTCTCCCGATAAAAATATATCCCTCACTTGTGTGGGTAGGCCTAGCGCCCGCGACAGGAAACGCCCCAAAGCGCAACATGGACACATCCAATTTTTTGAAAGAAAACAGAGGTGTTTTTTGCAAAGTGCCTACCAGTAGATTTTGGCCTGTAGCTCAGCCGCCACCTAGGGAAACCTACCAAACCTGTGCATTTCTGAAAACTAGATACCTAGGGGAATCCAAGATGGGGTGACTTGTGTGGCTCGGACCAGGTTCTGTTACCCAGAATCCTTTGCAAATCTCAAAATTTGTCTCAAAAGCACATGTTCCTCACATTTCGGTGGCAGAAAGTTCTGGAATCTGAGAGGAGCCACAAATTTCCTTCCACCCAGCGTTCCCCCAAGTCTCCCGATAAAAATGATACCTCACTTGTGTGGGTAGGCCTAGCGCCCGCAACAGGAAACGCCCCAAAGCGCAACGTGGACACATCCAAATTTGTGAAAGAAAACTGAGGTGTTTTTTGCAACGTGCCTACCTGTAGATTTTGGCCTCTAGCTCAGCCGCCACCTAGGGAAACCTACCAAACCTGTGCATTTCTGAAAACTAGAGACCTAGGGGAATCCAAGATGGGGTGACTTGTGTGGCTCGGACCAGGTTCTGTTACCCAGAATCCTTTGCAAACCTCAAAATTTGGCTAAAAAAACACATGTTCCTCATATTTCTGTGGCAGAAAGTTCTGGAATCTGAGAGGAGCCACAAATTTCCTTCCACACAGCGTTTCCCCAAGTCTCCTGATAAAAATGATACCTCACTTGTGTGGGTAGGCCTAGCGCCCGCGACAGGAAACGCCCCAAAGCGCAACGGGGAGACATCCAAATTTGTGAAAGAAAACAGAGGTGTTTTTTGCAAAGTGCCTACCTGTAGATTTTGGCCTCTAGCTCAGCCGCCACCTAGGGAAACCTACCAAACCTGTGCATTTCTGAAAACTAGAGACCTAGGGGAATCCAAGATGGGGTGACTTGTGTGGCTCGGACCAGGTTCTGTTACCCAGAATCCTTTGCAAACCTCAAAATGTGGCTAAAAAAACACATGTTCCTCACATTTCTGTGGCAGAAAGTTCTGGAATCTGAGAGGAGCCACAAATTTCCTTCCACCCAGCGTTCCCCCAAGTCTCCCGATAAAAATTATACCTCACTTGTGTGGGTGGGCCTAGCGCCCGCGACAGGAAACGCCCCAAAGCGCAACGTGGACACATCCAAATTTTTGAAAGAAAACAGAGGTGTTTTTTGCAAAGTGCCTAACTGTAGATTTTGGCCTCTAGCTCAGCCGCCACCTAGGGAAACCTACCAAACCTGTGCATTCCTGAAAACTAGAGACCATGGGGAATCCAAAATGTGGTGACTTGTGTGGCTCGGACCAGGTTCTGTTACCCAAAATCCTTTGCAAACCTCAAAATTTGGCTAAAAAAACATATGTTCATCACATTTCTGTGGCAGAAAGTTCTGGAATCTGAGAGGAGCCACAAATTTCCTTCCACCCAGCGTTCCCCCACGTCTCCCGATAAAAATGATACCTCACTTGTGTGGGTAGGCCTAGCGCCCGCGTCAGGAAACGCCCCAAAGCGCAACGGGGACACATCCACATTTTTTAAAGAAAACAGAGGTGTTTTTTGCAAAGTGCCTACCTGTAGATTTTGGCCTCTAGCTCAGCCGCCACCTAGGGAAACCTACTAAACCTGTGCATTTCTGAAAACTAGAGACCTAGGGGAATCCAAGATGGGGTGACTTGTGTGGCTCGGACCAGGTTCTGTTACCCAGAATCCTTTGCAAACCTCAAAATTTGGCTAAAAAAAACACATGTTCCTCACATTTCTGTGGCAGAAAGTTCTGGAATCTGAGAGGAGCCACAAATTTCCTTCCACACAGCGTTTCCCCAAGTCTCCCGATAAAAATGATACCTCACTTGTGTGGGTAGGCCTAGCGCCCGCGACAGGAAACGCCCCAAAGCGCAACGGGGACACATCCAAATTTTTGAAAGAAAACAGAGGTGTTTTTTGCAAAGTGCCTACCTGTAGATTTTGGCCTCTAGCTCAGCCGCCACCTAGGGAAACTTACCAAACCTGTGCATTTCTGAAAACTAGAGACCTAGGGGAATCCAAGATGGGGTGACTTGTGTGGCTCGGACCAGGTTCTGTTACCCAGAATCCTTTGCAAACCTCAAAATTTGGCTAAAAAAACACATGTTCCTCACATTTCTGTGGCAGAAAGATCTGGAATCTGAGAGGAGCCACAAATTTCCTTCCTCCCAGCGTTCCCCCACATCTCCCGATAAAAATGATACCTCACTTGTGTGGGTAGGCCTAGCGCCCGCGACAGGAAACGCCCCAAAGCGCAACGTGGACACATCCAATTTTTTGAAAGAAAGCAGAGGTGTTTTTTGCAAAGTGCCTACCTGTAGATTTTGGCCTGTAGCTCAGCCGCCACCTAGGGAAACCTACCAAAGCTGTGCATTACTGAAAACTAGAGACCTAGGGGAATCCAAGATGGGGTGACTTGTGTGGCTCGGACCAGGTTCTGTTACCCAGTACCCTTTGCAAACCTCAAAATTTGGCTAAAAAACACATGTTCCTCACATTTCTGTGGCAGAAAGATCTGGAATCTGAGAGGAGCCACAAATGTCCTTCCTCCCAGCGTTCCCCCACATCTCCCGATAAAAATGATACCTCACTTGTGTGGGTAGGCCTACCGCCCGCGACAGGAAACGCCCCAAAGCGCAACGTGGACACATCCAATTTTTTGAAAGAAAATAGAGGTGTTTTTTGCAAAGTGCCTACCTGTAGATTTTGGCCTCTAGCTCAGCCGCCACCTAGGGAAACCTACCAAGCCTGTGCATTTCTGAAAACTAGAGACCTAGGGGAATCCAAGATGGGGTGACTTGTGTGGCTCGGACCAGGTTCTGTTACCCAGTATCCTTTGCAAACCTCAAAATTTGGCTAAAAAAACACATGTTCCTCACATTTCTGTGGCAGAAAGTTCTGGAATCTGAGTGGAGCCACAAATTTCCTTCCACCCAGCGTTCCCCCAAGTCTCCCGATAAAAATGATACCTCACTTGTGTGGGTAGGCCTAGCGCCCGTGACAGGAAACGCCCCAAAGCGCAACGTGGACACATCCAAATTTTTGAAAGAAAACAGAGGTGTTTTTTGCAAAGTGCCTACCTGTAGATTTTGGCCTGTAGCTCAGCCGCCACCTAGGGAAACCTACCAAACCTGTGCATTTCTGAAAACTAGAGACCTAGGGGAATCCAAGATGGGGTGACTTGTGTGGCTCGGACCAGGTTCTGTTACCCAGAATCCTTTGCAAACCTCAAAATTTGACTAAAAAAACACATGTTCCTCACATTTCTGTGGCAGAAAGTTCTGGAATCTGAGTGGAGCCACAAATTTCCTTCCACCCAGCGTTCCCCCAAGTCTCCCGATAAAAATGATACCTCACTTGTGTGGGTAGGCCTAGCGCCCGCGACAGGAAACGCCCCAAAGCGCAACGGGGACACATCCAAATTTTTGAAAGAAAACAGAGGTGTTTTTTGCAAAGTGCCTACCTGTAGATTTTGGCCTCTAGCTCAGCCGCCACCTAGGTAAACCTACCAAACCTGTGCATTTCTGAAAACTAGAGACCTAGGGGAATCCAAGATGGGGTGACTTGTGTGGCTCGGACCAGGTTCTGTTACCCAGAATCCTTTGCAAACCTCAAAATTTGGCTCAAAAAACACATGTTCCTCACATTTCTGTGTCAGAAAGATCTGGAATCTGAGAGGAGCCACAAATTTCCTTCCTCCCAGCGTTCCCCCACATCTCCCGATAAAAATGATACCTCACTTGTGTGGGTAGGCCTAGCGCCCGCGACAGGAAACGCCCCAAAGCGCAACGTGGACACATCCAATTTTTTGAAAGAAAACAGAGGTGTTTTTTGCAAAGTGCCTACCTGTAGATTTTGGCCTGTAGCTCAGCCGCCACTTAGGGAAACCTACCAAAGCTGTGCATTACTGAAAACTAGAGACCTAGGGGAATCCAAGATGGGGTGACTTGTGCGGCTCGGACCAGGTTCTGTTACCCAGAATCCTTTGCAAACCTCAAAATTTGGCTAAAAAAACACATGTTCCTCACATTTCTGTGGCAGAAAGTTCTGGAATCTGAGAGGAGCCACAAATTTCCTTCCACCCAGCGTTTCCCCAAGTCTCCCGATAAAAATTATACCTCACTTGTGTGGGTGGGCCTAGCGCCCGCGACAGGAAACGCCCCAAAGCGCAACGTGGACACATCCAATTTTTTTAAAGAAAACAGAGGTGTTTTTTGCAAAGTGCCTACCTGTAGATTTTGGCCTGTAGCTCAGCCGCCACCTAGGGAAACCTACCAAACCTGTGCATTTATGAAAACTAGAGACCTAGGGGAATCCAAGATGGGGTGACTTGTGTGGCTCGGACCAGGTTCTGTTACCCAGAATCCTTTGCAAACCTCAAAATTTGGCAAGAAAAACACATGTTCCTCACATTTCTGTGGCAGAAAGTTCTGGAATCTAAGAGGAGTCACAAATTTCCTTCCACCCAGCGTTCCCCCAAGTCTCCCGATAAAAATGATACCTCACTTGTGTGGGTAGGCCTAGCGCCCACGACAGGAAACGCCCCAAAGCGCAACGGGGACACATCCAAATTTTTGAAAGAAAACAGAGGTGTTTTTTGCAAAGTGCCTACCTGTAGATTTTGGCCTCTATCTCAGCCGCCACCTAGGGAAACCTACCAAACCTGTGCATTTCTGAAAACTAGAGACCTAGGGGAATCCAAGATGGGGTGACTTGTGTGGCTCGGACCAGGTTCTGTTACCCAGAATCCTTTGCAAACCTCAAAATTTGGCTAAAAAAACACATGTTCCTCACATTTCTGTGTCAGAAAGATCTGGAATCTGAGAGGAGCCACAAATTTCCTTCCTCCCAGCGTTCCCCCACATCTCCCGATAAAAATGATACCTCACTTGTGTGGGTAGGCCTAGCGCCCGCGACAGGAAACGCCCCAAAGCGCAACGTGGACACATCCAATTTTTTGAAAGAAAACAGAGGTGTTTTTTGCAAAGTGCCTACCTGTAGATTTTGGCCTGTAGCTCAGCCGCCACCTAGGGAAACCTACCAAAGCTGTGCATTACTGAAAACTAGAGACCTAGGGGAATCCAAGATGGGGTGACTTGTGCGGCTCGGACCAGGTTCTGTTACCCAGAATCCTTTGCAAACCTCAAAATTTGGCTAAAAAAACACATGTTCCTCACATTTCTGTGGCAGAAAGTTCTGGAATCTGAGAGGAGCCACAAATTTCCTTCCACCCAGCGTTTCCCCAAGTCTCCCGATAAAAATTATACCTCACTTGTGTGGGTGGGCCTAGCGCCCGCGACAGGAAACGCCCCAAAGCGCAACGTGGACTCATCCAATTTTTTTAAAGAAAACAGAGGTGTTTTTTGCAAAGTGCCTACCTGTAGATTTTGGCCTGTAGCTCAGCCGCCACCTAGGGAAACCTACCAAACCTGTGCATTTATGAAAACTAGAGACCTAGGGGAATCCAAGATGGGGTGACTTGTGTGGCTCGGACCAGGTTCTGTTACCCAGAATCCTTTGCAAACCTCAAAATTTGGCAAGAAAAACACATGTTCCTCACATTTCTGTGGCAGAAAGTTCTGGAATCTAAGAGGAGTCACAAATTTCCTTCCACCCAGCGTTCCCCCAAGTCTCCCGATAAAAATGATACCTCACTTGTGTGGGTAGGCCTAGCGCCCGTGACAGGAAACGCCCCAAAGCGCAACGTGGACACATCAAATTTTTTTAAAGAAAACAGAGGTGTTTTTTGCAAAGTGCCTACCTGTAGATTTTGGCCTCTAGCTCAGCCGGCACCTTGGGAAACCTAGCAAACCAGCGCATTTTTGAAAACTAGAGACCTAGGGGAATCCAAGATGGGGTGACTTGCGGGGTTCTGACCAGGTTCTGTTACCCAGAATCCTTTGCAAACATCAAAATTTGGCCCCAAAATACTTTTTCCTCTAATTTCGGTGGCAGAAAGTTTTGGAATCTGAGAGGAGCCACAAATTTCCTTCCACCCAGCGTTCCCCTAAGTCTCTTGATAAAAATGGTACCTCACTTGTGCGGGTATGCCTAGCGCCCACGAAAGGAAATGGCCCAAAACACAACGTGGACACAACATGTTTTTTGCAAAGTGCCTACCTGTGGAGTTTGGCCTCTAGCTCAGCCGGCCCACGGGGGGGGGGGGCAGAAATGCCCTAAAATAAATTTGACCCCCCCCAAACCTCCCCTGCCCAGGAGCGACCCTTGCCTACGGGGTCGGTCCCCCTACGTGACATTGGCGCCTAAAAACAAATCCCCGGTGACAAGTGGTTTCTGCCCCCGTGGGGGAAGATTGACCTAAAATCGGCCAATCTGCCCGCAAGGGGGGCAGAAATGGTCTAAATACAATTTGCCTGATGGGTCGCTCCCCATCTCTAAAAAACCAAGCAAACAAAAAAAATTGCCCTGGCGCCTAGAGGTTTCTGCCCCCCCGGGGGCAGATCGGCCTAATAATAGGCTCAGGGGGGGCAGAAATGGCCTAAAATAAATTTGCCCCCCCAACCCGCACCCCCCCTCGGGAGCGACCCTTGCCTACGGGGTCGCTCCCCCTGCGTGACATTGGCGCCAAAAAACAAATCCCCGGTGCCTAGTGGTTTCTGCCCCCTTGGGGGCAGATTGACCTAAAATCAACCAATCTGCCCCCAAGGGGGGCAGAAATGGTCTAAATACAATTTGCCCCCCAGGGGAGCGACCCTTGCCTGATGGGTCGCTCCCCATCTCTAAAAAAACAAAAAAACACAAAAAAAAATTGCCCTGGCGCCTAGAGATTTCTGAACCCCCCTGGGGGCAGAAATGGCCTAAAATAAATTTGCCCCCCCACACATCCCGGGGAGTGACCCTTGCCTGCAAGGTCGCTCCCCTTGCGTGACGGCGCAAAAAAAAGATCCCTGGTGCCTAGTGGTTTCTGCCCCCCTTGGGGGCAGATCAGCCTAATCAAAATAGGCTGATCTACCCCCCAGGGGGGCAGAAATGGCCTAAAATAATTCCCCCCCCCAGGGAGAGACCCTTGCCTAAGGGGTCGCTCCCCTTGCGTGAAATTCACGCAAAAAAAAAAGTCCCTGGTGTCTAATGGTTTCTGCCCCCCTTGGGGGCAGATTGGCCTCATCAAAATAGGCCAATCTACCCCCAAGGGGGGCAGAAATGGCCTAAATATAATTTGCCCCCTAGGGGAGCGACCCTTGCCTAAGGGGTCGCTCCCCACCTAAAAAAAAAAGAAAACATAACAAAAAGAAAAAAAAAAAGAAATGATCCCTGGTGCCTAGAGGTTTCTGCCCCACCTGGGGGCAGATCGGCCTAATAATAGGCCGATCTGCCCCCAGGGGGGGGCAGAAAAGGCCTTCCCAAAAAAATGCCCCCCCTGGGAGCGACCCTTGCCCAAGGGGTCGCTCCTGTTGCGTGAAATTCGCGCCCCAAAAAAAACCTCCCTGGTGTCTAATGGTTTCTGCCCCCCTTGGGGGCAGATTGGCCTCATCAAAATTGGCCAATCTGCTCCCAAGGGGGGCAGAAATGGCCTAAACATATATTTGCCCCCTAGGGGAGCGACCCTTGCCTAAGGGGTCGCTCCCCACCTAAAAAAAAAAGAAAACATCACAAAAAGAAAAAAAAAAAAAATCCCTGGTGGCTAGAGGTTTAATAGGCCAATCTGCCCCCAGGGGGGGCAGAAAAGGCATTCCCAAAAAAATGCCCCCCCTGGGAGTGACCCTTGCCCAAGGGGTCGCTCCCATTGCGTGAAATTCGCGCCCAAAAAAAAAAATCCCTGGTGTCTAATGGTTTCTGCCCCCCTTGGGGGCAGATTGGCCTCATCAAAATAGGCCAATCTTCTCCAAAGGGGGGCAGAAATGGCCTAAATATATATTGCCCCCTAGGGGAGCGACCCTTGCCTGAGGGGTCGCTCCCCACCTAAAAAAAAAAGAAAACATCACATAAAGAAACAAAAATAAATCCCTGGTGCCTAGAGGTTTAATAGGCCGATCTGCCCCCGGGGGGGCAGAAAAGGCCTTCCCAAAAAAATGACCCCCCTGGGAGCGACTCTCCTGTTGTCTCATATGAGGTTGATTCTCTGTTATCCTCCTGGTTGTCTTCCAATTCGCCTCTCACAGGAGTGCCTGAACCATCTTCAGTCTGATCAGATTCCGCTTCTGATTCTCCCGTTCCCTGCTCCTTTTCTGGAGAACGTCCAGAAGGTTTTGGTACTCTCAACAACTCACCTTTATTGTCCAGAGAACAGGGTACTTTATGTCTGACTTGCATGGATCCAGATTGGTACTCCTGCACACTTCACTCCACTACTACACTACTACACTTCACAGCTGTAGTAGTAATCTGTACTACTTGGTACAAGCCTTCCCACAGAGGCTCCAAGCAAGTCTTTCTCACATGTTTTCTGATCATAACCCAATCTCCTACTCTCAGGTTGTGGCTTTGATCATGAGATGGTTGTAGAGTGGGGGCTTCCACCTGGTGAGAGAAAGAGCGAACCATATCAGCCAGACCCTTGCAGTAGTCCAACACCATATCATCTGTTATATTCACAAGAGCATTAGCAGAAACCGCTGGCAACCTCATTGCTCTACCCATGAGGATTTCATGCGGTGACAGTCCAGTCTTCCTGTCTTCCAGTCTTCCTGTTGGATGTGTTTCTTATACTCATCAGTACTAGCGGTAGTACGTCTGCCCATTTCAGATTTGTGGATGCACACATCTTGGCAAGCCTTGACTTGAAGGTACTATTCATTTGCTCAACAAGTCCTGATGCTTCAGGAAGGTAGCTGCAATGCAACTTCTGCTCAATATGTAAAGCTGAACATAGCAATTTAATTATATTATTGTTGAAGTGACTTCCTCCATCTGAGTATAAAGAGACTGGGAACCCAATACGAGGTGTAAGTTCCCTAAGCAGTAGTTTTGCTACATTAAGTCTATCATTCCTTCGTGTGGGGTATGCCTCAATCGAGTGACTAAAAATGCACACTATCACCAGTACGTACCTCAATCCTTCACACACTGGCATCTCAATAAAATCCATCTGAATCCTGCTAAATGGACCTCCTGCTCTTCCAATGTGGGTCAAATTGACCATGGCTCTCTTTCCCACATTCATCTGTTGATAGATGATGCAACAGTGGCAAACTGCTTCGGCAACCTGTCTAAACTTTGGATTGAAATAAGTTTGTCTGAATGTACGAATCATTGCGTCCCTTCCAACATGTGCTTGACCATGATAATATCTAGCCATTTAGGTCAACAAATTATTTGATAAAACTACTTGCTCCGCTCCGATACCCAAACATCGTCTTCCCGCTGCACACATTTCAATTTTACCCAAGCTCTCTTTTCGGTTTTGTAAACATTATTCTGAAGCGCTTTCAACTCTTCCAAAGTGTCAATCATATTTAAGGCAAAAGTGGTACATATTTTTCCTCTGGTAACAATTCCCATTTGTCCTCGAAGGTATACAATTAAGGGCGCAAAACCTTGTGACCTGATCTTAATATCCATTTCCCATTGATAAAAAAGCTTGTGATCTCAAGAGTGAACTGCATTTCACCACAGCAATCTTTTCAGTCATCTGTAAAACTTGTTAAAAGTCATGGATTCTTTCACCATTTCTAACTGGCGAAAAAGAAGAGGTCAGAAAACCTCTGTGTGAGGGAGCATGTCAGTTAAAAGGTGTCCTATCACAATGCTCTCCCTCTGAGTGAGGCTCAGTCCAACCACTGCTACTGTGTGCAAACAGCCAGATAGTGCTGCTGTGACTGGGTCCAAAGTAGCTGAAAAATATGCTACTGGACGGTTTACACCACCGTGGACTTAAGTCAAAATGGTCAAAGAACATGCATCACGCTCATGACAAAACAACATGAAAGGTTTGGTGGTAGTCAGGCATTCCCAAAGCTGGAGCTTTGCACAGACTGTTTCTCAATTCAGTAAAGGTTTTCATACGGGCCTGGTCTAACACTAAAGGATAAGTAATTTCTTTGTGGGTCAACTTCTGCAATGGCTTTGAAATAATCGAAAAGCTGGGAATCTACTGTTGTTAATAGCTTCCTAGAAACATTCTGACATCTCTATGTGTGACAGTAGGATTCATCTGTAAAATAGCTGTAATCCTCTTCCTGGAAATCGTCTTAGCTCCTTTTTCAATTTGGTGTCCCAAATACTTGACTTCTTTCTGACAGTACTGTAATTGTGCCAGGGACACTTTGGTGGTCATTACAACCCTGGCAGACGGTGATAAGACCGCCAAAAGGCCGGCAGTAAAAATTTTGCAATTACGATCGTGGCGGAAACCGCCAACAAAGACAGACACTTTAGCACTCCGACCGCCACGGCGGTATAAACAAACAGCGCGGTGGTCACCGCCAACAGACAGGCGGGAGACAATGTACCGCCCACACTATTATGACAGGCTAATCTGCCACCTTTTCCGGGGCAGATTCACCACAGATAAAAACACGTCAGAAACAGGAATTTCGAAGGTAAAATGCTCACCTCTACACACCCCACGAGGAACGAGGACACCATGGACCCGGAACTCCAAATTCTACCTGTGATAGTCTTCCTGCTCCTCTACCAGGAGCACGAACGCTGGCGGCGAAGACCACAGTGAGTACTGCACCTACGACACAGGGGAGGGGGAAGGGAAAAAACAGGGACATACACATGCAACACCCCCACCCCCACCCTCACCCACTACAACACACACACTAATGTATATTCATACATCACAGTTACACCCCCCAACTCCCCCAGAAGAATGCAAAGACAATAGAAAATGAGTGTAACCATTGTAATATATTCAAATCAAGTAGGCAAAAATAAATATATATACACCATTTACAAAATATATACCAAGCATAGTAGTCCAGGTAGTGCTCCAATTAAGTCCGTGGAACACTGGGCCCACGCGGTATGGGCGAGGCCCACACAAGATCCCCGACCATGACGGAGAGAACACTGCAGGGGCATCAGGCAGCAACTAAACAGGCACCTCAGGGGAATGGAAAAGGGGGGCACCTCAGCTGCTTGTGTGCACGATGCCAAATCCACGAGGGAGCCACATGCCCACTGTTCAATCTTGGGGAGTGCAAAGCAACAGTCTCTCACGTCTATACAGTGGGTGGGTTGCACACTGTTCCATCCTGGGGAGTGCAAAGCCACAGTCTCTCAAGTCTCTACAGTGGGTGGGTTGCCCACTGCCATACCCTGGGGAGTGCAAAGCCACAGTCTCTCAAGTTTATACAGTGGGTGGTTTGCCCAGTGTTCAATCCTGGGGAGTGCAAAGCCACAGTCTCTCAAGTCTCTACAGTGGGTGGTTTGCCCACTGTTCAATCCTGGGGAGTGCAAAGCCACAGTCTCTCAAGTCTCTACAGTGGGTGGTTTGCCCACTGTTCAATCCGGGGAGTGCAAAGCCACAGTCTCTCAAGTCTGTACAGTGGGTGGGTTGCCCATTGTTCAATCCTGGGGAGTGCAAAGCCACAGTCTCTCAAGTGGATAACAGTCTCCACTGGTTCTGGAGGGGGCATGGTGCCCAGAGTGCTTCATTCTGTCTGTGACGGACTCAGTAGCGTCAGTGCCCTTGGCGCTCATGGACCAGCGGTGATTGAGGCGGCGGTGCCCTGTTCAGCGGTGCTTGAGGTGGCGGTGCCCTGTTCAGCGGTGCTTGAGGCGGCGGTGCCCTGTTCAGCGGTGCTTGAGGTGGCGGTGCCCTGTTCAGTGGTGCTTGAGGCGGCGGTGCCCTGTTCAGCGGTGCTTAAGACGGCTGTGCCCTGTTCAGCGGTGCTTGAGGCGGCAGTGCCCTGTTCAGCAGTGCTTGAGACGGCGGTACCCTGTTCAGCGGTACATGAGAAGCAGTGCCCTGTTCAGCGGTGCTTGAGATGGCGGTGCCCTGTTCAGCGGTGCTTGAGGCGGCTGTGCCCTGTTCAGTGGTGCTTGAGATGGCGGTGCCTGTGTTTAGCGGTGCTTGAGGCGGCGGCGCCCTGTTCAGCGGTGCTTGAGACGGTGGTTTCCATTGCAGGGACTCAGCTGCTGGCAGTCCTTCATGGTCCAGCAGGGCTTGTGCTGGCGGTCTTTCATGGCCCAGCCGGGCTTGTGCTGGTAGTCCTTCATGGCCCAGCGGGGCTGGTGCTGGCGGTCCTTCATGGCCCAGCGGAGCTTGTGCTGGCGGTGGCCTCCTGGGCAGCTGGGCTGGTGCTGGCGGTGGCCTCCTGGGCAGCTGGGCTGGTGCTGGCATTGGCCTCCTGGGCAGCGGGGATGATGGCGGTGGCCTCCTGGGCAGCGGGGATTATGGCAGTTGCTTCCTGGGCAGTGGGGGCCTCCTGGGCAGCGGGGATGATGGCGGTGGCTTCCTGGGCAGCGGGGATGATGGCAGTGGCCTCCCGGGCAGCAGGGATGATGGCAGTGGCCTTCTGGGCAGCGGGGATGATAGCGGTCTTCTCCGCTGTGCTGCTCTTCCCAGACTTGCTGGGTTTGTTGTGGCCCTTCCCCACCTTGGAAGGTGTTACAGCTGACTCCACACTCCCACCGGGACTCCTGGGAGCGGCTTTGGTGGCTGGAGTCTTCCCCCTCTCCCGCCGGGCACTGGCCAACCTCTGATGCTTCACAGGTAGGGGACTGTCTGTTCTGTGGCTCCGTGCCACACTGGCTGCCCTGGTGGCCGGTGCACTCCAGATTCCGGTGACTACAGGCACCACTGGTCCCGAGATGTTGTGGCTGAGGTGCTAGTTCGGGACCTATGAGACAGACGGGGTGGGTGAGGTGTGGGAAAGAGGTCAAGGTTGGACAGGAAAAGTTTTTTTGATACACTGGGACGGGTAGCTGGAGGGGGGTTGGAAGTGGAGGAAGAGGTTGTGGTTGTACGAGGCGTTCGTTTGGTGACTTTAGGTGAAGGTGCATGCGCTGGAGGCTGTCGTGAGGTGGATGGCTGTTGGGTGGGTGTGTGCCTGCGTTTGTGTATCTTCAGAGAGGGCGTCACAGACATACTGGGAGAGGACACAGGGGACGTGTGAATGGTAGTGGGGGTGGTGACTGCACATGAGCGGGGTGTGGTGGAGGGTGTGCTGGAGAGGGACGTAGTGGCTGTAGAGGTAGTTCATGCAGGTGTGAGTGTAGACGAGACAGGGATGGAGGAGGGAGATGAGGAGGAGGGGGAAACAGTGGAGGCAGTGGATGTTTGTGTGTCTCCATTTGTGTGATGCTTGCGTGAGTGCATGTGGGATGTGTGGTGCTTATGTTTGCCTGAGCTTCCCTTGTGTGTTGACGTGTGTGCATGCTGGTCTGTAGGTGTGCTTGGGATAGGCTGAGGTAGAGGGGTTTGTGTCGGGTTGAGGAAGTTGGAGGGGGGAGGCTAGACACAGGGACAATGGCTGCCATCAGTTTTGAGGCCAGAGTCTGAAAAGCTCGCTGAAGGGCCGCCTGACCAGAATGAATGCCCTGCAGGAATGCATTTGTTTGTTGCAACTCCCTTTCTACACCCTGGATGGCATTCAAAATGGTAGACTGCCCAACAGTGAGGGACCTGAGGAGGTCAATGGCCTCCTCACTGAGGGCAGCAGGGGTGACTGGGGCAGGGCCTGAGGTGCCTGGGGCGAAGGTGATGCCCACCCTCCCGGGTGGGCGGGCACGGGGCGAAGGCTGAGGGGCTGCTGGGAGGGCGGTGCTGGAAGGGTGGTGGCGGCTGTACCTGTAGATTGGGGGGGGGCACAGATGTTGCCACCACCACAAGGGAGCTCCCATCAGAGGACGAGTCCATGTCACTAGTCTCAGCTCCTGTCCCCAACGTGGAGCTCCCCTCTCCCTCCGTCCCACTGGTGAACACTCAGTCCGTAGTGTGGCCCTCCATGGCCATGTGGGATGCAGCTCCCTCGTGCTCCGGTGCCACTGCTCCTCCGCCTGATGATGCTAATGCAATCAGGAACAGGGAGACCACAAAAGGGGGGGGGGCAACAGAAGAAAGACATGTTGAGTGCATGCATTACCGCTACCGTTGGCGGGCACGACAGACACAGAAGCCCCCTGCACTATGCCGCGCTATTGGGCTCCACTGTTCAATTCCTGGGAAATGGCCTACAAGGCTATGGACGACATCTGTACACATAGATGACACAGGGGCATGACTAGGTGTACTTGGCACTCTACAGAGGTGGGCTGGGGTGCAACATGGCCTGCCTTATGGAGGGATCTTGCCTACAGAACTCGCCCTGGCCTAGGGAAACCCACAGCCCACCTCCCCCACCCAGACCCCTCCACTGCGCACAATGTCAGCAGAATGCGAGTGTACTCACCCCCCTATGTCTGCTGTGATGCCCTCAAGCGCCCATCCAACCCCGGGTATGCCACCGCCAGGATCCTGAACATCAGGGGGGTCATGGTGCGATGGGCACCCCTCCCACGTTGGGAGGCCATCCCCAGCTGAGCCTCCGCCGTCTTCTTGCTCCAGCGGCGGATGTCCTCCCATCTTTTATGGCAGTGGGTGCTCCGTCTCTGGTAGACCCCCAGGGTCCGGACGTCCTTGTTGATGGTACACCAAATATGTTTTTTCTGGTGGGCGCTGACCTACATGATTTGTACAGGGGTAAGAGAAAGTAATTACAAACTGCACCGTCAAAGTGATTGGCCCCCATCCCTACCCTTGCCATGTGGCACATGCACTCACCGTCGTTTCATGCACGCCGCACTCTCCCGCCTTCCTTCTTACATCCACCCCACTCCACACAGGCATAGCCCATACAGCATGCTCCCAGTGTACTTACCTGTTTGTCTGGAGGACCGTAGAGTAGTGTGTACTGGGGGAGGACCCCATCCACAAGTTTCTCCAACTCCTCCGATGTGAAGGCAGGGGCCCTTTCCCCAGACACTCGAGCCATTGTCTCTTCCAGACCGAGGTCACAGCAGCGCTTGCAGTGTAGGTCCTCTCCTGTCGAAGATCAGGTATCGAGTGATCGAACGTATAGAAAATAGCGGTCACGTCCGCGGCGGTGCGTACTGTCACCGCCGGCGTACATCGTCATTGGCTCCTGGGACCCATAGGGTCCAATGTAAACCAATGCAGCATTGCGCCGCAGTCTTCGACCGCCTACCGCGACGGTGTACAATGCCAGCGCAGTTACCTCACATCCCATTGTCCCACTTTACAGGTCAGGCAGCCGCCATTTCAGAGACCCACATGGCTTCATTTTTAAGTGCGTCACACATACCTAGGCCTAGACTCAACACACATACAGGCCACTTTTTGTGTATGAATGGTGTTCTGTGTAAGCTGTGGGTACGTACCTCTGAGTTGTTTGACTCTGTGCTCACTGTTGTCCTTCATAGGCACCGTCCGCTGGGAAATGTGAGGAGATGGCGGCATCCTCCGGTGTACCGACCGTTGGTGAACCTGTCGACAATGGAGGAAAGACACGTGATCATCACATACAGGCTTGACCGTGCCACAATCCAGGAACTGTGTACCCAGCTGGAGCCAGACCTGATGTCAGCTATCCGCCATCCAAAAGGAATCCCCCCTCAAGTGCAGGTGCTGTCAGTGCTCCATTTCCTTGCAAGTGGGTCATTTCAAACAACAGTGGCCATAGCATCAGGGATGTCCCAGCCTATGATTTCCAACGTGTTGTCCAGAGTGTTGTCTGCCCTGCTGAAACACATGCGGAGCTACATCGTTTTCCCTCAGGTTGAGGATTTGCCTACAGTGAAAGGAGATTTCTATGCCCCGGGACATATCCCCAACATCATAGGTGCCATTGATGGGACACATGTGGCTTTGGTCCCCCCCCCCACAGGAGTGAACAGGTGTACAGAAACCGGAAGAGTTATCATTTGATGAATGTACAGATGGTATATTTGGCAGACCAGTACATCTCCCATGTGAATGCCATGTTCCCTGGCTCAGTGCATGGCACTTACATCCTGCAGAATAGCAGCATACCTTATGTGATGGGTCAACTCCAGAGGCACTGTGTGTGGCTATTAGGTGAGGACATGGAAGCTAGTCAGTGGGAATGGTTGTCTGGGTCTGGGGATATCCCTCCAGGTTAGTGTGTGTCTAACAGTTGTCCCTCGCCATTTGCAGGTGACTCTGGTTACCCCAACCTGTCATGGCTACTGACCTCAGTGAGGAATCCTAGGACAAGGGCAGAGGAACGCTACAATGAGGCACATGGGCGAACTAGGAGGGTGATTGAACGCACCTTCGGCCTCCTGAAGGTGAGGTTCAGGTGCCTCCATATGACAGATGGATCCCTATTCTACTCACCAAAGAAGGTGTGCCAGATCATCGTGGCCTGCTGTATGTTTCACAACTTGGCTTTGCGACAACAGGTGCCCTTTCTGCAGGAGGATGGTCCAGATGGCGGTGTTGTTGCAGCTGTGGAGCATGTGGACAGTGAAGACGAGGAAGCAGAGGAAGAAGACATGGACAACAGGGACCCAGTGATCCAGCAATATTTCCAGTGAGACACAGGTAAGAATACAAACCCGCCTACTACATGTACATTAACACTGCTACCTCTCTACTGTCTGTCCTTTTCACCCAGTGTATGGTCACTGAGTTGTCACTTTCCCTTACGATTTCACAGATGTGGGTCCCACTGTGTGACATCTGCTTTTATTCCTCATGGACTACAGCTGTGTGACATAGGTATGTTGACATAACAAATGAAAGAGCTTTTTGCCACAGTTATTGCTAATACAGTATTCCGAAATCACAGACAGGCTCCAGATTGTTTTGTGCTTTAGGGGTGTTTATTTTAGTGCTCAATATTGGAGGGGGTAGCAAAATGGTGAGGGGTGATGGCGGAAGAATGTCCATGGCAGGGTCCAGTCTATTAGTCTCACAGGTGCATTGCCCATATGGGCATGGGAAGTGGACCTGGGGCAGTTTAAGTATGGACAGGGTGACAAAGTGGGACAGTAGGATGACCATCAGGGTGGTCTCATTTCTTGGCGGAGGTCTTGGCATCGTTCTCTGTCTTGTTCCTGGATCTCTGGGACCGTTTGCGAGGTGGTTCTCCCTCTGCAGGGGGTGGGGTGCTGGTGTGGTCGTCCTGTGGCAGTGCCTCCTGTCCACTAGCGCCGGCGGAGGTGGTGGGCAGTTCATCGTCCAGGCTAGTGTCAGGGGCCCCTTGTAGTGCCACAGTGTCCCTCCTGGTGTTGAGTACTTCCTTCAGCACCCCTACGATGGTGCCCAGGGTGGAATTGATGGTTCTGAGTTCCTCCCTGAAGCCCATATACTGTTCCTCCTGCAGGCGCTGGGTCTCCTGAAACTTGGCCAGTACCGTTGCCATCGTCTCCTGGGAGTGGTGGTAGGCTCCCATGATGGAGGAAAGGGCCTCGTGGAGAGTGGGTTCCCTGGGCCTGTCCGCCCCCTGTCGCACAGCAGCCCTCCCAGTTCCCCTGTGTTCCTTGGCCTCTGTCCCCTGGACCGTGTGCCCACTACCACTGCCCCCAGGTCCTTGGTGTTGTTGGGGTGGTGGGTTAGCCTGGGTTCCCTGTAGTGTTGGAAACACTGCTGATTGACGTGTCCTGGGGACGGAGGTATGGGCACGCTGGGTGGGTGCTATGCTGGTGTTTCCAGAGGGGGGAAACTTTGTAGTGGCCTGTGACTGTGTGATGGGAACCGACTGTCCCGAGGTCCCCGATGGGCCGGGCTGGTCATCTGGATCCAGTTGGACAGAGGTGCTGTAATCACTGTGGGCCTCTTCTGTTGGTGGTGCGGACATGTGTGGACCCTCCTGTCCGGTGCCGTTGGGTAGGGGTCCTGCAGGGGTATAAAGGCATGATTATTGCATCTGTGTGTGTGTCAAGGTGTGCAATGGGTGGGTGACCGTGTACCCCAGTGCTTGCATTCCTGTGTGGGACCTTGTGTGATGGTGGTTTAGGGGGGTGTATGGGTATGTTCAGTGGGCATGCTTTGTTTTCGCCAGTTTATCACTGCGGCCATGTTGTAATGACCACCTTTATGTCCATACTTCCCCAAGTGATTTAACAAAGTAATAGTATCATATTTGCATGCCTCTCTTGTTTTTTAAGCAATCAACAGGTCATCAATGTACTGTAACAAGGTCGATTGGAAAGGCAATTTCAATGACTCCAGATTCTTCAGTATCTGATTGAAAATGGATAATGACTCTGAAAACCCTTGGGAAATTCTGCACCAACAGTAAACTCTGTCCAGGAATTTAAAGTAAAAAAGCAATTGCCCATCCTCATGAAGAGGTACAGAAAATAATGCTTGTGACAGGTACACTACGGTGAACCATTCAGCATCGCATGGGATCTGAAACAGTATCACTGCTGGATTTGGCACCACAGGATCACATTTAATCACAATGTCATTTACTTTCCTCGGGTTCTGAACAATCTGAAATTTCCCACAGGGTTTCTGTAAACCCATTATTGGTGAGTTACATGGGCTACTCAGTATTTCCTTTAAAACCCCTTGGTTTACCAATTCTGCAATTATAGGTGCAATCCCTTCAGTTATGTTGTGTGTCATGTGGTACTGGGGTATCTGGGGAAAAATTGCATTTGGCTTGACTCAGACTTTCACCAGCTCAACACCTTTGATTAGACCAATGTCTTTTCCTGTAAAATCCCACACTTTCATCTTAATCGTTCTCAGTCAATCAGAGGGTAGATCTCGTATTGTAAAGACTAGAAAGGAACTGATCAAAGGGTGCTCCTCATTCACTGTATCACAATCTGTTTCAGCAGGCAAGTCATCTTCATCGTCACTGTTTGTCTTTATGGCAATGCCATTGTTTGAGCAAGTTATCGAGCATCTGGTTTTGCATAGCAAGTAAGGAAACCGGACTTGAGTCACATACTACGAACTTATGTAGCCATCTAAAGTTTCTAATCATAACCTGAACCGGTTCTTTGACTGGATTTGTCAAATACTGATCTGCAACTCCTACGATCTGTACTGTTTTCTCTGAAACTGGTAAGTTTGGAACTTCTGCCGTCCTCACTGTAGTGTATATAGCTCCTGTGTCAACTGAAGATGAGACTTTGTGACCCATAACTTTTCCCTTCACATATGGACTCTTCTGATCCACTTTTAGTGACGCTGCTAACACACATTCCTCCTCATCTGAACTCTTACTCACCCAGTCATCATTTGCTTCAGCCTCACTGTGTAGCGGGTATTGGTGTATAGTGCTGTTACTCTGGTTAAGCCTTTGTCCTGTGACCTGCTGAGGAAGCTTCGCCTGCTGCTGCTGCACTGGGGCTTGAGGTATCTGAATTTTCTGCTTAGCTACCATTTGGACTTGGTGTTGTGTTTTCTGTGACTGGGCCATCTGAAAACGTGACATTTGCATCAGTCGCACAGGCTGAATACATTATTTTGGGTTCTCATTACTTTTGAAGTTTGGAGTCTGACCTCTCTTTCTTGGTCTTCTCATATTTGGAAAATAATTTATCTCGCTTGTCTGCTGAACAACACCTTCCTGACCCACCATCAGACACTCCTGTTTCCAATGTCAGAGGCCTCAGGAAGGCTGATAAGGTAACATCCTTTTCATCCCTTGTACGTCATTTTGAACAACTACAATATTCAAATATGGACTAAGGTTCACATTTCCAATTTCACCATGACCTCTACCCTTTGCCTGGTTTTGCAACCACACATTTCCCTGTTGCTGCTGTGGAAAACACCCCTGCATTCCTGATTGGGCCACTTTAATCTGCATCATCATTGCCTTTTCTGTCTCTGTATACACTCACTAGACGTCAGAGCTGTGGGGTCTGCACTAGCCCTTGAACCTGACTCATGCGTTGCATACGCTGGGGGACGATTCCTCAATAATCACAAAATAAACTCGTCATTATCCGAAATCTTCGTCAAATTCTTCCTAGACTTGGTCGATCTCTGCTCTTTGTCATCAGAAAACTAGGACTCTCTCTTCTTGGTACTTTTTCTAGCCTTGCTCTCGTTCTCTTGTGCAATTACAGGAACCAACTTAGGCCCATATTTATTCTTTTTAGCGCCGCATTTGAGATGTTTTTTCACACAAAATTGGTGCAAAGTTACAAAATACAATTGTATTTTGTAAGTTTGCGCCAATTTTGCGTAAAAAAACGACGCTAATTTGGCGCTACAAAAGTATAAATATGGGCCTTAATTCTCTGTAAGGTCTCAGTTCTCCACAATTTCTGCTCACTAGCCCATCTCATCTCAGCTAAAGTCTTCTCTGCTTTTCTCATTCTCCTATCAAATTCCTGTTGCTGTCTGGCCACTAATTCCCAAATAGCTAATGCGTCAAACTGTGCACGTCTCAGAGGAGGTTTCGAATCATACTGTACTCTCCTCAAATTCTCTGAAATTCTCAAATTGAATGTTCCATGGTCAGGGCTTGCTAAGCTCCCATCCCTCTCTGTTTCTTTGCACCATTGTTTCAGCAAAAGACATGGCGCAGCACCTTGTTCTTGAAATACAATATGGGCAGGTGTACCTTCTGGTGGTGTGATTTCTCCTATTATAGTTGGAATGAACACATCTCCCCTTAGGGCACTCTTTAAAGCTTTGAAAAATTTCATTTTCTGTAATTTATGCTACTTCAATCAACTCAGGAAGAAAATTTAAATTTAAAATCCTTTTTGCCTACCTTCCAACCAATTCTGCTTCACGGTTGTCCACCATTCCGTTCGCAACCCCTTCTCACTAACCGACCTATTCCAGAGCGGCTCTAATGACGAACACGTACAGCGACTGACAAAGCCTTTTGGCTTGCCTTCTAAAACTCAGATCCTTACAACTAGATGCAAATATTGCAAGCACTAAATAAAATCAATACACAACTTTTTTGTTGACTTCAGGTAGGTATTACTTGTTACAGAAACCTTACTGAATTTTCAACTGCAGCCTTTCGCTCTAACAGATACTCCTTCTATCTCAGTTCCCCGAATCGCAAGCAAAATTCGACCTGCAAATTCTACTCTCAACTGATCATTGGATCCTTCTGGTGCACATAGGACTCACCAAATCTCAGTTGAAAACCTATCACTTACGTTGACACGCACTCTGAGTTTGTCAGCCAAGACCAATTGACCTATTAAACAGACAAATGACTACATAAACCAAAGGGCAGATTTATGGAAAGTGGCGCTGCACCAAGTGCACCTCCACTTACCCTGCAACGCTTAGCGCACCCCTACTGCCACCATGTGTGCGCCGTATTTAAAATACGGCACACCATGGGGCAGAGTAGGGGGCAATAGCTTCATTTTACATGATGCTATTGATGTACTCTGCAGGAGTAGCGCCAACATATTGGCGCTACTCCTGCAGAGTACAAAGGGGCCTGTGAGAAAATAGCCTCTTTCTAGCATGGTTACCCCCATTTTTGGCCTGTTTGTCTTGACTGTGTCACTGGGACCCTGCTAGTCAGGGCCCCAGTGATTAAGTTTGTGGCCTACTTGGCAGTATGTTTCACTGATTTTGTCAGTATGCTTGATTGTGTCACTGGGATCCTGCTAAACCACAACGCCAGTGCTTATGCACTATCTGGTTCCAAATTTGTTCCTACATCCTGATAACTCAGTATTTCACTCCAAATTGGCATACTGGTCCCCCCTTATAAGTCCCTAGTATATGGTGCCTAGGTACACAGGGCATTGGGGTCCCAGGGGATCCCTATGGGCTGCAGCATTTATTTTGCCACCCATAGGGAGCTCATGCAAAAGCTTCAACACGACTGCCATTGCAGCCTGTGTGAAATAGTGAATGCACTATTTCACAGCCATTTTCACTGCACCAGGTCACATATTAGTCGCCTATATCTCAGGCCTTCCAACCCTGAAGGCTGGGTGCAAAGTACCTAGTTGTCAGGGCACCCCTTCACTAGCAGAGGTGCCCCCACATCATCAAGACCCTTTTTCTCGGCCTTCTTGAGTGCGAGGACGCCATTTTAAGTGTGCACTAGACATAGGTCAATACCTATGTCCAGTTTCACAATGGTAACTCTGGATATGGCCAAGTAAGGTGTCTAGCACCTGGGAATTGTTCCCCAATACTGATGCACTCTGGGGGCTCCAAAGTGGACCCCTAGTATTGCCATAGCAGCCTTCTGAGGTTTTCCAGGCAGACCTAGCTACTGCCACCTCACAGACAGGCTTCTGCCCTCCTGGGGCTTGAGCATCTCAATCCCAGGAAGGCAGAACAAAGCATTTCCTTTGGGAGAGGGGCATTACACCTTCACCCTTTGGAAATAGGTGCTACAGGCATGGGAGGTGTAACCTCCAAGAGACTCTGGAAATGCTTTGAAGGGCACAGATGGTGCCCTCCTTGCATAATCCAGTCTACGCCGATTCAGGGACCCCCAGTCCCTGCTCTGGCATTAAACTGCACAAAGAAAAGGGGAGTGACCACTCCCCTGTCCATCACCACCCCAGGGGTGGTGCCTAGAGCTCCTCCAGAGTGTCCCTGGGTCTTGTCATCTTGGATTCCAAGGTGGTGGGGCACTCTGGGAGAATCTGAGTGGCCAGTGCCAGCAGATCACATCAGAGACCCCTCCTGATAGGTGCTTACCTGGTTAGGTGACCAATCCCCCTCTCAGGGCTGTTTAGGGTCTCTCCTCTGGGTGTTTCCTCAGATTTGGATTGCAACACTCCAGCAGGAATCCTCTGCATCCTTTACTTCATCTTCTACTGAAGGAACAACCACGGACCACTCCAGGAACTTTATAAAACTGCAACAAAGAAGCAAAGACGACTTCTTCAACATTGTAACTTCAGCTCCTGCCAGCAACTGCAACAGTTTCCAGGTCGTGCATCCTCCCAGTACTTCCTGTCTGGAACCTGCACCAGAAGAGCCAAAGGAGTCTCCCGTGGAGTGACAGAGTCACTTTCCTGCTTCAGCAGGCACCTCTCTGCAGTGATGTCCGGTGGCTTGGGTCCCCTCTCCAGATGACAGGTGTGGACCCAGTAACACAGGTGGTGGACTAAAGTGACTCTGAGAGTCCCAATATCCAGATGTACAACTTTGGTGGAGGCAAGAACTTGCCTCCCCACGCAAGACAGTACCCCCGTGTACTGCATGACTTACAGTTGCCAAGGCTTGTGTGTGACCTTCCGCATTATTCTTCATGCACAGCACAGCTTAGGCCCCGTGTACTTCATCCTGCAACACACAGATTCCTGAGTGGTTCTCCGGCGGTGTGGGAATCCTTTGTGTTGTGCTGCATGGGACTCCATTTGCACATTCTTTGTCCCCAGGCTGTAGAACTCCTGTGCATTCTACCTGGTCTTCTGAAGGCTCTCTGAGTTTCTGGGAGCCTCCTCTTTCTCCCCCTCCTGGGTAGAGGCCACCAGGTCCCTCCTGGTCCCTGGCAGTGCCATTTTCCGCTAACCGTGAGCTTTGTATGTGCCAAGGCTTGTTGGCAGAATCCAGCGACGCAAACCAGACTGCATTCATCCATCTGGTGTTGGACATCATTTGCACCAACCAGGAACCCGCAGCCATCATCTTTGGTGCAATACTAACGTTGTCTTCTCACTGGTGGTTCTTATTTAGCACCTTCATCCGTGTTAGCAGGGGCTCCTGTTCTCCCCTTCTTCCACAGGTCTTCAGGTCCAGGATTCAATCATTGGTGTCTTGCAGTCTCTTCTGGTTCTTGCATTATCTTCTATCACGACTTCTAGTGTTTTAGGAAACTTGTGTTTTACTCCTGCTTTCCTGGGCTCTGGGGTGGTGTCTATTACTTACCTTCAGTGTTTTCTTACATTCCCAGTGCCCCTCTGCACACTACATATGCCTAGGTGGGAAACCAACTTTCCCATTCCACTATTTTAGGATATGGTTTGTGTTTCCCCTAGGCCCACTACAAACTATAAAATTACCTGTTTTTGGTTACTAGTGTATATATTGTGTGATTCACTTACCTCCTAAGGGAGTATAGTCTCCAAAGTATTTTGGCCTTGTGTCACTAAAATAAAGTACCTTTATTTTTGTAACACTGAGTATTGTCTTTCATGTGTGTGAATACTGTGTGACTACAGTGGCATTGCAAGAGCTTTGCATATCTCCTAGTTCAGCCTTGGTTGCTCTGCCTACAGCTACCTCTAGACAGCTTGGCATCTAGACACAGAGTACATTTCACTATTAAGGGATAACTGGACCTGGTATAAGATGTAAGTACCTTTGGTACCCACTGCAAACTAGGCCACCCTCCTACAGAGCCCATTAAAGATGATGGAAGCCCCCTTTTAACGCATGCGCCGAGCTCCGTAAAAAATGGTGCAAGGAAATCTCATAGATTTCCTTGTGCCATTTTCCCCCCCCCCTAACAGGGGAATGCCCCCTTTACATACATTATGCCTAGCGCAGGCATAATGCAGTGCTAAGGGTTACAGAGTGGCGCAATGCACGCTTTGCGCCACTCTAAATACGGCCTTGTTGGGCCACATTAACATAAAAAATGATGCCGTTAATGTGGGCCAAGGTGGTGCTAGGGGACTATACATATGCCCCCAAGTGTCTCATACATTTTCACAATACTACAGAGTATTAAACCACGCAGGGTCCATATACCAACAACCATGTGGGAAATTTTTTGAGCGCAAAGCATCACACACATGTTCGACGACTTCCCTACTCACACATTTTGGAGTTTGCAAACTCATTAAATAACTTCATATGGAGTACGAAGTCTCCCAATCCACTCACAAACATCACAATTCACCTGTGATTTGCTTTAAGCTGTACATGCACAAAACCTATTACATTGACCCTCTCACTAGAACGCTGAGAACATCTGCTAACAAGCATTGGCAAACTCTAAGGTTTCTGGAAAATCATGTTAGTCTCTTACGGAGACAGAGGCCCTCATTATGACTTTAAGACTGCCAAAGTCACGGGACATTTTGGGCAGAAATCCGGCAGTAGACATCCTGGTGGGTGGAGGCGCCTTGGCGGTTCCACCACCAGCACCGCCCTGCCAGTAGGACACTGCCTGCCATATTATGGGCCATTATATGGCCTGGTGGTGTCTTGCTGGTGGGGCGCTGCCGCCAGTGGAAGCGCCCCTACCTGTTTCCTGCCAACTACCTTCTCCCTGGACAAGGTAAGGTGAATATCTGATAGGGGAGGGGGGTGGAATGGTGTGGGGTGTTGGGTGTGCATGTATGAGTGTGTGGTGTCTGCGTGTGTGCATGAATGTGGGTGTGCATGGTTGTATGCGTATCTGTATGTTGAAGTGAGTGCTTTTCTGCATGTCAGTGTGTATGCGTGGGAGTATGCGTGTTTGGATGGGTGTGAAAATCCATGCATGAATGCGTGTATGAATGGAGTTGTGAGTGTGTGTATCAATTGAGTTGTGAGTGCGTGTATGGATGTTGCTGTGAATGCGTGTATGAATGTGTGTATGGATTTTGTGGTGAATGTGTGCATGTATAGAGTTGTGTGTGCTTGTATGAAAGGAGTTGTGAGTGTGTGTATGGAGTTGTGAGTGCGTGTGTGGATGTTGTGAATGCGTGCATGAATGTGTGTTTGGATGTTGTTGTGAATGTGTGCATTTATGCGGGAAGGGGGTGCGGGGTGGTGTAAGGGGGCGCTGTGACTGCAGTGGGGGTAGGGTGTGGTGGGATCTAGTGCTTGCTGGAGAGTGTGGGGGAGCCATCTACAGGTGACAGGGGAGAAATTCCCTGTCACCGGTAGCCTTTCCACCATGGTTTTCGTTGCGGTGCTACCACTGCAGAAACCATGGTGGAAGCCCAGCCCCTAATACTGCCGGTGGCCTTCTGTGGACCGCGGGATTGGAGATGATCATCTCCAGCTCCAGCGGTTCCGACCGCCATGGCGGCATAAGTGGAGATGTGGAGGTCTGCACCGCAAGCCTGTTGGCCATGAGACCTCCACATTTATTTGCGTGGTCAAAAGACCGCCAGGGTCAAAATGACCCCCAGAATCTTAATTTCTTATACCACGGGGACAAACCGTTCAACTTTTTTTACCAAAACTGGGAAATACTAATTCTGTTGAGATGAACTATTCAACTTATCCAAAACTGAAAGATGAACACCTGGGAAAATGATGGTGTCCTCTTAAGGAGACAAACCCATCCGACTGTGCTACCAAAAACTATAAGCGAATCTGACCTTTTTTGGTCTTTTATAATTTATTCATAAGGGGACGGGTTAAAGGTTAACCTTTTGACTGCTTTTAGAGAAATCTCACCATTATTACTCTCAAGTCTTTTCATAAACAATTTAGGGCCCACAACATATACACAATTGATTTGTAAAAACTTGAGTCAGTAAATGTCACGCACCATGACCCATGTGGCCATGAATAACCACACCTTTAGTAAAAGTTAGAAAGTTTATTTCCCTATGTTAACAATGCGTATATTAGTCTCAATACCTAATGATAAACGTATATGAATAACACTGGCTGACCAAGTCTTCTAAAGAACCTCAATTTAAGTATAGTTATTAAACATTGCAGCTTGACATGAGGTTTTGCAAATAGGCCCAAACCTCGCCAACTTATCGCCTAAAGTTAATAAATCAAATGCATAACATAAATCCGTTAATGTGACATACTAATACATTTTCTGTACATGTGCACAATATTAATATTAATATACACTCTCTAAAAGCATTTACGTAGTTAATGGGGGACACTCACGTGGGCACGTTTTCCAAGTCACACATTATTTTTCAACATTAGCCTAATTCCATGCAAATTCTTAAATATTAAGAAATGAAAATGATTAGAAATAGATTCGGGTTTCAAAATGGTCCTCCCAAGAAATGTGAAATGACGTACAGATTCATGCAGCTGGTATTAGTGCTGGCAAGAAGGCGAGTTGCCATTACTTTGATGGGGACGAGGGCTTCCTCCGAGGATCTTTGGATTAGGGATGTCTGAAAATTGGCGGTGCCAGAGGAAACGCAAATGTATTGCATTAGTACTGATGCTAAACTGTGAGATGACTTGGAGGCCTATGGGTTACTTTGCCGAAAGTTCTTCGATATGATGGAAGGCAGGAGGGGGACGATGCCTAAGGCAGTGATTAATTAATGTAGCGTGTGGTACGTTATGTTGGGGTGTTTGCTATGGAATGTATTTGATTTGTGATGTTTACTATGGTGGAGGGCTACGTCTTTCTTTCCCCAACAGCATCTTAATGATGTCATCTGGCAATGGATGTGGGCCCTGGGAGGGCCTGATGTGTTTGTACTCTGTCTTACTGAGTTGCTGCTTCATTGTATGCTGTGATGGGTTATGAAATGACAAATCAAGGTTTAAAAAAAAAAATCCTCGCCAAATACCAGGATCATTATCAGGACTCTAATGTCTATCATGAGCCTGAGATGATATTAGCAGGAATTGACAAGGAATAGCAATAACTCTCCAGCAGGCAAAATAATTTGTGACATTTGAGGTTCCAAAATGCGCAGCAGAAACCAGAGGGATGTAAACATGTGTCTTTAACATTTTGAATAAGACCCTGGGGAAAGGTGAAGTTATTTTGACTGTGCAATCTGTATTTTTATACCAATGCAGCTAGCATTTGAACTCATTCTGAAACTGGCTAATGCAGCGCTTTCAGTAACTCAATATATAGTGGAAGTTCATGAATGTTCTCTGAGCCCTTTTGCTTTAGTAAATGTAGTACTTGGATGATGTCAAGTAAAACCCATATTTCTTTTGGATTTCTTCCTCAAACAGTTCCTAGCAGTTCCTCACTTCTCCTGGTAAAATTGGTACCTAGTTTACATGGGTGAGTCTATCTCTGGTGACAGGAATTGACAATGGACCATATTAACTGCTGGATGGTTGATTCACAATTAAAAATCATTGTAAACTGCAGCTCCATTGTTGGCTTTGGGTATTGCATGCTTTAGTACAAACAGCAAGCACTGTGAATCAGGTCCACATGCATTTTATAGTAAGTTTACTACTGTTTTTGAATTCAGAAACCTCAAGTGTACTTTTGCTACTAGTCATTTTACTGGTAGTAAAATTACACTCGGAGAGCCCGATTTACAAACTGTACTTGTATGTTTTGGAGTACCACAAAATGTACTACAAAATGCAATTTACAAACTTTGGCCTAGATTTACAAGAATCTGGTGCATCTGTACTGATGCACCAGATTTCTTGTGCCCCGCCACCTAATGACAGCATGGGTGCACGGTATTTACAATACACTGCACCATGGCACACGTTAGGCCAATCGCGCCAGAATTTTTTACGCTATTGTGGCGCTTTGCTCCACTACCGTCAACAATATTCACCCTAGTGGAGCAAAGTGCAAGTAGGCCCATTGTTTTCAATGGGTGTGTCCTTTTAACACCTGCTTTGAGCAGGCATTAAAAATGATTCCAAAAATAGTGCATTGAAATCTTGTAGATTTCATTGAGCCGTTTTTGTGGGCCTCCTAACGCCAGAGCACCCCCCATGCATACATAATGCGTGGCGCAAGCATAATGTGGGTCGGGGGTCGCAAAGTGGTGCAATGCTTGCATTGTGCTACTTTGTAAATATCGCACTGAAGTTTTTGCCTCATTGAGCCACATTAGCGTAAAACAATTATGCTGATGTAGCGCAAGGAGGTGCTAGGGACTTGTAAATCTGGCCCCATGTGTGGAGTTTTACAACTCTGCATTATCTATAATTATGTGTGTGCATTTCTCTGCCCTAACTGCAGAATATCTGGGGTGTGGAGAACTCCACACACATAAAGATAAGGAGTGTGGAGTCGTAAAACTCTGCACTAGCTTATGAATTCTGAAAAGTAGTAAACATTCGCCAAAGTGTAAGTTTACTTTTGTGAATCAGGACCATAGTTTGTGAATACCGATACATAGTAAATTTACTACAATAAGTGAAAATTTAAACAAAATTGCAAGTTTACCTTTGTAAATCAAAAGTGTCTGATGAATGTAATAATATATTAAGATCCTCATTTACAAGGCCTTTGCACTATTGTTGCGTCATTTTTTTTACACAGCAGTGGTACTCAGCAGTACTTTACACTGCTCCATGTTTACAAACTGATGCATTGGGCCTAATGCATCAGTTTGTAAAGCCTTGCGTCACATTGTACCTGACCCAGGTATAACATATGCAAGGTAGGCGTTCCCAGGCAAAAATCCACGCTGAGCCAACGCAGTGACATTTACAACATTTTACTGCGTTATTCTGCAACTTCACTGCATCAAAATGTTAATGCCTGCTCAAAGCATGCGTTAAACTGGATCAGGGCTTTTTCCTATGGGAGTCTTCCTCGCATTTCTGGAGTAGCATCATTTTTTTTACACTAGTGCTCCAAAACGTCAGCTTAGCGCCACAGATTTTCTGGTGCATCTGTGGAAACATATGCCATGGGACTCTGTATTGTACATACATGTCACCTATGGGGTCGTTAGTGAATCGTTAGGCAGTGCAAGTGCAAGAAATCTGATGCATCAACCTGATGCGTCAGGTTCTTGTAAATGAGGACGTAAGTTTGTAAAGCGATTTCTATATTTTACTATTTTGTACGTTTTTTTTTTATTTGAACCATTATTTATTTGGGAAAAACAAGATCGGTCAACAAAAATGACCAGTTTTTGAATTTGGACTTTTGCCTACTTTTCAGAAAGGCATAGATTTGAGGTTCAAACATAGGTTTGTCACCTGCTTTTACTGCAAAGTGCAACTTGGTTGAAACTACAAACATTGGATAATGGATTACATAAAAAATGCAAAAACTGTAGTTAAAAAATATATATTTATACAACTCTCTGTGTTCCTGAAAGCTGAGAAGATGGTGATCGTAGGGCTGCAGATATTTTACTGTTGTCATTTTTAATTAAAAAAACACAGGCTTTCATGCGCAGCACTTTTTATGATTTTCCAAGAAAAAGGTCTGCTATATTTTGGGAATTTTTCGGTTCCATGTGTACCTCTACAATCTGCAACATTTAAGGAAAAACACACAAATTTGGCCTGGATATCTGTTGTGGGGGAAAAGCTATGAAGGCTTTAGCGTGAAGTGCCCCAAATATCAAACAAGCATTAGCATAGCCAATAGGTCTTGCCTTTGTGACCTTTTAAGTGTTTAACTAGAGCTGTTGGTTTTGCCAATGTTTGTAAGTTATGTTGTACAGTATTCTGCCTTCCAGAATGTTGATAAGTTATAATAAAAAAGCTTTCAAGAAGCATGAGTTTCACAACTGTTTCAAGAGCTCAGGAATAGTACAAAATACAGAGGAAATGCAAATGAGCAAGTTTGAGCATATACATATCAAGTTTGTATATGTGTAGAGTATTGGTGTGCCAACACACTCTGGAAACAACTTATTTATCAAATCCGTGTGAAGGGAGTCCTTAGCTACCAATAGGTATGGTATAACATATGAGAGGCAGGAATGTGTAATCAAGATGGTGAACATGCTCTTTCATGTATATACATGTGAGACTACCAGAGATGTATGTAAACAATAAGCAGCTTGTACCAGAGATCTATGTAAACAACATGTAGATTGTATCAGTATGTATGTATGTAAAAAACATGCAGCTTGTACCAGAGATGTAAGTAAACAATATCTGTGCAGTATGGCTTGCATAATGAAAAAATGGCTACCAGGAGAGAAAAAGAGAGAAGTTGAGAAAGAGTGGGCTTGTTACTGTGTTTCTAATTTAAGTGAAGATGCTTGCAAACACGTCACTGGTCACGTGTCTTTCCACACTTGCATGATAGAAAAACGGAAAGCAGGGAGAGTGGAGAGCAGAGAGAGTGGAGCAGGAAGAGGGAATAGTGCATGCACCCTGTCTCATAATTCAAGAAACACCTTTTGTAGTTACTGTACGGAAATGTACCTTATAACCTACAGGCAGGGTTCTAATCCAAGCTTCAACATGTTAGAAGAAATGATTGGAAACAAGCTGTTTATGATGTCAAGATTGAAATTTCACCTTTGGGGATGCACCCATGATAGTCCCAACCCCGTCAGCACATTGTGCAATGTTGTTGCATGCAGAAACAGAGTGCTGGGCTATGTGGACCCAGAGAGTTTTCACAAATTAGCCAAATTAGCCATAATTAGCCATAGCGCTATTGCTATTTGTTGCTGACATGACCATTGGCTTCCATCTCAAGGCATACAGTTGTAATTGATGCATGTGCTAAATTGAAAGTGCACCCCACAGTGCAAGTCTGTGTTCTTGCCATGGCTATTGTGAAGTGAATGTGCTCTCTGGTGAACATCGCTCTCTCTGCTCCCTGACTTTTTGTGTGCTCTGAATCAGGTAGAGTGCGTGAGACCTCCGGCAGCTGCTGTCCACTTGCTAGCACACTGTGAAGATAGGAGATCAGCGTGGATGATGGCACTGCTCCCAATATGTCTGAAATAAAAAATAAGACTTCGTAAAGAACGAAAAAAACACCATGCGCCCGGAAAGGGAGAGGAGGCGGGACGAGGGAGGCGGTCAAAATGGACACCAGAAGGGGGCGGAAGCTGGGAATTTACAACACAGACACTGGCATAATGTGGCACACACTGTCACTCCACCCATACATGACATAACCACAACAAGCAACACAACTACACACTCATCTACACAAACACACCCGCACACAAGCACAACTACACACATCATGACAACGACCACCACACAACGCTACTCACCTGAATGTTGCACCTGCCAGAGAAGGAAGGGCAGGTACCTTGTGTACTTCAAAGCTCTCTCTCTGAAGTCTTCCCCACTTCAAAGGCACAACTCGGTTTAGGTACTGGACCCTAAACCCCACCTAAACAGTACACTCTTAGATCAGAGGAAATTCTGTGAGGAAGAAGGACTGTGGTGCCGCCAGGATGGACTGCCACTCTGCTGAACTTCTTTGCTGTGTTGACGCTGGCTGCTGCCTCCTGCCTGGTAGTGAGATGCACTGGTCTTGCCTCCCTACATCCTCCAAGAACCAAAGTGACTCCAAGGGCTTATTGGCTTGCCTTCTGTTTTGAAGGCTGAGGCTCATGAAAGACTTCCTTTAGCCCTGTTTCAGCTGCTGAACTCCACCAACTGTGAGTCATGCCCTGCCAAGAGGTGCCAATCCAGTCCTAAGCCTTGACAGTGGACTGAGTAGCTGTTTTTCTACAAAATTCGATGCATCACTTCCATTGGGCCGATCAGAACTGCAGCATCCCTCCTCAAAGCATCACCACTACCACTGAGGATGAGGACTTTGCATCAGCTCTTGACCCAATGATCACCACTAGCTCCAGAGCATTGACTTCACATTGATGGCTGCACGGCTTTATGACAATGCATCACCTTTATTGCAAAGTGTAGGACGCCATACCTCAAAGACATTGCATTGGCGACTGCACGGCTCAATGATGACCCATCCCCTGGCTGCGCTTATCGGATGCGACCCTCCATCCAAGGTACTTTTCAGAGGGTCCTATGTGAATCCTGTAGCTGGCCTGCCCTCCATCTTGGTCGGTCTAAACTTTGAATTCACCCCTGTCCAGCACGACCTCAAGTAGCTTTTAAGAGCTATTAATTCCTAAGCACTATATAGCTACTTATTCCTTGGAGTATTGTTTGAAAATTCAGATCTTGAGTTCTACTGATTGGATTTTTGTTGTTTTGGTCCTATCTTACCCATAAGAATATTCTCTATTTTTCTTGAGTTGTGCCTCTTAAGTTCAGCCTGACTGTCCTGTGTCAAGTTACCAGAGGATGAGCACAGGCTATTTTAGGGTGTGTATCTGACTAACTCTGACTAGGATTGTGGTCCCTACTTGGACAGGGCGCATACCTCTGCCAAATAGAGACCAAATTTGTAACATTGGTGATCATTGGTGAGGATAGGACTTGTGTTTATGCAGTACCTTGCAATATTTTGGTGTACACTACCACCCACATCTAGACCAATTTATATCAATATCTCTACTCTACCCGATAGGTATTTTTAATATTTGAATTCTTTCTGATCGGCATATTTACTTTCCTATAAATTATGTCTTTGATTGGAGGTCCCACAACTGCACCTGCAAACTAGGATTTTGAGTTGGCCAAGTTGGAGAAATATTCAGTGACCCAGCTAAAGTACTTTAAAGGCATTTGGTGTTTCTACCAAAGGCTTCACCAAGAAGGTGGAGCTGCAAACGGGGCCAGAGGAGCTGGCAAACAGGAGTGAGGAGAGGAAGCTAAAGCTGGAGCTGTCTAAATTGGCCATAGAGGAAAACAAAATGGTGTTTGCTCAGGAGTATAGCCTAAGAGAGCTGGACATCAAATCAGGAGAGCTGAGTGCAGCCAAGATGGTGTCAGCAATTCTTCAGTGCCCTCTGACAGGAGGGTCCACATACCCGAGGGCCTGGTGTCTGGCTTTGTGGTGGGTGATAACATAGACATATGAGATTGCTCTGCCTATGCGCTGGGGTCCAGTGGAGGACTGTGGAGCTAGTCCATGGAGGCACATTCCTAGTGAGGAGAAGGACACTCTACTAGCCGTAGAAGGGGGAGACAGGATGAGGTACCCCTTCCATGAAGAGTGCACTAATTAGGAAGTTTGGCGTGACCCCAGAAAAGTACAGACAAAAGTTCAGGAATAGTCAGAAACCACCCAAACAGACCTGGGTAGATTGTTTAGATTCCTTTTGCAAGGCACTGGATGGTTGGGTGAAGGGCAGTGAGGTAAAGGAGTACCAGAGACTGTAAAATCTGTTTGTAACAGAGCACCTGTTCAGTCTTTTTTTACAGGTCTGAGCCAACATCTTGTTGACAGTAAGCTCATTGACCCCAGGCGGGCTTGCTAAGAAGGCAGACCATTGGGTCAGCACCAAGTTCCGCAATAAGGTATCTGGGGAGAACACTACAAGGGTGGGCAGATTTCTCACCAGAAGAAGGAAGGGGGATGAAAAGAACAGGGAGTTCTTTAAAAGGCTCCAAGCTAGTTCTGTGGGTCAGGGTTCCCTTCCCCCTAATGAGAAGAAAAAGAAGTGGTTCCCTGACAGTAAGGACCTGATTTAGATGTTAGTGGTATGGTTCTGCTGTTGACTTTTTGACTGAAAACTCGCCTGCCACCGTCACTGTTTGAACCCCGTATTTAGATGTTAGCGGTCCCATAGATGAAAGCCCGGATCAGAACCTCGGTCTCTGCCAGAAACAATACCTGCATCGACAGCGGGATAGGGAAAAGTAGATGCTAGTGGGACCCCAGCCATCCATTCTGACGTGCATATTTGGATGCGTCTTACCGCCACACAAAAAGTGGTGATCCAAACTCCAAGTTTGATTTGGTGTATTGGAGGAGGGAAGGGGTGGAAACTCATTTTTTTCACTGATTCACTGTACACACTGGTAGGCAACCCTCACTGGCTGTATACATTGGGAAGTCACTGCATATGAGCACGGGACCTTTGCAGACATATGCATGTCACAGTCATTTTTGTAAGCTACTGTGACATGCATATGTTGAGGACACGAGTGGGTCAGACACAGGTGGGGACACACTGCTGCACATCACATATATATCAAACACATACACAACTGTCATTTTGGTGCCAGCAGTGCAATGTCAATGGTGTGTGTATGTTGTGTCTTGGGTGTCCACCAATGTGTGTATGGCATGTAAGTGTTGTGTTGGGGTGGAATGGCAATAGTCACAGGTGTGTATGTGGTGTATTGTGTTGTGTGCGGGGAACAGGGTCACATGTGTCAAAGGCACTGTGTGTGTATGTGTGTGTGTGACTTACCTTTATTCTGTAGACACTGCCATTGTCCACTGTCCGTTGAGACCTGCAATCTCCTCCCCCCTTCAGTGAACCACCACTAGTACACCACCTGCAGGTCTGTAGCATCTAATTACGGCGGCGGTAATACCGTCGACTTGACTGTCTTCTTGAGTACGCCATCAACATGGCTTGGCAGTGCGAAAGCCAAGAACTAAGACTGCAGGGAAGGTTCCCATGAAGTGTTATAAGTGTCAGCAAGATGAAGACTACTAAGGGGATGCCAGGTGTTCCCAAGCAGGAACAGCCCCCACAGGTGGGCAGTTACCGAGGCTGGCTAGTGTAGCTCTTGGGGAGGAGAATGCCCCAGATAGTTTAGGGAAGAGTGTAGAGGTTACCCTAGTGGTGTCACAGGGTGACAGAGAGATGGTGCAGAAATCCTACATGCTTGACAGTACTAAAAAGTACATTCAGCGGGTCACCATCAATGGGCAGAGGCTCAGAGAGACACAGGAGCCAGCATGACACCCATCAGGTGTCATCTGGTATCTTCAGAGCAGGTAATCCCTAATGGGTTCCACTAAGTTATTGCTGCTGAAACCTGTGAGAGCTACTACCCAGTGGCTCTGGTTACCTTTGAATGGGGGGCTGAGGGTCTCAGGTCTGCTTAAGGTTGCTGTAAGTCCATCCATGCCAGTGGATTGTCTATTGAGTAACGACCTTGAAGATACCATCGGGAAGGAGGGGAACCTCAGGTCACACTTTGGAATGTTGAGTGAGTGTGCCTGATCACACAGTCCATGGCAGCTCGAGAGGGTGATCAGAAGGACCTGGAGCCAGGAAGAATGGTCCAGGGTCTAGCCAAGAAGAGGAAAGGCAAGGGTAGTGGGAAACCCACCCCTGAGATTCCCACAGTCCGGGAGGAAGTTGAACCTGAGGGGTATACTGGTGTACCTACAGGGGAGAAAGTGGCTGGACTGTGGAGCCTGCCTTAGCTATCCAACTGACAGCAGGAAGGGGGGCCCACCAAAGAGGAGTTCTGCAAAGTGCAGAAGGAGTGCCCTATTCTTGTGGATCTTCGGCAGCAGGTTGAGGCCCAGGCCGCAGGTGATGCCTCTGGCAAGCACCTGATCTACTGGGAAAATGATCTCTTGTACTGTGAGCCCAAGGCTCCTGAGCCCGGTGCAACATGTGTGTTCTTGGTCCCCAGTGCTACAGGACCTTCTTACTGGGTCTGACACATGATGTGCCACTGGCAGGTCATTTAGGGTGAGATAAGAGCTTTGACATGCTTGTCACCCACTTTTATTGGCCTTAAATGGGGAAGGCCTCAGCCTGATAATGTCGGTCCTGTCCCACTTGATAGGTGAGTGACAAGTTAGGGGGGAAGTGCAAGCCCCCCTTACAACCTATGCTTGTCATTAGCATCCCTTTTGGGTGGGTTGGCATCAAAATTGTGGGGGCCTCTGGATCCCAAGACAGCCATGGGCAACTGATTTGTTAAGGTTGTTGCGGACCATGCAACCCGGTACCCGAAAGATACCCCTCTCAGGACAATGACTGCACCTGCAGTGGCCAGAGCACTGATGGGGATCTTTGCCATTGTGGGTTTCTCAAGTAGGTGGTATCTGACAGGAGTACCACCTTCATGTCTAACTACATGAATATCATGTGGAAGGAGTGTGGGGTAATCTACAAGTTCTCCTCTCTGTACCATTCCCAAACCAATGGGTTTGTTAAGAAATCCAACTGAACCTTCAAGGGCATGATTATGGGTCTACCCAAACCCATGAGGCATGAGCATGGCGTCCTTCTACCATGCCTGTTGTTTGCCTACAGGGAGGAACTGCAGAAGGTGGTTGGCTTCAGCCCCATTGAATTTCTTTCTTGGCACCCAATGAGAGGTCCTCTCTGTTTGGTAAAGGAGGGTTGGGAGCAAGCTCCTGGTAGAGACCCTAGGATGTGGTCAGCTACATGCTAGCCACCACAACCAGACAGCATGCTTCGGGAACCTCGCCCACAAGAACCGAGAAGCCAGCCAAAAGGACATGAAACGCTGGTATGACCAGAATGCCACTCTGGTTGAGTTTCAACCTGGCCAAAAAGTATGGGTGATGGAACTCATGGATCCCAGTGCTCATCAAGACCACTGGTCTGGGCCCTATGAGGTAAGGGAGCATA
Source organism: Pleurodeles waltl (assembly GCF_031143425.1). NCBI lineage: Eukaryota > Metazoa > Chordata > Amphibia > Caudata > Salamandridae > Pleurodeles > Pleurodeles waltl. The sequence goes on from NC_090450.1 coordinate 284,353,433, forward strand.
AGAGTGATGTCACCTACCAGGTGGACCTCAAAACTCTAAGGACTCCTTCGAGGGTCCTCCATGTGAACGGCCTCAAGTCCCACTTTGAGAGGTCTGAGATTATCATGCTCTTGGTAACTGATGATGGATGGAAGAGGTGAATCAGCCTCTCCCCGACATCCTATCTTCCAAAGAGTAGGATGGCTTAGTGGAGGGTGACAGTCTCTCTACTACCCTGACCATAGATTAACAGAGAGGCTGCCGCCATTTGCTGGGGCAGTTTGCCTCTCTTCTCACTTGCCCCACGGCTCACTACATAGTGCACTTGTGATATTGACACTGGGGACCACCCACCTGTGAAAAATAAAATGTACACGTTGTCTGATAAAGTGAGGTCTAACATTAAGGAGGAGGTCTCCAAAATGTTTGGACTATGGGTTACTGAGCCCTCCAACAGCCCTTAGTCAAGCCCAGTGGTACTGTTCCCCAAGGCTTCCCCGCCAGGTGTCATACCTTAACTCCAGTTCTGTGTGGACAACCCTGGGCTCAATGCATTCACTAGGACTGATGCACACCCCATCCCCTGAGTTGATAAGCTCATAGACCAGCTTGGAGCTGCCAAGTTCCTCAGCATGTTTGACCTAAAGTCTTGGTACTGGTAGATTGCCTTGACAGCGAGGGCAAAAGAGAGGTCTGTGTTCTCCACACCAGAAGGGCACTTCCAGTTCTGGGTCATGCCCTTTGGTTATAGAACTTCCCTGCCACCTGCCAAGAGTTGGTCAACCAGGTCCCAGCTTGACAGGAAAACTTCAGTGCTGCCTACCTAGACATTGCGATCTTCAGTTCTAGCTGGGAGGACCACCTGTGCCACATAAAGGAAGTGCTTCTGGCTCGGCATAGGGCAGACCAGTGAGTGTCAGATAGGGCAGGGATCTGTGGTCTGCTTGGTACACCAAGTAGAGGCAGCAAGGTGCAGGACTTGAATCCCAAGATTTGCACCATTCTGGCTTGGAAACCCCCAAGACTCAGACAGAAGTGAGAGTCTTCCTAGGCCTCCCTGGATACTATAGGAGATTTATCAAGGGATATGGCACCATTGTTACCCCTTGATAGAGTTGACTTCTAAGAAGCAGCCACGCAAAGTGATCTGGACAGAGGCATGCCAGAGCCAGAGTCATGCACTTCAACAGCCTCTCTTTGAAGTCTCCCCCACTTCAAAGGCACAACTGTGTTTAGGTACTGGACCCCAACCCCCACCAAAGCAGTACACTTCTAGGTCTGGGACAATTCTGCCAGGAAGAAGGACTGTGGTGCTTCCAGGAGGGACTGCCACTCTGCTGAACTGCTTTGCTGTTTTGGCCTGCTGCCGGCTGTCTCTTGCCTGGGAGTGAGAAGGACTATACTTGCCTCTCTACATCCTCCAAGAAACTAAGTAGCTCTAAGGGCCTGTTGGCTTCCCTCCTGTTTTGAAGTCTCCGGGCAATTAAAGACTTTCTTCAACCCAATTTCACCAACTGTGAGTCCTGCCCTGCCAAAAGGTGCTAATCTAGTCCTTAGCCATGGAAGAGGGCTTTGCAGCTTTTTTAATAAAAAAATCGATGCATCACCACTGTTGCACCGAATGGGATGGCCACATCCCTCCTTCACGCCAACATATCTTTGCTGCTAATGCGGATGCGGACTTTGCATCACTGACTGCACGGCTCCAGAGTTACACATCACCACCAACCCTGGTGCGTTGCCTTCACATCACCGGCTGCGAGGCTCGACGATGATACATCGCCTTCCTCGCAAAGGGTTGGATGCCACACCTCAAAGATATTACATTGAAGACTGCACAGCTTAAGAATTACAAATCCCCTGGCTGAGCAGATCAGAACTGGTGCACCGCCTTTGCATTACCCCCTCAACATTGAAGTGAACCTCCATCCGATGGACTTTTCAGCAGACCCTGTGTGGGTCCTGTAGCCAAGCAGCCCTCCATTGCGGTCGGCATAAACTTTGGATTTATCCCGGACCAGCGTGACCTCAAGAAACCCTTAAGCACCTTAAGCACTGTTGATTCCTATTCATAACTTGAGTTCTACTGATTAAATTTTTGTTGTTCTGGTCTTATCTTACCCATAAAAATATTCACTATTTTTCTAAACTGGTTGTGATGTTTTCACTGTATTACTGTAATTTAAGTGTTGCACAAATACTTTACACATTAAATTAAGCCTGAATCCTCTGTGCCAAGCTACCGAAGGGTGATCACAGGCTAATTTTGGATGTGTATCTGACTTATCCTGCCTAGAATTGTGGTCCCTTCTTGGGCAGGGTGCATACCTTTGCCAAATAAGAGCCAATTTCTAACAAGTATGTTTTCATTTCGGTACATAGGACAATAGATAGTCTGGGTGGGATTATAGAAAAAAATATGCCTATAAAATGCCTCTAAAATATATATGCATTACATGAGGGTTATAACAGCAGTATTCTGGAATTTAACAATACTTTGGAACTTAGCCCTTGACATTGAAAGTAGTGAAATCAAGCAATCAACGTCTGACTCAGGAAAGTGGTGTGAGGGTAGAAACTCAGAACTCTAAAAGGCATTTCAGAACTGAATACGTATAATAACAATTAATAGATCATTGTCAACTGAGAATTTTATTCTGACACACAACTAAATAGTGACAGATTAATTCTGCTCTGGGATTACTCCCAGATATTCTAAATGTAGTTGGACATAAAAACAAAATACAATACACATGTGCCACTTGAAGGCTGAGGAACACAGTCATTGCCTTGTCATCTCAGGCTAGGCCTTGTTATTGCTACAGCAGGAGAGGTGTGGTGTAGGAGGCTGGCCTGGCTTGTAGTGGGTACCAATGGTACTTACACCTTATGCCAGTTCCAGTTATCCATTGTTAGTAGAGTAGTAGTGTTCTAGCAGCTTAGGCTGATAGAGGTAGCTATAGCAGAGCAGCCAAGGCTGAATTCGGAGACATGCAAAGCTCATGCAATACCACTTATATCATATCGGTACTGTATCATAAGAAAGACAATACTCATAGTTACTAAAAATAAAGGTACTTTATTTTAGTGACAATGTGCCAAAAATATCTCAGAGGATATACTCCCTTAGGAGGTAAGTAACATACACAAAATATACACAACTAACCAAATCAGGTAAGTAAAACAGTCAGAAAATAGTGCAAACACTGTAGAACACAATAGGATGCAATAGGCCTAGGAGCAACACAAACCATATACTAATAAAGTGGAATGTGAACCACAAATGGACCCCTAGGCTAGTGTAGTGTGTAGAGTGTCACTGGGAGTGTAAGAAAACACTAAGGGTGTAAAAGATACCCCCCAAGACCCTGGAAAGTAGGAGTAAAGTACTACTATTTCCCCCAGAAACACACTAAGTCGTGATAAAGGATTTTGCAAAGACCGCAACAGACTGCACAGCACTGAAGATGGATTCCTGGACCTGAGGACCTGCAAAGGAAGGGGACCAAGTCCAAGAGTCGCTAAAGTGTCCAGGGGTGCAGGAGCCCACGAAACCCCGGATGAAGGTGCAAAATGGCTGCCTCTGGTTAGAAGAAGCTGTAGGTTTTGCAACTACGAAAGGAGGTAGGAAGTTATTTTTCATGCAGAAGATGTCCCACGGCATGCTGAGGAAGCAGAGTTGTTTCCTTGGCAAAATACCACAAACAAGCCTTGCTAGCTGCAAGAGTCGCTGTTGGAGAAAAAGGGTGCTGCCCGGGCCCAGGAAGAACCAGGATGTCACCGACTTGGGAGAGGAGACAGAGGGGGCCCTCAGCAGTATAGAGAGCCCACACACAGGAAGGTAGCACATGCAGAAGTCCTTGAACACGGGTTCAAGAAGTCTGAACATGGCGGTCATCTCAACACTGCAAAGAGAGGTCCCACGACACCAGAGATCAACTCAAGGAGCTGAGCATCGCAAGACAGAGCGCTGGGGACCTAGGCTTGGCTGTGCATGCAGGATTTCTTGGAAATGTGCACAGACGCCCTTGTAGCTGCAGAACACGCTGTGCACAGGATTACTTTCTGGGGAGGGGAGGCAAGGACTTACCTTCTCCAAATGCGGACAGTTGGACCACTGGACAGTCTGGGTCACTTGGGTCCACCACCTGTGTTCCAGGGGCCATGCTCATCAGGTTGAGGGGTGACCCAGAGTAGCGGTGAAGCTGAAGTTTGGTGCCTGCTGAAGCAGGGGGAAGATTCCATCGACCCACAGGAGATTTCTTCATGGCTTCCAGTGCAGGGTGAAGGCAGGCAGCCCCCAGAGCATGCACCACCAGGAAACAGTAGTGAAAGCCAGCAGGATTAGGCCTACAATGTCGCTGAAAGTCTTCTGGCTGCTTTGTTGCAGTTTTGCAGGCGTCCTGGAGCAGTCAGTGGTGGATCCTTGGCAGAAGTCGAAGAGAGAAGTGCAGAGGAACCCTGATGAATTCTTGCAAGTCGTAAACTGACGAAAAGCCCACTGGAGAGACCTTTAATAGCCCTCAGAGGAGGATTGGCCACCTAGTCAGGTATGGACCTATCAGGAGGGGTCTGTGACGTTACCTGCTGGCACTGGCCACTCAGAGGCCTCCATACTGCCCCCACCCCTCTGGAAACAAGATGGCAGAGGTCTGAGACACAATGGAGGAGCTCTGGGCACCATCCCTGGGGTGGTGATGGACAGGGGAGTGGTCACTCCCCTTTCCTTTGCCCAGTTACGTGCCAGAGCAGGGACTTGGGGTGTAGACTGGCTTATGCAAGGAGGGTACCATCTGTGCCTACAAAGCATTTCCAGAGGCTGGGAGAGGCTAAACATCCCCAGCCTTTAACACTTATTTCCAAAGGGAGAGGGTGTAACACCCTCTCTCACAGAAAATTATTTGTTCTGCCTTTTGTGCAGTGAAAATGGCTGTGAAATAACTTGTGCATTATTTCACTCAGGCTGCAATGGTAGTCCTGTGTAAGTGGTTGTCTGAGCTCCCTATGGGTGGCAAAAAAAATGCTGCACCCCATATGGATCTCCTAGAACCCCGATACCCTGGGTACCTAGGTACCATATACTAGGGAATTATAAGGGTGTTCCAGTATGCCAATTGAAATTGGAAAAAGTGGTCACTAGCCTATAGTGACAATTTTAATGGCAGAGAGAGCATGAGTACTGAGGTTCTGATTAGCAAAGCCTCAGTGACACAGTTAGGCACTACACAGGAATACACATTCCGGTCACAAACATTGAGCACTGGGGTCCTGGCTAGCAGGATCCCAGTGAGACAGGCACAAACATACTGACATACATGTAAAATTGGGGATAACATGCCAAGAAAGATGGTACTTTCCTACATGTGGTCATTAGACCAACCCACAGTAGCTTTATGAACAATCATGTCCTATACCAGCTTTGCATCGAAACAGTGCTTGAGGATATGGAGCAGTGCCACTCCACTGAAATTGACTGAGTGGAGGAGAGGCCCTGTCTCCGATTCTACATTCTCACACACATGGACTCCGGGAAACAGCTGCTCTGATTTTATCCCAGAAGTGCAAGTTCCTGTGAAAGACTCAAAATATGCAGTTTCTATACAGTTGCCAGGCTATGTGGGCCTGTGCTGCAGATGGGGTGCTCAGCAGAAGGAAATCTTCAAGGCTGGATCTTCATTGGGCTCAGACTCAAGCCCACCTCCCAGTCAAGTGAAAGGCCACTCCAGATCACAGCAGAGATCCTGATCAAAGATCTATGACAGCCAACCACTGATTAATCTATGCAGTTAATTTTAGCTGTAAGTTGTCACAGGCAATTCTGCTTCTTCGAGTGAACCTGCCAAATCTGAATGTAAACTTCCTTAGTGCCAAGTTGTCACAGGCACTTCTGTTCCTTTGTATGAATTCATGGAGCATTGCTGTGAATGTCCTTAGGACCAGGCCATCACAGGTGCTTCTACTTCTTAGAGTAGCAAGCTGCTTTGCTTTAGGCATGCTGCTGGAAGGCCAATGCACATGGCCTCACCATATGGTCTGCCGATGAAGATCTTCCACTTGGCTACAGCAGACCGATGTTCTGCTCAGCTGCTCAAATCCCTCCTCTTCTATGTAGCCATCCTTTCTTGTAGGTATGCCTGTAGTACCCCTCTCCAGTAATTAGGATGATTCCAAAGCATGTTGGTGAATTGTGGGACTTTCTACAGATTCCTGTTCCTGAAATTGTAAGAAGAGTAGGCAGTCAACAATCCCAGTGCTGGAGCTCAAAGCTCTTTCTTGGTTTTCACAGGTGTGGTAACCATAGAACTGGCTCCTGAGAAACCCGACCCAAAGACTAGTGGCTTCTGCCTCATACGTGTAGTAAGTTTGCAGACAGAGCATGTATATTCCACAAGTCTAGCTCTGAGACCCTATTTCACATTCCTCCAGACTGCTCAAGTCCCAGTCTTTGTCCAGAAATGTCAACAGGAATGTGGGCCGCTGCAAAGAACTCCCTATCAGTGGAATCCAAAACAAGGGGACAAAAAAGGGAGTGGCGTCCTCGCTCAGCCTTCTGAGGGTAACACCAATGGAGAAGAATGGCTCAGAAATACAGCAAGGGCTGCCTTATTCGACAAAGGGACTTTCAGTCTCTTATCCTTCACGTTAGGATACTATAAAGGACCCGAGAACCGGGCTTGAGGAGCCCTACAATACCAATTGTTGTCTGGCAGACTCTCCCCAACCTCTGTTTTAGGTACAGCTCATATGCTGGAATCCAAAATGGTTTCAAGGCTGCCACAGTTATGCACAGGGCCTGTACTTCATGCACATTTAGTTGCACATGCAGATGATAATCATGCCTGTTTCATCCTTTTCGGACTTGGATGGAGGGAAAGTTCCAGTTGTGTGGGACAGACAGACCAATTTAATGCAACCTTTCCTGCCACTATAACCTGTTTCTTCCACCACTGGTCCTCTGCCACAGCCCATTAAGCTGATGTTAGCCACACCCCAGACTACAGAGCTCAGGTTTGCATTGCCCTCAATGACAAAGTGGACCATCAGCATGCATGCATGATTGTTGTGTGCACAGAGGTAAAAGTTGAATAAAAAAATCATCATAAAAACGCTCAATGGGAAACTGCATGGAAGGGATGCCTGCTCCCCTAAGCCTTTCAGGGAAACTTGCATCCCAACAGGTACACAAGATAGATACACACAGTGAACCTGGGTAAGACAGCAGCCCAGTTTCAGCAAGGTCCATCTGGCTAGCGCGTTCATCCTCAATCATCTGCTCCTCAATCAGACTCTGAGGATCACACATACTCTGAGGCATGCACCTTCTCATGGCTTGCTCCATTGGCTGTACACGGTCGGACCACAAGACTAAGGTAGCCCTCTGGGCCAAGTGAGTAAGTGGCACTCAGCACTGCGTTGAGTCTCTTTGCTCCTCTTGCCATCTTCACCGGATTGTGGCACCAATACAGCACTGATTCCTGCAAGGTGACCTAAGGTACCTCCTGCTAGGGACCATGCGCCACAAGCATGACTCCACATCCTACTGCCCACCTGCTGCTAGTTACAGTGCCTGGTGCTGCAGGCCTTATGGGTTCGGCCCGTTGCTGAGCCAGTGTGAGTGCAGAGATCTGATTAGTGACTGAAGTGACTGAAGTGGGAGTCATGAGAGCTGAGGTCAGAGATCAGATCTGAAGGGCAGATTGCACACACCAGTAGAGCTATCAGGAGGCATGTTAAACTTTCCCTGGATCAAATGAGATGCCTCAAGCAGAAACAGCATCATTCATAAGGTGTCTGTTCATGGCAATGAAACATCGTTGATGGATGTCCTGCAGCTGTAATGGGAGCATTGATGACCTGTGACTATGTGGGAAAAATGGATGTCATTCCATGCCAGCAAAACACATTTATAACTTTCTCAAATCTACTTTGTGTGCTACACCGATAGATGGTGGGATGCATTAGCTGGCTGCTCGTGCTAACACCGGGAATGCAACTATCATTCAAAGCAAGTAGTAAGGGGGCTACCTCATAAGAGGACACAACTATGTATTAGTCCTAACTGACACACCAATTCCAACTGATTGTGCAAAAGGACTGGTGTCCTGTCTAATTGATCTCATATGTAATCAGTGGTTGGGTACACAGGCTCCCAATGATGGGGGAACCCCAGGGAAAACAAATTAATATGGGTACTCCTGTCACACCCTTGCTGCAATACGGAAATGGATCCAGCGGGGCAACACTGTCAGAGCACACGATGCTTGCCCACGAAAGATCACAATCATGGAGACGATCTAAACCTGAGCGTGGAGGCAGTCATTTCTACCAGAGGTTTTCTTGAAGCCAAAATAGATGTGGCCACAATTGATCTGGGCCTACTGGAAAAGGATCGGAGAAAACACAAAGAGAAGGTCAACCAGAGTTCACAGCAGGTGCATCAGACCTTTAACATTGTGTGCAGGATCCAACAAACTGCATTGTTTTCTGAAGGTTAGAGAGGAAGATGCTGAGGTGCACGCTAGCCCAGCAACATCCAAGTGGTAAGAGTTCCAGAAGGGATCCAAAAATGTAGAATTGGAAATGCTGTGGAAAATGTCACCACTACAGTTTAGCCCTAGAGCCAGTCTTCCTCCTATTCCATTGAAGGGTACATCGAATCCCAGCCTTCCGCTACTCACTGGCATGCCTCCCAGGCTCACCCTGGCTAAGGTGCTGCATTTCAGAGACAGTTATACTCTCCTGCAGGCAGTAAGCACAGCCGGGCACATCACAATGCATGTCATCAAAGCCCTGATTTCCACAGACCATACTCTTGCATAGCAGTCCCATGAAACCTCCTTTACAAGCGTGAATTGCAAATTCAGAGCAATTCAAACTACAGTGATAGCAAGCAACGTAGGGAACCTCCGCAAGCAGCGGATGAAACGATTTGTTGCACAAGAGGGGAGAGCCCCTCCTGCTTGGCGATTGCCTGCAAGCACCAGTCTCCTGCATTCCTGGTCTTCACTGTGGACTTCATGTTGGAAGTAATAGACATTTGCTGGTGAACAGTGACTTTATAGTTGGCATCCACATGGATGCACATGGATGTGACTAGATAGCGCCCCCCCATACGACTAGTGGGCGAGTTGGCCTGGCTCAGTAGCCGAGGTGCTGCCCTCTCATCCTTATGCATTACAGGGGCGCTCCATTTGCTTATGCATTGAGGATCGGAAGCTCCCACATTTAGGACCAGATGTAGCAAAGTTTTGCGAGTCGCTAATGGACCGATTCGCAATTTGCGACCTCGCAAAATCCGAAATGGGATGCAAAAATCCCATTTCCAAAGTGCAAATAGCGATGCGAGCCATTACTGACTCACAAAATGTGAGACCTGTTTTTGCGACCCGCAAAGAGGAAGTTGCTAATTGCGAGTCGCAAACCATATGAAAAAGCCAGCAGCAAATCGCGACTAGTCGCAAAAAGCCCAATTGCACATCCAGATTACCACTAATTCAGAGCAGGTGGTAACCAGAACCAAAGTATAAAAAGAGACCCAGAAGGCATCTGGGTTACTCAAAATGGCTGAACTGTATGTGATAGCATGGAGGAGGAGAGTCCACGCTGCCCAGCAGAGGAGGCGGAGGACGCAGAGACAGGAGAGGATATACCGAACCAGGCAGACACTATTCCAACAAACTGAGGAGGAGATTTATGACAAATATAGACTGAGCAGTGCAGCAATATTAGAATTAGTTGAACTACTCAATCCGCAGCTTCAATGACAGACAATGCGCGGCAGCGCCATCCCTACACATATGCAAGTGCTATGCTCACTGCACCTCTTGGCCTCGGGTAGCTATCAGGGGGTGATTGCTGTGGCAGGTGGGGAATCCCAAAGTGCACTCTCACGATTCTTCAGATGTTTAATAGATGCCATACTCACACACATGTCCAGATACATATACCTACCCAGGAATGAGGCAGAAATTAACAGCACCAAGTTGGACTTCTACAGAATTGCCATCTTCCCCCATGTAATAGGGTGTGTGGACGGGACACATATACAAATTTTCCCTCCTGCAAATCTGGAATATGTGTTCCGCAATAGGAAATGTACCCACTCACTAAACATCCAGGTGGTATGCGACGCCCATAATGTCATTACTGACATTGTAGCCAAATCTCCAGGGAGTACACATGACTCATACATATTCAGGCACAGTGGGATACACCAACGCCTAGAATGTGGGGAGTTTGTAGACGGATATCTATTAGGTATTGCTGACTATACCCTGAAGCCTTACATACAGGTCACTGTGGAAACCATCCATGCCCTGCTAACATTGTTTATTTTTGTCAAACAGTTGACAGTGCATATTCTCTAAGACCATGGATACTTACCCCGTACCTAACACCTGGCAATAAGAACGAGAGGCGATATAACATTGCCCATCGGCGGACCAGAACTGTCATTGAGAGGAGCTTTGGATTGTTAAAGGCAAGATTCAGATGCCTCCACTAAAGTGGAGGTGCGCTCCAGTATGCCCCAGAAACAGCATTCAAGATTGTTGCCGCATGTGCAATCCTACACAACATTGCCACCAGACGTGGGCTACATCTCATCCCTGAAGACACAGATTCGGAGGATGAGGAGCAAGAGCTACCACACGGACAGCCTGGGGATAGAAACATTGCAAATCAAGGCAGACAGAGACGGAACCACATTGCAACCCAATACTTTGGCAGGTACGTGGCAATTGTCACCAGACTCACTGATGTCAGACAAACAGAGGCCAGTTGTGTAGTGGAACAAACAAAACCTTTTTATTTGAAACTAAATGGTGAAAGAAAAGTGCTGTCCGTTAAAGTCTGTACATGTCCTAATGTTATGAGGACACATTAACATCATGTGCCTCATGATTCATGCTGTCTGATGGCTCAGTCCCTCCTCCTTGTGCGCCCAGCATGGCTCATCCCAGGTGGGTCACCTGACCCCTGCTGTGCACTTGCACTCCTTAGCACACAGGATTCACTGGCAGACACACTACTTATTGTGGACCCCTCCTCACTGTCCTGAGGGGTTTCACCTGTGCCCCTTGCCACCTGCCTAGCTTCCATCAAGTCCACTGCGTGGCTGATGTGGCAAAGTCCAGGTGCCACATCACCTACAAAGGGGCCAAGTTCAACCTGTAAACTCACTGTCCGTCTAGACAGGCCAGTTGTGTTTGTTGCAAGACGCCCAATTGAAGCAGCCATGCGGTCGAATCGTGCCACTGTGTGGCGCTCCCTGCCCCTTGCGTACTGTCTGTCTGCCACCAGTTCCGTCACAAGTTGGCGGAGGGCCTGGGTGAGATCCCCCATATGCTAATTCATTCTAGTGTACTGCGTGTTCACTTCAGCCAGCCCAGTGGTCATGCTGCTCTGCATCCTGTGTAATGTTCTTGAAATTGACCTCAATTGTCTGTTTTGCAGGCGCTGACCATTGATGAGGGATGCCTCCATTCCTGCAAAGCCTGCTTCCCCTATCTCCTCCTGGGGCACCGCCAGAACTCTGCGTCTGCGTCTTTGTCCTGCTGCTGGCTCAGAACGACTTGCTGTGGGGCTGGGGTCACGGGTCATATCAGCTGCCCCCATTTCCTGTTCTTGTTCCTGATAGGACTCTGGTGGTGTCCTGCTGGGCCCAGGAATTTCTGCAGCAGCGTCCTGCACTGTTTCAGGCCCATGGTCTCCTTCCTGCCTGTTGTCGCTGCTGGGGGTGTCTTGTGGGAGACCTGTGGGACATAGGGAATACACTGTCAGTCTCTCACATCTGTTTTATGCATCAAAATAAACATTTGCCTATATGCTGACTACTGTACTACATTTCCCATAATGCACTATTCTAGAGGTTGCTAGACTGGAATGGAGCTAGTCTGGGGGTGCCTGCTGCTGTGTACTGGGAGAGTGTGTATACTGCATTTGTAGGTGTGAATACGTATCTCATGGTACTTACTTTTGGATGTCCCTGGTGCAGAACTGTCCACTTCTCCCATTCCGAGTACGGCCTCAGGCTCCAGGGTCTGTTTAACCATTGCTTCCATGGCTGTTGGTGGTGGGACAGTAGATGGGCCTCCTCCGGTGCCCCTCATCTCTCTGAGCCGCTCTGCTACTCTCTCCTTTGTCCTGGAGCGCAGGTCATACCACCTTTTCTTGATTTCCTCCAGGGTGCGGTGGCTCACCCCTATGGCATTAATCCGTTCCTGAATTTGCTGCCAAATCATCTTCTTTTCTGTGTCTGGGACACTCAGGGCTGCCTTCCCAAACAGTTTGTCGTGGTTCAGGCAGCATTCCTCTGTCAGCACCTCCAGTTCTCTGTCTGAAAATTTCAGCTTTCTTCTTCTCCCAGCACTGCCTGTTTCCTCCATTGTACCAGCAGGTCCTCTCTCCTGGGTGTTGCACAGCAGTTTGGAAAGGGTGTGGTCCTACCTCCTCCCAGGTGTATATGATGACTTCCTGGTCTGAATTGATCACCAAGAGCCAGGAAGTGAATTTCCAAACTGTTGTGCAGCACCTGCAGACAATTTGCGAGCCAGTCGCAATTACGACACCCTTCTCGCAAATTGTGACCTCGCTAGAAGCGAGCTCGCAAAATGCGACCTCGCTAGAAGCGAACTCGCAAAATGCGGTGGGACACATTTGCGAGTCGCAAATTGGTGTCACACTTATTTCTTGGATTCCATTTTGCGAGTCGGAAATTGCGATTTGCATTCAATCGCAATTTCCGACTCGCAAATGTTTTGCTACCTACATCTGGCCCTAAGTTACTCAGTGGTGGCACTTCTTTCTTCTCATTTTATAGCCAATGTTTATACGGCTCATGCATGTTTGGGTAAGCAACAGTTCAAGGTCCAGTTCTAGGGAAGATTTTTCATTTAAGCAAGTTCATTGTTTTTGATCATAGATACCAATATCTTGACACCACTTCACATGCTAGGGCTATCACTGATGTCCTTTCTTCATTAGATGCTCTGTAGACAGCAGAGATGGAAGATGCCTGGTACAATTACATGAGGGAGGTGCACATCAAGTAGTCAGTCACTTCCTTTACAAACACTCAGGTCCTGATTTATACTTTTTGATGCAAACCTGCATTAACACAGTTTTGCGTCAAAAGGTTTAGCGCTGATTAGCACCATAATTTAATGACACCCGGGGGTCATATTTATACTATGATGCTGGGTGATGCTAACAATAGTTTAGAGTCACTTTTTTCGATGTTAACCATTGCTCCATGTCGTAAGGCAAAATGGGGTTAATGACGCAAAAATGACTCCAATCTATTTTACAACATGTAAACATGTCGCAAAATGGAAATGCCTCATTTTTGCCCACAATATATTGTCAAATACAGTCGCTAATAGAGAAATCAGTGCAATGGACCCAGGAATCCAGGAGAGACCCCAGGGAGACCCCATTCAACTAGGAACCAGCCAGGAGGACACAGACAAGACCCAGGGGAGGGAGAAGAAAAGAGAAAGTGTTGTTTCAGTGTGGAGGAGCATGAAATACTGGTGAGAGAGGAGACGAAGCATCAGCATCAACTCTTCATCACCTCAAACTTGCCTCTTGGAAGGAGAGAGGCAATTTGGCAGCAGCTAGTAGACCAGATTAACAGTGTGGCAGAGGTCAGGAGAATCGTAACAGAGTGCAAGAAATGCTGACATGACTGCAAGTGAAGGACAGAGCAAAAAATGGCAAGGGACAGCAAGGCAGCACTACAAACTGGAGGTGGGGGTCCAGCACCACAAGAGGACTTGGCCGTGGTGGAGGAGATGGTTGCAGCGGTCATCCCAGAAGAATTGGTCACAGGAATCGCAGGACAGGACAGCTCAGACTACCAGGAAACACCACAATTGCAGGGTAAGTTGCATGGGGGAAATTAATGCTAAAATGTCAAGTGAAAGAATGGGGAGGCACAAAGGACACAGACAGTGCATGTCAAAGGAGCACAGAGGGACACATTGCACATCAAGCAAGTTGCACCATGCTGACGTAAGCTACACATGTACCTGCGCCTTGGTAATGCCATTCACCATAACGCATACACAAGCTGCACATATGTCGATCACCAGGCCTAAATACTTACATGTACATATGCAGTACATGGGAAAGATGGCATGTAAAATCACTGTGCCTCTGGTTGTGTCATCACAACACCCCTTGTATATAGTCATATCAACCCTACCAACACGAACCAAAGACTTCAGAGACCAGGCAGTCAGTCAATACCATTCCTGGGATAACGTCATGGTGGTGTCCCTTGCAGTAACACCTTGCAACTGCCTTGCCTCATTGCCCAAACACATGTGTGCTGCATCTGACAGCACACAAATCATTACAACTGTCCCAGCAGTACACAGACATGTACCGATAGCACAACCACCCCGCACATTGACAACACATCCACTTAAGGCAGCCACCACTCCATCATGCAGTCAGGATGCCCCCTGAGAGCAGGGAACAATCAACTGAACAGGTGCTGGGGGAATAACAGGCTGGTTCTGTATCATTGGTAACATGCCACTACCCAGACCAACTAAACTGGTGTAGTGTTGAACCACACATGTTGATGCTGAACAGAAATGTGCCACTACAGAAAACATGTACCACAGATAGAAAACAGTAGATCACAACAGTCACAGGCTGAGCCCACAACTACTCTGACACAACCATGTGAGACACATATGAATGGGGAAATAGACACACACATACAACACATGGGATATGACTGAGAACATAATGGCGTATAATTCCACATGGACGGGCAGGGGATGATGCATGTGCAAGTCCGGTGTTGGTAAGACTGCCAGTGTAGTGTACTGTACCCTTTGCAGGTTGGCATGAGAGCCACACGTTGGGATTGTGGGTGGAAATCTGCCTGCTCATGGTAGCTCTGTGGGGCACTTAGTGCAACATTGTTGATGGATCAAATAGAGTCAATGACAGTTTTGGGGTGCATTGGGTGTGACAGGACATGCTGCACTTAGCCATGCAAATCAGGCAATGGAAAGGGCAAAGGGCCAGGGCATGGGACCCCCTGCACTGCCCACGCCAGGTGAATGGGCTGTGCAGGGGCACCCACGGGCACACAACACCACATCACCACCAACCTTTGCATGGGGGGCTTTCACTGCCACGCAAAGGCTGGTGAAAATGCAGAAACAGACCTGGATGTTAGCGTTGCACATAATACTGGTCTGGTGTCACGGGACAGCTGGCATTGCCAGTCTGTAAGCTGCTGGAAACCTGCCAGTGCCAGGCCATTGGCCCATGCGGCATGCCCCACTGACAACAGTTTCCACTACCACCTGTGCTGTTGGGGCTGGTCAAATAGACAATGGCAGTTAGGTGCCCATAGGACTGACGCACTTGAAATGAGGAACCAGTATGACTACCTGCACAATCACCATCAAATTAGCTTCAGACCCTGACCTAAGTTCAGCTCCAGTTAACTGGCTATGTCCATAGACTCATTTACCATCAGGCACTGTCACATGCATAATGATGTACACAGCATAAATCTTTTCCCATATTGGCCATCACTGTGCCTGTGTCAAATTAGCTGCACTGCCACCATGCTGCATCTCATGTATCATAGTGCAAGGAGGGCTGCATTTAGGGGGAGGACATAGGTGTGTTTGAAGGCGAATCCACCTGCACAGACCGAAGATGAAATTGAACTCTTCTAGGTCCATGAGTGCTATGCAATGTAGCACATATACACAAACATCAACATGAGGAGCTATCAATGGTAACAAGAGCATAGTGTCCTGGTAATGCCATCTCTGGGATGGTGCAAGGTCTCAGCACCGCATGTGTTTATGTGAAACATGTAAGACTGGGACAGGGGGAAATTGTCATGTGTAGTGCTGTGCTGGGCACAGCAACACTCATTGCAAGGCCTCACCATGCAAATGGATGCATAAGGAGGGTTGACAATGACAAGATGGTGTCAGGCCACAAAAAGGATATACATCCCACCTAGAAGATATGACGCAGCCACTTGCGCAAACTGGGCTTCCCTTTATGTGACACGCAGGTGGGGCATAGGGCTGACAGACTGCAAACATTATGTACAGGAACAATGTTTGGGTACTAAGATGAAAATGAGCCTCCAATAGCAAGTCAGTGACGTCACATATCAACTGCCACAACATAGATAGACTGATTTTACACCATCCCATTGCAGAGGATGATGGCTCTTCTGCAGATCTGCCTTTCCTGTAGCACCCCAATGACCTGGATGACTAGCTGACAACCATCAGCCAAAAGACCCTCCAAGAGGTCCTCGTATCCCTCCAGAAACCACCTCCAGTCGCAAGGAGGAGTATTAATGTAGCAGCCATACCAGAGGCCTCACCCAATACTCCAATAGTATGACCTGCCAGCTCTGACACAACTGAGGAGTCCGAGGACTAGGGACCAGCTTTGAGAGGACAGTGGTAGGAGTCCAGCGGGAGCTGGCCAAAGAGGTGTGGGTGGGGATGCAAACTATGACAGCCAGTCTAGAGGGTATGCTTATGTATATCATTACAGCCACTGAACAGACAGCTGCCAACTGAGGCACACACTCCCCAATGCATGGAGTCCAGCAGGGTCCATGGGACATAGCTGCTGCAATGAGGGAGAAGCCACAACAACTGGCATCCCAAACTGGCAGAAGCAGGATTGAGGACAGGCTAGACTCCGTACACTGGGAAGTGGCCTCCCTCAGGGCAGACATGGCTGTCTGCCACAGGGATGTTGCTGTTATCCTAAAAAATCAGCAGCTCCTCCTTGTTACAGTGATGCCATATGTTGTTCCACAGATGGGAGCTGCCTGGAATTGTCCATTTTTCCAACCACTGAAGGGTGTGTGGCCTCCTCTATCTCCCCACCACTGCCATCAAGGGCAGAGGAGACCCCTCACACTTCGGAGGATGAAGATGTGGAAAAGATCATCTTCACCCATAGGAGTTCCCAGTAGCACCAGCCCATGCCACATGGGCAGTGATTTTCCTTTGTCCTGTGCTTGACATCATGCTAGTGTTAGCACAGTTGGAGATATGCACTCTTCTGCGACACACTGTTGCCCTTTGTCCTATGGACTGCGATTGTTTCTCACTTTTCAATTGGCAATTCATGTTTCCCTACACTGAACGTCACTTTACCCAAGGATGTCCCATGACATGTTCCCAATCCTGGACTTGTGCTGTCTCACAATTGGATGGATTTCACTAATGGGGACACAGACCTGGACATTGTAAAAATTTTACTGCAACACTTGTACATAAACACCACCTACACCTACACCTGTCTTTGTGCATTGTGACACATCTACTATGCTTAGGAATTGTGATGTGTGTAACATGTCTTTAGTCACAGAGTGTCAGTTCAAGAGTGCAGGAATATGGTGGCACATATCTACGCACAAGGTTCCTACATGATGAACAACAATGCTGGTCTCATCCCCTGCAAGCAATTCACTGAGTATGTAAAAAATGTTGAACACATGTATGCTTCATCCACTACATATGGCAGGAATGGCTGTGAAATAGTTCTCGGGCAATATCGTCAGTTGGGAGTACCAGTAGAACAGATTGGTGTGAAACAGAGGGACTTAACCTCATCTGTAATTGAAACTGGTCAGTTTAGCATCATAGACATAACATTTAGGCTGTTGTCAGATTTGCCACAGTGCCCAACATTCCTACACAGGACCCAAACAATGACAGCTCAATTGCCACACTTACCTGTCCAATACAAAGCTAACATACTCACCTTGAGTGGTGGGTACACTGGATGGCAGATGCATAGAGAAGTAGGTGTGTTGTAGCTGCCAATGTGACAGCTCAGTTGTGAACAGGTGATGAACATGTCAAGAGAGAGATTTGGAGGCGGGAGGAATATCTAGGCCAACACACAATTTTCCCAGTTCACTAAAGGGAAGATCCTGAGACCCAAGCACATGACACACGAAGTTATGGAGTACCCAAAGATTTTCAATGAGAATCAAATTAAAATAATGAGAATGAAGAAAACCTGTCCTAACCTAACCTAACCTAATCTAACCTATCCTAACTATACTTAACCAACAACTGACCCTAACTACCCTATGCTAAACTTACTGTCATAGGTTCGGCAGTACAGAGGACTCTGACTCGTATTTTCAGGGAGCCCCAAAAGGGCAGAATTAAGGATTTTATTTATTATTATGTGGGGATCATAACTGTTATGATAGTACAGTTCCTTTCTCTTTGTCCTTTTTATTTGAAGGTGCTCTTGCGAAGGTCTTGTGATTCTTATCAGTCCTTAACGTTCTGTTTCTCTTAGGTGGTGATGTTCTTCGGCTGCTTCTCCCTGGTTCCTTGTCCCATGGGGTCTCGGAGAAAGAAGAAGATAAGGCCAGGTAAGTGGGGAGGTATGGGGATGTCGTCTTGTTTGTGTTAGTCAGGGTGTGGGAGGATGAGGGAAGGAAACACGGGGATCAGTGCTCCTACATTCGTGCAGGCAAAAGGGAAAGAGAAGAGAAGGTTGACGTGGTGATAAGGTAACTCTGGTGACAGGGTAATAATGCAAGAAGTGTTTTCCCCAGCTTTCCAACATTCAACTCAACCTGTCCCCCTCCCTTCTTCCCTCCCCAGTGTTCCTTCTTCCTTCTGTCCCTCCCGTACTCCCCTTGTCCCCTATAATCCGTTTTCCCCGACCTCCCTTTAACAAAGCCCGTACCTTGTTAAGCCACGACCCTCCTGGGTCGTGGCAGGGCTCTTCTTCTCCTTGACACCCGTTCCCGGCTCCGTTGCTCGGGCTGTCCGTCGGTTCTTCGCCTCGCGGCAAGACAGTCTTCCTTCTCTGGCGGGTTCCTTCCTCGTCCTCTTCTTTTTCGGCGGCGTCCTTCTCCTCGCGCTCAGCGGTGTTTTCTTCCTTCTCTTCTGCCTTGGCGACCCGGAAATCCGGGGCCGAGACTGCGTCCCACCCCCATGCGTCGACTTGGCGACGCGGGAAGGGATCGGAGGGGGTGCGCGATCGGCGCCATTCCAGTGTGTCCGTAGACGAGGTGGAGGACACCCGTCTACACACCCCATCCCACGAACGGGACTGGTAGAGGACCGTAGAATCCAGGCAGCGGGAGAGGAAATCAGCGGGGCATTGCTGGACCCAGGGATGTGGCGGACCTGAAAAGTAAAAGGCTGGAGTTCAAGAAACCAGCGTAAAATCCTGGAGTTAGTGTCTTTATGGGAGGCTAACCAGGTCAACGGGGCATGATCAGTATATAGGACAAAAGGCCGTCCAAGGAGATAATACTGTAAACATTCAATGGCCCATTTTATGGCAAGGCATTCCTTCTCAATAGTAGGGTAGTGGAGTTCTCTCGGTAATAGCTTACGACTAATATATACGATAGGGTGGTCATGACCTAGGTCGTCGGGCTGGGCTAGGACCGCCCCAAGGCCCACGTTAGAAGCGTCGGTGAAGAGGTGAAAGGGTCTAGAAAAATCAGGACAACGTAACACCGGCTCGGTCGTGAGGGCCTCCTTGAGAAATTGGAATCCTTGAAGCTGAGAGGGTGAGAAAGAAGGAAGGGTGGCAGGATATTGCTTGTTTAACAAATCGGTGAGTGGAGCCGTAATGGTGGAATATTGTGGGATGAATCTACGATAATATCCGACCAACCCTAGAAAAGAACGGAGTTCTTTTTTTGTTCTAGGAAGGGGAATTTGTTTAATGGCTTCTACTTTATCCTTTTGGGGACGCAAGGTCCCCATACCAATGATATACCCGAGATAGGCTATTTGGGTTTGCCCTAATACACACTTTTTAGGATTAGCTGTGAGACCGGCCATCGCCAGCGCGGAAAATACTTTCTCTAGGTGTTGTAGATGTTCTGTCCAGGTCATACTAAAAATTACAATATCATTGAGATACGCTGCAGTAAACTCTTGGAAGGGACGCAATAGGCGGTCCATTAGGCGTTGGAATGTAGCGGGTGCACCGTGAAGCCCGAAGGGAAGAACAGTGAAATGGTATAAACCGGAAGGGGTTGCAAAGGCCGTCTTTTCTTTAGCTTTCGGGTCTAATGGAATCTGCCAATACCCTTTTGTTAAATCAATGGTAGACATAAAACGTGCATGTCCTATCTTTTCTAGGACCTCGTCTACCCATAGAATAGGATACATATCGAATAATGATATCTCATTAAGTTTCCTGAAGTCGATACAAAACCGGACTGAACCATCCGGTTTCGGAACCAAAACAACTGGGGAGCACCACAGAATAGTGGAGGGTTCGATGACATTTAAAGATAACATTTTTGTTATCTCTTCTTCTATAAGCTTTTTTCTCGCCTCGGGAATCCGGTAAGGCCGTAGGCGTACAGTCTGGCCCTCGGGTGTCCGAATCTGGTGTTGGATTAGAGATGTTCGGCCTGGGAGTTCGGAAAAAAACGCGGAATGTTTTTGTATTAACTCGAATAATTGATGTTTCTCATTGTTAGAAAGAGAGTAATTGACATAGGGATGTATTTGGTTCTCTGGTTGTGTGGTGGGACATAGGTCCAGTCTTAATGTATTAGTGGGTGTTAATAGGTAGCCCGTATCAGGAAGACCACTGTTGTTCTCAGGGGATCCCCGTATTTGATATAGAGCATATTTTCATTTTTCTTCCCGCTTTTCTTTTCGGGTTAGTTTTCTCCGTTCTGGGGGGGCATTAATGGGAGTGGTATAGAACGGGGCGTCCATCCACCAATCGTCGATAGGTTTGGATGTACGTATTTGATCTAAGAGTTCAGGAAATCTCAGATAATCAGTCCCAATGACGCATTCTTCTATGAGGTTGTCCATGATTCCCATGGGAAGAAGGTCTTGATAAGTGTCCCACTCTACTTCCAACAACTCCAGGGGGTAGTTAGCCCTGTCCCCATGGATGCAGCATATCGTCACCCACTGATTGGTGGTTGGATTTACAGACTTAAGTATATCTCGGCGTATTACTGATTGACTGCACCCGGAGTCAATCAAGGCCCTGACCGACTGTCCATTCATTCGTAAAGTATGTTTGTATGTCTTATCTCCCTCTCCTATGCACAGGACTCTCCCTCGAGTAACCCCTATCTCCATGGGTTCAACCCCTTCATGTTTCTTTGGACATCCTCTTGCGATATGGCCCCATTCGCCACAACTGAAACACTGTGGTTGTTGCATGGGGTTTCGCTCCACACTCCTGGAGGGACCGGACTCTTCAGGGACTCGTCTGGGTATATATTGGGGAGAACCTATGGGTGTTTTACTCATGGGTCTGGAAGCTTTGCTTTTAATATCCACAGACCGGTGATAAGCACAAGCTAAATCGACGGCCAGTTCAGTGTCGATCTTCGGATGCTGTCTTATCCAATTACGAGTACTCCCAGGAAGGGAATCTAGGTATTGCTCCAAAATGATGGCTTTAATAACGTCCTCGCGGTTGGAACCTAAGGGGCCCAACCATTTCAGTCCTAAGTCCTTGACCCTGAAGTAAAAGGTACGTGGATCCTCATTAGGTCCCCATTTAACTTTGTGGAACTTCATCCGATAATATTCCGTATCGTGTCCCACTCTCTCAAGAATACTCTTCTTAATGTCTGAATAAGGAGTAGTGCCGCCGGGATTTGCAGCCTGATAGGCGGTTTGAAGGGTGCCCGTTAAGAGGGGGGCGATGTATTAACCCCATCGATCTTCAGGCCATTGGGCTGATGAGGCCACTCTTTCAAAGTTTGTGAAAAAGGAGTCAGGACTCCGTCCATCATCCTCTTGTGTTGTTAAAGTTGCCCTAAGTGGGAAGGGTATGCCCAGACGTGGGTCCCTTGCTCACTGTGCCACTGGAATCAAACTAGCCTGGCTGATGAGGGGTGAAACCCCGAAACCGGTCCCAGGATGCTTGTTTCCGGTCCAGGGAGGACCTGGCCTGGCAGTTCGGGCTGGACTGTTCCCATGAGGAACAGGGTCAAGACTGATTTGCATATGGCTGTGTCCAAACTGGGGTGGCATGGTGAGCAAAAGAACGATGGATTAAACCCAGATCTGTGACTGGGGGTGAGTGTTTGCATTGTCAGCACTCCATCCATCATTCTCTTGTGTTGTTAAAGTTGCCCTAAGTGGGAAGGGTATGCCCAGACGTGGGTCCCTTGCTCACTGTGCCACTGGAATCAAGCTAGCCTGGCTGATGAGGGGTGAAACCCCGAAACCGGTCCCAGGATGCTTGTTTCCAGTCCAAGGAGGACCTGGCCTGGCAGTTCGGGCTGGACTGTTCCCATGAGGAACAGGGTCAAGACTGATTTGCATATGGCTGGGTCCAAACTGGGGTGGCATGGTGAGCAAAAGAACGATGGATTAAACCCAGATCTGTGACTGGGGGTGAGTGTTTGCATTGTCAGCACTCGGTCCATCATCCTCTTGTGTTGTTAAAGTTGCCCTAAGTGGGAAGGGTATGCCCAGACGTGAGTCCCTTGCTCACTGTGCCACTGGAATCAAGCTAGCCTGGCAGATGAGGGGTGAAACCCCGAAACCGGTCCCAGGATGCTTGTTTCCGGTCCAGGGAGGACCTGGCCTGGCAGTTCGGGCTGGACTGTTCCCATGAGGAACAGGGTCAAGACTGATTTGCATATGGCTGGGTCCAAACTGGGGTGGCATGGTGAGCAAAAGAACGATGGATTAAACCCAGATCTGTGACTGGGGGTGAGTGTTTGCATTGTCAGCACTCCGTCCATCATCCTCTTGTGTTGTTAAAGTTGCCCTAAGTGGGAAGGGTATGCCCAGACGTGGGTCCCTTGCTCACTGTGCCACTGGAATCAAGCTAGCCTGGCTGCTGAGGGGTGAAACCCCGAAACCGGTCTCAGGATGCTTGTTTCCGGTCCAGGGAGGACCTGGCCTGGCAGTTCGGGCTGGACTGTTCCCATGAGGAGCAGGGTCAAGACTGATTTGCATATGGCTGGGTCCAAACTGGGGTGGCATGGTGAGCAAAAGAACGATGGATTAAACCCAGATCTGTGACTGGGGGTGAGTGTTTGCATTGTCAGCACTCCGTCCATCATCCTCTTGTGTTGTTAAAGTTGCCCTAAGTGGGAAGGGTATGCCCAGACGTGGGTCCCTTGCTCACTGTGCCACTGGAATCAAGCTAGCCTGGCAGATGAGGGGTGAAACCCCGAAACCGGTCCCAGGATGCTTGTTTCCGGTCCAGGGAGGACCTGGCCTGGCAGTTCGGGCTGGACTGTTCCCATGAGGAACAGGTCAAGACTGATTTGCATATGGCTGGGTCCAAACTGGGGTGGCATGGTGAGCAAAAGAACGATGGATTAAACCCAGATCTGTGACTGGGGGTGAGTGTTTGCATTGTCAGCACTCCGTCCATCATCCTCTTGTGTTGTTAAAGTTGCCCTAAGTGGGAAGGGTATGCCCAGACGTGGGTCCCTTGCTCACTGTGCCACTGGAATCAAGCTAGCCTGGCTGATGAGGGGTGAAACCCCGAAACCGGTCCCAGGATGCTTGTTTCCGGTCCAGGGAGGACCTGGCCTGGCAGTTCGGGCTGGACTGTTCCCATGAGGAACAGGGTCAAGACTGATTTGCATATGGCTGGGTCCAAACTGGGGTGGCATGGTGAGCAAAAGAACGATGGATTAAACCCAGATCTGTGACTGGGGGTGAGTGTTTGCATTGTCAGCACTCCGTCCATCATCCTCTTGTGTTGTTAAAGTTGCCCTAAGTGGGAAGGGTATGCCCAGACGTGGGTCCCTTGCTCACGGTGCCACTGGAATCAAGCTAGCCTGGCTGATGAGGGGTGAAACCCCGAAACCGGTCCCAGGATGCTTGTTTCCGGTCCAGGGAGGACCTGGCCTGGCAGTTCGGGCTGGACTGTTCCCATGAGGAACAGGGTCAAGACTGATTTGCATATGGCTGGGTCCAAACTGGGGTGGCATGGTGAGCAAAAGAACGATGGATTAAACCCAGATCTGTGACTGGGGGTGAGTGTTTGCATTGTCAGCACTCCGTCCATCATCCTCTTGTGTTGTTAAAGTTGCCCTAAGTGGGAAGGGTATGCCCAGACGTGGGTCCCTTGCTCACGGTGCCACTGGAATCAAGCTAGCCTGGCTGATGAGGGGTGAAACCCCGAAACCGGTCCCAGGATGCTTGTTTCCGGTCCAGGGAGGACCTGGCCTGGCAGTTCGGGCTGGACTGTTCCCATGAGGAACAGGGTCAAGACTGATTTGCATATGGCTGGGTCCAAACTGGGGTGGCATGGTGAGCAAAAGAACGATGGATTAAACCCAGATCTGTGACTGGGGGTGAGTGTTTGCATTGTCAGCACTCCGTCTATCATCCTCTTGTGTTGTTAAAGTTGCCCTAAGTGGGAAGGGTATGCCCAGACGTGGGTCCCTTGCTCACTGTGCCACTGGAATCAAGCTAACCTGGCTGATGAGGGGTGAAACCCCGAAACCGGTCCCAGGATGCTTGTTTCCGGTCCAGGGAGGACCTGGCCTGGCAGTTCGGGCTGGACTGTTCCCATGAGGAACAGGGTCAAGACTGATTTGCATATGGCTGGGTCCAAACTGGGGTGGCATGGTGAGCAAAAGAACGATGGATTAAACCCAGATCTGTGACTGGGGGTGAGTGTTTGCATTGTCAGCACTCCGTCCATCATCCTCTTGTGTTGTTAAAGTTGCCCTAAGTGGGAAGGGTATGCCCAGACGTGGGTCCCTTGCTCACTGTGCCACTGGAATCAAGCTAGCCTGGCTGATGAGGGGTGAAACCCCGAAACCGGTCCCAGGATGCTTGTTTCCGGTCCAGGGAGGACCTGGCCTGGCAGTTCGGGCTGGACTGTTCCCATGAGGAACAGGGTCAAGACTGATTTGCATATGGCTGGGTCCGAACTGGGGTGGCATGGTGAGCAAAAGAACGATGGATTAAACCCAGATCTGTGACTGGGGGTGAGTGTTTGCATTGTCAGCACTCCGTCCATCATCCTCTTGTGTTGTTAAAGTTGCCCTAAGTGGGAAGGGTATGCCCAGACGTGGGTCCCTTGCTCACTGTGCCACTGGAATCAAGCTAGCCTGGCTGATGAGGGGTGAAACCCCGAAACCGGTCCCAGGATGCTTGTTTCCGGTCCAGGGAGGACCTGGCCTGGCAGTTCGGGCTGGACTGTTCCCATGAGGAACAGGGTCAAGACTGATTTGCATATGGCTGGGTCCAAACTGGGGTGGCATGGTGAGCAAAAGAACGATGGATTAAACCCAGATCTTTGACTGGGGGTGAGTGTTTGCATTGTCAGCACTCCGTCCATCATCCTCTTGTGTTGTTAAAGTTGTCCTGATAAGTACACGACAATGCTGACTTAGCATCATTACATTGACACCAAAGCGACGCACAACAAGTTTAGAAACCAAACCAAATTAGGTGTGCATTGATTTTGTGCTGTGTGTTACAATGCAAAGGCAGGGTCAACTTCACAAGGATCAGGCCCTAAATTCCTCATCATCTGTGTCAATTTTCAACCTTACATCACCAATCACTTGAATATGTTACTGGGAGTATGGGATGCAGTTGGTAACCATAAGAAATCAGTGTTGATAGGTACGCATGTAAGCCTGATCAATATGACTGTCACCTACACTGTGAGCATCACATCTACCTCCAAATGTGTTCTTCCTCTCCCCCTGTGCCTCAGGGGGGATGGCCATGTAATCCATCATCTCAACTGTCCTGGTCATCCACCAAGGCATGCCCACTCAGACATGGAGTCAGGGAGTGGACCATATGGTAGGAGGACTGCCAACTAGGAAGCTGGTATCCATAGGCCTATCACATCTACATTCATGTGTCCAGATGTAGACACCCATCAATACCTGATCTGCCAATTCTATTCCTTACACACCAATTTCCATGCCATCACACGTCTGGCCTTGACCTGCATGCACACCTATTACATTCCACATAAGTGTTACATAAATGGTGTACAAAATATGGAGCACCATGCTGTGGGACAATTCCCGACCCAGTCCTACATATACATTATAATACATGGATGCACCAAATTGTGTTCAAAATAGTGCGTCACAGTGTTGTGAGAATGATTGTGTGTCCCAGTGCCAATATTCTCACAGCATTGCACTTCTTTGTCACATATGGCCCTACATGTGGCTTGTCAACACCTTGTTTACACAATGCTGCTCATTGAGCACCACAAGCCTCACAAGATATGACTCTCTGCTCGTGCATGTGGGACTTTAACATGGGACACAATGTCGCCATCCAGCCTACTTTGATATCTAATGATTTGACAGCTTATCACATCTAGCATTGTGTGCAACACATATGACTCACTTACACCAAACTCTTGATTACTACTCACAACACACATTATCACACTCACAGGATACATCTAGGTCCTCAAGTCTTGCCACTTTGCCAATGGGGCAGGGGGCAGGTCCACTTGTAAGATATGGATGGAAAACCATTTGCAGTGTCATATCACTGTCACTACTAGTGGACAACATATTACAGTGTGTACTATTTTAGAGGAGTAAGTAAGTTATCCTGGTGTAAAACAGTGCAACAGACACACCACTGCAAACTCACGATGACACTGATACTCAGGTGAGTGAGAGCCACACATCTGCACATTTACACCGGGCCTGAGACTCACGTAGTACTATACCCTGCAACAACCATATGTGAACAATCTATAGAAGATGGAACTCCATGGTATGAGGGGGAGTTGGGTGACAAATACACGACACTACCCTGGTGCTTTGCAAGACAATTGACTCAGGTATTCAGGCTTGTCGTGCAAGGCAAGGTACTTTGTGATGAACATGCGGCTCAATTATTAGTCTGCAATGATCATGCATTGAGTAATTCATGACTGATGTGGCAAAGTTGTCTGATAGTATCAAATGCCCCATTTACAGTGCCCCTTAAGGTGGGTAAGCCCCCTTTGCTAGCATAATGGCAGGGATTATGTATGTGAAATGATGACAATGTAGCGCTTTACATGCATTGCCCTACTTTGTTAACACAATCCGGTTAAATATGGCAGGCTGGTGGTGTATTGGTGTAACATGCATGACACTATGCCAGGGCACAGGTGTTGCCATGGCCCCTAAAATGTGTGACTTAGTGATGGTTGTGCATGACTCACCAGACATCTGACCTGAATTGGTATAACGGCAGGACATCATGTGAACTCCATGTCTAGACCGGCGCAGTTACACTTCATTCTGGTTGCATGCAACCTGTCCACATGCATTGCATGCAGCACTCCAATACATCTGCTACTATCATTCACGAACGGTGAACAGTTAATAGTATGCCAGTGGGAGACTCTCCAACGGGGCCACCGATCACCACACCAAGATTGTCTTATCCAGGTGGCGTGTTCACCTGTGCGGCACAAGTCAATAAGGACGCTCAATGAAGGACCATACGCAAATTATAAATACAATTTAGCTTTACTAGAATTGCAGGTAAAAATGTAAGCATTTAGCACATTAATAATAGTAGAATAAGAATAGCAATGAAAAGCATCTATTTATATATATATATAGGCAACAAATTAATTGACAGATATGTCTTGATTAACTGTACACTAAAATGCATTGCACTACAATATTCAGGAATACGTCAGGTAAGCTTTGATGTACTGCACACCAAAATGCATGTTTCAATTACTGCAGCAGGCTCTCACTATGATGTTCAGGAGACAATATATAAACAAACTAAATACTTCTGATAAGCTTTGATTTACTGCACACCCAAATGCATGTTTCAGTTATTGCAGCAGTTCACACTAATAGGTTTAGAAAGCAGAATAAAAAAAACGAGTTCAATACTTCAGGTTATAAACACATTGCAGGCATAAATAATCAGTCATAATAATAGAGCAGAGAAACAAAGGTGTTTTATCCCTGTGTGGAAACTTAACTTAATCCACGACATGCTGGGGAGCCCTCTACCGCCTGTTTGGACCTCTCTCCCCCTCAAGCACCACGAGCAAACAGGCAGGCAGCGCTGGGCCATGGCAGCTTCCACAATTCCATCTGCGAGCTTCCTAATCCCTCACACACAGTTCAGTACTTAAGTAACTCGAAGCTTGGATTCTATCTCATTCTGGCATTTTCTAGCTAATGTTATCAGTACTTGTCTGCTCTGCTCTGCTGCAGCCTTTGTTTACATTCCATCTTCTCCCTGTACTCGTTCTCAAGGTTGAGACGGAGTCTTCTACACAAACAAGTGTGAAAATAATATCATGAACTTTTCCACGATGTCTGGGAGGGGGTTTCAACAGGCATCACGCTCATCTACACTGCTCAAGCTAATTAACCCATTCGCGTTACAATGTCTTCCGCAACTTTCCCTACTGTTACACTGAACAAAGATGATCAAGCAGATCCTGCTCCCAGGTCACCAGATCTGCCCAGCGATGCTTCAGCTGGTGCTTATTCCTGCTGCTGTGAAATACCCTCTTCAGGTGGTGGAGCACCTTGCCCCACCACAGCCGCCTCGCCTCGGGTTGGTAACCTTGAATTACCCGGCCCCCCATCTCCACCATCAATGACAGGTAGTGGGCTACCAGCCAAACAAAGCCACACAACTCCTCCTCTCCCATCCTGTTCAACCTCCTCCTGGCAGACATATCATCCAGGTTGACAAAAATAAAAAATAAATTAATATACAGGAAGCTTAAGGCCCAATAATTAATCCCAAGGAACCCAACTTAACAACTATCCCAGACAGACACCGCACCTCACCGCACCTTACAAGTACAATTATAGACAAAAAAACACAAATTTACAGAAACTGGGACAAAGTACAGTCAAAAATAGAAAAAAACACGACACGAGGAACACCACAAGATACAAAACACAGGAAAATCACACCACTAACTCCAGGACACAACCACACAGGCACAGACTGTAAAGAGAAAGTGAAAGTACACCCACTCTTCCATGCCTGTAAACAGGATTTTCTATTATGTCACTTTCTGTCCCCGTGAGTCACATTTTCTGTTATGAGTATATTTATCTGACGCTTTGATAGTTGCATAAGTATTTTGGACACATGACCTACGTGTGTAATTTTTATTGACGCATTACCTTTATGCATCAAAATCACTGGAAATCAGCATTGAGAAGAGTGCGAAGGAGGAATTCACGCTAAGGGCCTATGGGTCATATACTTGGCGTTTGCAGATATTTTAGATGCATGTGAGTCAATTTCATTGACTTAATTCCTGATTGCGTGATTTTGTTCCATTGTCAATGGATTCACCCCATATCAACATACAAATGAAATGGGCTGTGCTGAAGTGTGGCATATTGTGTATGACCACATGTGGTAGTCCATGCAAGAATGTGATGAGGGTGTGATTGGTCTGTTACACCGATGTGTGTGTTACGGAGTCAACAGAATGCAAATAGTTGCACGCAGTGCATATGTATGCATGTGTGACAACAGTGTATCCACATATGTATGGCAGTCAGTACAATCCAATAGTTCTCGTTTGTGATTATGAATTGTGCTTACTTATGTGATGTGTGTAGTTGTCATACAGAGCATAACATTTAAGACGACATAAACAACTGAGGCATTGTTGACGATGGCTGATAAATGCTACCTAGGAAATGTTACCCGACAACTGTCTCCGTATGTAGATTTTGAGTTTATGGTGACTTGTGTGTGGACTACACATGTCTGACATGTGTACATATTTGGTACATACTATGATTGACACACTCTTCTGAGATTCCACCCATATTATGTTTTGTCCACAAATGTTTGACTAAGCTCATTACATTTAGCAATGGTTCTTGTTTTTTTGTGGTGGACCTGCAGTCCTAGCTGCATATGTTCTCATCCATTCTGATGTGCATTCCACAGACGTGTCCATGCAAAGTGTGAGGTCATGTGTACCCTGTGTCAGGATTGGGCCCCATGGCAGTGGCAGGACTGATTACCATGGATGCACTGCACAGACAGACATTCTTCCATTGCTTGTAATACCTGGGCTAATCACGATGACCATCGTAACCAATGATGTCCCCCCTTGTTACACATGCTCCATGCAGCCATTGCAACTCTCACACTGAGTTGTGACAGTGGTCTGTTCAAACATTACTGTCTTTCTAAATCTCAACATCCACTGCCTCGTGTGTGGGGCCCTTATCTGCCTTCTATTTGGACATGTTGTAGTTGTGTGATGTGAGCTATTGTTGTACAAGTTTGCAACATGGATGTAATTCATAGGTTGCGGTCCATAGATTGCGTCCTTCAGTTGTCACATTCAAGTGATGAGGCTATTTGTGGTGTGTGTGATGGTAGCAGTACAATCTTATGCATCACATGTGATGTTGCAACAGTACTTTTCACATTAGTCATTGTAACATGCTCTCTGATGTTAGACTCACAATCCTGAGGTTTATGTTGTGGAGATTGAAGAGACCAAAGCAGGATTGTGTGAATAAGGGAGGTGTTTATTGACAAAATGTACAAGGTGAGTTAAGTGATTTTTAAGTAAAGAAGTTATCAACTAGTGCAGTCTGCCGCGTATCTCAGCAGCTGTGTTGTGCTGTTCC
Source organism: Pleurodeles waltl (assembly GCF_031143425.1). Classification (NCBI taxonomy): domain Eukaryota; kingdom Metazoa; phylum Chordata; class Amphibia; order Caudata; family Salamandridae; genus Pleurodeles; species Pleurodeles waltl. Next base: position 284,384,010 of record NC_090450.1, read on the forward strand.
CCCTCATTTTCATCACCACCATCCTCCTCCTCAGGCAGGTCATCAACCTGCTCATACAAGGGGCCGTTCATCTGCACACATATGTTGTGCAGGATAGCACATATCATTATGATCTTGCAGACAATGTGTGGGGCATATAGGAAGCTGCCTCCTGTGATGTACAGGCACCTGAATCTTGACTTCAGGATGCCAAATGTCCTCTCCACAATAGTCTGTGTCTTCCGATTTCCCTCATTATATGTACGCACTGCTGCTGTGCTTGGGTTGGGAAATGGGCCATTATCCATGGCTGTATGCCATAACCCTGATCCGCTGCAAAAGATTAAAGGTGTAAGTTGTTGTTAAGGCTTGCAACAAGTTTGTCATGTAGCATGGCAGTTGATATTTTGAGTTGGTTGTGACTCTTCTGTGTTTGTGGTATGGTGTGAGTTCCTAGCCTTGTGTAAGGTCTTCTCAGCTATGGGTTTTTGGACATGACAATCTTGTGTTTGGCTCAAGGACCTGGGACATATGATTTGGATTACTAACTGATGGTCAGTATGTATGTACCATGTGTTGTGTAGTGCACCTTTGTATCAGTGTGCTATCACTAGAGGGCGCATGACACATTCTCACAACACAATGGGGTCTGATGTGGTGGCAACCTCGTAGCACTACAGAGCCTGGACAACCCATCCATTTTGACATGTGTCATTGCAGATGATGTGCAACACTTAGGCCCATTGAAATTGGCAAGTGACAATGCACAACACGTATCCAACATTGGCAGCACTGTCCTACAATATTTTGACTATCCAAGAATGCCCCATGGGTGACATGTTATTAGGCAACCCTTTGTTGTCCCCTGCACCAGTAGCTCATATGCAGCCGTGCACCTACATTACCAACCTTGCGCCAGGGTACTTGGCTAGCTGCCCTGTGGAGGTGGGTGTATCTGTGCAGGAAGTGACACCTCCATATACGTATGCTGTTTTGATGGACAATAAGCTCTTTCTGTGTGTGCTGCAGTATGCAGCATGCATTGGTGGCACATTCATACAAGTTCAAAGCACCGTCTACTTCCTTATTGCAACCTGCAAACGGCACCCCTGGGGTGGTGTTTGATGTTGGCACTGCTTCAGGTTTTAGGTGACACCTTCATCTGAGTCAGCATCATCATGCTAAGTATCTTGTGATGACAGGCCTGTAGCAACACACACTGCATGCCCCTTCCACGCTACATACTGCATGGGAGGGTGGGCGATTTACAATGTGGCTTCAAGTAATTAAAAAATGGCCATCTGCCAAGTTGTACATACAGTGCAGGCCATGACAATGGCACTGTGGGCTTTTAGATAGATCACCGAGTGCCAGCTAATGTTTGTGGCAGCCATCAGGTGTCCAAGGGTGTGTATTCCATTGTTTCAGGATGATCAACATAACTACCAGTGTCTCTCCTATCTTCCAACATATGATTAAGCATTTCTACTGTCAACACATGCACAGTGCAGGCTATGGGATGGAGCTCAGCTACTTAGCAAATGTGTCCATTGGCACAGTGCATGTGAGGTCAGTGATGTCCTGTATCCTCCTGCAGGATCCCACTATGGCATCCATGATCCTCACTGTCTGACAGTGACTCTTCCCCATGGTGGGCCATTTATTGTTTATGGTACAGACATGATGGTGTTGTGGGTCAGTAAGTGGTGCATGTGAGGTGGCACTGTAGTCAGTGTGGTACCGCTTCCCAGAAATCTGGCACATGGTATGTGATGGGCATTGATCTTGTATTTCTATATGTGTGAGCCAATGCGTAAGGCAGATGTCTATGCACACTACAGTTGAGTCAGGTATGTGTTGATGAGATGTAGTTGGTATAGGGAGCAGTTGTCTGACGTTTGATGTTTGTTCTGGGAATGACTTGCATGACATGATTTGAGGGATCTGTGCCTATTTGAGACTTACGTAACATGAGTATGTTGTATGGCATTAACATGGCTGTGCCATTCTTTGTTTGGTGTACTGTGTGTGAAGTGTGCGTACTAGGCAATCCGTGGGCACTTGTATTTGTCTGTGGAGTTCTACTGTTAGCAAAGGGTACATATCTGCACCTGTCCTTCGCGTGGTGTGCCTTACAAGTAGTCGGTGTGTTACATACATGAGGGCGTATGTGTTTGTTTTGCCTCAGGGAACACGACATCATCCAGAGGTACCAGTTGAACTGGCAGGCCATTCAGCAGCTGCTGCGAAACATTGAACAGCAGTTGGCCCCCATTTTGGTGACACCCCGCACCATCCCAACAGAAACAAAGCTGCTTGCCGTACTTCACATGCTGGCAAGTGGCTCTTTTCAAACAACTGGTGCCCTGGTTGGTGGAATATCACAACCATCATTCTCCGCCTTTTTGCCCAAAGTACTGGACGCCATCATTCGACTGACACCCCGCCACATCTGCTTCCCTAACACACTGCAGAAGCAGCAGGAAACTAAACAGGGGTTCTACGCAATCAGTGGCTTCCCACACGTCCTTGGTGCAATCGACTGCACAAATGTACGCCTTGTGCCACCTGCTGCAACTGAACACCTCTACCGCAACAGGAAGCACACACATTCCATCAACGTGCAGGCCATAGTCGATCACCAAGGATTGATCACCAACATCGTGGCTAAATATCCTGGGAGTGTACATGACTCTTACATCTTCCGTCACTGCACCATCAATGAACACTTCCAGGATGGACAGTATGGCAATGGACTACTTGTTGGTAAGTACAAAAACCTACTTATTTACACACTGCACAGCAACCCTCTAGGACACACAACACATACACCACAGCAGCAACATGTCGACAGGAACACACTGAGGTCGTGACATCGCTAGCCATGTTTCTTAAGTAACCATTGAACCTGTCACACATCGGAATTTACTGTACAGCCTAATGTGAAGATGTCAATGAGTGTGGTTGCCTAAATGTCACCTTGCAAATTGTAAGTGTCCCAATGACCTTTACATTAATACATTGCCTAAGTCTAAAGGTATGGGATGTCCAGGGTACTTTGATATGAACGTGTTGACAACACTATCAATTTTAACTGTGCATGGAACTATCATCTCACGCCCAGTGAAGACACACGGACACCTGTATCACAAGTCACAATGCTAGGGAGGGCACACTGTACTGAAAATCCCAAAACATACTGCTGACAAACGGTTAGCAGACAAACACTTGTTCAGCCAAGGAAACAACACAATGCAGATGGTATAGCCTACAAGCATAGGATGTCACATTAGTACACAAAAGAGTCACAGACAACACAAGACAACTACTGCCATTAAAGGTCTTTTCAATAGTGCCATCTACATCAACATGATCCCATTCATTTTCTCTTGCAGCTGATGAGGGGTATGGCATCCAGCCATGGATTATGACAACATTTGGAAATCCGAGTACAGCTGCAGAGCGTGCATGCAATGAGGCCCATAGGAGGACACGCAGCATTGTCGAGCAGACCTTCGGCATCCTCAAGTCAAGGTTCCAGTGCCTCGACATCACTGGTGGTAGCCTCCTATATTCCCCTGAGATGGTCTGTAGGATCATCCTCACATGTGCAATATTGCACAACATTTGTATCAGAAGAAACATTCCCCTCCTGGAACCAGAGCCACACATGCCTGAAGAGGAGGAAGAGGAGGATGCTGGCCTGCAACAGGAGGGGGAACTACAGAACACAGCTGCTGGTATACGCAGGCAGCAACAGATTGTAAATAATTTCTTCTGAATATGGTCACCTTCACCACTTTAGTTAACTAATGTAAATAAACACCTATTATTATCACCATATCATGGTCTGGCTATTCCTTTTTACAAACCTTCATCTCTAATAAGAGTGTTGCCTCATGGAGCATTGCTGAGATACTGAGTAGGACACGGAACATCCCAGAGCTTATGTGATGCCTAACATACAATGGTCACAAACACACACACTCTTAATGACATATATCATGTACATATCTCTTTTGAAGGCCTATAGCAGAGGACCATAACTATTTCACACATACATGTTGAAAGCAAGGTCCAACGCAGCATATGGCACACAACTATGACACCATCACTCAATAAGGGGAAAACAAGCCTCATACATGAGGCAGTCAATGTGCTTTGGCATCACTAACAGGAATGTCTGACAAGACCCTTGACAGCAGTTAGTCCAACTGCATCCAATATTTGCAAGGATTATCTATGATTAGAGTTCCATAGAAGCAGAACATAGACAGCACAAGTGCCACACATATGACATGCATTGCGCACATGAAATTCCATGTACTTGTCAGCCCATTTCCTAACTCCTGACACACCCATGCACCTCGTCACAACCCACCTGTCGGAAGAGGTCCCTGGAATACTAAGATGTGTACCCTGATAATACTTCCTATACAAACACAGACCAACATTAGCAAACCAGTGTGCTACACCCTTTCCTAAGGTATGCCATTGTCAAAGAACATCTGACTGCAAGGACGTAGGGTCAATTTATACACTGTCTTCTAGTTTCAAAGCCCTGTTAGCACATGTAGATTGCTTCCCCTTGTGAAAATGTCTGTTGGCCCTTAGAATGCAAGTCTCACCTACAGGACTGGTGAGAAACAGATGCAGCCCACACCTATGATCATCTCCATGCACACCACCCATTACAAAAAGCACTGCCCCTGATGATGCCTGGAACAGCATAGGAGTTGCCGTTATGTCAAATACATCGTCAACCATTGATAGTAATTAAGCCGTGTAACACAGCCCTTGGGTTCATTTGTCACCTTCAAAAACACAGGACATACACAGATTGACATGTCAACTCTCTAGTTTGTCCTCCAAACAGTCTCAGTCAGACCACTGATTATGTAACTTGTCCAGTAGCTGGCTCCTGAATCATCTTGCATTCTGTCAGCCTGACTGGCAACTGTCTGTGCGTCACACTAAAGTATCCCTGTGTCTACATATGTACCACACTTGCGTTAGCAAACCTGCCATTCATCAGGGGGCATTGGGCATGGGCTTCTACCATGCATACACAAATACATTGTATAGCATCATCTGCCTTTTAACTGTACCATTTGAGTTAAATCCTCTTGGAAATGCAAAATTCATGGCCCATGCCTTTTATGGGTTGCATTTATGCATGAATGACAAAGTGTGACAGTGTCGCAGGGTCATAGGCAGGGCTTGGGTACGGGGATTTCAGCACAACCAGCAACCTCTGATAATGTACATGACTAATACACAAATGTCAGAACCATGACAGTTCACATACAGCATCACAGTGCGCACAACATAGTGATGGGCCGTGTGTGGTGAATAGCTGCGAGAATGAACAGCACAGAGGCTAAGATGTTCCCAGATGCAGTGGGAAGTGCAGAGGCCAACCTGTGTACAAATGTTGTAATGACACCTGCCGGAACATGACAATTGAGACATTATCTCACTCAGCACACCAAGGTTGCCCTGTTGACTGTCTCATTACGCGTCTTTAGTGACAGGGTGGGACCATCCACATGTTGGTTCACATGTCCACATCTACTTTACTCACATTGATGAACAAAGGATCCTCAGTAGTTACAGGAATAGCTGCCACTGACTCATGATGAGTCCTGGTCCGAACTGTGACAAATTACATCCCAAAAAATCTACAGGATCATTATTGGACCACACACATGAACAAGACACCTATGTGCAAATGATCACTGGAAATGTGTGGACATGTGCTGTCTTGTATGCTGGTCCACTACAGCCACTTGATAGTTGGGGCTTACTTCTATGGCCTCAACTGTGGTGTCATCATACATTTGAGATTGACCCTTGTCTGGCTGTGCAAACAACATGGTACCCACTTCCTCAATGCATGTGTATGACTGACTGTGGGATTCATCAACTAGTGCCTAGGAAGCTCTTACCAATACTCTAGGACATAGGATGTAGAAATTGTGGACCTTTGACATGAACATGTGTCTGCCATCCATCTGGTGCATGCTATGTCACATGTGGTGTCTACGTGACCCTAAAACTTGGAAGTATACTTTGCGGGTGTTGTTACATGTATGACTAACACATGCCCTTGCTCATTCCAATTTTTACTTGCATCTTAGGGTTGGACACATGGACGTCACATTCATACAACCAAATGTGCAATAATACTTCATGTGATGTACACACACACCTGGTCAACCAACAAATTAGTTGTCAAAGCACACACTTTGAGCCAAAGGCAATTAGGTATTGTACATATGTGCGTCACATTGCTATCCTCTCCTTATGGCAAACATGCACAATTTGTGCCACACATATATGTAGGCCACACTTATGACCATCAATGACGTCAGCCAACTGTAAACATACTGTGAAGGGTGTAGTGGATGATGTTCCGCTGCAGTATGATGTCACACATGTGAACATACACCATCAACACCATACTGTCTTCAATTAGCCAATCTCTGATGTGTTCCAAATGTAAAATAACCAAAAAACAAGTAAAAATGCCCCAAACCAGTTAATGCACTGTAATTTTGACGTCCCTAGCGGTGTGCGTCATTTTTTGTTGCACTAGACTGTATTTGCATCATTTTTTTTACGCACAGGAGTGAAATATAGCCCGCATCCAGATATTTGTACAGTCCATGTATCATTATGTGGATGCGGGTTAATATTCACGTCTGTGCGTCAAAAAAAATTACGCAAATACAGTTTTGTGCAACAAAAAATGACGCATAATGCGAAAAAGGCGGGACTTCTCATTCAGGAAGTGATGTAATAGGATATCCTGTTTACAGATCATGTGCAGTGGGTGTACTTTCACTTTCACTTTGCAGTCTATGATCCTTCTAGACTGTGTGGCTTTGTAGAGAGTGTTGTCCAGAGATGTTGTGCTGTATTTTTCCTGTGTGCTATCTGTAAAGTCCTTTTGTGAAATAAATTTTGTTTTTGTATACTGTAGTACTGTGTTTTGTCTACATTTGTCCATTTATCTTGTGTATTTCTTGTTTGTGGGAGTCTGTTGTGGGTAGTGTTAATTTTGGGATAGTTGGGCTCTTTTAGTGTTTAGGTTTACTTTTTTTTTGTCTTTTTACCCCTACTTTCACCCATTTCCCCTTTTATATTTCTTTTACCCCTATTCCTTCTCTTCAATTATAAGTATGTCTGGTAGGCCACGTCTTGGCAGGATGGGGGAAGAGGAGTTGGGGGGCTTCATCTGGCTGGTGACACATTTCTTGCCGCTCATGATCCAAGCAGGGGGCAGGGTCATACAGGGGTACCCGACAGAGGCGCGCAGAATCCGGTGGGGAAAGGTGCTGCATCACCTGCAGCGTGTGTATGCCAGCCAGAGGAGTGACCACCAGCTGAAGCACCGGTGAGCTGACCTCATCACCAGGGAGCAGGATCTCCTGGACCTCCTGGGAATCATGATTTGTGGCACTGTTTGTGAGTACGACTATTGTTATTGTGCACAAATTAATGCTCTGTAGTGACATCAGTGGATTAGTGCAATGTCTGCCAGCTAACTTGATGACTGTGTGTAATTTTGGGGACATATAAGGGGATCATTGATGCACTATGGCAAGGATCACAATTGCTAGCTGTCAGGTATCAGGTGCTCAGCAAACTTACAGGTAACTTTACCATGAAGGAAATTGGTGCGGCCTTTCTGTCAGCACAGCTAACAAAATAGGAGCCAATCATGTCTATATAGGGTATTTTTGACAGAGAAGTACAGATGTACCAACAATTAGGCCAACTATGTTGACGCAATTGCTAGACTGACTTTAGAATCACTACATGATGCTAAAAATGAGTGCTGCCTTCATGACAATTTATAATAGCAAAGTGGCTCAAACATTGGTCTCATGTGAGTCTGGTGAGTGTGGAAGGAAAGCGTTCACATAAGTACTATGAATGTGTGGGATTATTGTGTTTCTTAATCTTTTAGGATAGATGTCAGTTCATGATTTGAATACATTGTGTAAAGGTGTAAGATGCCCTCAGCTAACATCGTAAGATGTTTGTTGGAATCGGTTGAGCCACAATCCAAATATGGATGGCAGTCCAAGTGTATGCACATGGCTTTACATCTCCATGGTTGGTGCAAATCACCATAGCTGGGCCACATCAATTGGCTACAATGTAACAACAGGATGGCTTACAGGAGTCCCTGCCCCTCCCTCTGTACATTGAGCCTATGTGCACTAAATGTGTCATGGCCACAAGGCATGTTTGACTGGCAATGGAGTCCTCAAGTAACCAGGCGTTGGATGTTTCTCTTGGATGCACATGATGAGACGATTACACTCCATATTTTTTAGTGCTCTCCAATTATGGGTCAAGTTTGCAACCACATGATAGTTAGGGCCAATGTATGTGTGCAGATATGTGTGTAACTGTCACACGAGACCCATGCTATGTACAAGTTGGCCGTGAAATATCAGATGCAGTACCATCATGTCTGAATGGCTGCCATTGACTTATTCAGCCTATACATTGTAAATGATACTGAAAATGTTGCACTGTGCACAGATTTTGAGCACATTTCTTCCTTCCATACCTTACAGGTGGACCGGCGCCCTACACTGTGGGAGAGGTGGCGACATTTGAGGACCCCGACCACTACAGTAAGTGTTGATATGTCTGTTATGTGTTGTGTTTGCTGGTTATGGACTCGTGTGAGTTGGACGCATAGCAAGGTGTGATGCTGTGGGCAAGTTTTTCACTTGTTCCATGAGTGGGAATGCAGTTTTCACATGTTTTGAGTTAGCCAATTCGTATCCAATGGTATCATGTAGGGATTGTAGGACATCCCTGTAGGCCCTACTGTGAGTACAGGGGATAGTCATGTCTCTGACACTTGTATCACCAAGAGTCGCAATGGAAGTCAGCCCCTATTTATTCTGCCTGTCAGACCCACATTCTCTAAGATTGGTGGAGCTAATAGCTTCCCAATAGACATCTGCTTCACTATTTACCTACGTAATTTTGAAACAGTAGGTAGAACCTCCTAGCATCATGTACTTCCACATGTAGTGCATCAAGTCTGTGGAACCTGAGTGTAATGGCCTAGGTGTGCATGCAATTCATGATCATGGGTGTTCTAGCAACTCTATGTCTGATGTAAGTCAGGCCTCACTGGAAGTATATGTTGTGTACTAAGTTCTGATTTTCCTGACATGTCTGAGCCTATGAGTGCTCTAGGGTTTGCTGACTCCAAAATGTAGATAGACCTTACCTGTGGTGTGTCTGTAGAGACAAACATGTGTGGATTAGCCTATACACTCCTCGGTGTACATGTTGTTGGCAAATTATAGTTGTGTATCCACCGCCCCCCCTCAAACACGGCCATGGGTTTGTGAATGGGGTACCTAGTATTGATGCTACCAGTATGTTACACATACCTGTGAAGAAGTGACGGTTTGGTTGCATACTAGTATACACACTCAGGTTTGGCACTTGGTACCATACTGGAAAGTCCAGTTACAACTTGCAGACCATGTGGCTTTAGTTTTGCTTTCCGTACACTTACATTTGTAGCCCAGCTCTTGGTGGAGGATATGCAGCATGATTCTTAGATGTTAACTGTCAGAACTCAGATTGCAAGTTAAGGCCAGTTGTTACCCATCTTGTGGGTTATGAATGTGCTTTGTGTGATGTGACCTTTGTTGTCTGGCCTGACATGTACTTCCTCAGGGACATTCGATGCTCTGTATCGTGATATGAGCTGTTAGAAGTACAGTAGATGTATTGTCTGATTAACTTGCTGTGCTGTTTCACACAATGCAGTTACTAATGTGGCATATCTGCATTTGTCTTCACAGCAGCTAACATGACTCCAGACCAGGTCCATGAATTTCAGCGTAGGGCCAAGCGATACCAGCACATCCTGCTGGTGGAGTCAGGGTTCCGGAGGACGGCCCGGCGATATCGCCATGAATGTGCCTCCGGGGCATGGCAAGCCTTCCCACAGGGTGGGCCTACTGTGCCCACCACAGCCAACACAGAAACAACCACAAATCTGAGCCAGGTGGCCCGTGCTGTCATCTTCCTGGGGTCTGTAGTGGCATCTGGGATCCATTTTGGCTCTCCTCTGGTGAAATGGCTGTGTTCGCTGTGTTTTTTTACGCTACTGCGTCAAAAAAAAGGCGCATATCCGGTTTGCGGTGTCGTAAATCGACCCACAGTCATTTCCGCCGCATTATCGTCGTTTTCCTTTATGGCTTGACGCCGCGGTGTGCGTCAAAAATAATGACTCCCACCTGTTGTTTGCGCCGCCGTGCCTGAAAGTATAAATATGACGCCCGCACGGCGCACCAAAATGGCATTAGCCGGCGGTAATATTTTTGACGCAAAACTGTGCCGGCGCAGTTTTCCGTCAAAAAGTATAAATATGGGCCTGTGTGTTTTCCTTAAGTAGTGATGAGGTTGCCACTTTTTAACTCCTGCCCGGCCTGTCTTTTTTGCCCCAGATGGATAAATATGGCACTAGACGGTTAGAGTCATTTTTTGGATGGGAACGCCTACCTTGCATTTCATTGACACAAGGAGGTTTCAAGCATCCAAAAAATTACGTTAACACCAATATTTTGACGCTAGACGTGTTTGGCATCAAAATATAAATATGGTGTGGAGTTTGCACTGAATAAGCATTAAAAAATTATGCTAATTCAGCACAGGGTATAAATATGCCCCATAGTTTATGACCCTACACTGTACGTACACGTTTTTTTACACAGAACATCAGAAGGCTAGGACAAATACCTAGAAGGCATCTAGTACACACTTGATTGAATAGGCACAAAGTGCATATTGTAATTTTGCAAGACGCACCTTAAGAAAGCTGGAAGGGGCAGTTCTGCACTATTTGCTTTGCTTACGGTAGCGGTGTTTTGATATGGCTACAACTCAGAATCCCCTTTTCATTAAAAACACAACAAACTGACACAGAAAGGAGGTATGTACATGAGACGGGTTTGTTAAATGGCAGTAAAGTGCATGACTTTATACCCCCCCCAGCTGAGGCATCGCTGACATCGAGTGCACTGATTGCTACTTGTCATCCACTAGGCCGCCCAAGCTATGGCAGAATCACTCACTTAAGATCGGAGGGCAAACTGTGGAGAGCAAAACTGGTGATCTGATTAGGCAACAGACAACAAGCAAAACTCCCCGCTTCAATGGCCTTCCACTTGATTTATTTTAAAACATGTCAGGCTGTCTTGTCAAAGGACCTCTAGGAAGTATACATTGCATCCAGAGAGCAAGGTATACTCCGCCAATGTATTGTGAAGCACTCAACAATATGTTGCCCAAAACTAATCAAAACCGTCTGGACCATGGGTCGCATTTTCCACTGTCTATCTAAAACTTAAATTGTAAGATGGTAGAGAAAATTATTGCAAACCGGAACCACCGTACATTTGCGTTCCCTCTCCCAATAGCCACATTCAATTTAATTTTATAGATAGGATAAACAGAGACCAGGCTCACTGGCTCAAGTTATCTATTGACAATAAAAAAAGTGATTGATAGTTTCTCTGACATACATATTTAAGGTCCTGAAGCACATGGTATTTGGGGAGGTCAACCTGCTTGGATTCAGGTTCTGTACACCAGCCACACAGCCTGGGTCCAGACAGGGATGGAGATCTATTGACCCTGATGGATTCACAGTGGTACCAGACTGGTCTACCCCTCTCCCTACTTCATTTTGCTCCTGCAATGGAGCTGTTGGATAGTAGCATGTGCCCTGCTATGGAAGAAGCACATACTGGGCATAGTGGGACAGAAATACTCTATCTCAGTATATGTTGACTTTTAAGTTAAAGTGACATATCCACTTCTCTGGCACTGGAACCTTTGGTGGAATATCTGGTTTGGCATTTAACCAAGCTAAATCGTATATATTCCTCTTGAGAGATCCTTGTGTTCAATCACTTAGGGGCAGATTTAAGAAAAGTTGAGCTGCACCCAGTGCAGCAAAACTTTTCTTGCGTCCCTTAACACCCACTACCGCCACCATGTGTGCGCCATAATTAAAATACGGTGCACCATGGTGCAGGATATGGGGCAATAGCATCAAAATTGTATACACTTTTGATGTACTGTTTAGGGTTAGCGCCAAAATGCTGGCACTAACCCTGAACAATACATGGGGACCTATTGTAACTAATGGTGTGCCCCCTTTTAATGCCTGCTCTGAGCAGGCGTTTAAAATGCTGAAAAAATGCTGCAAATAAATCTTTTGAATTTCTTTGTGACAATTTCCCCCCCCCTCCGAATGGGAGAACGCCCCCTTGCATGCATTATGCCTGGCACAGGCATAATGTGGTGCAAGGAGTTAGAAAGTGGTGCAATGCATGCATTGTGCCACTTTGTAAATCTGGCACAGTGATTTTGGTCCATTTGGGCCACATTAGCGTAAACACAAAAATGACAATCATGTGGCACAAGTAGGCGCTAGGACCTCTTAAATCTGGGCCTTAGTGAGCAAGGTACTGCTGAACTGCTCATTGAATTACACAGGCTCAAATACCTCGGCGTCAACATGTATAGGCATTCGTCTAGTGTCAAACCCAACAACCCAGACATGCCATTGGCTTCCATTTTGGCCTCCTTTGCTATCTGGAAGAAGCTCCCTTATGGAACCACTTGGGCGATCTGCACTGTCTAAAATGGTGGTTCTATCACACCTCTTGTAATTATTCTCTACTCCACTACTACCACTACATAGATATTTTTCTGAAACCTCAATAGTGTGTTGATGTAACTTCTGTGGAGTTCAGATACGCTCAAAGTAGCTCTTGACAAGTTAATCCTCCCTGTAGATAATGGGCAAATCGGGGGGGGCATGATTTTCAGTCCTACCTCCTGGCACAGCAATTCCAGTGGATAATGTTTTCTGTCACAACAAATGCTTCTCTCAAGTGGGATTCCTGGGCACTTCCTGTGTGATAAAACTATCTTAGAACAACTGCTAGTGGACTGTCCCTGTGCCACATCAGGTCCTTGTCTCTTTTAAGGCAGGACAGTGCTTTTGGTTTTGCTACCTCCTGAAGATGGCCCGCCAGGCAGTGTATTCACTGGACTTCTCCCAGTGGTACCTGTCTACATTCAGGAAGCTAGGCAAAAAGCCAACATTGTGCACTGGTTGAGTTTGAAGTTCCACTCCTCACACTTACCATCTACCAAGTGACAGTAGTCAGGTAGGGCTAATCACAAGCCTTTTTCTAACAAGGTTCTCATGGAATTTCAAAAGGTACCCCTGCCTTACTATCCTCACTTAATTTTTGTGGTCTCCACCCTCCAGCCACATTAATGCAGACAATGCACTTCAACTGTCTCTCCATCTTGGGTATCTCATGCCTAGAAGAAATGCAGTGCTGGGATAATAGCAAATCTGCCTGCTAATGGCAAAGTACTGGACTAGTGCCAGAACATGCACCCTTCTAGTAAGAAGGGGTTTATTTGGTTCTCCAGAATTAAGTACTCTTACTGTCAGAGACCTCCTGAGAGTAGATCTTTTCTCTATGCGTCCCCATATGACAACAACTGGACCAAGGCCTCGAAAGAATGTCCTGTAGGATGCTAAGCTTGCGATCCGTGGCTGCACTGAGTAATGGGTAAAGATGCAGTGCAGAAGATTTGTTTTTAAAACAAGCTGACCCTCAAACATGTGTTTCTGCAGTCATGGGTGAAAGGACAAAGACAGAGAAATATGGTTTAGTGCGACTAAAAAGAGGTGGGTTCACATGGACTGTGTTTGGGACATCATTGTTTGAGACACATTCTAGAAAGGGAGACCTAAGATCCTAGGCTCAGATCTTCAGCACTCTATTGGGAGCTGTTTTTGGTTTCACTGAGGTTTGGCACACACCTGAGGAGAGACTTCATTTTGCTTTTGAATGAAACTGTCTTTCGCATTGCTGAGATCTGCACACTGGCACTGCTGGGATCCTTTCTTGGTAGCAGAGACAGCTACCCATTCCCTATCTTTTGAGTGGGCCTCTCCATAATTCTGGTTGAGATGGCTTTCGATGTCCTAAGTGACTTACCAGTGGACTCTGAACTTTTCCACCTTAAACTTGGATGAATTCAAAGTCCTGTACTGGGCTAAACTCTGTTGGTCCCATTTTGGGCTACATGCTTTCCTCTCTGCTCTCTCTAGCACTTCTCTGGCCCACACCTCCACCTCCTTGAATGCCATGAGCATAGGTTAGGCAAGCAGATTGAGGCAACCTGCCTGTCTGCCTCATCAGTCTCCTATGAGTACAAGAAAAAATAAATGAGCTACAGCTAGTATCCACTGTTGTCCGCAATAATGTACAGAACAACTCACAAATAATTTTAACAAAGATACACAAAATGATATTTATTACATATGTATGTACAACAAACACTAAACAACATAGTCAGAATTATATAAATATATACATATTCACAAAGAAAGACGGGCACTAAATTTCTTTAAAATAATACCTACGCATATATACAATCGATGGACAAAGACAAAGAGTCACACAGGACGAGACAGGAAAGATAATAAAAACACAACAATAAACAAAAAAATGAAGTTTGAATTTACAAAAAATACAGTGAAATAAACACTGAAAATACACTTTCTTTTTCTAGAACTTAAATGATATTCATAATAGAATCATATTAGAATTCAAATCTTGACTGCGTCTCCGTCCCACTGATTCGTAAAATAATTTTTATAAATATTTTAACACTATAAGTTCGTAGTCAATCCAAACAACTGCAGGAACCAAGCCTACGTGCGTTTCGGCGGAAGCCATCCAGTTTATAAGGCCGCCTTCATCAGGGCAGTTCCTTTTCAATATTTAATGAATAATATCGCCGATCTTATAGGTTCTCGTCCTTCCTGTACGTATACATCCTGATAGACATAAACAACAACAAAATAATGAATTTAATCTAATTCCTTGAGATCCGAATAACCACCAGAAGTTTGCACCAGAATAATACCGCAATCAAAACCAAGAAGAGAAAGTCGAAAATAAAACAAAATGACAAGAGAAAATCGCAGGACAAAAGTAATAGAACACCTAAAATCCGTGCAGATGAAATAAACCAATGAATATGTGTAGCAAAACCACACCATATACGTGGATTCCCCCATAACAACATTCACAGAAAAAAATATTAATAATAATAGATACCAAGCGGCGATACTGATGAGTTTCCTCACACACAAGGCAGGAAAGAATCAATTCTCTAGCTTCCACTTCTGATAACTCCAAACAAACACCTAGAATAAGCAAACAAATGCAAAAAAAAAATAAAAAAAAAAAAAAAATAGAAATGGAAAATCTAACCGACCAATCTCGTGCCCATGGGCACAAAACATTACTACTTAACCTACCAAGATATTCTTCACGATAGAACAATTCCTAGGGGGATCTATTCATATAACTCCCCTGAGTCCTCCATCTGTATGTAGAGAGGAAGGGGAAATCAGTATTGTAATGAGAGTAAAGTTCCTCCATCGTACTTGGTCACTCTTTATTCTTTTATCTGGCTATCTAAATTCTCAGATAAGTTATTACGACATCTACTCAAAGAGGGGCTAAACATTTTCTCCCAAAGCTTCAAAGCCCCACTTCTTTCCCCGGAGCAAGGCGCAATGCCTTCCTGGTACACAAAAAAACGGGTCGAAGTATAAACTTAAAAACGGCTTAATTGTCTTTCCTCGGCATCTCAGGATCCTCTCTTTTTATTAAAAACTGCTGTCCTTTAAAGCAGAAAAAAAAAGAGCCTACCTTACCGAGTAGCCGATTTCCTTCAACAGATGCAAGTCACAGGTGTCCGATAAGAGATTGCCGAATGCAACAACCTCCATTTTAAAATCAGGCATCTCGTTTGCATTCGCGGTAAAAGACCGCGAGACTACAACCGTAATCACGAGATCACCTGACAGGAGCAGAGCCAAACGGGGTCGGCCATCTTAGAATGGACATACATCCAGCATAAAAATGGAAAGATAAACAAAAGTACCACTCGAATTTATTTTTAGGGGAGATAACATCCCACTCAAAGTTTATTTAATGACCACACTACCAACAAATTTTTCAATAAATTCACCTACACTGATTCATTTACAAAATTCCAAGGGACCATAGAGAATATGTATCCCTCTTATATCGTAGGGGCCATACCTCCTACTCAACGTTCTAAACTATGGACCCAGACCTCTCTTATTACATCACCAACCCAAGATCTTGGGGGGAACCGTACATGCTTCGAACCATCGGAGATGGTCACTCATTTCTGAGGAGAGTTGCGCTAGATGCCAAAGAAATATTCAAATTAAGGCATTTTCCCAAGGTATGTGCTCGTTCAGACCACCATCGTGTGTATCCAGAGTAAAAATCCAAAAAACTTCCTGCTTTTTCCTTATGTTTTCCCTTTCTTTTCCTGGAACATCCTTAATTTTTTCTAAAACCGTCCAAGTTAAATCGTCCAAATCGTGTTTTTCTTTCAACCAATGCTGCACTAGGGGAGCTCCCTCCCTCTTGTTCCGAATATTGGATAGATGTTCCAGAATTCGGACTCTAATTTCACGTCCAGTTTCGCCCACATACCCAGCCGGGCAGGGACAGGTGATCAGATATATACAATTAGAGGTTCTACAATTGGTCATATCACACAGTTTGTACCTTTTTTGTTTCCACATCATTAAGTCACTTACCATGGCTTTGGGACATGCTTTGCAAGTCCCACACTGATGATTTCCCATAACTGGAGCTGCTCCAGTGATGGACTTCTGACAAAATTCCTTCTCTCTTGGTAGGGCTGCCTTAACCAATTTGTTCCGGATGTTCTGATTTTTCTTAAACGCCAAAAGAGGTCTCTCTAACGGTATAATGGTTTGGTCACTATTCAGGATTTGCCAATTGCTGTTAATTATTTTCCTGATTTTATCATTCATATTTGAATGTTGAATGACACAAACTAATTGCTTTTTAGGTTCTTTTGTACGGTGTTGAAACATGCTCTCTCTATTGTAGTATTTTGCCCGTTTATATGATTCCCTAATCAATCTCTTAGGGTATCCCCTCAAGAGGAGTTTTTGTTGGAGCACATCGGCATATATGTTGTATTCACTCAGTTCTGTACAATTTCTACGGATACGAAGAAACTGACTGAAGGGAACACCTTGTTTTTGGCTTCTTGGATGGTAACTGTCAAAATGCAGAATGGTGTTCTTTGCCGTAGATTTAGTATAAAGTGACACTTTTAAGTGGGAGTTATGATTTTTTATCCAAATGTCTAAAAACTCAATTTTATCCCTGCTCCTGTGAATGGAAAATTTGAGATTTGTATCACATAAATTAATCCATTCACAGAACTCGTCCAATTGTTCTTCATGTCCTGACCATATAAAAAAGACATCATCTAAATATCAAGACCAGAGCCTGATATTCTCATAAAAAGGGGCAATTTCGTTGTAAATGTGGGTCTTTTCAAACAAACCCACATAAATATTTGCAACACTAGGGGCACAGGCTGCTCCCATGCTAACTCCCTTTTTCTGCTGATACATCGTTCCATCAAATTCAAAGAAATTGCCTTCCAATACAATCTTTAGGCAGTCAAGAACAAACAATGAATGATCCGTCATACCTTCCTTATCAAATAGTTGACGGACTGCCTGCCAGGCTTCATGTTGAGGGATGTTCGTATATAGAGCCTCGATGTCCATGGTCACCAGAAGCTCGGTGTCAGGATTGAAACTGACCCCTTCTAATATTGAAATAATGTGTCCCGTATCTTTCATATATGCAGGGAGTTGTACTACTCTAGTTTTCAAAAACTTCTCCACAAATTTCGATAATGGTTCAGTAATGGATCCTCCGTGGACACAATAGTCTCAGATACCAGACCAGGAATCTGGATGGGTTCATGAAGAAACAGCTGGATGGATGCATGCAGAAACAGCATCTCAGAAGGAATGGGATGTGTTGAGGGGGTGGTGACAAATTACTGGTTCTCATCCTTGCTTAGCTGCTGCCTTTTTCTGTCCATGGACACCCACACCACCTTGCCTGCGCAGGATGGTTCCCTGGAAATGGGAGAACTGATGGCGGTGGATAGTCAAAATGTCATATTGTTTGTGATGAGCCCCTCACCACTGCAGGTGTAGAAGGGTGCAAGATGTTTGGACTCGTGGGAAGAAGGGTTAGATCAGGGACAAGAACGCCACTCCTGTTTTGCCCATTCAGGGATATTAGGGATGTTCTCGGATGGAAAACATGTTGGATGAGGTAACCTCTTTTGTGCTATAGCTTTTTCTGCATTCAAATGTTTGCATTGCCTCTCCATTTGCATTCATCTACAGGGAAGCCTGCCTCTACGAGTATCTCTGTAAAGAGAAGATTCATACCCCACCAACATTATTCCTTCAACAGGGTGATGACATATCTGAATACATTTTTCTTTATACCAATTAATCACATAACCGGGTTATAACGAGTCTGAAACTGCAATTGTCTCTCCTACAAAATTGGCTACTAAAAATACATGTGGTCATGTCTGAGGCAGGCTGACCATTTGTGATTTATGGTAATTCCATTGTTAGAAATGGGGTCTTTGGTTGGCAGTCAGGTTAGCCCCTGTCCAAGCAAAGACCCTCACTCTAGTTAGGGCGAAGGAGAAACACACCTGGCCAACACCCGCTTACCCCCTTGGCAGCTTGGCACGAGCAGGCAGGCTTAAATCAGAGACAATGTGTAAGGTACTTGTACTAACACACTCAGTAATACAGTGAAAACACTACAAAATGACTTAACACAGGGTTAGAAAAATAGCCAATGTTTATATGAACAAAACAAGACCAAAACAACAAAAATCCAACATAGTTAGGTTATGATTTTTTAAAGATTAAATATAAAAATAGCTCTTAGAAACACAAATGCTTTGATTAGGTGATATCACAGCATTGTTCAAAACAATCCAACGCCAACGGGGCTGGTCATGGAGTCACACAGAGCTACAAGTACTGTACCTTGTGAAAATGAAGAAACAAAGAACCTCAGTGCTTATGCTCTCTCTGCCTTTAAAATTGTCACTGCAGGCTAGTGACCATTTTTACCAATTCTGATTGGCACACTGGAACACCCTTATAATTCCCTAGTGTATGATACCAAGGTACCCAGGGCATTGGGGTTCCAGGAGATCCCTATGGGCTTCAGCATTCTTTTGCCACCCATAGGGAGCTCAGACCAATATTACAAGGTCTGCCACTGAAGCCTGAGTGAAATAACGTCCATGTTATTTCACAGCCATTTTACACTGCACTTAAGTAACTTAGAAGTCACCTATATGTCTAACCCTCACTTGGTGAAGGTTAGGTACAAAGTTACTAAGTGTGAGGGCACTCTGGCACTAGCCAAGGTTCCCCCTACATAGTTCAGGGCAATTTCCCCGGACTTTGTGAGTGCGGGGACACCATTACATGCCTGCACTACATATAGGTCAATACCTAAATGTAGCTTCACAATGGTAACTCAGAACATGGCCATGTAACATGTCTAAGATCATGGAATTGACCCCCCATGCCAAATCTAGTATTGGGGTGCCAATCTCATGCATCCCCAGGGCTTCAGCATGGACCCCGGGTACTGCCAAACCAGCTCTCTGGGGTTTTCACTGCAGCTACCGCTGCTGCCAACCCACCGACAGGCTTCTGCCTTTCTGGGGTCTGGGCAGCCCAGTCCCAGGAAGGCAGAACAAAGGATTTCCTCTGAGAGAGGGTGTTACACCCTCTCCCTTTGGAAATAAGTGTTAAGGGCCTGAGAGGAGTAGCCTCTCCTGGCCTCTGGAAATGCTTAGAAGGGCACAGATGGTGCCCTCCTTGCATAAACCAGTCTACACCAGTTCAGGGATCTCCCAGCCCCTGCTCTGGCGCAAAACTGGACAAAGGAAAGGGGACTGACCACTCCCCTGTCCATCACCACCCCAGTGGTGGTGCCCAGAGCTCCTCCAGTGTGTCCCAGACCTCTACATTCTTGAATGCAGCGGTGTGAGGGCACAACGGAGGCCTCTGAGTGGCCAGTGCCAGCAGGTGACGTCAGACACACCTCCTGATAGGTGCTTACCTGACTAGGTGGCCAATCCTCCTCTGAGGGCTATTTAGGGTCGCTCCTGTGGGCTTCTCTTCAGATAACGAATGCAAGAGCTCACCAGAGTTCCTCTGCATCTCCCTCTTCAAATTCTGCCAAGGATCGACCGCTGCTCCAGGACGCCTGCAAAACTGCAACAAAGTAGCAAGAAGACTTCCAGCGACATTGTAGCGCCTAATCCTGCCGGCTTTCTCAACTGTTTCCTGGTGGTGCATGCTCTGGGGGCTGTCTGCCTTCACCCTGCACTGGAAACCAAAGAAGAAATCTCCCGTGGGTGGACGGAATCTTCCCCCTGCTAACGCAGGCACCAAACTTCTGCTTCACCGGTCCTCTGGGTCCCCTCTCATCGTGATGAGCATGGTCCCTGGAACACAGGAGCTGGATCCAAGTGACCCTGACAGTCCAGTGGTCCATCTGTCCACATTTGGTGGAGGTAAGTCCTTGCCTTCCCACGCCAGACATTAATCCTGTGTACTGCAGCTGCTAGGGCTTCCGTGCACTTTGGCAAGGAATCCTTCATGCACAGCACAGCTCAGGTCCCCAGCACTCCGTCCTGCATTGCTCAACTCGCTGAATTGACCACCGGCTTCGTGGGACCCTCCTATGTAGTGTTGAGATGACTGCAGTGCTCAGTTTTCTTCAACCTGGGTTCAAGTACTTTTGTGGATGCTGCCTGCTTCTGCATGGGCTCTCTCTGTTGCTGAGTGCCCCCTCTGTCTCCTCGTCCATGAGGCGATCTCCTGGTCCTTCCTGGGCTCAGGCAGAATCTTTTTTCTTTAACTGCAACCTTTGCATCTAGCAAGGCTTGTTTGTGGTCTTTCTGCGTGAAACAACTCTGCATCCTCCAGCACGCCATGGGCCATCTTCTGTGCATAAGAGAAGTTCCTGGCATCTTCAATTGTTGTATAATATTCAGCTTCTTCCACCCAGAGGCAGCCATTTTGCACCTTCATCTGGGGTTTAGTGGGCTCCTGCCCCTCTGGACACTTTCGTGACTCTTGGACTTGGTCCGCTTCCTTTACAGGTCTTCAGGTCCAGGAATCAATTTTCAGTGCTTTGCAGTCAGTTGTGGTCTTTGCATAATCTCCTATCACGACTTTAGTGTGCTTCTGGGGAAGTAGGGTAACTGTACTCCTACTTTTCAGGGTCTTGGGGTGGGGTATCTTGGACACCCTTAGTGTTTTCTTACACTCCCAGCAACCCTCTACACACCACACTAAATGGTTCGCATTCCACTTTCTTAGTATATGGTTTGTGTTGCCCCTAGGCCTATTGCATCCTATTGTATTCTAAAGTGTTTGCACTACTTTTTCTAACTGTTTACTTACCTGATTTTGGTTTGTGTGTATATTTTGTGCATTTTACTTACCTCTTAAAGGAGTATATCCTCTGAGATATTTCTGACACATCGTCACTAAAATAAAGTACCTTTATTTTTAGTAACTCTGAGTATTGTGATTCTTATGATATAGTGCTATATGGTATAAGTGGTATAGTAGGAGCTTTGCATGTCTCCTAGTTCAGCCTAAGCTTCTCTGCTATAGCTACCTCTATCTGTCTAAGCTGCTACAACACTACTAATCTACTAATAAGGGATAACTGGACCTGGCACAAGGTGTAAGTACCATCATGTGCCCACTATCAGCCAGGCCAGCCTCCTACAGTACCCCACCCCAGAGCCCAGGAAAACAGGAGTAAAGTACTGTTGTTTCTTCGGAACACACTAGAAGTTGTGGTAAAGGATTGTGCAAGAACCAAGCAAGACTGCAAGAAACCAGCAATGGATTCCTAGATCTGAACACCTGTGGAGAGAGGAGACTAAGTCCAGAAGTCGATGAAGAGTCCAGGAGGACTAGAGGCCCCTGCCAACCTGGATGAAGGTGCAAAAGTGGATTCTCTGGTTAGAAGAAAAGTACAGAAATGCACCAAAAAAGACAGCTGTGGGTTCCTGCTTGGCGCATGAGATGTCCCATGTCGAGTCCTTGGATGCATGATTTTTTCGTCACTGGATTCCGCAAAAAAGCCTTGGTTCATGCAAGAACGCGTTTTGCATCAAAGAGGTGCTGCCTGGGCCTAGGAGGGACCTGCGGGCCTCAACTCAGACTGAGGAGACAGGTGAAGCTCTCAGCACCTAAGAGAGCTCTCAGAAGACCAGGCAGCACCCAGAGGAGTACCAGGACACGGGAACAAAGGAGTTGCAAAGTGCACTAGTTGCAGAACTACACAAACTGATCCCACGCCACAGGAGAACAACTCAGGAAGCTGTGCATCGCAGGATAGAGTGCTGGGGACCTGAGCTATGATGTGCATGAACAACTTTTGGAAGTAGTGCACAGAAGCCCAAGGAGCTGCAGAAGGTGCAGTGCACATGGGTACTGTCTGGCATGGGGAGGCAAGCTCTTACCTCCACCAAATTTGGACAGCTGGGCCTTTGGACAGCCAGGATCACTTCGGTCCACCACCTGTGTTGCAGGGATCAGGCTCGTCAACAGGAGAGGAGCCCCAGAGTACTGGTTGTCATTGCAGAGAGGTGCCTGCTGTAGTAGGGAAATGACTCTGTCTCTCCACTGGAGATTCCTTCGGTCCTTATGGTGCAGAATGAAGACAGGCATTCCTCAGAGCGTGCATAACTTGGAAACTTGCAGTTGCTGGCTGGACCTGAAATTGCAGGGTCACAGCAGCCTTTGTGGATACTTTGTTGTAGTTACAGCGGTTCCTGGAGCAGTCTGCGGTTGATCCGACAGTCAGAAGCTGAAGCAGAGGATGCAGAGGAGTCCTGGTGGAGTCTTGCTAAGTGAATCTGGGGAAACACCCAGAGGAGAGACCCTAAATAGCCCTGAGAGGGGAATTGGCTACCTACTCAGGTATGCACTTATCAGGGGGTGTCTCTGACGTCACCTGCTGGCACTGGCCACTCAGATGCTCCCAGAGGGTCCCCACACCTTGGAATCCAAGATGGCTAACACCAGGGACACTCTAGAGGAGCTCTGGGCACCACCCCTGAGGTGGTGATGGACAGGGGAGTGGTCACTCCCCTTTCCTTTGCCCAGTTTTGCACCAGATCATGGAGTGGGGATCCCTGAACTGGTGTAGAGTGGATTATGCAAAGGAGGGTGCCCTTTAATGCATTTCCAGAGGCTCTGGGAGGATACCCCTCCCATACCTGTGACACCTATTTTCAATGGGAGAGGGTGTAACACCCCTCTCCTAAAGGAAATGCATTGTTCTGCCTTCCTGGGATTGAGCTGCCCAATCCCCAGGAGGGCAGAAACCTGTCTGTGAGGTGGAAGCAGCTGGGACTGCAGTGGAAACCTCAGAGAGCTGGTGTGGCAGTACTGAGGGCCTGTGGTGGAACCCCTAAGGTACATGGAATTGGCCCCCACATTCCAGATTTGGATTGGGGGTTCAATTTCACAATCCTAGACACCTCACATGGCAATATTTGGAGTTATCATTGTGAAGCTACATATATGTATTGACATATATGTAGTGCACGCTTACAATGGTGTCCCCACACTCACGAAGTCTGGGAAATTGGTCCTGGACAATGTGGGGGCATCTTTGCTGGTGCAAGGGTGCCCTCACACACAGGAACTTTGCACCTAGACTTCAGTAACTGAAGGATTAGACATATAGGTGACTTTTACGTTACCTGGTGAAGTGAAAATGGCTGTGAAATAGTGTGTGCACTATTTCACTCAGGCTGCAGTGGCAGTCCTGAAGGAATGTTTGTATAAGCTCCTTGTGGGTGGCAAAATAAATGCTGCAGCCCATAAGGATCTTCTGGAACCCCAATGCCCTGGGCACCTAGGTACCATATACTGGGGACTTATAAGGGGAATCCAGTTTGCCAATCTGAATTGGAATATGGAGTCACTAAACTGTAGTGACAAATTTGGTAAATGGAGAGAGCATGAGCACTGGAGTTCTGGTTAGCAGAACTCCAGTGACACAGTCGAGCATACTGACAACATATATAGGCCACAAACTATGAGCACTGGGGTCCTGACTAGCAGGATCCCAGTGAGACAGTAAAAACACACTGACAAACAGGCACAAATTGTGGTAACATGCCAAGAAAGATGGTACTTTCCTACACTGGCATAGGAAGTATTTGTTGGCCCTGAGACTTCAGAACAGGCGGCAAAGCTCCAAGCCCTTGGATATTTTTTCAAGCAGAAATATACCACAAAGTCCAGTGCTTGTCCCCTTTCACAGGCAAAAACCCACAGGATAGCCCAACAAAGCACAGTCACAGGCCAGGGCAGCACTTTTCCTCAGCTATTCAGTTCTTCTCCAGACAGAGGTCCCTCTTGGTTCCTCTTGTTTCCTGAGGTGATCTTGAAGAAATCTATAAGTCTGGCGTTTTGGGTTCACTAATTATACCCCTTTTTGCTGTTGAAGTAGGCAAACTTCAAAGGAAAGTCTCTGTTGTTCACAAGAGCCTGCCTTGCCCAGGCCAGGCCCCAGACACACACCTGGGATTGGAGACTGTATTGTGTGAGGGCAGGCACAACACATTCAGGTGTAAGTGACCACTCCTCCCTCCACTCCAGCAGAGATGGCTCGTCAGGATATGCAGGCTACACCCCTGCTCCCTTTGTGTCACTGTCTAGAGGAGATGCACAAACAGCCCAACTGTCAAACTGACCCAGACAGGGAATTCACAAACAGGCAGAGTCACAGAATGGTTTAGGCAAGAAAACGCCTACTTTCTAAAAGTGGCATTTTCAAACTAACAATCTAAAAACCAACTTCACTAAAAGATATATTTTTAAATTGTGAGTTCAGAGACTCCAAACTCCAAATTTCTATCTGCTGTCAAAGGAAAAATGCACTTTAATAATATTTAAAGGCAGCCCCCTAGTTAATCTGTGAGAGAGATACGCCTTGCAACAGTAAAAAATGAATTTGGCAGTATTTCACTGTTGGGACTTGTAAAACACAGCGGTTTATGTCCCACCTTTAACAAACACTGCACCCTGTCCATGGGGCTACCTAGGGCCTACCTTAGGGGGGGCCTTACATCTATAAAAAGCTAAGGTTTAGGCCTGGCAATTGGGTACACTTGCCAAGTTGAATTGGCAGGTTAAACCTGCGCACACACAGAAACTACAGTAGCAGGTCTGAGCCATGTTTACAGGGCTACTAATGGGGGTGGCACAACCAGTGCTGCAGGCCCAATAGTAGCATTTTTATTACAGGGGACTTACTAGTAAATCAAATATGCTAATCATGCAAAAGCCAATACAAGTATTTTTCACCTAGGGAGCACTTGCAGTTTAGCACAGGTCAGCAGTGATAAAGTGCCCAGTGTAACAGAAACAGCAAAAACAGAGTCCAGCATACAGAAACAACCTGGGTAGTAGAGGCAAAAAGTTATGGGAGACTACGCCAAGGTAGCCAGGTCTAACATCCATAGTGGACTGTTATGACTGAGTGGGCTGCAATTTTCAGGCCTTGAAAGTGCTAAACCAATAGATTTGAGGAATTGTGGTGTAACATGAACTGATTTCTACCTATTTTTCCAAAACATTGTTTGGGAGAGAGACTTTCCTCCAAACCCACTGTAACAGTGTGGCTTGTTTGCTAAATTCCCTCACTGGATTCAGTCCCAGGTGAGTTGAACATTGTTGCCAGGCCTGGTTTTGGTCCCCATTCTGCCATTCTGATTTTTTTTTTTTTAAATATATTTTTATTGAGGAGAACCAGAACCAATCCATCATCCAAGATGTTTCATTAGCAAATACAGCAGCAAACCTATATACATGTATGAATTCACTGAAAAAACAAAGGTTACAGGGACGTTATAGTTAGGTTTTGAATGTACTCATACAAAACCATAGAAATTCAGCAGTTATAGTTAGAGTTCTTTCAAGTAACTATAATTGGTGCCCTAAGGTAACTATAACTCACGCTCTTGCCATGCACAGTATTCCTATCAATAATTTTATTGCAACTGTTGCAGTGATAATACCAAAGATGCCATACAAGTGCAGGTTGGCCATCAGGGCCTGTCAGTGGGTCTGTTTGTGGGTGCGTGAGTGGGGCATGAATATCTGAGTGAGTGTGTGAGTGGGCGCATGAGTCTCTGAGTATGAGTGAATGAATTAGCGTAGAAATGATTATGTGTTTTTTTTCCCAATTTTTTCAATATTTGTGAATATTTTGCAAATAATTTATGAACATTAGTGACTTTTCATGAATATCACGCATGATGATGCAAAATTATTTTAAGTCCATAATTTTCCCCTCAAACACACCTATATCTGGGGTCAGTATACGTTCACCCCGACCCATTATGCCACTTTCAATGAGGATTTTCATCCCAGGGGGCCATGCCCTGTGAAATAAATTGGCGGCCGCAACTTTCTAGTTAGGTTGCAGTCAGTCAATTACAGTGGTTCTTTTTGCACATGCATTCGTGATGGTTCATGAACTTTTGTGATTTGTTTGTGAAATAATCACAAAGTAATTGCGTCCAGAGATATACACATTTATTTTTTCTTTAATTTCTCCAAAACTACTAAGCGGATTTACACCAAATAAGCGAAAGCACAATCTGAATACCGAAAGCTAGCTTTCTGTCAAATTTGTTGTAATTCTGTCCAGTGGTTCGGGCTGTAGTCATATTCAAAGGTCCTATGGGAATTAACATGGGAAACGCACGTGTTCCCCCCCTCAACCCACACACACCTTTTTTCTTGGCCCCAGTTTGACAGATTACTCCAAAACTTTCTGTGTACAAAGATTAACCGAACACTTTTTGGGGGAAAATTTTGTGACTATTCGTCAAACGGATCCAAAGATATAGGCAAGTCAAAAATGCTTTTTCAATGGAAACACGGTGCTAACTATAACTACCTACTGGTGACTGCCATATCGCACCAAAAGAAAATATATTGAAGCCCAACTCAATGAAGTACTGGCGCTTATTGAAATCAAGGCAGCAGCATTCCCTTCCCTGATGCGTTTCGGCTGTTCTAATTAGCCTTGTTCACAGGTGAGCAGAGTCATAGTGCAAAGTAGTACATGTCTTAAATTACAATAGACACGTGACTGAAAGTGTAATCCTGCTGTTACCACAATGCACCTGTAATGTCAAAACAATGTAGAGGGCTGTTATGTCTGTTTCAATCATGCTTAAATAGGAGCTTGGCATCACACTCTCAAAATAAAATATTTTTATCTCCACGTGCATATTAATTCACAAGTTGAAAAAAGTCACGGGTACTTTCAAAATTAGGCTTGATTTATATAGTGCCAACTTCGCTCAACTCCACTACTGCAGAAGGCAAGTACATGTCTCATAAAAAAAACACACAAGTAAATCTGAATAGGCAAGAAGGGACAATTCCCCTCCTGTCACCCTTTCTCACCTCTGTGCTGTAAATATCAGAAAAATCCTTTATGTTGCATGAAGGTGAGCGGGACATGCTATCCAAATAAAGTCCATACACATAATCTCCAAAAGTTGGGAGCCCCCATACCTGCAGGGCGGCTTCAAAACAGGCATTGGGCATCCCATGATAAACATCGCACCAAAAGAAAATATATATTGAAGCCCAACTCAATGAAGTACTGACGTTTAGTGAAATCATGGCGGCAGCATTTCCTTCCCTGACACGTTTCGGCTGTTGTGATTAGCCTTGTTCACAGTTATAAAGTATGCATCTGGGCCTAAATAACAGCAATTCAGTTATGGCCTGATTGATTTTATACCCCCTGCCTCCTTAAACGGGGCAATGTCCTTAAAGGCCTCCTAAACATTCTATTTCTCCAGCCTGAGATATAAAATAATATTGTCCGCAAAGAGTTTTAACTGAGGCATCCCCTCCCACGGCAGAATGATTGCCTGATTCGCCCGGATCCTAGCAGCAAAAGGCTTGATTAAAAAAAAGTAAATAGGATGAGGGACAGAGGACACCCCTGTCTCGTAACCCTATTTATATTGACAGTACCTGCTAATTTGACGTTCACAAACATATGAGCTTGTGCCCCTGAGTAGAGATTCCGCAACATTGTAATGCCGTAGGGAAGCCAAACTTTCCCAAACCATAAAACAAAGCGTCCCAATTCACCAAGTCAAGTGCTTTTTCTGCATCAACCATTATTACTACAGCACGAGGCAGTTTAGCAGAGAAGTAATCTAATGCCTGTAGCAAAAACCCCGTATTTGCTGACATGAGCCAGCCCTCAATGAACCCTGTCTGGTCATGATGTATCAATGCCTGGGCTGCCAGAGTTATCTGTCTGGCCCAAACTTTCATTAACAACTTGTAGTCAGTATTTAAAAGACTAACAGGATGATGTTAAAAATTGACATCTTTGGGCACGTGTCTTTCTTTAAAAAACGAACAATCACAGACTCTTTAAAAGACGATGGGTCTGCCTCACTGTCTTTAACGAAATTAAACAACTGTGTCAAGAAGAGGGCAAGGTCACTGGCAAAGACTTTAAAAACTCGACATGGAGCCCATTGCTGCCACACAGCTTTCCATTAGGGAGTGAGGGGAGGGCTTCATGAATCTCTTTCCCTGATATATACAAAGTCAGGGATTCACCCAAGGCAGATGTCAAGCAAGGTAGTTGCAACAACTGAAAATACTCCTCTATATTGGCCCAGGGATTGGATATTTACTTTAGTATAAAACCCTATAGTGTTGCAGAAAAGCCTGAGACACGGCGACCATATCAGAGATAAGCCTCCAAGAGACTGGATCCTGAAGGTGGATAATAAATGAATTTTCCCACTTCAAGCGGGCTGACCACACTAACAATTTACAAATCATTTGACTTTCCTCATAAACCCGCTGTTGAAACTCCCCAGAGCTATTTGTCTTTGTACTCCTGATAATTAATCTTGGCTTGGAGGGCAGCGTTTACTGTTGCTTGAAGCTCAGCAATTCGCTATATGTGCTGCTTTAATTGCTCTGCCTTATAAGCAATAACCCGCCCGAGTAGTGGCCTTGAGAGCTTTTCAAACTGGAAAAAGTGATGCTGTTCTCTTACTCACGGTGAAAAAGTTGTGAATAACAATTCTAATCTCACTGAGCCACTCTTGGTTGGTGAGAAGGTTTCAGTCCGGATGCCACCTGGGCCTCTCCCTCCTCTCAATTTCCAACTCAAGAGTAACAATGGCAAGGGGGGGCTCAGAAACACAGTGTGTCCAGATAGCTGAGCTAGTCTACTTAAGGAAAGGAGTCACTAAAAAGTGATCAATCCTGGAAGTATTACGAAAGTGACGTGAAAAACACATATATTGTGAGGAGGCTGGATGATTAACTCACCAAGGATCAAGCAATTGGGCCTCTTGCTTCAAAGCATAGAGGACACTTTTCGTCTGAGGCTTCAGTTGTTTTTTTTTATTTTATTGGACATGTCTCAAGCGAGATCCTGAATGAAGTTAAAACCACCCCCTAGTACTATTGGGCCAAGTGCCCCTAAAGCGACATCATGAACCGCCTTAGTGGATCGGGATCATCACAAACTGGTGTGTAATAATTAACCAAATTCAAAGGGTTACCATTCACACTAGCTTCTACCCAGATCCACCTACCCTGGGGGTCCCTTGACACTTGAGAAACCTGCCAATCCACCCCTCGACCCAAATAAGCAGCTACCTCTCTAGCTGCGAAGCTGGCAACAGCAAAATAAGCTTTCGAGTAATACATCAGAATAGATCATTCTGGGCGATTGCTTTTCAGGTGGGTACCTTGAAAAAATAACACCTCTGGAGAGAGAGGGGTTTACCATTCTGGAGATCATTATGTCTGATATCAGTCATGGATAGACATCTGCCTTGTTTTACAGAATACATGTTTGTGGATATATCTACCACTCAAACTACACTAACTGCACATTTTCTCAAATGGTGCATTACAGACACCCCTTACTACATGCATCTAACATACCTTCAATATCTTGTACTTTGAATTATTTATTCATTTATTTATTTATTTTAGAACTCAGTACACAACAATAAACCATTATTCTACGACCAGAAGTAAATTCACAATAAGTAAATCACAGCAGGAACTTCCAAACAGGTTGTAACAGATTCTAAATATCATGTTAACCACAATTTGAACTACCTCAGTAAAAATGTTAAATAAACATTGAAGCCTGATTCACAAAGGTACATTTACACAGTTTAACGACTCTGCTCTGCATATACTCGTGTGTGGAGTTCTCTACACCCAGAGACTCTGCAATCAGGGCGGAGCCCACCTTGCTTGTAAAACTCCACACATAGTTTGTGAATTGCATTTTGCTGTAGGATAGTGGTAGTACAACACTTACTAACAAATGCAGTTTGTGAATCTGGCCCTTAAAATGTAATGATTTGTCTAATGTTATTATTTCCATTACTAAAAGAGACATTTCCATAAATTGTGCACACACCTCATTTTTAGCTCCATTCACCAAAATGAGGAGCCCCTCTTTCACAGAGAAGACATTTGTGTGTAAAAAGATAGACTTATGCAGCATAATTAGGAAGGTAAAATACACTTTAGAGTAACTTACACTTTTGAGTAGGTTTTCTATGCTTTAGCTATTCACTAAATCCAAGTGTAAATTTACTCCAAATTGTAGCATTACTCAAAATAGTATATTGCTACCATGTGTTAAGCACTCGGGCCCTTCAGTTTAGTGGAGACATGTTAAGTACATATTTTGGAGTAAATTTACAATAGGATTTTGTGAATATCCAAAAAGTACTAAACTTACTCAAAAATGTAACTTACTCAAAAGTATGTTACCTTGTGAATCGGCCTAAAGTACTTTTTGTCAGCC
Organism: Pleurodeles waltl; assembly: GCF_031143425.1. NCBI lineage: Eukaryota > Metazoa > Chordata > Amphibia > Caudata > Salamandridae > Pleurodeles > Pleurodeles waltl. The sequence goes on from NC_090450.1 coordinate 284,414,960, forward strand.
CTAATAAGGCCAGACATACATAAAAATGCGACAAAGTGTTGCTGAGTTAAGCCCACACAATCTACATTTCTTAGGACCAAGCGGAATGTTTGTCATATGAACTTTCCATGTGTTGTTTATTGTTTATTGCGTGTTCCATGTGAGTTACACTTTTTGCATGGTTTTTGCCCTCCAAAGACTAATATTTTACAGGAGCTCTTAGCAGGTGTGGCACGCATTCAATGAACTTTTCTGCTCTTACTAATGTCCCACCAGTATCTAGCGTGACATTTGGATACGAGGTAAACTCTTGGGTATAACTATGGGAAGCCGTTCATGTCAAAATTACAGCTCCCTATATAGGACACCTCCTGGAATGCATAGCGTGTTGCAAAATGAAGATGACATACAACAGAATGAATGTACTATGTGTCAAAATAAATATAATACCTGGCAGAGTGAATCTGACTTGAAGCAAAACAAATATGAAACCAGGCAAAGTGAATATGCTACTTAGTGATTATTATGAATAACTCACACTCAGAATTGAATAAGAGATATACTGAAATATATATCAATTATACTGAAATAAATATGGCCCTCACTGTAAATAATAAAGCAATCACTGAAACACATACAACATTTGTCAAAAAGAATGCGACATTTCTTGAAATGACTGACATATGCCAAGAGGAATATGACACACATTGGAATGAATATGACAGCTTGAAATGAATATAAGGTACTGAAGTGAAAATGCATTATTCTGAAAGAAATATAATGTGCAATTAACATTACATTTATACAAAAATGAATATGGTTTGCATTGAAAGTAATATGACACACATTGACATGATTATATGTGTTGCAATTGGTATGAGTCATGTTAAAATCAATAACATGCGTTAATATAAATGAGACATCTATTGAAAGGAATATGACACATGCTAAGATGAATATGACATGAAATGAATATGAGCACTTTTGAAATTATTTCAACATGCCTTAAACTGAACATGACCAATGCTGACTTTAAAATGAAACTTGTCAAAATGAATGTTATGCTTTGAAATCAATATGATACACATCGACATGAATATTGCATATATTGAAATTAATTTGACCTATTTTGAAATGGATATGACCCATGTTAAAATGATAATGTCAGGTGTTAAGATGAATATGACATCCACTGACACAAATATACCATTCATTTAAAGCAATATGACACATGTTAAGATTTATATGAACCATTTTCAAATGAATATGACATCTGATGAAGTTGATATAACCAATATCAAAATTAATATGACATTCATTAAAATAAATGTGACACTTATTAAAATGGATATGAAACTATATGAGATAAATATAGCATTATTTGAAATGAATAAAGCACATATCGAAATGAACACAAGCCATGTGTAAATTAAAATGCTCACTGTATAAATATGGCTTGCCTTGAATCAATGTTGATTTGCTTTAAAATTAACAATACATATTGAAATTAATATTACATATTCTGAAAGGATATGATATGAACACAAATTAATTAACTAAAATAAATATGTTTTCGACTATGTGCTACATTTAGTTTTTGCTGGCTTTCGGACCCTGAGCACTTTACCACTGCTGACCAGTGCTAAAGTGCAAGTGCTCTCTGTCTAAATTGACCTGATGATTGGTTTATCCATGATTGGCATATTTGTTTTACCAGTAAGTCCCTAGTAAAGTGCAAAATATGTGCCCAGGACCTGTAAATCAAATGCCACTATTGGGCCTGCAGCACTGATTGTGCCACCCACATGAGTAGCCCTGTAAACATGTTTCAGACCTTCTACTGGAGTGCCTGTGTGCAGTTTTAAACTGCCATTTCAACCTGCAAGTGCACCCACTTGCCAGGCCCAAACCTTCCCTTTTATTACATGTAAGGTACTCCTAAGGTAGGCCAAAGACAGCCCCATGGGCAGGGTGCAGTGTATTTAAAAGGTACGACATATACTGGGGTATTTTACATGTCCTGATAATGAAATACTGCTGTAGGAAAGTACCATCTTCCTTGGCATGTTACCCCCATTTTTACCTGTATGTCAGAATGTTTTTGCCTGTCTCACTGAGATCCTGCTGGTCAGGACCCCAGTGCTCATAGTTTATGGCCTAATGTGTGTGTCTGTATAGTGCTTGACTGTGTCACTGAAGCTCTGCTAATCAGAACCTCAGTGCTTATGCTCTCTCTGCTTTTAAATTTGTCACTGTAGGCTAGTGACTTCATTTACCAATTTCAATTGGCACACTGGACCCCCCTTATAAGTCCCTAGTATATGGTACGTAGGTACCCAGGGCATTGGGGTTCCAGGAGAGCCAATACCATGCGTCCTGGGGACTCCAGCATGGACTCCAGTACTGCCAAACCAGCTCTCTGAGCCTTGCACTACAGCTACAGCTGCTGCCAACTCACAGACAGGGTTCTGCCCTCCTAGGGTCTGAGCAGCTCAGTCCCAGGAAGGCAGAACAAAGCATTTCCTGTGAGAGCATGGTGCTAGACCATCTCCCTTTGGAAACAGATGTTACAGGCTGGGGAGGGGTAGCCTCCCCAGCCTCTGGAAATGCTTTGGAGGGCACAGGTAGTGATGTCCTTGCATAAACCAGTCTACACCGGTTCAGGGACCCTTTGTCCCCTGCTCTGGCGCGAAACTGGACAAAGGAAAGGGGAGTGATCACTCCCCTGTCCATCACCACCCCAGGGGTGGTGCCCAGAGCTCCTCCAGTGTGTCCCAGACTTCAGCCATCTTGCTTTGCAAGGTGTGGGGGCACTCTGGCGGCCTCTGAGTAACCAGTGCCAGCAGGTGATGTCAGAAACCCCTCCTGAAAGGTCCTTACCAGATAAGGTAGCCAATCCCCCTCTCAGGGCTATTTAGTGCCTCTCATGTGGGTTCGCTTCAGATTCTGCTTGCAAGTTTCCTTCAGGAATCCTCTGCAACTACTACTTCATCCTCTGACCACAGATCAACTGCAGCCTGCTCCAAGAACCGCTATAAGGCAACAAAGTATCCACAAGGGATACTTTTCTTCTGCAACTTCAGCTCCAGCCAGCAACTGCAACAGTTTCCACGGTGTGCACACTCTGGGGACTCCCTGTCTTCATCCTGCACCAGAAGGACCGAAGAAATCTCCTGTGGGGGTAACGGAGTCAGTCCCCTGCTCATGCAGGCACCTTCCAAGACGACGACCGGTACCCTTGGACTCCTCTCACAGCGACGAGCGTGCTCCTAAGGACACATAGGGTGGACCCCATCGACATAGGCTGTCCTGAGGTCCTGCTGATGCAATTTGGAGGAGATAAGACCTTGCCTTCCCTGAGATCGATGGTACCCCTGTGTACTCTGTGCACTATTTGCAAAATTCCTTCGTGCACAGACAGCCTGGCCCAGGTCCCCAGCACTCCATCCTGCAACGCTCAACTCGCTGAGTTGTTCTCCGGCGGCGTGGGACCTTTCTTTGTCGTGCTGCACCAACCGCGTTTTGCAACCCCTTTGTCCCCTTGTCCTGGGAGTTCAGTGGGAGCTGCCTGGCATCCTGAGGGCTCTCTAAAGTGCTGAGATCCCCCACTTCCTCCACACACAGAGTTATGGCCCCCAGGTCCCTCCTGGGTCCAGCAAGTGCCATTTTGATGCAAAACGCATATTTGTCGTAACCAATACTTGTAGGTGACTTCCGACATGAAATCACGTCTGCATCCATCTTCACGTCGTGGGACATCCTTTGCATCATGCAGGAACCCGCTGGCATCTTCCTAGGGTGCATTCCTGCAGTCTTCGTCCAATCGGGGACTGTTCTTTTGCACCTTCTTCTGGGTTGGCAGGGACTCCTGTCCTTGCTGGAACTTCTTTTGACTTCTGGACTTGGTCCTAGCCTTTTGCAGGTCTTCAGGTCCAGGAATCCAGCAGTTGTTGTTTGCAGACTTGGTTGGTTACTGCAATAATCCATATCACAAGGTGTAGTGGCATAAGGAAACTTGCAGTACTTTACTCCTGCTTTTCTGGGCTCTGGGGTCGGGTAATTTACTTACCTTTACTGTATCCTTACTCCCCAGCGATTCTGCACACACTACACTTGTCTAGGGGGGAATTCGTGATTTGTATTCCACTTTCTTAGTATATGGTTTGTTTTGCCCCTATACCTATTTTCTCCCATTGCATTCTATGGCATTTCCTATTGTTTGCACTATCCTATGTCTAATTACTTACCTTATTTTGGTGTCTAGTGTATATATTGTGTATAATACTTACCTCCAGAAGGAGTATTGCCTCTAAGATATTTTCGTACTGTGTCACCCAAATAAATACCTTGATTTTTGGTAACACTGAGTATTGTCTTTTCTTGTGTATAAGTACTGTGTAACTATAAGTGGTATTGCATGAGCTTTGCATGTCTTCTAGTTCAGCCTAAGTTGCTCTGCTCTAGCTACCTCTATCAGCCTAAGCTGGCAGAACACTACTACATTTCACTAATAAGGGATAACTGGACCTGGTATAAGGTGTAAGTACCCAAGGTACCCACTACAAACCAGGCCAGCCTCCAACATTGGTGGTGCAGCAGTGGGATAAGTACTTGCAATTGCTTTACCACTTTGTTACCTGTGCTTTTCACAAGAAAAGCTTGCTCCAATACTTAGAGCATATATAATATATACCTAGAAGTAATTTACTAATTTTCCAAAAGTTCTGTTTAACTTTGAAAAAGTTTTGACAAAGTTCTGCAAAGTTGTCTTCTTTTCTCTAAAAAGTCAGCTCTGTTATTCTACTAACTCTTTACTCACTTTTCCTAAACTTTTTTCTTTCAATATGTCTTCTGTAGATGCTACCCTAGAGTTGTGAAAACAACATATGAAAATCTTAACTTTAAAAGTTTGAGGGGTCTCTGTACTGAAAGAAGTTTGGGGATTGGGAAGAACCCCAATAAGGAGTTCCTCTTAAATCATCTCCTCCAAGATGACCAGGGATTCAGCACTGGTGCAGATCAGACAGGGGAAGAGGTAGAGGATGATTCCAACCGGGAAGGCTCAGAGGAGCAAACTGACAATCCTGGGGAGAGTACTTCCACAGATCTATATGTCAATAAGTCACTTAGGCCCATATTTATACTTTTTAGTGCCGCATTTGCGTAATTTTTTGATGCAAAAGCGGCGCAAACTTGCAAAATACAATTGTATTTTGTAAGTTTGTGCCGTTTTTGCGTAAAAAAGCCGTGCAAATGCGGCGCTAAAAAAGTGTAAATATGGGCCTTAGTACAACTGGTAGTGGGAAGGGTTCACACACAAGTAGGGCTCCCTTCACCCCCCCCTAGAGACCAGGTCACTAGAGTGGCCCCTGTTAGAGATAGATCTACACAAAAGATTGATGGACGGAGTGCTGACAATGCGAACACTCACCCCCAGTCAAAGATCTGGGTTTAATCCATCGTTCTTTTGCTCACCATGCCACCCCAGTTTGGACCCAGCCATATGCAAATCAATCTTGACCCTGTTCCTCATGGGAACAGTCCAGCCCGAACTGCCAGGCCAGGTCCTCCCTGGACCAGGAACAAGCATCCTGGGACCGGTTTCAGGGTATGACCCTTCATCAGCCAGGCTAGCTTGAATCCAGTGGCACAGTGAGCAAGGGACCCACGTCTGGGCATACCCTTCCCACTTAGGGCAACTTGAGCAACACAAAAGGATGATGGACGGAGTGCTGACAATGCAAACACTCACCCCCAGTCACAGATCTGGGTTTAATCCATCTTTCTTTTGCTCACCATGCCACCCAAGTTTGGACCCGGCTACATGCAAATCAGTCTTGACCCTGTTCCTCATGGGAACAGTCCAGCCCGAATTGCCAGACCAGGTCCTCCCTGGACCAGAAACAAGCATCCTGGGACCGGTTTCAGGGTATGACCCTTCAGCAGCCAGGCTAGCTTGAATCCAGTGGCACAGTGAGCAAGGGACCCACATCTGGGCATACCCTTCCCACTTAGGGCAACTTTAGCAACACAAAAGGATAATGGACGGAGTGCTGACAATGCAAACACTCACCCCCAGTCACAGATCTGGATTTAATCCATTGTTCTTTTGCTCACCATACCACCCCAGTTTGGACCCAGCCATGTGCAAATCAGTCTTGACCCTGGTCCTCATGGGAACAGTCCAGCCCGAACTGCCAGGCCAGGTCCTCCCTGTGGGTCCCTAGCTCACTGTACCACTGGACTCAAGCTAGCCTGGCTGAAGAAGGGTGATACCCTGAAACCGGTCCCAGGATGCTTGTTTCCAGTCCAGGGAGGCCCTGGCCTGGCAGTTCGGGTTGGGCTGTTCCCATGAGGAACAGGTTCAAGACTGATTTGCATATGGCTGGTTTCAAACTGGGGTGGCATGGTGAGCAAAAGAATGATGGATTAAACCCAGATCTGTGACTGGGGGTGAGTGTTTGCATTGTCAGCACTCCGTCCATCATCCTTTTGTGTTGTAAAGTTGCCCTAAGTGGGAAGGGTATGCCCAGATGTGGGTCCCTTGCTCACTGTGCCACTGGAATCAAGCTAGCCTAGTTGAAGAAGGGTGATATCCTGAAACCGGTCCCAGGATGCTTCTTTTAGGTCCTGGGAGGACCTGGCTTGGCAGTTTGGGCTGGACTATTCCCATGAGGAACAGGGTCAAGACTGATTTGCATATGGCTGGGTCCAAACTAGGGTGGCATGGTGAGCAAAAGAATGATGGATTAAACCCAGATCTGTGACTGGGGTGAGTGTTTGTATTGTCAGCACTCCGTCCCTCATCCTTTTGTATTGCTAAAGATGTTCTAAGTGGAAATGGTATGCCCAGACGTGGGTCCCTTGCTCACTGTGCCACTGGAATCAAGCTAGCCTGGCTGAAGAAGAGTGATACCCTACAACTGGTCCCAGGATGCCTGTTTCCGGTCCAGGGAGTACCTGGCCTGGTAGTTCGGGTTGGACTGTTCCCATGAGGAACAAGTTCAAGACTGATTTGCGTATGGCTGGGTCCAAACTTGGGTGGCATGGTGAGCAAAAGAATGATGGATTAAACCCAGATCTGTGACTGGGGGTGAGTGTTTGCATTGTCAGCACTCCGTCCATCGTCCTTTTGTGTTACTAAAGTTGCCCTAAGTGGGAAGGGTATGCCCAGACGTGGGTCCCTTGCTCACTGTGCCACTGGAATCAAGCTAGTCTGTCTGAAGAAGGGTGATACCCTGAAAACGGTCCCAGGATGCTTGTTTCTGGTCCAGGGAGGACCTGGCCTGGCAGTTCGGGCTGGACTGTTCCCATGAGGAAAAGGGTCAAGACTGATTTGCAGATGGCTGGTTTCAAACTGGGGTGGCATGGTGAGCAAAAGAATGATGGATTAAACCCAGATCTGTGACTGGGGGTGAGTGTTTGCATTGTCAGCACTCCGTCCATCATCCTTTTGTGTTGCTAAAGTTGCCCTAAGTGGGAAGGGTATGCCCAGATGTGGGTCCCTTGCTCACTGTGCCACTGGAATCAAGCTAGCCTAGTTGAAGAAGGGTGATATCCTGAAACCGGTCCCAGGATGCTTCTTTTAGGTCCTGGGAGGACCTGGCCTGGCAGTTTGGGCTGGACTATTCCCATGAGGAACAGGGTCAAGACTGATTTGCATATGGCTGGGTCCAAACTGGGGTGGCGTGGTGAGCAAAAGAATGATGGATTAAACCCAGATCTGTGACTGGGGTGAGTGTTTGTATTGTCAGCATTCCGTTCCTCATCCTTTTGTGTTGCTAAAGATGTCCTAAGTGGAAATGGTATGCCCAGACGTGGGTCCCTTGCTCACTGTGCCACTGGAATCAAGCTAGCCTGGCTGAAGAAGAGTGATACCCTAAAACTGGTCCCAGGATGCCTGTTTCCGGTCCAGGGAGTACCTGGCCTGGTAGTTCGGGTTGGACTGTTCCCATGAGGAACAAGTTCAAGACTGATTTGCGTATGGCTGGGTCCAAACTTGGGTGGCATGGTGAGCAAAAGAATGATGGATTAAACCCAGATCTGTGACTGGGGGTGAGTGTTTGCATTGTCAGCACTCCGTCCATCGTCCTTTTGTGTTGCTAAAGTTGCCCTAAGTGGGAAGGGTATGCCCAGACGTGGGTCCCTTGCTCACTGTGCCACTGGAATCAAGCTAGTCTGGCTGAAGAAGGGTGATACCCTGAAACCGGTCCCAGGATGCTTGTTTCTGGTCCAGGGAGGACCTGGCCTGGCAGTTCGGGCTGGACTGTTCCCATGAGGAAAAGGGTCAAGACTGATTTGCATATGGCTGGCTCCAAACTGGGGTGGCATGGTGAGCAAAAGAACGATGGATTAAACCCAGATCTGTGACTGGGGGGTGAGTGTTTGCATTGTCAGCGCTCTGTCCATCATCCTTTTGTGTTGCTAGAGATAGATCTACCTCTGCACACTCTCACGTTACCACTGTTTGAGAGGCATCCCACAATTCTAACTCTGAGGACCAGTTCCTAGATAGGGAACTCAGAAAGCTGAGGTCAGAGGAGGCCAGACTGAGGCTAAAGCAGCAACGCTTGGCCTTAGACAGGGAATCCCTGACTGTGGAGAAAGAGAGGCAGGGTTTGGGGTTAGTTCCCCATGGTGGCAGCAGCACTTTTAGAAATTCAAATGTCAGAGAACCTTCATTTGACTCTAGAAATCTGCACAAAGTTGTCCCTCCTTACAAGGATGGTGATGACATCTACAAGTGGTTTGCTCCACTTGAGAGGGCCTGTAAAGTTCAGAGGGTCCCTCATGTACAGTGGGCTGCTATCCTTTGGTTATCCTTCTCTGGCAAGGGGAGAGACGGACTTCTTATTGTCAGAGAGGATGATGCAGATAACTATCAAATTCTGAAAAAATGCACTCTTGGATGGTATGGGCTTAACCACTGAACAGTACAGACTTCAGTTCAGAGAGACCAGAAAGGAGTCATCACAGGACTGGACAGACTTTGTAGACTGTTCTGTGAAGGCCCTAGAAGGTGGGTTAAATGGCAGTAAGGTGACAGACTATGAAAGCCTGTATAATTTGATTCTGAGAGAGCATATTTTGAATAATTGTGTGTCTGACTTGTTACATCAGTATCTTGTGGACTCAGATCTGACCTCTCCCTAAGAATTGGGAAAGAAGGCAGACAAATGGGCCAGAACAAGGGTGAGCAGAAAAACTCATACGGAGGGAGACAAGGATGGCAAGAAGAAGGATGGTAAGTTACATGACAAGGGTGGGGACAAAGATAGAAAATCATCAGAGTCTTCATCAGGCCAACAAAAATCCTCTGGGGGTGGTGGGTCCAAATCCTCTTCTCACAAAGATAAAAGGCCTTGGTGTTATATGTGTAAAGCCAAAGGCCATTAGACAACTGACAGTCATTGTCCAAAAAGAAACACCAAACCTCCCACCACCACAACCCCAACTGCAACCACTAGTGCCCCTAGTAATAGCAGGTGTGGTGGGAAAAACACTATTAATAGCCAATCAAAGGGTGTAGCTGGACTCACCATTGGTAATGTAGTTGGGGTTCGTCTAGTTAGGGAGATCACTGAGGCTGTTTTAGTCTCTGAAGGTGGCATTGACCTAGCCACTTTAGTTGCTTGTCCCCTTAATTTGGATAAGTACAAGCAGCTACCCCTGAATAATGGTGTTCAGGTTGAGGCCTACGGGGACACAGGTGCCAGTTTCACCATGGTGATGGAAAACTGGTTGCCCCTGAGCAGCACCTACTTGGTCACCAGTACCAAGTGACAGACGCCCATAGCAACACTTTAAGCCACCCCATGGCTGTTGTGAATCTCAACTGGGGAGGGGGTTACTGGTCCAATGAAAGTTGTGGTAGCCACTGATTTACCTGTAAAATGTCTGCTAGGCAATGATTTTGAGACTTCAGCTTGGGCTGAAGTGGAGTTGGTGGCCCATGCAGCAATGCTGGGCATTCCTGGGCATATCTTTGCTCTTACCAGGGCTCAGGCCAAGAAGCAAAGAGGACAGGGAAACTTGGATCCTGGTATAATGGACCAAGTGCTCCCAAAAACTAGGGTTGAAAAGGGCAAACCCTTGTCCACTATCCCTCCCTCCACAGATGATTCCCCTTCTGAGGAAGAGGAATTCTCTCCCTGTGCAGAACCTACACCAGAGGAGCTGGAAGCTGATACAGCTGAGCTTTTGGGTGCAGGGGGGGCTGCCAGGGAAGAGCTGAGTGTTGCACAGCACACCTGTCCCACATTGAAGGGCCTCGCACAGCAAGCTGTCAAGCAGCAAAATGGTGATGTCACTGACACACACAGAGTTTATTGGGAGAATAATCTCCTTTATACTGAAGCAGGGGCCCCTAAACCTGGTGCCACCAGGAGACTGGTCATCCCCCTTCAGTACAGGGAATTCCTCCTAACTCTGGCTCATGACATCCCTTTAGCTGGGCATTTAGGTCAGAGTAAAACATGGGACAGATTTGTTCCACATTTTCACTGGCCCCATATGTCGGAAGACACAAAGGAGTTTTGGCGCTCCTGTGTCACCTGCCAAGCCAGTGGCAAGACTGGTGGCACCCCAAAGGCTCCCTTGATCCCACTGCCAGTGGTTGGGGTGCCCTTTGAAAGGGTAGGGGTTGATATTGTTGGCCCCCTTGACCCTCCAACAGCTTCTGGCAATAGATGTATCCTTGTGGTGGTGGACCATGCCACAAAGTACCCAAAAGTTATCCCCTTAAGGACCACTAAAGCTCCTGCAGTGGCAAAGGCCCTCCTGAAAATCTTTTCCAGGGTGGGCTTCCCTAAGGAAGTAGTGTCAAACAGAGGTAGTAACCTCTTGTCTGCATACCTAAAAGAAATGTGGAAGGAGTGTGGTGTTACCTACAAGTTCACCACCCCTTATCATCCACAAACTAATCGACTGGTTGAGAGGTTTAATAAAACTCTCAAAGGTATGATTGTAGGACTCTCTGAAAAACTCAGAACGAGATGGGATGTCCTATTACCATGCCTCCTTTTCAACTACCGGGAGGTACCCCAAAAAGGAGTGGGCTACAGCCCCTTTGAACACCTATTTAGTCACCCTGCTAGGGGTCCCCTTGCTCTTGTTAAGGAGGGTTGGAAACAACCTTTCAAAGCTCCAAAACAAGACATTGTGGAATATGTACTTGGCCTGAGAAGTAGAATGGCTGAGTACATGAAAAAGGCCAGAAAAAACCTTCAGGCCAGCCAAGAGCTCCAAAAGCAATGGTTTGACCAGAAGGCAGTCCTGACAGAGTACAACCCAGGACAGAAGGTGTGGGTATTGGAGCCTGTGGCCCCAAGAGCACTCCAGGACAAATGGAGTGGACCCCATCTAATTGTAGAAAAGAAAGGTGAGGTCACCTACCTGGTGAACCTGGGCACTGCCAGAAGCCCCCTTAGGGTGCTTCATGTCAATCGCCTGAAGCCTTACTATGACAGGACTGACTTAACCCTACTCATGGCTACAGATGAGGGACAGGAAGAAGAAAGTGACCCTCTCCCTGATCTCTTCTCCAACACTGAAGCTGATGCCTTAGTGGAATGAGTGGTTCCGGCAGACTGCCTTACTGCTGAGCAGAAGGAAGACTGTAAAAATGTCCTTGATCAGTTTATTGAACTCTTCTCACTCACACCTGGTACAACTACTTGGTGTGAACATAAAATTGACAATGGAGACAGTTTACCTGTCAAAAGTAAAATTTAAAGGCAACCTGACCATGTCAGAGATTGCATAAAAGCTGAAGTTCAGAAAATGTTAGACCTTGAAGTTATTGAGCCTCTGATAGCCCCTGGGCGAGCCCAGTGGTGCTTGCCCCTAAACCGCATAGCAAAGAAGTAAAGAGAGAAATGCGGTTTTGTGTGGACTATAGGGTTCTCAATACAGTAACCAAAACAGATGCTCACCCTATACCCAGGGTAGATGAGCTAATAGATACACTGGCATCTGCCAAGTATCTAAGCACTTTTGGTTTGACTGCAGGATATTTGCAGATCAAAATGTCAGAAGATGCTAAAGCAAAACTGCATTTTCTACCATAGGAGGGCATTATCAAATCACAGTTATGCCCTTTGGTTTGAAAAATGCACCTGCCACTTTTCAGAGGCTGGTGAATACAGTCCTCCAAGGTTTGGAAGCTTTTAGTGCAGTATATTTGGATGATATTACTGTCTTTAGCTCCACCTGGGATGATCACCTGGTCCACCTCTAGAAAGTTTTGGAGGCCCTGCAAAAGTCAGGCCTAACTATCAAGGCTTCAAAGTGCCAGATAGGGCAGGGGAAAGTGTTTTTTCTGGGCCACCTGGTAGGTGGAGAACATATTGCACCACTACAGGGGAAGATTCAGACGATTATGGACTGGGCTCCCCCCTACTACTCAGACCCAGGTCAGAGCCTTCTTAGGTCTCACTGGGTATTACAGGAGGTTCATTAAGAACTATGGCTCCATTGCAGCCCACTTAATGACTGTAGGAGGCTGGCCTGGCTTGTAGTGGGTACCAAGAAGTACTTACACTCTGTACCAGGTCCAGTTATCCCTTATTAGTGTAGAAGAGGTGTTTCTAGCAGCTTAGGCTGACAGAAGGTAGCTATAGCAGAGCAGTTTAGGCTGAACTAGGAGACATGCAAATCTCCTACTATACCACTGGTGTCATATGCACAATATCATAAGAAAACACAATACACAGATATGCAAGGAAGCTGCCACCGGGTGGAAGAAGCTTGGTGTTCTGCAAAAACGAAGAGGACTAGGAACTTCCCCTTTGGAGGATGGATGTCCCACGTCGTGAAGAAGCTTGCAGAGGTGCTCCCACGCAGAAAGACCGCAAACAAGCCTTGTGTGACGGGTCGGACCGGGCCGACCCTCACACCAGAAAGACTTGTGCTGACGCTGCCATGTACGACACAGAAGCATCCCAGAGAGCGGGGCTCTCGATTGGCTCCCTACCAAAACCGTGCGACTCGGTGTCGGTTAAAGGGGCGGAACCGCACACTAAGGGGAGGAGAGGAAGAAATCCATGGAGGAGACCGACGGAGACAGAGAGAGAGTCAAGAGCAGAACAGCAGAGGCCAAGGACCGAAGACGAGTTGGAAAACGCCAGGACCTGTCTCCAACAACCTGGAGAGCAGCCGGAGCCCGGAGCCGTGTGGATTCGACAACGCGAAGAGGATCACTGGCCCCAGGAAGCAGACGAATGAGCCGGCCACACTTCAGGAGAAGCGTGGCAAAGCCAGGTATGGCAACTCGGGATGGGAGGGAAAACGGAGCGGAAGGAGGGAGGAAGACAGGGAAGAAAATCACGGGCTTTGCACAAAAGGGGGTGAGGGAAAGAAAATCACGGGTTTTGCACAAAAGGGGGTGAGGGAAAGAAAATCACGGGCTTTGCACAAAAGGGGGTGAGGGAAGGGCGTAAGGAATAAAATAAAATAAAATAACATATACAAAAAAAAGAGCACGGAAACGAAACGCACAGGGAGCTTAAGAAATAGCGGAGAATAGGTGAGACACGGAAGCAACCTACAAGGAAGGAGGAAAAGAACAGGAACTAAACGTAGACAACACAAATATCACAGACCAAGAAAAGGAGAGGAAAGAAGACGTATACGACGGAACAGAAGTAGAGAACGAAAAGAAAGACACCCACCAGCCCAGTACAGAGAGATAATTAAAAAGGGAAGATAAGGGGACCACGGGCATCACCAAAAGGTTGAAGGGAAGAGAGAGGAAGAGCCCACAGATAGAGAGGTCCAGGTGTTAAAGTTAGAAGAGTGGAGAGAAGTAGTAAAAGAGAGGAAAGGAATGAAAGACGGGTAAACAGATACTTACCACTCTTATTTCTTCTTCTATTTCCACACGCTTCCCGCGAGGCCCCTGGAAGAGGAAGAAAGAAGAAGACGAGATCATTGGGGAAAAGAGTGAAGAGAATCATCAATACTCACCTATAAGACAATCACCCGAAACCCATTGAACTAGTGTAAAGAATAATAAAAACACTTTATATATCAACCAAATCGGACAGTCTGGTGTATCCGTTCGGCTAACCTGTTACAAGTGGTGTCAGAAGTGGGATATTGGACGACCTTCCGACCACAAATGGAGGAAAAACCCACTATGGCGGATGTTATAGCCCAGCTGGCGGAGGGACAGCGTCATCTCCAGTTGATGTGGGAGCAGCAGATAAAGGACGCTAAAGAGGAGCGCGAGGCCTTACAAACTGCCCTTAAAAGTCAGGCCACAATCATGGCGAACAACCAGCTCGTTCATGAGACTGCACTCAGTAAACTGACAGAGACCATCGCTCATACAAAGGTGCATCCCAATGTACCAAGTAGTGTGCTACAAAAGTTTCAGGAACAAGACGACCCGGACTCTTTCTTCCTGAACTTCGAGAGGGTAGCCAGTTCCGCTAGTTGGCCCGAAGACAAGTGGGGTCAATACATTGCGCCATTATTAACAGGACAGTTAAAAGCAGCGTACCAAGCCATAAACCCTACCGGTACTCTTCCATATAAAGATATAAAAAAAACTATACTAGAAAGGATAGGACTGGACAGCGAGAGTTACCGGTCACGGTTCCGACACATAAAGTGGCTCCTTCCGGAGAGCCCCCGCACGCTTTATTATAGGGGGTAACATTCTGCTGGGCGATGGTTGCATCCCACGGCACGATCTCGAGAGGAGATGTTTGACCTTATAGTCTTAGAGCAGTTTTTGGATGCCTTACCCACTTCCACCCGGTACTGGGTACGCCAACACCCCAGCTTAAGCAATGAAACGGCTGTCGAACTGGCTTGCGCCTTCCATAGGAGCCCCTATTTTAAGGCCAACCCCAGTCAACACCCGGGTCCCCCTCCTGTGTGTCCTCATATAGGAAGAGGACCAAACCCATGACCTCTGGGTTCCCACGATCCTGAACGAGTGCATGTGCCACATCCACTCCAAACCCAACTTCCTGCAACGGGACCTCAATGTTATCATTGCTCGGAATGGGGACACATTGCGGGCTATTGCCCACACAAACAAAAAGATATAGAAGAACCAATGGAGATCAGGGTCACTAAAGGAAGGGTGTTCTGGGTAGGAGAAACAAAGCCTACATACACCCACCCCATCCGACTCAATGGAAAAGAGAGGATAGCGTTGGTAGACTCAGGTTGCAGTCAGAGTGTTATAAGGAAAGATCTGGTGGAGCCCAGACAAGACCTACCCCAGACACATGTTTTAATCGCCTGTGTCCATGGAGATCAAGCCTATTATCCAATGGCTACCATTATGTTTCAATGGAGGAGTAAAGAGGAAAATCTCAGGGTGGGGGTGTTACCACACCTTGAAGAAGACATTATCATTGGGACGGATTGGAATGCCTTTACTAAATTATTGAATAAAGCAGGGAAGGTACATCTGTTAAAAAAATGGTGGGAAGAAGTGCCATACGACCTGGAGGAAATCGAGAACCATTCACTCAAGGAACACTTAAGTAAGAGACAGAAACGAATCCAGAGACAACAATATTGGGAAAAACCCTGTGAGAGCAACAAGACAACCACAGGACCCATAGCCAAGGTATATACGGTAGCCAGAGACTTTAGACAGAGCCAGAGGGACGATCCCTCCCTAAAAAATGCATGGGAATGGGCATTGAGTAATGAGGAACCAGGCGTGGACCAACTTTCCACATCCATAACCACCTGTTATATAGGTTACCCCAGGCTAGTGATGACAGACAAAGACAATTAATAGTCCCTGGTAGATACCGACAACAGGTTATGCAGTTAGCCCATGGGGATCAAGGGGAAGGACATCTCGGCCGTGAAAAAACCGAGGAAGCAATCCTCCGAAAATTCTATTGGCCCGGAATTTACGGAAGGGATTGGGAAAATAAACTACCCCTTGTACTATATGCAATACGTACCCATACTCAATCCTCCCTTGGACACAGTCCCTCCGAACTGTTATTTGGCCGGCCGCCCGCACCCTACTCGAAATGTTGGTCGAACAGTGGGAAGAGACTGATGAGGAAGCAAAAGATCTACTAACCTACACTAAAGAATTGAGGGAGAACTTACACTCGGTCTGGGAAAAAGCCCATACCAGTCTCTGTGATGCCCAAGGCAAGCAGAAGAAGGGATACGACACCAGAAGTGTGCTCCGCACTTTTAATGTAGGGGACAAAGTAATAGTCATTCTCCCCACCAGTGAGAATAAACTGTTAGCCCGGTGGCAGGGACCCTATGAAGTGCTAGAGCAGATCAACCCCACAACATATAAGCTGGCACTGCCCCATAGACAAAATAGAGAACAGATATACCACATCAATCTGTAAAAAAAATGGCATGAATCTGAACAAATAGAAAGGGTCCACCATATAACCACTGATCATAGGGAAGACATGCCATTTCCTGTTTTCCCCGCCACCATCAACCAGGATGAAAGCAGTCCCCAAATCAATGCATCCCTGTCTGAGGAACATAAAACGTCACTCACGCAGACAGTTCAGTCCTATAGGGATGTTTTCTCCCGGCAGCCTGGCCATACCCAATTAGCAGAACACAGCATCCGTACCAAAAATGAGGCAATAGCAAGACAAAGACCGTATCGAATCCCCGAGGCCAAGAAAACACTAATCGAGCAAGAGATACAACATATGTTACAGTCAGGAATTATCGAGCCTTCCAGCAGTCCCTGGTGCTCCCCTGTGGTACTAGTACCCAAACCAGATGGATCCACTCAGTTTTGTGTGGATTACCGGAGGGTTAATGACCTCACGTATTTTGATGCATATCCCATGCCTCGTATAGATGAGTTGTTAGAGAAATTGGGACAGGCCAAGTAGTTGTCTACTTTAGACCTGACGAAGGGATATTGGCAGATCCTGTTGAAAGCAGGGGACAAAGAAAAAACCGCCTTTTCGGCTCCCTCTGGGTTATATCAGTTTACTGTCTTACCTTTTGGGTTACATGGGGCTCCCGCCACGTTTCAAAGATTAATGGATACGGTCTTACATCCCCACCAAGCATACGCGGCAGCATATCTAGATGACATTGTGATATTTAGTACAACCTGGTCAGAACATCTCATACATCTAGCTGCGGTCCTACAGGCTTTAAGAGAAACCAGGTTGACTGCTAACCCACAGAAATGTAGGCTGGGATTCCCCACCATTAGATATTTAGGATACATCTTGGGTCAGGGTCAGGTCCGTCCCCAAGTGGAAAAGGTGGAAGCCATTCAACGGATCCCGGTCCCAACCTCAAAAAAAGAAATACATGCCTTTCTGGGTCTAGTGGGCCATTATAGGAGGTACATACCCCGATTCTCAACCATAGCTGAACCACTTACTAACCTGTTGAAGAACGATATACCTAAGACCTTTTCCTCATTGCCAGAGGCTTGTCTGTACAGTTTCACATATCTCAAAAATGCCTTGTCTACTGACCCGGTGTTGTGCTGTCCTGACTTCACTAAACCCTTCTATTTGCAAACTGATGACTCGAACGTAGGGCTGGGGGCTGTCTTGTCCCAACCACAACCGGTCGGTTAAATTCATCCCATTTTGTATATCAGTAGGAAACTGCTTCCACAAGAGCAACACTATCCCACCATTGAAAAGGAATGCCTGGCCATTAAATGGGCCATTGAATCCTTACATTATTATCTCAGTGGTCGTACCTTCACCCTCCTGACGGATCATGCACCTCTCACCTGGCTCACCCGCAACAAGGATACCAACTCTCGGGTGCTAAGATGGTTTTTCTCTCTACAACCTTTCTCATTCCAGGTGACTCATTCTCCGGGCCGTCTCATGGTGAACGCGGATTATTTCTCACGCCATCCTGTCCCCGAGCGTCATCACCTGACGCTCTCTAGGGGTAGTGTCTGTGACGGGTCGGACAGGGCCGACACGCACACCAGGAAGACTTGTGCTGACGCTGCCATGTACGACATGGAAGCATCCCAGAGAGCGGGGCTCTCGATTGGCTCCCTACCAAAACCGCGCGACTCGGTGTCGGTTAAAGGGGCGGAACCGCACACTAAGGAGATGAGAGGAAGAAATCCATGGAGGAGACCGACGGAGACGGAGAGAGAGTCAAGAGCAGAACAGCAGAGGCCAAGGGCCGAAGACGAGTTGGAAAACGCCAGGACCTGTCTCCAACAACCTGGAGAGCAGCTGGAGCCCGGAGCCGTGTGGATTCGACAACGCGAAGAGAATCACTGGCCCCGGGAAGCAGACGAATGAGCCGGCCACGCTTCAGGAGAAGCGTGACCAAGCCAGGTACGCCAACTCGGGACGGGAGGGAAAACGGAGCGGAAGGAGGAAGGAGGACAGGGAAGAAAATCACAGGCTTTGCACAAAAGGGGGTGAGGGAAAGAAAATCACGGGTTTTGCACAAAAGGGGGTGAGGGAAAGAAAATCACGGGCTTTGCACAAAAGAGGGTGAGGGAAGGGCGTAAGGAATAAAATAAAATAAAATAACATAGACAAAAAAAAGAGCACAGAAACGAAACGCACAGGGAGCTTAAGAAATAGCAGGGAATAGGCGAGACACGGAAGCAACCTACAAGGAAGGAGGAAAAGAATGGGCACTAAACGTATACGACACGAATATCACAGACCAAGAAAAGGAGAGGAAAGAAGACATATACGAGGGAACAGAAGTAGAGAACGTAAAGAAAGACACCCACCAGCCACAGATAGAGAGGTCCAGGTGTTAAAGGCAGAAGAGTGGAGAGAAGTAGTAAATGAGAGGAAAGGAATAAAAGACGGGTAACCAGATACTTACCACTCTTATTTCTTCTTCTATTTCCACACGCTTACCGTGAGGCCCCTTGAAGAGGAAGAAAGAAGAAGACAAGATCATTGGGGGAAAGAGTGAAGAGAATCATCAATACTCACCTATAAGACAATCACCCGAGACCCATTGAACTAGTATAAAGACTAATAAAAACACTTTATATATCAACCAAGTCGGACAGTCTGGTATATCCGTTCGGCCAACCTGTTACACCTTGCTAGCTGCAAGGGTCGCAGTAGAGGTTTTTGGATGCTGCTGTGGCCCAGGAGGGACCAGGATGTCGCCACTTGGATGAGGAGACAGGGGGGCATCCAGCAAGTCAGGGAGCCCTCACAGAAGCAGGCAGCACCCGCAGAAGCACCGGAACAGACACTTAGAAGAGGAGTGAACCAGAGTCCACCCGAAGTCAGAAAAGGGAGTCCCACGACGCCGGAGGACAACTCAGAAGGTTGTGCACTGCAGGTTAGAGTGTTGGGGACCCAGGCTTGGCTGTGCACAAAGGAAATCCTGGTAGAGTGCACAGGAGCCGGAGCAGCTGCAAATCACGCAGTACCCAGCAATGCAGTCTAGCGTGGGGAGAGAAGGACTTACCTCCACCAAACTTGGACTGAAGAGTCACTGGACTGTCGGAGTCACTTGGACAGAGTTGCTGAATTCCACGGACCACGCTCATCGTGCTGAGAGGGGACCCAGAGGACCGGTGATGCAGTCTTTTGTTGCCTGCAGTTGCAGGGGGAAGATTCCGTCGACCCACTGGAGATTTCTTCAGAGCTCCTGGTGCAAGAAGGAGGCAGGCTACCCCCAGAGCATGCACCACCAGGAAACAGGCGAGAAAGCCGGCAGGATGAAGCGATACAAGGTTGCAGTAGTCGTCTTTGCTACTTTGTTGCGGTTTTGCAGGCGTCCTGAGCTGTCAGCGGTCGATCCTTTGGCAGAAGGTGAAGAGGGAGATGCAGAGGAACTCTGGTGAGCTCTTGCATTCGGTATCTGAAGACTTCCCCAAAGCAGAGACCCTAAATAACCAGAAAAGGAGGTTTGGCTACCTAGGAAGGAGGATAGGGTAGTAACACAGGTAAGAGCGTATCAGAAGGAATCTCTGACGTCACCTGCTGGCCCTGGCCACTCAGAGCAGTCCAGTGTGCCAGCACACCTCTGAATCCAAGATGGCAGAGGTCTGGGGCACGCTGGAGGAGCTCTGGGCACCTCCCCTGGGAGGTGCAGGTCAGGGGAGTGGTCACTCCCCTTTCCTTTGTCCAGTTTCGCGCCAGAGCAGGGCTGGGGGATCCCTGAACCGGTGTAAACTGGCTTATGCAGAGATCGGCATCATCTGTGCCCATCAAAGCATTTCCAGAGGCTGGGGGAGGCTACTCCTCCCCAGCCCTGACACCTTTTTCCAAAGGGAGAGGGTGTAACACCCTCTCACTGAGGAAGTCCTTTGTTCTGCCTTCCTGGGCCAGGCCTGGCTGGACCCCAGGAGGGCAGAAACCTGTCTGAGGGGTTGGCAGCAGCAACAGCTGCAGTGAAACCCCAGGAAAGGTAGTTTGGCAATACCCGGGTCTGTGCTAGAGACTCGGGGGATCATGGAATTGTCTCTCCAGTTCCAGAATGGCATTGGGGTGACAATTCCATGATCTTAGACATGTTACATGGCCATGTTCGGAGTTACCATTGTGACACTATACATAGGTAGTGACCTATGTATAGTGCGCGCGTGAAATGGTGTCCCCGCACTCACAAAGTCCGGGGAATTTGCCCTGAACAATGTGGGGGCACCTTGGCTAGTGCCAGGGTGCCCACACACTAAGTAACTTTGCACCCAACCTTCACCAGGTGAAGGTTAGACATATAGGTTACTTATAAGTTACTTAAGTGCAGTGTTAAATGGCTGTGAAAAAACGTGGACGTTATTTTACTCAGGCTGCAGTGGCAGGCCTGTGTAAGAATTGTCAGAGCTCCCTATGGGTGGCAAAAGAAATGCTGCAGCCCATAGGGATCTCCTGGAACCCCAATACCCTGGTACCTCAGTACCATATATTAGGGAATTTTAAGGGTGTTCCAATATGCCAATGTGATTTGGTAAAATTGGTCACTAGCCTGTTAGTGACAATTTGTAAAGCAGGGAGAGCATAACCACTGAGGTTCTGGTTAGAAGAACCTCAGTGAGACAGTTAGGCACCACACAGGGAACACATACATGTAGGCCACAAACTTATGAGCACTGGGGTACTGGCTAGCAGGGTCCCAGCGACACATAAAAAACACACTGAAAACATAGGGTTTTCACTATGAGCACTGGGCCCTGGCTAGCAGGATCCCAGTGAGACAGTGAAAACACCCTGACATATACTCACAAACAGGCCAAAAGTGGGGGTAACAAGGCTAGAAAGAGGCTACTTTCTCACAATGACCTCACCAGCAAAAAGATGCCTAAAAAGGTATTGTGGACAGCTAGCTGTCAGAAAGCTTTTGAGGAGCTTAAGCAGGCAATGTGCTCTGCACCTGTCTTAAAGAGCCCAAACTACTCCAAAAAATGTGTTGTTCAAACAGATGCTTCTGAATTAGGGGTAGGGGATGTACTATCACAACTGAACTCAGAGGGCCAGGAGCAACCTGTTGCTTTTATTAGCAGAAGGTTGATCCCTAGAGAAAAGCGTTGGTCTACCATAGAGATGGAGGCCTTTGTGGTCTGGGCACTGAAGAAGCTGAGACCCTACTTGTTTGGGACTCACTTATTTGTTCAGACAGACCGCAACCTCTTTTATGTCTTAAACAAATGAAAGGTGAAAACCCTAAATTGTTGAGGTGGTCCATTTCAATACAGGGGATGGACTATACAGTGGAACGTAGACCTGGGAGTACCCACTCCAATGCAGATGGACTCTCCAGATATTTTCACTTAGACAATGAAGACTCATCTGGGCAAGGTTAGCCTTATTGTCCCTCGTTTGGGGGTGGGGGGGGAGTTTGTAGGAACGTACCGTCTGCCTTGGCATGTTACCCCCATTTTTACCTTTATGTCAGTTGTTTTTGCCTGTCTCACTGAGATCCTGCTGGTCAGGACCCCAGTGCTCATAGTTTATGGCCTAATGTGTGTGTCTGTATAGTGCTTGACTGTGTCACTGAGACTCTGCTAATCAGAACCTCAGTGCTTATGCTCTCTCTGCTTTTAAATTTGTCACTGTAGGCTAGTGACTTCATTTACCAATTTCAATTGGCACACTGGACCCCCGTAATAAGTCCCTAGTATATGCTACCTAGGTACCCAGGGCATTGGGGTTCCAGGAGATCCATATGGGCTGAAGCATTTCTTTTGCCACCCATAGGGAGCTCAGAGAAACTCTTGCACAGGCCTGCCATTGCAGCCTGCGTGAATATAGTGCACACACTATTTCAAAGCCATTTTCGCTGCACTAAAGTAACTTATAAGTCACCTATATGTCTAACCTTCACTTGCTGAAGGTTAGGTGCAAAGTTACTATGGGCCAGATGTAGGATGAGTTAAAATTGCGACTTGAAATTTGCGAGTCCCTGCGACTCGCAAATTGCAAGTCGCAATTTGGAATGCAGAAAGGTGTCTCAGACACCTTCTGCAACTCGCAATGGGGTCGCAAAGACCCACCTCATTAATATTAATGAGGTGGGTCGCAATTTGCGACCCCATTGCGAGTAGGGGCACTCACGGGGATGGTGGCCTGCTGGAGACAGCAGACCACCATGTCCGTGACTGCTTTTTAATAAAGCAGTTTTTTTTTTTTTAAAGTGCAAGCCGTTTTCCTTAAAGGAAAATGAGCTGCACTTTGAAAAAAAAAACGAAAACTTTTGTTTCTGATTTTTTCAGGGCAGGTAGTGGTCCCTTGGACCACTGCCTGCTCTGAAAAAATATTTTTTTGTCCAGTCACAAAGGGGAAGGGGTCCCATGGGGACCCCTTCCCGTTTGCGACAGGGTTACTATCCACTTCAAGTGGATGGTAACTGCGATTCCATTTGCGACCGCGATTGCATAGCATTGTGAATCGCAAATAGGAAGGGAACACCCCTTCCTATTTGCAAGTCGGAAATGCATTTTGCGAGTCTGATCCGACTCGCAAAATGCATTTCTACATAGCAAAGAGGCATTTGCGCCTTGCAAACGTTGATTTTCGCCGTTTGCGACTCGCAATCTCTTTGCTACATCTGGCCCTAAGTTACTAAGGGGCATATTTATACTCCGTTTGCGCCGGAATTGCGTCGTTTTTTTTGACGCAATTCCGACGCAAAACTAACTCCATATTTATACTTTGGCGTTAGACGCGTCTAGCGCCAAAGTCCATGGAGTTAGCATCATTTTTTAGCGTGGACACCTACTTTGCGTTAATTATATGCAAGGTAGGCGTTCCCGTCTAAAAAATCGACTCCGAGGCATGTGCGTCGGATTTATACTCCTGGGCAAAATTCACACCCGGGAGTGGGCGGGTCAAAAAAAATGACGTACGGCCGCTTTTGCGCCGTTTTTTAGCGCCTGCAAAAGGCAGGCGTTAAGGGACGTGTGGGCTATGAAGGAGCCCAGAGGTGCCCTCCCATGCCCCTAGGGACACCCCCTGTCACCCTTCCCCACCCCAGGAGGACACCCAAGGCTGGACGGACCCATCCCAGGGACATTAAGGTAAGTTCAGGTAAGTGTTTTTTTTTATTTATTTTTTGTGGCATAGGGGGGCCTGATTTGTGCTCCCCTACATGCCACTATGCCCAATGACCATGCCCAGGGGACAGAAGTCCCCTGGGCATGGCCATTGGGCAAGGGGGCATGACTCCTGTCTTTGCTAAGACAGGAGTCATTTCTATGGGGGTTGGGAGTGAAAAAAAATGGCGCAAATCGGGTTGAGGCGAAAAAATTGCCTCAACCTGACTTGCCCCATTTCTTGACGCCCAAGCCCCATATCCCCCTATGCCGGCGCTGCCTGGTGTACGTCGTTTTTTTTAACGCACACCAGACGGCGCCGGCGGCTAACGCCGGCTAACGTCATTCGATAAATACGGCGCCCGCATGGCGCTTCAGAATGGCGTTAGCCGGCGCTAATTTTTTTGACGCAAAACTGCGTTAGCGCAGTTTTGCGTCAAAAAGTATAAATATGGGCCTAAGTGTGAGGGAATCCACATAGTTCAGGGCCATTTCCCGGGACTTTGTGAGTGCGGGGACACCATTACATGCGTGCACTACATATAGGTCAACACCTATATGTAGCCTCACAATGGTAACTCCGAATATGGCCATGTAACATGTCTAAGATCATGGAATTGTCCCCCCATTCCAAATCTGGTATTTGGGAGCCAACTCCATGCGTCCTAGGGGTTCCAGCATGGACACCCAGTACTGCCAAACCAGCTCTATGAGGCTTGCACTGCAGCTACAGCTGCTACCACCTCACAGACAGGGTTCTGCCCTCCTGGGGTCTGAGCAGCTCAGTCCCAGGAAGGCAGAACAAAGCATTTCCTCGGAGAGCATGGTGTTGCACCCTCTCCCTTTGGAAATAGGTGTTACAGGCTTGGGAGGAGTAGCCTCCCCCAGCCTCTGGAAATGCTTTGAAGGGCACAGATGGTGCCCTCCTTGCATAAACCAGTCTACACCAGTTCAGGGACCCCTTGTCCCCTGCACTGGCGTGAAACTGGACAAAGGAAAGGGGAGTGACCACTCCCCTGTCCATCACCACCCCAGGGGTGGTGTCCAGAGCTCCTCCAGTGTGTCCCAGACTTTTGCAAGGTGTGGGGGCACTCTGGAGGGCTCCGAGTATCCAGTGCCAGCAGGTGATGTCAGAGACCCCACCTGATAGGTCCTTACCTGATGAGGTAGCCAATCCCCCTCTCAGGGCTATTTATGGTCTCTCCTGTGGGTTCTCTTCAGATTCTGCTTGCAAGTTTCCTTCAGCAATCCTCTGCAACTACTACTTCACCCTCTGACCTCGGATCAACCGCAGCCTGCTCCAGGAACCGCTGTAAGAGCAACAAAGTATCCACAAGGGATACTTTTCTTCTGCAACTTCAGCTCCAGCCAGCAACTGGAACAGTTTCCACGGTGTGCACACTCTGGGGACTTCCTCTCTTCATCCTGCACCAGAAGGACCGAAGAAATCTCCAGTGGGATGACAGAGTCACTGTCACTCCGCTGCTCATGCAGGCACCTTCCAAAATGATGACCGGTACCCTTGGACTCCTCTTACAGCGACGAGCGTGCTCCTAAGGACATAGAGGGTGCACCCCATTGACATAGGCTGTGCTGAGGTCCTGCTGATGCAATTTGGAGGAGGTAGGACCTTACCTTCCCTGAGAGCGACTGTACCCCTGTGCCATGTCACCATGCCAGCCCTTTCATTGTCACTCAAGTGTGAGGGTGAAGTCTGTACTATGATAGTTGCCTTTAGGGACTGTATGCATTGAGTCAGTGTTGCAGAGTGTAAATGTGTTTGTCCAGTCAGGCCTAACGAGGTTACCCTTCAGAAACCACATTGCTGTGTGGTGTTTCATTGTGGCTCACATCACAGTACATGTTGCCGGAGCTTCAAATACCTGATGTCATTAGGCTTGCTTAGTCATTGTAGGCCTTGAGCAGGGTAGTGGGTTAGTCTGCAGATAAATCCAAAAGTGTGTACTCGTGTCTCTGTACTTATTTGCATGTGCTTCACACAAGAGGTGGAAGGACCTGAGGTGCTGGGCCAGAAGATCTCAGAGATAAAGATAGGGCTGTCCTCCCAACGAGGGCGGGCACACCTCGAAGCATGACCCACCTAGGGGCCCGCATTCTGGCAGTAGCATACCCGGACCTTTTAAATGTACGAGAGAAACATAGTATAAAGATCCCCACGAAAATGATATCAGTGCAATATGAATTAATTAAGAAGTTACAGAAAAAAAGAGAATGATTTGAGGTTAGATAAATCATATACATTGAATTTAATGTGTAAACAGAAAGATTTAAATGATTCAACCAACGTTTGGAAAACGCCAATGAAGGACTGACCGAGGACAACGTACCACTTTCAAAGGCACCTTATTTTGGGATGCCAGGACCATGTTGGACTGATATTAACCCAATTCTAATGTAGGAGATTTTTATCACAGACTCTCCGTGACCATTGAAACACTTTGGACCAACATTTTCTACTCTAAATTAATGGTCTCTCCTGTGGGTTCTCTTCAGATTCTGCTTGCAAGTTTCCTTCAGCAATCCTCTGCAACTACTACTTCACCCTCTGACCTCGGATCAACCGCAGCCTGCTCCAGGAACCGCTGTAAGAGCAACAAAGTATCCACAAGGGATACTTTTCTTCTGCAACTTCAGCTCCAGCCAGCAACTGGAACAGTTTCCACGGTGTGCACACTCTGGGGACTTCCTCTCTTCATCCTGCACCAGAAGGACCGAAGAAATCTCCAGTGGGATGACAGAGTCACTGCTCATGCAGGCACCTTCCAAAATGATGACCGGTACCCTTGGACTCCTCTTACAGCGACGAGCGTGCTCCTAAGGACATAGAGGGTGGACCCCATTGACATAGGCTGTGCTGAGGTCCTGCTGATGCAATTTGGAGGAGGTAGGACCTTACCTTCCCTGAGAGCGACTGTACCCCTGTGCCATGCCACCATGCCAGCCCTTTCATTGTCACTCAAGTGTGAGGGTGAAGTCTGTACTGTGATAGTTGCCTGTAGGGACTGTATGCATTGAGTCAGTGTTGCAGAGTGTAAATGTGTTTGTCCAGACAGGCCTAACGAGTTTACCCTTCAGAAACCACATTGCTGTGTGGTGTTTCATTGTGGCTCACATCACAGTACATGTTGCCGGAGCTTCAAATACCTGATGTCATTAGGCTTACTTAGTCATTGTAGGCCTTGAGCAGGGTAGTGGGTTAGTCTGCAGATAAATCCAAAAGTGTGTACTCGTGTCTCTGTACTTATTTGCATGTGCTTCACACAAGAGGTGGAAGGACCTGAGGTGCTGGGCCAGAAGATCTCAGAGATAAAGATAGGGCTGTCCTCCCAACGTGGGCGGGCACACCTCGAAGCATGACCCCCCTAGGGGCCCGCATTCTGGCAGTAGCATACCCGGACCTTTTAAATGTACGAGAGAAACATAGTATAAAGATCCCCACGAAAATGATATCAGTGCAATATGAATTAATTAAGAAGTTACAGAAAAAAAGAGAATGATTTGAGGTTAGATAAATCATATACATTGAATTTAATGTGTAAACAGAAAAATTTAAATGATTCAACCAACGTTTGGAAAACGCCAACGAAGGACTGACCGAGGACAATGTACCACTTTCAAAGGCAACTTATTTTGGGATGCCAGGACCATGTTGGACTGATATTAACCCAATTCTAATGAAGGAGATTTTTATCACAGACTCTCCGTGACCATTGAAACACTTTGGACCAACATTTTATACTCTAAATTACGAAGGCTCTAATGGCTTTTGAAAAGTTATAAAAACCCTTAGCCTTGAGAAAGTCCCTTAGAGGACGAAACACGTGTCGGCTGAATTTGGATGAATTGAACTACCCTTCTTTCGATTGGATGAAGAGAAATCCTTCCGCTTCTTAATCTTCCGAGTGGATATTTTCATCCCTCTCATCAATTCATGGGACTTTATATGATCACTTTCAGGGGATGAACCACCCGTTGGTTGAATCATTTAAATTTTTCTGTTTACACATTAAATTCAATGTATATGATTTATCTAACCTCAAATCGTTCTCTTTTTTTCTGTAACTTCTTAATTAATTCATATTGCACTGATATCATTTTCGTGGGGATCTTTATACTATGTTTCTCTCATACATTCAATGAGTCATGACTACCTGAACACTACTCATAGGATGATATTATTATTTGTGTGCTCCATTCTCTTTTTTCTATAGAATTAACTTGCTGGTACAAGGTTTCTTGTTCCAACACACATGCTTGACAACAGGCATGTTTTGAATGTATGAGCACCTTAACAATACTCTGTACTATAGGAATGTGCGGTAATCTTTTGGTTTTTCTGCTGTCAACTTCCTTCAAAAAGCATACCCGGACCTTGATGGGCATTTGCAGGGAGCACAGCAGCCACAATGAGTACAGGACATATTGCTGCCTGTGACACAGCCAAGTTAATGTGTTAGGTTCTGACATCTACTCCTGATGACTGGGGATGGACTATGTGTGACACACAAGATGAGTAACTGTTTGTGTAGGTAAGTAATTTGGTGCATATTGATGTGCCTTGCCTAGTAGCCCAGGGACCTAGGACGAAACTGAGTACAATCCACAAAACAATTGCTCTCCAGGGACAACACATTGCTTTGTACAGTGATCAATCAAGGACGGTTTGTTGTTGTAGTGGGTCTAAATTCTATGCAACAGACCACTACTTCTCAGCGTTACAGTCCTAAGAAAAAGAAGTGATGGATCAATTTCCTCAGCCATGTGTCTGGTCAAGTGAGTAAATTGACATCTGGTCCCAAGAGGCCACATGTTTTCAGTGTGTGATGAGTGTTGGTGCCTCACTACTGTCTGACATGTGAAGATGGCATCACACATGTGACGGAGCCTACATTGTTCTTTGGGTGCAGCTACAGATCAAAACTTTCCCTTGGTAAGTGGGGAATGTCCATTGACATGATTTATGGCCCATCACTGTTGCCAAAATTCCTTGTGCTGACATGTTAGTATGTGTCCCATTCTCTTTTAACAAAATGTGTACACTGCTGTTTCATGCTTTGTCTACCTGTGTTCAGAGGAAGATTTCTGTATTCCCTCACATGTAGTTACATGACAACCTGTCTTTGGAATTGGACATATGCAATGAGGCTACATTTTATGTGGTGCCACAGACAGGAGTGTGTCACCATTGATTGTTGGCTCACACAAACTCTCACCTGTCATTGCATGTCATTTGGCATGTACAACTTCAGTAGCAATGAGAGATATTACATGTAGGACTAGAGTTTTTACACACAATGTCCATTTCCATCCCATTGATGTGGCATCAAGTGGCAAAGTGCACTGCACATGTGAAATGGCTCACACAAACTCTCACCTGTCATTGCATGTCATTTGGCATGTACAACTTCAGTAGCAATGAGAGATATGACATGTAGGACTAGAGTTTTTACACACAATGTCCATTTCCATCCCATTGATGTGGCATCAAGTGGCAAAGTGCACTGCACATGTGAAATGGGAAAGATTTGTTGCCTGACTGTTGGCACACATCATGGAGTGACTTGCAGTTTTGTTGGAATCACATGTGGTTGGGTAGAACCATTCATCCACGGATATCTGGGTGTGCAGGACCAAAATGGAGACAGTGATGTAGCTTCCCATTGGGCAACATGTCCTGGGCCTTCTACAAGTGCTTGTAAATCCCCGGGCCTCTCCTATCTGCTATCTGAGCAACATTAGTACTACCTCCATGACTCAATTAGGACAGTTTACACATTGTGAAGTGTGCATTGTTGACATGTTTCCAGTGTGACGTGAGTATTTCCATGTCACCTTCTTCCGGATACTGTACTGCTGTCAGCAACATGGCAGGATTTGGAGCATCATTTCTTATTGTTGTGTTATTGCGTATCTGACAAATAGATGTCTGCATGACCTTGTGTGGGATCTGTTGGAATGAACTTGGCATTGGCCTACTATTGTATGACAACAGGTAATAGGTATGCTCCATGGGGCAAAGCATTGAAGGTGATATGGTGTTCTACTTGTTCAATGGTTATTATGATTGCACAACTTCACCCATGCAATTGGAGATCTGAGACCTGATTTTCCTGTGGGCAACTGTTGACAGATTATATAACATACATGCATATGTATGATTCACGTAGGAGCCACCTTGAAGTAGTTTGTTGCTGGGGCCTACTTGACATCATGGTACTGTTTGTAAATCACAGCTTTTGTTCAGGTGTGATCAGGAACATGTGGAGTCCCTTTTCCCGTTTGTAGTTGGAGCATCACCCCAGGCAAGTGAAGGAGACAGGGCGAAACCAAGTGGGGAAGCATCTGGCCACGGTACCTCCAGTCATGACACCACCGATACGGAGGGACCCAGTGGCCCGGAAGGTAAGGGGAGTGCCACCGAAGACACAGGATCAACCTCGTCATCTTTAGATTCTACCTCCAGTGGCCTCTCCATAGGGGTGGGGGACCCATCAGGAACTGTTCCTGTACCATCCTTGTCCGCCACCCCCAGTACTAGCACCACCCTTCCTCTTTGCTCCCCACCCAGTTGGCCATGCCCACTCACCAAAGAGGGTGGGCGTCTCCTTTGCCCTAGGTACCTCAGTGCCAGCCCCTGTTACTCCTGCTGCCCTGAGTGAGAAGGCTATTGACCTCCTGAGTGAGAGGAGTATCAGGAGGTCAATAGCCTTCTGTGGGGCAGAATGCCATTGTGAATGCCATTCAGTGGTTGGTAAACCAACTTCAGACAAATGCTTTCCTGGAAGACATTCATAGTGACATGTCAATCAATCAATCAATCAGGAATTTGTAAAGCGCACTACTCACCCGTAAGGGTCTCAAGGCGCTGAGGAGGGGAGGGGGGGAAGGAGGGGTGTTCCTACTGCTCAAACAGCCAGGTGTTGAGAAGTTTCCTGAAGGTAAAGAAGTCTTTGGTCTGGCGCAGGTGGGTGGGAAGAGTGTTCTACGTTTTGGTGGTGAGGTGCGAGAATGATCTACCGCTGGTTGTAATTCTGCGGATGTGTGGGACGGTTGTGAGGGCGAGGTCGGCGGAGCGGAGATGCCGGGTCGGGTTGTAGAAGGAGAGCCGTCTGTTGAGCTATTCTGGTCCGGTGTTGTGCAGTGCTATGTGAGCGTGGGTGACGAGTTTGAAGGTGATTCTTTTTTTGACCGGGAGCCAGTGCAGGTTTCTCAGGTAGTCTGTGATGTGGCAGTGGCGGGGGATGTCCAAGATGAGGCGTGCAGAGGCGTTCTGGATGCGTTGCAGCCTGTTCTGGAGTTTGCCCGTGGTTCCTGCGTAGAGGGCATTGCCGTAGTCCAGTTTGCTGCTTACGAGGGCTTGGGTGGCTGTTCTTCTGGTTTTGGTGGGTATCCATTTGTAGATCTTTCGGAGCATGCGGAGGGTGTTGAAGCAGGAGGAGGAGATGGCATTGACTTGCTGGGTCATGGATAATGGGGAGTCCAAGGTGAATTCTAGGTTGCATGCGTGGTCGGTGGGAGTCGGAGCGGCTCCGAGAGTGGCAGGCCACCAGGAGTCATCCCATGCTGAGGGGGTGGAGCCGAAGAAGAGGACTTCCGTCTTGTCAGAATTGAGTTTGAGGCAGCTGCTCTTCATCCATTCGGCGATGGCCTTCATTCCTTCAAGGAGGTTGGTCTTTGTGGAGTCCTTGGTGAGGGATAGGATCAGCTGGGTGTCGTCGGCATATGAGATGATGTTGAGGTTGTGGGATCGGGTGATCTTAGCAAGCAGGGTCATGTAGACGTTGAAGAGGGTCGGGCTGAGGGACGAACCCTGGGGTACGGCGCAAATGATTTTGGTGGCCTCCGAGTGGAATGGGGGAGGCAGACTGTCTGGGTTCTGCCGGTGAGAAAGGAGATGACCCAGTCCAGGGCACTGTCACGGATTCCTGCATTGCTGAGGCGTGAGCGTAGGGTGTGGTGGCAGACGGTGTCGAACGCAGCCGAGCGGTCCAGGAAGATGAGGGCCGCGGTTTTGCTGTTGTCCAGTATGGTTCTGATGTCGTCTGTGGCGGCGATGAGGGCGATTTCGGTACTGTGGTTGCTGCGGAATCCCGATTGGGAAGGGTCCAGGGTGCAGTTTTCCTTGAGGAAGCGGGTTAGTTGTCTGTTGACAGCCTTCTAAATGAATTTTGCCGGGAAGGGGAGCAGGGAGATAGGCCGGAAGTTCTTGAGGTCCTTTCGGTCCGCCTTCGATTTTTTGAGGAGGGCGTTGATCTTGGCGTGTTTCCAGCTCTCTGGGGGCTGTTGATGATCTTCCGTAGTTGGGGTGCGATGACGGAGCTTGCTTTGGTGAGGATGTGGTGAGTGCAGGGGTCATATGGAGAGCCGGAGTGGATGGTGTTCACGATTTCGATGGTGTCTGGCCTACAGAGATCTTTTCAGGATCTGGCCTCCTCAATGATGACTGCAATCCATCCCCAATCCTCCCTCCCACCACCTCTCTTTCCCCTATCCAAATTCCCTATTCCCCTACTTGTCGTAAGCACACAGACACATCTGCATGCACCAACCTCAACACACACACACAGCACACAGCGACACAAACTCTACCAGACACATCGGCATGCAGGCACTCAACATTCACCCACAGGCACCATATCAGCTACCATTTCAACAGACACTCCCACCGACCCACACCACATCCACTGTTCCCACAGACACCACCACAACACCCAGTGACACATCCATCACACCCACCATACACCCAGACAACACCTGTGAGAAAGTAGCCTCTTTCTAGCATGGTTACACCCACCTTTGGCTTGTTTGTGAGTGTATGTCAGTGTATTTTTACTGTCTCACTGGGATCCTGCTAGCCAGGACCCCAGTGCTCATAGTTTGTGGCCTACTGTGTGTATTGTCAGTAGTGCTTAACTGTGTCACTAAAGTTCTGCTAACCAAAATTTCAGTGCTTATGCTCTGTCTGCTTCCAAATTAGTCACTATAGTTTAGTGACTTCATACACCAATTCCAATTGGCACAGTGGACACCCCCTTACAAGTCCCTAGCATATGGTACCTAGGTAACCAGGGCATTAGGGTTCCAGAAGATCCTTATAGGCAGCAGCATTTCTTCTGCCACCAATAAGGAGCTCAGACAAACCCTTTCACAGGACTACCACTACAGCCTGAGTTAAATAGTGCATGCACTATTTCACAGCCATTTTCACTGCACTTAAGTAACTTATAAGTCACCTGTATGTCTAACCTCATTTACTGAAGGCTAGGTGCAAAGTTACTAAGTGTGACGGCACCCTTGCACTAGCAAAGGTGCCCCCACGCAGTCCAGGGCCAAAGTCCTGGACTTGTGAGTGCGGGGACACCATTACAAGCATGCACTACATATAGGTCAATACCTATATGTAGCTTCACAATGGTAACTCCGAATATGGACATGTAAGGTGTCTAGGATCATGGAATTGTCCCCCCATTCCAAATCTGGTATTGGGGGTCCAATCCCATGCATCCTGTGGGCTCCACCATGGACCCCCTGTACTGCCAAACTAGCTCTCTGAGGCTTGCACTGCAGCTACACCTGCTGCCACGTCACAGACAGGGTTCTGCCCTCCTGGGGTCTGAGAAGCCCAGCCCCAGGAAGGCAGAACAAAGCATTTCCTTTGGGAGGAATGCGTTACGCTCTCTCCATTTGGAAATAAGTGTTACAGGCTTGGGTAGGGTAGCCTCCCAGAGCCCCTGGAAATGCTTTACAGGCCACAGATGGTGCCCTCCTTGCATAAGCCAGTCTACACCTAGTCAGGGACCCCCTGTCCCTGCTACGGCCCGAAGCTGGACAAAGGGAAGGGGAGTGACCACTCCCCTGTCCATCACCACTCCAGGGGTGGTGCCCAGAGCTCCTGCATTGTGTCCCTGGTGTTAGCCATCTTGTTTTCCAAGGTGTGGGGACACTCTGGAGATCTCTGAGTGGCCAGTGCCAACAGGTGACGTCAGAGACCCCTCCTGATAGGTGCAATACCTGGGTAGGTAGCCAATCCTCCTCTCAGGGCTATTTAGGGTCTCTCCTGTGGGTTCCTCTTCAGATTTGTCTTGCATGTTTCTACCAGGAATCTTCTGCAACTCCTGCTTCATCGTCTGACCTCGGATCAACCCCAGACTGCTCCAGGAACCTCTGTCACTGCAAAAAAGTATCCAGAAAGGCTACTGCGCCTCTGCAACTTCAGTTCCAGGCAGCAACTGCAACAGTTTCCATGGGGTGCACACTCTGGGGACTCCCTGTCTTCACCCTGCACCAGAAGGACCAAAGAAATCTCCCATGGAGTGACAGAGTCACTTCCCTGCTCCAGCAGGCACCTTCTAAGATGACGACCGGTTCTCTGGGACTCCTCTCCTGATAACGAGTGTGCTCCTTGGAACAAAGGTGGTGGACCCCTTCGCACAGACTGTCCTAAGGTCCAGCTGTCCAAATTTGGAGGAGGTAAGAGCTTGCCTTCCTCATTTGCGACAGTACCCCTCTGCACCACGTCATCTTCACCTCCTGAGGCCTCTGTGCACTATTTGCAAGAATCCTTCATGCACAGCCTGGCCCAGGTCCCCAGCACTCTATCCTGCGACGCTCAACTCGCTGAGTTGTTCTCCGGCGGCATGGGATCTTCTTTTGTAGTGCTGCAGCAACCGGAATTTGCACCTTCTTTGTCCCCGTGTCCTGGGACCTCTGTGGGTGCTGCCTGGTCATCTTTGGGTTCCCTCCAGTGTTGGGAGCCCCCTCTGCCTCCTCAGTCTGAGTTAAGGCCCCCAGGTGCCTCCTGGGTCCAGGCAGAGCCATTTTGATACAATCCACGACATTGCTTGAACCAAGGCTTGTTGGACTAATCCAGCACGACAACTCGCCTGCATCCAACATCTCCACGTGGGACATCCTTTACATCATGCAGGAACCCACAGCCATCTTCTTTGGTGCTCTTCTGCAGACTTCTTCCAAACGGAGAATCCTCTTTTGCACCATCTTCTAGGTTGACAGAGGCTCCTGTACTTCCTGGAATCTTCTGCGACTTCTGGACTTGGTCCCCTCTCTTTATAGGTCTTCAGGTCCAGGAATCCACCATTTGTTGCTTGCAGTCTTGCTTGGTTCTTGCAATAACTCTATTCACGACTTTTAGTGTGTCCTGAGGAAACTTGCAGTACTTTACTCCTACTTTCCTGGGCTCTGGGGTGGGGTATTTTACCAACCTTTGTGGTTTTCTTACACTCCCAGCGCCCCTCTACACACTACACTTGCCTAGGGGGGAATTAGTGATTCGCATTCCACTTTCTTAGTATATGTTTTGTGTTGCCCCAAGGCCTATTTCTTCCTATTGCATTATATGGTATTTTCTATTGCTTGCACTATCCTATGACTATTTACTTACCTGATTTTGGTGTCTAGTGTATATATTGTGTATAATACTTACCTTCAGAAGGAGTATTGCCTCTGAGATAATTTTGGCCTTGTGTCACTAAAATAAAGTACCTTTATTTTTGGTAATACTGAGTATTGTCTTTTATTGTGTATAGGTACTGTGTAACTATAAGTGGTATTGCAGGAGCTTTGCATGTCTCCTAGTTCAGCCTAAGCTGCTCTGCTACAGCTACCTCTATCAGCCTAAGCTGCTAGAACACTACCACATTTCACTAATAAGGGACACCTGGACCTGGTATAAGGTGTAAGTACCTAAGGTACCTACTACAAGCCAGGCCAGCCTCCTACAACAGCTCACAACCCACAGCCCCACACACCTCAGTTACCATACCCCCAGACACCACCACAACACCCACAGACACATCCACCACATTTGCAGTTGTTTTTCAATATTTGACTTTGTGGGAAGTGTTGGTCACCCAAGACAAGGGTAGATGTTCACTGTATGGATATGTGGGTGTTGATCCAATTTGGGTGTCATTGCATTGTGTTATGCTTGCTAGGGTAAGTATTTCATCTTGTGTTGGCCAATGTCAGCATGTATGGTGTAGATTTGTCCCCTGATATAGATTGTCATTTTGTCTCATGTGCAGGAGCTAGAGTTTTGTTTGTCCACACATGGAGGGTGCTAAATTGTGGTAGCTTCCTTTGGATTTGACTGACCATGTGTCTACTTTGATGTGTGTACCTTACAGCTACATCATCTAGATGACTGGACCATGCTGTACCGTTGTATGTGCTTTCTTGACTTGCGCTTACACATTTGGCAGCTAGGCATATCACTTGGCTCTAATATTGTTTGTCCCTGAGATACATGAAGGGTCAGTTCCTATGCAAGTGCTGTTTTAGGGGCACGTGCAAAGTGAAATGTGTCCATGAATGCTCCTGATGTCGCCATCACTATTATGCAGGTATTGTTTGCATTTTGAGCTTTGGATATGTGTTTCACAACCTATTGTGCATCCCATTGACCTTCCATTGTGTTGCAATGTGGGTGCTGTGTGGGTCCATCGATGAGCAGCACCGGCGGCAGGACGTGTGTATGATGGGCTCCATGGCGGCACAGGTCATGTAACACTGCCTGCAGGTGAGTTGCTTCTTTTATGCTTTCCATTTCCACCTGCTGGGGTGTGGTGGTTGGACTGCCACTGTCATGCTAGAGGTAGGCAACATCATAATGTTTCCATCCAAAACACTGGCTCCGTCTGCCTTTTTGGCCTGCCTTGCCGCCGCCGCGGTCTGGGCTGCCTGGTGGTGCTGGCGGGACTGCGGCAGTCTTTCCCTATGGGACTGCCAGCATCGTAATACTGTGGTCTGACTGCCAAGCAGATGGCGGTCACACCGCCGCCATGGTGGTGCACAAACTGCCAAACTCTTAATGCGACCCTTTGAGAATATGTAACATTGATTTCAATATGTGATATTAATTTTAAAGCAAATGAACATGAGTTCAGAGAAAGCCATATTCATTTAAACAGCAGTCATATGCATTTAAACATGGCTTGTGTTCATTTCAATATTTGCCTAATTCATTTCAAAGCATGTTACATTTATCTCACAGTTTCATGTTCATTTCAAAAAGTGTGATATTCATGTTACAGAATGCCATAATACTTTTGATGTGGGCCATATTAATTTCACATGGTGTCATTTTCATTTCAAAGTGGCTCATATTCCTCTTAACATGTGTCATATTCCTTTCTATGAATGTCATTTATTTCAATGGATGTCTTATTCACCTTAACACCTGTCATAATAATTTTAACACGGGTCCTATCCATTTCAACATAGGTCATATTAATTTCAATATATGCAGTATTTATTTTGCTGTGTATCATATCAATTTCAAAGCACAACATATTCATTTTGACAAGTTTCATTTTAATTTCAGCATTGGTCATATTCAGTTTAAGACATGTTGAATTCATTTCGGTGGAGCTCATATTTGTTTCAATGCATGTCATATTCATCTTAGCATGTGTCATATTTCATTCAATGGATGCTTCATTCATAGTAACACATCTTAATTTTAACATGAATCATATCCATTGCAACATATATCATAATCATGTCAATATATATCATATCACTTTCAATGCAAGCCATATTCATTGTGATAAATGTCATGATCATTTTAACGTTACTCGTATTAATTTTAAAACATGTCAAATTAATTTCAATGAAGGTCATATTCATTTCAACTTGTGTCATATTCATTTTAACATGTGTTAAATTCTGTTCAATCAATGTTAAGTTTATTTCAATGGATGTCATATTCATATTAACACTTGTCATATTAATTTTAAGATGCACCTTATCAATTTTAACATATATCATATTAATTTGAATATGCATCATATTAATTTGAATATGTGTCATATTATTTTCAAGGCGTGCTATATTCATTTTAACAAATCTCATGTGAATTTCAGCTGTGGTCATACTCATTTGAAGGCATGTCAACTTCAATTCAATGGGATTGCATTAATTTCAACACAAGCCATATTCATTTTCAATCATCTCCTATTCATTTCTGTGTGTCTGATATTCATTGCCATCTCGGTAATATTGATTTCAACCCAATTCAAATTCATTGCAACATGCTTAATGTTCATTTCAATTTACATTGTATTAGTTTCAATGTGCATTGTTTTCTTTTCAGAATATTTATATTATTTCCAATCTGCCATATTAATTTCAATGTATGTCATATTTCTCTTGGCATAAGTCAATCATTTCAAGAAATGTCCCATTCTTTTTGGTGAATATTGTATTTGTTTCAGTGATTGCCTTATTGTTTACAGTGAGGGCCATATTAATTTCAGTATAATTTATAAATATTTAAATATATTTCTTATTCAATTTGGTGTGTGTGTTAGTCATATTAATCGCTAAGTAGCATATTCATTCTGCCAGGTTTCATATTTGTTTTGGTTCAATTCAGATTCACTCTGCCAGGTATCATAATTATTTTGACACATAGTACATTAATTCTGGTGTGTGTCATATTAATTTTGCAGCACGCTATGCATTTCAGGAGGTGTCCAATATGGGGGGCTGTAATTTTGACATGAACGGCTTCCCATATATAACCTTCAAACAGAAGACATGTGAAATGGATATATTTAATCAATATTATTTCCTGGAAATTAATAGAATTACATTTGGAAAAAGAGACGTTATTTCCCCGCGACCTAATCTTAATCTCAAACAAATTAAAAATTCTCACTACCCATGTTTTCATAACGTCTTCTATAGTGTAAAAAAGTTGACTAATGCAGGGTCTCGTTAATTTTCTAGGATATAACTGTGGTTCGGTACTCAAATAGAAATGTGGTCCCCAATTTCCATTTGCTGTCTAGTACACAGTCCTCATCAACGGTCTTGTGCTTTATGCATCCACGCGTTTTGTATACGAATTTAGAAGTGGAATGATACTCATTCTCCCAGGTGTCATTGAGGGGATAACATCCTGACAGGGCTGGGTCCGTCAACTTGTGGCGCAGCCCTCCAAAGCCAGGGCATGCAAATGTGCTCCAGGAAGTGACGCAACCAGGCTCCACAGTCTCCTGTATCCAATATTTGTTTAAAAAACATATATTTATTGTGGACGGATGGAGGATGGGGTACTGACCTAGGCAAGTGTTTGTAATGAGCCCTTTGTCTCTGTCAAGGAGCACAGTGGATTGCCCTTCTGGCACTTAGGCTTTTGGGGGTAGGAGGAATGGTCCATATGTTTATGCTGCCCTGCTCCCGCCACGCTGGGGAGTGTGTGAGGGTACCCCCTCCTTGCAGCAAAAACGGTAGGCTTCTGGATATTACTGGGTATTATTATTATTAATATAACTACATGCTTCAAGCGGTCTTGGCGACTTGAAATGTCTGGAGAGGGAACAGATTTTAGTCATTTTTCTAGAGAAAGAAAGGTGCCATCAGTGTCACCAGTGAGATGATGTGGTTGACATCACATTGGCAACTAAGAATGGCCTGGTGGGCTCTTTTTGACGGAATCGACCTCTGGTCGGAGATTTTCGTCCTTTGTTTGTTAGCTAATTCCATCACCGGTTGGCTGGACAGATCTATCAGTTATCCTGACAAGTCTTCTGACAGGGCTCCAGACTCTTCAGAGGACAACTTGGTGTGGCGAGGGCATTCCACTGGAGTTTGTACTCTTCTGTGCTAAGACAATATTTTGCTGCAATGATGGTGAGACTAGGGGAGAGGGTTGGCTCACAGTTACACTACCCTGGGGCACCTCTCACTTCCTTTGTTGGCCAATTAGAAAGGCTGGACTACCTTTCATTTGCAGCCTTTATCACCAGTGCTTGCTAAATATGGACTGGGGCAACCTGCATCTGCTTATCTGACTAAAAAGAGTCTTCTTTTTACCACCCCAAGTTTGGAGACTATGGTGTCAAGGAAGACCCAAGGGGTGAGGAGTTCTGTGTAAGACTGGTCAACACTATGGGGAACATGCTGAGGAAAAGGACTTCCCCCGCCCCCACAGACTACCTTTATGCTTCTATGGTTACAGAAGACTTTGGACTAGATTCACAATGATGTGATGCAGAACTACACAGCAAGACATCTTAATGTGCTGCACAACATGGAGAGTGCAGGAATGCACCTTATCTACTAAGATATTGATCATTCCTTCTCTCTCCCTGCACTGATGCACAAATTGCAGGGAAGCGCCAATGTGGGTACCCTTGCACCATGGTGCAAAGGTGTCTGTGGTGCAGGCAGGATTGTTTTTGTGCAGGAAGGGACACCTGCAGATTGCAGCACATGTCAATAGAGAACAATGAAGAGAAATACATTTATTTTTATTGTTGTGCCTCCCCGGGGTTGGTGTACATTTTTGATAGATCCCAGGGTTTACTGCTGGTTCCTAATCAGTCCATGGGCCTGGCTGGTAACGGTCTGAGACACAAAAGAGCGGCAGCCCTCTCAACAGATCTCAAGGCCTTGGGCCTACATGTAGTGAATGGTAGGATGGAACAAGACTTTCCACATGCATGGACGTTTCAAGCAGCAGGCTCACACTTAAGAACTGATTTTACACTAGTATCACATTAAAGGGCAAATTTAAGAGCTCCTAGCGCCTCATTGCACCACATTAGTATCACTTTTCTTTACGCTAAAGTGACCCAACAGGGCCAAAATCGCTGCGTCAAATTTGCCACTTTGTAACCTCTTGCGCCACATCATGCCTGCATCAGGGCTTAATGTATGCAAGGGGAATGTTCCCTGTTAGGGGGGGCAAGAAATGGCGCAACAAAATATAAAAGATTTTTTGCACCTTTTTGTGGAACTTTTAAGTCTTGTTCAGAGCAGGCGTTAAAAGGGAGGACGATTGTTTTCAAAGGGCCATTATGTACTGGTCAGGGCTAGGGCCAACCTTTTGCCATTAACCGTGAACAGTACATCAATTATGACAGAAATTCTGACGCTATTGCCGCCTACCCTGTGCCATGGTGCACCCTATTTTAAATACGGTGCACGCATGGTGTCCGTAAGGGGCGCAACAGGGCCACAAAAAAAGTGGCGCTACATGTATTTCATTGCCATTTTTCAAAAATCTGTCCCTAAATATTTTCTGCTTTGGAGATTAGAAAAATCAAGTGAAAGCAATCATGGGTAACAACTTATTTAGTTTAAAGTACACTGCTTTTGACATCAAAAAGTAAATTCCTTACCAGGGGAGATGGAAACAATACATTTTAGGAAGGTAGGTGGGATTGGGATTGAGCCACTGCTTTAACCATCATAAAGGACTGCCTTTCAATGGACCCACTTAATCCTATAGCACAATGGTCATTCTTTACAAGGAAACTACTGTCTGTGTATTCTTTGGCACCTGACAATACGAGGCGTCAACCTAGTTAATATTTGCAAGCTTCAAATAAAATAAGACTATTGGCATGTCTTCATATTTTAAGGAGAAAACAAAATCGTATACTGAGAATTGCCCAGACCCAGCCCGGGAACTTCGAGCTCAAACTTAAATTAAAGGGTACAAATAAAGCCTATCAAAAAATACTCTGGGAAGAGAGAACTATAGCAAAGCAAAATCTTTGTATAAAGGCACTATGGGGCTCATTACGACATTGGTGGTCAGTTGACCGCCACGTCGGCGATGATGGTAGGTCCCCACATAGACAGACAAAGTACCACCTGATCCGCCAGTGTGGTCCATCCACTGACCATGGCAGTTGCCATCTTCAGGCTGGCAGAACACCATACCCCGCCCACCATATTATGACATAGCAGACCTCCAGGATTTCCGAGGCGGTACCACCGTCATGAAAAGCCTGGCGGATAAAACAAAGCATATAAAGGAGACACTCACCCCCAGGGACACAGAAGAGTCCGATGCTGTACCATGCGATGGCAGTCCAGGAGCACCTGCTTAGCACACAAGGGAAGGAGGGGAGAGTGACACACCCACACGCACAACACACACCATACACACATACTGTACAACACACAGAGAATTATCTGCAGAGAAATTCAACAACAACATAAGGCAGGGGCAAAGAAAGCCAGGACAAATACCTTTGGTCCAACCACTGTATTCCAATGGGAATAGCAAGCACATTAAAATAACTATATACAGAACGGGCCATTGGCCAGTCCAATGTTCTGTTCAACCCACAGGGCAACGTCCAAGGGCCTTTACTCCTGACTGCCCAAATCACTCCACTGGGCAGGGGCATCATGCTGATGGTAGGCAGGCACCTCAGAGGGCAGGGGGGTTAGTTTCTTGGGAGCGGGGTCCTTGGACTTCGGTTTGGGAGGGGTCGGGTTCTTGCTCTGTTGCTTATCGGATGGAGGTGTTGGCTTTGAGCTGGGAGCCGGAGTGCCACTCTTGTGCCTCTTAGTGGCAGGTGTAGCTGCAGGGGGAGGGACATGCGTGGACTGGGAGCTGGAGGTACTGGGTTGGGGGAGAGGGAGCTTCCTCTT
Source organism: Pleurodeles waltl (assembly GCF_031143425.1). NCBI lineage: Eukaryota > Metazoa > Chordata > Amphibia > Caudata > Salamandridae > Pleurodeles > Pleurodeles waltl. The sequence goes on from NC_090450.1 coordinate 284,456,853, forward strand.
ATGGGCAGGACGGTGGGAGGAGGAGGGAAGAGGTCAAGGCGGGAAAGGAAACGTTTCTTAGATCCAATAGGGTGGGTTGTGGTAGGAGGTTTGGGAGAGGAGGTAGAGGGAGTGGTTCTAAGAGGAGTAGGTGGGCTGGACTTGTTCGCAGGTGCATGGACAGTGTGCATGTGTGAGGCTCATGGCTCTTGAAAGTCTGAGTGGGAGCGTTTATGTGTTTTTGGAGGGGGTGGGAGAGGACAAACAGGACGTGTGTATGTATGTTGTGGTGGTGTCTGCAAGTGAAGTGGGTGTGCTGCATGAGGTTGTGATGGTGGTGGTGGTGACCGCGCATTTGGTGAATGGGGTGCTACTCTGCGTGTCTGCTGTTGTGGTGACTTCGGGCAAGGCTGTACAGGTGGCAGGACCTGGGACTGAAGATGCAGTGCTTGAAGGTGTGAGTGTTGATGTGACTATAAGGGGGGAGGAGGAGGCAGTGGAGGCAGTGGCTTTTGTTGTGTATGCTTCTGTGTGTTGGCTGTGTGTGGGCTTGTGGAGTGAAGAGTGGTGCCTGTGCTTGTCTGTGTGAGTCCTGTCTGTTGTCTTGGGTGCATGCTGGTCTGATTGTGTGCATGGGATGGGTTGGGAGAGAGGGCTTTGGGACCGGGAACAGGTAGTTGGAGGGGGAACAGAAGAACCAGAGACACTGGCTGCGGTCAAAGAGGACGCCAGAGCCTGAAACGATCTCTGTTGGGCAGCCAAGCCACCGTGAATGCCCTCCAGATAGGCATGCCATTGCTGCATCTGGGATGCCAGTTCCTGGATGGCATTCACTATGGTTGACTGCCCTACATAAAGGGATCTCAGGAGGTCAATAGCCTCTTCAGTGAAGGCAGCAGGGCTGACTGGGGCAGGGCTTGAGTTGCCTGTGGTGAAGGAGACACCCACCTTCCTGGGTGACCAGGCACGGGCAACTGGGTGGGGGGCTAATGGGAGGGCGGTGCTGGTATTGGGGTGGCGGAAGATGTAGTTGGGGTGATCCCAGAGGGGTCCGCCACCACCAGGGACCTTCCTTCGGAGGAAAAATATGAGTCAGTTGTCATAGCTCCTGTTGCTCCAATGGTGCTCCCCTCGCCCTCCAACCCACTGGTGTCCTCGGTGTCGGTGGGCATGGGCTGCAGCTCCCCCACTCTCCGGTGCCCCTGCTCCTTCACCAGATGATGCTAATGAACACAAGGACAGGATGAGAAAAAGAGAGAGGGTGGGGGACAAAGAAAGGGAGCACAGGGTCAATCACAGCAACAGCACATATGGCACACACATCACAATCACTGGGAATAACACTGTGCAGTATGAAGCACACTGACAAACCATTACCTGGGAACAACAGCAGAATGAACCCAAAACTACCATCTGCACACCTACTGGGACTCATTAAGCCATGTCTGCCATGGTATACCAGCTACTTGCCAAAACCAAATATACATACGACCCTACATTGCTAAGCAGGACTTAACAAGATTAGCTAAACCAGCATATTGGGGCATCCACTGACTACAGCCTTGCACCCAAACACCATGGGAGGCAACAAAAAAGAATACCAAACAGTGTGAACTCACCCCATTGTGGCCTGGGTGCTGCCCTCAAGCGCCCAGCCAACTCAGGATTGGCCACCACCAGTATGCGGACCATTAGGGGGGATCAGGGTCTGGCGAGGCCCAGCGTCTCAGGTCCTCCCACTGTTTCCTGCAGTTGGTATCTATGGACCCCAGGGTCCGCACGTCATTAGCGATGGCACGCCATAACACTTCTGATGGGCACTGACCTGCATAGGGAACACAGACGAATGAACACCCTGAACTCAACACTCCATTCTGTAACAGAAATCGCTTACATATTGCATAGAACACATTAAGCCCACACATGAACCGTACTTCTGCATACACATTGAATGCAGCAAAAGTACAAAGGTACTCACCTGTTGGTCTGGAGGCCCATACAACTGCCCATACAAGGGTAGGACCCCACCCAGAAGCTTCTCCAACTCCTCTGATGTGAAGTCTGGGGTCCTTTCCCTTGTAGCACAGGCAATTGTGGTTCCAGACACAGGACACAGCAGCACACTCAGTGGAGGTGTTGATCTGTAGAGAGTCAGGAATCAAGTGAAGTGGAACGGAGAAAATGGAGGTAACATCCGCGGCGGTAACCTGCTCTGGTAACCACTGTCACCGCCGGCGTTGATCATCATTGGTTCCTGTGCTCCAAAGACCTCCATGTTAACCCATGAGGAGTTGCAAGGCGGTGCAGATGCCTTCCACCATGATCCCAAACACCGGCGGAGTAAGGTCACTTCCACTTGTCCCTGCATACAGGACATGTGGTTGTCAATTTCTAATGCTGGCACTTCTGGCGGACAATGTAATGTGCGTCATAGGTACCAATGGTTCACACCAAGACAATTTCAGTCTGCTACATACATACATGCTCTGTGTGCTCTTCTTCTTAAAAGATTTCCTTGTTGGAGCAATTTTGGAACGAAAACTATTAAGCAGAATAAAGAAGAATTTAAGCTAAATGTTGGATTGTACCTGTTTGAACTGAGGACTCTTGAATATTTATTGAGAGACAATCTATTATTGAATTTAAGATTATGACGAGTGCTTGTTGTGATTATATTTCTGGCTAGTGGAAGGGGCCCGCTGGTGTGCTGTGTTCTCACGCATCGTGTTGGTCATGTCACCCAGCACCTCTGCAATTGAGGCCCTGTTAGCATTTAAGCCCTGCCACTGCTGTATGACCTCCTGGCGGTATACACCCTGCTGCTGCTGGTTCTCCTGCAAGATTATAATTTCCTGGCCCATCCTGTCCTGGGATTGTTTGTAGGCTCCCAGGACATGTGTGAGTGCCTCCTGGGCAGTCAGGTCCCTGGGTCTGGCCTACCCCTGGTGTACAGCTAACCTCCCACTGGCCCAGGCCCCCTGTACCTGTGTCCCCTGAAGTGTATGCCCACTCCCACTAACACCAGGGCCTTCATCGTCTTGCCTGTGTGGCGTTGAATCGGGTCCCTGTACAGGTGGGCACTCAAGTGATCGATGTGTCCTGGGGACAGAGGTTTGGGGACTTTGGGTGGCTGCTGTGGTGTTGTAGTCGGATGGGGGGCCCTGTGGTGGACTGGGTGTGGGGTGTGGAAGCCGACTGACCAGTGGTCCCAGATGGTCTAGAGAGATCATACAGATTGGGCCATCCAAAGTTGCTGTCACCACTGAGGGCATCTTCTGGTGGAGGACTGGGTTGCCATGGCACATGCTCACCGCTGACATTGGCTGGGGCACCTGTGGACATGTATGAGATTTGTTACAATCATTGTTTGTCACATATTCAGCATTTCTGGCTTTCCCTATGGGTTGGGTGTTGTCCTCCCACCTTTGGTTAGAGTATGCTGGTGGACTGTAGGAAGGGTAGTACTACGTGCTGCCAATGCATTACTGTTGTGAGTGCATGCAGAGCTGGGAGGGATGTGCTTGCAGTAGGTAGGGCATGCAGCGGTACAAAATTAAGGGTGGTTATGGGGTGGTTCACTGTATGGGATGGAGTGGGGTGAAGGGAGTCAGGGAGAGGGAGTAACATGCCATGCAGGTATCAGTGGTGGTAGGGTAGTAATGGTGACATAAGAGTGTCCAGCCCTCCAGTGACTCCATTGAGGACCTCAAGATGCAGGATTGCCACAACTTGCTCCTCCCATGCTGTCAATTGTTGGGGAGGAGGTGGGGGTCCACCGTCTGTTGGTGTTGAGTGCCCATTTCTACCACCGCAGTCTGCACTACCAATGGGTGACCACCGTTGAGTGTCCGCTGTGGTGATTCGTGGTCCATAATTTGGAGGGCGGTGTATTGCTAGCATAGCGAGGAGGATGGTGGGTCTGACAGTTTTTCACCTCCGCTGGGTCTGGCGAAATTGTTGTTGTGGCTGATTTCTGTTGGGTTTGTGTTTGTGTGTCATAATCTGGTGGGCAGATTGTCACCTCCGCGGCGGTCTGTTAGTGCCCGTCACCACGGCAGTCTTCCGAAAAGTCCACCAATGTCATAGTGAGGGTCTACATCTTGGCAAAAATACGAACTCAAGGGAGTTTTGGAAAATGATTAATAACTTGAACAAGGATACATCGGCTGTAATTGGGTAAACTAAAACAGAAGAAGGCTGGGTTTCTTTTCTCTCAAATATTTTAATTTGTCCAGAGGGGAGACATTGACCTCAATCACAAGGAGAGGTGGGACAACGCCTAGGCTACTAACAGACCTAGAAGATCATGTGCTTAACTTCTCTGTGGATCTGATATGTGAAAGCAAGTTGTCAAGATGGGGCACCTGGGTCAAATGGATTGCCACAAGCTTTGTGCAAAGTTAAGTCAGCCTTCTGGGGAGAAAGCCTAGGTGAAGTCTTTAATAAGGCACTTCAGCAGGATATTATTCCAGACTCATGGAGGGGCTCTATGGTAACTCCAATTTATAAGGGGAATGATCAACAGAAACCGGAAAACTACAGCCTCATTGCAGTACAAGACTCAGAAGCAAAACTGTTTGCAAGTCTACTGCTAACCGAATTATCACAGTGGGCTGCAGAAAAGCAAATTATCCCGTTTAATAAAACAGGGTTTATCCGTGGACAAGGAATGGAGACAAATACACAAGCTTTCTCTGTAATTATGGACAAATATGTTAAATAAATGGCCGACTTACCTATGTTTTGTTGATTTTAAGTCAGAGTTTGGCCGTGTACAGCAGCATTTTTTGTGGCAAAAACTGGTTCAAAAGGATATTCCTAATTGTTTCTTGAAAGGCATTCAACTGCTGTACTCAAACACCTGGCTTAAGGTTAAAATAGAAGGCTCCTTTAACTCTAGGAAAATTGGGGCCTCACAGGGTTAAAAGCAAGGATGCGTCCTTGCACCATATTTGTTTAAAATCTCTTCCTGGCCGACTTGAAACAGGTGTTGGATGAAATAAATGCACATCCTCCCAAACTAAGTCCCAAGCATATTACAAAGATGTTGTATGCTGACAATGGGATTCTTTTAAATCGGACAAAGACAGGATTACAACGACTTATTGATAAAATATCCAGCTATTCGGTGCTTAATGGCCTGGTAATCAATGAAAAGAAAATCAAGGTCACGGAGTTAACTAACAAGATACAAAAAAAGTATAAATGATATTTGGATGGCCATCAATTGGAGCAGGTTCAAGACTTACAGATATTTGGGCCTGCTACATGATGATAAGGGCTCTTTCAAACAACATGGACAAGATCCGCAGAGGAACGGTAATTCACTACTCCTCGCATTTAAAATAATATAGAGATCCTTGGGTGGTCCAAGTTGCCTGCCATTGTTAAAGATTACAGCAGCTAAAGTGGTGCCGCATATAGCTTATGGATGTGAGGCACAGCATGGTAGGGATGCGGTAACTCTAAATGCAATCCTTTCTAGGACATTCAGAGCACTTTTTAATCTTCAGAGCAACACCTCGCCGGAGCAGATACGCCTGCCATTTGGTTTGGTAAATCAAATCATTGCAAGGAAGGGAGTGTATCTCAAAATATGGAAAGAAATGCAACTGAATGAATTGCACCAATTTTGTCAGGCCTTTTGGCAAGAAGTCCAGACTAATACAAAAACTCATCACCGCAGTATTTGAAAGCGGCAAATGAGGGTGTGGTTGCGACTCCGGTGTGGGGAATTTCCGTACCTTTAGAATCTTTAAAAAAAGTAATTAAGGGGCAGATGAAAAAGTTGTCATTAGTAAAAGATAAAGAGGCCTTTGCTCGTAGATCCCATGCCTGGATGATTATACATGCTGTCTTACTTAGAGATTGGTTGGTATAGACACCAAATAATAACTTTCATCAAGTACCAATTTGGTCTTATGCCAGGACTTATCCATGCGGTCCCGTGGGCCAGGGACATGGAAACTATTTGTTGTACACTGTGCAAAACGAGGGTCTAAAATTGTATGCATTTGGTCTGTTTATGCCCGGCTCTACTAAAAAAGTAGAGAAAAAGGAACTCCTAAAAATACTTTTTGACCAGTGTGGAATTCGGTCATGTAGGCAGGCCGTGATGGCATGTTTTAAGTCTATTGACACTTTGTTGAATTGTAATTATATTACGTTTTTAGTGATAGTGGCGAAAAAATTGATAATAGTGGAAAATAATTTGGTCTGGAAAATGGTTACATTTAAAAATTATTGTATTGGGAATTTATAATGGTGCTTTTAGATGTTGTTTGCTAGAATGTGTTTTATATTATATTTGCACTTTAGATAATATTTGGATTCACTTTAAAAATCTCAGGCTGATGTCTGAAAATTGTTATTTGAAAATTATTTCCTTATGGAATGATGTTTGTAAAAATGTTCGATTTGAGAAACAATGGTATTGTAATTGTAATGATTGTAATGAATCAATCAATTAATTGTTTGTCTATCTAATTGTTGCTGGTAGTAAATCTGGGACTGCATCAAGATCCCATAAGTGTTTGAGACCACCTCTTTCATAAAGGAAACTTTCCTTTTTTGTTCATGCAAGGAGGGATTTCATAGGAAATCATGGACTGTCCCCTAGTAGAGATGTCCTTGAACTGAATTATCCTCATCTTTTGACAGTTCCATTGGTCTGCCTCAAATAGAGACACCCGACCGAGCTACACTCTTTTCTCCCCCTCCACACCTTTTTGTGAATATAGATTTACCTTCGGGAGGATATGTGGAGCGATGTACCTCTCAACTCTCCCTTTGTGAAAGGCAGATATGCCAAAGCTGTGGTCCCCACTGGAGAGTGATGACCCCGACCGTCATCACAGACCTGACGCCGCCATAGCCTTGCTGATGTTCCGTGACTCCATGAGTCCTGAAGTGCTGTGTCACTGACATCCATGACACCTGACTCTGCCGCGGCACCTGCAGCCCATCGCGTAAGCGTGACCCTGTGAAGTCGCCCAACGTGCCTCCACCCGCTGGATTCACTGACCCTGCCAGATCGTCATGAACCGATGCTTCACAAGGACGATGCCTCATCTCCAATGCTTTGCAGCAAGGACCCACCGCTTCACACTGATGCCTCTGCTCCACTGCTCCGCAGCACTGGAACCGACGCTAAACCAGATCAAGAGACGCTTCCCTCCCCGACTCTGTGCACCGGCTTGTTTCCTCACTTTCAAAAAGGTACTGTACCTGGAGGTCTGTGTGACTCCATGACTGGCGCCATTGGTGTTGGATTGTTGGGAAGGGTTCCGTCACGACGCCATGATAAAACCAAATTGAAGCATTTGTGTTTCTAAGTGTTACATTAAAGTTTAATCTTTGAAAACTCATAACTTTGCTTTCGTCTGTTGGATTTTTGTTGTTGTGGTCTTGTTTTACTAAGATAAATACTGGCTATTCATCTAAACTGGTGTTGAGTGCTTTTGTTGTGTTTTCACTGTGTTGCTGTGTGTGTTGGTGCAAATACTTTACACATTGCCTCTGAGATAAGACTGACTGCTTGTGCCGAGGGTTATCCTAGGCGTGTATCTCCCTTACCCTGCCTAGAGTGAGGGTCTCTGCTTGGATAGTGTGCCAACTGACTGCCAACCAGAGACCCCATTTCTAACATTGTTGTAGGAGGCTGGCCTTGTTTGTAGTGGGTACCTTAGGTACTTACACCTTATACCAGGTCCAGTTATTCCTTATTAGTGAAATGTAGGCTGTCTAGGGGTAGCTGTAACAGAGCAGGCAAGGCTGAACTAGGAGACATGCAAAGCTCTTGCAATACCACTATAGACACAAAGTACCGATACAGTACAGTACTTATACACAATAAAAGACAATACTCAGTGTTACCAAAAATAAAGGTACTTTATTTTATTGACACAAGGCCAAAAATATCTTAGAGACAATACTCCTTCTGGAGGTAAGTATTATACACATTATATACACTAGTAACCAAAATCAGGTAAGTAAACAGTCATAGAAAAGTGCAAACAGTGAAAAACACAATAGATTGCAACAGGCCTAGGGGAAACTCAAACCATACACTAAAATAGTGGAATGTGAAGGTCGGAATCCGCCCTAGGCAAGTGTAGTGTGTAGAGGGGCACTGGGAGCATACGGAAACACCAAAGGTAAGTACAGTACCCCACCCAAGAGCCCAGGAAAGCAGGAGTAAAGTACAGCAAGTTTCCTCAGAACACACTATAAGTTTTGATGAAGAATTATGCAAGAACCAAGCAAGACTGTGTTGAAGCAGATATGTTAATTAAACATTTTAATGAGTGTTATGCATTTTGAAAAAGAATAAAATGTAGAGAAAATAATGTAGAGAAATAATGTGCATGTGTGAAAATGTGCCTACAAAGAATGATTACCAGAATTCACGAATTATGATAAAATGACAAAAAAAATTTGAAAATGTTGAAAATCCATATTAATATTGTAGTAATATGCCATACTGAAATGTATAACGTATGTTTTGCATTATATTGTAGAGCTAACTTAGCTGAAGTTGTGGCCTAGTTTGCCAGGGCCCATGCAGAAGCTGAATAATAGTGCAATGTAGAAAAGCTGATGTGTTGAACTGACCCTGAACCACTCGCCTTAATAAATCTGCTTTGCTAGAATTTTCTGCAATGAACCAAAGGACAGGAGATGAGGGAATCAAAATTGTATCAAACCTGGTGTAAAGTAGACGAAATGTACTTTCCCAGGACTCGAACAATAGCGACACTGACTAGAGAAGAAGATGCAAAAATTTTGATACCTGATGAGCCGGATGATGAGGACATCGTCAGTGCACCAATCAACACCCTGAGAACAATGAAATATTAGAATTCATAGATTTGTAAAATAAAGGTTATTGGCTAGCGTAATATAGGATGATTAATTGATCAATTAAGAATTAAGGGATGGACTGTGCAACTTTAATATAATTTCATTAGAAGGGGGAAAAACTTCAGAACTGATGGGGAGATATAAGAGGCAGATGATTGGGGAAAGACCTTTTCCTGAAATTGATGCAAGATTCTGTCGTTGGGCTCAAGCTCTTGAGAGCCTGATGCGTTGCTGATTGATTGATGACCTGAAGACAAAGACTGAGATTGTTGCTGATCCATTCCGTGGATAGGTAGCTATGACAATGTGACTGATTAACTTTTGTGCCTTTTCTTTCTAGGTACCAACTGTGCTGTTTTATAGTTTTTCTCCCAGCTACATGTTTTTCCAAAATTCATCTTCTAAATTGTTTTCGCATGAAGTCCCACATGCTAATGCTAATTAGGGTTAGGTAGGGTTCCTATTCTGAGACGCTGACATATAATAGGGAAAAATGATTGATGGACTGTTTTGCTGAACTCTGCTAATAATGTTGATATATTCATCTTTGCTGGCTTATGCTGAAGCATTAGCGCATATGTTTTCTCAAGTTCTGATTAGATTATGTTATTGGTGGTCACTAATGAGCTAATTCTGAGTTGATTGAATAAAGTTTGACCTAACCTGATGACTTAGTATTGTAACAAATAGGGAAATAAAATTGTTAAAATGTATATTGAGTTGTGGTTATTCATGAAATGTTGACGTTATTAACTGCTGACTAAGGTTTTGCTTATTGATTATGGTTTTGTGCAATGATTATTGATGGTCATCGATTACTGCATGGCTAAAATACTCTATGCGAATCAAAAGGTTCATCAACCTATACACGTCCCCTTGTAAGTTTACTTACTAAGGACCGGGCGTGCAAACAGTTTTAGGTAGCAGCTTGATGGTTTGTTTCCTTGGAGAACTAGTTATGTGGTGACCGATGGCTATGGTAGTAGTTTAAAAGAGGGTTAGTTGTTCATTTTATGAGGTTTGAATTTTGTTTTTCTGAAATGGCAATTATAGCAAAGATGATTTTCTCCTGAAGCCCAGAAATGACTTTCCCAGATCCTGGATCCCGCTAGTAGAGCTAGGTATGTTCTCTGTGTCTTTGTGATGGTGTGAAAGTGATAGTTTGCACTTGCAAAGGCTTATGCAGATCGCAGGTGAATTGTGACATATGTGAGGGAAGTAGGGAGTCTGCGTACTCCAGATGAGGTTAGTAGGAGTGTGCGTACTCCGCAGTATGAGAGTAGGGAAGCCAGCGAACTTCACATGTGTGTGGCACTTTGTGCTAAAAAATTGTCCATGTGGTTGTTGGTGATGTACGGACCCTGCGTGGTCTAAGACTCCGGAGTATATTGACAAGTGTAGGAGACACTTGGGTTATATTTTGTAATCTGTCTGGTTTAGAAGTTGATCGGGCATGGTCAACAGTCGGTGTAAAAGTTAAGTGAGTAAGATAAATTTTCGACTGAGATTTGGTGAGTCCTATTTGCACCAGGACAGACCCATTGATCAGTTAAGAGTGAAATTTGCGGGTTGAATTTTGCTTACAAATGTGAGAGACTGAGAAAGAGGAATAGCTGCATGAGCAAGAGGGCCATCAGTGAAAATCTGTAAGGTCTTTGAAGCGATTGTGTACCTTCCTGTAGTAAACCAGCAGGTTTGTTTTGGTTATAGGATTTGGTTAGTGCTCGCAATATTTTTGCATTAGTTTTGTGTGAGTTGAAGTTTAGGAGGACAAGCCGCAAGACTTTGTCAGCCGCAGTGTGTAAGTGTGACGTCAGAGTGAGCTGCCCTGGGATAGGTTGGTTAGTGAGAAGAGTCGCGAGTGGATTGGCAGCCGTCCGTAAGAGGCAATTGGTTGAGAAAGCCGGTGAAGGGAATCTTGGGAGTAAAAGTCATTTCCTTATTGAATCGAATAAATACAACACAGAAAGATGATGTTTTTCAAAGCGTTTAGGAGTGCCATGAAGGGCGATACATACATTAAGGCGACAGCACCACCGGAAAATTCTCCGGCATTTATTGTGATGGAGGAGCGAGGTGTCGCGCCATGTCTTTGATTAAAGCAGTGGTGCAAATTGACAGAGAAACAGGGAGCTTTAACGTTTCTAGAGCATGGAACGTTTAATTTGAGAATTTTGGATCAGTTGCGAATGACACTATGGGGGTCATTCTGACCCTGGCGGTCGGTGATAAAGCGGCGGCCAACCCGCCAACAGGCCGGCGGTCAAAAAAATGCAATTCTGACCCTGGCGGGAACCGCCAACACGGCCCGCCGCATTAACACTCCGACCGCCACGGCGGAACAAACAAACAGCGCGGCGGTCACCGCCAACAGCCAGGCGGCAGACAATGTACCGCCCACCCTATCACGACCCACCAATCCGCCACCTTTTCCGGGGTGGGAGCACCGCCGATAAAAACACGGCGGAAACAGACATTTCCAATGGAAAACGCTCACCTCGAGACACTCCACGCGGAATCCGGACAGCATGGAACCCGAATTGAACATCATACCTGCTCTCGTCTACCTGCTCATCTACCACGAGTACGAACTCCGGCGCAGACGTCAACGGTGAGTACTGCACCTACGACACACGGGAGGGGGGAGGAAGAAAGGTTACGGGCATACACATATGCGACCCCCCCACCCCCCCAATATGTACACACCAATGCAGAGCAGGAAGTCACAGTGACACCACACAAACACCCTTTAAAAATACAATGACACAACCAAATTTGGAATACATTTTCATGTTCAAAAAAAGCACCTGGAAATAATTGAGCAACCGTGAAAAATATTTACAAAAACCAAAAATATATACACATCAGTGTATCACTGAAGTAACAAGTCCTGCACATCCTACGAATCTAACATGTCCGTGGGCCAAGGTTCTGCGAAACAAGGGCAAAGCCCACACACGAGACCTGAGTCCTTTGGAGAGAACACTGCAGGGGCATCCGATGTCAAAACTACAGGCACCTCAGGGGGAAGGGAAGGGGGGCCACCACAGCCACATGAGTCCACGACGCCAGATCCACGAGGAGCCACCATGCCCACTGTACCATCCTGGGGAGTGCAAAGCCACAGTCTCTCAAGTCTCTGCAGTGGGTGGGTTGCCCACTGTACCATCCTGGGGAGTGCAAAGCCACAGTCTCTCAAGTCTCTACAGTGGGTGGGTTGCCCACTGGACCATCCTGGGGAGTGCAAAGCCACAGTCTCTCAATGTCTCTACAGTGGGTGGGTTGCCCACTGTACCATCCTGGGGAGTGCAAAGCCACAGTCTCTCAGGTGGATTACAGAGTCCACTGGTCAAGGAGGAGGCATGGTGGGCACAGTGAACCATAAACAGTGCCTGAGACGGCGGGACCCAGCGCAGCGGTGCATGACATGGCGATGTCCAGCGGAGCGGTGCTTGACAGGAAGGGTCCAGCGGAGCGGTGCTTGACAGGAAGGGTCCAGCGGAGCGGTGCTTGACAGGAAGGGCCCAGCGGAGCGGTGCTTGAGACGGCGGGGCCCAGCGGAGCGGTGCTTGACAGGAAGGGCCCAGCGGAGCCGTGCTTGACAGGAAGGGTCCAGCGGAGCCGTGCTTGACAGGAAGGGTCCAGCGGAGCGGTGCTTGACAGGAAGGGCCCAGCGGAGCGGTGCTTGAGACGGCGGGGCCCAGCGGAGCGGTGCTTGACAGGAAGGGCCCAGCGGAGCGGTGCTTGACAGGAAGGGTCCAGCGGAGCGGTGCTTGACAGGAAGGGCCCAGGGGAGCGGTGCTTGAGACGGCGGGGCCCAGCGGAGCGGTGCTTGAGACGGCGGGGCCCAGCGGAGCGGTGCTTGAGACGGCGGGGCCCAGCGGAGCGGTGCTTGACAGGAAGGGCCCAGCGGAGCGGTGCTTGAGACGGCGGGGCCCAGCAGAGCGGTGCTTGAGACGGCGGGGCCCAGCGGAGCGGTGCTTGACAGGAAGGGCCCAGCGGAGCGGTGCTTGAGACGGCGGGGCCCAGCGGAGCGGTGCTTGACAGGAAGGGCCCAGCGGAGCGGTGCTTGAGACGGCGGGGCCCAGCGGAGCGGTGCTTGACAGGAAGGGCCCAGCGGAGCGGTGCTTGAGACGGCGGGGCCCAGCGGAGCGGTGCTTGAGACGGCAGGGCCCAGCGGAGCGGTGCTTGACAGGAAGGGCCCAGCGGAGCGGTGCTTGAGACGGCGGGGCCCAGCGGAGCGGTGCTTGACAGGAAGGGCCCAGCGGAGCGGTGCTTGAGACGGCGGGGCCCAGCAGAGCGGTGCTTGACAGGAAGGGCCCAGCGGAGCGGTGCTTGACAGGAAGGGCCCAGCGGAGCGGTGCTTGAGACGGCGGGGCCCAGCGTAGCGGTGCTTGACAGGAAGGGCCCAGCGGAGCGGTGCTTGAGACGGCGGGGCCCAGCGGAGCGGTGCTTGACAGGAAGGGCCCAGCGGAGCGGTGCTTGAGACGGCGGGGCCCAGCGGAGCGGTACTTGACAGGAAGGGCCCAGCGGAGCGGTGCTTGAGACGGCGGGGCCCAGCGGAGCGTTGCTTGACAGGAAGGGCCCAGCGGAGCGGTGCTTGACAGGAAGGGCCCAGCGGAGCGGTGCTTGACAGGAAGGGCCCAGCGGAGCGGTGCTTGAGACGGCGGGGCCCAGCGGAGCGGTGCTTGACAGGAAGGGCCCAGCGGAGCGGTGCTTGAGACGGCGGGGCCCTGTTCAGCGGTACCTGTCTCCACGGCGGGGACCTGTTCAGCGGTACCTGTCTTCACGGCGGGGCCCTCTTCAGCGGTACCTGTCTTCACGGCGGGGCCCTCTTCAGCGGTACCTGTCTTCACGGCGGGGCCCTGTTCAGCGGTACCTGTCTTCACGGCGGGCCCTCTTCAGCGGTGCTCTTCTGCACGGCGGGGCCCTCTTCAGCGGTACCTGTCTTCACGGCGGGGCCCTCTTCAGCGGTGCTCTTCTGCACGGCGGGGCCCTCTTCAGCGGTACCTGTCTTCACGGCGGGGCCCTGTTCAGCGGTACCTGTCTTCACGGCGGGGCCCTCTTCAGCGGTGCTCTTCTGCACGGCGGGGCCCTCTTCAGCGGTACCTGTCTTCACGGCGGGGCCCTCTTCAGCGGTACCTGTCTTCACGGCGGGGCCCTCTTCAGCGGTACCTGTCTTCACGGCGGGGCCCTGTTCAGCGGTACCTGTCTTCACGGCGGGGCCCTCTTCAGCGGTGCTCTTCTGCACGGCGGGGCCCTCTTCAGCGGTACCTGTCTTCACGGCGGGGCCCTGTTCAGCGGAACCTGTCTTCACGGCGGGGCCCTCTTCAGCGGTGCTCTTCTGCACGGCGGGGCCCTCTTCAGCGGTGCTCTTCTGCACGGCGGGGCCCTCTTCAGCGGTACCTGTCTTCACGGCGGGGCCCTCTTCAGCGGTGCTCTTGCAGTATGTCAAGGGAGTCATACCTGGCCTGGACACGCTGCTCAGTCGCCCTCCGACAGTGCTGTGTCAGGCCCCGTCGGGGAGTGAGTCCTGGGCCCTTTGGTGTCGTCCCTTGCAGCCGGGATGGGGCTTGTGGGGCCCTCCTGCTCCGCGCTCCTGGTGGTTGTCCTCTCCGCCCTGCTGTCCTTCCGCTCCTTAGATGGGGCTCTCGGGCCCTTGCCTCCCCTGGCTGCTGTGGCCGGTGAAGTGGCCGGAGTCACCTCCTTGGGGGCAGCCGTCTCTGTCCGCTCACGGCGGCCCTTCAATTTCCGGGTCCTCTTGCCTGGGGGGGGGCTGGCTGTCCCCTTGCTGCTCACCGAAGTGTTACTGCCGCCAAAGGGTGGACTCCACATGCCATGCACCACTTGCACTGTAGTAGTTGGGCTGGTGGTGGCTGAGGTGCCCTTGGGACTTTTCCCAGTTGGAGGGGGTGGGTCGGGGGAGGGAAAGAGGTCAAAACTGGAGAGGTAATTTTTCTTGGGACCAAGGTAAGGGGTAGGAGTAGTGGTGAGAGAAGTGGAGGAAGAGGATGTGGTTGTATGAGAGCCAGGTGTGCTGTCCTTGGGTGCAGGTGACTGTGACGTAGGCTGTGGTGAGGTGGTTGGCTGTTGTTTGGGTGTCTGCCTGCGTTTATGTGTCTTGGAAGAGGGGGTGACAGACACAGTGGGAGAGGACACAGGGGACGTGTAAATGCAAGTGGGGGTGGTGACTGCAGGTGTGCGGACTGTAGTGGAGGGTTTGCTGGTGGTGGAAGAACTGGCTGGTGTTGGGGTGCATGCAGGTGTGAGTGTAGACGTCACAGGGAGGGAGGAGGGAGACGAGGAGGACGGGGACACAGAGGTGGTAGTGACTGTTGATATGTCTGCATCTGTGTGTTGCTTGGGTGAATGCTTGTGTTTTCTGTGGTGCTTATGTTTGGATGAGCTGGCCTTGGGTGTTGAGGTGTGTGCAGGCTGGTCTGATGGTGTGGATGGGATAGGTTGAGGTACAGGAGACAGAGAAAGGGTGGAGGCAGATAGAAGAGGGAGACTGGAGACAGGGACAATGGCTGCCGTCAGTGCTGAGGCCAGAGCAGTGAACGCTCGTTGATGGGCAGCCTGACCCGAATGAATGCCCTCCAGGTAGGCATTGCTCCAATGCACCTCCCTTTCCACCCCCTGGATGGCATTCAGAAGGGTAGTCTGCCCAACAATGAGCGTCCTCACCAGGTCAATGAGCTCCGCACTGAGGGCAGCAGGGGTAACAGAGGCAGGGGCTGAGGTGCCTGGGGCGAAGGAGACGCGCGCCTTCCTGGCCGAGCGGCCACGGAGCGAAGACTGAGGGGCTGCTGGGAGGGCGGTGCTGGTGCGCTGGGTGGCGGCTGTACCTGTTGTTGCGGGGGGCACAGATGGTGCCGCCCCCGCTAGGGAGCTCCCAAACGAGGACGTGTCCGTGTCGCTGGTGTCTCCACCGGGCCCCGTTGTGGTGCTCCCCTCGCCCTCCGGATCACTGGTGCCCTCGGTGTCTGTGCCCACCGGGGCCTGGTGACCTGCAGCTCCCTCCTGCTCTGACGCCAAATCTCCTCCGCCTGATGATGCTAAAACACAAGAAGACAAAGATTTAGGGTGGGGGGAGAAATGAAACAAAGTTGAGTGCATGCCTTAGCAATACCCTTTGCGGAGAGGACAGACACAGGTGCCTCGTGCACTAAGTCGCGAACTTGGGGTACACTACTCAGTACTTCTGACTAGGCAAACAGGTCTAGGGACAACACACGCGCACATGGGTGATGCTGGAGCATGGGTAGCTGCACTTGGCACCCTACAGAGGTTGGGGGCGGGGGCACAGGGCCATGCCTAAGGGAGCGGACTACACTACAGAGAGCGCCCGGGCCTAATGTCACCCACAGCCCTCCTCCCCCCCCAGACGCCTCCAATGCGCATACAGATGGGAGAATGTGCGGATACTCACCCCCTTGTGTCTGCTGTGCTGTCCTCAAGCGCCCATCCAAATTAGGGTAGGCCACCGCCAGGATCCGGGACATCAGGGGGGTCATGGTGCGACTGGCACCCCTCCTAGTTTGGGAGGCCATCCCCAGCAGTGTTTCTGCGGTCTTCCTCGTTCCGCGGCGGATGTCCTCCCACCTCTTGCGGCAGTGGGTGCCCCGTCTGTTGTGGACCCCCAAGTTCCGGACTTCCTCGGCGATGGCACGCCAAATATCGATTTTCTGGTGGGCGCTCACCTGTTTGACATGTACAGGGTGGGAAAGAGAAACCGTCACATATCTGCATGTTTGGAGTACATGCCCCCCCTCCCCAACCTTGTCATGGTTCCCATTCTCACATCTGTCGTGCGTTGCACTCCCCATTCCCTCCACACCCCACCAACTTACATCCCCCCCTCCACACAGGCATAACCCATTCAATGTGCACTGAGTGTACTCACCTGTTGGTCTGGAGGACCGTAGAGTTGCGCATACTGGGGGAGGACCCCGTCCACGAGCTTCTCCAACTCTTCTGAACTGAAGGCGGGGGCCCTTTCACCAGTAGCAGCAGCCATTGTCACTTCCAGCCCGAGTTCACAGCAGCACTTGCAGTATAGGTCCTCTCCTGTGGATGATCAGGTCTCGAATGATTGAGCTGATAGAAAATGGCGGTCACGCCCGCGGCGGTGCGTACCGCGGCGGTGCGTCCCGCGACCGCCGGCGCACATCGTCATTGGCTCCTGAAACCCATAGGCTTCAATGTTAACCAATGCGTCTTCGCACAGCGGCCTTCGACCGCCTACCGCCACGGTGTGCCCCGCCAGCGCAGTGACCTCACATCCCATTGTCCCACTTCACAGGTCAGGCATCGGCCATTTCAAGGGCCCACATGGCTTAATTTCTAATGCGTCACACAGGCCTAGGCCTTGCAATGGCACACATACAAACATATCAAACCATACATTTACCTGTACTGTGCAAGCTGTGTTGTACGTACCTGTGAGTGGATTGACTCTGTACTCCATATTCTCCTTCCTAGGCACCGTCCGCTGGGACTAGCGATGAGAAGGAGGAATCCTCGCGTGTACCGGCCGCTGGTGGACCTGTCGACAATGGAAGAACGCCATATAATACTACGATACCGACTTGACCGTGCCTCCATCCATGAACTGTGTGCCCAGCTGGAGCCAGCCCTGATGTCCCCCATCCGCCAACCCACAGGAATTCCCCCTCTGGTGCAGGTTCTGTCAGTCCTCCATTTCTTTGCAACTGGCTCATTCCAGACAACAGTGGCCATGTCATCTGGGATGTCTCAGCCTATGTTTTCCAAGATCTTATCCAGAGTGTTGTCTGCCCTGATGAAACTCATGCGGAGCTACATCATTTTCCCAGAGGAGGGTGATTTGCCTACAGTGAAAGCTGATTTCTATGCCCTTGGACACATCCCCAACATCATTGGTGCAATTGATGGAACCCATGTGGCTTTAGTCCCCCCAAATGACGATGAACAGGTGAACAGGAACAGGAAGAATTACCATTCAATGAATATCCAGGTGGTCTGTTTGGCTGACCAGTACATCTCCCATGTGAATGCCAAGTTCCCTGGGTCAGTGCATGACGCGTATGTGATGCGAAATAGCAGCATTCCCTATGTGATGGAACAGCTACAGAGACAGCGTGTGTGGCTAATAGGTGACTCTGGTTACCCCAACCTGCCGTGGCTATTGACCCCAGTGAGGAATCCCAGGACCAGGGCAGAGGAACGGTACAATGAGGCCCATGGGCGTACTAGGAGGGTGATTGAGCGAACCTTTGGGCTCCTGAAGGCCAGATTTAGGTGCCTGCATATGACAGGTGGATCCCTAATGTACTCACCAAAGAAGGTGTGCCATATCATCGTGGCGTGCTGTATGCTCCACAACCTGGCTTTGCGACGCCAGGTGCCTTTCCTGCAGGAGAATGGTCCAGATGGTGGTGTTGTAGAAGCCGTGGAGCCTGTGGAGAGTGAAGAGGAGGAAGACTCTGAGGACGACACAGACAATAGGGACAGAGTGATACAACAGTATTTCCAGTAACACCCAGGTAAGAATCACCCACGCCATTTCACAATTGCTTATAGCCTCCTGCATCTGTACTTTCTGTAGTTCCCCACAGATGTTTTTCATTAATTTTTGCCTTTCCCTTCCCTTCTCAGTGCTGTCTGACTCAGTACCTGACTTCTGCTTGGTTCGCACATGAAATACAGCGTATTGACATTGGTATGTTGTCATGACTAATTGACAGAACAGAAATTGAACAGTAATATGTAATACATTTGTTAATAATACAGCATGACTCAAAACAGATTTGTGTGCAAAATGTGATTTATTTACAGTGCTAGATATCGGTACATGTGATTCTAAGGGTGATGGGTGGGGGTGGAGGAAAATCCATGGCAGAGTCCAGTTCTCAGTCTCACAGGTGCATTGTTCTTTTGCCTGTGGAAGGATGGAGCATAGGCAGTTCATGGTTGGACAGGGTGGCAATGTGGGACAGTGGGAAGACTTGAGGGGGTATGTCCTGCTGGCGGGGGTCTTGACATCCTACTCTGTCTTTTTTTTTGGTCTCAGGCTCCTCTTACGGGGTGGTTGTTCTTCAGCAGGAGGTGGGGTTCTGGGGGGCTGTCGAGGTGTTGGGACCTCCTGTCCACTAGCGCCGGCGGAGGTGGTAGGCTGTTCCTGGTCCGGCCTAGTGACAGGGGCCCTGTGTGGTGCACCATGGTCCCGCAACGCGTCCTCTATCCTGTGGAGGGCCAGGACGATGGTCCCCATTGCGGTCCCGATGATTCTCAGCTCCTCCCTGAACCCCATGTAGCGTTCTTCCTGCTGTGCCTGGATCTCAGTGAACCTGGCCAGTACCGTCGCCATCGTTTCTTGGGAGTGGTGGTATGCCCCCATGATGGTGGTGAGGGCCTCTTGGAGAGTGGGTTCCCTGGGCCTCTCCTCCCCCCCCTGTCGCACAGCAGCCCTCCGAGCTGCCCGGTTTCCCCCGGCCTCTGTCCCCTGGCCGGTGTGCCCGCTACCACTGCCCCCAGGTCCCTGTTGTTGTTGGGGTGTTGGGTTAGCCTGGGTGCCCTGTAGTGGCGGACACAACGCTGATTGAGCTGTCCTAGAGACAGAGGCATGGGCCCGCTGGGTGGGAGCTGTGCTGGTGTTGGCAGAGGGGGTCGGGTCTGGTGTGGCCTGTGGCTGCCTGAGGGGAACCGACTGCCCAGAGGTCCCCGATGGTCCGGGCTGGTCATCAGGTTCACTGTCGACAGAGCTGCTATCCTCAGTGTGGGCCTGTTCCGGGGGTGGGATGGACACTTCTGGACACTCCTGGCTGGTGTGTTGTCGTTCGGGTCCTGCATGGGGTAAGAGAGTTTGGTTATTGTTTCTGTGTGTGCAATAGCGTGCGTGTTATGGGTGCCCTTGTCCCCCAGTGCAGGCATTCCCTTGAGGGAGGTGTTGTGAGGGTAGTTAGGGGGGGGGGGGTTAGTGCAGTGGTCATGCTTAGGTGATGGGTGCCCATGATTTGTGTTGGCATGCAGGAGTTGGTGTTGGGATGGGTGGGTTGTGCTGGTGAGACATTGTCAGGGAGGATGTGTGCTGGGGGGTTGGGGGTGAGGGTGGGGGTGTGGGTTGGCATGCTGGTGGGGTGGGGGGGATATAGTAGTTGAGATTGGACTTACCAGAGTCCATTCCTCCGGCTACTCCTGCGAGGCCCTGAGGATGCATGATGTTCAAGACGTCTTGCTCCCACGATGTGAATTCGGGAGGGGTGGGTGGGGGTCCGCCGCCAGTCTTCTGGACCGCGATGTTGTGCCTGGAGACCATCGATCGGACCTTCCCCCGTAGGTCGTTCCATCTTTTGCGTATGTCCTCCCTATTCCTGGGATGCTGTCCCACCGCGTTGACCCTGTCCACGATCCGCTGCCATAGCTCCGCCTTCCTAGCTATACTGGTGTGCTGCACCTGCGAGCCGAAAAGCTGGGGTTCCACTCTTAGGATTTCCTCCACCATGACCCGGAGTTCTTGGTCCGAAAAGCGTGGGTGCCTTTGGGGTGCCATGGGGTGGTGTGGGTGTGGTGTGGGGTGGTGTATGTGATGATAAGTATGTTGGTGAGTGGTGCTTTGTGCTACTATGTGGTGTGTGTGATAGTGTAGTGTGCCTCAGTGTGTCTTGCTTTGGATTGTCTGCTGTGTCTCTCTCTCCTTCTCTCAGTAATTCTGGTCGCAGGGGTTTGTGGGTGATGTGGGTGTGTGTTTTATAGTTGGTTGATTGTGTGGGAGTGGTGTGTGTATGTGTATCAGGTGTGTGTATTTCAAATTGTCCAATGTGGCTGTGTTTTGGTGATGTGTGTGTATTCTGACCGCGGCGGTGTGTACCGCCAATGGAATACCGCGTTTGAATGACCGCCGTGTGGATTCGTGGGTCGTAATGGCATGGGCGTATTTCTGTTGGCGTGACGGTGGAGGTTTGGTCATCTCCAGTTTATCGCTGCCCGCTGATGTGGCGGCCTGCAGTGGAGGACGGAATTTTGGAGGTTTGGCCGTTGTGGGTCAGAATGACCGTGGCGGTTAACCGCGGCCGCGGCGGTGTTATTGCGGTCTTCTGACCGGCGGTAAGGGCCTTTTACCGCCGAGGTCAGAATGACCCCCTATATGAGACAAAGCCGTTACTGAGACCGGCAAAGTTTGAGGCATTAGCGGTTTGGGAGCTCATAGCAAGACAGCAGCAAGAACTGAAATTCCAGAAGAGAATAAGGAAGTTAGAGAAGTCTTTAGCAGAGGCAAGATGGAATTGGGAACAGAATAAGTGGAGAATGGCGACATTGCAGGGTGCTAAGTTGTTTCCTGCCATTATAGAGGAAGATGAATCAGAAGAGAAAGAGGATATTAGCAAGAGTGATAAGAGTCGTCAGGGGATAAGAAGAAGAAAAAGACTTACATAGAAGAAGATTCAGATGTTTAGGATCTCATTACTCAGGTGTTGAGGGATTGATCTCCACAATATGCGACACATGAGGGGGGTCCAAGTACTAGTTCTGCTCCAACTGCCCCAGCTCAAGTATCAGGGACAGTGGGACCAGTACAAATAGATAACAGACAGGTACAAGGGGTAGTGCAGAGTACTCTGAATACACTGACTACTTCAGTAATCCAAACGCAGATGCACCCCCCACCGTTACAGAGAATTTATCCAGAAGTACCAATTCCCGAGCCAACCTTGAACTTAGTGGTTCCTACGGAGCAAGTGGTTCCGAGGCCAATGCTAGTTCAGACTGAGCCGACTCCAATGTTGATGCCTCAGGCACAGCCACAGGGTTTTCCAAAGTTCACACCAATGACAGTCAGATGTGACACCAGTGATGAACCAGAATGTGGGAGTGGTCCTTCCACAAATGTGTGTGTCAGAGCGGCACCAGATGCGATATTGCTGCTGATTACTGTTGGTCCAGCGGTACCATTATTTGCGCAGAAGAATCCTATTGCAGGACAACAGGGTGAAATGTCACAATGACTCGTGAGGAGGGGCGTGAGAGATCATGTGCAGATGGTTTCATCTATGGGTCAGACCTTTGATGGATCTAGACCTTTAATGAATCTTAGTTCACTTTATGCACTTCCAGATGCGGTAAATGGCCCAAGTGCAAGTCAGAGCTTGAAGCTTTTGACACCGCAAACTCCGGGTGCAGTGGTGCAACAGGTGTCATTGCCGAATGCGAGTAATATTTCATTACAGGTATTGACAGCACAGCAGTAAAATGAGTGGTTAGATAGACTAGATACCCCTCGAAATGCATCCAAGGGTGAAGACTGATTGATCGCGTAAGGCTGGCTACAGAAATAACTGAATTGATCGAGGGATTGATTGGAGTGAATAGGTTAGAATCCTATACTGAAGAAGAGCTGACATACTTGTGTCTGAGAGTTATGAGAGAAGTGAGCAAAATACATCAGAAATTGGCAGATCTGGCAGATAAACGTGACATAGAAATTGAGAAAACAAAGCACTTGAAACAAAGTTACAGATTAGACTTTGAGGCAAAGGATTTTGAGCACATGAGGTCAGCAGGAGTGAAAGCAGATCTTAAAGAGCTATTGCAGAGTGCTCAGATTTGGGGAGCATTAGAGAAGTGGGAAGGCAGATGGGCATGGAAGAAGAATAAACGGAAAGGAGATTCACAAAAAGGGTCTGAAGGTGTTCAGAAAGAAAAGGATCCAGTCAAAATTCTATCAAGGAGGGAAATTCAAGGAGGGCAGTTTGTTCATGTTCCCTGGCACAGGAGCGATATTCTGTCACTCACAAATGATTATCTAAAGTTGAGAGAGAAACCGGATAAGTGGTATCAGCAGACAGATATATTTGTGAAACTTTCAAAATGTCTGTGGGAAGACTTGAATACTTTGTTGGAGATAGTGGTTCCAGCTGACTTGTTGGTTGAGTGCAAGAGAGCAGTAGATTGGCTGACGAGTGAACCAGAAAGAGATAGAGTTACAGGTGCACCATCACCTGAAGTGATGAAACATTATTATAAGGAGATTGGATTCCTGAAGATGAGAATTTCGCCTAAAAATATTGATTGGCAGAGAATTTACAGGACAGTGCAGGAAGTAAAGGAGTCGATACATATCTATTATGAGAGATTGTTGAAAGCATTCAAAGAGTACAGTGGCAATGAAGCGATTGAGCCAAAAGGCCTGTTGCACTTTGTGTTCAGGTTCGTAGCAGGATTGAGACCTGAAATAGGCCAGATGACTAAGAGTCATTTAATTTGTAGGCAAGCGAAGCCGATTGTTAAGGTATTGCAGTATGCAAAATACTGTAGTGATGAGATTGAGTTGAAGCAGAAAAAGCTGAAGGAGAAGGCGATGGTGATGCAGATTAAGGCAGCTCAAATAGGAGTGCAAGGAGCTTTAGTGCAACAGATACCGCAACAGCAGGGAACTATTATGTTCCAGCCTCAAATGAGAGGTAGGGGTCGTGGAGCTAATATGAATCATGGTTCAGATTTGAATACTATAGTGGTTCAGAATGATGTGCAAGGGATGAAAAAGATGTTGCGTGTCATCTCTGCTGAAACGTGGGACACTGGAAGCAGAAGTGTCCATTGATGGTGCAGGATGGTGTTGTTCAGCAAAGTGGTGATGTCAATACATTTCAAACTGTGAAAGTCCCCAGGAGAGAGGACTTGATCAGAATTTTCAGAATAGCATGAATCAAGTGCAGAATTTACAACCCATGCAGCAGGTGCAAATGCCATGTGCACAAATGATACAGTGCAACCAATGCAGCAGCAGGTTCCTATGGTACCTAGACAGAAAATGGAGATACCTCAAGCCCCAATGGAACAGCAACAGATGATGGTTACTCCGTAGGTCACAGGTCAGAGACAAGACAGAAGTAGTGACACAGTGTACCAGTTCCCATTACATGGTGAGAATGAAATAATTGATAAATGGATGAGTGAGAGTTCAGATGAGGAGCCATGCATGCTTGCAGCGTCCCTAGAGGTAGATCAGAGAGGACCTTTGGTGAAAGGGGAGGTGATGGGTCATAGAGTCTCATTTTTAGTAGACACAGGAGCTACACGCTGTACAGTGAGAAGTGCAGAAGTGCCGAACTTACCTCTTTCAGGCAGGACAGTTCCGGTTGTGGGAGTAGCGAACAGACAGTTGATTAATCCGATCACATATCCAGTACAGGTTGAGATCGGCAAATTCCAAGGATTGCATAAGTTTGTAGTTTGTGACTTGAGTCCAGTATCCCTACTGTGAAGGGACTTGTTGTGCAAGATCAGATGTTCGATTAGTTGTTCAACTAATGGAATAGAGGTTCAGACAAATAGTGATGACGAGGAGGAGCAAGCTCCTGAAACTGAGAATGAAACTATTAATGAAGAGTACCTGTTGATTGAGTTTTTACCTATGTTTACTGTGAAAGAACAGTACAGGAAAATGTGTGTGACCTGGCAGGTAAAGAAGTGGGTTTGATTAAGGGAGTGGACCCGTTTAAAATCACTTTGAAGCTGAATGTAATGTTTCCGCAACTTCCACAGTATAACATGGCACAGGATGTTCTGATGAAAGTGGCACAGAAAATTGGAGACTTCCTGAAACAAGGGGTTTTGAAAGAAGTGTTGAGCAGTCCATGTAATTCACCAATAGTGGGCTTAAAGAAGCCTTGTGGGAAAGTGCACATTGTACAAGACTTTCAAAAAGTGAATGACATGGTGGTAAAGTGTTGTTCTGTGGTGCCGAACCCAGCAGTAATATTGTTTCAGATTCCATGCGATGGTTCACAGTGGTTGATTTGTCACAAGCTTTCTTTTCTGTGCCTCTTCGTGAGGATAGTCAGTTTCTTTTTAGTTTCAAATTCCTAGACAGAGTCTACAGCTGGTGCAGGCTTCCTCAAGAGTACACCGAGTCACCGTCTCTGTTCAATCAGATTTGAAAAAGAATTTGGAGTCATTGGAACTACCGTACCAATCAACTCTGGTACAGTACATTGACGATTTACTGATTGCATCTAAGACAAGGGACGAGTGTAAGCACGACTCGATTGCTCAATTGAATCACTTGGGAAAATCTGGACATAAAGTGTCACCTTTGAAATTGCAGGACTGTCAGAAGTCAGTGAAATATCTGGGACACCAAATTGGGAAAGGGTCAAGGAGAATTTCCAGAGAAAGGATTACAATGATATTGCCGAGAAGTCCCCTGACTTCACTGAGAGATGTCAGAATGTTTCTGGGAACTGTAGGTTATTGTCGTCAGTGGATTCAAAATTTTGCTGAGATTGCCAAACCATTGCAGCAGCTGACACATAAGGAGTTACAGATCCCATTACATTAGACCAGGATCAGATGAAAGCGTTCACTGAGTTGAGAGAGAGTTTGTGCAGAGCTCCAGCATTGGGAATGCCTGATTACACAAAGCCATTCATATTGTTTTGTTATGAACGTGATGCTTGTTCTTTGTCTGTCTTGACACAGGTCCATGGAGGTGCTTGTCGCCCAGTCGCAGCAGCCTTACCAGTTTGTTTGCGTGAAGTTGCCGCAGTTGTTCAAAGCCTTTGTGTGAGGGAGTTGTGATGGGATACCCTTTGACTGTAATGGCACCTCACTCTGTTGAGATCTTGCTGACAAGAACGAAAACGCACTATTTGACTGGTTCCAGACTGACGAGGTGTGAGACAAGCATTCTAGGTGCTCCAAATGTAACATTGAAAAGATGTACAGTGCTGAACCCGTCAACATTACTTCCAAGTGATACTGTTGATATTGAGAAGGAAGAAGACATTGAACATGATTGTCTTGAGGTAACTGAGCTATGCAAAAAACCCAGACCTGATATCAGAGATACACGATTGGAAGAAAATTATCAAATTGTCTTTGTGGATAGCTCATGTTTTAGAGATGGTACAGGAACATTGAGAGCAAGATATGCTGTATGCACAATTACAGGTACTTTGGAAGCTTCTTGGCTTCGAGGGGTATATTCTGCACAAGTAGCAGAGTTGATCGTTCTTACCAGATCATGCCATGGTTCTGCTTGATCGAGAGTTACCATCTACACAGATAGTCACTATGGATTTGGAATTGTTCATGAATTTGGTCAATTGTGGTTGCAAAGAGGTTTCATGACCTCTACTGGTACACAAGTAAGAAATGATGACAGAATAAAAGGCTGTTCTATGCAATACAGTTACCTGAAGAATTTGCTGTGGTGAAATGTCGTGCACATCAAAAGACACCGGACTACATCGCACTAGGAAATGGATATGCAGATTAAGAGTCGCAAGGTTTTGCGCATTGAACTGTATATTGTTCAAAGACAAGTGGGAAGTGATGTCAAAAGAAGACAACACATGTTCAAGTTTTGCCTTGAAAGTGATTGATACTTTAGAAAAGTTAAAAACATTGCAAAATAATGCTGAGAAGGAATAGAAACTACTTTGGTCTAAACTAAAATGTGTCCAAAGGCCTGATGAAATTTGGGTTTCCAAGGAAGGTCAGATGGTCCTGCCCAATAGTTTAGTGTCGCAAATGGCCAGGTACTACAATGGACAGGCACACAATGGAAGGGATGTCATGGTAAGTCTGTTTGAAATTTACTGGTTTAATCCTAAATTTAGGCAGGCAGCAGAGGCAGTATGTTATCGCTGTATAATCTGTCAGCAGCTAAATGTCGGAAAAGGGACAGTGGTGAATTTGAGCCACGTTGGAAGAGCAGGAGGTCCATTCAGCAGAATGCAATTGGATTTCATTGAGATGCCTGCGTGTGGAGGTTTGAAGTACGTATTGGTGATTGTGTGCATTTTTAGTCACTGTATTGAAGCATACCCCACAAGAAGGAATGACAGTCTCACAGTGGCAAAATTGTTGCTCAGGGAGTTGATACTACGTTTCGGGTTTCTGATATCTTTAGAATCAGATAGTGGAACTCACTTCAATAACGAGGTAATTAAACTCTTATGTGCAGCACTAAACATTGAGCAGAAGTTGCATTGTAGCTAGCGCCCTGAAGCATCAGGACTAGTGGAACAGATGAATGGTTGTCACAGTGCCCTTTCCTCAGGATCTGCACACTGCTGACCAAAGACCCACCTCCCGGCGTCACCAACTCAGAAAGCTATCAGAGCGCAGAGTATTGATGAAGCCAGGCGGGGGGAAGGGAATTAGGGTAGGGAACTGCAGGGAGAGAGATCTGAAAAGAAAATGGTTAGGACAAATATGCATATACTCTTTCATAACAGTATAAACTCACCAATAGACTCTGGAACAAAGGCGCCTCCGTGATATTGGATTGAGACCCTTTATGAACTGGGCGTAGCCCCTTCTTTGAATCATGGAACAAGAACGAACTGCAATCTCCGTTCCTAAAGATGGCAAGAGCTTTGGACTATGATCATACTCTGAATATTAACCATGTAACAATTATGCTTTCATAACATAAACGTTTAATCTCAGCCTAGAAATGCACAAAGATTTAAATATGTATCTCACATATTGTACTTCCCAAAAAACAATGAAATTACAGCTTGCTTATCTCAAGCGCTTTCACATTTGCAACTGAGGCCTAAAAAGTTTTACTAATTGAACTTGAAGCGCTTTGATCGTCATGCATGAAGTGCTTTACTCATTATGCCAAGGATGCTTCTACTTGTTTTGCCTGAAGCGCTTTGCTGGTTGTGTCAAGGGGTGCTTTACTCATTTTGTCTGAAGCGCTTTGATCGTCGTGCCAAGGGTGCTTTACTCGTGTGGCCTGAAGCACTTTGATTGTCGTGCCAAGGGTGCTTTACTCGTGTGGCCTGAAGCGCTTTGATTGTCGTGCCAAGGGTGCTTTCCTCGTGTGGCCTGAAGCGCTTTGATTATCATGCCAAAGGCACTTTACTCGTTTAGCCTGAAGCGCTTTGCTAGTTGTGGTAAGGGGCGCTTTACTCGTGTGGCCTGAAGCGATTTTATTGTCGTGCCAAGGGCGCTTTACTCGTTTCGCCTGAATCGCTGTGATCGTCGTACCAGGAGCGCTTTACTTTTGATCTAAAGCGTTTTGCTCGTTTTGCTAAGGGGCGCTTTACTTTTGGGAGTAAACAACCCCCTTCAAGATTTGACTCATCAAGACCTTACCGATACGAGTACGACCTACTCGTTTTTTAATTCACCATGGAAACAAGGATACTCTGACATGCTGCCACTCTGCCATGCAGGAAATCCGCTTTCTTCAGAGATACTCCCCACGAAGTCCGACTGCACCGAAGTCTTCAAAATAGTGAGCAATGTGCTTGGGTGTGGCTGGGCTTTATAGGCCTGCCACACCCCATGATGGCCACTGCCTCTAAAAACTTGGGAGTTGTAGTCCATTCATAGAATGGCATTGATAAGTGCATCTTGTCCACCAATGTCCTGACCCTGCAGCTACATGAGCTTTACCATAGGGCAGGCAACGCTGATGACCACTTCTAGAGCAAGCGGGGATGACATGCGTGCCAGACGCGAAGCGGAGGTCAGGGTGGGTTCTGGACCGCGCACAGCCTTATTCCTGACAATGGTACCTTGAAATCAAGAATTGCCAAGATGTGTGCAGCTATGAATCTGAAATGGCCGGATGCATTGCCTTTGATGTTGATGTCGATGAGAAATACACCTGACAGGAAGACAGGGCGGTCGCCCCATGAGATTCTCATCGGCAGAGCTATTAGATTACCAGCAGTTCCAGCCAATTGACTTGTGAATATTACAAATGATGAAGCGTTGGACTACTGCAAGGGTCTAGATGATGTGGTTCGCTCTTTCTCTCAGCAGGTGCAGGCCACCACGTTGCCACCCATCCACGATCCAGGGCACATTCTGAGAGCCGGTGACTGGGTCGTTGTTCGAAAACATGTTTGCGAGACGTGTTCAGAGCCACGTTGGAGAGGGCCTTACCAGGTGGTCCTGACAACTACGACAGCTGTTAAATGTGCAGGACTTCCAAACTGGATACACGCAAGTCATACGAAGAAAGTAGCATGTCCACAGGATCATGAAGAGGTGTTGTTGAAAGCAACAGCTAAACAGGTTGCTGCACCCGAGCCAGAGAAAGAACCAAGAGAGTCTGAGATTGAGCAAGTGCTTGTGGAAGATGGTTTGATTACTCTTGTAAGAGATGAAGGTGTAGAATTATAGGAGGGTGCAGAAGAATCACTATCAACGGATACAGCAGGAGAGCCTAGCGCAGCAGGGGTTCTCCCAGAAGCAGACGGTGTTGAGAAGCAGACAGAGCAAGTGCCAGACCAAGAGGGGGAAAGTGTTGAGACGGATCAAAGTCAAGGTGATCCGACTCCTCCTGAGCCCATTGCTGGTCCATCAAGAGAAAACACCATAGAGAAAGAGAAGAAGAGTCCAATCCTGAGGTGAATATTGACAGAAGGGTCGAGAAAAGGAGATTATTGGCCTGAGTCGCAAGTAGGGAAAAGAAAGGAATTGGTCATAAATGAAACAATAGAGGAAGAAGTAGATACTAAAAGAAAAGAAGAATTAAGTGAAGGAGAAATAAGTGGTGATCAAAAGTTGAAAAGAAAAAGAATAGCAAGTCAGCGTTCCGCAGGTTCTGAATGGGCATATGCAACTACAAATGAATAGTAACACGAGTTTATGTCCTTTTGTTTTGATAGAGAGGTTCCAATTCAGTACTTTGATATAACCTAAAGGTGATCAAGAAGCTGAATTGTTTAGCTAATCTGGAGAAACCTTAAAGAGATCGTTGAAAAATAAAACTGAAAAAGACATTGATAACCTGATTTGACACTAAACCGGATGTGACAAGCTGCTAATCGATTTTGACAAAGGAAAAGGGTTCCCGGATGTGAAACTGAACTGTGAGCGAATAATTTTTCCCCTTATTTTTTATTTTTACTGCACTTTATATAAGAGTTACTTTCTGATTCTTTACAAATCATGGCTGAGTTAAATAATTGTATTGCTACATGCACTACGTGCAAAGTGAACAGTGGTGCAGGGTAAGGGCAATGAAATATACTAACGACCATTGGCCTCTGCTTCCATTTTACAATGGCTCACGACTCCATTTTGTCGAGTCTGGTTCTGTGTGTAAAGCACTGTTCTGTGTTTTTCCACAAGCTTCTGCAAGCTGTAGGGTGGGGTATTTTTCTGCTCAACTTTGCTCCATCTGCCTGGTACGAAGGGCGCTATTTACATTCCACGAGCTATCAGTTAGGACAACAGGGGATGCGCATGTACTTAAAGAGGACTGCAAACTTCACCTTGGAGCCCTCTTCTGGGAACCTGGCCCGTTCCGAGAAGACATCTCGAAGGGTGAACAAGGTACAGTCGATTGCACAATTTGTAAAGGAGGGGGTCTTTTTCTAGAAAAGACTCCAGGGCGTTAGTAAATACTATAAAGGTCAGGAGCCCTGATGGACTGGTTTAGGAACTCTCTTCTGGGTTGGACGCAATGCCAGGAGGACTGATTGTCCCGAAGGAGACTTCCTGTGCCAGTCGATTTGGGTTCCCCGGCTTTGTGTGCGGCGGAGGGATGCAGAATCTCTTTTCGGTGAAGCCTATCAATTTATAAGCATTGAAGCATATTGTGTGTGTGAGTGTGTGTGAAATATGCACTTATTCTTGCAGTTATTTTCGTGCTATTTTTCATGATATCACAGAGTGTTTATATTCTGACAGTTATTCTCATGTTACTTTTCATGATATGTTAGTGTGGTCAGTTTTGCTATATATGAACTTGCCCCATAAATAAACTTGATTATTCTACTTACTAAGGTGTGTGAGAGTGATTGTTTCACATTGTGCCCTAAACTATCCTGAAGTTCATAGTTCTGTTATTCTGAAGGGTGAAGCAACACATTTTGGCGTAGTCGATTGCAGGATTCGGAAAAAAAAATGTTTAACAAGATCAAAGCGAGCTCAAAAGCAAGCTCTCATATATCAAATAGACATAGAAATACTGGGGTGGGAAACAGCCCCGTATAAACTTGTGCTGGTTTGTGTGAAAATTCGAATGCGTTTATGTTGGATGCAGAACCTGAAAATGTTTTAACATGTTTACAAACAGTGTCAAGGGACAAGGGAAAATAGATTTCTACGTTAGGGAGGCGAGGCTGGATTTTGCTCTCCGCGTACAGAAAGTTGCATGAAAAATGTTTACAATTACAGAAAGACCATGAGCAACTGGAGAAGGAGTTAGTAGAATCCCGAAATTCCCCTACCATTTTAGCTTGTCAAAATAAATTGTTAAGTAATAAGCTTGAAATGTACCAGCTGGTTGCAGAAGGACGGCAGTTAGCGTCGCTCAATATAAACACAAAAGATGAAGAGGGAAAGTTATTAAGAAGAAGGAACATTTAGCCATCTCTCAGGCAGGGTTAGCCTTTGACCCTGAATTTAGTGATCTAAACATCTGGGACACGTCTGATTTTTCAGATGAGTCCGGGGGTGATAATTGTCAAGATGTTAGTCAGGAAAAGACAGAGCACAGGAATGTTGTCCATGCACAGCTAATATATTGGCGAAAGTTACAGCATGGCCCAGCTAACCCTGGAGGGATGATGCTGGATGCTCTGGAGGACTACACACAGCAAGAACTAAGTGATGTGATAGACAGATTTCAACAGAGGTCAGGGGAAACATTGCTTACGTGGATGGTGCGAGTGCATGATATGGAGGGTCAGGGGGTTCAATTAGATCACGGCGATACCCCGAGTCTTTGTACCTTGAGTACGGACCCAGTTATCCAAAATGAGTTTAGAACTTATCCAGGGAATGGTCCCATGACCAATCTGTTGGAGTTAGCGGCAACAGGGTGTGGTCAGAAGTATCCGACAGAGTCAGACTGGCCGCCTAATGATAAACCTTGGTATACTTTGAGAGATGCAGTACAGAGATTGAAGGAGGAAGGGATGAAAACAGCTATCTTTCTGGGTAATGCTCATAATTTGATGAATGGAATTTTAAATGTGTCTGTGCGAAACCGGCTGATTAGGTCCTCTCCTCCTGCATACAAGAATGTCATCATGACTCTGTTGATTAATCAGACTGGTAACCCACTGTCTCAGGTGGTAGAAGCCGTGCGTGAGTTAATTGATTTAGGCGAGTGGACTAAGCCAGAGAGGAATTCAATGTCTTAGAATGGTACTGATAACAACAGGGTGTCAAGGCGGGACATGTTTTTGGCCTTGCTGAAAGATGAGGTAGCCAGGGATGACATTGATGTGAAAACCACCAAGGATATTTGGGAGATGCACCGCAAACGCGGTTTGGATAAGACGGAGGGAAGCAGGAAAGGGAACAAGAAAGATAATAAACAGGTGAACGAGAGAAAGGCAGGATGGGAGGAGCGCGAGGACGAAGAGGGAGAGAGAGAGAGAGCCCCACAGCAGAGAGAGATCCCTAGATTATGGAGATTGGGAGCAAGAGCACAGAGGCTCAAAGGGAACCCGGAGCAGAGAGAGAGACAGGGACCTCACAGGTCCCGAGAGAACTCGAGGCAGAGAGTGGGAGAGGGAGCTAGTAAGCTCAGAGAGATTGCAAGGCAGAGACAGGGAGGAGGAGCTCCCTGAGAATTACCGTAGACTGTATCCAGATCTGACTTGGGCAGATTCCGATGTGCGCAGAGTGAAAATAGACTAGCAAATAGGTCAAACTCCGGTGCAGGGATGGGCTCGCAATGATAACAGACCACATGTTAAAGTAGAAATTTTTCGGAAATGTGGAAATGTTCACAAAGTTCGAGCCCTTGTTGACACTGGAGCGGAGGCCTCTTTAATTCATGGAAACTCAAGAAAATTCGAGGGATAGTAATTCACCATTACGGGATTGGGCGGAAAAGAAAACTCAGCAGTGCAGATAGTGGTTCCCATGAAAATAGGGGCACTCCCAAAGAGAGAATACAATGTCTTGATCGTGCCCCTTCCCGAGTACATTATTGGGATTGACATTTTGAAAGGGATGACCCTACATTTGGAAGATGGATGTTATCAATTTGGTTCCAAGAGATTTATATCAATAGCTGCCGCAAGGGTGGGGCTGTTGAAAATTCCTCCAGTAACACTTCCCCAGGCCACAAAGTTGATTCAAATGAAACAGTACAGAATACCGGGAGGACATGAAGAGATTAGTCAAACTATACATGACTTACTGGAGGCCAGGGTGGTAATTCCCATCACCACTGCGTGGAATAATGCCCTTTGGCCTGTTCGTGAAAGTGATAACAGTCGGAGGATTTGTGTTGATTATCGCCAGTTGAATAAATATACCCCTCCTCTGACTGTGGCGGTCCCAAACACAATTACCTTGATTGAAAAAATACAGAAACACAGTGGGACCTGGTATGCGACAATTGACATTGCCAATGCTTTTTTCACGATACCAATAGCACCTGAGAGCCAGCCCCAGCTGGCATTCCAGTGGGCGGGGCGCCAGTACACCTTCTGTAGGTTGCCCATGGGGTATTTACATAGCCCCACCATCTGTCACCGGCTGGTGGCAGAGCATTTGGATGAAGTACCAGTGGTTCCCGGAGTAAAAATTTCCCACTACATAGATGACGTGATGATGCAGGGAGAGACACAAGAACAGGTGCAGATTCAGCTGGACAGGGTGATGGAACATTTGCAGAATAAATGGTGGGAGATTAACCCAGAGAAAGTGCAGGGACCGTCTCAGAGCGTGAAATTTTTGGGCATTCAGTGGAATCAGGGACACAGAGAAGTGTTGCCAAAAGTGGAACAAAAGATTAAAGAATTTGCAGTGCCGCGAAATCGGAAGGAAGCCCAGTGTTTTATTGGACTATTCTGGTATTGGAGACAACACATACCCCACTTATCTCAGATTTTGGCCCCATTGTACAAATTTACACGAAAGAAGAATGCGTTTGAATGGGGAGAGCAGGAGCAGCGCACGTTTGAATTAGCGAAAGATGCCATTCAGCGTGCTTTGAATTTGTGGCCAATTTGGGAGGGATACATTGAGCTGAATGTGACAGTCCAGGGGCAGCATGCTAATTGGAGTTTGTGGCAAAAACAAGGAAGAAAGAGAGTGCCCCTGGGATTTTGGACAAAGAAGTTACCCGAGGCAGGAGAGCGGTACACTCCCTTTGAGAAGCAGCTGCTGGCTTACTTTTCGGCTCTGGTAGATACCGAGCAAATGACATTGGGAAATAATGTGATTTTAAGACCTGAAATCCCCATCATACAGAGGGTGATGAGTTCTCCTAAGACTCACAGAATTGGGCATGCGCAGGAAGCCAGCATTATAAAATGAAAATGCTATGTCCAGGACAGGGCACGAGTGGGTCCAAAAGGAACCGCCGTTTTGCATGAGCAGGTAGCGCAGGCTCCCGTGGAGAATTCAGAAATGTTGCACGATGTACCTCCGGTGTGTGAATCTCCGGTAGGATGGGGCCAGCCGTTCGCAGACTTATCTGCAGATGATAAAAAACATGTGTGGTTCACAGATGGCTCAGCAAAATATGTGGGAGCGAAAAGGCACTGAAAAGCAGTGTCCTATAATCCTGTTACAAAGAAGCTTTTAACAACTACAGGACAGGGAAAAAGTAGCCAGTTTGCAGAGCTTTACGCTGTGTCTCAAGCTTTGAAACAAGAGCTACACGGAAAATGTCACATTTATAAAGCAGCTTAAACTGGAGAAAAGAGACAAAAACTTAACTGCTGCACAACAGACATTGTACCACTCACAAAATGACATGACCTGTTTGAATGTAAATAATTCAATGTTCTGCCAGAATGTGGTGCCTGCTTTCAGCCACATTCAAAATGTTGAGTTGCCTAAAGGTTGGCTCTTTTCATGTGGTAACATCTCTTTTACCTATATCCCAGCCAATCTTACCGGAGGGCCTTGTGCCTGGACACGCTTAGGCATTCTCATGTTTCTTATGGATTCCGCTCTACACTCTCGCTATGTCAGAGACACTATTCAATTGCCTGCAGATTGTGATTGTGAAATATCATTGCTTTCCAAAACAGAATATGTCAGTTTAGCTGGTTCTATCGTAGGGGTGCCAGGGCTCGCAGTGTATAATACCAGCGTTATTAATAAACTTGCATGTTTAGTTGTTAAGAATATTAATCATACATCAGCTGCTTTAGCTGAGCTGTTATTAGATGTACAGGGAACTAGAAAAGCTGCTTTGCAGAATCCTGCAGCTATTGATTATTTGCTGCTCAAGCACAACCATAGCTGCAGCGATTTTGAAGGATTGTGTTGTTTTAATTTATCCGATCACTCCATATCAATCAACTCCCACATAGAGGCCCTGCATAAGTTAATGAAGGGGGTGAAACAGGATGTTGACAAGGGGTGGTGGGACTGGGTTTTTGGATGGCTGCTTGATTTAGGTCAACTGCGTTATATCCTTGGTATAATCATCATCATAATAGTTATTTTAATTTTGTTATGTTGTTGTATTCAGTGTGTGCCTAACCTTCTATCTCAGTGTCGCCCAAGAGCATTGCTGTTTCAGCTTATAGGATATACTTAGTTGTAAGTTGGCCAAATGTTCCAAGGGTGGAATGTATTGCTACATGCACTACGTGCAAGGTGAACAGTGGTGCAGGGTAAGGGCAATGAAATATACTATGGACCATAGGCCTCTGCTTCCATTTTACATTGGCTCACAACTCCATTTTGTTGAGTCTGGTTATGTGTATAAAGCACTGTTCTGTGTTTTTCCACATGCTTCTGCAAGCTGCAGGGTGGGGTGTTTTTCTGCTCAACTTCACTCCATCTGCCTGGTACGAAGGGTGCTATTTACATTCCACAAGCTATCAGTTAGGACATCGGGGGATGCGCCTGTACTCAAGGAGGAATGCAAGCTTCAACTTGGAGCCCTCTTCTGGGAACCTGGCCCATTCCGAGGAGACGTCTCGAAGGGTGAACAAGGTACCGCCGATTGCACAATTTGTAAAGGAGGGGGTCTTTTTCTAGAAAAGACTCCAGGGCATTAGTAAATACTATAAAGGTCAGGAGCCCTGATGGACTGGTTTAGGAACTCTCTTCTGGGTTGGACTCAACACCAGGAGGACTGATTGTCCTGAAGGAGACTCCATGTGCCAGTCGATTTGGGTTCCCCGGCTTTGTGTGCGGCAGAGGGATGCAGAATCTCTTTTCGGTGAAGCCTTTCAATTTATAAGCATTGAAGCATATTGTGTGTGTGTGTGTGTGTAATATGCACTTATTCTTGCAGTTATTTTCGTGTTATTTTTCATGATATCACAGAGTGTTTATATTCTCACAGTTATTCTCATGTTATTTTTCATGGTATGTTAGTGTGGTCAGTTTTGTTATAGAAGAACTTGCCCCATAAATAAACTTGATTATTCTACTTACTAAGGTGTGTGAGAGTGATTGTTTCACATTGTGCCCTAAACTATCCTGAAGTGCATAGTTCTGTTATTCTGAAGGGTGAAGCAACACAATAATCAAGTTAGAAATGCTAGGCGCTCTACATATATGAGTGGTGGATTGGCAATTATATGTGGGATCTTGTCTATAGTGGTAATTGTGGCAATGTCTGTTCTTGATGTGAAAGGAGCCACTCATACTCCTGCTCCTGAAACTACTGCACTAACAGCTATGGAGAGGTTTAAGTTAGATGAGAAGTATTTGCATGAATATACTAATGCTCAAGGAGAGCTTTCTTCTAATGTTTTCTATCGCTTGTTGAGTGAGTATGTTGAGACGATGGATGCAAGGAATTGTCTTGTGTGTACGCAAATTCCTTCGTCAGTAGAGGAAGGAGTTGCATACCACAGCTCACCTTTGTCGTAGTTTGGACTCTTTCCCTGGGCAAGACTGCTGGTTTGGGGATGGCAGTACTTATGTTTGTAGGTAGCTATGCCTGTCCTACAATAAGTTGCAACTGTAGTCGCAACCTTTCCGGCTCACTAGCAGTACCTCACCAACAACCCAAACAGTCAAAGGTGATTTGTGGCAGACTTTACGCATGGACTCAGAAGTATGACAGCTCAGGGAATGTTGTGGTTAAACAGAAACTACCCCTTTCTCACAGATATACTATGTCTCAACCAAACACAGGCAATAACAAAGATGCAGTAATGTTTCAATAGTTTTTATTCAACATAATGAGGTAAATCATATTGGCTGAAATGATTAGGATAATGAACAGTAAAAGAGATAGAATTGTACAGACGAGGGTCATGATTATGAAGACCCCCACCATCTTGTATTAGTATAGGAAGACATGAAGCGTATCATATGTCCGTGTACCCTATCATAATGGGCCTAACCTTCTACCTAGCAGAGAGCTGGGTATGTTAAACCAAATCTGTCAATGCCATGTCCCTGGAGGGAGCCCCCAACCCTGGTTATCTTGAATGAGGTCTCAAGCTCAAACTTCGGCAGAACATGAAGTCCGGGTCTGCGTCAAGGCAACGTGCAGCATCGATAGCAGCAATGGTATCTGGTCAGAATCCCTCTGATTATCTGTCTAAAGTGTGATGTATTTATACACATCTACCTGGACCCCTTACGTAGGTTGTTCCAAAATAATAGATAAAGCTGCATGCTTGGGACGGTAATTTCCAATGTGGGCCCCTATAGTTTGTTTGTCTTTGTTGTATGAGTTGACGCCTTAGCGAGGTGACACTGATAACATAACTCTAAACAAAAGGAAATAACTATAAACACGGCAGCCATCTTAAAATATTTAATTCAATAAATGGTCTAATACAGAGCAAGCTAAGTAGGTTAAAAGTCATTAGGTGACGGGGGCACGAGTCTGCTAGCGAAAGCTAAGCTAACTCCCATTATCCAATTAAAACAAACTAGGATTCACTACACCCTACCCATTGCCGTAACAAGTATGACTCCAGTACTGGGCACCACCGAAGGTGTGGTAATCCAGAAGCTAAAAAGCTGCTCTGAACTAAAAGTAAAGCATAGAACCCAACGTTTAAAAACATAGTTAAAAAAACGAACATTTAAACATACTACAGAGACTTAAAGTCATCCATGACAAGCACAGCAGGCCAAAGTAGATCATTGTGGTGTGGAACCATAGGCATGATCTTGAAGACTATCTCCGAAGTCACCCTGCAAAAAGTCATCAAAAAATGAGGCCAAATCGTCTGATTTGAGATCGATCACTTGGGCGGATGGATTCACGGAGCAAAAGTGCGCAATAGTCTCAAGTGCGGGTCCACCTGCGTCAGTGCCATTGTCCATAGATGGTAGAACTAAATCTGAGTGTTCATAAGTGGCCTCGCGGATCAGCCTTAGTCTCATGGGGCACGACCATGTATGAACCCTCATCGGGGACATCAGCAGTTCTGGGTCCACAGGAGAAACTGGTAGGACAGCAAGAAACACAGTTGTCAAATGTTCGAAGAAGCACCAAACGCAGTGAAAGACCGGCTGCACACACCAGAGGAGTGGTCGAAATGACAATGACCAATTCCACTCTAGTTCCTCCAGCAAGGAAACATCAAATATCTGAACCATGCGTTCACAGCACAGTTGTGCTGGTGGCAGTTGTTCCATTACTCCGTGTACCTGTAAAGAGACAACCACTGCGAATCAGAAAAAACAGCAGCAATATTCCGACAATTAATGCCAAAATTATAGGAAAGCCACCAAACACACTTGAAAAGAGTGAATGGATGGCCAATGGGATGACTCCGAAGATAGCCTGGAAGATGGATAAAAATCCAGACCCGACAGCCTTACAGAAGTGGACAATCCCAGTAGTGATTGAAGCATTGAATATTCTGGATACCAGCTCACCAAAGTGCCTGGGGAAGTTGTTATTTAATAGGGATTGTATCTCAGCTGATGATCTCGCAATCTGGAGCACATACATCTCTCTGGCAGATGTCAACGCGATCTGTTTTTGAAACAGTAGCACCTTTAGTCTACTAAGCTTGTCATAATTAACATTAATGGTGTCAATGTGAGGCCACATTTCTGATACTTTTATCTCTTGTGTGGGGGGAAATAAAACATGTCCACAACACGTAACAACCTTCGAGACCGAAATTGTGTAGGCAATGCTCGGTTGCATACCGCAACAGCACCACGTAACTGCCTTTGGTAAGTGCATGAAATGCTGGTCGAATCACTGAGACAGGAGTACCCTTAAGGAAACAGGCCAAGTTCGCGACCCCAACACTGCAGTGGCCATAAAGGGACACCTATTTGCAGATCATAGAATGACTAACAGTTGTCTCGCAGCCACTTCTGCTAAGAAAGACTTCTGTTTTGCCGTTCAGACATTTATAATCAAAAGGCAACTCCCACTCTTACTTAATATAGCTATCACCCAAACACTCATACCTGCCCATGGCAAGATGTTTCAAGCACTGCAAAAACCGAAAGATGGATATGGGCAGATTAATAATTCCATGCATTAGCCAGACAGTCGAAGGACTCTCAGCTGTCATACAAGGCAACTTTTCCAACTTCTCTATATGAAGCATGGTCAAACTCGCTTCCCTTTTAGCCATTGTCTATTGTTTCTCAGAGAAATTAAAAGCAGTGGACAGTTCACTACCGTTAATGCACCTCCATGGAACACGGCCATTTTTCAAAGTTTGTAACGTCCAACCAAGCTGCATGATAGAACGCAGCTGACTTTGTCCATTGTATAAACGGGACATGTCTGACTGAATAATATCAATCATAGATAACCCTATATTTGTGAGCAAATAAACTCTGTTGGACAGGGTGTTCATGCCGTTATTGACAACTGCCAAAGTTCTTTCTAAATTTTCCTTATCTATCTGCCTTAAACGAGAAGCAGCTTCTATCTGAGAAAGTTTCCATATCTCATTATTAATCGCATATTCAAATCTTTTAGAGATCTGTTTAAAAGGACCCAACAGGAAGTCCTGCCAGTCTATATTTTCAGAAAGTGTGTTCAGGTGTTCTTTAACTGTGGGTAATGTGTTAGACTGTACCCATTGTTAACACAGTTTACCCACACTGTATGTAGTCACTATCCCCGTGTGTTGACCCGAGATGAAGCGAGGATCTGACCGGCTAATCTTAAAACCCCTTGAGGAATTAAAAAAACGAGGCTGACATCCATTGGTGTCTATTGGCCTAACTAACCACCCGCCGGGACTGGAGAGTGAAGAATTATAAGTACCAACCTGAACCTTGGCATCTAGCTCTTCTTTGGTGTTATTCAAAAAGAATTGCCAACCATTAAATGTAGCCGGTGTGGGGATACTGGGTGTGTTCATTTCTTTTATTATTGCTAACCCAAGGCAGGAAGTCAGTTGAACAGTGTCATTCAAAAAAATCATTTGTTCAGGAATTTAGGCATGCCCTAAACAAGGCCTCCCTACTCTGTATTTGCCAATCCTGTTTCCCCCATACACTCTTTAAATCAATATTGTTCTTCCAGTGATTGTAACCTTCAATGGTAAGACGGGAAACAAAGGCATCTGAATATATCAGTTTTGTATCAGTTAGCAAAATTTTCCTAATTTTTGAACGAGGCAATTAAAAAAAATATGACTCGGATTTTCTTGTATCATGCCCAGTAAAGTAAGTGAATTGGCCTAAATAAATCTTAGGGCTCCCCACTGGTGGTGTTGAACAATGTTCCCATTGTGTGTAATTAAGAACAGATCTATGTCTAGTTGCACGGTGCAGGTAGTAATGTCCTCAATTGCTGTAGCAGAACATTTCTCCATAATTCATTGTATTTACATATACATCATCACTTTCAAATAGCGAATAATCCTTCATTTCAGTTAACATACTATCAACTGTCTGGACATCCCAATCATCAGAAACAACAACTGGTGTAATTACATCTGTCATTGATATCTTGAATACATATGGATTTTGAATGACCTCAGTATGCCCGTATATTTCAAAAGGAACCTTGTCCCACACAATCCCACCAGAAATGGGTACTGCTGAAATGTTCACCGGGGACAAGTCTCTGCAGACCTTGTGTGAGGAATGGTGTGGAGTCAAAACTTCATCAATTGGTGTTATAATGGCTCGTTCAGGGATGTAATGACCATTTATAAGCAAGAAAAAAGCAGTCACAAATCCAATCCAAAAAAATAAAGTAATGAATGTCAAGCAGAACCAAAAATAGCTCCATGGATACATCAAGTAGTTCTTTTTAAGCCATTGATAAAGCTTGCCTGTCTTTTATTCATTTTCAATCGTATGAGTCGATGAGTTCAAAGAAAAGTCATCAATGTCGACAAAGTAGCCAGAGCCAGTCTCTGCAAAAACAGGAGCAAGTTCAGTACTCGTAGATGTGTTGACTTCTCGTGAAGGCTTGTGGTAAATTGTGCCATCAGTCTGTGTTGTATTGGTGTATAGAACGGCCAACTCTACACTAGAAGTTGTCGTGGAATTGTTGACTGGAACCAGCAGGAACTCATTCTCTGCCCTCCCCATGGTGGAGGAGGTACTCATAGCATTGTTGGCCATCGGAACATAGTCCATTGTATTATTGGTCTCTCGATTCCGAAGAGGAATGTCCTGTTGGGTAGTGAGAGGGGATCGGGAACCACCCAAGGGACCTCTGGGTCTACTGTGCAGGATCGGCCACATAGTGTAATTTGACATTGTCAATTGAAACAAATCTGTTTCCTCTGGAACATGGCAACATGGCAAGATTACTGTTCTGGTACCTTGTATTCCCAAGACTGAGACTGGTGCTCTGTAGGATGGACCAAATTCCTTCTTCACAGCAACTTTTTCATGAACCAGATCCCCAACTTTAGGAATCCAGCCAGTGGAAGTTTTTTGACTATCCCTTATTCCTAAGGTGACAGCACTGGTAGATGATTTTTCATCTCTAAACTGTTGAAGCTCCTGTAAGACAGTGAAACGTTCATTTATGTCAAAAGGTGTTTCTACTGCCACCATACCAGAAGAGAACCTCATAGGGAGTTTGTCCCCCCAAGGACTGTCTTGGCATATTATTCAGTGCTCTCTAGACCCCATATAGGTGATAAAGCCAACTGCTGCCATAACCTAATACCCTTGCTGTTAAGGACTGCTCTAGATCATGGTTCTGCCTCTCCACGACCGAATTTCCCTTGGGATGGTATGGTGAGGAGTAATGGAGTTCAACACCCATCATCCCTGAATGCCTTAGAGGCAAATGCAAAGCCCTGGTCCGAATGGAATGCTGCAACTGCATATGTACCAATGAAGATCAGCAAGTCTTTTATCACAGTCCCAGTGTCAGCCGATCGCTGCAGCCATACCCACAGGAATCTAGAACAAGAATCTACAGCGACTAAGATATATTTGTGTACACCATCATGTTGAACTGGACCGCAATGGTCCAGACACACACATTGTAGTGGCCTGCTGGACGCTAAGAGGGATGCCTGTGGTGGGCGTTTGATGTTGGAGCCCTTAATTTGCTGGCAAATGTCACAACAGAGAACGTATTGTTTTGTCCATCTGCATAGACCAGGCCACCAGAAGCGTTTCTGTAAGAGTGTTATTGTAGCCAAAATACCAGCATGAGCAGAAGCGACACCCTCATGCGCTGCCTTCACTAGATTTAACCTCTGGCTTCGTTGGGGATCACCCGATCTCCAACCCCAGGAATTGTTGCGTAGGCAGCATTCTGTACACTGCTATGGTAGGAATAGTTTGTAGGGTACCCTTTTGGGAAAGACTTGCCCTCTGCCGATGCTTTCACAGCAGTCAAAATTTAATTATCCAATCTCATATGGGAACGAGTCACTGCAGCCACAGAAGCCGTAGCCACTGCCGATTTGGCTGCTTCATCAACCAAAGTATTACCGATAACGTGTACTCCTACACGTTGGTGGCCCAATGTATGTACTACATGGACACATGGTAGCTTCTCCTTAAGATCAGCCACCCTCCCCCACAATGTTTTGTCTTTTATTGTGTTCCCTTTAGAATCTCTGAACCCGTTCAGTTTCCAATGATTAATATAATAATTGTAAGACTGAACACAATAATATGAATCACAGACTATCAAAGTCAGTCTTCCTGTCTCAGTTTTGTCTAGCACTAATATAAGGGCTTTAAGTTCAGCCAATTGAGCTGTGCAGTCTCCTAGTGTCTGTGTATAGGTATTGTGAGGGTGGAAAATCCCATCCTTCATCACTCCACTCATGGCTGCGCAAGCAGCTGAGTATTGATGTTTGGTACCTACAGCTGGTTGGGCTGAATCGTCAGTATAAATGACAGTATCACAGTTGTCCAAAGGTAAAAGATGTAGAGGAACGGGGCACTCTTGTTCATATTGGAGAAATTCTTGTGTCTGAAGTTTTGGATAAAAAATATAATCCACATCAGTAGCTGTCAGAGAAGTTGCCCACTGAATCCAGAGTGGATGTAATGCTTTAGCGGTAGGAAGGCTCGCTGTGGTGACGGCCTCTAGTGCTGGCACCGGGGTAACGACAATGATGCGTTTCCCCTTGGCAAGAGGTCTCTCTTTTATGACAGCTATCTGAACTGAAGTTAGAATCTTTTCTATGGGTGCAAAGCGCTGCTCTGAATTTGAGTATAGATGAGATTTATACGCTATGGGCACTGTGTCATCCTCATTAAAGGTGACATACATGAACCCAAGGGCACCAGCAATTATTGTGATGACCAGATTTTTCTTGTTGTCGCGGGTGTGTACGTGTTTAGCTTCTAGCATATCCTGTTGCAGATCCCTAAGGATGCGTGTATGTTCAATTGTCCAGTGTCTGCTACAAAAGTCTGGGCGTATTAAGTGTTATAGCGGCCTAATGCGTTGTGCATAGTCAGGAATGTAAGTTCTGCCAAAATTAAAGAAACCAAGTAGAGACTGTAGTTTCCTTAGCATATTTGGTGGGTGCAGTTGTACACATTTTTCTAGGAAGTGTGGGGTCAGGGTCTTTCCTTCGTTCGATAGCTCCTATCCCAGAAACAGTACACTGAGAAAGGCGATTTTACTTTTCTTAAAGTTAAATTTATAACCAACTTTTGCAAATGCCAAAAGTATGCGATCGACCCTTACAAGATGAACGATCAGGTCGCCGTCTGTGAGGTAAATGTCATCCACATAGGATAACGCCTCAGAATAAATGTCATGTAATATTGACGTTACTCAGGCTGAGAACAGCCCTGGGCTGTTGTTATAGCCCTGGGGTAAACGGCAAAAGCGTTATGTGAGCCAAATGATAATGCACTCAAGTCCCTACTTTCTTCCGCTAAATTCTGACAGAAGAACCCGTTGGATATATCCAACGTTGTTTTATATTTTTTCCGCACTATGTTATTTATCAGAGCTGTGCTATATGCGTTTTGCATAGCATATGTACGGGAATGGCTGTTCAAATGTCTGTAATCTAAGACTATTCTATAGGAATGATCTGGCTTCGCAACCGGGAATGATGGGTTATTCATTGCAGAGGCACAGGGCTCAATTAACCCCTGATATTCCAGCTGAGTGAGGATCTCCCTCACTGGAGCTTTCGCCTCGTGTTTGACTGGATATTGTGGCTGAGGCTGTGGTGTAGACCTGATAGGTATTACATGACACAGAGAATCCCTGTCCCAACCAACATGATTGCCGTATAATGCCAGTGCTTGTGCGAGAGCCCAACTGACAGCGTAGGCTTCCTTTGTAGCCACTGGAACAAGATTTGAGAAACTAGGCAAAATGACATTTTCCCCATGTGAGAGCTTACGGTAAATTGGTAAGTGTCGGGGTACCATGCTTGGTAGTATATATTGCAGCGAATACTGTGACCCATGAGGCACAGTCATCCACTGAGGGAACCATCCCAAAAGGCAAGCACATTGTTAAAATTCTATGTTCCTCCTGTGGTCCCTATGGGGGAACACAGCTTCCAGCTGATTAGTTTTCTGGGCCATCCAATAAGGTACCTTCTCCCTATCTGTGGGTACCTTACCCA
Source organism: Pleurodeles waltl (assembly GCF_031143425.1). Classification (NCBI taxonomy): domain Eukaryota; kingdom Metazoa; phylum Chordata; class Amphibia; order Caudata; family Salamandridae; genus Pleurodeles; species Pleurodeles waltl. The sequence continues at coordinate 284,501,564 of NC_090450.1, forward strand.
TAATTGTATGTACTGTTTATGGATTGATCCCAGTAGCCAATTGATATCCAGCAGGTGCTGGTGGTGCTGGGCACGCTGGTGTTGTGTTCAAGGGCCGCATTACGAACTGAACAAGCCTTCTGTATAATGTTACAATTTCATTATATAAGTTTCGCAGATCTGCTACTGGCATGTTCTGTATTTCTGGGTGCGATGTGTATGTGGCAAACATAGGCCATGTTGGTCCATCATTACTCAAAGGACCTAATCTTACTCGCTGTATAACATGTGGGAGGGCGCCTTCAAACCAGTTCTGATGCTCTTGATAGGTGAGTGGTATTTCGTGATACTGGTATGCTTGGTACCGTTGAGGTACATTAGCAATTTTATATGTGTGAAAGGTAGCTGACCTGGCGTCTTCCTCAGAAAAGATGACCCAGGCATAGAATGTTTCTGTTTGGTAAGCTTCATTAGCTTCTACTATGAAAGTGACATCCCCACCCTCGTCTCTTAAGCCATGCGCTACTAGGTGTAATGTTAATGCCTGTCTAGCATTCTCAGGAATCTCTATGGCGTTAGACATATTGAAAAAAGAAATAGGTAAAGAGATGGAACACCAAGTGGAGAGTTTTAAGTCCTTTTTAAGAGTTCGAGCTCGGACAACCTACAGCTTAATTAGGTGTTCCATGTTAAGCTGAGGAGAATTTTCCCAAAGACCACGGACGTTCCGTATAATTGTTCATAGGGTACCTGTTGTCTGTGAGACAGTGATAATCGGGGTATCCATAAGTTAGTGCCTAAACACCATCGTTTGTGGCACCATGTCATAGTTTGGACACTTGCCCTGGGCAAGACTGCTGGCTGGGGATGACAGTACTTATGTTTGTAGGTGACTATGCCTGTCCTACAGCAAGTTGCAACTGTAGTCCCAACCTTTCCGGCTCACTAACAGTACCTCACCAACATCCCAAACAGTCAAAGGTGATTTGTGGCAGACTTTACGCATGGACTCAGAAGTGTGACATCACAGGGAATGTCGTGGTTAAACGGGGATTACCCCTTTCTCACAGATATACTATGCCTCAACTAAACAAAGGCAATAACAAAGATGCAGTAATGTTTCAATAGTTTTTATTCAACAAAATGCGGGAAATCATATTGGCTGCAATAATTAGGATAATGAACAGTACAAGAGATAGAATTGTGCAGATGAGGGTCATGATTATGAAGACCCCCACCATTTTGTATTAGCATAGGAAAACATGAAGCGTATCATATGTCTGTGTACCCTATCATAATGGGCCTAACCTTCTACCCAGTGGAGAGCTGGGTATGTTAAACCTAATCTGCCAATGCCATGTCCCTGGAAGGAGCCCCCAACCCTGGTTACCTTGAATGAGGTCTCGAGCTTAGACTTCGGCAAAACACGAAGTCCAGGTAAGCATCAAGGCGACGTGCAACATCGATAGCAGCAATGGTATCTGGTCAGAATCCCTCTGATTATCTGTCTAAAGTGTGATGTATTTATACAGATCTACTTGGACCCCTGACGTAGGTTGTACCAAAACAATAGATAACGCTGCATGCTTGGAACGGTAATTTCTAACGTGAGCCCCTATAGTTTGTTTGTCTTTGTTGTATGAGTTGACGCCTTAGCGAGGTGACAATGATAACATAACTCTAAACAAAAGGGACTAACTATAAACACAGCGGCCATCTTAAAAGATTTAATTAAATAAATGGTCTAAGGCAGAGCAAGCTAAGTAGGTTTAAAGTCACTAGGTGACGGGAGCACAAGTCTGCAAGCGAAAGCTAAACTAACGCCCGTTATCCCATTAAAACAAACTAGGATTCCCTACACCTTTAACCTATGTAATAAGCTGTAGTTTTCTACTAACAAGGTTCTATAATCAAGAGTATATACAGTATTTTTATTATAACTATAATGTTGTGTTTTCGTTTGTTCCAATTATTATTAGATATTTGAGTAGAGTAGCTAAGGATCATGATATAGTATTAGTTAGAGGATTCTTTGAGCCTACACTAACATTTGGAACCGCATATGCACATAAAAATAACCTAACATGCTTGCTTACACCTTTAGAAAAGAGCTTTATAGGGCATACTGGTGACAGGAGAAAAGCACTAAAGGAGAAATTAGAAAAAGGCTTAAAGAAAAGGACTTACAAGAATGGTTATGCTTATAATGCAATTAAAACACAAGGAAAATTAGCTTTAGAAGCATTACACATAGGGAAGCTTTGTATATATAGGCCAAAATCACACACTCACACTTTATTTGTGGGAACAAGTGAATGTAAGCATGTGTTTCTGATTCAGAGTAAATGGACTCTTATGCTGAATGGTCAGGACCTTGTGACTCCTGGAATCTATTATATTTCTGGACTTAATGCGTATTACCATCTTCCAAGAGGACATGGGACATGTTATTGGGGGATAGTTTTCCCAAAGATTTATCAGATAGATGACTTAAAGAAGTTTCCGAAATTGACTGAATTACATCATCAGCGACAGAGGAGGGTAACCTCTTCTGCTATTGTGGGAGATATATTTGGTGCGGTGATTCCTTCACTGGGAGTCATCCTGAATTCAATCAAGATACGAAAGTTGTCTAATATTGTGGATAACATGCTGACAAATTTTACGGGGGCAATACTCCTGATAGATACCGAATTAGCTGCGGATAGAGCGATGAGCTTCAGAATCGCCTTGCATAGACATCCTTCTAGTGAAGGACGGCGAGGATGTCGGCCGTAACATGGGAGCCGACTCCTAATTGAGCCGGCGGTGTTGCGGCCGTGCGACGGGTGCAGCTGCACCTATCGCGCTTTTCACTGTCTGCTGTGCAGACAGTGAAAAGCAGGGTGGGGCTGTGCCTGGGGGCCCCTGCACTGCCCATGCCAAGTGCATGGGCAGTGCAGGGGCCCCGCGACTCCCCTTCCCGCCCCCCTTACCGCCTTCCCGCCATGGACAGGCTGGCGGGAAAGGGAATCGTAATTCCATGGGCAGCGCTGCAAGCAGCGCTGCCCTGGAGGATTAAAACCGCTGGGACAAACATGGCAGAAAACCGCCGGTCCCGGCGGTGCGATGTAATAAGGCAGATTTTAGGCCCTTACTCACTAACCTGACTAACTCAAGTAAGGATTTGAAAGAATTGAAGGATCCAGGTGTTTGGGGGGAAAAGGTTGGAAAAGGACTTGCTTCAGTGGGAAATTGGCTTAGTAACATTTGGAATGGGGTATTATTAAAAATCATACAGGGAATATTAATTGTGATTGCTTGCATATTAGGATCATTGGGTTTTTGCAAATTGTGTCAAAAGATTAAATTAAGAAGGTCTAAAAATAATCAGAGGAGGGAAGAACAAAATAGAGAAAGAATATATAGAGAAGATTTAAGGAGGAGACAAAATACAGAAGAAATTGAATTGTGGGTAAATGATGGTAAAGGCAGTGTGATGACATATTTAGTCATCAGAGGAGGGACTGTTGAAGCAGATATGTTAATTAAAATTATTAATGAGTGTTATGCATTTTGAATAATAAATAATAAAATGTAGAGAAAATAATGTAGAGAAATAATGTGCACGTGTGCAGATGTGCCTACAAAGAGTGATTACCAGAATTCACGAATTATGCTAAAATGACAAAAAATATGTGAAAATGCATATTAATAATGTAGTAATATGTCATATTGAAATGTATAACGTATGTTTTGCATTATATTGTAGAGCTAACTTTGCCGAAGTTGTGGCCTAGTTTGCCAGGCCTATGCAGAAGCTGAATAATAGTGCAATGTAGAAAAGCTGATGTGTTGAACTGACCCTGAACCACTCGCCTTAATAAATCTGCTTAGCTAGAATTTTCTGCAATGAACCAATGGACAGGAGATGAGGGATTCAAAATTGTATCAAACCCGGTGTAAAGTAGACGAAATGTACTTTCCCAGGACTCGAAAAATAGAGACACTGACTAGAGAAGAAGATGCAACATTTTCGATACCTGATGATCCGGATGATGAGGACATCGTACAGTGAACCAATCGACACCCTGAGAATGATGAAATAATTCATAGATTTGTAAAATAAAGGTAATTGGCTAGCGTCATATAGGATGATTAATTGACCAATTAGGAATTAGGGGATGGACTGTGCAACTTTATTGTCATGACAAGGGGGAAAAACTTCAGAACTGATGGGGAGATGTTAGAGGCAGATGATCGGGGAGAGACCTTTTCCTGAAATTGATGCGAGATTATGTCATTGGGCTTAAGCGCTTGAGAGCCTGATGCGTTGCTGATCGATTGATGACTTGAAGACGAAGACTGACTTTTTTGCTGATCCATTCAGTGGATAGGTAGCTATGACAATGTGACTGATTAACTTTTGTGTCTTTTCTTTCTAGGCACCAACTGCGCTGTTTTATAGTTTTTCTCCCAGTTGTTTTTCCAAAATTCATGTTCTATATTGTTTTCACATGAAGTCACACATGCTAATAGGGTTAGGTAGGGTTCGTATTCTGAGACGCTGACATATAATAGGGACAAATGATTGATGGACTGTTTTGCTGAACTCTGCTAATAATGTTAATATATTCATCTTTGTTGGCTTATGCTGAAGCATTAGAGCATATGTTTTCTCAAGTTCTGATTAAAATATGTTATTGGTGGTCACTAATGAGTTAATTCTGAGTTGATTGAATAAAGTTTGATCTAATCTGATGACTTAGTATTGTAACAAATAGGGAAATACAATTGTTAAAACGTATATTGAGTTGTGGTTATTCATGAAATGTTGACGTTATTGTAGGAGGCTGGCCTGGCTTATAGTGGGTACCTTGTGGTACTTACACCTTGTGCCAGGTCCAGTTATCCCTTGTTAGTAGATTAGAGGTGTTCTAGCAGCTTAGGCTGATAGAGGTAGCTATAGCAGAGCAGCTTAGGCTGAACTAGGAGACATGCAAAGCTCCTACTATATCACTTACATCACTTAGCACTGTATCATAAGAAAACACAATACTCAGAGTTACTAAAAATAAAGGTACTTTATTTTAGTGACAATATGACAAAAGCATCTCAGAGGATATACTCCCTTAGGAGGTAAGTAATGTACACAAAATTTACGTTCACAACCAAAATCAGGTAAGCAAACAGTTAGAAAAGTAGTGCAAACACAATAGAATGCAATAGGGAAAAATAGACCTAGGGGCAACACAAACCATATACTCCAAAAGTGGAATGCGAACCACGAATGGACCCCAGGCCAAGTGTAGTGTGTAGAGGGATGCTGGGAGTGTAAGAAAACACTAAGAGTGTCAAAGATACCCCACCCCAAGACCCTGAAAAGTAGGAGTAAAGTTACCCTACTACCCCAGAAAGACAGTAAAGTTGAGATAGGGGATTCTGCAAGGACAACAACTGACTGCAAGGCACTGAAGATGGATTCCTGGACCCGAGGCTCTACAAAGGAAGGGGACCAAGTCCAAGAGACACGCAAGTGTCCAGGGGGGCAGGAGCCCACTAAACCCCGGATGAAGGTGCAAAAGGGCTACCTCCGGGTGGAAGAAATCAAAGATTCTGCAACAAAGGAAGGTGCCAGGAACTTCTCTTTTGGTCAGAAGATGTCCCACAGCGTGCTGGAGGCTGCAGAGTTGTTTCCATGCAGAAAGACCGCAAACAAGCCTTGCTAGCTGCTAGAGTCACAGTTGAAGGTTTTGGGTGTTGCCAGGGCCCAGGAAGGACCAGGAGGTCGCCCCTTGGAGGAGGAGAGAGGGGGCACTCCGCAACACGGAAAGCCCACGCAGAAGCAGGCAGCACCCACAGAAGCACCTGAACAGGCATTCAGAAGATCTGAGCATGAGTTACTTGGTTGAGCCCTCTATAGTCAACACAAAACCTCATCTCTCTTTTTCCATCCTTACTGTGAGGTTTTGGAACCAGCGCCACTGGGCTAGCCCATGGGCTTTCTGAAGGCTCAATCACTCCTAAGTCTAACATTTTCTGAACCCCTTGTTTAATGCAGTTTCTGACATGGTCAGGCTGCCTATAAATCTTACTTTTTACAGGCAAACTCTCTCCATTGTTGATTGTATGCTCACACCAAGTAGTGGTACCTGGTATCAGTGAGAAGAGTTCAGAAAACTGACTTAAAAGATATACACAGATGTCTTTCTGCTCAGCAGTAAGACAATCTGCCAGGACTACTCCCTCCACTAAGCATCAGCTTCAGTGGTGGAGAAGAGATCAGGGAGAGGGTCACTATCTTCTTCCTGTCCCTCATCAGTTGCCATGAGCAGGGTGAGATCAGCCCTGTCATAGTAGGGTTTTAGGTGGTTGACATGGAGCACCCTAAGGGGACTCCTGGCAGTGCCCAGGTCTCCTAAGTAGGTAACCTCACCCTTTTTCTCAACAATTAGATGGGGTCCACTCCATTTGTCCTTGAGTGCTCTTGGGGACACAGGCTCCAATACCCACACCTTCTGTTCTGGGTGGTACTGGGTCAGGACAGCCTTCTGGTCATACCATTGCTTTTGCAGCTCCTGGCTGACCTGAAGGTTTTTACTGGCCTTTTTCATGTACTCAGCCATTCTTCATCTTAGGCCAAGTACATAATCCACAATATCCTGTTTAGGAGCTTTTAAAGGTTGTTCCCAACCCTCCTTAACAAGAGCAAGGAGACATCTCACAGGGTGCCCAAATAGGAGTTCAAAGGGGCTAAAGCCCACTATTTTTGGGGGTACCTACCTGTAAGCAAAAAGGAGGCAAGGTAACAGGACATCCCATCTCCTTTTGAGATTTTCAAGGAGTCCCATTATCATACCTTTGAGAGTTTTATTAAACCTCTCAACCAGACCATTTGTTTGTGGATGATAAGGAGTAGTGAACTTGTAAGTTACACCACACTCCTTCCACATTGCTTTGAGGTATGCAGACATGAGGTTGCTACCTCTGTCTGACACCACTTCCTTAGGGAAGCCCACTCTGGAAAAGATTCCCAGGAGGGCCTTTGCCACTGCAGGAGCTGTAGTGGTGCTTAAGGGGATGGCTTCAGGGTACCTTGAGGGATGGTCCACTACTACAAGGATACACCTATTGTCTGAAGCTGTTGGAGGGTCAAGGGGGCAACTATGTCAACTCCTACCCTTTCACAGGACACCCCAACCACTGGGAGTGGAATTAAGGGGTCCTTTGGAGTGCCACCAGTCTTGCCACTGGCTTGGCAGGTCACATAAGAGCGACAAAACTCTTTAGTGTCATCTGACATATGAGGCCAATGAAACAGGGGAACAAGCCTGTCCCAAGTTTTACTTTGACCCAAATGCCCAGCCAAGGGAATGTCATGTGCCAAGGTAAGAAGAAACTCTCTGTATTGCAAGGGGATAACAAATCTCCTGGCAGCTCCAGGTTTAGGGTCCCTTGACTCAGTATACAACAGGTTGTCTTCCCAATACACCTTATGGCTATCACTGACATCCCCATTCTGCTGTTTGACCGCTTGCTGTCTCAAACCCTCTAGTGTGGGACAGGTCTGTTGTGCCACACTCAGCTCTTCCCTAGCAGGCCCCCCTGCACCCAAAAGCTCAGCAGTGTCTGCTGCCAGCTCCTCTGGTGTAGGTTCTGCACAGGGAGAGGATTCCTCTTCCTCAAAAGGGGAATCTTCTGGGGAGGCAGGGATAATGGGCAAGGATTTACCCTTCCTACCCCTAGCTTTTGGGAGCACTTGATCCATTGTTTCAGGATCCAAGTTTTCCTGTATTTTTTGCTTTTTGGCCTGAGCCCTTGTCAAAGCAAAAATATGCCCAGGAATGCCCCGCATTGCTGCATGAGCCTCCAACTCCACTTCAGCCCAAGCTGATGTCTCCAAATCATTGCCTAGTAAGCATTCTACAGGTAATTCAGTGGATACCACAACTTTCTTTGGACCAGTAACCCCCCCCCCAGTTGAGATTCACAACAGCCATGTGGTGGCTAAGTGTGTTATTGTGAGCATCAGTCACTTGGTACTGTTGACCAAGTAGGTGTTGATCAGGGTGAACCAGTTTCTCTATAACCATAGTTACACAGGCTCCCGTGTCCCTGTAGGCCTCAACCTCAACACCATTAATTAGGGGTAGTTGCTTTTACTTATCCATATTAAGGGGACAAGCAACCATGGTGGCAAAGTCAATGCCACCATCAGAGACAAAAACAGCCTCTGTGGTCTCCCTAACAAGACCAACCCCAACTACACTGCCAATAGTGAGCCCACCTACACCCTTGGATTGGCTATTTGTAGTAGACTTCCCACCATTACTGATATTACTAGGGGCACTAGAATTTGCAGTTAGGGTTGTGGTGGTGGGAGGTTTGGTGTTTTTCTTAAGACAAGTGGCATCACTTGCCCAATGGCCTTTTACTTTACATAAGTAACACCAAGGCTCTTTCTGATTGTGAGAAGAGGATTTGGACCCACCACCCCAGAGGATTTTTGTAGGCATGATGAAGACTCAGAATGTTTTTTATCTTTGTCCCCACCCTTGTCAGAAGACTTACCATCCTTCTTCTTGCCATCCTTGTCACCCCCTGTATGAACTTTTCTTTTCACTCTTGTTCTGATCCATTTGTCTGCCTTCTTTCCCAATTCTTGGGGTGTGATGCTATTAATTGTGTTTGACCAATGACTTTGTGTTTCACCACTGCACATATTAGTTGCTCAATGTTCACCAGTAGCACATTATATGTTTTGTTCAGTTTAGCTGCCTATTGGCTTTTACATGGCATTAGCCATTACATTCTGTATTACATTTGATATTTAGGTTAGCTGCCTATTGGCTTTAACGTAGGGTTAGACATTGCAGTTGAGACATTGCAGATGAGCTGTGTTTTTCCAAGCTGTGTTTTTCCACAAGATGGACCAAGCTGTTTTCTTCACACCAGACCTTAGCTGATAAGAGCACGTAGATTTTGTGTTTACCTCGCAATCCAGTCTGAGAACGGGGTGCTCAGGAGAATTGGCCTCTCTCCAAGGTTCTTCGGCCCTCACACTGAGTTTGCTTTTAAGGATGACTCTGGGCTACGGGGAGTTAGATTAAATCTGCCTGACTTCAGACAGGAACTGGACGTCAGTTGCCTGTTTCCTGTTTGGGTAGGGAATCTCTTTTTCGCAGTTGACCGGAGTCATCAACTTGCAGACCCCAGAAAGATGAAGCTGAGCTATAGGCCCTACGGTGATGAATTTTGACTTTTATGCTTTGCTTTGAAGTTATGCTATAATAGAATCACCTATATTTGCTGTGTACATTGCAACTGAGAAGTACTTTGATATATTTTGCTTTCATTGCTGCGACTACTTTTGAACGTGTGCTTCCAATCTACTAATTTCGTCTCTCAGGAACTTGTGGGTGGGGAATTAACAACAATAAATGTCTTCTTTAAACTCAGAAGTGCATTCCAGAGAGGTTCTGTAAGCTCGGTTATGAGATAAGAGGGAAAGCAGAACATGGGGAGAGGTCAGGATTAGATTATACTGGCTTTCATAGTCAGTCACCTTACTGCCATGTAACAACCCTCCAAGGCCTTCACTGAACAGTCTACAAAGTCTGTCCAGTCTTGAGAGGACTCTTTTCTGGTGTCTCTGAACTTAATCCTGTATTGTTCAGTGGTTAAGCCAAATCCATCCAAGAGTGCATCCGTCAAAACTTTGTAGTTATTAGCATCACTTTCTCTGACAGTAAGGAGCCTATCCCTATCCTTACTAGTGAAAGATAGCCACAAGATTGCAACCCACTGCCTTTGAGGGACCAACTGTACCATACAGGCCCTCTCAAGAGCAGCAAACCACTTATTAATGTCATCCCCCTCCTTGTAAGGGGGGACTATCTTATGCAGGTTTCTGGAATCTTGCTCTCTAACAGGATTATTAACAAAAACACTGCTGCTGCCACCATGGGGAACTAACCCCAACCTCTGACTTTCCCTTTCCACATCCAGAGATTCCCTGTCTAAGGCCAGCTGCTGCTGTTTAAGCTTCAGCCTGGCCTCTTCCAACCTCAGCTTTCTGAGTTCCCTTTCCATTAAGTAATCCTCAGGGTGAGAGGCTTGGGAATTGTGAGATACAGAAGAAAGGTGGGAATTGGCAGAGTTGGACCTGTCCCTAACTGGCTGGACCCTAGTAATCTGGCCTTTAGGAGTGAAAGGTGCCCTACTAGTGTGTGACCCCCTCCCACTACCAGTGTCACTAGGTTGCCTGTTAGCTGGCAGGTCCTTGGAAGAACCCTCCCAAGCAACCTCAGGGGACTTCTCGGAGTCTGACTGGGTACCCCCCTCCTCTACCTCCTGATCCTGGGATGGGCCAGACTGGTTCTGGTCACTTTCTAGGAGAAGGCTGAGGAGAAGATCTTTGGTAGGATTCTTTCCAATTGCTAAACCTCTTTCAATGCAGAGACCCCTCAAACGTTTAAAGTTTAGATTCCCATAGGTTGCCTGGACAACTGTGGGAGTAAGCTCTACTGCAGACATGATAGAAAACGGTTTAGGACAAAGAGAGAAAAACGTTTTTGGAACTTTGAAAGGACAGAGAAAAACTTGTTCAAACTTTTGAAAACCTCTAAAAGTTTTCAGAAACATTTCAGAAACTTTGTAGAAAGTTTTAGAGAAATAAGGTTAAACTGTTTAGGTCAATGTGTATATTCTGAAGTATTTGGTATATGTTTTTCTTATGAAAAGCACCAATGACAAAGTGGTAAAGCAGTTACAAGTACTTATCCCACCGCTGCACCACCAATGTAGAAGGCTGGCCTGGCTTATAGTGGGTACCTTGGCGTACTAACACCTTGTGCCAGGTCCAGTTATCCCTTATTAGTAGATTAGAGGTGTTCTAGCAGCTTAGGCTGATAGAGGTAGCTATAGCAGAGCAGCTTAGGCTGAACTAGGAGACATGCAAAGCTCCTAGTATACCACTTATATCACTTAGCACTATATCATAAGAAAACACAATACTCAGAGTTACTAAAAATAAAGGTACTTATTTTAGTGACAATATGCCAAAAGTATCTCAGAGGATATACTCCCTTAGGAGTTAAGTAATATAAACAAAATATACACACATAACCAAAATCAGGTAAGTAAACAGTTAGAAAAGTAGTGCAAACACTGTAGAACACAATAGAATGCAATAGGGAAAAATAGGCCTGGGGGCAACACAAACCATATACTCCAAAAGTGGAATGCGAACCACGAATGGACCCCAGGCCTAGTGTAGTGTGTAGAGGGTCGCTGGGAGTGTAAGAAATCACAAAGGGGCATATTTATACTCTGTTTGCGCCGAATGTGCGTCAACATTTTTGACGCACAATCGGCGCAAACCCTGCCCCATATTTATACTTTGACGTCCGACCCCGCGGGCGTCAAAGTTCCACCATGTGCGTCATTTTTTGGAAGGGGGAACCAGCCTTGCGTTAATGATATGCAAGGTAGGCGTTCCCTTCCAAAAAATGACTTTAAGGCCTGTGCCCCATATTTATACTGTGACGTCATTTTGACGCACAGGAGGGGGCAGGCCTTAAAAAACGGCGCCCAGCCTGATGGGCGCCGTTTTTTAACGCCTGGGTCAGGGCAGGCGTTAAGGGACCTGTGGGCTCAGAAGGAGCCCAGAGGTGCCCTCCCATGCCCCCAGGGACACCCCCTGCAACCCTTGGCCACCCCAGGAGGACACCCAAGGATGCAGGGACCCAACCCAGGGAAGTAGAGGTAAGTTGGGGTAAGTATTTTTTTTCGTATTTTTTTTGTGGCATGGGGGGCCTGATTTGGGCCCCCCTACATGCCACTATGCGCAATGACCATGCCCAGGGGACAGAAGTCCCCTGGGCATGGCCATTGGGCAAGGGGGCATGACTCCTGTCTTTGCTAAGACAGGAGTCATTTCAATGGGGGTTGGGCGTCAAAATAAATGGCGCAAATTGGGTTGAGGGCTGAATTTTGCCTCAGACCTGACTTGCCCCATTTTTTGACGCCCAACCTCCATTTTCCCCTACGCCGGCGCTGCCTGGTGTGAGTCATTTTTTTTTACGCACACCAGTCCGCAGCGCCGGCTAACGTCATTCAATAAATAAGGCGCCCGCATGGCGCTTTGGAATGGCGTTAGCCGGCGGTAAAACTTTTGATGCACAACTGCGTTGGAGCAGTTGTGCGTCAAAAAGTATAAATATGGGCCTAAGGGTGTCCAAGATACCTCAAACCAAGACCCTGAAAAGTAGGAGTAAAGTTACCCTACTACCCCAGAAAGACAGTAAAGTCGAGATAGGGTATTCTGCAAGCACAACAAAAGAGGGTCCCACGAAGTCAGAGTCCAACTCAGCGAGTTGGGCAATGTAGGACAGAGTGCTGGGGACCTGGGCTAGGCTATGCACAAAGGAAGTCCTGCAAAAGTGCACAGAAGCCCGAGCAGCTGCAATTCACGAAGTACACAGGATTACTGTCTGGCGTGGGAGACAAGGACTTACCTCCACCAAATTTGGACTGAAGGGCCACTGGACTGTCGGGAACACTTGGATCCAGCTCCTGTGTTCCAGGGACCACGCTAGTCAAGATGAGAGGGGACCTAGAGGACCGGTGATGCAGAAGTTTGGTGCGTGCGTTGGCAGGGGAAAGATTCCGTCGACCCACGGGAGTTTTCTTCTTGGCTTCCAGTGCAGGGTGAAGGCAGACAGCCCTCGGAGCATGCACCACCAGGAAACAGTCAAGAAAGCCGGCAGGATGAGGCGCTACAATGTTGCTGGTTGTCTTCTTGCTACTTTGTTGTGGTTTTGCAGGCGTCCTGGAGCAGTCAGCGGTCAATCCTTGGCAGAAGTCAAAGAGGGAAGTGCAGAGGAAATCTGGTGAGCCCTTGCATTCGTTATCTGCTGAGATACCTACAGGAGAGACCCTAAATAGCTCTCAGAGGAGGATTGGCTACAGAGAAAGGTAAGCACCTATCAGGAGGGGTCTCTGACGTCACCTGTTGGCACTGGCCACTCAGAGCTGTCCATTGTGCCCTCACTCCTCTGCATCCAAGATGGCAGAGGTCTGGGACACACTGGATGAGCTCTGGGCACCTCCCCTGGGAGGTGCTGGTCAGGGGAGTGGTCACTCCCCTTTCCTTTGTCCAGTTTCACGCCGGAGCAGGGCTGAGGGGATCCCTGAACTGGTGTAGACTGGCTTATGCCAGGAGGGCACCATCTGTGCCCTTCAAAGCATTTCCAGAGGACAGGAGAGGCTACTCCCCTCAGGTCCTTTACACCTATTTCCAAAGGGAGAGGGTGTAACACCCTCTCTCTAAGGAAATCCTTTGTTCTGCCTTCCTGGGACTGGGCTGCCCAGGCCCCAGGGGGGCAGAAACCTGTCTGAGGGTTGGCAGCAGCTGTAGCTGCAGAGAAAACCCCGGAAAGTTAGTTTGGCAGTACCCGGGATCTATGCTGGAGACCCGGGGATGCATGGAATTGTCCCCCCAATACCAGAATGCTATTGGGGTGACAATTCCATGATCCTAGACATGTTACATGGCCATGTTCGGAGTTACCATGGTGACGCTACATATAGGTATTAACCTATATGTAGTGCACGCTTGTAATGGTGTCCCCGCACTCACAAAGTCCGGGGAAATTGCCCTGGACAATATGGGGGCACCTTGGCTAGTGCCAGGGTGCCCTCACACTAAGTAACTTTGCACCTAACCTTCACAAAGTGAGGGTTAGACATATAGGTGACTTATAAGTTACTTAAGTGCAGTGTAAAATGGCTGTGAAATAATGTGGACGTTATTTCACTCAGGCTGCAGTGGCAGTCCTGTGTTAGAATTGTCTGAGCTCCCTATTGGTGGCAAAAGAAATGCTGCATGCCATAGGGATCTCCTGGAACCCCAATACCCTGGGTACTAGGTACCATATACTAGGGAATTATAAGGGTGTTTCAGTGTGCCAATCAGATTTCGTAAAATTAATCACTAGCCTGCAGTGACAATTTTAAAAGCAGAGAGAGCATAAACACTGAGGTTCTGGTTAGCAGAGCCTCAGTGATACAGTTAGGCACCACACAGGGAACACATATAGGGCATACTTTATGAGCACTGGGGTCCTGGCTAGCAGGATCCCAGTGACACAGGCAATAACAAACATACATACAGTAAAAAATGGGGGTAACATGCCGGCAAGATGGTACTTTCCTACAGTTATTAACTGCTGACTAAGGTTTTGCTGATTGATTAATGTTTTGTGCAATGATTATTGATGGTCATCGATTACTACAAGGCTAGGATACTCCATGCAAATCAAAAGGTTCATTGACCTATACGCATCCCCTAGTAAGTTTACTTACTAAGGACCGGGTGCGTAAACAACTGCAAGCAACCAACGATGGATCCGTAGGCCTGAAGACCTGTGGAGAGAGGAGACCAAACCCAGTAGTCGAAGAAGAGTCCAGGAAGCACAGGAGCCCCTGCCCACCTGGAAGAAGGTGCAAAAGTGGATTCTCTGGTTGGAAGAAAAGTACAGAAATGCATCAAATAAGATAGCTGCGGGTTCATGCTTGGTGCAAGAGATGTCCCATTTTTTTTTTTTGTCCTCATATTCATCACCCCTGCTTTGGTTGGGTAGGAAAAGCACTGGCACGGCAGGCGACAGCGTGCCTCCAAGTATATAATCCATACCTCGGATGATCCATCCCTCCTGTTCTGCTAATTGTTACTTTCTAGAACCCGATCATAACCAAAGCAGCACCCCAATAGGGTGGGGGGGGGATCTAATCATTGGACTTTAAGAGTTCAAAAATTCAAAAAAATTTAAAGGGAAGAGACAAAACAAAAGAACCTATACAGCATAGAATAATATGTTATTGATACACATTTTCCCAATACAACCAAAAGTTATCTTTTCTAGACAGGGGACCCCGTTGTTCCAATGTACAAATTCGATTTACAGCTGTTTGCCAATCCAGCACACGAGGAGGAAGAGGATCAATCCATTTACAACAAATTTCTCGCCTAGCTAGAAGGATTAATATAAACAGCAAATACTCCTGCTGAACTGACAATTTCTGGTAGTTTGTATCCTGTTCCCGAACCCCAAACACCACTATTGCTAGGTTTAAAACTAAATTAACATTAAAGATTACCTTTAAGATACTGCCTATATCCCCCCAGTAATTCAACAACTTAGAGCATTGCCAAAACATATGGATATCATCAGCCTTATCTTCCCCACACCTTGGACACTTCTTCAGAATTTTCCCAATAGCTGTTAATTTGGCCGGAGTCCAGTAAACCCTATGCAGTGTAAACAAGTGATTTTTCTTCAGCCCTGCTGGACTGGTGGTAAGCCACAATATTGAACAAGACTTTTGCCACAATGCTATAACATCTAGAGTTGGAAAAATCGCTCCCCACTTCAACAAGGGAAGGGATGCACTATCCTCTGTTGATTCCAACAAAGCATGGTACCATACTGCAACCTCTTTATTAATGATTTTCTGGTTTAGCTTCCCTTCCCATATGCTCCTCCCTATTTCTCCATCTCGACGAGACTTTACCCAACTAGATATCTGAAGGTACTTGAATCTAGAAACTGTCCCACCAGTACCTTCCTGGAATGCACACCAACTTAACAATTCAACTCCTTCTATTAACTGGCCCCATCTTACCATCCCACTTGCTCTCAAAGGAGTTGATAGTTTGTCTATAAGGCATTCCGGAGTGCCAGGAGAATCCCAAATGGGAGCCGAACTACAAAAATAAGGTATCTCTAACACCCTCCGAAAATACATCCAAACATTGCATGCATGTCTGGGAAGTTTCAAACGAACTTTCTTGAAGTACCTGGGGTGTCCAAATTTATATAAAAAATGGTCTGCTCCTTCTTCAAGGTGTGCCATTAATGCTCTCCAGACTAAATCGTGCTCTGACTTTTTATTCAATAAGACTCTAATGTTTTTTAATTGGAAAGCCAAATAGTACCTAAAAAGGTCAGGAGACGCGATCCCCCCCCACTCTCTTTTTCTACTCATCTTTTTCCAAGCAATCCTTACTCCCTTGGAAGCCCATACAAATGAGGATAAGTCCCCCTGTAGTTTTTTAAACCAGCTCTTCTTGAACTCTAGTGGGATAGTGTTAAATAAAAAAGTAAATTTTGGAAGAATACACATCTTCAAAATGTTGGATCTTCCAATTATCGTAAGAGGAAGAGCGGCCCACGCCTTTAACAGTTTTTTGGTGTCCCTATATGTTATGTCAAAGTTCAATTTAGCTACCTCATTAAGATCAGCTGCTAATCGAATACCCAAGTATCTGATCTCTTGTTTAACTAAGGGGGAAGCATACGACAAGTTCCAACACATTATTTCCGTCTTTTCTACGTTTATGGTGTACCCGGAATATCTACCAAATAGTTCCATCAAGGCGATGACCCTAGGTAGAGTAGACCTAACATCACTCGTGTATATCGTCAAATCGTCTGCATATAACGCTAGTTTTTTTTCCCAACCCCCAATTCGAAATGGAATAATCTCCTTAGAAGACCGGAGTAAAGTAGCCAGGGGTTCAATGTATAAATTGAAAAGCAAGGGAGATAGGGGGCAACCCTGTCGCGTACCCCGCCAGATCCTAAATTCTTGTGATAATTGGCCATTAACCAGGATTCTCGCTGAGGGGCATCTATACAATTCCCCTATCGCTCTGACGAAGGGGGTTCCCAAGCCCGCTTTTTCCAACACCACCTTCAAAAACAACCAATTAACGCAATCAAAGGCCTTAGCCGCATCAAAAGCCAAAATCGCCAATGGCGCCTTCTCGTGTTCCGCCAAATCTACTGCAGCAAATAACTCGTGGGTTATCTTGTGAAGCTGCCTCCCCTTCATGAAACCCTTTTGGTCCAGATGGATCAGATTGCCGATCACTCTCCCCAGTCTCTTAGCTAAGATTCCTGTATAAAGTTTATAGTCCGTGTTCAGCAAGGAGATGGGCCTATAGGAGGAACAAGACGATGAATCCTTACCTGGCTTTAACAATAAACAGATTGTCGCCTCTCTCCAGGAGTTAGGAATATGGGCCCCTTCTATCAACATGGAATTAAATAGCTCTAATAAGAATGGAGTAAGTTCCTCCCCCAAAGCCTTGTATAATTCATTAGGTAGACTATCTGGCCCCGCTGCCTTACCTTTTTTCAACACCTTTAAAACTTCAACCAACTCAGCCTCATTTAGCTTGTCGTTCAATAAGAGCATTTTAGACTCCTCTAAAGCTGGGAGGTGTGCTTTATCTAAAAATTCTCTTACAGACTCTTCCGAGTTGACCAAACTTTCTGAATATATCTCCTGAAAAAAGGATACGAATGCCTCCTCAATCTCTTCTTGCTCCGTGCGGGTCTGATTCGTAAGATCTGATTAGACTGATAAAATGTGCTTTTTGGAATGGTCCGACTTAACCTTCCACGCTAACAATTTACTGCAACCTTCTCCATATTCAAAGTGTGCATATTGACTACTTTCCCACTTTAACCTACAGCGATTTTCCAAAAAGGTGTCTAAACTAGACCGAACCTTTTCCTCTTGACAAGACAGCTCCTTTAATAAGTCCTTTTTCCCTTCTAACCGCGCATTATATCATGAGACTTGAAGCGTTTTTAATGACAATTCCATGTTTCCCAGCTTTTCCCTCTCTTCCCGATACTTATATGATGCTAGGCTGACTAACCTCCCTCTTATATAAGCCTTAAACGCATCCCAAACACACCACAAACTTGCAGTTCCTTGATTCACATGGAAAAATTCTCTAGTGTCTTTTTTTAACGCTTCTACTATTGCGTCGTCTAGAAATAAAGTACGATTAATTGTGCTCCTAGTAGTCCTATTAATGACCCTGCTGTCCAAGTGTAGTATTACTGCTGAATGATTTGACAAGTATGCTATATTGTGGGCTACTCTTCTTACCTCTGGGCATAAACTTTTATGAATTAGAAAAAAATCTATTCTGGATCTATGCCCATATTTTTTATTGTGAAATGTATATCTATCTCCTTCACCCCTTCTCCAGTGCCAAACATCTACCAAGCCTAAATCCTGCATCGCTTGTTTCACCAGTGCCCTTGTTTTAGGTGAATTTACTGTACCCCGGGGGGTTGACTTGTCCTGTGCAGGGTCTAGCAATATATTAAAATCCCCACCTAATACCACTGGGTACCTAGCTGAAAGTAGGATATTAAATAGGTCTTGAAATGGCGTTGGGTCGTCAATATTTGGCCCGTAATAACCCGCCCCTGCAATCCAGTGACCGCATACACACAGCTCTACCACTACCCACCTCCCTCTGGAGTCAACATGAACTGTTCCTGCCTTGAACCTCATGGATTTCTTAATCAAAACTGCCACACCTTTTATTGTACTGGTTTGAGAAGAACATACGCTAAATGAAACCCAATTCAGCCGTTTAAGCCAGGTCTCCCACTCACTTTGATGAAGGTGAGTTTCCTGCAGGATAATGATCTCCTCCTCAACCAATCGTAAATACTCAAAGATCTTCCTCCTCCTACCAGGCACCCTTAACCCATTCACATTCCAAGAGAGGAATCTCAACCTTACATTGCCATACATGAACATTCGTAGAGAGAAGGAAGAAAAAAGGAGAACCCCGAACCCCCCGACCTATGTAGGCAAGATATGAGGACTTTCTTATTTTTGTCATTTTCAACCCACCAAACCCAGAACAAACCCCAACACCCCATGCCTCCCACCCCTACACCCAACACCAACATACCCCCAAAACCACCCCCCACCCCCAGAGGAACCCTCCCTATTTCTACTGGGATAACCATCCTGTTATCCCCACTTCGAACTCCTCGCCGGACGGAACTTTCCACTAGATCTTATTGAGACGCCTTAATCTGATCTATAAATGTGCTGACCTCCCCGGGATCTCTCATGTTATACATTTTATTCTTCCACATAATACGGAGAGCGGCCGGGAACCTTAGTTGAACTGTAGCCCCAAGTTCACGGAGCTCCCGCATAAAGTTTCCCAGCTCCCACTGCCTGTCTAAAGTTGCCTTAGACACATCTGATCTTATCCTAAGAGACCAATCCCCTTTGGGGAAAGCTTCAACCTTGAGGGCTTCGGACAAGATTCTTTCCTTTATAGAGTATGTGTTGAAATTTATCAAGATCCTCCTGGGGTTTTTCCTTCCTGAATTTTTCCTGAAAGGATCACGATGGACTCTCTGGATATCGTCTTCCAAATTAATCCCTGCTATACTAGGGAGGACCTCCTTAATCAACGTAATCACATAGCCCTTAATATCTTCCCCTTCCAAGCCCTCTGGGACTCCCAGGAGCCTGATATTATTTCTCCTCATGTTATTTTCCAATGTTTCCAATTTGTCCTGCAACAACTTTTCTCCCCGTTTTAATTGTAAAATGTCCTTAGATTGAGCTAAAACTCGCTCCTCATGGGCTTCCACCACCGCCTCTAACTTCCCCAACCGGTCTGTTAACAGGTTGATTTTACTTTCCAAGACTTCACAGACTTCCCGAATCCTATTTTGATTCGTTTCTGAAATCTCGAATTTTCCCCTAATCTCTTTAGTAAGAGAGATTAACAGAGCCTGTACGTCCAAGTCATGTGATTTTGGTCCACTAGAGAAATTACTGTCAACTTCCAGTAAGGGTGGTGTCTTAGGAGGGCCCTCTCTCAACGTAGCTGGTTCCTTATCTAATAGTTTTTGAGCTGGGCCAACAGCTGAACCACCTTCAACTAGCTTTAAAACCCCTAGCTCGCCTAAGACCGGTTGCGCGTCTGCCATGGCTTGTGGTGGAGGGATTGTAGTCTGAAAATACCTTGTAATCAACGAATCGCTCCTCCCGTGAAGCTCAATTTGACTTTCCTCCCGGAGGGGTAAAGGGTGATCCACGAGTAATGTTGTGTAGTTTGACCCCTCACCGTGGGTTTTATGATCTAAGTCTGCTGTGCCTGTTGTTATAGTCCCAGACAACTGAGTCCGAAGATTAACACTTGCACCACGGGTACCGGGCTTACTTTTCCTGGCAACAATCAAGTCATTGACTTCTGCCCGGGCACCCCTGGGGCGGCGCTTGATTGATGACATACACTGTGGGGCTCCAACACTCTCACACTCCCTTCTTACCCCCTTCCCAATTAAGTTACTTCTTGTGAAGACCCCCGGGGTCTCCGGGAGACTCCCACGAAGAGAGCAATGGGAAGTATAAGATCTCCCACGTCGCACACCTCTCGCCGCTTCTGTCCAAATACTGGAATTTGGTGTCTGCTTCCAGGACACCCCACCACCCCTCCCCGTAGCCAGTGACCCCCCCTTCTTGTTCGCCGTTTTCCTTCCTAGTTTTTTCCCGACGAAAGTCGGAATACAAGACACTATAGGGGGGTAATTAGGATATTAACGAGGCCCGATAAAAGGAGTATTTATCTTTTTGTTTTCTTTCCCCCTCTCTCTTTCCCTGGCCACTGGAAATGCTGGAAAACACAGTACACGTTGTGAGGATTCAAATACCCCCACTCCACAGGGAACCGAGCTGGCCAATGGCCCACCTCTTATCGCAAAGGCCTTTAAACCTGAAGAAATCCCATTGAAGCAACAATTCACGATCTCCAGCACTTCCAAAACAAACCGTGTACCACCACGAATACAAGAATGCTGAATAATCGGCGACCATCTGCGCTTCAAATCCCTTCTGCGCAGTGCGTGAGCTTACACAAGTTCGTAGGATGTCAAGGAGCCAGAACTTAACACTCCCTGACAAAATGCAGTTGTGGAATGCAATACCAAGAACACGGTATTCCGCTAATCCATAGAAAACTCTTGCACCTACTTATTTTGCAAATGAGCAACACATGTAAGTTTTATACGAGTTTGACTTAGGTGCCCCGTTGCTCCTGGAAAGGCAGCACCGGTAGTACAAACTGCCTCAGCCTGCTAAAGCCAGGAGAATAAATGCCCCGGTCTCCCCCCAAGCCGCCAAACAAATGATGTCACCGTCTTTGCCGCTCCTCGCTCGCTCTGCCGGCACGGCTCCAGGACTTCCCCAAAGTGCCAAACGGGAGCTCCGGTTTCCAAACGCCTGCTCCCGAACCAAAATGTACAAAGACGCGGGGGGAATCCTCTCCCCTGCCAAAATCCCTCCTGACAATCTGGCCGCCGGGGGCCAGGGGCTCCAAAGTTCAGAATCCAGCAAGCGAAAACCACTGCGGCTCTCCCGAGCACAGACCGGGGGATATCTGCTCACGTCCAAAATCACGCTATGCTTGGCGTCTCTGGTCCGTCCGACGGGAGTTCACGGGCAGCGCGTTAGCTGACCGTCATGTTCCTCTCCGTCCCCGCAAGAGATGTCCCATGTCGAGTTGTTGGATGCAGGCTGTTTGTGTCACTGGATTCCGCAAACAAGCCTTGGTTCACGCAAGAACGCGTTTTGCGGCAAAGAGGAGTTGCTCGGACCCAGGAGGGACCTCGGGATCTCAACTCGGACTGAGTAGACAGAGGGGGGCTCTCTTCAGAGAGCCATCAGAGGACCAGGCAGCACCCACGGGAGTCCCAGGACACGGGGACAAAGGGGTTGCAAAGTGCAGTTGTCTCAGCACTACACAGAAGGATCTTCTGCCACCGGAGAACAACTCAGAGAGCTGTGCGTCACAGGATGGAATGCTGGGGACCTGGGCTGCGCTGTGCACAAATAACTTTTGGAATAAGTGCACAGAAGCCCAAGGTGCTGCATAAGTCCCAATGCACAGTGGTACTGTCTGGCAGGGGGAGGCAAGCTCTTACCTCCACCAAATTGGGACAGCTAGACCTTGGGACAGTCAGGATCACTTTGGTCCACCACCTGTGTTCCAGGGATCACGCTCGTCGACAGGAGAGGAGTCCCAGAGTACCCATCGTCATCGCACAGAGGTGCCTGCTGAAACAGGGAAGTTACTCCATCACTCCACGGGAGATTCCTTTGGTTCTTCTGGTGCAGGGTGAAGACAAGCAGTCCTCAGAGCATGCACACCTTGGAAACTGTTGCAGTTGCTGGCTGGAGCTGGAGTTGTAGGTCACAGTAGCCTTCCTGGATACTTTGTTGCAGTTACAGCGGTTCCTGCAGCAGTCTGAGGTTGATCTGACGGTCAGAAGGTGAAGCAGAGGATGCAGAGTAGTCCTGGTGGAGTCTTGCAAACTGAATCTGAGGAAACACCCAGAGGAGAGACCCTAAATAGCCCTGAGAGGGCTACCCAGGTATGCACCTATCAGACGGGGTCTCTGATGTCGCCTGCTGGAACTGGCCACTCGGATGCTCCCAGAGGGTCCCCACACCTTGGAATCCAAGATGGCTAATGCTAGGAACACTCTGGAGGAGCTCTGGGCACCACTCCTGGGGTGGTGATGGACAGGGAAGTGGTCACTCCCCTTTCCTTTGTCCAGTTTCGCACCAGAGCAGGGACTGGGGGTCCCTGAACCGGTGCAGACTGGATTATGCAAGGAGGGCACCGTTTGCGCCCTTCAAAGCATTTCCAGAGGCTCTGGGAGGATACCTCTACCATGCGTGTAACACCTATTTCGATTGGGAGAGGGTGTAACACCCCCTCTCCTAAAGGAAATTAATTGTTCTGCCTTCCTGGGATTGAGCTGCTCAATCCCCAGGAGGGCACAAACCTGTCTGTGAGGTGGCAGCAGCTGAGGCTGCAGTGGAAACGTCAGAGAGCTGGTTTGGTAGCAGTGGGGGTCAATGGTGATGCCCCCAGGGTGCATGGAATTGCCCCCGCAATACCAGATTTAGATTGGGGGTTTAATTTCACAATCTTAGACACCTCACATGGGCATATTTGGAGTTACCATTGTGAAGCTACACATATGTATTGAAAAATATGTAGTGCACGCTTATAATGGTGTCCACGCATTCACGAAGTCCAGGGAATTGGCCCTGTGCAATTATGGGGCACCTTTTCTAGTGCAAGGGTGCCCTTTGACACAGTAACTTTGCACCTAGCCTTCAGTAACAGAAGGCTAGGCATATAGGTGAATTATAAGTTACCTGGTGCAGTGAAAAATGGTTGTGAAATAGTGTGTGCACTATTTCACTCAGGCTGCAATGGCAGTCCTGAAGGGGTGTTTGTATGAGCTCCTTATGGGTGGCAAAAGAAATGCTGCAGCCCATAAGGATCTCCTGGAACACCAATGCCCTGGGTACCTAGGTACCATATACTAGGGACGTATAAGGAGGTACCAGTGTGCCAATTAGAATTGGTATTTGGAGTTACTAAACTATAGTAACAAATTTGGTACACAGTGAGCGCATAAACACTTGAATTCTGGTTAGCAGAACTCCAGTGACACAATCAAGCATACTGACAACATATATAGGCCACAAACTATGAACACCGACTAGCAGGACCCTAATGAGACAGTAAAAACACACTGACAAACAGGCAGAAATTGGGGGTAACATGGCAAGAAAGATGGTACTTTCCTACAACTGGTGACAGTAGTGGGGTAATACTTGTATTTGTGCTTGACATACAGTGATTGGTGTAAAACTACTGTTTCAGTGCAGACCATTACATGGCCACATACTACTTGTTTTTCTCTTTTTGGATTCTTTTTCTTCCTTTTTGTTCTTTTTTCTCTTGGGATCTCTCTGCTTTTTTGGAACTCTTGCATTTTTATTGAACCTCACCCACATTCATGTCTCATTATGAGAAAGCACGAGCTGTTGCTACAAAAGTTGTGATTGAGTTGGAGAAACTGGAGGAGTATACAGAGGCTCAACTTAAACAACTTTGCAAAGAACTTTCCTGTCCAATCAAAAGCTCCGCCTGGAAGGAGGAGCTGCCAAAGGAGGTAAGGGCCCGTATGGCAGCTAAGGAGGCTGGGTGGCACACAGAGGAGGAGAATGTGGGGGATGAGGAGGTACAGAGCATACATGATGTTGTGTTGAATAACCCTGACTTGCCTGGGAGGGGGGCGACTGGGGCAGGCCGTAATCTTTCTTCCTAAGGTCTGACTCCAGAGGAGCTGCAGGACTGACAAGCAGAAAGAATGCACCAATTTGAGTTAGAAAAACTTACAATGAAAACGGAAGAGAGAAGATTATCCATAGAAGAGAAAAATATGTTTTTGGCTCATGAGTTAAGTTTGAGAGAGCTGGACCAAAAAAGCCAGCCCAGCAGAGATGGTGGCAGCAATTCCACAGTGCGGCCTGAAAGAAGGGTACACACCCCAAAGGATTTAGTGAAGGATTACAAAAGGGAGGATGACATATACCTGTGGTTTAAGGGGTACAAGTCAGCTCTCCACATGAACATGGGCCCTAAGGTACACTGGGGGGCGGGTCTGCAGAAGCACTTTGAGGTAGAGGAGAAGGACATCCTGACATCCTTAGGTGATCCTCAGGAACTCACCTATTCTATCATGACGTATGCCACCTCACTAGGTGTAGTCTCACCCATGAACACTGCAAAGAGAAGTTTAGATCCTATAAGAAAAAGGAATGCCAAACTTGGTTGGAATGTGTCAATTCTTTCTGCAGGTCACTGGATAGTTGGGTGCAGGGCAGTAATGTAACAACTTATGAGGGGCAGTACAATTTGATTGTATATGAGTACTTGTATAGTATTTGTTTTCTACAGCTGTGCCTGCACATAATTGACAGTAAGCTGACTGACCCCAGGAAGTTTGCCCAGGAAGTGGACTGGTGGGAGAGCACCCGGATCCAAAAGAGGTATGGGGGAGACTCTGTCAAGGGTGGGCAGGGTCCCCATCAGAAGAAGTGGGGGGTAAGGGTAACCAGGGGGAGTTCTCTAAAGAGCCCCAACCTAGCTCCCAGGGTAATGATTCCCAGCCTCCACGTGAGAAGAAACAATGGGTCTCTACAGGGAAACCTGCAGTGAAGGGTCCCCGCAAGTGTTTTACATGTGATCAGGTGAGTCACACTAGGTTACCCCAAATGTTCCAAGTGGACACCGGCACCCACTTGTGCTCAGTCACAGGGTTTGGCCAGTGTAGCGCTTGGGGAGGAGTTGGTTCCAGGAGAAGTGTGGGAGCCAGATGAGATGACCCTTGTCTTGCTAGGGAACAGTGAGATGGTCCAGAGGACCCTCGTGCCTGAGAACACTAAAAAAGTAAACGCAGTGGGTGAGCATCAATGGAGGCTCTGAGAGACACAGGAGGCAGTGTGACTACTTGAGGTGTCACATGGTGTCTGAAGAGCAAGTAGTCCCCCATGTGCTTCACCAAGTAGTTGCTGTAGACAACTCAGAGCACCTGTGTAAGATGGTGAGGGTACCCTTTGAGTGGGGGGGTCTCAGGACCTTTGAGGGAGCTGTGAGTCCAACCATGCCTGTTGATTGTCTGCTAGGCAATGACTTGGAGGATTTCTCGTGGAGTGAGGTGGAACGCCGGTCATACTTGGAGATGTTGGGTCTGCCTCGGTTGTCGTATGTGACCACCTGGTCTATGGCAGCCCATCAGGGCAATCAGGGGGCCCTGGAGCCTTAAAGACTGATCCAGGTGCCTGCCAGGAGGAGGAAGGGCAAGAGGTCTGGGAAACCCGGCCCAGAAGGTTCCACAGTCTGGGAGGAGGCTGAACCTGAGGGGGATGCCCTGGAGCCTACAGGGAAACAAGTGGCCTAACTGAGGGAGGAACCCGAGCTGACCCATTGACAGCAGGAAGGGGGTCCCACCAGGTAAGAATTCTGTGAGTCACGGAAGCCATGCCCTACTCTTGAGTGTCTGTTGTGACAGGATGCAGAGAAGGCATCTGGCAAGGAGTCTGGATCAAACTAGATCTATTGGGAGGATGGCCTCCAATATAGTGAGCCTAAGGTTGCTGATCCTGGGGCAGCACATGTTCTGGTGGTACCCCAGTGCTTCAGAGCCTTCCTACTGGGTCTGGCTAATGATGTGCCTTTAGCAGGACATTTTGGGTAGGACAAGACCTTTGAGAGGGTTGTCACCCACTTTTACTGGTCCCAAATGCGCAGGCACTCTGACCCACATTGCAGGTCTTGCCAAACTTGTCAGGCAAGCTACAAGAGTGGGGGGGGAGTACCAAGCCCCACTCCAACATTTTTCTGTCGTGAGCACCCTTTTCGAGCGGGTGGGCATTGACATTGTGGGGCCTCTGGATCACAAGAAAGCCATGGGCAACAGGTTTATCCTGGTCTTGGTGCACCATACCACCCAGTACCCAGAGGCCATCCCTCTTAGATCAGTGACAGCCCCTTTGGAGGGCCGGACATTGATGGGGATTTTTACCCGCATGGGTGTTCCCCAAGAAGATGGTATTTGAACAGGATACCAACTTCATTTCTACCTATGTGAAGTCTCTGTGGAAGGAGTGTGGGGTAACCTACAGGTTCACCATTCCTAAGAAGGAAGTAATTTGGTTGAAAGGTTCAACCGCACCCAGAAGGACATGATTATGGGTCTGTCAGAACCCCTTAGGCATAAGTGGGACGTCCTCTTGCCATGCCTTCTCTTTTCTACCGCAGAAGGGACTTGGTTTTAGCCCCTTTGAACTGCTGTATGGCTACCCTGTGAGGGGACCTCTGAGTCTGGTAAAGGAGGGCTTGGAGAAAACGTCCGGTAAGCCATCCCAGGGATGTGTTTAGCTATGTGCTGGCCTTTAGAAACCAGACTGTGCGTTTCAGAAAACCTGCTCAGGAGAACCTAGAAGCCAGCCTGTAGGACATGAAATGGTGGTACAACCAGAATGACAAGGTGGTCGAGTTTCAGCCTGGCCAGAAAGTGTGGGTCATGGCCCCAGTGGATCCTTGGGGTCCCCAGGACATGTGGACTGTGCCGTTGGAGGTGGTGGAGGGCAGGAGTGATGTCACCTGTCTGGTGAACTTACAGACTTCCAGGAACCCTTTGATGGTCCTGCATGTAAATTGCCTCAAACCAAACTTTGAGAGGTCTGAACTGACTATGTTCTTGGCAACAGATGATGGGGTGGAGGAGGAGAGTGACCCTCTTCCTGACTTCCTGTCTGCCCAGGAGAAAGATGGGTATGCGTAGAGTGTGAACATCTCCCAAACAGTGTCCCCAGAGGAACTGTTGCCAGTTGCTGGTACAGTTTGCCTCCTTGTTTTCCCTAACCCCATGGGTCACTGATCTGTGTACCAATGATGTGGACAGTGTGAAACACAAGATTTACAGGGTGACTGATAAGGTCAGAGCCAGTATCAAGGAAGAGAATACCAAGATGCTAGCGATAGGGGTAATTGAGTTCTCCAGCAGTCCTTGGGCTAGCCCAGTGCTCTTGGTCCCTAGGGCTACTGCCCCCGGTGCCACCCCGGAACTTAGGTACTGTGTGGACTACTGTGGACTCAACGCCATCACTAAGACTGACGTGCACCCCATCCCCAGAGCTGATGAGCTCATAGATCGGCTAGGAGCTGCTAAGTTCCTCAGCAAGTTTAACTTAATGTCTGGGTACTGGCAGATTGCCTTAACCGATGCTGCAAAGAAGAGGTCAACATTTTCCAGCCCAGAAGGGCACTACCAGTTCTGGGTTAAGACCTTCAGGATGAAAAATGCCCCTGCCACCTTTCAGAGGTTGGTCAACAGGTTTCGTTTGGGCAGGAGGATTTCAGTGCCACCTACCTGGGTGACATCGCTGTGTTCAGCTCCAGCTGCGAGGAACACCTGCAACACCTCTGTGAAGTGTTGAAAGCCCTGCAAAAGGCAAGCCTCACTACTAAGGCCAGTAAATGGCAAATAGGGCAGGGAGCTGGGGTTTA
This sequence comes from Pleurodeles waltl, assembly GCF_031143425.1. Lineage (NCBI taxonomy): Eukaryota > Metazoa > Chordata > Amphibia > Caudata > Salamandridae > Pleurodeles > Pleurodeles waltl. Next base: position 284,529,303 of record NC_090450.1, read on the forward strand.
CCTGGGACACCAGGTGGGGAATGGCCAGGTGGCACCCCTGCAACCAAAACTTTACACTATTCTGGTGTGAGCCCCCCCCCCACAAGACCCAGACAGAGGCGAGAGCCTACCTAGGTCTAACCGGTTTCTACAGGAGGTTTGTCAAGAGGTATGGCACCATTGTTGCCCCCTTGACAGAGCTGATCTCCAAAAAGCAGCTCAAGAAATCGATTTGTACTGATACCTGTCAGACCACTTTTGATGCCCTGAAGCCTGCCATGTGCACGGCACCGGTGCTAAAGGTACCCAACTTCTCCAAGGAATTCAATCTGCAGAATGAGGCTTCAGGGTATGGTGTGGGGGCAGTTCTAGCACAGCTAAATGAAGAGGGCCTAGACCAGCCTGTAGCCTTCATTAGTAGGAGGTTACCTCCCCGGGAACAGAAGTGGAGTGCAAATGAGAGAGAAGCTTTTGCTGTGGTTTGGGACTCACTTCCGGATTCAGACAGACCACAGGCCCCTAAGATGGTTGATGCAGATAAGGGGTGAGAACCCACAACTGTTGAGGTGGTTCATCACCACACAGGGAATGGAATTTACGGTGGAACACCGCCCTGATACAGAACACTCTAATGCTGACGGTCTGTCCAGATTCTTCCGCCTTAGTGATGAGAACTCCCATGAGTTTGGGTAGTTCTCCCCACTTTCAACTGTAGGGGACACGTGTTAGACCTGGAATCCTTGGCGTGGTTTCCACTGTGTTTTTGCCTTTGCTTCCTGTATTTTTGACTGTGTGCTGGACTTCGTCTTTGCTATTTTTGGTACTCTGGACACTTTACAACTGGTGACCAGTGATAAAGTGCAAGTGCTCTCTGTGAACTGTATTTGTAATTGGCTTTTCCATGATTGGCATAGTTGATTTACTATTACGTCCCTAGTAAAGTGCACTAGAGGTGCCCAATGCATGTAAATCAACTGCTACTAGTGGGACTGCAGCACTGATTGTGCCACCCACATGAGTAGCCCTGTAAACGTGGCTCAGACCTGTCACTGCAGTATCTTAGTGTGCAGTTTCCCTTTTCCCTTTTAGGGGTAAGCCACTCCTAAGGTAGGCCCATGGTCAGGGTAAAGTGTATTTAAAAGGTAGGACATGTCCTGATAGTGAAACACTGCCACATTTGGTGTTCACTATTGCAAGGCCTATCTCTCCAATAGGTTAACTTGGGGACTTCCTTAAAATATCTTTTAAGTGCAGTTGCCCATTAAGAGCATATTGAGATATGGAGTTTGGGGTCTCTGAACTCACAATTTAAAAATAAATCTTTTAGTTAAGAACCAGAACCAACACTGCACCGGATCCAGCAAGGCCTCGCTCCCTGACTCTGTGCAGTGGCTTGTTTCCTCACTTTCAAAAAGATGCTGTACCTGGGGGTCTGTGCGACTCCGTAACCAGCGCCATTAGCATTGGATTATTGGGAACGACTCTGTCACGAAGTCGTGATAACACCAAATCGAAGCTTTTGTGTTTCCAAGTGCTACATTGAAGTTTAATCTTTGAAAATGTATATCTTTGCTTGTGTATGTTGGATTTTTGCTGTTTTGGTCTTGTTTTGCTCAGATAAATATTGGCTACTTTTATAAACTGTAGTTGGGTACTTTGTGGTGTTTTCACTGCGTTACTGTTTGTATTGGTACAATACTTTACACATTGCCTCTGAGATAAGTCTGACTGCATGTGCCAAGCTACCAAGGGGGTGAGCAGGGGTTATCCTAGGTGTGTATCTCCCTTACTCTGACTAGTGTCAGGCAACTGACTGCCAACCATAGACTCCATTTCTAACACAGACCCAGAAAGCACTACTCTGCACATCAATTCTATCACCACCTATGTTTGGGTTTGGTGCTCTTTACATCTTTTGGCCTCTGACAGGTACCAAGGTGTAATTGCTGTTGCTGCTGGGGTGTTTCAAAGTGTGCTTTCACAGTTTTTCACATATTTTTGGATGCCATGCTTCTGTATATCAGCTGCTACATACACTTACTCTGAAATGCACAGGGTATTCAAAGCACAAAATTAACATTCTACAGGATTGCTACATGTTCCAGTGGCATGGGCGGTATAGATAGAACACATGTTCCTATTTGTCCTCCATCTCATTCTGAATATTTCTTTAGATACAGGAAAAAACTAGGCCTGGGGAAAAAAATGTATTCCACTCGCGGAATTGCCAGAATTCAGTAACTCTGCGCTAAACGTGTAACACAGAGTTCCTATGTAATTCCCCCGTCCGGTGCATGGTGAAATTATTTTTCCCTTGGTGCGTGTTAGGCTCCATTGGCATGCATGAGGCTCTGTTATTGTTGAGAGGCTCCATACCGGCCCTTTTCAAATTCAGATTCTAGTCCAACAGCCAGTTAAAGTTGTTTTTGTAGTGCAAAAAGCATTTTTTTATTTTGCTTTTTTTTCAACAGGAAAGAGATGCCCCAGAGACTGAAACTTCCTCTTCCTGCCCAGAAGGCTTCCCTCAGTGCTTTGTCCATCTCCTGGTCACTTGTCATTCATATTTCAAGGTGAAAGGATTGCTCCATTTGTCTGCTGCATATTCTATTGGATTTTAAGGACTTTGTTTTTGTGACATCACAACAAGTTCAAAAACCTTTGGTAAGGGTGTTGTTTGACAGAGGGCATGCACCAGTGTTTTAATTGTACTTTTGCTATTTTTTTAATTTTGATTGTGGTGTGTTGCCTGGAGTTGCAGTGGGGGCCTAGTATTTTTTTGTATTTATTTTTTGATCTTTTATAAGGAAAAAAGATTGCAGAATTAAGTATATTTTCTCCATGTTTGTTAAATTTGCACTATTCATTTATTTTACCATAAGGCCTAGTCTGCCCACAGGCCATCCAGCCAGTACTAGTCATTGGGCATATGAAACCACTTTTTCTGTGCTACATGTTGTTTTAAAACATCTATGATTATTCAGGTGACGGGTGGCATTGGATTAAATGTGTTTTTATTTCACGGATTGTATTTTGGTGGGGTAATATTATATCAAGCTTTGGGAGGATGTTTGTTGTAAACATTTTCTTGGCTGACTCAATTTTCATTTTTGCCATTGCTGAATTAATGGTAGTGTTCTCTTCATTGTTTACCATGCCTCTTTTGTGTGCCTAGCGTGTGTGTATTTTCCACAGGCCACCATATTTCCTTTGTTCTCTATATCATGTGGCCAACAGCCATTTTGTGTAGTCAGAGTTCATCTATATGCCTGCATGTGTTCTTTGTTCTTCATGCCTCCTTGCTTGCTGTTGTTGTTGTTTGAGCATGTGGCATGTGGCCGTTTTGTGTAGGCGTCAGTGCGCTTTTGCCATAGGCCTGCTTGTGTTCTTTGTTCTCCATGCCTTCTTGCTTATTGTTGATGTTTGGCCATGTGGTCAGTGGCCATTTTGCATAGCCAGTCAGTGTGCTTTTGTAATAGGCCTACATGTGTTCTTTGTTCTCCATGCCTCCATGATTGCTTCTGTTTGACCATGTGGCCAGTGGGCATGTTGTCTAGCCAGTCAGTGTGCTTTTGCCATAGGCCTGCATGTGTTCTTTGTTCTTCATGCCTCAATATTTGATTTTGTTGTTCTTTGACTATGTGGCCAGCAGTCATTTTGTCTAGCCAGTCAGTGTGCTTTTGCCATGGGTCTGCCTGTGTTTTTTATTCTCCATGCCTCCTTGCTTGCTGTTGTTTGACCATGTGGATGGCTGCCATTTTGTTAGGCAGTCAGAGTTCTTTTGCCATAGGCCTGATTGTGTTGTTTATTCTCTGTGCCTCCTTGCTTGCTGTTGTTGACCATGTGGCCGGCAGCCTTTTTTCTGTATGTAGTAAGTGCGCTTTTGCCAGAGACCTACATGTGTTCGTTGGTCTCCATGCTTCTCTGCTTGCAGCCATTTATTGTCAGGGAAGCTGGCTCAGAGTACACCAACATTACCCCTCTTATTTAATCTGCTGAGAGTAATGTGGCACTTTTTCAATGACCACCACTGCCAGCTTCCACACTTGTAAGGCCCCCACTGAGACATGCAGCCACCACTACCTCCATCAAAGTATGCACTGCAGAGAGGCAATCATTGGTACACCCACCTACCTACCCTCCCAGCATAGCATTGCAATATGGTCCATTTGTCACCAAGTGTTCATTGAGGTGAGCCTTGTTCACAACATGGTACTGAAGACAAAACGATCCATAAAACAAATCATGCAATCCAGTGCGAGGAGCACCTTTTGGAAACTGCTGCAGGTGGTGGTGGTTATAAAAGAGGGGAATCAACTCCCATCAGGGTAATGAGGAAGAAGAGGGTGACAGCTTTACACAAAGCATCCCTGTCCCTAGTAGTGCGCTAGCAGCATCACCCAAATCAGCAACCTCGAAATGGCACAAGACTAAATGCGGACAGCACAGCATACTACAACTACCCCAAGATGCACATTGAGTCTACCACCTCCTGGTCCTCTCTGAAAGTCAACTGCATCAGTGACATCATAAAAGAAAAAATACAAGCCATTATTAAGGGCGGTGTTAAGGCAGGAGGGCCCCTACAAAAGCAACCACCCAATGCCACATTTGTATAACAGGCAGCTTGCTAAAATGTTAATGCTGGGCATCCTCCCTTTTTCTTTTGAGGAAGGAGTGGGATTTTTAGAATCTGTGGAGGTCACCTGCCGCAGATGGAAGGCTCCCACCCAGGTTTATTTAGCCAGAGTTGCTGTTTTAGCGCTTCATCACAATGTGCTTCAATTGGTTGGACAAGCTTTGCAACACAGTGCTGTTCACACTATCCACGTGACAACAGACGTGGAGCAGTTGGCAAGAAACTGATCACATATCACTGCACACTGGATCTCTTTTGTGGGGGTTGGGCACCAGCTATTTGCAGGTCTCAGTGCTGAAGAAACATTTAAGGGCATTCGGTGACGTGCAATAGTAGCAGTGTTCACCTTGGAGAAATCCCAAACCACTGAAAACATCTTGGAAGACTTTAACAGTAAAGTGTTTGACTGTGACAAAGAAGTCTCAGAATTGGATTTGTTGCCACCGACAATGGCAGTAATATGGTCAAGGCTGTGGCAGATAGTGGATATTTCAGGGTCCTGTGTTTGGTGCATTGCAGAAACTTGATTATGCAGGACTTTCTTGAAAAAAAAGACAGGCCCTCATTACAAGCCTGGCGGTCGGTGTTAAAGCGGCGGTAATACCGCCAACAGGCCGGCGGAAAAAAATTGAATCACTTCCATGGCGGAAACCGCCAACATAGACAGCCACTTTAACACTCCGACCGCCACAACGGTAGAAACAAACACTGCAGCGGTCACCTCCAACAGACAGGCGGAAGACAAAGTACCGCCCGTTGTATTTCAAGACACCTATCCGCCACCTTGTCCGGGGCCGAACCAACGCGATCAAAAGCACGGCGGAAACAGTACACAGAAGGGAAAAGACTCACCTCTCGACACCCAACGAGGAACCAGGACGCCATGGAGCCCGAACTGCAGGTGTTACCAATGTTGGTGTATCTTCTCATCTACCAGGAGTACGAACGGTGGCGGCGACGGCCACGGTGAGTACTGCACCTACAACATGGGGAGGGGGGGAAAGAGAATGACACACACACGCAACACACAATACCCCCACCCCAACCCTCACCCACAACAACATACACACAAATACATGCAGAGATATTACATATACACCCCCCCCACCCCCTGGAAGAACGCAAGGACAAAAGGAAATGATTGTAACCAGTGTACTCATGAAAAATCAGATAGTCAAAATTCAGAATTCAGTTTATACAAATATGTACACCAACTACACAAGTCCGGATAGTGTACCAATCATTGTCCTTTGACCACTGGGCCCAAAATGCATGGGCAAAGCCCACACTAGATACCTGACTGGAAACGGAGAGAACACTGCTGGGGCATCGGATTGAAAATATACAGGCACCTCAGGGGGAGGGGAAGGGGCACCTCAGCCAGATGAAATCACGACGCTACTGCTGCACGAGGGGGCTCCATGCCCATTGCTGTATCCTGGGGAGTGCAAAGCCACAGTCTCACAAGTCTCTCCGGTGGGTGGTTTGCCCACTGATTTATCCTGGGGAGTGCAAAGCCACAGTCTCTCAAGTCTCTCAAGTTGGTGGTTTGCCCACTGCTTTATCCTGGGGAGTGCAAAGCCACAGTCTCTCAAGTCTCTCATGTGGGTGGTTTGCCCACTGCTTTATCCTGGGAAGTGCAAAGCCACAGTCTCTCAACTCTCTCAAGTGGGTGGTTTGCCCACTGCTTTATCCTGGGGAGTGCAAAGCCACAGTCTTTCAAGTGGATAACAGTCTCCACTGGTTCTGGAGGGGGCATTGTGCCCAGAGTGCTTCATCCTGCCAAGGACTGAGGTAGTGGATGTATCTCTCCACTGGTTATGGAGGGGGCATTGTGCCCAGAGTGCTTCATCCTGCCAAGGACTGAGGTAGTGGATGTATCTCTCCACTGGTTCTGGAGGGGGCCTGGTGCCCAGAGTGCTCCACGTGCAGTGTGGCCGGTACAATTCCTTCACCTGGGTGTGTGTGCCACGAGATTGGCGAGGTACAGGTAGCATGATACGCCATGGAAGCAGAGACATACCCCACACTGCTGCGGCTTTGCCTTCCACCTGCAGGTGCAAACAGTGATGGAAGTCATGCCTAATGGAAGCTGGCCAGGGTCCATGAACTCTCCTCCAGCCTCGGACGACTGACCACTGGGGATGGTAGACATGTCAGCGGCGGTGCCACTGTCCGAGTACATCGCGGGGCCAGTGGTGGTGCTTGCGGCAGTGTCTGTGGCAGTGGAACATGCGGCGGTGTCTGTGGCGGCGGTGCTGGCGGCGGTGCATGGGTCAGCACCTGCTGAGGGACACAGCAGGACGTCTCCTGCAGCCTCGGACGGATGCCCACCTGGGAAGAGGCTGGGAACTGTCGCTGAGGCTGTAGATGTGCTGGTGGGGGTGCAGGTGGCGGTGCAGGTGGCGGTTGTGGTGGTGGGGCAGCTAGCGGTGTTCGCCGCCGTACAGGTTGGTGTGGTCGTGGACAGAAGTTGTGACACTGGTCCGTCAGTTGGTGCCACCATGCCCTCTCCTGACCTGCTCTTCTGCTTTTGGTCCTTTCCCACCTTTGATGGTGCCGCAGTTGTCTTGCCGCTATCCCCTTTTATTTTTGCTGAGCCCTTGGTGACTGGTAGTTTCGGCTTCTCCCTCCAGGATGTGGGCACCTTTTTCACCTTGGCAGGTGGCGGAATGTCCTTGCCCTCGCTACGTGGCACACTGGCAGCCCTGATGGGTGGCACACTTGATGACCCCGCAGTTGCTGGCACCACTGTGCCTGGGGATTTGGTGGCTGAGGTGCTAGGCTGGGACCTGGAAAGCCGGGCCCTAGGGGAAGGACGGGGGGAGATGAAGGGAAGATGTCAAACTTTGCCAGGAAAAGTGTTTTAGACACTGAGCGGTGTGTGGTGATGGGCGTGCTGGTGATGGAGGTAGTGTCTGAGGATGTAGTGCATGCAGGTGTGAATGGAGATGGGACAGGAGGGAGGAGGAGGACGTGGATGGGGACACAGTGGAGACAGTGGATGTTGGTGTGTCTGCATGGGGATGATGCTTGTGTGAGTGCCTGTGGGATGTGTGGTGCTTATGTTTGCCTGAGCCACTCTTGTGTGTTGACGTGTGTGCATGCTGGTCTGATGGTTTTCTTGGGATAGGCTGAGGGACAGGGGATTGGGTCTGGGTGGAGGAAGTTGGAGGGGGAGGCTGGACACAGGGACAATGGCTGCCATCGGTGCTGAGGCCAGAGCCTGAAATGCTCTCTGTTGGGCCACCTGCCCAGAATGAATGCCCTCCAGGTATGCATTTGTTTGTTGCAAATGCCTCTTTACACCCTGGATGGCATTCAAAATGGTAGATTGCCCAACAGTGAGGGATCTCAGGAGGTCAATAGCCTCTTCACTGAGGGCAGCAGGGCTGACTGGGGCAGGGCCTGGGGCGAAGGAGATGCCCACCCTCCTGGGTGAGCGGGCACAGGACACACGCTGAGGGGCTGCTGGGAGGGTGGTCCTGGTAGGGGGGGTGGCGGCTGTACCTTTTGATGCGGTGGGCACAGAGGTGCCTGCCACGGCAATGGAGCTCCCATCAGAGGAGGAGTCGCTGTCACTGATGTATGCTCCTGTCCCCGCCGTGGAGCTCCCCTCGCCCTCCGTCCCACTGGTGGCTTCAGACTCCGTTGCTTCGCCCTCCAGGGCCAAGTGGGTTACAGCTCCCTCCTGCTCCAGTGCCAATGCTCCTCCGCCTGATGAATCCATTGCACACAAAAACAGGGAGATCACAAAAAGGGGGGGAAAGACAGAAGAAAAACATGTTCAGTGCATGCAACACCACTACCGTTGGCGGACACAACACACAGGGAGCAGCCCTCTGCACTATGCCATGCACTAACAGTTCCTAGAAATTTCACCTGACCATGGGGTACGAGGCCTAAGCCCAATTGCTGCACACCTGGAAGTCACAGGAGCCTGACTAGGTGTAGATGGCTGTTACCACTAGTGGGGTTGGGGTGCCACATAGCTTGCCTCACAAGGGACCTTGCCTACCAAGTTCGCCCTGGCCTAGGGGAACCCACTGCCCACCTCTCCCACCCAGACACCTCGTTATGCGCACAGAGTCAGCTGAAGGAGAGTGTACTCACCCCCTTGTGGCTGCTGTGATGCCCTCAAGCGCCCATCCAACTCCGGATACGCCACCGCCAGAATCCGGGACATCAGGGGGGTCATGGTGCGACGGGCATCCCTTCCATGTTGGGAGGCCATCCCCAGCTGGGCCTCCGCCATCTTCTTGCTCCAGCGGCGCAGGTCCTCCCATCTTTTACGGCAGTGGGTGCTCTGTCTGTGGTAGACCCCGAGGGTCCGGACGTCCTTGGTGATGGCATGCCAAATACCCTTCTTCTGGTGGGCGCTGACCTAGAGGAATGGTACAGGGGGAAAGGAAATTACTCACCCGTCAGGATCGTCATAGTCATTGCCCACCAGTTACCACCCATGCCCTGACACACATACACTCACCATCTGCACATGCAGGCCTCAGCCCCCCCCATGTATCTTCCATCCACACCACTCCAAAGAGGCATTGCCCATGCAGCATGCTCTCAGTGTACTCACCTGTTTGTCTGGAGGACCGTACAGTTGCGTGTACTGGGGGAGGACCACATCCACTAGTTTCTCCAACTCCTCCAAAGTGAAGGCAGGGGCCCTTTCCCCAGACACTGTAGCCATCGTCGCTTCCAGACACAGGTCACAGCAGCACTTGCAGTGTAGGTCCTCTCCTCTTGAAGGTCAGGTATCAAGTGAGTGAACAGACAGAAAATGGCGGTCACGTCCGCGGCGGTGTGTACCGTCACCGCCGGCGTACATCGTCATTGGCTCCTGGGACCCATAGGGCCCAATGTTAACCAATGCAGAATTGCGCCGCGGTCTTCGACCGCCCACCGCAATGGTGTACAACGCCAGTGCAGTTACCTCATATCCCCTTGTCTCACCTTACAGGTCAGGCAGCCGCCATTTCAGGGGGCCACATGGCATGGAAAAAACTGCGTCACACCTATCTAGGTCGGGAATACAGACAGATACCGGCACATAGCGGATTACTAACGTTTCTGCAAACAACACACTGTGATACCTCAGTGTTGGATGACTCTCTGCTCGCTGTTCTCCTCCATAGGGCACGTCTGCTGGGGCAGGTGATGAGATGGCGGCATCCTCCGGTGTACAGACCCCTGGTGGACCTGTCGACAATGGAAGAGAGACACATCATAATCACATACATACTTGATCGTGCAACAATCCTGGAACTGTATGCCCAGTTGGAGACAGACCTGATGTCAGCTATCCACCATCCCACAGGGATACCCCCTCTAGTGCAGGTCCTGTCTGTACTCCATTTCCTGGCCAGTGGGTCTTTTCAAACAACAGTGGCCATGGTATCAGGGATGTCCCAGCCAATGTTCTCTAACGTGTTGTCCAGAGTGTTGTCTGCCCTGCTGAAAAACATGCGCAGCTACATCATTTCCCTCAGGTGGAGGATTTGCCCACTGTGAAAGGTGACTTTTGTGCCCTGGGACATATCCCCAACATCATTGGTGTCATTGATGGTACACATGTGGCATTTGTCCCACCCCGCAGGAATGCACAGGTGGACAGAAACCCGAAGAGCTACCATTCGATGAATGTGCAGATGGTGTGTTTGGCAGACCAGTACATCTCCCATGTCAATGCCAAGTATCCTGGCTCTGTGCATGACGCTTACATTTTGAGAAATAGCAGCATCCCTTATGTGATGGGGCAACTCATGAGGCACCGTGTGTGGCTAATAGGTGAGGCCAAGGTCCCAATACAGTTGACATAGGTGTCTGGGTATGGGGTTATCCCTAAGGGTTAGTGTGTGTCTATCAGTTGTCCCTCGATATTTGCAGGTGACTCTGGTTACCCCAACCTGTCATGGCTACTGACCCCAGTGATGAATCCCAGGACAAGGGCAGAGGAATGCTACAATGAGGCACATGGGCGAACTAGGAGGCTAATCGAACGCACCATCGGCCTCCTGAGGGCCCGATTCCGGTGCCTCTATCTGACAGGTGGTTCCCTATACTACTCACCAAAGAAGGTGTGCCAAATAATTGTGGCCTGCTGTATGCTGCACAACCTGGCTTTGCAACGCCAGGTGCCTTTTCTGCAGGAGGATGGGCAGGATAGTGGTCTTGTGGCAGCTGTGGAGCCTGTGGGCAGTGAAGAAGAGGAGGCAGAAGAAGAGGATATCGACAACCGAAACAACACCATCATGCAATACTTCCAGTGAGACACAGGTAAGAAGATGTAACTGCTTCCCACATCTCATACTATTGTTGGAGCCAGCATAAGTCTGTCATTTTCACTCAGTGTATGGACACTGACTTGTCACTTTGACTTTCCATTTCACAGATCTTGGTCCCACTTTGTGCCCTCTGCTATGTTTAGACCTGGCCTACAGCTCTGTTACATTGGTATGTGAACAAGTAAATTGACATTGCTACATTCCATAGATATTGCAATTACACATTTGTGAAAGCACAGACTGACTCCAGATTGTTTTGTGATTGAATTGTGTTTATTCCTGTGCAAATAAGGGGAGGGGGTTGTAAAATGGGATGGGGTGATGGTGGACGTTTGACCATGGCAGAGTCCAGTCTATTTGTTTCACAGGTACATTGTCGAAAGGGGCATAGGAAGTGGAGCAATGGCAGTATAAGCATGGACAGGGTGACATAGTGGGACAGAAGGGTGATATTCAGGGGGTTCTTATTTCCTGGCGGGGGTCTTGGCAATGTTCTCTGTCTTGTTCCTGGATCTCAGGGACCGTTTGCGGGGTGGTTCTCCATCTGCAGTGGGTGGGATGCTGGTGTCCTGTTGTTCCCGTGTCGGTGCCTCCTGTCCACTAGCGCCGGCGGAGGTGGAGGGCTGTTCATCGTCCAGGCTAGTGTCAGGGGCCCGTTGGTGTGCCACTGTGTCCCTCCTAGTATTGAGAAGGTCTGCCAGCACCCCTGCAATGGTGACCAGGGTGGTGTTGATGGACTTCAAGTCCTCCCTGATCCCCAGGTAGTGTTCCTCCTGCAACCGCTGGGTCTCCTGAAACTTGGCCAGTACCGTGCCCATGGTCTCCTGGGAATGGTGGTATGCTCCCATGATGTTGGAGAGTGCCTCGTGGAGAGTGGGTTCCCTGGGCCTGTCCTCCCCCTGTCGCACAGCAGTCCTCCCAGCTTCCCTGTTATCCTGTGCCTCTGTCCCCTGAACCATGTGCCCACTGCAACTGACCCCGAGGTCCCTGATTGTCTTGGAGGCGAGGTGTGCCCTGGGGTCCCTGTAGAGGTGGACACACTGCCGATTGATGTGTCCCGGGGACAGAGGTATGGGGGAGGCTCTGTGGTGGTGTGTGACTGGGCTTGGGGAACCAGCTGTCCAGTGGTCAATGATGGGCCAGGTAGGTCATCCAGATCCTGAAGACCAGAGTTGCTGTCATCACTGTGGGCCTCTTCAGTTGGGGGACTGGATAGTACTGGCAGCTCCTCTCCACTGGCATTGGCTGGGGTACCTTTGGGGATGTAAATTATGTGTTATGGTTTCTGTGTCTGAAATATTGTACATCGGTGGCTTCCCCTCTATGGTCGGATTTGCCCTGCCAGCATTCACTTGTGTATGTTAGTGTATGATGGGATAGTTAATTCTCTATGGGGTGCATGCTTTAGTGATAAGTGTCCATGCAGGGCTGTGAGGGGTGTCCATGCACTGGTACAGCATGCAGGGCTTGGCATTCGGATGAGTGGGTTGTGATGGTGGGGTGTGTGGGATGTTGTGGAGTGATGGGAGTAAGGGTGAGGGTGAGGGTATGTGATGGTATGCAGGTATGAGAGTGATAATATTGGAGAGTTGACTTACCAGAGTCCAGTCCTCCTCTGACTCCGGCCACGCCCTCAGGATGCAGTATTGCCAAGATTGCTCCTCCCATTCTGTGAGTTGTGGGGGAGGAGGCTGGGGTCCACCGCCAGTCCTCTGTATAGCGAGCTGGTGTCTTGCTGCTTTGGAACGTACCTTCCCCTGTAGGTCGTTCCACCTCTTCCTGATGTCATTCCTAGTTCCTGGGTGCTGTCCCACAGCGTTGACCCTGTCCACGATTCTCCGCCATAGCTCCATCTTCCTGGCTATTGACATCTACTGCACCTGTGCTCCAAATAGCTGTGGCTGAGGGTGTGTTGGGTAATGTGTTGGGGTATGATGTATGATGTGGAGTGTGTGAGTGGTGTATTGGTGTGAATAGTGTGTGGCTCTAGTTGTGTCAGTAGTCTTGGTGTCTCTCTGCTGGCAATGCCTTGTAATCGTAGAGGGTTGTGGGTAATGTGGGTGTGTGTTTTATAGTGGCATGGGTGTGTGGGTGTGGTGTGTGTATGGGTGTCAGGTGTGTTGTTCGAATTGTCCAAAGTGGTGTTGTTTTGTTTGTGCGTGTCCATTTTTAGCACGGCGGTATGTACCGCCAATGGTTTACCGCCGTTGAATGTTCGCCGTGGTAGTTCGTGGGTCATAATGTGGTGGGCGTTGTTCTATTGGCGTAACTGTGTGGGTTTTGATACCACCAGTTTATTACTGACCTTTGGGCTGGCGGATTTGTGTATGTGGCTGAATACTGATGGATTTATGTGTGTGTGTGACATAATATGGTGAACAGATATCTGTCGCTGCGGCGGTAAGTTGGTGGTCGCCAGCATGGCGGTAGGTGGGATTTACCGCCAATGCCATAATGAGGGCCAATGTGTTTTTTCCTCTCTTTGGTCCAGAAAAACACCCCTTGATCCATAGAATGCCCAAGGCGTGAAACATGTCGACCAACACTCTGTAGTATTTACAAGATTCACATAGAGAGGGTAGGAACATTACGTTCCATAATCGTCACCCCTGTTTTTGTTTTTAACATAGACATAGGCACTTTAGGTTAGAATAAAGAGAACATTGATTGCCTACAGTCACTTTTAACCTCACCTCTTTCAGATATCTTTTTCCTATTGAACTATAAGTTCCACAGCTTTCCTGTGGGTTTCTGCAGCACCTTTCAGGTAAGGAGCCCCCTTGTGGGGCCCGTCGGGCATTGGAGCTCTGGCCCGACGAGAAGCAGGCCTAATAATAAAGCATGTCACCAGTTGGTGGGTGAGGGCTCTTTCTTCTAAACAGCTATGAACTTCCGGTGACCAGGCAGTAGTCCCCTAATCGGGTCAGAGAAATTAAATTTCTGAACAGTGTACTCATCGGTCATAGTTTGGGAAATTGTACACTGGACCACCAATATCTCCCAGTCACTCTTCTTTTCTTACTATCCAGAGAGAATAGACAGAGAGATCCAACTGGGTTCAGCGAGGCGTAGAACTGGCAAGTGCCCCCACAGGAGTGGGTGACTGTCCAGGTTCCATTGCCCTAAGCAGGGAAGTCCATCAAGATATTGATTAGTCTACCCTGGCTTTAAGCTAGAGCAGGAGAAATTGCCTTCTCTGAAGGGTCACCCCAAACATCTTGCTTTCCTCCTCCTTTTTTTCTGGCCTTGTGTTTGCTGGCTTTAGCACTCTGATCACTTTACCACTGCTAACCTGTGCTAAACTGCATGTGCTCTTTCCTCTAAAAATGATAACATTGGCTCATAACCAATCTGCATATTGAATTTACTTATAGGTCCCTATGAAAGCACCGATTGCATGTAAATTAAATGTTATTAGTGGGCCTGCAACACTGATTGGGCCGCTCACTTATGTAGCCCCTTAACTATGTCTCAAGCCTGCCATTGCAGAGCCTGTGTGTGAAGTTTTACTCTGTCATATGAACCTGACAAATAAACCCTCTTACCCAGCCTAAACCTTCCTTTTATATACATATAAGTCATCCCCAAGGTAGGCCCTGTGTAACCCACAGGGCAGGGTGCAATGTATTTAAAAGGCAGGACCTGCACTTCTTAAACTTTACATGTTATGATAGAAAAAAGCTCCCAATTTTGTTTTTTACCACTTCAAGGCCTATCTCTCCCATAGGCTAACATTGGGATTACCTTATTACATTTTATAAGTGTAATTTCTAATTGGTACAAGATAGATATTTTAAGTTTGATGTCCCTGAGCTCACAATTTAAAAGTAGAACCTATTGGCTCTCAAATTGCAAGTCTAAAAATGTCAATTTTAGAAAGTGGACATTTTTCTTACTTAAACCATTCTGTGCCTTTTGCCTGTCTCCAATACATGTCTGTGGTGGGTAACAGCTGGGCTTTGTGACATCCCTCTAGACAGCCACACACAAAGGAAGCATAGGAGTGCCTGATGGGCCATTCACTTCCTGATGGCCCATCACCAGGTTGGGTCCTCCTGGGCTGGATGGAAGGGAGGAGCAGACACTTGCACCTGAAAGGGCTAACCTGTCCCTCCATGAAGAGCTGTATATCCCCCTGTAGTGAGTCTGGAGCCAGGACAAGAAGGACAGAGACATTGTGCACCTCAAAGCTTTTCTTTTAAGTCTCCACTACTTCAAAGGCACAACTGAGTATAGGTCCTGGACCCCTGACACCACCAACGCAGTATACTTCATGACCTGTGACTACTCTGCCAGAAGGAAGAAGTGCTTTGCTGAAAGGACTGCTACTGTGCTGGACTGCTGCTTTGCTAAACTCTGCCTTCCTGGTTGAGAAGGAATGCACCTGTATCACTAGACCCCAGAGGCTCAATTTTACAAGAATCTGGTGATTCAGTACTGATGTGCCAGATTTCTTGCGCCCCCATCACCTAACGACACCATGGCTGCGCTGTATTCATAATATGTCACACCATGGCACACGTTAGGCCAATAGCATCAACATTTTTTACTCTATTGTGGCGCTTTGCTCCACTAGTGTCAAAAATGTTGACGCTAGTGGAGCAAAGTGCAAGGAGACCCATTGATTTCAAGGGATGCGTTCTTTTAACACCTGCTTTGAGCAGGCATCATAAATGACTCCAAAAATGGCAGTATGAAATCTTGTAGATTTCATTGTGCCATTTTTGCGGGCCTCCGAATGCCAGAACGCCCCCCCTTGCATACATTATGCCTCGCGTAGGCATAATGTGGCACAAAGGGTCGCAAAGTGGTGCAATGTAGGCATTACACCACTTTGTAAATATGGTACAGAGATTTTTGCACTGTTGAGCCACATTAGTGTAAAAAAAATTACGCTAATGTGGTGCAAGGAGGTGCAAGGGCCTTGTAAATCTGGCCCAGAGTGTCTCTATGGGCTTGCTGGCTTGCCTCCTGTTTCCTAAGTTTCAGGGGCACAAAAGACCTAGAACCCTCCTGTTCCAACCCTTTCGCTCATCTGCTTGTGAGTCTGTCCAGCCAAATGGTACAACCCCTGCCCTGGACCCTCAGATGTGGACCAAGGGGTCTGCTCCAGTACAACCGACGCATCCTCTGCTCTAAGAGTAAAAGCGACGCATAGATACTGTTGCAAGAACCAGATCAGGGCATTGCACTCTGAACTGCTGCATCACATTCTAAACCACTGCTCTGGAACTGATGCACCACTGCCACTGTGTGGAGAAGACTGACACATTGCCTCTTTGGGGTGGATAAACCCAGGGCATCTCATTCATAACCGCCACACTTCAGACCCAACACTTCTCTCCCGGACCCAATCCATCACCGCGGTTGCATGGAGAAATTCAGCATAACACCTCAACTGCGTGAAGATCACGGACGCATCTTGTGCTGCAACAAGAACTATACACTGTTTATCAATGGACCCTACGCAGTTCCTGTATCCGGCCTGTGTTCCATTGTGCGCAGCCTGAACTATTGACTTTGTCCTGTTCCAGCGAACCAAGTAACTCTCTAAGCACTATTTGCTTCTATGCACTATACTTGCATTTAATCTTTAAAAAATCATATCTTGACTTCTACTGGATGGATCTTGTCATTTTGGTCTTGATTTATTTATAAATTATTGTCTAGTTTTTAACCTGGTGTGGAGTCTTTTTGTGGTGTTTCCATTGTGTTACTGTGTGTTACTGTGTGTGTGTTGCAAAATACATTAAACATTGCCTATTTAGATAAGCCTGTCTGCTCTGTGCCAAGCTACTTAAGGATGAGCACAGGTTATCTTTTAGTGTGCATCTGACTTACTGTGACTACAGTGGTGGTCCCTACTTGGACAGGGTGCATATCCCTGCCAAATAGAGACTCCATACCTATCATATACAGTATCATTTTTCTTTCAACAATCATAATTTTATAACTGTTTTTGTTCAATCCTTCATAATTTGTATTTTTCAAAACTAGATGACAGAACATTTAGCTATAACTTGGGTCGCTGAGGAAGAAGGACTGTCTGCAAGGCATTCAACTGAACTGCGTCACTACTTCATTTCCTTCCACAACTGATTTGATAATGATGATGATGATGTGCTGCTCATCTCCATTATGAATATTGTTGTTGTATAGTTTTTGTCTTTGTCACACCTTTCCTCAACTCCTTGTTCTCAGCTATTCATCAAACTTCTAACCCTCTTCCCAAAGAGATTGAGGTGTGACTTATGAATTTACACCATAAATAGATCACATGCTTGGTGGGGCAGATGTGGTGAAAGTGACTCCCACTCTCTGCGAGATCTTCTGTCACCTGAGCAATAGCCAACACCCTCTCCGCTTACCCACCTACTCATAATAGTCATATATAACAGCACTCATCAACATCATTCAAGCTTTGTGTTGCTTACACACTTAGGGCCTGATTCTAACTTTGGAGGACGGTGTTAAACCGTCCCAAAAGTGGCGGATATACCACCTACCGTATTACGAGTCCATTATATCCTATGGAACTCGTAATACGGTAGGTGGTATATCCGCCACTTTTGGGACGGTTTAACACCGTCCTCCAAAGTTAGAATCAGGCCCTTAAGCTTCTCCTGTCCTAAGTCAACTCCTCCTGATTTGAGGATTTCACCAGTTTAGTTTAGTTTATTTTCATAAATTAATTAAATGAATCCTCATTGCTCAGAAGCTACTACTGCTAGTTTTATATCAGCTCTTCTTTGTGTCATGATGATAGTCTGGTCTCAGTCTTTCATAAGGTATGATATAAATAACCCACTAACTTTATGTTTTCTTCAATCTGGTTGCCTGTGATGGATAATCCATTTGATTAATCCTACAGTTGGAGTTCACCTAGGTGGAGTGGGATTTCGCTTGTGATGTTTTGTCTCCCCTGTTAGTGCACTAGCCTACTACCACCACCATCAAGACGGTACCTTGTGAAACCCTGCAACGGTTTTGAAAGCTTGAGAAAGGTAAGAGCCATCACTTCATTTATTCAGGCTAGAGAACTACAAAGTGAAATGTTCTAGTTTAGTTACTTTATAGCAACTTCCACTGAAGATTAAGTTTTTTTTTTTATGTATGCAACTTGTCACAAGGCAATATAGGCATAGGCATTCCTCCCTTAGTGGTTAATATAGTTACAGAGGGCATTAGGACAAGGGTACAACTTATTGGCATATACACTTTGATAAATGGCTTCATGCTGCAAAAGTGGCAAAAGTTAAACATTTCAAGCAATAAGACAGACCTAGTCTGTGTTGTTCCCACTTTATTAGTGGGATATTGTTTAGGTATAAGTAAAGTATGTAACGTAGCAAATAAATAATGACTTATATGTCAAAGGAATTCAGAATCAGTTAGAAAATGTCTAGGGGGAAGTGGATATACAGTTATTCGACTGTTCAGAGGGCAGCTTTTTGTCAATTGAGGCTGCACTAGAAGCAGCGTAAAGACATATATAAACAATTCCCAATAATTTTTTTAATAAATAAACCCTACCCTCTTACCCACAAGAGGCCCAACCTCGGCTCAAACTAATAAATATCACCCCAACCAATGTCCAACAAAGTCCAAACAGTCTAAAACAAACTCCAACACTGCCCCAACTGCCATTCCCAATTCCCACACTCTCTATTCACAATAAAAGTCCTTCATACCAAAGAAATTATAATAAAAAGGGCCTAGAAGGCATTGAAGCAGGTGTGGATGCATGCCACCTCACAGCAAAGCAGTGTCAGCTCCTGTAGGATGCAGCAGAGGAGGTGGTCACTGGATGATGAGGAGGGGGGCAGTGGTGGTGGATCTGAACAGTGCAGTTGATGGTGTGAATGGGATAGAGGATCTGGCAGCTGGCTGTAGGCACTGAGGACAACAGCACATGCCTCCACAGCCGGAAATATTCATCCTGATGGCCTCCATCCGGTGGTGCTGGAGCCGGCTGCTTTTGCCTGCTGAGATGGTGGACCAGCAGAAGTAGCTAAATCAAGAAAGAAAACAATTAAAAAAGGTACATTGCAAACAATGCTCAGTGCAAACAAATGTTTTATACAGTGGCACAGTAGCAGAACATTGCTGGTCCCCTAGGGCCACTGAAATATTTGATGTCATTATTCACATGCCCAAGTTTTCCCCACATTTTATCACCTAGAGCACTGACTGCAAGGAATTAAGACAGAATTCCACCAGAATGAAAGTGATTTTTTTCATTTGAAGGATTTCATAATAAAAACTGTCACCTTGTGCCACATTAGCGTCATTTTGTTTGACGCTAATGTGGCCTAACGAGGGAAAAATTGCTGCGCCAAATTTAGAAAGTGGCGCAATGAATGCATTGCGCCACTTTGTACCTCTTTGCATTACATTATGCCTGTGCCAGACATAATGTATGCAAAAGGAGCGTTCCCTTAGGGGGGGTGAAAAAATGGTGCAAAGAAATCTAAGAGATTTCCTTGCATCATTTTTCACCGGCACCTTTAACACCTGCTCAGAGCAGGCATTAAAATGGGGTATGCCGTTGAATACAATGGGTCCCTATGTACTCTGCAGTAGTAGCTCCTGCAGAGTACATCAATAGCATTAAAAAAATGATGCTATTGCCCTCTACCCTGTGCCATGGTGCATCGGATTTTAAATACGGCCCACACATGGTGGAAGTAAGGGGTTGCTAGGGGGCACAAGGAAAGTAGCTTTCTTAAATCAGATCCTTTGTGCGTAAAAACAAAAGAAAAATGACCTCTGATTAATGAATAAGGCCTATATTGAGCAGAATTAATAGTATTTAATTCTTGTTGTGCAACAGTAACGGAGGCATGCTAGCGACAGTCTGGTACTATCTGAAGTCTGCAGCTGGGGCACCTATAATGGACAATTTATCTGAAGTCTGCAGCTGGGGCACCTATAAGGGACAATTTATTACACACGTGACGTATATATACACGGATATCCTGTCAGCCGTAAGAGCACAGTGGAAAAAGTGATACACTGTTAAATAGGGAAGGAAAAAAGATCGAAATTTTATTTGGCACATTCAACAAAGACAATCCCGTTTGCCAAATTCTAAATCAGGCCTCGCCCTCCACTACATGCTATTTTCAACAAATAGCCTTCACTTGGCAGGGAGGAAACTAATACTCTGCTGCAAGGTAAGTTAGAGGGATTAAGCTAGGTTGAGGTTTTGCTAATGGATAGTGGGGTGTCGTTGATCATCATGTGCTAAGCTTTTGCTTAGTCAGTCACTGTAGTTGACGAATGATGAAAACAGACGTAAATCCGTCATGGAAGCCATAAGATATATATACGTACAGAAAAATGTGGGACATGCCAAGAATGGAGTTTTCTATTTTTTGTAGGCTGGGACAGAACTTAGGAAAGATAATAGAGTGAAGTGCTGGTAGGAAGTAACTGAATGGGCACTGAGAAACACATCTTGTTTTCAGTTTGAGAATGTGTTGAAAACAGCATAATGCCACATTAACTGAAGCAGTTGCACATTGCATGCCAACACTGCAGTGCCACATTGAACCATGTTACAGTTACGTCACGGATGGCGAAATGCCATAGGCATAGAGGTGATTAGGATGGGTGGGACATCTACCTTGCTTAACAAATATGGGGGCGTATTTATACTTTTTGATGCAAAACTGCACTAACGCAGTTTTGAATCAAAAAGTTTAGCACTGGCTTGCACTATTCCTGAGCGCCAGCCAGGCGCCATATTTATGGAATGGTGCAAGCCAGTGCATAGGGTGGGCTAGCGTAAAAAAAAAAATGACGTTAGCCGGGTAGGGGTGGCAGAATGGGAGAAGGGGGTTTTGCACCAAAAAATGACGTTAGGCTGGTTAGAGGCAAAAAAAATGACTCTAACTAGCCTAGCGTAATTTTCTGACACAAAACCATCCATACCACATGACTCCTGTCTTAGAAAAGACAGGAGTCATGCCCAGCCATTGCACCCTTTGCCATGCAGGGGGCCCCAAGTTGGGCCCCCAATGGCACTTTAATCTAGAAAACAAAATACTTACCAATACTTACACTACTTACCTGGGATGGGGTCCCCCATCCTCCGGTGTCTCTCTGGTGTGGGTGGAGGAATTCCTGGAGCTTGATGAGGGCACCTGTGGACCCATTCCATGGTGTTTAATCATGGAATTGGGTCCACAGGTCCCCTAATGCCTGGTCTGACACAGGCGTTAAATAATGGTGCACCATTATTTAGCCTCTCCTCCCACCTGTGTGTCATTTTAGCATGGGGGAATAAATATGGGGCTATGGGGTTAGCACCATTTTTATTTATGGGAAAGCCTACCTTGCTTCTCATTGACGCAAGGTGGGTTCACAGATCTAAAAAATTAAGCAAACTCCAATATTTTGACGTTAGACGTGTATAATGTCAAATTATAAATATGGAGTTCGTATTTTGCCGAATTTGAATTACAAAAATGATGCAAATTTGGCGCAAATGGGATATAAATATGCCCCACACTAAACTTAATTTGTCAGTAAGCAAGCAATGTGACTTACCACCACCAGTCGTCCCTGCCACCACTGGGACACCTCCCACTCCTGGGCCTCCTCCATCACACTGGCGCTGCCACTACTGGAGGAGAATAACTATGAAGGGGTTCCCTGATAGAATAAGCGTAGCTCAATCAGGGAAATGATCAATGTAGGAAAAACTACTAAATGAGCTACAATAATAGGCCTGAAGATATAATAATCTTCAGGAATGAATCCCTATAGGTACAGATAAATGCAACATGATATACTCGAACCTATCAATAACTTATGATACTAAGCTGCTAGATGTGAATAGATAATCACAGAAAAGATATTCTGTCACAGCTACGTATACTTTTATTAAATAATGTGAACAGTCATAAAATGCAAGACAAATATCAAAGAACAAAATACCTAACTCAGACACACCATATTCAGACTAGGTAAAATAAAACAATATAACAATACAGAAAAGGAAAACTGCACAGATAGTGCTGGAATTTGCTGGGTGGTACACAAAGACTAGAAAACTCTCAATAATAATGAATTAATACACAAAGGAAGGATACTCAATGAGGGATGCACAAATGTTCAATATTCTAATACAAAAATAATCTATACTGAAAGAAAAGCGGTAGTGACGTTGCTCTGTCAGAGAGGTACCGAGGGGACCAAAGGCCTACGCGCATTTCGGTGTTCCTGGGTATTATAGGTCACCTTCATCAGGGCCATTCCCAATGAAGATCTAATCTTAGCAGCCAGACTTTCTGGTTAATTTAACAATAGGTTCTGGATATACTTGGATAGTGTAGTCATGACATCTGATAAAGAAAAATATATAATTATATGCAGTTATAATACTGCTAGCGTCCCGAAAGTCACCAACTTTCGTTTTTTTATATATATATATATATATATATATACACATGGAAAAAATATATAATGAGAAGACTCATTATTATATTAAAGTAAATACTGAGAAAGATCAAAGTAGGCATTAATCTAAAAATGGTGAGGAAATTAGAAATAGGAAAGTGTGGAATAATAATTAAAAATAGAAAATTAACAATAGTTATAATAGTTAGTTCTAGATGGCATAAGAGGATCCGATGGTTAGTTTGTAACGATGGAGAGGTGCCTTATGCAGTGCTACATGAAATCCTTGTCCCAATTCTGTGAAGACATGCATCTAAATGTATTGTGGGAATAATTATAATAAGTGAATATTTACATTCTTACTTGTGTTATCTTTCATGACAGTTTGGGCAATACAGCTAACAAGTAGCCGTTTCAATCTCATAAAGAGGCATGAAAATGCCTATTATGATAGATGGAGATAAACTATCTGGAATACAAAAAATGAATACATAAATAGATGGATACTTCAATCGCCGATTAAAGAAGTTAAATAACGAAATATATAAATAATTATATAGTATAGCAACTCGTAGTTCTATTAGTCAGTAGAAACATGATTATAGTATCAATATGAGCTGATAGTCACCTGGGATTGACTGGCGTAAATCGAGCTAGTAACTTCTATTTAGTAGTTTTTGCCGGTCTTCAGACTGAAGTGAGTTCCAATAGTGAGTCCTAAATATGTAAATATGGTAAAACTAACCAAAGATAAAGAAAAATCATTCAAACAGGTTTTAGGTGGACCGCTCGGGTCCCTTTCCAAGGAGGAGTAATCAGAAGAAAATAGTATGGAAAAAGGGAGAACTCACCGGAATGCTGGTAGGGTACGTGTATGCCGATTAGAGTCGGCTGCCGCGGCTCTAGTATGTTTTTATAATGAGGTTGATTGATTTCCTGGCGGTACTAGACCGCGTACAAAAGATGTAAGATGGCGGTCCTCGAAGGTCGCCATATTAGAATTACTCGACTCCCTGAACCTGAACTGGACGAAATAGACAAATACCTGTAAGCTGAACAATGCGAATAATGGAAAAGGAGTATTAAGTTGACTACTGACGTGTAAATCAAAAATAGTGTTGTATAGAGATACAGGTCAAGTTAAATTAAACATTTTATAATACCTATGGGAGCTTAAATCCACATATACAGATGAAACTAATTAGAATCAAAATGACCACCATATTGGAATGAACTGAAGGCTGAGTCATTAACTAAATGGAAAAGTTTGATAAGATGACAGATAGAACTATTCTGACTAGTGGCATGAAGTAAGAACTACATAACGATCCTATAGATATTGTTAAACGAAAAAGTAGCCATCAAAGACTATATTCCAGCTGGTAAAAGTGAACACAGCTATAGTCATTCTCTTAATGATAGTTTGAGTATCCTCGTAGGGAACTAGTAAACGAAGTAAAGGATAAAAATAAAAATAGGAAGAAAAATAAAAATAATAATGAAAATAAAATAGAAATGAAAACAAAAATGAGAATGCGAATGGTTTCAAGTAAAAAAAGTTTCTATGCAGTTATCTCTTAAAATAGTTAAACACTGGTGAGTAAATACAGGGTCAAAATGACTGAGAATGATTAGGATTTAATGTTTACTAGTCAAATAATGGCATTTTCCCAGGGTGTATATTCATTCAATCCTTTTTCACAGCTACCTAATGTACAAATCCAAAAGACTTCTAGTTTTTTCCTTATTTTGTGATCTTCCATCTGTCCAGATTTCTTCATTCTTTCCAGAACGGTCCAAGAGAGATCATCAACTTTGTGTCCATGTTGTTTCCAATGAAGGACCAATGGGGCGCTCTCTTTGTCATTTCGAATATTGGACATATGTTCCAATATTCTTGTTTTGACCTCTCTCCCTGTTTCGCCAACATATAATGAGGGGCACGGGCACCTGATCAGGTATATACAATAGGCTGTTTTGCAATTTGTCATGTCAGTAAATTTATAGTTACTACATTTCCACGAAAAGGAATCGCCAACAATCGCTCTAGGGCAAGCTTTGCAATTGCCACATTTATGATTACCTTTGATCGGTCGATTCCCACATATGGATTTCTGACAAAGATTCACATTCTTAGGTAGAGATGCTCTCACTAGTTTGTTGGAGATATTTAGATTTTTCCTGAAGGATAAGAGAGGACGTTCTAATGGAGCTTGATTGGGGTTGCTGTTAAGAATATTCCAATTAGAAATAATTATTTTTCTGATTTTTTCATTCAAATTGGAATGTTGGATCACACAGACCATGGTGGATGTAGATTTTTTGTTTTGTTTCTCAAACATACTCGTCCTATTGTAATACTTGGCTCTTTTGTAAGAATCTCTGACAAGTTTTCTAGGGTATCCTCGCAGTAGGAATTTCTTTTGTAATACATTTGCATGATATTCAAAGTCATGTAGACTAGAGCAATTTCTACGGACCCGTAAGAATTGACTGAAAGGTATCCCTTGTTTTTGACTAGTGGGGTGAAAACTGTCAAAGTGGAGTATGGTGTTTCTAGCTGTTGGTTTGGTGATCAACGACATTTCAAGTTGAAGACTATTATGGCCGATCCAGATGTCTAGAAATTCAACTTTGTTTCTGCTAATATGAATAGTAAACTTAAGATTGGGATCACATGAGTTGATCCACTGGCTGAATTCTAGAAAGAATTCCTCTTCACCTGTCCAGATAAAGAAGATGTCATCTATAAATCGTGACCAAGAATGAATATTTTCAAAAAACTGCGCCATCTCATTGTAGATATGCTTTTCCTCAAAGGAGCCTACATAGATGATGGCAACACTAGGAGCACAGGCGGCCCCCATGCTGACCCATTTCTTTTGTTGATATATCTGTCTGTCCAATTCGAAAAAGTTTTCTCGTAGCACAATGTCAAGGCACTCTAAAATGAAGGCAGAATGTTCTGTCATGCCTTCTTTTTCAAATAGGCGGGAAACTGCCTGCCAGGCCTCTTGTTGAGGGATGTTAGTATATAGTGCTTCAATATCCATCGTGACTAGTAGTTGAGTACTCGGGTTGAAGGGAAGACCTTCCAACTTGGCGATGATATGGCTTGTGTCTCGAATATATGCTGGGAGTTGGGCTACCCTAGGATTCAAGAATTTCTCCACATATTTGGACAAAGGTTCTGTCAAGGCTCCTACAGTGGAAACTATGGGTTGCATCGGAGGATCTATCTTGTTTTTATGTATCTTTGGGACTCCATAGAAAACAGGGATCCTAGTCTTACAGGGTTCAAATATTGTAATTCTTGTTGGCAAATGATCCCATTATCAAGGGCCTCATTACTGATTTGTGTTATTTCTCTTTTCACTCCTTCCTGCCAATTATTGCCCGTTCTTTGGTAATATTCAGGTTCATTGAGCATAGTCTGGATCTTGGATGTTTATACTTCAGTATCTATTAATACTATGCCTCCTCCTTTGTTGCACGGTTTGACTGTAGTGTGCTTATCTTTTTGTAGTTTTTGCAGAGCCTGATAGTCTCCTTTGTTTAAATTGAAATAAGGTTTAGGGACAAATTTCAACAAGGATTGGATCTTATCAGATACAATGTTTTCAAAGATTTTGACTTCAGGGCCTACTGTGTCTAGATAGGGTGTAAAGGTGGAGGCTGGTTTCAAGCCTGATAGATTCAATTCTCTAGTATCTGTTTTGTCTTCAAAGTATCTGGTAAGTCTAATTCTCCGAAAGAAGGCATGAAGGTCAGAGAGGAGGTCGAATTTGTTAATAGAAGTAGTAGGGATAAATGGCAGCCCTTTCTTGAGTAGAGACTCTGTATCTGTATCTATGGGAGTGGCTCTTAGGTTGAAGACCGGTACTGCTTTTAGTCTCTCCCAAATTGTTGCCTCCGTGTTTGTAGAGTATGCGGTGGATTGTCCACATTCTGGTATCTGCCTCTCTGGTAGTTCCTGTATCTCGTTCGGGGTCTTCCTCCCCTGGATAGAAAATGACTGGGACAACTGGGGCCTTCATTGGGGCCTGACCTACCGCTATATTGTTCAAACTGATTAGAGGTTCCTTCTCCTTCAGATTCAGAGGTATCTGAAAAGGTGACAATTTTTTTGTGGGTCCAAAATTGTCAATCTTGTTCTGGCACATTTTGTTGTTGGTTTACATAGTATTTGTCCGATAGATACGGATATGCTCGCTCTTTCTTAAACCATCTAATGTCCTTTCTGAGCTTGTCTGTCTTTCTCTTGACTAGATATAGATTAAAAGATTCAAGCTCTTGGTTAATAGCCTCTATCTGTTTCAGATAGACTGATCTGATCTGGCACTGGTAGTCTGTGTGGCTAGAAAGAAAATACAATTTTAGATACCCGATTGGCCTCCTAAGTAATTATTATTATTTTTTAACAAAGTACAACAATAATACCTTAATACAATTCGGTTAGCATTCTTCTATCGAACCTTGGGAGGTTTGTTGGTTGACATGTTAGAAAATCCAGGTAATCAAGCCAATCAAAAAATGTTGTAATGAAGGGACAGAGCCATGATTACTCTGGGTCACTGAAAAACATGAAGGGGTGGAATGGTCAATGAAGGCCATATGGTTTTGGTTGGCAAATGCAATGGGGTCTCTACTTTACTTTCCTGCCATGCTTCACTGTTCTGAAAACTGCTGGTATGCTGTGTAAATGAATGATAAGACAACCTTTAGGTGGACGGGGAGGTCATGATCATGACCACTCTCTTGTTTTGACTGTTTGAGCATGACAAGAAAGCTTTCTCAACAAACGTTTGTTGAATAATAGCTCACTTGGGCGTGCATTCTTCCCAATGCCAAAATCTGTTCACTAAGCCATTCAGTACCACAAGACGTTTAAGGGGAGAGGGAAAGCTTACTGAAAAAGCAGAAGAGAGCTACAGACTGGATGAAGTCAGCTACAGAAAAATAAATATAGAAAACAAGAATAATGCAGGGATAACAAGAATTTAACAAACATTAGATAGAGGAATGGAAAAAAGGAGACAGTAAAAGAAAAATAAGCACAGCAAAAGTATTCTAATAGTCGAGAGAAATAAAAGTAAGAGAAAAAATAGCAGCAGCAGAACTATCGCCCATGGCCGCAGTGCTGGTGGTTCAACTCGCTGCAGCACTGTGGTGGCTGCCCCTTCACCTTGCTGTGATGCCCTCTTGTTCTTGGGTGCTGATGTAAGAAATAAAGAAGATTAAAATAGATTAGTGGTACAGTTAGTCTCTAAAAACTATTTTGACAGGCAGATGCACAGTAGCATTGTACTTTTCTAAATCAGATCCTCTATTGCCCTAGTCCTAATTTCCTAAAACCTATTCATAATTTCTTAAATCTAAACTACATTTTGAACTACTAATGCATTTCAACAAATGATCTTTGCATCTCCATCCTTTTTGATGGGCCAACTCAGTCTTCCATTTCAATGTATTATACACAATACTGGGAGAATGGGACTGTAAAAGTTACATAAAGAAAGGCTCAGAGAACGCTAACTCCCTGACATACTACTATCAGTATCTTCGTAACAGGATAGAGTCTGCATCACTTCTTAAATAAAAAGCCCAATGCGACTGCTGATGAATATGAGAAGCCAGCTGAGCAGCTGGCTAGCTAAAGCTGGACCAGATATTATTTGCAACGTAAACTTATTTTACCTCTGAATGTGAGCATTTAAGGATTTGGGAAAAAAAGTATTTTTATTAAAGCAAAAAATAAAAATGACGTAACTAGCCCTTTAGCTCCAACACCCAACAGCTTGAGCAGGTCCTGTTTGTAATCTATTAGGTCTGCCCAGTGGTGCATAAGCTGATGTTTGGTGCGCTGCATCCCTGTGCTATGGCATACACCCTAGCGCATACTCCCCCACAGCAGCCTATGCTCTGCAGGGTGTATCGTCTACCAGGCCTGCCACCTGCTGCCAGCATGGAAAGGCGGGCGGTGCACAAAAACCACAAGCTCGGCCATCTCCATCTATGTAGAAATGGGCCGGGGCTTCATCCCTTTGCCGGCAACAGCGGGCCCAACATTTGCGACTTGGCATTGTTTCTGCGATTGCGCTGTCGCCGGCTGCCATGGAGCTGGGCAGAAAAAAAGAAGAAGAGCAAAAGCAAGTAAGAAACGAAGAACTAAAAGAAATGGAACACAAGGAAGAAAGGAAAAACAAAACAAAAAATCACAAAAAGTCAGGAAAAAGTAAACAAAAGACAAAATGTACCATGATCCCATCCCCCAGGGACTGACCAATTACCACAAAGGGGAGTAGGGGTCATGTGTCTCCACCTCAGGAGAAATTATGACCCTGGGAACCCCATCCCCAGGGGCATGGCCAATTAGTAGAAGGGAGGAGGCTGCACAGCCTGCCTCCCCTGGCTGATTTTTGCCCCGGGAACTCCATCTCTCACCCTGCAGTTTTTTTATCGTTAATTTTATTTAAAATGTTGCAGCGATAATATCAAAGATGATACAGGACCTCATCAATGATATAATATGTGGAGTAATTTGCTGTGCATAGCAAAGGCGCGACCAATGGTTACCTTAGGGCACGAGTTAAAGTTACTTGAAAGAACTCTAACTATAACTGCTGAATTTCTATGGTTTCGTACGAGTAAATTCAGAACATAACTACAAGGCCCCTGTAACCTTCAGAGAATTTCTATGTTTTTTTAACGTAGAGTAATTGTAATTACTATACGTTATTCCAACCCATGCCGTGCACGGCCTTTCCCCGTGCATGGCAGGGATTGGTCGCAAGGCCTGGCCTGCAGCCAGACCTTGCTGCCAAGCCCTTATACCCACCAAGCCCCGCGCCACGCATGTCCTTTGGATTTGCACAGCACAGGTTGGCCACAGGACCTGTCTCTGTCAGTGGATCTATGAGTGGGTGTGTGAGTGTTTGAGTGGGTCTGAAAGTGGGTGTGTAAGTCTGAGTGGGTCTGAGTGGGTGCATGAGTGTCTGAGTGGGCGCATGAATCTCTAAGTGTATGTATGAATGAAAGAATTAGTGTATGATTGAGTCTGTGGTTTTTCCTTCCAGTTTTTTCATCTTTGTTAATTTCTTGTGAATAATTTGTGAAAATTTGTGAATTTTCACAAATATCGCACATGGTGACGCAAAATTATTTTAAACCCATAAGTGTTCCCTAAAATACACCTATATCACACCCCTGGGGTCGGGGTACTTTCATCCTGACCTCTTATGCCACTTTACACAAGGGTTTTCACCCCCAGGGACCGTATCCCATGAAATAAAATGGTGGGTGCAACTTTCCAGTCAGGTTGCGGTCAGCCAATAACAGCTCTTCTTTTCACATGCGCATTTGCAAAATAATCATGAAGGCGCAGAGGCCAAAGATAGACAAATTTGTTTTCCCTTTAATTTCTCAAAAACTACTGAACAGATTTACACCAAATACACAAAAGCACAATCTGTGTACTGATAGCTAGCTTTCTGCCAAATCTGGTACAATTCTGCCCAGCAGTTTGGGCTCTAGTCGAGTCTAAAGGTCCTATGGGAGTTAACATGGGAATCACAACTTTTTTGATACCTGCTTTTCTCCCCCCTGCCCCCTCCCCCCCTCCCCTTTGACGGATCACCCCGAAATGTTCCATGCACAACAAGAATTACCGCAACACTTTTTTGGGAAAACTTCATGAAGAATCTTCAAACGGCGCCAAAGATATAGACAAGTCAAAAAATGCTTTTTCTATGGAAACATGATCATAGCTCTTACTACCTAGTGGCCACCACTAATAGGTAGCATATATATATATATATATATATATATATATAGATAGATAGATATATATATATAGATATATATATAGATATATGTGATTTTGCAAGACTCTCAGAAGAGCATAGTTTTTTTTAACTCCCATAATGTGCACTGTCCTTCATTACAGTACTTACAACTTTTACTTGCATCTCCTAGGATTTTAGAAGAAAGTGACCAGTCCAGTCCCATTTGTCCACAGTATGGCAGGAGTATATAGAAGGGAGTGTGGAGAGGTTGGACTCTTCAAAAACACCTCACCACAGAATAACCATTCTACATAGCAGAGTATAATAGAAAATGGCCATTCTACTAAGACCCCTCTCTAGGACAATAAGGATGTGCAATACAGTGTGGGAAAGGACTTGCTTCAACACTGAGAACTCTCATTTGGATGAAGAGTGTGTGTACTAGGGTATAGGATGAAACTTGTCTCTACATTGAGACATCTGTCTGACCACAGGTGTGCTTAGTAGGTTGGGTGGAGGTACTGACCTCTCTGCTGAGAGCTCTCTGTGAGATGACTGGTGTGTGTAGTAGGGTGTGAGGAGGAACTGGCCTATAGCGTTAGCTCTCTCTTTTGGATGGTGGGTATGCATAGTAGGGTGTGGGTAAGGACTGACCTCTCTGCTGAAACATCTCTGTTGTACAATTATGGTGCAGAGAGAAATCAAACTCTTTACAGAGAAGTTTTTCTCCGATGACAAGCATACAGATTAAGGGATAGATAGACTGCTGAGTCAGCTCATACACCTCTTTAGAGTAACACGTGCAATAAAAGGCTGTGGGTAGCGACTGCTCTCTCTGCTCATACCTCACTTTATGATAATGAATGTCATTAGTAGAGTTCAAATGAACTATCCTCTCTGTTGGCAACTGTGTCCTGAATACCTAGTGTGCATCTTTGAATGTAAGGATACACTCACCTCTCTCTCAGACACCTTCTTATAGGGACAATCTTGTGTAGTAAGGTGTACACAGAGACAGACTTCTGCACTGAAACTTCTCCACAGAGTGGAAGGCATACATACTAAGATGTGCAAAAGAGCTGCCATCTCCACCAGCGGATAGCAGTGCATAGTATATTAAGAGAATTTATTTGCCTCTGTGCCAAAACGTCTCTATAAAAATATTTATACTACAGTGGGAAGAAGCACTAATCTCTCGATAGTACCTTCTACATAAATATACATTAAGCACCACAGTTACAGTTCTTGCAGATGGAACTGCTACTTTAAGTCGACATTGCAAGACTGTAATAATATTAAAATCTTTAAAAGCTATTAAGGAAAGAAATCAGTAGTAACTTTAAACTCTTTAATGCAAAAACAATTTAACAATATTACAAACAAACAACTACATAAACAAACTACAACAACAACTGTAGAACAAACAAAACAAACATATCTATTTTATAACTCACTCCGGCACCAACACAACCTCCTCTTTTGCTTCATTTGCCTAGTGAATTTTGATGTAAGTAGATCTTCTTCTCCTTTGTTTCAGCCACCTTGGCCTGCCAAACAATATCTGCTTTAATAGACTTTTTCTGGCAAGTTAGAAGGAAAAAGAAAAACTCAAACTAAAATAAAATTTAGAAAAAGGAGTTCAGTTGCGAAATTAGAAACAGCATTTTTTTTTTAATTTCTCTTCTCTTTGTTTTGAAGGAGATTAATTTTTTTACTCCAAGTTTCTTGTTTTTGTTCGATCACTTTAAAAAAAAATACAAAAACATTTAAAAGTGTTAAAAACATGCAAATACAGTTGTCAAAACGTTGCTTGAAAAGGCTACTTCAAAACTACCCCATGCTTTAATTATGTATGTTGTTTTAACTATGTAACCCCCTTTTTTCAGAATCAATCTGTGTGTTGTGCCATTACAGGAATCTACACATGCTCAAGCAGATACCAACCCTCCTTTTCTACATGAAACACTTTTTTTGCTGTTTAAGTAACCATGTCATTTTGTCTTCAAAAACTAATAGAGCTAGATGACCAAGCTCCTTTAAGGGTACAAATGTCTTTGTAGGCAGTAACAACAACCTCAGTTGTGCAATTATTTTGTTTCTGGGCTTTCCACACAGCTTCTGTTCTCTCCCTCTTTCAAAATGAACAATTTTTGTTTTTCGCCTCCATAAATCTTGTGGCATGGTACCCCTGTTTTTTAAGACTTTTGTTTTCCATTTTCCACCTTAAACAAAGACAAGAAAACAAAACAAATTAAAGTTACATACGGATCAATGATTTATACCCCTTATATATCACTACATACTCGACAGTTTGATTACATTTTTCACCCACAGTTATATGTACTGTACCAGTATCTTCATATTCCTTTCTCGTGAAGAATTCAACATTCTTAACCAGAGCATGTTTTCACAATTAAATTATAACATGCCATCAAACTTGGTTCCATAACAGTTTATAAACTAACACCTTCCTCTAGACACACCTTTCCTAACAGTGAGCCCAGTGTTTTACTTCAGAAATGGCTATATCTCTACTTTAACATTTCATAAGGATGAAATATGTGCACAGTAAAGTTAAGAAAAACCCTAGTCTTACATTAAGATTGCAGATGCTTTGTTTTATAATTTCAGAAACACTGCCTCCTTTGTTTGCAACTGCATACAGACTGAGGCCCAAATTTAAAAAAGTGGTGCTGCATTATATGCAGTGCTATTTTTCTTGCACCCCTTAGCGCTCCCCTAACGCCAACATGTGTGCTTTGTATTTAACATATGGCACACCGAGCAGGTTAGGGACAATAGCGTCATAATTTTTTACACTGTTGTTGTACATTGCAGGATTAGTGCCAAAGATTTTGACACTAATCATGCAAAGTACATTGGGACTCATTAAGAATAACAGTGTATCCCCTTTTAACGCCTGCTTTGAATACACCCCTTAAATACATTATACCTGGCGCAGGCATAATGTGGCGCAAGGGGTTACAAAGTTGTGCAATGCATGCATTGCACCACTTTTGTAAATCTGGCACTGCAAATCTGGCCTTGTTGAGCCACATAAGCGCCATAAAAATTTACGCTATTGTGACGCAAGGAGGTGCTAAGCATTCTTGAATCTGGGCATGAACGTTTAATTTTTTAACACAACACCCAATGCTTAGTGATTTCTCTCCACATTCCTAAGCCTGCCTCTCAAAACCTTTATTAATAAACATTAACCTCTACAAATAGCTTTTGATTAATTAAACCTTGAATATAATCAAGTTACCAACAGTAATGCACTTACTGACTCTTCTCATTAAAGTTTATAAAGCATATTTCTGACTACCTAAACTTAGAGCAGTTTCATATATACAGCTGATGACACCAGTGTGTCTCGGTTCCAAGTTCAGTGATTCTGCAGAGCACAACTCCAACAGACTTCTTTCTCCTCCAAATCATCAAGAACAATCTGAGATAACCCTGGTTCTACACCTAGTCATCACATCACAGCATTTCCTCAACCATCCTATAAGAATAGTAATTATTGGCTGAGACCTGGCTCTTTTCTTACTACCGCCCATACGATCTTGCAAGACTATTGCAGGATCGTAAAACACCATGTGGCAGGCCCAGTAATTTTCCATGTGCATCTTGCAACAGGCTCGTGGGGTCATTAAATAACTTGTGGCAGGCTCAGTAATTTCTCCTCAGGTCTCCTGAGTCTCTTGGGAGAGTGCATGTATCTTTGCAGCAAACTTCACTTCCTGAAGCTTGTGAGCTACTTTCGTGCAAGTCTTGAGGATTCAAAACAAAATTATTGTGAAATAATAGTATGTGGGACGGAATATCCTCTCCACTGGGACCTATCTCTTACATGGCACGTGTGTGTAGTAGGGTGTGGGGAGAGACTGGCCTCTCTACACCGGCCGATGTCTCAGATGGCAAGTGTATGTTGTAGGGTGTGTGACGAGAGACTGACCTTTCCGCTGAGACCTCTTTCTCAGATGACAGATGTAAGTAGTAGTGAGTATAGAGAGACTGTCCTCACTGCTAACACCCCTCTCTCTGATAATTGGTGTGCATAATAGGTTGTGGGAAGAGACAATACCCCACTCATGACTCTTACAAAGCTGATGGGCATAAATAGTACATTATGACAAACACCATCTCCATTTGTACTGCTTCCTACAGTAGCAACTTTGCATACTTCAGTCTATTCAAAGATCACCTACTCCATTTTACTGTTCACGATCACATGAGAGTCTAGCAAGATTGTAATTTTGGGGGGAAAACAGGAATTAACCATCCACTCATCACAATACTTATCTCTAACACATTTTGGGCATCATTAACAAGAAATGATGCATCGCTGGTGCAATGCAGTTTTGCGTCAAAAGATTTAGTGGCACGGTATGACAGATTCTTATGCCATGGAAGCGTCATATTTACAATACGCCCCACTATGATCTAAGGAATCCTGGCTCCATCAAAAAAAGTGACGCTAATATGTGCGTCACGTTGTAATGAAATCTGATGCTACTGCTGCAAAAGTGACGCTGGACTGATTAGCACCATGTAAAGAAACGCAAGCCATCCAGGCGTCAATTGTGGGTGCCAAAGGTGTAAAGAAAAGGTAAATAAATGCTGGTTTGGGAAAAAAGGAACACTCTCCTTAAGCAGCCATGGAGGATAGAGCAGATTGCAGAGTCCAGGACAACAACTCCAGTAGCCCCTGTACCAGCCAAGCTATCCAAACAGACTTCCAGGGGATGGGGAAGAGGAAGAAGATGTGCAAGCACCAACACGAGCTCCTCATCAACTCAAAATTGACATTAGGGAGGAAGGAAACCATATGCCAAGCCATTGTGGACATGGTCAATAGTGTGGCAGAAGTCAAAAGTACATTGACTGACTGTAAGAAGTGCTGGCATGATTGCAAGAGCAAGACACAGGAGAAACTGGCCAGCAACCTCAAGGCAGCATTGCATAAAAGAGGTTGAAGTCTGATGCCCCAGGAGCAGCTCGATGAGCTGGAAGAGATGGTGGCAGCCGTCATCACAGATGAGTTGGTTGCAGGAGTCCCGGGACATGACAGTGCTGCCTATGATGAACAAGAAGACCCACATGGTAAGTTGCGACGAGGGGCAATGTGGCCACTAGCTAATGTTGCAAGGTGCAAACAGCTATGTCCCAGCACTCCACCACACTGTCTGCAGGCCAAAGGGTAGTATGCTGGTTCATTACGGTTAAACAT
Organism: Pleurodeles waltl; assembly: GCF_031143425.1. NCBI lineage: Eukaryota > Metazoa > Chordata > Amphibia > Caudata > Salamandridae > Pleurodeles > Pleurodeles waltl. Next base: position 284,564,634 of record NC_090450.1, read on the forward strand.
CTAATAAATGTAATTCGCACTGACCAGTTATAATTTGTACAGCTCAGTCCAGCTTTATCACCTTCCTCGCTTCAATGTATGAAGTGCAGCATCAGTTTATCTTTTTTTGAATACTGGCACTTGCAGTGCAATGTATAACATCATTCCCCACAACTGCAACTCACAGAATACAAAGCAAAAAACATGGGGGCATATTTACAAAATAACAACACAGCCCGGTGCCACAAGCCATCTTGCAGCACCAAGCTGTGCCATTAGGAAAGTGTATGGATGTGTTGTATTTGCAGCAATACGACACATACCTGCACTTTCCTAAGCACTGGCGCACAATTGGCAGCCTACCACCAATGAAGGCATCTTTGCACTATGGTGCTAGTGTCCCTGCATTGCAAAGATGATTGTTTATGTGCAGGAGGGATATCTACCTGCACATAAAAAAATCATTAATGGTGTTTTCTTCCTTCTATGTGTCCTGTAGAATACAGGACACATAGAAAGAGGAAAAATGAGGAAAAATTCAGATTTTCCTAGCTTTAGTGAAGGAAAGTCTAGATTTTATTAAAGACACAGAGGCGAGTATTATACTTCCTTTTCTTGCTTTAATCTCAACAGCAGCCAAGACAAACAATATTACAACAAGAACTACATATCCCTTGAATCAAAGAAACAAGATGTCACACATGAAGTCATAAAGAAATAACCAATAGCAAGCCCGCAACCCCAATAACTGTCTTAACTGCTAGCAACAAGCCCTTTTTTCTTGCGAGAGCATGTCAAGGGAAATGAAACAATGGAATAATAACCGATATAATGGAAAATGCCATCAAAAGCGTAAAAAAGTATTTCGCAAAGTCCAGAGCTGAAGGGGAAACCGAATTCGGCTGGTCCACATAACGACAGGAAGGTATAAACCGATCTCCATGAAGAGTCACAGATGCAGCGACTTCCTGAGGAAGAAGCTTGGTGGTAGAACAAACATCCTCATGACGAAGCAAGTGGCGCAGTGGAAGCCGGCACTGAAATAGAAATGGGAGGGTTAGGAAAAGCGGTGGGATAATACTCGCCTCCGTGTCTTTAATAAAATCTGGACTTTCCTTCACTAAAGCTAGGAAAATCTGAATTTTATTACAAGACCGGAGGCTCCTATTATGCTTGTTTAAAGCATGTTAATAACAGAATCGGCAACAGTAGAAACTGGTTTACAATAAAAAGTTCTAAAAGTGGAAACATTAGACCAGTCTGCCGATCTAAGAATGTTCTCCAAACGAGCACCGGCCCAGAAGGCCTTAGAAGCCATAGCACCTCTGGCGGAATGAGCCCCAAAGGAACTGCTGTCAATACCCGCGAGGGTCAGAATCCACTTAACCCAATGAGCAAGGGTAGGGGAAGAGACGGGTTTATGAGGTTTGAAAAAGGAAATCAGCAACAGGGGAGAGGAGGACGTTCTTAAATCCGCAGTTTTTGCTAAGTAAACTTTTAAACAGTTACCAACACAGAGTTTGGGATGTGAAGGAAAGTATAAGTAATGAACCATGGAAATATTTGTTTTCGTTCTTCTATGAATTCTGAAAGACACATTAGTAGGAGAGAACTGGACAGAGGATACATCTAAAGCTCTAACATCGGAAACACGTTTCAAAGAAACCAAGCATAGCAAAATTGTTAACTTTGCCGAAAGGCCTTTCAGAGAAAGAAAGTCAATGTCGTGCCAAGAATTAAACAAATTCAAAACCAAATTCACATCCCATAAATGATTATATCTAGAAGCAGGAGGATTGGAAAATCTTACTCCCTTCAAGAGACGACACACCAAAGGATGTTCACCTACAGGTTTCCCATCTACTTGAATATGCTCGGCAGAAATAGCAGATCTATAGGTATTCACTGTTCTATATTTAATGACTAAAGTCACATCAGCTGAAAAGGGATTTGAATTCCTGTCCAAGCACCAGCCACTCCAGACCAACCAGGCGGACTTGTAAGCCTTAACCGTTCCTGGGGCCCAAGAGTGGCGGATATACTGGGCAGTCTCCTCCGAAATTCCAGGGGTTCTCCAGGCCAACCCGAAATCTTCCATGCCACCAGAGTTAAAGTATGATAGAGAATCAGATCGTGAGGACGACCCTCCGGATCGAGAAGGAGCTCGGGAAAGGCTGGGATCAGGACCGGAACATCGATTGACAACTCCAGAACCGAAGGGAACCAAGGCTGGGTTTGCCAAAAGGGAGTTAGTAGCACCAGGGAAGCTCGTTGACGATGAACCTGGGCCAAGACCCTGGCTATCATCATGAAAGGTGGAAAAGCATAATTGAGATGGAGAGACCAGTCCTGGAGAAAAGCATCTGTAGCAAGAGCTTGAGGATCCGGTCTCCAACTGTAAAACTTGGGAAGGTGAGAATTCAAACGAGAAGCGAGCAGATTCACCGTCATGGCACCAAATTTCAAAGAAAGTTTGTTGAATACGAAAGGGTGAAGACGCCAATCGCTGGAATCTTTTAGATGCCGAGAACACCAATCCGCTATGGTGTTCAGTTTGCCTAGAAGATATTGCGCTTTGACCAACAATTTTCGAAGAAGTCAAAACTCCCAAAAGCTTTTGGCTAGATCCGCAAGAGGTTTTGATTTCATTCCTCCAAGATGATTGATGTATTTTACCACAGAAATCTTGTCCATCTTTAAAAGAATAGAGCAACTTACCTTGTCCTTTGGGAAAGTCTTCAATGCAAAGGAGCCTGCAAGCATCTCTAAACAATTGATGTGCAGTGAAGACTCCTTCCCTGACCATACTCCCCCAGTCGAGACATTGCCACATCTTGTGCCCCAACCTGTTCGACTTACATCGGATTCTAACACTAGATCTGTGGCCGAAGAGAACATTTCTCTTCCGTTCCATGTTTTCAAGTGATCGAGCCACCACTGTAACTCTGCTTGAGAGTCCTGGTCCAACTGAATTATATCCGAATAACAAAGACCCTTGCGAAGATGTTGAATCTTCAACCTCTGAAGGGCCCTGTAGTGTAATGGACCTGGAAAAATGGCCTGATAGAAGAGGCCAGGAGACCCACAATTCTTGGCAGCGACCGAAGGAAGAGAACGGAAAGATTGAGGACTTGCCGAAGTTCGTGTTTTATACAACTCACTCTTTGTTGAGGAAGAGACAAGGATGTTGTTTTGAAATCTATAAGAAACCCTAGGAATTCCACTTGAGTTGAGGGAAAAAGAGAAGACTTTTCCATATTTACTAGAAAACCTAGGGAATGCAAAAGATGAAGACAAATGTGCAAATGATCTAACAGGGTGTCCTTGTTCTGAGCCATAATGAAAAAAGCGTCTAGATAAGTGATCAGTCTTATTCCCTGAGCTCTTAGATGAGCTACCAACGGTTTCATCACCTTTGTGAAACACCAAGTAGCTGAAGCGAGGCCGAAAGGAAGAGCTGTGAACTGGAAGATCGAGCCTTCCCACTGAAATTGCAGGAATTTCCTGTAAAAAGGATGGATAGGAATCACAAAATAAGCGTCCTGGAGATCTAGACGAACAAACCAATCACCTTCCATCAAAATGTCTCTGAGATGGAGAATAGTCTCAATTTGGAAATTATTGTAAACTACATAATTGTTGAACAATTTCCGATTTCTCACTGGACGAAACCTTTTCTTTTTCTTTTATGGACCAGAAAATGGTGCTGAGAATCCCCGAGGGGTGAAAGCATGTTTCCTCTATTACATTCTTTGAAATCAAAGAAAGAATCTCCAGATTGATTAAGCGGATTTGTTCCTGGGAAAGCCTCAGAGGGGAAGGAAGACGAGTCTGGCGGGGAACTTGATAAAGGTCTATGCAATACCCTTGAATGGTTTGAAGAACCCATGGATCTGCAGTAATTTGGTACCAGTTTGAAAGAAAATGTGCCAATCGACCTCCCACAGGAAGAGGGACAAAATTTACATTTCTTACCTGAGACCTGTCCTCCTCTTTGATGGTAACCTCTGCTTCTGAACCCTCTCCCTCTTTGAGGGTAGAGCTGAGGCCTAAATTCAGGGGAGTAGAAAGAGGAGCCTTTGAGGGAACTGCCACCATGGGAGGTGAAGCGGGCGGTAAAGCGGCTCCTCCCTTTACCAGCCCTGCCAAAAACCCTGGAGTTGAAAATCTTCTTTAAAGAGACCTGAGCCTTATCCAGAGTCACAAAGGTAGAAACGTATTTACTCAGTTCTTTTATAAAAGTGTCCCCAAAAAGAAGCCCATTAGCTTGCTTACCTTCCTCTCTGGGAGCAAGGCTGCCCAACTTAGGATCCATTTTTAGCAAAAGACTCTTACGCCTCTCCTGGGAGATAGCGGTGTTCGCATTGCCCAAAATGCATACTGCCCGTTGGGCCCAGTTAGATAGGGTAGCTGGATCAATTTGTGAGCCTTCCAATCTAGCCTCCTCTGCCTAATCAAGAATTCTGGTAAGAGGACCAACCAGATCTAAAAGCCTGTCCTGGCAAACGGACATAGCCCTATCAACCCCTTTTCTAGGGTCTTTACCATATTTGGAGAAAAACAACACCATATTAGGGTCAATAACGGGAGTGGAGTGATGTTTTGAGGAAGAGAGGGACGGGGACATTTGGAACAAAGTTTATTTCTTGTGGATTTGTCCAAAGAATGTCTTAAATGAAGCGAAACATAATCCGCCACATGTTCAGATAGGAACCATTCAGTGGAATTCGGATGGTGTATTAAAGTGGGATCAAACATTGGTTCCCCCAATCCATCAAGAACAATAAAATCATTTGTATTAGCAGAAAGATCCGAATCAGAAAGATACATTTTTCACCTTTTCTCTAGAGGCCCCTGCCAGAGGTCATCAAAACCCAGGGTATCATTGTCATCCCCATCATCGAACTCCAAGTCATCATCTGTGTCCCTCAACTGTGTAATATTAAAAGGAGAGGGACCCTTTTCCACTGTATGAATCTCCTTACGGGGGGAAGGACAAGAAAGTTGGGGAGAATCTTCAGCGCCAGACATAGCTTGTACTTTGGAAAGAGTACACTTCTTCCCTTTATTCGCCTCAGAAACTAGCATTTTGGCAAGCCAATTTTTTAAAAGATATTTCCATTTTTTTTTACATCTGCAACATGGACGCTGACACAGCCAGTTGAACAGTATCTTGTATAAAAGTATTCAAATTGGAGCAAAAATCCTGAATATCAACATCATTAGAAATTTCAGAAGTATTCATAGACATCCTTAAATGTCCAAATAATTCCAAGGGACAGGAAAGCTCACAAATCGAAAACAACAGTAGGTGAAAGGTAAAAATAAAATGCTGCACTAAAATTTGAACCAGTAAAGAGAGGGTTAAAATATGTTGTGGGCAATGGGCGTGGGCAATGGGCGTGGGCAAGGGGAGTGGAAAAGGATGAAAGTTACTCCCCTAATACCAAAAAAGGCTAAACAAGGCGGGACACACCCAAAGGCTCCACCTGAAACAGGTAACTGGAATCCGGGCAGAACGTGAGGGAAACGTGGTGCCGAACCGCCGCTGGAATGAAAAAATGTCCCTCACGAACAAAAACACGAACAAAAACACTGAGAAGGCGCGCTGTTGAAGCGCAATGTGAATCCAACATAGGTAGGCGTTTGACTGAGGCGCATACCTCAGAACTTTGACAAGAAAGGGAGAGCCAAACGTTCTGGAAGAGCGTTCGGCTTTTGAAATGACGAGCAAACAAAATGCTCGTATTACCAGAGGCAACAGACACACATCATCAATGAAAAGCTATACAGCATAATAATAACAATAATAATTATAAAGTGCACAGAGTATAATAACAATGATAATAAACATATGAAGAAAAGTATAACTTATCTTGACTGCAAGCAGCAAGAAAAGAGGGCTTGTTGCTCGCAGTTAAGACAGTTATTGGGGTTGCGGGCTTGCTATTGGTTATTTCTTTATGACTTCATGTGTGACATCTTGTTTCTTTGATTCATGGGATATGTAGTTCTTGTTGTACTATTGTTTTACAACAATATTGTTGTATTGTTTGTCTTGGCTGCTGCTCCGGTCTTCTAATAAAATAAATCTATTTCTCCTCATTGTGCCACTTTTATGCCACCCCTGGGGTGGCGTAGGAAACTGAAATATTCTGAGGTCTACAAAATCTTGTAAATCTGGGAATGCGTCAGCTTTGATGGGTGTTGCTTGGCAGCACCCACAGCAATACCCATGGAATGCCCATTTCACGCAGAGTAATGGGTGAAAGGGAGTTATTTTTACAAGGCAATGAAAAGCCTCACAAGGTGACTTTGCGTGGCCTTGTAAATATGGGCTGGCACACTGTGACACAAGAGCATCAAATAAAATGATGCTCTAGTGGTGCTAGGGGCTTGTAAATATTCCCCATACTGTGGAACAATACATCATGCATGCACACTGCTACCAGGCACAACCAGACGGTGACAATGCAGGCCACCTTGCACAATGAAGTTACTTCATCTTAATTGGTCCCATGTACACTAATCTAGACTGTAAATCCTTTGAATGGAATGGGCATGTCAGAGGAGAAACCACTCATCTGAGAGAGGTGTCAGGTGTGGGCCATGGGAAGTATCTACACATAGGGACATGGCAAGAGACATCTGTAGTACCCGGCATGAAACTATATTGCACCCAGCTGATCTGACATGCAGCGTGAGAGCAAAATGGTGTCAGCTGCCATGGAAGGGACCACCTGAACTCCTCTCATTTACTAAATTGGACTGGGTGTGGGGGGAAATGCAAGAGATGCCCACTAGAGGACCATATGTGTCCAAACTAATGATGATGTGTGGGCCTGGTGTGCCCCTGCTAGTGCTGTGCATTTTAGGCACTGACTGAGCACGTAAAGCTGCCACTCTGTCTGAATAGGGAGACTGTGCGTACCAGGTAGGTGAGAATAGACATGTGTACTCCAAGTTAGCCTGACCTATACACATGCCCTGCTGTATCTGATTGTGCCACACACGTTTGTCACTGCTGGTTAAGGATGGCAGAGAACAGCCCATTGGGTACTACATCCTACATGTCATGCGGACCTGAGGGAAGGTGTAGCGCATGCCACAAGGGAGTCTGATGCAGCATTGTCTCACGGTGCCACATGTATAAGTTGAAGGATGTCAAACAGGGACCTGACAAGGAATAGCAAGAACCACTTAGCCACCACAAATCACAGGACTCATGGAAGGTCCCAGGCTGACTTGGGTGGGCCTAGTGATGTGGGAAACATAGAAAGGTGCTTGCCACTATTTCCATCATTACTTCCATGTGGGGTAATTCTTGACCCATAGCCCTCAATAACAAACCAGCATCCATTCGATATGGTCATGCCTAATCTACATGTAATAGGCACATGAAAGTGAATGTATGATCTGGGTAGGATCACTATGTGGCACTAACTTTTGTCCCATGACCCAAAAGTGGGTAACCAGGGAGGCATGTACACATACAATGGCATGGGCCTGAGTAACATGACGTGTGACACTCTGTAGATAACAAACTCTGAGCATGATGAAATGGGGTGAATGTCAGTGATCGTAATCCCTCCAGCAAATCATGGGCTCCATACAGACACCATCTCGAGTCGCAGGTAGGCTCAACAGCTCTGCAGAGTCTCCAGATGGTATGCCTACCATCCACCATACACTACCTGCCACCCCACGCAAAGCCCTGGACTCCTTGGACCGACAAATAAAATTCTAACAAATTGTGGAGGGAGTCCAGTGGGAGCTGGCAGATCAGGTGTGGGTGGGGATGGAGATCATGCTGGGCACCCTAGAGGCAGTCCATAGGTGCCTCAATCCAAATAAGGACAACTCTGCCGTCAGGAGTCCCCGGATGACATCGCTGGTGTCATGAGGCAGCGGCACAAGCAAATGCACTGCCAAGGGAGTAACAACGAGGTTGCAAACCAGCTGGGGACAATCACAACAATCTTGGAGTCCATGGAGCGGAAGCAGGACTCCTTAATTGCTACAATGGCTGCCTACCACCATGACGTTGCTGCTGTGTTGCAAAACCAGCAGATCATCCTTGCTGCTGTGCTGCTTTATGTGGTGCTACAGAGAAATGCTGCTGTGGACACAGGATCCACATCTTCAGCATTAATGTGTGTGTGCCTCCCTCTACCCCAGCACCTACAACACCCCTCTCATGGGAGGCACCGCATACCTCAGAGGAGGAACATGCCAGTGTAAAATCATCTGGCACTGTCCTCAATTTCATCATCCCCCTGTTGACCTCACACTTTTATAGACTGTCAATGTGGCCAATCTACCCTAATGGGAGTGTTGTCCTCCTCACTGAAGCACTCCTCTACTCCACATGTCCCATGACATGATCCCCCATGGGTTTTGTCTGAACATCTAGTGGCTCTGTACATCTTTGGGGCTGTTGTCCTATGATCCTTTCCTGTGAACCTCCTAAATATTTGCACATGTAAATAAAAGCACTTAGGGCCTCAGTTATGAAAAGTTAGTGCTGCCTTTATGTCATTTTTGACGCAAATGCGGCACAAAAGGCGCAAACGTACAAAACATATTTATATTTTGTAAGTTTGCGCTGCTTTTACATCAAAAAATGACATAAAGGCGGCGCTAACTTTTCATAAATCAGGCCCTTAGTACAACCTGTATGTTATATGTGTGTTTGAGCTAGGACTAAGTTGAACATGGTGTATTGAGTGAGGTAAAAACACCAACTACTTGCCAAAGGGATATGTATGGATTGGAGCCGAGGACAAAGCTACACAGACAGTGTGAAACATATATGGTTAGTGAACATATTTGGTTAACACTATGGGGGTCATTCCAACCCTGGCGGTCGGTGTTAAAGCGGCGGCCAATCCGCCAACAGGCAGGCGGTAAAAAAAATGGAATTCTGACCCTGGTGGGAACCGCCAACAGAGACCGCCACTTTAACACTCCGACCGCCACGGCGGGACAAACAAACAGCGCGGCGGTCACCGCCAACAGGCAGGCGGGAGACAATGTACCGCCCACCCTATCACAACCCACCAATCCGCCACCTTTTCTGGGGCGGGAGCCCCGCCGATAAAAACACGGCGGAAACAGACAGTACGAACGGAAAACGCTCACCTCTACACACTCCACAAGGAATCTGGACAGCATGGAACCCGAATTACACATCCTACCAGCTATTGTCTTCCTGCTCCTCTACCAGGAGCACGAACGCCGCCGCAGGAGACAACGGTGAGTACTGCACCTACGACACAGGGGAGGGGGGAGGAGAAAAGATTACGGGCACACACATACGCGACACACCCACCCTCACCCACAACTACATACACATCAATGCAGAGCAACAACTCAGAGTGACACCCCCCAAACCTCCCGGAAGAATGCAAAGACAAAATAAAATGATCATGAAAATAGAAGTATATTGTACGGCTAAGTAAAAAAATATAACAAACAACTATAACTATATATACATATGTAAATTGTCTTGTCCAAATTGGGTATCAGCCATTGTACGTGGGCCAATGGGCCGAAACACATGGGCAAAGCCCACACAGGAGACCCGAATCCATTGGAGAGAACACTGCAGGGGCATCAGATAGCAAAACTACAGGCACCTCAGGGGGAGGGGAAGGGGGGGCACCTCAGCCAGATGAGTCCACGACGCCAGATCCACGAAGGGCCTCCATGGCTACTGTTCCATCCTGGGGAGTGCAAAGCCACAGTCTCACAAGTCTCTACAGTGGGTGGATTGCCCACTGTACCATCCTGGGGAGTGCAAAGCCACAGTCTCACAAGTCTCTACAGTGGGTGGATTGCCCACTGTACCATCCTGGGGAGTGCAAAGTCACAGTCTATCAAGTGGATTACAGACTCCACTGGTTCTGGAGGAGGCATGGTGCCCAGAGTGCTTTGTGCAGCCCTGCCCGAAACAGATCCGCCCCTGCCCCTTCTGCCAATGGGCCAGCGGTGCTTGAGATGAAGGGCCCAGCGGAGCGGTGCTTGAGACGGCGCTGCCCAGCGGAGCGGTGCCTGAGATGAAGGGCCCAGCGGAGCGGTGCTTGAGATGAAGAGCCCAGTGGAGCGGTGCTTGAGATGAAGGGCCCAGCGGAGTGGTGCTTGTGATGAAGGGCCCAGCGGAGCGGTGCTTGAGATGAAGGGCCCAGCGGGGCGGTGCCCAGCGGAGCGGTGCTTGAGATGAAGGGCCCAGCGGAGTGGTGCTTGAGATGAAGGGCCCAGCGGAGCGGTGCTTGAGATGAAGGGCCCAGCGGAGCGGTGCTTGAGATGAAGGGCCCAGCGGAGCGGTGCCTGAGATGAAGGGCCCAGCGGAGCGGTGCTTGAGATGAAGGGCCCAGCGGAGCGGTGCTTTTGATGAAGGGCCCAGCGGAGCGGTGCTTGAGATGAAGGGCGGAGCGGTGCTTGAGATGAAGGGCCCAGCGGAGCGGTGCTTGAGATGGCGGTGCCCAGTGGAGCGGTGCTTGAGATGAAGGGCCCAGCGGAGCGGTGCTTGAGATGAAGGGCCCACCGGAGCGGTGCTCGAGATGAAGGGCCCAGCGGAGCGGTGCATGAGATGAAGGGCCCAGCGGAGCGGTGCTTGAGACGGCAGTGCCCAGCGGAGCGGTGCTTGAGATGAAGGGCCCAGCGGAGCGGTACTTGAGATGAAGGGCCCAGCGGAGTGGTGCCTGAGATGAAGGGCCCAGCGGAGCGGTGCTTGAGATGAAGGGCCCAGCGGAGCGGTGCTTGAGATGAAGGGCCCAGCGGAGCGGTGCTTGAGATGAAGGGCCCAGCGGAGCGGTGCTTGAGACGGCGGTGCCCTGTTCAGCGGTTCTTGACACGGCGGTGCCCTGTTCAGCTGTGCTTGTCTTGAAGGGCCCTGTTCAGCGGTGCTTGTCTTGAAGGGCCCTGTTCAGCGGTGCTTGACACGGCGGTGCCCTGTTCAGCGGTGCTTGTCTTGAAGGGCCCTGTTCAGCGGTGCTTGTCTTGAAGGGCCCTGTTCAGCGGTTCTTGACACGGCGGTGCCCTGTTCAGCGGTGCTTGTCTTGAAGGGCCCTGTTCAGCGGTGCTTGTCTTGAAGGGCCCCGTTCAGCGGTGCTTGTCTTGAAGGGCCCTGTTCAGCGGTTCTTGACATGTGTCTCCAGGGCACCAGATCCGGCCATGAGATGGAGTTCACTCGCCACCCGACATGTGGCTGCCGGGCCCTTTGTGCACATCTGTCTTCTCGCTTGCGGTGCCCTCCTGTGCTGACGTCTCGGGTCCGTGGGTGTCCTCCTTCACACCTGGAATGGGGCTGGTGGGGCCCTCCTGGGCAGCTCGCCTGCTGCCGGACTTGTCGGGCGTGCTGCCCTTGCCACCCTTCCCTGCTCCTCTGTGGCCCTTTCCTCCCTTTGTCGGTGTGACAGGTGGCACCCCACTTCCTGAGGGTGCCAGGGTAGTGCCATTGGAGCCTGCTGTCTCTGGCCTCTCGCGCCAGGCCTTGCCTTTCTTAGATTTTTTTACCAGGGGGTGGGCTGGCTGTCCCTTTACTGCTAGCTGAAGTAGCTGCCCTTGAAGGTGGTGGACTCCAAAATCCCTGGACTATTGTCCTTGTAGGTCCAGGGGATGTGGTGGCTGAGGTGCTGAATCGACTCTTAAGAGATGGAGGGGGTATGTCAGGTGATGGAAAGAGGTTAATTTTGGACAGGATTTTTTTTTTAGGAGCAGTGGGAAGGGTAGGTGCAGTGGTTATGGGAGTGGAGGAAGAGGATGTGGTTGTAGGTGAGTCAGGTCTGGTGTCTTTGGGTGCAGGTGCTTGTGCTGGAGGCTGTCGTGAGGTGGATGGGTGTTGGGTGGGTGGCTGTCTGCGTTTGTGTGGTTTGGAAGAGGGGGTGACAGACACACTGGGAGAGGACACAGGGGACGTGTAAATGGCAGTGGGGGTGGTGACTGCAATCGTGCGGAGTGTCCTGGTGGGTGTGCTGGTGATGGACGTAGTGGCTGATGATGTTGTGCATGCAAGTGTGAGTGGAGACGACACAGGGAGGGAGGAGGGAGACGAGGAGGAGGGGGACACAGAGGAGGCAGTGGCTGTTGGCATGTCTGCATGTGGATGTTGCTTGGGTGAATGCTTGTGTGATGTGTGGTGCTTATGTCTGGATGAGCTTCCCTTGGGTGTTGAGGTGTGTGCAGGCTGGTCTGTAGGTGTGTCTGGGATAGGCAGAGGAACAGGGGAGTGGGACTGGGTTGAGGAAGTTGGAGGAGGGAGGCAGGAGACAGGGACAATGGCTGCCGTCAGTGCTGAGGCCAGAGCGTTGAACGATCGCTGATGGGCAGCCTGACCCGAATGAATGCCCTCCAGGTATGCATTACTCCGGTGCACCTCCCTTTCTACACCCTGGATGGCATTCAAAAGGGTAGACTGCCCAACAATGAGCGTCCTGAGGAGGTCAATGACCTCCTCACTGAGGGCAGCAGGGGTAACTGGGGCAGGGCCTGAGGTGCCTGGGGCGAAGGAGATGCCCACCTTCCTGGGTGAGCGGGCACGGGGCGAAGGCTGGGGGCTGCTGGGAGGGCGGAGCTGGTGCGCTGGGTGGCGGCTGTACCTGTTGTTGGGGTGGGCACGGATGTTGCCGCCACCACAAGGGAGCTCCCTTACGAGGACGTGTCTGTGCCGCTGGTGTCACCACGTGTCCCCGCTGTGGAGCTCCCCTCGCCCTCCGCCTCACTGGTGAACTCCGAGTCGGTTGCATGGCCCTCCAGGGCCATGTGAGATGCAGCTCCCTCGTGCTCCGATGCCACTTCTCCTCCACCTGATGATGCTAATGCACACATGAACAGGAAGACCAACAAAAAAGGGGGGGGGAGAAATAAAGACATGTTGAGTGCATGCATTGGCGACACCGTTGGCGGACAGGACAGACACAGAAGCCCCCTGCACTACGCAGCGCACTTGGGGTACACTACTCAATCCGTGGGACATGGCCTACAAGCCTATGGACGACAAATCCACACATAGGTGACACAGGGCCATGATTAGCTGTACTAAGCAACCTACAGAGGGGGCGTGCAGGGCACAGGGCCATGCCTAACGGAGGGGCCTAGCCTACGGAAATCGCCCTGGCCTAGGGATACCCACAGCCCTCCTCCCCCACCCAGACACCTCCAATGTGTGCTAAATCAGCAGAATGTGCTTGTACTCACCCCCTTGTGTCTGCTGTGATGTCCTCACGCGCCCATCCAAATCGGGGTAGGCCACCGCCAGGATCCGGGACATCAGTGGGGTCAATTGACGGGAGCCACTACTCCTACGTTGGAAGGCCATCCCCAGCAGAGCCTCCGCGGTCTTCCTGCTCCCGCGGCGGATGTCCTCCCACCTCTTTCGGCAGTGGGTGCCCCATCTGTTGTGGAACCCCAGGGTCCGGACGTCCTTGGCGATGGCACGCCAAATGTCGATTTTCTGATGGGCGCTGACCTATGTCACATGTACAGGGGGAGAAATAACTTTGTCCTACTTTTCTGCATGCTCGATGTGAGTGACCCCCCAACCCCACCCTTGCCATGTGGCACATGCTCTCTTCCGTCGTTTGATGCATGCCTCAATCGCTCCCCTCCCCACCATCTTTCATCCACCCGACTCAACACAGGCATTGCCCACAAAGCATGGTCCCAGTGTACTTACCTGTTGGTCTGGAGGACCGTAGAGTAGCGCATACTGGGGGAGGACCCCATCCACGAGTTTCTCCAATTCTTCAGAAGTGAAGGCAGGGGCCCTTTCCCCAGTCGCAGCAGCCATTGTCTCTTCCATACCGAGGTCACAGCAGCACTTGCAGTATAGGTCCTCTCCTGTGGATGATCAGGTCTCGAGTGATTAAGCAGATAGAAAATGGCGGTCACGTCCGCGGCGGTGCGTACCGCGGCGGTGCGTACCGCGACCGCCGGCGCACTTCGTCATTGGCTCCTGAAACCCATAGGGTTCAATGTTAACCAATGCGGCTTTGCGCCGCGGTCTTCGACCGCCTACCGCCACTTTGTGCCACGCCAGCGCATTGACCTCACATCCCATTGTCGCACTTCACAGGTCAGGCAGCCGCCATTTCAAGGGCCCACATGGCTTAATTTCTACTGCGTCACACATGCCTAGGCATTGCATCAACACTCATACAAGCCATTCAATGCATAGAGAATTGTGTACTGTGCAAGCTGTGGGAACGTACCTGTGGGTTGATTGACCTGTGCTCGCTGTTGTCCTTCCTAGGCACCGTCTGCTGGGACTTGCGAGGAGATGGAGGAATGTTCCCGTGTACAGACCGCTGGTGGACCTGTCGACAATGGAAGAAAGACATGTCATACTGACATACAGGCTTGACCGAGCCACTATACAGGAACTGTGTGCCCAGCTGGAGCCACACCTGATGTCACCCATCCGCCAACCCACAGGGATCCCCCCTCTAGTGCAGGTTCTGTCAGTAATCCATTTTTTGGCAAGTGGCTCATTTCAAACAACAGTGGCCATTTCATCAGGGATGTCTCAGCCTATGTTTTCAAAGGTGTTGTCCAGAGTGTTGTCTGCCCTGCTCAAACACATGCGGAGATACATCGTTTTCCCTGAGGTGGAGGATTTGCCTACAGTGAAGGGTGATTTCTATGCCCTTGGACATATTCCCAACATCATTGGTGCCATTGATGGGACACTTGTGGCTTTGGTCCCCCCCAGCAGGAGTGAACAGGTGTACAGGAAAAGAAAAAGTTATCATTCCATGAATGTCCAGGTGGTCTGTTTGGCTGACCAGTACATCTCCCATGTAAATGCCAAGTTCCCTGGGTCAGTGCATGACACGTACATCATGCGAAATAGCAGCATCCCTTATGTGATGGAACAACTACAGAGACACCGTGTGTGGCTAATTGGTGACTCAGGTTACCCCAACCTGTCGTGGTTACTGACCCCAGTGAGGAATCCCAGGACAAGGGCAGAGGAACGGTACAATGAGGCACATGGGCGTACTAGGAGGGTGATCGAGCGGATCTTCGGCCTCCTGAAGGCCAGGTTTAGGTGCCTGCATATGACAGGTGGATCCCTAATGTACTCGCCAAAGAAGGTGTGTCATATCATCGTGGCCTGCTGCATGCTTCACAACCTGGCTTTGCGACGCCAGGTGCCTTTCCTGCAGGGGGATGCTCCAGATGGTGGTGTTGTGGTAGCTGTGGAGCCTGCGGAGAGTGAAGAGGAGGAAGACGAAGAGGACGACACAGACAACAGGGACACAGTGATACAGCAGTATTTTCAATAACACACAGGTAAGAATCAACACCGGCATTTTACATTTACTTACAGTCTCCTGCCTTTCTACTGTCTGAGTTTCCCCCCAGTGTATGTTAACTGAGTTGTGACTTTCCTTTCCAATTTCAGATATGTGTGCCCCACTGCGTGACCTCTGCTTTGTTTGCCCATGGACTACAGCTGTGTGACAGTGGTATGTTGTCATCACAATGTAACTGGTCATTTTGGCACGTTTATGTCTAATACATATTTTCAAAAATACAGGCAGACTCCAGATTATTTGTGTGCAATAAGTGTGTTTATTAAAGTGCTCAATTTTGGGACATGGTTGAAAATCAGTGATGGGTGATGGTGGAGGAATGTCCATGGCAGAGTCCTGATTCTCAGTCTCACAGGTGCATTGTCCATATGCCTGTGGAAGGTGGAGCAGGGGCAGTTTAAAGTTGGACAGGGTGACAATGTGGGACAGTGGGATGACATCAGGGGGTATCCTTTCCTGGCGGGGGTCTTGGCATCCTACTCTGTCTTCTTCCTAGATCTCAGGCCCCGCTTGCGGGGTGGTTCTTCTTCTGCAGGGGGGGGGGGTTCTGGTGGCCGGTTGTTCTTGTGTCGGGCCTCCTGTCCACTAGCGCCGGCGGAGGTGGTAGCCTGTTCCTGGTCCATGCTAGTGACAGGGGCCCTTTGTGGTGCCACATGGTCCTGCAATGTGGTGACAATCTGGTTGAGAGCCACAACGATGGTGCCCATTGCGGAACTAATGTTTCTCAGTTCTTCCCTGAACCCCATAAACTGTTCCTCCTGCAGTACCTGGATCTCCTGGAACCTGGCCAGGACCGTCACCATCGTCTCCTGGGAGTGGTGGTATGCTCCCATGATGGAGGTGAGGGCCTCGTGGAGAGTGGGTTCCCTGGGCCTGTCCCCCCCCTGTCACACAGCAGCCATCCCAGTTCCCCTGTTTCCCTGGGCCTCTGTCCCCTGGACCGTGTGCCCACTACCACTGCCACCAGGTCCCTGTTGTTGTTGGGGTGGTGGGTTAACCTGGGTTCCCTGTAGTGGTGGACACACCGCTGATTGACGTGTCCTGGAGACAGAGGCATGGGCCCGCTGGGTGGGTGCTGTGCTGGTGTTCCCAGAGGGGGGTAGGTCTGCTTTGGCCTGTGGCTGTGTGAGGGGAACCGACTGTCCCGAGGTCCCCGATGGGCCGGGCTGGTCATCTGGGTCCAGGGAGACAGAGCCGCTGTCATCACTGGGGGCCTCTTCTGGGGGTGGGATGGACATTTCTGGACCCTCCTGGGCGGTGTGGTGGCGTTCAGGTCCTGCAGGGGTATAAGAGTATGGTTATTGCTTCTGTGTGTGCCATAGCGTGCAATGGGTGGGTGCCCGTGTACCCCAGTGCTGGCATTCCCTTGTGGGGGCTGATGTGACGGCGGTTTGTGGGGGAGATGGGTATGTGCAGTGGGCATGCTTAGGTGATGGGTGTCGATGGTTTGTGGTGGCATGCAGGGTTTGGTGTTGGGATGGGTGGGTTGTGATGGTGAGACATTAGCAAGGAGGATGTGTGATGGGGTGGGGGGGAGAGTGGGGGTATGAGTTGGCATGCTGGTGGGTGGGGGGGATGAAGTAGTTGAGATTAGACTTACCAGAGTCCATTCCTCCAGATACTCCTGCGAGGACCTCAGGATGCAGGATGTTCAAGACCTGTTCCTCCCATGTTGTAAATTCTGGGGGTTGAGGTGGGGGTCCGCCGCCAGTCTTCTGCACCGCGATGTTGTGTCTGGATACCATGGAACGCACCTTCCGCCGTAGGTCGTTCCACCGCTTCCTGATGTTGTCCCGATTTCGTGGATGCTGTCCCACAGCGTTGACCCTGTCCACTATTCTTTGCCATAGCTCCATCTTCCTGACAATGGTGGTGTGCTGCACCTGTGTCCCGAAGAGCTGGGGCTCTACCCGAACTATTTCCTCCACCATGACCCTGAGTTCTGCGTCAGAAAACCTGGGGTGTCTTAGGGGTGCCATGGGGTGGTGTAGATGAGGTGTGGGGTGGTGTTTGCGGCGATGAGTGTGGTGAGTGTGGTGGTTTGTGGTGTTTTGTGCGTGGTTGTTGTGTGGGTGATGGTGTAGTGTGCCTCTGTGTGATGGTGTTCTCTATTCTGTGCTGTCTCTCTCTGGGCTTCGTCTCTGATTTTTGGTCGTAGGGGTTTGTGGGTGATGTGGGTGTGTGTTTTATAGTTAATTGGGTGTGTGGGAGTGTTGTGTGTATGTGTCTCAGGTGTGTGTATTTCAAATTGTCCAATGTGGCTGTGTTTTGGAGCTGTATGTGTATTTTGAGCGCGGCGGTGTGTACCACCAATGGAATACCGCGGTTGAAAGACCGCCGCGTGGATTCATGGGTCGTAATGGCATGGGCGTTTTTCTGTTGGCGTGACGGTGGAGGTTTGTTCTTCGCCAGTTTATCGCTGGCTGTTGGTGTGGCGGACTTTTGTGGATGTCGGGTTTTTGGCGGTTTGCCTCTTGAGGGTCATAATGGCCGTGGCGGTTTACCGCGGCGGTGTTGTGGCGGTCTTCTGACCGGAGGTAAGCGTCTTTTACCGCCGGGGTCAGAATGACCACCCATGTGTATGTTGACTATCAAGCAGTTACTCAAGCTCCCAAGCATGAAGTGCAACAGGTATCATGAAGTCAATGTTAAAGGTGATTTAAGTCACATCATAGGTGGCTGGTCTACCCATGGATAGTAGCAAACAAATAAAATTACTGTGAGTTAACAATCCTTGCATTAGGGAGAATGTGTCAAACACAACATCCCTCCAATGACCCACACATAGAAATCTGCCACTATACAGACACACACACAAGTCCGCCAGCCCAAAGGTCAGTGATAAAATGGCGGTACCAAAACCCACACCGTTACGCCAACAGAAATACACCCACAGCATTATGACCCACAAATCACTGCAGCAGACATTCAATGGTGGTAAACCATTGGCGGTACAGACCGCTGCACTCAAAATACACACACTCATAAAAAACAACACCACATTGGACAATTCAAACTACACACTCCTGACACATACACACACCACACCCACATACCCACACCACTATAAAACACACACCCATACTACCCACAACCCTTTACGAAAAATAAATTGACTTCTGAGAGAGGGACAAGCCAGGAGCACCCACTGAGTCAGAGCCACAAAACACCATCACCCATACACCATCCACGCACCTCACAGCACTCACACCAACACATCACCCCACACACCTTCACACACACCACCCACACTACACCCATGGCACCACAAAGACACCCCAGGTTCTCAGAGGAGGAGCTAAGGGTCATGGTGGAGGAGATCATCTGGGTAGAGCCACAGCTATTCGGATAACAGGTGCAGCAGACATCCATTGCTTGGAAGATGGAGCTATGGCGGAGAGTCATGGACAGGGTCAATGCTGTGGGACAGCACCCAAGAACAAGGGATGACATCAGGAAGAGGTGGAACGACCTACGGGAGAAGGTGCGTTCCGTCGTTGCAAGACACCTGATAGCTATACAGAGGACTGGCAGTGGACCCCCACCTCCTCCACTACAACTAACAACATGGGAGGAGCAAGTCTTGGAGATCATGCATCCTGAGGGCCTGGCAGGAGTAGCAAGAGCACTGGACTCTGGTAAGTCAAATCTTTACTACTTTATCCCCCCCACATGCATGCCTTCACAAACCCCCACCCTTACCCACACTCCCATCACTCCACCACCTCACATATACCCACCATCACAACCCACCCATCCCAATACCAAGCCCTGCATGCTACACCAATTCATAGACCCTGATCACAGACCTGCATGGACACCCATCACCTATGTCTTAGTCTTAGGGGGTCATTACAACAGTTTTGACAGATTTCACCACCAACAGGCTGGCGGTGAAATGCTGGAGATTACGACCGCGGCGGAAGCGCCGCGGTTGCACCACCGGGACCGGCGCTTTCCCGCCACTTTTGTCCCGGCGGGAGTAATCCTCCAGGGCGGCGCTGCTTGCAGTGCTGCCCAGGGGATTACGAGTCCGCATCCCGCCAGCCTTTTCATGGCGGTATGCACGCCATGAAAAGGCTGGCGGAAAGGGCCACTGCCCATGCCACTGGCATGGGCAGTGCAGGGGCCCCCTGCCTCAACCCCGTGCAGCTTTTCACTGTCTGCTATGCAGACAGTGAAAAGCGCGACGGTGCAACTGCACCCGTCGCACAGCCGCAACACCGCCGGCTCCATTTGGAGCCGGCTCCTGTGTTGCGGCTGAAATCCCCGCTGGGCCGGCAAGCGGAAACCAGGTTTCCGCCCACCGGCCCAGCGGGGATCTCATAATGGCCGTGGCGCAAGTGCGGCTGCATTGGCGGCCGCCCGTCGGTCAAACCTTGGCGGGTGGCTTCAGCCACCCGCCAAGGTTTTAATGACCCCCTTAGTCTTTTTGTTACAAGTACATGACTATGCTATATCCATCACACATTAGTCATCCTTGTTCCTTGATTTAATGGAGATCAATATCTGTCAGTGCTGCATAGTTCTAGACACTGACCAAACATGCCCTATGCATCCCCAAAGATGAATGTTATATTATTTAATATATTGTATTAAATTATATTTAATATTTTATAATATTAATTGTATATGATACATGTTCAGATCTGTAAAATTCTGACTGTCAGACCTTTGGATAAGGTAATATACACTGGGCTTCATTTACATGAGGCATGAACAACTGGAGTGTAATAGATAAGAAAAGCTCCAGAAAGAGCACTTACCCAAGGGCAGTGTAAGTTAGCAAATGCCGTGGGGGCAGGCCATGAAAAGTAAAGGTGCACACTTTCTCAGTTTGCGCACAGCACACCTGTTTACCTGTGCAACATGGTGCAAACAGAGAAAGTGTTCACTAGGTATGAAAGGGCCACTAGTCCGTGTGGGCTCATGACAGCACAATGTTTGAATGCCTCTGTGGCCTGCTTCATCTTTTCAAAAATGTTTTGTGGGGCCATGGCCTTTTTTGCACTAAAACATATGTGAGCCACAGACACTATGGCCCATATTTCTACTTTTTTAGCGTCGGGTTTACGTAATTATTTTACACAAAAGTAACTCAAACTTATTCAATATAATTGAATTTTGTAAGTTTGCTCCGCTATTGCGTCACAAAATGACACAAA
This sequence comes from Pleurodeles waltl, assembly GCF_031143425.1. Classification (NCBI taxonomy): domain Eukaryota; kingdom Metazoa; phylum Chordata; class Amphibia; order Caudata; family Salamandridae; genus Pleurodeles; species Pleurodeles waltl. The sequence continues at coordinate 284,585,095 of NC_090450.1, forward strand.
TGCGGCTCTAAAAAAGTATAAATCAGGCCCTATGAGCACAAACCATCTATAGGCAAACGAGACCCAAGAAAGAAAATCTCAAACTATGTGTACTTACCAACTGTTCCGCCGACTTTGATTCCAATGAAATCCATTCCCTGCTGATGATATCTGCCCAGTAATGTTTAAGTTGATGGGATGTCCGGTCGACATCAAATAGCCTTTGTATGCCGTACCCGTCCTTCACCCATCTCAGCGTGCATGCATCCATCTTGGAGCCCTGGATGACCCTTCTACCCCTGAATACCAAGTTGGGAAGGTAGTGGGTGATTAGCCACAGGAACCCACCAAACTCCTAGGCATTCATGGTATGTGCCCTTCTCTTCCCTGACTTGTCCCTCCCCAAACACAATCTGAAGCAAAACAAATGCCAAAAACCCAAAACTAACCACAACTACCCCTAACAACATTAATACCCCTAAAGACGTACACCTGACAAAACATAGCAAAAAACAATGTAATACACAATTACAAAGGACAATGTGCATGTTAGGGACACTAAAGGGACATCAGACAGTACCACAATCTCCCAAAACACCACTCTTCTCTCCAGCACAACCAAAAGACACCCTCTCATAAGCACAGACAAATGGACTGTGAGTAAAAGAGAAAATTAAAGTAACTTCACAGTTCCTGGTTTGCAGCCTGGCTGATCCATTGCATCACTTCTGGGCCAGATGCATCACATTTTCATCTGTTGCTTTGATTATTTTAATGTTTCCAGCCAATGAGTGAATTTCACACAAGGCCTGACAAAGCACCATGCAGTAATTCAGATGATTGTGGTGGAATGTGTCATTTCCGGCTGATGCAATGGCTGTAAAAAACACACATTAGGCTAACGCATCTTTGTTTTTGATACAACGGTGCAAGTGTGTATGTTTCTGTGTAGTGTGATGTGCCTGTGAATAGTTGAGGTGACCTGCTTGTTGCCTTTGCATGGGTGTAATATGTGTGTTGACAGTGTACATATGTGGGAGTACATGCATTACTGGGATCCTACTATGTATATGGCCTAATCCCTCTGTTAGTGCAATGGCACAACTTACAAGAGGTGCCCTGTGTGCCAAATAAGTATTGCACCCGATTTAATTACTTGAGATACCCCCCAGGGATACCGCAAACAAGCACTGGCATGGGGTCAGTGAACCCACATCTAAGACAGCACAACCTTTTACCATTCTGTTCCATGTACCACAGTGCAGGCAGCTGGCTATCGGGATAACTTGGGGAAGCTTACAGTTTCCCTTGCAGGCAAGTGCTGTGATTGGCTGGACCCACCTGGAAGGGAATGGATGGATGGGGCCATATGCCCCCATTCTCCCCTCAAGGAGGCTCCCATCAGGGGAAACACTGCCAGTGCACCTCCAGAGGTTGACTTTGCCTCTGTCCCCACATCTTACATAAGGCGCAGGGTCCAAATCAGAATGATTTTCACATTATCATGGGCCCACGCACCCATGCACAAGAGGGTGCACTCTCTGTCAATGCTACAGTCAGTATAATTGTCCCTACACCACAGTTTTGTCATGAATGGCGGCACAAGCATGTGCAGCATCTTCAGCCATTTCCTGGGACTACAGGGGACAATAAAGTATTTGCGAAAGCCTATTGTCCTCTTGCAGCACTTTTACCAAACAGCCCCTGGTGTGTATACTGTGGCACTTAAAGTGCCAGTTTCATATTGGCTACCATGTGAAGGTGCCCAGGATAATCAATTTTTCATAATTCGGGGAGCACATGATTCTCACTTGTGCTGATGGTGCAATGCGAGACCACCATGCATGCCTTGGCATGTCCTTCGAAATATAGAGGACAGCAAGGCAGCCTACATCAGACCATTACTACACTCTGCATCAAGGCCATGACACTTTTGCGTATCAGAGGGTGTTCACATGCAACACCCATGTAGTTTGTGCTGTGGCAGGCACAGTCCCAAACTGGTCAGACATCCCCAGTAGAGCCTGAACAAGGATGTATACATTAATGTGACCTTGGCTCATCTGTTTCCTTGTGTCCTGCAGTCTGTTGCTCACATTGACCATGTTGGACTATTCCATGAATGGTATATGTGCAGGAAAGTGTTTAGAGCTCTGTCATGCAAGTTGACAGCAGATTGAGTGGTGGTATGGGACTTTTCTACAGGCCATTGTTGGCATCTATAAGTTTACATGAGTCATCCTGATAATTCATGGGGGTTGTCCAGCAATAATGTACCGACAAGGTCCCTGCAATACATTCATCACACAGATTAACACTAGGGAGCCTCTTGGGGTGCATTCATGTAATCCATAGCTATGAATCCAGGATGAGCCCCACGGCTAGACTTTGCATGGCCTCATGGATATTGTCGGGATACTTGTACCACCAGATGGGCCAAGAGTTTTGTGACACCAGAGTCACCGGCCTGTGGTACCTAGGCACATATCTGTATAACTTGCTATCCTGAGATACCTTGTGTTTGCACTATACCCACACAGGGAGTGACCGACATTGTGTGTTTCAGCCACTGTACAGTGTAAGTTGCATGCAGGGGACAGACTGGTTCTCTACATTTGTTATTTATGTGTGGTGGCATTAATGACCCATGCTCATATGTACATACCAACAGTTACCAGACAGCCTTCAGAAACACACACCATAACATGTTGTACTACACAAACATCAGCTGTATGGCCTAGTATTTTGGAGAATATGTGCTGCACATTCACATTGCAATGGCTCCTTCTCTTTACCTACAGGCTTACTCCATAATTTATGGATCACAAGGCCAGCTTGTGTAGCCACAACTAGTCCTGTGTAGACCAATCATAAATATGTTTGCCACTGACACTCATCACAATATGTGTGATTACATGAAGTTGGGTGACGGGTATGCATTCAGACAAGATGTTCACCTGTGAATTTCCAGCCACATTGAAACACCATATCTTGGGATGCATCAGTGCCTGACATCTTCAGTGGAAGAACCTTGCTTTTTTGTGATTTCTAATAGACAATTGTTTCATACTCAGAATCTTGGTTTTGTGTCTTCACATTTGCACCTAGACTGTACTCATGGGAGTGAAGCCATCGTTTGTATCTGAGTGCAACACACCAGCATGGTAGGCTACATCACTGCTTTTTCCATTGGCATTTTAGCCTAGAGGGGCAAATGTGGGCACATAGTTACTAGGTAGACCCTCTTGCACTGGCAAAGTTTAGTATTTATCATTTGTATGGGTGATGTGAGATCTCCTAATAGAAATGATGTGTGGTTGCAGATTTGTATGCTGCATATGTAGACAGTAGGGGTTGGACTGTGTTCCCATGCACATACTATGTGAATCACTTCACAGTCATCATACTATGACTATACTCTACGATCCTCCACAAATATGAGGACGTACAAATGGCTAGCTGTACAAAAGACACACACAACAATTGCACACTATCTACATTAGCACACCATGTTCATTGTGGTTGGCAATAGAGGACTATTTGGTACAGGCTGGTGCCATGCACACTATTTTAGATGTATCATATGTTGTTCATGACTGTTTGTCACACATAGATACATTTGTGTTCTGTATCGCAATTACTAACAGGGGTGATGTGAGTGTTTAGATGTTTACTGTGAATTTGAAGTTAAATTGCTCACACACTGATAGTGCATATATATTTATTTTCATATAGGCAAACCATTTCATTTAGTTATAATTTTGTGACATTGTGAAAGTCATTCACACATTTGTGAACATTTTTATACTATATGGTCCCTCTGCCATGTCACTCTGATAGTCCTCTCTACAATGGACTGGGTCATCACTCATGGCTGAATACAATAGTATTGGTCAGCTGCAAAGAAAGGAGGGGTAAAATTAGTAAATAGTCATGACAGATGATGGCCCCAAATTCTGTTATGTGTACTGATTGACTCATACACTTTGCCAACAGTATGAGACATGCTATGACATTGTTTGGCATATACACAAGTTGATTTCAGATTTGACTGACACTGTACTACACATACAGGTATACTGTCCTCTGTGATACACTTACTATTTGTCATACTTGTGAGTGTGAATGCCATAAAGGTCTTCTATTGTCTCTATTTATGACTACTATTTTCATTCAAAAGCATCACATTTGGGCCTAAAGCGTCATTTTATTTTAACTCAAGCAACAGTATTACAAGGATTGTGTCACTTATCATACAAAAGCATCACATTTGGGCCTAAAGAGTCTTTTTTTTACTCAAGCAACAGGATTACAGAGATGGTGTCCCTTTTCATACAAAACCATCACATTTGGGCCTAAGGCATCATATTGTTTTGACTCAAGCAACAGGATTACAGAGATTGTTCACTTTTCATACAAAAGCATCACATTTGGGCCTAAGGTATAATTTTTTTGTTTTTTTACTCAAGCAACAGGATTACAGGGATGTCGTCACCTTTCTTACAAAAGCGTAATGTTTGGGCCTAAAGCATCACATTTACATTTTATGTTCCGACAAGTATTTATCTGATATGTGTGTTTTGAGTACGAAATGATTGTTTAATAGGCAATGTGCATTTTACACACAATGCTTTACAAAGATCAGGGCATTGTGTCTGGCACTTTGAGGATGATGACAGCGTTCAAACCTGATTGGCAACTGTGATGGTCTACTTACAGTTTCCAAGGTGTGGGAGAGTTGCTGTTTTCTGGAACTCTGACATAAACGCAAAGACAAAAACTGCTTTTGATTATTTATTATCATGTGTAAGCACTGTCATACATGGTTTAGTGATACACTCACAGACTTGTGGCTCAGGTGTAGACATTTTGCACAATGTGTGTGCGTCTGAGAGTGCCTGCAGCTGTGTTGTGGGTGTCTCCATGCTCAGCTGCCTCCTCCTCCTCCATTGGGTCTTCCTGGGGTTGATCTCCATTCCAGGGGTCATTTATGTGCACACATATGTAGTGCAGCATAGCACACACTAATATCATTTTGCAGACCAAGAGGGGAATGGACCGATCTATCCCCAGATATATCCAAGCAGCAGAACTTGCCTTTGAGCACGCCAAGGTCCGCTCCACAACATTACGAGTCCTGATGTTTTCCTGGTTGTATGCCTTCTCTGGATCTGTCTAGGAGGTTTGCATACAGGGTCATTGCTCAGTGCTGTATCCCATATTCTTGATAAGCTGAAATTGGAAAAATTAGACAGTGTCAATGTTTAAGATAACTGCATTGGGTACATTCCTGCCCATGTGTGTTATGTCTAGTGGTATTGTCATGCACTTCTCCAAGATGTAATCACATGATGTGTCACTCATACTGGTGTACTGACGTTTACAGGGGACTCTTCTGTCAATCTATGGGATGTCAAATGTAATGCATTTGATGGTGCCTATTTGTTACCGCTCTAGTCCACTTGATGTTATGTGTTCACACTACCAGTGTGAAGAGACAGAATGTGGATGGGATTTTTTTTCTTGGTGGTCCACCCTCGGTAGGTGGTAGCATACCAGACAGGACTTACATAGACACATGCATGAGTCTATGGTCATCCACAGGTGTTGAGGGTGCCCTACATTGCATTGCATAGACCTTTGAGTGTAAAATATTATCCAGGGCAGTTGACGTAATACTATCCACACAGGATGCACTCACACATACCAAGTGAGTGACATGGTGTCACAACTGCCATTGTCAGATCCATGAGTGCATGTCACAGTGGGGGCACATTGTGTACATGTGTGAATGCATTGAGCCCAATATGTGCCCACAACACATGGATCCTGAAGATTTGGGAGTGGCCCTCTGCAGTCCAGCTACCCAACTTCCTCCACTGCACGATGTCTCTGATAAGTGAAATTAGTACACAATGGGCCAGATTTACAAGATCGTAGCACCACCTTGAGCCACATTAGCATAATTTTTTTACTCTAATGTGGCTCAACAAGGCACAAATTGTTGTGCCATATTTACAAAGTAGCGCAATGCATGCATTGTGCCACTTTGTGAGCCCTTGTGTGATGTTATGCCTATGCCAGGCATAATGTATGCAAGGGGGGTGGTGGTCCGTCATTAGGAGGACCGCAATCATGGCACAATGAAATCTACAAGATTTTATAGCACCATTTTTGGTGATATTTTTAACACCTGCTCAAAGGAGGTGTTAAAAGGACGCACCTCCTTGCACAGTGCTCCACTAGCGGCAAACTTTTTGATGCTGTTGGAGCAAAGCGCCACAATAGCATGAAAAATGTTGATGCTATTGGCCTAATGTGCGTCGTATTATAAATACTGTACATCCATGGTGTCGTTCAGTGGCGTTGGGGGGGGCACAAGAAATCTGGTGCATCAGTATTTTTCTTATAAATTTGGGCCAATATTTGGGGCATCCTGCACTTTAAAGTTCCTTGGAGTACATTTGCACACATGTTGCCTCACAGGTACACATTCACACTTGCATCAGGGGTTGTAGAAGTTCTTCATTGCATACAGGATTGTATTTGGGTGTGCAGGAGCACCTTCCGACCAAGGCTGCTGCCTCAGAGCATGGTGAGTGAGGGATGTGTACCTCATTACACAGTACACATAGGACATGGGAGTGATTTTGATCATTACTGTTCATTTGGACAGTTACACGTCACCTGTCCATGAGCTATGGTTTGTCACCTTGCACCTAGTTCCTGGTATGGGATCCATGACATGCCTGATGGACCATGGGAGTTGCACTGGGACACTTCCACAATGGACATGGAACACCTCCCTTGCACACAGTGATGGTAGCCAGAATGCCTGCTTTCTCTACGCCTTTACACTAAGCACCATCTGCAAAACTGGCTTTAGATACGTTCACATGTATGGCTGTGGGATTTGTATAGCATATTTAACATGATGCATGGTGCATCTATGTGGAACAGCCCTCATACTGAAGTCCCTATCTGTGTAGGCAGAAACTGAGATGTGTATCATGTCACCCATTTCTAATTGTTAATGGTTCTGTACAGGTACTTGCCTTTTGCTTGCCTACAAGTTGGCCATTTGCACACTGTCCATCCTGGAATAGTTCATTTATGATGGAGTGCCGGAACATGTATGCATCATGCACATTGCCAAGGTATTTTTCACCAAATTTGTGAATAACCCACAATGGTCGACAATGGCCTGGACGGTGATGGAGAGGGTATGTTTCCTGTTGTGGTAGAGATGGGCAGTTTCAGCAGGAGAAAAAAGCTGCACATGTGTGCAGTCCATGGCACCCAGCACATGTGGGAACCCAGCTATGGCATAAAATCCTTGTTTGATCTCTTGCTGCAATTGCTGGGTGTTGGGGAAGAGGATATGGCGAGTGTGAGACGGATGATGGCATCCAGGACAGAGGGTAGGAATGAAGAGAATGAAGGCTGTGATATTCCGGCCACTCAGGCTGCTGTTGTCTGGAAGGACCCTAAGGCCAGCATGTGAAGCATGGCCTGAACTTTGTCTGTGGTGGGATATTCGTAATCCTGTTGACTGATGCTTGTAGCTTTGGCGCAACCAGGTCTAGCAGCTGTACGATGGACTCCCTCCTCGGACGGTAATAGGTGATTACCTCTTCCTCCATCAGTCCAATTAGTGAAGTACGCTGTCTTTATATGTTCACCTTTCTCCTGCGCTGCCTCTATGGTGCAGGTGGTGGTGATTGTGGTGGTGCTGGTGGAGGTGGTGGCGATGGTGGTGGTTGTGGTGGTCTTCTTGGTGCTCCAAGCTGAAGTAGGAGTAGGTCATGAGGTCCCAGAACTTGCGAGAGTGATTTGGGTATGTTCTCCTTATGTACATGGCCAATATGTCATTTTTAAGACTGGTCTGACTGGGGGTAATTTTTTGATGCACTGGACTTTTTCAAAGGGTACGTCAATTTCCAAAAAGCTTGTAAATACGGCTGCATCAGTTCTGCATGTTTTTTAAAGAGGGAACGCCTACCTTGGATATCATTGTCGTTATCTGATGCAGTGGGAAATGGCACAAGGAAATATTGCTGCATGGGAGAGAAAAGTGATGCTAGAGGCCCCTAGCATCCCATTGTAAATATGGAGCAGCGAATGTGCTGCTGCATCAAAAAAATGAAGCAGCAGCGGTGAAATCTCCTTGTAAATTAGGCCCTTCCTCTCAAAAACAATGACCACAATATGCATTCCTACTAATGAAGTGCATTCAGAACTCATATACCCCTTTTTACATTTCACAATCTTTTGACAGTCCAGCCAGATTATAAAAATTAGTTAGAAAACCAAAGGTGCCCTTAGGTAATTATAACTTGCACTCCTGCCGTGCACAATTTTCAGATCAACAATTTTACTGCAAATGTTGCAATGATATTATCAATGATGTCATAGGAGATGCAATTACTGATGTAATATGTGGGGTAATTAGCAGTGCATGGTGAGGGTGAGAGTTATAGTTACATAAGGGTACAAGTTATACTTTTGTGAGATAACTATAACTGTAACCACTGAACTTCTATGGTTTTGTGCATGTAAATTCTGATCCTAACTATAACATCCCAGTAACCTTACTTTTTAGTGAATGTCTAACGTTTCTTAAATGATAATTCCTAACTATAACATCCTTGTAACCTTTGGGTTTTTTTTTTGTGAAATTCAATTTATTTATTTTTAACTCAGCCAGGGATTGGCCACAGGGTCTGGCCTGCAGCCACATCCTGCAGGCAACTCTACATGTGCATACAACCCCATGCCACGAAGGAAAAAAACAAGGCGAAAGCAGTGAAAAGTAGGGAAAAAGCAAGGAAAAGGCACACAAAAAAACAAGGGACAAAGCAAGGAGAGAGCAGTGACAATGAGGGAAAAGCAAGGGGAAGGCACTCAAAAAATGGTCGAAAAGGCAAGGCGAAAGCAGTAAAAGCTGGGGAAAAGCAAGGAGGGGACACATGAAAAATGGGGGGAAAGTAAGGAAAATGCAGTGAGAATAATGGAAAAGCAAGGAGAAGGCACCTAAAAAATGAAGGCAAAAGCAAGGTGAAATTGGTGAAAATGAGAAAAAAGCAAGGGGAAGGCACACAAAAACAGTGAAAAAACAAGGACAAAGCAGTAAAAAATGAGGCGAAAGCAAGGAGAAGGCATGCAAAAAATGGGGGGTGAAAGCAAAGAGAAAGCAGTGAGAATGAACACTAAGAACAGGGGAAAAGGATGGAGAAAGCATTGAGAATGAGGGAAAAGCAAGGAGACAGCACTAAAAAAGAAGGGAGAAAGCAGTAAAAATGAGGGAAAGGCAAGAGGAAGGCACACAAAAATGGGGAAAGCAAGGAGAAAGCATTGAGAGCAAGGGAAAAGCAAGGAGAATTCACCCAAAAAATGAGGGAAAAAGCAAGGAGTAAGCAGTGAAAATAAGGAAATAGCAAGAAGAAGGTAAACAAAAAATGGAGGAAAAATCAAGGAGAAAGCAGTGGAACTGAGGGAAAAGAAATTAAAAGGCACTCAGAAAACAGTGAGGAAGCAAGAAGAAAGCAGTGAAAATGAGGGAAAAGCAAGAAGAAGGCACACACAAAAATAGGAGCAAAAAGCAGTGAGAGCGATGGAAAAGCAAGGATCAGGCACACAAAAAATGGGCAAAAAAGCAAGGAATAAGCAATGGGAATGAGGGAAAAGCAAGGAAAAGAGATTAAAAAAACAGGGGAAGAAGAAAGGAGAAAGCAATGAAAATGAGGGAAAAGCAACGATAAGGCGCTCAAACAAACAGGAGAAAAAGCAAGGAGAAGACAGGTGCAAGAGCAATGCTGAACCATGGGAAGAGCTGCCCCCCCCCCACTTGTTGGATCACCCCAAAACTTTCCAGGAAGGAGCTGAGGAATGTATAAAACAAAGGTTTTAGTGACATTATAAAGAGTTTGCATGCACCAAACCATAGAAGTTCAGCAGTTATAGTTATAGTTATCTCATGAAACTATAAATCATGCCCTAAGGTAATTATAACTCGTGCACATGCCATGCATAGTTTTCAGAGCAATAATTTTACTACAGATGATGAAATGATATTATCAATGATGCCATAGGAGAGGCAATTACTGATATAATACATGGGGTAATTATCAGTGTATGGCAAGGGAATGAGTATAGTTCCTATGGGGTACGAGTACATTTCTATTCTTTTGTCCATGTAAATTATGATCCTAACATAGGTTTGTTAAATGCTAATTCCTAACTATAATGTCCCAGTAGCTTTTTGTCTGTGAAATTCTGTGATTTTTGTTAACTTACATTGGGGTGGTCCCAGGGCATTGCCTGCAGCAACATCCTGCAGCCAATGTCTCGCATGCATCCAGCCCCACAAAACAAGCAAAAAGCAAGGAGAAGGCACTAAAAAAAAGGAGAAAAAGTAAGGAGAAAACAATGAAAACTAGGGAAAAGGAAGGAGAGAGCACACAATTTACAGGGGGAAAAGCAAGGAGAAAAGAGTGAGAACTAGGGAAAAGCAAGAAGTGGCACGCAGAAAATGGGGGAAAGCAAGAAAAAAGCAGTGAAAACGAGGGAATAGCAAGAAGCAGCACACAAAAACTGGGGGAAAAGAGAAAGCACAAAAGAAATAGGGGGGAAAACAAGGACAAAGCAGTGAAAAGGAGGGAAAAGCAAAGAGAAGGCACACAAAAAATTGAGGAAAAGTAAGTAGAAAGCAGTGAAAACTAGGGAAAAGCAAGGAGAAGCCTCACAAACACTGGGTGAAAAAAGCTAGGAAGAAGGAGTGAGAATGAGATAAAAGCAAAGAGAATGCACACCAAAAAGGAGGGGAAAAGCAAGAAAAAAGCACACACAAATAGGGAATAAAGCTAAGAGAAACTAGGGAAAAGCAAAGAGATGGCTCAAATTACGGGGGGAGCAAGGGGAAAGCAGTGAGAATGAGGGAAATGCAAGAAGCAGGCAAATAACAAACAGGGAAAAGTAAGGGGAAGCAGTGAGAACGAGGGAAAAACAAGGAAATGGCACTGAAAAAACAGGGAAAGAAGCAAGAATAAAGCAGTGATAATGAGGGAAAAGCAAGGAGAAGGCACTCAAAAAATGGGAGAAAAGCAGGGAGAAGACAGGTGCAAGAGCAATGCTGCAGTTTAGGGAGAGCTGTACCTTTTTTTAATTGTTTGCAGCGGGGATGGGGTTCCATCGCAATTTTGTGACAAAAATTTTAAAAATGTGGGTCCCCACCACCAGGCCTAAGGGGTCAGGGTATTCCTACTCTGCCCCCTTGTGTCTTTTTTTTTTCTTTTTCTTGGGGCTTGGCTGACTTTGAGTCCCAAGATGGCTGTCAGCACTTCCTAGTTGAAGTGCTGGCAGCCAATCAGATCTCAGCATGCGATCTGTCAAATCCGTAGAGGATCCACTTCCCTTTATATTAATAATTATTTTTCCTTCAATATCTCTGTTGGAAAGTGGGTTATTAGTAGTGGAACGTATGAACCTACCATTGGCAATAAGGCTATTAACCAAATATAGGTTCAGTAAAGGTCTCAATAAATTAGCCCCTTGCTCAACCCTTGGTAGCTGTAACCGAGCAGGCAGGCCTAACAAACATCAATACAGTAAATAAGTGAGACACAACATACAATAAAAAAACCCACACCAATTGATTAAAATGGGTTATATTTTTATGAGTAAATAGACACCAAAACTAAAAAAAACAGAGATATGTTTTTTTTTTAGAATAAACACTTTCTAGTGCTTGGAAAAACAAAGCGCCAACTTTACCAAAATTATCCAAACTTCAGGGGGTGTTTCCTGAAGTCCTCCTTGACCTGCAGGCCCAAAAGGTCCAAAGCAAATATACAAGGGTCCGGAATCTCCTGGTTTGTTCTGGGAACCGGAGATATGAATTTGTATCAAAATTCTCCAAACCTCAGGAAGTGTTTCCTGTAGTTCTCAATGCAGGTAGAGAGAGTCCAAAACACAAATCCAAGGGCCTGGAATCTCCAGGATGGTCCTTGGAAAGTTGGACCACAATTCCCACAATGCACCTGGCCAAATCCTTAAAAGTCCACTGGATGCACTCCAGGCTGGGGACTCTTGCTTGGGATGATGCAGGTGAAGCCTTGTTAACCTGTAAATGCAGGGAGTACACTCCTCAGTTATTTTTGAAGCAAGGCACAGTCCCCAGGGCTGTAGTACCAGATTGGGAAGTAGGCACAGTTCACTCAGAAGTGTAGGCCAAGGGTGCAAATCCAGATTTGAGCAGGGCAGTCCTTCTTCCTCTTGCAGTTTCAGGCAACAGATCTGAGAGGCTATGCACCTCTCACATATTTATTTCCAGCTCCTGGGCATCAGGAAAGGGGCATCCCAACCAATAGCATGTTGAGTGACACCCAGATGCATGACCACTTCCTCCAAAGTGTGGCATATTCCACTCTCAGAAAGCACCATTCTTCCAAAATCCACGATGGCTGAAATTTCAGCAGAGCGGAAGAGTTGACTAAACCAGCCCCCAATGTGGCTCATTTTCATAGCTCTTCTCCCCTTAACATCTGCAAATTCCTTCCTTAAACCTGGTATCTGGCTAAGGGGTCCAAAAGATGGGGATTAGGTGATCTGGCATTCCCCATGGTCCTGTTCTCCTTTGAGGCTATATGTTTCATTTCCTCTCCCCCTGCTCTGGCATTCCTGTGTAGCTCCAGAGCTGCCCTTCACCAGATAAGCTCTCTCCTGGACAGCCACCCATCACCTAATCAAGTAGCTCTGCTAATCCTGTTAGCACTGACCGATCAGAGGGGACCTTCAGAAGGCTGTATTTTGGCTTACATAAAGAAAAGCCTCATAACTTCTTTTCTGTACAAGTTGCGATAAATTCACCAATGTCAAATGGCTGGATTTGTCAAAACAAATCTTTTAGGTCCTTGAATAACTTTTCTACACTTTTCTTTACTATATGTAGATCTAAATACAAAATTGAAATGATAGCCTATAAAGCCCAGTATCTACAATGGGAGGAACAATAAATGTTTTTCCCTTACTAGGGTTTATAAAACATCTTTTAGAAGGCTCTTGCTTATAGTTACACTACCCCCACCTTTGGGACACCTAGGAGAAACCCTGGAGGGTATTTAATATGTGAAAGTAAGGTAGATTATTACTTTTAAAGCTTCCATAGCACCAAAGTCGAATTGGGACACCATTTCGATTTAAATGCAGTCTAAGAGACATGCTTCATTCAAAACTAACAGAAACTCTCCAGCAGTGTCCACATGCAAAGGGTAGCAATTCTGCTGGGCCTCTACTTCCATTCCCTGTTATGTACTAGGATCCTATAGGTAGTTGGCACCCCTTGCCATATTATTTACTAGGGACTTATAGGACCTGTCATGCAAATGGTATGCATTTAACCTTTATAAACAGGCTGCAAGGCAGGCCTGCATTTTAAAGGACAGACAGCACACAGCTGTGCACACATGCAAGTTCAGAAATTCTGCTGGGCATCTAATCACCATGCCCTAATATATATTAGGGGCCTAAAGGCAGGGTGTACCCAATTGCCCTACTACATACTAGGGACTTATAGGGTCTGTCAGGCCAATTGGAATGGTACCCTAATACCTAGTATACTCTGCTGCATGCATGTGTTTTAACATAGCACTGACCCAGGGCACATTCAGAGTCAGTTACCATCAGCACCAGTAGGCAATAAATAAAATGGGGGTACACAGGGCAAAAAGATGACTTTGCAACAATCTCGAAAATGTCTGAACTGATTTACAGCAAATCACAAACAGGGCTCTTTCTAGACCAAGAGCTAACTTTCTGCCAAATTTTGTGTAATTCCATGCTTTCATCACTTCAGGCTGTAGTTGTGTTCAAAATCCCAACTGGAAACTGCATGGGGAAAACGCATTTTGGGACACCCCTTGTTCTCAGCCCCCACTGGATGAATCACCCCAAGCCTTTCAAACCTGCAGCTGAAGTGAGTAGCGTACTAGTATTGAATATTTTGTGAAGATTCATCAAACTGTGTCATAGTTATCAGCAAAACAAAAAATGCTTTGTCTATGGAAACTATGGGGCATATTTATACTCCGTTTGCGCCGGAATTGCGTCGTTTTTTTTTACGCAATTCCGACGCAAAACTAACTCCATATTTATACTTTGCCGTTAGACGCGTCTAGCGCCAAAGTCCATGGAGTTTGCGTCATTTTTTAGCGTGGACACCTACTTTGCGTTAATGAGATGCAAGGTAGGCGTTCCCGTCGAAAAAATTGACTCCGAGGCATGTGCGCCGTATTTACACTCCCGGGCAAAATTCACGCCCGGGAGTGGGCGGGTCAAAAAACATGACGTACGCCCGCTTTTGCGCCGTTTTTTAGCGCCTGGAAAAGGCAGGCGTTAAGGGACCTGTGGGCTCTGAAGGAGCCCAGAGGTGCCCTCCCATGCCCCCAGGGACACCCCCTGTCACCCTTGCCCACCCCAGGAGGACACCCAAGGCTGGAGGGACCCATCCCAGGGACATTAAGGTAAGTTCAGGTAAGTCATTTTTTTTTTTTTTTTTTGTGGCATAGGGGGGCCTGATTTGTGCCCCCCTACATGCCACTATGCCCAATGACCATGCCCAGGGGACAGAAGTCCCCTGGGCATGGCCATTGGGCAAGGGGGCATGACTCCTGTCTTTGCTAAGACAGGAGTCATTTCTATGGGGGTTGGGAGTCGGAAAAAATGGCGCAAATCGGGTTGAGGCAAAAAATTTGCCTCAGCCTGACTTGCCCCATTTTTTGACGCCCAAGCTCCATATCCCCCTACGCCGGCACTGCCTGGTGTACGTAGTTTTTTTCCACGCATACCAGGCAGCGCCGGCGGCTAACGCCGGCTAACGTCATTGATTAAATACGGCGCCCGCATGGCGCTTCAGAATGGCGTTAGCCGGCACTAATTTTTTTGACGCAAAACTGCGTTAGCGCAGTATTGCGTCAATAAGTATAAATATGGCCCTATGTCCTAGAGGCTTGCAGATCACTGTGTCGGGCTTGGATTCAGAGGATGAAGATACTGAGCCACCTGCTCAGCAGCCTACAGAGGAGAGTAGAGAAGTGGAGGGAAGATGACGATAGGACCACATTGCCAGCAATTACTTTTCAAGTTAAGTCATATGCGAAACTACAAGCAAAATACAATGTAAAACGCTTGCGTGAAGCTTTAAGATACAACAACATTTATTGCCAGGTTTTGTCAACTTGCTTTAAACCATTTTTCAATTGTCAGATGCCATTGTTATATAATGTCCACATCCAATGTCTGTTACATCACCGTAAACACAAATCTACAGCACTCTTACTACTTCCTGTACTGTGCCCTTCACTGCTTCTTGTGGCTGTGTCCGGAATGGGTAGTGCCCATTTGTTCAGCAGCAGGAGTACGGCAGCTGCTGTGTCACAGTGAGCAAGCATCTATGGCAGAGATGCAGCTGACCCCGAAGATTTCCTCAATATCTTGAGATTCAGCAGCTACCCCACTAGCTATTTCAGCGGTTTGCAGTGCCTCAACTGCAGAGGTAATCTGCTGTAAGCCCCTTGAGATGTCCCCACAAAAGTGGTCAATTTGCACCTCGAGAGGTTCTGTCTGCCAGGGTAAGGTTGACATGGCATGTGCCAATCTCCCAGGTTAAACCATCCATTCTTGTTGCAGTGTTTCTCTCTCTAGGCCTTTTATTGGTGTTATTCTCTCCAATTTGTAGGCTTAATTTTTCAAGGGCATTGGTGAGGCTGTCCATTTTAGTGTCCATCTCTGCTTGGTTTTGTGCCAAATGACTGGCCAATTATTAAAGCCAAATGAAATGCATTGCTGCATGTTTTGTAGTTTTTTTTAATCTTAATCACTATTTCCACCTGCCTATGTTGCAGACACTGAATTAGCAGCATGGACCCCTCAAAGGCACCAAACAATTTGGGGTTTACTGCTGTCACTGCCGACAACAATGCTTGGTTGCCATGAGATGTCTCATGGCACCGACTGTGAGTATGCAATGGCACACACTGCAGTTGTGGCCTCACAACTGGTAGTAGGATTGGACTATGAGGCTGTTGGACATCATCTTCATTCACTGATAGTGGCTGTGGGAGTATGAAGCACTGTTACGGTGGCCAGAAAGTGTGGTTCAATAACTGTCTATTTCCATGGGATCTTCCACCTTCATGTCTAAGTCACCCTGTCCCTCCACATCTGTGCCACTATTGTCTTCCTCAGTTGATTTTTTTAGAAAATGGACTTAAAATGAATTTTGGTATGAGGGAAAAACGTATATTTTGCTACCATTTGTTTAATACATTTTTAGCACTTACGATAGTGAGTGAATGTTTGACTACATGTACCATAATGCACAATGATGGTCCCTTTACAACACCTTAATAAAAACTCTGTAATATGTTACTTCACTAATGCACACAGAAGTTAGATTTAGGGTAACAGGTGTTAAAATACAGAATGTTTTATGTTTACATTGCAATATTGCGGGTGCTGATGTATCAATGCACGCAAATCCCACAACTGTCTCTGGCTCCAAGGTAATTTCCACTATTGACTCTAGTGTTGCGGGATTGGGGACAGTAGAGGGGCCATCTTCTGTTGCCTGGAACTCACTCAGCCACATCGCAGCCTTTTACTTTTGCGCATAACCTGAGGTCATACCGTCTCTTCCTACTTTTGTCCATGGAGCACTGTGTTACTCCTGCTGCATTGTTTTTTCTGCTGCATCACCTGCCAGGTTTTCTTTTCTTTTGACTCTGAGACATTCATGGATAAACTCCCAAACAGGAGCCCATGACTGTTGCTGCACCCCACATCAGAATCTCAAGTTTTATTTCTGAAAACATGAGTTTTCTTTTTCTTCCCCTTCTACGTTTTTTGGGTCTTGACTGGTCATTGCTGAGTTAAAAAGGTGTGGCTTTCTGGTTCAAGTCACAGTTTACACAGGCAGCTGTTCAATACCTCCACTCTGGCAGCTTTCCACACTTGAAATGAGAAGCACTTTCTGGTTTTGAGGTTATTATCCAGAACCAGGAAGTGCTTTTTGGTGTTTGGTGTTGCATTTGAAATTTGCGACCTTGTTCACAAGTTTGGTAATTGCAATTTGTGATTCCCAAAATCAAGAAGATACTCCTTTGTGATTCGTAAATTGTGAAGGTAAAACGTAAGTAAATACTGATTCGCGATTTTTTAATTGCAATTCACGAAAAATCACAATTTGGAAATCTCAAATCAGAACTTTCTTACATTTAGGGCCACATGTACGAATATGAGGCTTTGCGACTTGCAAACTGCGAATCTTAGTGACTCGCAATTTGCGAGTCACAAAATCTGATGTACCACAGTGTCAATGACACTGTTCGCGATTCCCAATGAAGTCGCAAATTACCTACCTCATAAATATTCATGAGGTAGGTCGCAAGTTGCGACCCCATTGGGATTGGTCACCCTCACAGGGATGGTGGCCTGCTGGGGAACGCCCCTTCCTAACTGCGACTCGCAAACCTATTTTGCGAGTCGATAAATAGATTACTGAATTGCAAAATACGGTCTGTACATACCAAAATGCTTTTTTCTTGTCGCAAATGGCTGAATTCTGCGAATCAGGCCGTTTGCAACAAGAAAAACGGTACGTACATCTGGCTGCTAGCCCTTAGTTACTACAAATATGGGTTGAGTATAACATATTGTGAAACATTTATCCTTTATACTTCATCTAATCTGCTTTTTTTCAACATAGCAAGTAAATGCAGGCTTTCTTATGTGGTGAAAGGAAGGAGGGGGTTCATTTATTTCAGGTAATAATAATGGCAGCTTTGTTAACTATGAGCTCTCCTTTTTCCAGGTTACTGCATCAAGCCACTGCCAATTTGCCCTTTATGCTTATTTTCCCCATGTCCTTTGAGGGGGCCCCCCCTCAAGTTTCATTACGCCACTGTGATAGAGAGAGGTCCTGTGACAACGTGCAGCACCAGTTAAATGGGAAATGTCCTCTCAGGTGTAAGTCAGTTGGTACTGGAAGAAAAAAAGGGGCGATTTAGAGGGGCATTGCTCAAATCCAATCAAATCAAATCAGGATTTATAGAGCGCAATTACTCACCCGTAAGGATCTCAAGGTGCTGAGGGGAGTTTGTCCTCTGTGCTTCAGTTGAAGAGCCAGGTTTTAAGTTCCTTCCTAAATTGAGGTAACAATGGTGACTGCCTGAGGTACCAGGGCAAGGCGTACCAGTTCTTTGCCATGAGGTAGGTGACGGAACTTCCCTTAGCCCAGGTCTTCCGTATGAGGGGTATGGTGGCTAGTGCTTGTTGCGCAGAGTGGAGAAGTCTGGTGGGGGAGAAGAAGGTGATGCGGTGGTTGAGGTAGGTGGGTCCTAGGTCATGGAGGGCCTTGTATGCATGAACGAGAATTTGAAGTTGATCCTTTTCCTGACAGGAAGACAGTGGAGGCCTTATAGGTGATTAGTGATGTATTTGGGGTGGAGAACATCCAGGATGAGTCTGGTGGAGCATTTTGGATGTCCCATAGTTTCTTCAGGTTCTTCTGGGTGGTGCCGGCATAGAGGGTGTTGCTATAGTCGAGTCTACTGGTAACCAGGGCATGGGTTATGGTTTTACTGCAGTCCATTGTGATCCATTTGTAGATCTTCCAGATAAGTCGGAGTGTGTGAAAACAGGAGGATGAAACTGAGTTAACTTGGCAGGTCATGGTGAGTGATGAATCAAGGACGAAACCGAGGTTGCCTGTGTGGTTTGTTGGGATGGGGGGTACTGAGGGTGGCTGCTCACCAGGAGCTGTCCCAGGCTGATGTGGAGGGTCCCAGGATGAGGATCTCGATCTTGTCAGAGTTGAACTTGAGGCAGCTGTCCTTCATCCAGGTGACAACGGCTTCCATCCCCTCATGGAAATTCTTCTTGGGAGTTGTGGGGTTTTTGGTCAGTGAGATAATCAGCTGGGTGTTGTCGGCATAGGAGACAATGTTCAGTCTGTGGTTCCTGATGATGGAAGCGAGCAGGGCCATGTAGATGTTGAAGAGTGTGGGGCTCAGGGAGGAGCCCTCTGGAACACCGCAGCTGATCTCCATAGGATCTGACAGGTTAGGTGGGAGTCTAACTCTCTGTGCTCTGCCGGACAGGAAGGTCCTTTCCATGGATGCCAGGTGCATGGAGTCTGGAGCAGAAGGTGTGGTTCAAAACTGTGTTGAAGGCAGCCGATAGGTCCGGTAGGATAAATGCTGATGTATTGCTGTGGTCGAGGAGAAAGCAGGTGTCATCTGTGGTGGTGTAGAGGGTGATCTCTGTACTAGTTGCTCCTGAAACCTGATTGGGAGATATCCAGGATGTTGTTGGCCCCGATGTGCTTACGCAGCTGTGTGTTGATGGCCTTTTCGATGACCTTGGATGGGAAAGGCAGCAGAGAGATTGGGAGGTAGTTCTTGAGGCCCAGGGGGTCGGCAGTGGGTTTCTTCCAGAGCGGGTGGATCTCAGTGTGCTTCCAGTCCTCAGGGAAGGTAGCTATATCTATGGAACAGTTGACGGTGTGGCGGAGCTCGGGTGCAATGGAGAATTTGGCTTTGTTGAAAAGCTGCACAACTTGTTTGTGAGTGAGACTCACCAATGCCCAGACTTTGGTGTCAAAATGGAGGATCTGCCAATGTAGACTGTGGCATCATTAAGGAGTGTAGGAAGCTGGTGTTTTAATGGGGAAGGTCTGTACATGTTAAAGAAACACTACCCAATGCATTTGTTGTTAATTTAGGGAGAGAAATTTGTACTATCACAAATGACATTGGAGATAGAAATGAGATCATGTTGTTAAGGAATATACTGTGTCTTGAAGATATCCTGAAGTCATGAGAAGTTGAAACATCACCTGCCTGTCATTTGTCCAACTGCAATGTTAAAATATGACATTAATTTAATTAAGCAGTATGGATATTTGGCATTCATGATATTTTTATTAATCTATGGACATCTGTTAAGGGTTGTGCCTGGTTTCACACTAACTGTGAAGGTCAATAGTTTGGGAGCCAGTTATGTTGATAATTCTTACATATTAACATGCCATTTACATGTTATTAGTAACACATGTGTTGGGTTACTACTAAGTTTCCATGTAAGCAGAATTCTGTTGTTTGGGATTTGCTGTTTATGTTAATGGTTGTAAGTGTGCTGAATGTCTAGTACTAAAAGACAGGTTGGGAAGTTTGAATTATCGACCTGTAGGTTATTTTGAGAGTACAGTGTGAGCATTTACTTTTGACTATTGAGTTTTTGCAGTTTGAGTAAGAGAGTGTGGAATACCCATCTGTGTGTTGTGTAGATATGTGCTGGTAGTGCATGTCTAGGTTTTGCAGATGTGTGGTAGAGTAGTATCCTGTCATGAGTGATACATGTGTAATGCACTTCTGTATGTTCGTGTAAGCTGTGGGAAGAGCAGTACCTTTTTGGCATAGGCTGTATGAGGGAGTACCCAATGGTATATGGAACTGGGGACTAGAAGTACACCTTTGAGTGAGGATTCAGGGAGCGGTCCCTGTAATGTGCAAAAGTGTGGAACTATAGTACTGTGTCATGAGTAGTTTCATGGGGTGTACCCCATGTGTTCAATGTGGGAGAATAAATGTACTATATAACAAGAGGTTGCAAGGGGAAGTACTTCATGATGTGAAAATATACTGAAGTGTAGCACTCGTGCTGTTTGTTGGATAACCACAAGTTTTGCTGGTGTCTGCTCTGGAAACAGTCATCTATCTGCAAACATGTGAAGATTTGTCAGGAGTTTTGTGTTCAAATTGTTGTTTTTGATGTAGCTCTGCTGTACTGTAGGTGAGTACTTTTTTACCCACTGATGTGATCTGGTGTTGGTGGTTGTATTACTGAACTGCTCTACTTTTTGATTGTTGGTTGTGTGGTAGAAATAGTTTTTTTAAATGAGCCTACTGTAAGCGGTCATCACTTTGTTTGGAAGACATCCCAACTTTTGTGGGTGTAGTTTCTAGAGGTTGTGTTACTGGCTTCAGATTAAGGGGGTCATTCCTACCCTGGCGGTCCGAGACCGCCAGGGTAGGGGACGGAGGAAGCACCGCCAACAGGCTGGTGGTGCTTCTGGGGCTATTCTGACCGCGGCGGTAAAGCCGCGGTCAGAAAAGGGAAGCCGGCCGTTTCCCGCCGGTTTCCCGCTGCCCCTGTGAATCCTCCACTGCGGCGCTGCAAGCAGCGCCGCCATGGGGATTCCGACCCCCTTCCTGCCAGCCTGGTTCTGGCGGTTTTCACCGCCAGAACCAGGCTGGCGGGAACGGGTGTTGTGGGGCCCCTGGGGGCCCCTGCAGTGCCCATGCCACTGCAGTGCCCATGCCTAACAGGGCCCCACATTGATTTTCAGTGTCTGCTTGGCAGACACTGAAAATCGCGACGGGTGCAACTGCACCCGTCGCACACCAGCAACTCCGCCGGCTCCATTCGGAGCCAGCTTCCTCGTTGCTGGTGATTTCCCGCTGGGCGGGTGGGCGGTCGCCCGCCAGCCCAGCGGGAAAGTCAGAATGACCGCCGCGGTCTTTTGACCGCAGTACGGTCTTCTGGCGGTTCCGTCGCCGCCCGCCAAAGTAGGAATGAGGGCCTAAGTGCTTTCTTCAGCCTGGCTCGTAGACATGCTTGTTGGGCCATCTGGGTGACTGGTTGTTGGGCGTGTTGGAGTGCTGGGCTCCATTTTTCTGTTTTAGTGGTCCCCTGGTGGTCCGATTGCCAGGGTAGTAATGTGATGGTCAGACTGCCACAGTTGTGGTGGTCCAACCCTAAATCCTAATTTTTGGTCTTAAACGTTTTCCTGCAGGTGTGCGACTTGGTTCTCGAACAATGGTCTCATATTCGCAAGACTTCTAGACTTCTAGATGGCTGTCATATGGGGAACCAGGCCAGTCTGGGATCGTGTTGAGTAAGCAGGTTGCATTGCTGAATCTTGTGTGAGTTACATGCTTAACTGTATCTGGTGTAACACCTGCAGTGCCATAGCTGTGTGTAAGTAGTAGTGATTTGGCACAGTATCAGTGGTAATCACTTTGTTGGGATCTGGTAGGTAACTGGATCACTTGTGACTGGCCCTCTCTGGGTTTGCCTGGCATAGGGGCAGCAATATAGTCCTAATTTCAGTGCTGGAGTGGTAAAGGTGTAATAAGGAGATAGGCTCTAATTACTAGCGGCCCATACATTCCAATGGGCCTGGTAATAGCAAGAATTTGAACATGTTGCTCATAAATGAGTCCACGGTATGAAACATTTTAATTTCACAGAGTGAGACTGAAAGGTAAAAAGAAAGGGCAAGATTTACTAACAAGTGCCGCAGCGCGGTGCTACACCAATATTTGCATAGCCACGCTGTGTCACTTTAGAAATGTAGAGATGGCCATATATACTAAAATATGGCAAACCTCTGTGTTTCCCCCTGTGCCGCCACTAATTGTAGCCATTGCCAACGCAGGCATCCTTGCACCATAGTGCAAGGGTGTCTGCGTTGAGGGGACTGATTGTTTACGTCCGGGAAGGTGTACCTTCCGGCACATAAACAATCTACAATGGCAATTTATCACTTCTGTGTGTGCTGTAGCATGCAGCACACATAGAAGTACTGCGTCGTCATTTTTGAATGACTGTTTGTGTGCAGGAAGGTGTACCTTCCTGCACATAAACAAACATTCATGGCCTTGTGCTCTTTCTATGTGTGCTGCAGAATGCAGAACACATGAAAAAAGCAAAAATGAGGCGGAATAAAAGTATTCCTACTCATTGTGCCATGCTAATGCCACCCTTGGGGTAGCGTTTGTTTTTGGCATTGCCTCAGATTTCAGACTTGTTGTAATTCTGGGGCAGCATCAAAAGCAAAGGGTGTTGAGGTGGAACCCCCGCAGCAACACCCATTGTACGCCTCTCTGATGCAATAAACTGCATCAGAGGGGTCCATATTTCCAAGGTGGCATTAAGCCACAAAAAGTGGCTTAGCACCGCCTTGTAAATGTGGCGCACTGTACGGCACCACAGGGGAGTCACAAAAAGTGAAGCTCCAGTGGCGCAAGAGCCTTGTAAATCTGGCCCACAGAGACAGTGGTGCAGGACAGGAGCGTGTCTCCCTTCAAAAGTGTGAGATTCACTCACATAGAGGCAAGGTCAATGTTCTGTCTATGTTGCTGCTGAGATACTGAGCACAGCATGGTCAATCATCATAGCCTATGGCTGCGAATGAGTTTGCGTACAAGTTATTCTGCTTAAGATATGGCCGTAACGTAGTCCCTTGCCGCCCCCGCGGTGCAAGGGGTGGGGGGCCGAAACCCTTCCTGTGGCCCAGTGCTTTATTGGTAAAATTAGAAGTCCGGTGCTCAAAGCGCTACTTAGACACCGACAGTTGGCGCTACAAAATGTCAGAGCGCCAAATGCAAGGGTGCCCAGTTCAGAATCCACTTCAAGCCTCTTCAATTCACAGTAAGGGACTCCATTATCTCTCTCTTACAGGTGTCTGCCTTCTCCATTGGCGACCATTTGCTGTATTTTTCTTCCTTCGTTTTTTCGTTATCTTTCTCCCTACATCGTATTAGGAAATAAGGAGGAGAAATAAGGGTTGCCCCCCGAAAATAAGTGGCTGTGCCCCTCCACCTGTAACCACCGACTCAAATTAAGCACTGCTGTGGCCCCATTCCGCCAAATGCCGATGAAAACGTGTGAGAAATGTGGAATAATTAGGGGCTGTTCTTCGCATTCAGCAGGGAGAACCCATGTTTTACGTTATCCTACTGGCCTAGGATACATTTCCTGTCCTCGTTTGTTTATGCTGTCCGGTTTCATTCAACACATTCACTGACGCCTCTTCTGGGGTAGTAAGCGCTATAAAAATACAATTTAATTTATAACACTGCGAGTGACGGGTTTATTGTCATACTGCTGTGTAGCGGGGTCGATAGGCTTTGAGTGGAGGCATTATTCCTTGTTGGTGACTCATTTGTGTGTAATTTCTGCCATCTAGTGGTTCGGTCATGTTTTGTAATGCTACAGTACAAATGAAGTAAACGAACGAATTTTGGGTGTAGAGACTTCCCAGAAGCACTAGGAGGGTGTTCATATTTGCACTTGTGTTTTAACTTACACTGTGTACCTACTGTTATTGAACTGTGATGTGCTTGGATTTCACCAAGGAAGCACCACTATTAATAATAATTACAAAAATGTATGGAATTATAAATGAGATTGCTTCTTTATTCTCACATTATCTTTGAATTCAAGTGAGAGGTCATAACCAGCGCACTGGAAGAAGGCACGACTGAATTGCCCACTACTACGGGTGAATTTTAGTGCTTTTAGGTGTAGAACTGTAAATCTAATTAATGTCCGTTCAAATAATTTGTGTTTGGGGAAATATGGTGTTTGCATAGATCTGGAAAACTTGTTCTGGTAGCAAAAAGTCCGGATTTGAATAGCTTTCTGTACCCGGCTGATCTCTGTATCTTGAGTGAGTGCTGCATAAAGCCTGTAATATCTGTCGATATTTGTAGATTACAGCAAGATATTGTGAGATCCGTGTAATCTGTGGGATCACAACATATATCTGAAAAATCACAATCTACCTGGAAGGAGTAATATAGAAAAAATAAATATATTCGAATATCTGAGGCATGCTATTTAGGAATTTGTAAAATAATACTTCATGCGCGTTTGCATTGCGACATCTTATACATTTTACATTATATCTGTGGCTTTGCTGGCTACATTGCATCATCGTGCCGAAAAATGCATTGTTTGCCCTAATTTTTCAAAGTGTTCATGGGAGGAGCTCATGCGTATTTTGTAGGGAAGTCCTGAAATTTTTCTCAAGTGCCTCTTCTGAAAATGTGGCCTAGCATCCAATTTAAAAGAAAATTGTGCTGCTAAGTGTACCATTTAGCTACACGTCTTTCAAACTATTCGCAGAAGCTCCCTCATCTCCAAGTCTCTCTCTCAGAACTGACACCACACCAGGGGGGCTCCTCCAATAGGGCGGACGAGCGTTGTCTCCCCACCAGCAGTGGCAGCTGCAAACCTTTACCAAAAAATGATGATAAACTGTGTGTATCATCATTTTGTGGTAAAAGGGGCGGGCCAAAGGCTGTGATGCATTGCGCCACTTTATAAATCTGGTGCAGTGTTTTTGGCCATTTAACGCCACATTAGCGTAAAAGAATGACCCTAATGTGTCGTTATATGCCGCAAAGGGCTCTTAAATCTGCCCCAATGTATTTTCCTAGTCATCCCCCATTGCTTTATTTCGGGTGCACAATTTCCAACTGGCTCATGCATGATTTGCTGCTGTCGATAAAGTGTATTCTATTGTAGCAAATAAGTAATATGTCACACTAGTGACTAATGCAAATTAAATGGCTTCTTCTCCAAGCCAGCTGTACTTTCAGAGCTGCCTGTCTCTTATTTAAATCTCTGCTAAAACATGCACCACCTTTTGCAGAAGAAATTAAAATTCTCAAGAAGATGGAGGCACCTTCTTATCCTCCAGAATTGGCAAAATTATGCTGCAATAAAGCCTCCACACAAACTCGCTAATTTTCTGGGTTTGCTCCTTGGATCTGGAATGGTCAGAGGTTGAAGTGGGCAGGGGGATGGGAAGATTTAGTAACATGATCAAAACAGTTCATGTACTTTTTAATTAAAAAGCAACAGACCCTGAAAGGTTTAGTTGCTGCAGGTTAAAAGGCGATAAGTTTGATCTTCTGCACTGTGATGTGAGAGAAGGCAGAGCGAGCGAAAGAAATAGTAAGCCTTCTCCCCTAGGTCCCTGCTTCTGAAAGAAATGTAATATGTGCAAAGGTTAATCAGCAAATCTAAAGGCCACAGCACAGGCAGTTTGGGCTTTAATTGATATAATCTGTTCTTAGTCCTTTTAATGGAATCTATAAAAATGCACTGGGTACAGTTAGGCCCTGATTTATACTTTTTGGTGCAAAACTGCACTAACGCAGTTTTGCACCAAAAAGTTTAGCACTGGCTTGCACCATTTCTGTGCACCAGCCAGGCACCATATTTATGGAATAGTGCAAGCCAGTGCAAATGGTAAGCTAGCGTAAAACAAATTTACATTGGTCGGGTGGGGCTGGGGGTATGGAAGAAGGGTGTTTCACACCCAAAAATGAAGTTAGACAGGTTAGAGTAAAACAAAAATTACTCTAACCTGCCTAAAGTCATTTTCTGACGCAAAACCGTCCAACCCACATGACTCCTGTCTTAGAAAAGACAAGAGTCACGTCCACCTCCTCAATGGCCAGCACAGGGGACAAGGGTACCCTTGGCATGGCCATTGCACCCAGTGCCATGTAGAATTACCTGTACTTACCTATACTTACCTGGAATGGGGTCCCCCATCCTCCGCTGTCCCGATGGTGTGGGTGTCTCTGGGGCCTGGGGGAGGGCACCTGTGGGCTAATTCCATGGTGTTCCACCATAGAAATAGGCCCACAGGTCCCCTAACACCTGCCCTGACCCAGGCATTTAAAAGTGATGCAAAGCAAGCTTTGCACCATTTTCTGACCTCTCCGTGCATGATTTTAGCACGGGGCGATAAATATAGCGCTAAGACCATAGAGTCATTTTTTGCACAGGAACGCCTACTTTACATCTCACTGACTTAAAGTAGGTTTTCATGTCTAAAAAATGACTTTAACTCCATAAATTTGGCGCTAAACAGGTCTATTGCCAAAGTATAAATATGGAGTTCGTATCGCACCGAATTTGCATGAAAAAAATTACCCAAATTCGGTGCAAAAAAAGTATAAATATTCCCCTTAGTGTATTACTAAAAGCACATCTTTTGAAAGCATTTACATTTAAACACAACCCTTTTGCAACAGCCCATTTATACTGTGTGCAACCTTTGTTACACTTTCTGTAATTCATTTCTTAAACTAATGACTTATTCACAGTGCTTTCTGTCACAAACTTGGACATCGTAGGACTATAAATAGATATTACTATTTCCCAAGTGCACTGACCAGGATTCAAATCAGTGACCATCTGGTTACACCCACGATATCTGATGTAATCACATTAACAAACCAAGCTTTCATACATAAAACAATGCATTTCCTACAAATAAATGTAAGCTGCATTTATTTTTAATTTAAACTGTGGACATTATATTTTATATGTAATTACCGGTAGGTGAAAGGTCAACAAAATAGTTTAGAATGTTTAATACTTTTTAGCCATGTCACTGACCCTGCTCCCAAGCTCACACACCTCGCACTCAATATACTCAGGATCACAATTCCCATACTTTTCTTTATGCACTTCGACTGCTGGGAATGACATCAATTAAGGAGTTTTATAAGGCCTCTCTTTTATATGTTTAAAAAAAAAAAAATCACATACTCTTTAAACTAAAGGCCACCGCCTAGTGACTCCACCAATAACATCTACAGTTCATTAGATTGTTATTATAGTCAATTTTCAGCTCTCAGAATTCCATCTAATGTTTAGCTGAAGGACCTATGTAATTGTCAATTCTTCGATGTAACTTTCCTGTGCTATATATCCGGAAGCCAAACCCATTTCCTGAAATGTCTGATGCATGTTCTTGTCTCCTTATATTACCATTGTAAATAGTGAATCTGTAAACATAACATGGTCCTATATGCTATGTAATGTGCTCTAATGCACTCTTGCATTACGTACATACAAATGAGAAATCTGCATAAAAATGAATTACACGTAATTAAATAAGCTGTAGTATTGGATTCATTTCACCCTCAAAATTGCCTGTAAAATGTGCCTTTATGGGCCTCATTTACGAGAACCTGGTGCATCAAAATCAATGTGCCAGTTTTCCTCCGCCATCCCTGGACCCCCTAATGACTCAATGGTAGCACTGTATTTATGATACAGTGCTCCATGGCACACGTTTCCACAGATATTTCAGAAATGTTGATGCATCTGTGTCGCTAAACTGATGCATTGCTGGACTAGTGTAAAAATAAATGAAGCTACACTAGCAATGCGAGAGGGGGTCCTAATAGCAGACCAATCCAGGTGAGGTAGAGAGCTGACAGGGGCTACAGGGCCCCAGCCAATGGTGGATGAAATAGTTTGTCACTGGTGTGCTGGTGCCCATCCTACTATTGGCTCTGCAAACTGGGCCAAGTACAACCTTTTCTGCACTTCACTCTCAGGGTAGAAAGGGTGGTCTGTCACAGTTTTTTCATAGAAGTAGGATGTGAGACAGCAGCTTGAACTCAAAATTCAACCAATGTACACAGTAACTTAATGTTCAGCACAGTGCTTAGCCTTTATTGAAAAATAAAGCACTCTAATGTCACAGCAGTACTTAAAAGTGCACATTTGAATTGCTACACATACAGGATCACACTAAGCTGCTTTCTAACACTGAGATGCGACGCTTTTCCCAGTAATGGCCCCCAACCCTGTTATGATTGAGATCCCTCTATTACCCTGCCCAACCCTTTAAGGGCTCAGGCAAGATTAGACCCACATGCAGATGGCTTAAATGTTCTCATTTACTTGATTATGAATTACTCAGTTAAAAGTTTTTATCATTCTTTATAGTTTCTTTTGTAAAGTCTAAAAGCAAGCATGTTTGGCTCACCCACACATTTCAGTCTCTTGTACCGAGGTGGAGCTTATGCCCTGTGGTTTACCTGATGGTTGCTTGTGGTTGTCCAGGCTGTTTGCACTTCTGACCTCAAGGCCTGACTCTTCTTTCATGATGGTACCACAGTGGCAGACTCACACAGGACAAGGTTTGCAGTACAATCATGAGAGGCAGGTGTGTGGAGGTACCCGACTACAGGAGCTGCAGCCCTCCTGGTCACGTGTGTCCAGCGTTCATCATTGGCAGTTGCAGCCTTCAGGCCAAGTTCCTAGTGGTGATGTCTTTGGTGGCATTTTGTGCCTCTGGGTCGATCAGTGTTGTCCAATGGTGCAGTGATACATTTTCCTCTCCTTGTTGACAGTGGCAGCATCAGTGTTTTGAGCCCGTAGTGAACTGTCTGGCTGCACAGGAATGCATTTAGGAGTTGAATTTTAAATTTGGGTTGTGAAGTTTATGGAGGGTTTGGGTTGGTAGTTTTTTTATATTAAAATTATGTATACATTTAGATTGACTAAATAACATATTGATGATAATTTGTAAATTGACAATTAATTATTTCAATATTTCATTCTAAAATAGTTCTTGTTGTAACTAAGCAAAAATTTATGAATTTTAAATCAGATTTTTACAAATCTGTAAGTAATTATTTTATGTTAGAGGGACTCTTTTTTATGTTTATTTGTTTCACGGGTGTTTACTGTATATGCAGAGGTGATCAAAACGTTATATATTTTTACACATAAACATTTCTTTAAACAAATAGTTCATTGTACAACTGTTTTAAATGACTGTCAAACTTGCCCCGACTTTTCCGTATTACATTAAACAACTGCACCTGTAATTATGCTATCCTGAGTAGCCCACTCAAAAATGACTATATCAGAGACTGCTTTCAGAGGCATGTTGCCAAAATAGCTCAGTTCTGAATAGTCTTGAGAACCGGTACACTCCATTTTTCATTGTCAATCGACCCTAGGCCCCCGTGATGACAAGTCTTCCTTAATATGTCATGGCCATGTTACAAGAAAAACCTTCCCGTTAATCTATGGAGGTAATTCTTGAAATAGAGGGCACCTGAGGCAACATTCTGGTGCGGGAACATTCGGGTAATCCTTGGCATTTTTGGTCACCGGTGGCACAATGCTCGTGCAGGTTCGCTAGAAGTAATTCTAGGAGTACATGAAACACTTGGCGAAATGAATGGATGCTAGAGGTAATCTTTGACATCAGGGAGGGCAGCCATGGTACATAAGGAACAGAGGGCAGGCAACTACACCAAAATGCTGGTCCTAGCACAATATATGAAAGGAAATAATTGCCTTCAGGCACTGGCATTCTGTATGTACTTCTTGGTAAAGGGGAAATCCTTGACAAAATGCTGACATAATCGAAGTAATTATTGACACATGGAAGGACACCCACTGCACAAAAAAATATTTGTCCGCAACTGAGGGGAGCCAGCTTTCATTAGCTTGGTGCACAATGAAAGTACTTGAATACTTAGGCCCATATTTATACTTTTTGACGCAAAACTGCGCTAACGCAGTTTTGCGTCAAAAAAATTAGCGCCGGCTAACGCCATTCTGAAGCGCCATGCGGGTGCCGTATTTATTGAATGACGTTAGCCGGCGTTAGCCGCCGGCGCCGTCTGGTGTGCGTTAAAAAAAACGACGTACACCAGGCAGCGCCGGCGTAGGGGGAAAATGGAGTAGGGGCGTCCAAAAATGGTGCAAGTCAGGCTGAGGCAAAAAAATCGCCTCAACCCGATTTGCGCCATTTTTTTTTCACTCCCAACCCCCATTGAAATGACTCCTGTCTTAGCAAAGACAGGAGTCATGCCCCCTTGCCCAATGGCCATGCCCAGGGGACTTCTGTCCCCTGGGCATGGTCATTGGGCATAGTGGCATGTAGGGGGGCACAAATCAGGCCCGCCTATGCCACAATTTTTTTTTAAAAAAAATACTTACCTGAACTTACCTTAATGTCCCTGGGGTGGGTCCCTCCATCCTTGGGTGTCCTCCTGGGGTGGCCAAGGGTGGCAGGGGGTGTCCCTGGGGGCAGGGGAGGGCACCTCTGGGCTCATTCTGAGCCCACAGGTCCCTTAACGCCTGCCCTGACCCAGGCGTTAAAATCCGGCGCTAATGCGGGTTTTTTAGACCCGCCCACTCCCGGGCGTCATTTTTGCCCGGGAGTATAAATACGACGCATATGCATCGGAGTCATTTTTTAAGACGGGAACGCCTACCTTGCATATCATTAACGCAAGGAAGGTGTTCACGCAAAAAAATGACGCTAACTCCATGAACTTTGGCGCTAGACGCGTCTAACGCCAAAGTATAAATATGGAGTTAGTTTTGCGTCGAATTTGCGTAAAAAAAAACGACGCAAATTCGGCGCAAACGGAGTATAAATATGCCCCTTAGTATCCTTTCAGAGTCTACAGCTTTTTAGGAAAGGCATATAAAAATTGTTGGTCAAAATTCACTGTCTAACCCCATTTATTTGTAAATATACTCTAGCCTAGAAGTAGGACTCACCAGCTTCTCATTCTCTGGAATTCGAGCCACGTATTGCATCCCACCATTGTTAAAGATCACCAGGCCGCTCCAAGTCACACAGCTCACTGTTGCATGTAGCACTGGTCTGTATGCTGTAGCACTACACAAATAAGGAGGGATTTTCCCAACGACATATCACTCCTCGACACGACAGAGTGCCTAGACTATTAGTGTGATCAGAGTAACAACAGTGAGCACTTGACTATGCCTGCCACATCCAGTGTGGTGTGCAATTCTTTACCGCATAAAGTACGTTTGCTGATTTCTACTTTGGTTCACAAGTGTGCTCACAACCAGGGCCGATGTAAGCTCCCAACTACACCTGTGTACCAAAAGTTAAAAAAAAGTGCTAGGTGTCTACACTGCACAAAATGATCCCACCACTGCACCAATTTCTATGTGCTGCCCAAAAAGGATGGAGAGCAGCGCAAGGCAGTAGGCAGGCTTGTAGAAGGAAAGCAAAGAGAGGATTAGGACGACAATGTGCCAAAGGCAAGTTTTTTTTTCCACACGGGAAATGCAAACCCAGTGAGAGCACAAGTTTAAGTTGGCCCTTACCCTTGTCTCCCAGTGCCTGCTCTCACCACACTTTCCTGGCTCTTCCCTTCAGCTCACAGATTTTACTTCTAGACACTGCACTTTATTGTAGAGTTTTAATGTCATTCAACTGAACTAAACGGGTCAATGCTGAAGTGCACTGCACTAGAGACAACCCTTCCCCATGGTAATGACAGCAGTGTGCTTTAATTTTATAGCACGGATCATCCCAGTCCAAATGCTGCCCATCAGCAACCAAATTCACTGGCCTTCCTTCCACTGACAAGCCCCACAGTTTGCTTACCTTTACAAGTAGTGGCATACAGAAGGTCATGAGGGCTGGCAGGGCGGGTTGTAACATTTTGCCTTTGGTGGACAGAGCACAGAACAGCACTCATACACACTCGCCTCACGCATGCATGCACACACAATGCAGGATCTCGTAGGCCCTAATGCTTATGCATGCAGAGCATTTGATACATTTATTTTATGTACTTGTTACTAATAAATTACTCTGGGGCAATCTGGTTGATGTGCGCCTGTAGAGAGCCATCTGGCCTCTCCTATAATTTGTATCCTGTTCCGCGTGTCCGGGCGGAGCATGGAACAGAGGCTATAAATAAAGAAGGGGCTGCGCTGACGCAGTCTTCCCCCAGTATACCATACCAAGTGTCCATGCGTTATTTTGCTACAGCCTGCAAGGCCATAGCTACACTGGCGACGAGTGGGCCCATGAACCCCGCGCCGCGCAAGACTGAAAAAAAAAACAAGTTCGGAGCCTACCCGAACGCGCCCGTGACGACCGGTGATTCCGCCCACCCCGGCCCAGCCGTGAGACTAAAGAACGAGTGCCTCGTGGTGCCTTGTGGCCTACCTGAACGGAGCGGGCCCGCCGCTTCACTGGTAAGGGCCGCTGCGCGCCTGCCGGGTCACTGCCCCATCTGTGCCCGTCGCGCTAATTGGCGTTGTGAGGGTCGCCGATGCGGACCCGAGGAAGAATGAGGCGGCCCTACCTCGGATGGTGAGTCTGTTCCAGCGCTCCCGCCCGAGGCCTGCTGATACCACGTGGGGGGCGGCCGCTAGGAACCTGACGCGCACGCCCGGTTGGCAGGAAACGGCAACGCGAGCACCCGGCCGTGCTCCCCTGAGCGAGGGGCGCGCTGGCTGGTCTCGGAGGGCCTGAGCTCCGTGCATTCGATTTCCAGGAGTGGAAGAACTCTGTGTGAAAAACAAAAAAAAAGGGCAGAGTGAAAAAAAAAAATACAATAAAATAAAAAAAATCATAACAAGGTATTCCCAAAACGCGCCCCCCCCCCCCAACAACAAAGAGAAAAAAAAGGGGAAGCAGCAGAGCAGTGGAAAGGGGAACTAGAGCCCACACAGAAAAAAAAAACACAAGTTATTAATGCAGCAGCAGTGAAAAGGGGTACTAGAGCCCCACAGAAAAAAAAAGAGACACAACAAGTTATAAATGCAGCAGCAGAAAAGGGGAACTAAAAGAGACATAACTACAACAAGGACACTATAAAAAACAAAAAAAACAACAGTTTAGTAGAAAAAGAAGATGAGTGCGCAACAGCAAGATAACCCTCAGCTGCCTGCGCAAGTGAACACCAGTGCTCACTCCTCAGTCACTGTGCTGCCTCCATTCAGCCAACTGATTGATCCTGCCAATGCAGCGCCAAGATGGCACCTATGGTTAAATCGTCTGGAAAACTACTTCTGCGCCACAAGAGAAACAGATGGAGTGGTGCGCAGATCCCTCATGCTGCTGATGGGCGGAGACGAGCTGCAAGAATTATTTGATTCACTGCCAGACACAGGTGATAGGTCAGATTTTGACGCTGTAGTCATAGCATTGAACAGACATTTTGACCCACAGCCAAACTCAAACTACAAACGCTTCAAGCTTTGCCAGGCTCAACAAACTGATGTCGAGTCAGTGGACATGTTTTACACACGGCTGAGAAAGCTAGCAAGTTCGTGCATAGGGCTTAATCAGCAAGAGGAGATTAGAGCCCAGATCATCCAAGGGTGCCGATCCAATGCCCTGAGAAAACTCATCTTACGCCAGCAAGGCATCTCTCTTGACGACATACTGGTTTTGGCACGATCACACGAACTATCGGCGGTGCGGGCGGATGCCATGGCTGCGGTGAGAGGTCAAACGTTGGCAGCCGCGTCAACCGCACGTCCAATTCAGGTAAAGGAAGAGCAGACAGAGGCCATTCACACTCGTCCACCATCTGGACGCAGGCCAAACTCTTTCAGGCCCAGTGAACGCACCTGCAGAAGCTGCGGGTATGAACACAGAACAACGGCGGGGTGCCCGGCAAAAGGGAAAACGTGCATCCGGTGTGGCAAGAACAACCATTTTGCTAATGTGTGCGGGTCAGGAAGAAACAGGCCAGGAACTCAGGAGGGAAAAGACGCCAAAGTCAGGAGTGTGAGTAAAGACAATGATGACTCTAGAGAAAGCACAACTCAAGGGATGCCCATCTTTGAAGAAGATGAGGACGAAGACATCTTTGTGATCTCGTTCACCAGTGGGAGACAACAAAAGAAGCGACCTCCACCAATGAGCAACATACAAGTCAACGCACGTCAGCAACAGTACTCATCGATACGGGCGCGTCCGTTAACGTAATGGATGACACCCTGTTCCGACAGTTGGTCCCGACACCATCTCTTACCCCAACCACCACTAAAATATATAACTACGGAGGTCGAGAGCCGCTTCCTCTGAAAGGCACGGTGGAAGTATCGGTGACCAGTGGAAGTGTTTCAACGCAAGCAAAATTTTATGTGGTAACAGGAGACCGAGGCACACTGTTGGTGAGTCACACTGCGGAGGAGCTGGAATTGGTATTCTTCGCGCAACAGATATATGAGTCTCATGTTGAACAGCTTGTTGGGGAGTTTCTGCAGCTCTTTGAAGGGCTGGGACGGCTAAAAGGCAAACAAATCAAACTTCACATAGACCCAAGTGTCCCGCCAGTTGCTTTGAGACACCGCCGTGTGCCATTTCATCTGCGACCTGCAGTGGAAAAGGAGTTGCAGATGCTCGAAAGCCAAGGAGTAATTGAAAAGGTGGAAGGGCCAACACCGTGGGATTCACCTCTGGTAATAGCTCCAAAACCCAAGCAACCCGGTGCTATTCGTCTGTGTGTCGATATGCGCATACCCAACAAGGCCATCAGGAGAGAGAGACATATAACACCCACCATGGACGACATCATAACAGACCTGAATGGGGTACAGTGGTTTTCGAAACTGGACCTGAATGCTGGGTATCATCAGTTAGAATTGGCTCCCGAGAGTAGAAACATCTCCACGTTTTCAACACATGTGGGGCTCCGGAGGTATAAGAGATTGAGCTTTGGGGTATCCTCGGCTGCAGAGGTCTTCCAGAATGCTATACGAGAGACTTTGTCCGGGTTACCGGGAGTGATAAATCTGAGTGATGACATCCTCATATACTCTAAAACGAGAGACGAACACCATCATCATTTGAGAGCCACGCTGCAGAGGCTAGCGGATGCAGGGCTGACGCTCCACAAGAAAAAAATTGCATTTTATCAAACATTGGTGGAGTTTTTTGGTTATGTGTTCTCCAAAGAAGGTTTGCAGGTAGACCCACGTAAAGCAGATGCCATTCGGCAAGCCAAGATTCCTAAGAACCCCACGGAAGTGAGAAGTTTCCTAGGCATGGCAACCTATTGTGGGAGGTACATTCCACAGCTCGCTACCATGGCAGAATCCCTCCGACAGCTCACTAAAGGAGTACATAGGTGGGAGTGGATCCCGGCTGCAGACAAAGCGTTCACAGACATCAAAGCAGCGCTGTTAGATAAATCAACCATGGCATACTTTAATCCCAACCGACGGACGGAGGTCGTGGTTGATGCCAGCCCCGTGGGCCTTGGTGCTGTTCTCCTCCAGGAACAAAATCATCAGGAGTGGGTTCCGGTTGCATGCGCCAGCAGGGCGTTGTCTGCAGTTGAGACCAGATATGCCCAGATTGAGCGAGAAGCTTTAGCAATTCGATGGGCGTGCAGACATTTTCATTTGTATTTATATGGGCAAGAATTTCGAGTGGTAACTGATCACAAGCCTTTAGTGTCATTATTCGCTGGAAGCCCGCGTCTGGCGCCCCCACGAATAGAGCGTTGGACTGTCTTGCTTTAACCCTATCGGTTCACTGTGGTCTATCGACCGGGGGTAAACAACCCAGCTGATTACTTATCTCATCACCCGTCCCCAATAACGACCGACGAATACCAGGAACAGGATGAAGAGAGCACGGAAATGCTCATCAACATGATTGTGCAGTCGGCATGTCCTAATGCCCTTGGGGTAGCCGATATTGTGGATGCTACCAAAACAGACGTGGTATTGAATCAGGTCAGGGACGCTTTAGAGCACTGAAAATGGAAACATTTCCTGGAAAAGACAAAAATATCCAACCTGGAAAACAAGGAGACCATGCAGGGAATGTGGAGGGTGTGAGATGAGCTGTCCACGGATAGTCAAGGGCTGATTCTTCGGGGAAGGAGAATTGTACTGCCTCAGAGTCTGTGGGCTCGAGTGGTGGAGTTGGCACATCAGGGTCATCAAGGTGCTGCCAAGACTAAAGCGAGGTTGCGTGCAAAAGTGTGGTTCCCTGGCATGGACCGTCAGGTTGAAGAGCTTGTGGGGAAGTGTCATTCGTGCATCATCACATCCGGAGAGCCACCTAGCTGCCCAATCATCACTGAGCCGGCTAGTCAAAAGCCGTGGACGAAAGTGAGCATGGACTTTGGAAGCTTCCCGGACGGGAGGTCGACAGTTGTCCTTATGGACTCGTATACTAAGTTTCCTGTTGTTGAAGTCGTGTCATCGACTTCGTTTCAGAATGTACGGCCCGTACTTCAAAAGACGTTTGCCATGTTTGGACTGCCTGACAAGATCAGGACCGACAATGGGCCCCCGTTCCATGGTCAAGAGTTTCGGTCTTATCTGGATGGTCTGGCCATACGTCATCATAAGGTCATGCCTTACTGGCCTCAGGGGACGTTGAAAGGTTTCTGCGAACTCTAAACCGAGCTCTACGGATAGGTGTTGAACAAAGAGAGGATGGCGAAAAGTGTCTGCAGCAGTTCCTCGGTGCCTATCGCCAGACCCCGCACAGCACCACTGGGTGCGCCCCGGCAGCGTTGATATTTAAATTTCCACCAAGAGATTGCATCCCGGCTGGTCCTCACTGGGTGGCCCCAGAACTAGATGTCCAGGCTACCCAGCGCCGTCGAGAACTCACTAACCAGAAAGCTACTGAGAAACGGAGAAGTAGGTTTAGAGACTTTCAAGAAGGTGACATGGTGGTAGTCAAAAGTCGTCGGCCAGGAGGAAAATTCTTTTGAACCTGAACCGTGGCAGATCATTGGTGTAAAAGGTGCCATGGTAACGGCAGCTCGAGGAAGGCAGAGGGTCACGAGGAATGTGTCACACTTCAGGAGAGCGGGAGTCTCAGCCCCGTCTGGGGAAGATGGAGAGATCGATGAAGAGTCTGGTGTCTTCCCGAGTGATGCGGGAGGGACTTAAAGTGGTATGGTATTGGTCCCGGGTGTGCATAACCCATCGTTGAGGGATGTCGAGCCTGAAGGGTTGCCCAAAAGAGGTGGAAGATATCATCTGCGTCCTAATCCCACGCCGAACAGTAAACTCAAAGATTTTGTTTGTAATCTATACTAGTCACAGGTGACGTCTTGGTGTCATCGTCCGGCGACGGTACTCCGGTGGTATCGCAAGATGGAATCTGAAATAAAATTGCCTCCAGGGTTTGGAGTGAACAGTTGCCCATATTTAGCAAGGACAGTTATCCGATGTCTGGTTGCGTAGGTTGAATGGTGGACAAGATTCAGTTCTGTTCTCTGATCATTCTTTTCTTTATTCTGTGTTCCCATCTCTCTTGTTTTCGCTTAGGTCTCAGGTGTTCCGTTTTGGGTCCTTTTGTTTAGTTATAGTCTGATATATGTATTTGTTTTACTTGCCCGTGTGAACTAAAACATGGGAGGGATGTAGAGAGCCACCCGACCTGTCCTATAATTTGTATCCTGTTCCACGCGTCCGGGCGGAGCGCGGAACAGAGGCTATAAATAAAGAAGGGGCTGCGCTGACGCAGTCTTCTCCCAGTATACCATACCAAGTGTCCGTGCGTTATTTCGCTACAACCTGCAAGGCCATAGCTACATGCGCCCTCTGTCCCCTTGGAGTCGCTCATGCTTTTACACTCTTCTATCACAATTACCCCACCTTGGCTTTGCCACAAGCGGGAACACTAGTCACGTCATCCTCATGATTTTCTGCGTGTCGAGGGACGTGGTAGTCCTAGGTTTGTGTTAAACGCAAACAGCGTGATCAACTGGGCAGTGCCTAAAAAGACCCTACACAGTCAATTACAGCGTTCTATTTGCCCTCTCAATAGGGTGACCAGACGTCATGAATTTTCCGAACAGTCCCAGTTTTCAGAAGACGGTCCCAGGTCCTAGAGTTTTCCGTAATTTTAGATACATGTTCTAGTTTTTGGGAAAAAGGTCAAAGGCACCCTGAAAGAGTAATTGAGAGGTATGCTCTTGTTAAGTAATTTATCTGTTTACCAGGGTGGCACTGACAATCCAAAGCAGTCCTGGCAAATTTTGTCAGACCAGCTCCCTATAGGGTGCTTAGCAAGGGAGCCTGTCGACTACAATGGGACTTGGGGGGATTTCCATCCTCCAAAAAAATAGAAAAAAATGGCAAAAATTATGGA
The DNA here is from genome assembly GCF_031143425.1 of Pleurodeles waltl. Taxonomy (NCBI): domain Eukaryota; kingdom Metazoa; phylum Chordata; class Amphibia; order Caudata; family Salamandridae; genus Pleurodeles; species Pleurodeles waltl. Next base: position 284,623,607 of record NC_090450.1, read on the forward strand.
TTCTACAACACATTTTTCATTACATTTTAGATTGTATTAGTTTTTCAATTGAAAGCATAGTACATGATGACCTTAGAGAGCACCAGGAAACCGCAATCTTTAGTGGAGGTTGTTAGTTATGTGCACTTTACTACTGCTAGCGAGTGCTAAAGGGCAGGTGCTCTGTACTCTAAAACCGTGATTTTGGCTGATCCACAATTTGCATATTTAAATTACATGTAAGCCCCTAGTGGAGTGCACTATATGTGCACAAGGCCTGTAAATTAAATGCTGCTAGTGGGGCTGCAGCACTAATTGTGACACCCACTACTGTAGCCCTTTAGACATGTCTCAGGCCTGCCACTGCAGAGCCTGTGTGTAGTTTTAAACTGCCATTTCAACCTGGCAAGTGCACTCACCTGACTGCCACTTTGCTAAACTGCTTTGCTGTGTTGGCCTGCTGCCTGCAACCTCTTGCCTGGGAGTGAGAAGGAGTCACAAGAACCAAGTGACTCCAAGTGCTTGCTGGCTTGCATCCTGTTTTGAAGTCCCAGGGCCAACAAAGACTTCCCCCAACTCTTCTTTAGCTGCTGGACTCTGAACACTGTAAATCCTGTCCTGCTAAAAGGTGCCAGTCCAGCCTTGGGCCTTGAAAGGAAACTCTGAAGCTGTTTTCCTTCAAAAAACGGATGCATTGACGTTGTTGCACCGATCGGAACAGCTGCATCCTCCACCAATGACGACGCATCACTGCTTCCACTGAGTACTTAACATCACCTCCATTGTATGCTTCAATGACCACACGGCTCGACAATGACATTTGCCTCGTACTGCTTGGATCAGAATTGATGCATTGCCTTCTCATCGCCTCCTCGACATTCATGCAGCCCTCCATCCAAGGTAGTTTTCAGTGGGCTCTGTGTGGGTCCTGTAGTCTGCCTGCCCTCCATCGCTGTAGGCCTGAACATTGGATATACCCCGGACTAGCGCAACCTTAAGTAAGCCTTTAGCGCTACTGAATTGTAAGCACTATATTGCATTTTATTTTTTAGAAATTCATAACTTGAGTTCTACTTCTTGGATTTTTGTTGTTTTGGTCTTGATTTGCTCAGATAAATATTCCTTATTTTTCTAATTTGGTGTGGAGTCTTTTTGTGGTGTTTTCACTGTTACTGTAATTTAAGTTTTGCACAACATACCTCTGCCAACTAGAGATCCAGGCCTATATTTATGGGGAAATGGCATAGGGCAGCACTGGAAGTCGTCTTGCTGGGCTGTCCTATGCCAATGTAAAAGGGCAGGAATGCACCATATTTATACAATACATTGCATTCCTGTGGTTTCCCCTACATTGGAGCATAATTGGCTGCCTAGTGCCATTGCAGGCACCCTTGCACCTTTAGATTAATCAAAGACTGGGAAAAAAACCTAACTTTCTAACCTGTACCAGGCAGTTTGCACGCAGCTCATTGATGGCAGTTCATAGCTCACTGTGCTAAATTATAATTGTAACTTATAAACTGCACAGTAACAAAAGGATCTCTGTGACAAAAGCAGTATCCCATGGAGCACTGCACATAAAAAGCTGTTTGGTGTTCTGCATAGTACACGTTATTTGCAACAGGCATATTAACCCCTGTGCTACCTTAGATGAGCCAAAAACTGCCACTATATAAAACTCCAATCTCTCTCCAGTCATAATATTAATCACTAGAATGATCTTGACCGTTTTATTGTTGCCTAAAAACTGTTGGCTATACAGGGAACTTTGCAGTGCTTTTAAAACTGATGCTCTGGTAAAAAAGAGCCCCCCATTTACAAAACTGGCCCCCGATTCTTCCAGCACCCCAGGAAAATGCCTGATGCCCGGTATGGCCAGTCCAGCTTTGCTGTTTAGAGGAAGAACAGGAAGCAGATGCCTGCATGCATGCTGCAGCAGAGGGGAGACAGAGTGGGATGGAGGGCCGAGGGGATTAGGGTAGAAGCCCTTCCATAGTCTTTGAACTATTGTTATGTAAGCGTCCTGGGTGTGTGTGTGTGTGTGTGCGCACACATTTGTAGGGCTATGCAAAAAATCAGGATAGGGCAGATGTAGAAGAGTGGCTAAAGTCTTTAGTCTTACTTTTATGTCTGGCTTGTCCCAGATTTTGCTTCTCAAAATCTGGTCACCCTACTGTTGTGGCACCACGCCATGCTGTGGGTGACATTTGGCCTGTGGCCTAGTTACCACTTTGCGACAATAGTGCACACACAGACAAGTAGTGGTATCTGAGTGGAAAGACCACATGCGAACACCACCCTTTTATTTTACAGCCTTTGGCCACACCTCCCCAGAGGATGTGCAAGATACACATCCAGGATTGAGGGTGCTACCAGGGGAGTAATCCCCAGGTAGCTCGCTACATCCCTTCCCAACTTGGTGTTAATGTTCATTGTTTCATCTGACATACAAAGTCCTTGAGCTGTTGGCTTGATGGGGGATTTGGTGGTTGGAGATCATACCACTGGTGATAAGAGTTGCCCTCCATCTCTTGGCTGTCATGGCAGGTGTTGTGTCTTGGTTCCCTGGTGTTTTAATCTGGTGTGATGTTGATTGAGGGTAGCTCACTGGGTCCCCTCCCATCACTGGATAGATCCCATGTGAAGTCCACTTCTTCGACGTGGCCTTCATGTGAGTTGGGAAGAGCCACTTTGCAGAACCATGAGATATTCAGGTTAACATGTTCTACCCATGTTGGGCAGTGAACATGGTGCCAACCACAGTGAGTACTGTCCATGTCCCCGGTTCATAAGGTGTCCAAAACTTCCACCCTGATCTCCGGTCCTTGATGGTCATCTTGACTCCTGGTTTAAAATGTTGTGTTGCTGCACATCACCTCAGGCTTGCTAGCGTGTTGTTTAGCATGTGGCTGGTTTGGTTGTCCTCTGGGTTGTATGGTGGTGGTGACCATCCTGGAGAAATGATGATTGTGTCCCTTCTGGGCCCGTTCAGCATCAATGACCATGAGGGTCATTTTGTAGTATGGTGTGGAATCTTTCTGTATTCTCTTGGGAACTTTTGGAGGCTGACTTTCGGATCAGTCGTACCCATCATGGTGATTCGGAGGGCGTTGTTGAGGGTGCGCATAAAACACTCAACTTCCCCATTCATCTGTGGCCACTGGGGTGTGATGCAGCTGTGCTGAATCCTTAGTTGTTCCAGCAGTCTTCTAAACTAAGCTTCCTGAAAAGGTGGTCCGTTGTCTGTCTTGATCTCTTTGGGGAGACCAAATAGTGCATATACTTTCTCCGGTGTTGGTGCTACTTTGGCAAATGCGGTGAAGTCAATCACTTCAATGACAGGGTATTTTGAGTATCCATCTACTAAGACTAGAGTGGGCATTCCATCTGGGAAACTCCCAAAATCCAGACTGACTTTGGACCAGGGTGTCGTGCAGGGTTCTTCAGTTAAGATGGGCACGGGGCTCTCTGGAGCTTGTAGGCTGGCATGCTGGACATTGTCACACCATTTCATCAACACTGGCTTCAGGGAGAGGAAACCAAATTTTTACTCACACGCAACTTCATCTTGGAAGTACCTTGATGTCCCCCATGGGCCAACATGGATACTGTCTGTTGGAGGCTAACGGGGATAACCAGCCGGTGCCCTCATAATATGAGGCTACTTTGGGTAGCACTGATTTAATCACAGACTCTCCAGAGTTTTGTGAGCTTTTCTTGTCTGGCCCCAGCCAGTCATTGTAATCACATAGGAAGTCCCTCCATGTAGGGCATCTCTTACTTTCATGAGTTCTGCATCTGCAGCAGTGGCGCTTTCAATCTTGTGTATGTTGAGTGCTTTTGGACATGCTGCGTTGGTTATTGTTTGGACATATTCTTCTGTTTCTTCATCACTGTCTGTGTTTCCTCCCATCAATTGGGGGGAATGACACAATAGTAAGTCCCCCAGATTTTTGGCACCTGGACTATAGACTACTTACATGCAGTAGTGTTGCAGTTGGATGTCCCAGCAATCGATTCCTGGTGGAGGGTGGGGTGCAGTGCACTTGATGAGTGGAACAAATGGTTGATGATCAGTGACTACTTTGAACAGTTGTCCATAGAGGTAGAGGTGAAAATGTCTGCAAGCCCACTTGATTGCAAGGGCTTCTCTTTCGATCAGAGCATACCACGTCTCAGTTGGTGTAAGTGCTTTGCTGGCGAATGCTAGCGGTGCCTACCTTCCTGGTTCTTCCTCATGAGTGACTACAGCTCAGAGGCCTACAGGGCTCTCATCTACTAAGAGTTCAGCCTTGTTTTTGGGATCAAAGTATGCCATTGTGGTTTTGCTCAAAGAACAGATGATGGACGGAATGCAGAGCAAATTAAACATTCACCCCGTCACAAAGATCTGGGTTTAATCCATCGTTTTTTTGCTCACCACACAACCCCAGGTTGGACCCAGCCATATGCAAATCAGTCTTGACCCTGTTCCTCATGGGAACAGTACAGCCCGAACTGCCAAGTCAGGTCCTCCCTGAGCACAGGACCCATGTCTGGGCATACCCTTCCCACTCGGGGCGACAAATGCAAAAAGAACAGATGTTTGTGGTTTTGCTCAGCAGAGCAATCTTTAAGGTTTGAAATGCCTTTTCCTCCTTTTGGTTCCACTACCAGGGGGCGTTGGTTTTGGTCAAAGCTCATAGTGATTCTGCAATGGTAGCTAAGTTTGGTATGAATCTGCAAGTAAAGGTGGCCATGCACTTGAGATTGCTTGATCGCCTGTGACTTGCAGGGGTCAACTTTTACTCCATCTTGGCTAAAAACATATCCAAAGAGCTCGATGGACATCTGAAAGAAGGAGCACTTATCTCTGTGGAGATGGATGCTCTGTTCCCATAAGTGCTTGAGGGTGGCTCGTAGGGGTGGCAATAATCTTTGGCAGTTGCTGAGTGGATTAGGATGTCATCACTTATGTTAATGACGCCCTGGAGTCCTGACAAGGTCTTCCATATGGCATTTTTTAAAACCTCCACTGCCGTAAAGATGCTGAAATTCAGCCTTTTGTATCAGCATAGTCTCAGGTGTGTGGAGAATGTTGTTATGTACCTGTTTTCTTTGGACAGGCATAGCTGATGGTACCTGATATTTAAATCAAGCTTGCTTAAAGACCAGTTTTACCCATTCAGATCAGCGATGATGTCGCCCATTGTAAGGGTTAAGTGCCTCTCTCCTTTGATCCCTTGATTGGGGAGACGCATGTCAACGCACAGTCGTATCTTCCCAGTTGTTTTGGTTTCTCTGCAGTCACCATAGGGCAGACCCATGGAGTCAGGCCCAGTACTTTTTCTATCATGCCTTGGCTTTCAAGTTTGTCCAGTTCTTGTTTGACTAACAGCTGCTGGTGGAAGGGTATACACCGGTGTCATAAGGCGATAGGTTTGACAGACTTCTCTATATGCAACCTAACTGGAGGGACCTTCAGATACCCTATGCCACTGAATAGTCTGGGAAATTGATTCCACAGTTCATCAACTTGGAATGTTTTCATGTTCTTCGCAAATGCCACCAACCCTTGAGCTACGGGCAAGTGGCTACGAAGGCCCATGTCTGCTTCTCTGTCAACCATGTGGAATGTGGTTTGTATTTCCTGGGCATGCGTTCCTTCAGTGGCAGTGGGATGAGGTTTCCATATATAAATATTTTGGTGTTGGACGGCAACAGCACTGGTCTGCATTGAAGATATTGGTATTGTTGTATGCCCATTTTTTAGAAATGGGGTCTTTGGTTGACAGTCAGGTTACCCCCTGTTCAAGCAAGGACCCTCACTCTAGTCAGGGTAAAAGAGAATCACCCCCAGCTAACCCCTGCTTACCCCCTTAGTAGCTTGGCAGAGCAGTAGGCTTAACTTCAGAGTGCCAGGTGTAAAGTATTTGTACCAACACACTCAGTAACTTAATGAAATCACTACAAAATGACACAACACAGGTTTAGAAAAATAGGAAATATTTCTCTAAACAAAACAAGACCAAAACAACAAAAATCCAAAATACACAAGTCAAGGTATCAATTAACCCTTACAGTGCCTTGGACGAGGTGGTCTCGCCCCAGCACACGGTTCCCGTGTGCCTGGGACGAGACCACCTAGTCCTGCACCGGGCCCCCGGGGGAAGCACTAGCGCTCCCCCCGTCTGCCCCCCACCCACACCCCCCATCAGGGATGAAAGGGGAATCGCTTCCCCTTTCCCCCCGATCCCCCCCAGTGACGTCTGATGACGTCAGCACGCGATCACGTGCTGACCTCATCAGAGGTCGCCTTCCGCCAGCGCGATGCGGAAGAGAAATGCTTAGCATTTCTCTTCCACTCAGGAGGAGGGGGGCGGGAGAGACATCGGAAGAAAGGAAAGGCTTTTTGTTTCTTTCGATGTCATTCTGAGCATTTCTGCTGCCAGATCGCGATGCGATCGGGCAGCAGAAATGGCCACTAGACACCAGGGACTTTAGTTTTTTTTTAAATTTACATGAGGGGAGCAGCCCCTAGGACAAGGGTCGCTCCCTAGGGGGGCAAATATTTTTTAGGTTATTTCTGCCCCCGGGGGGGGGGGCAGAAATGCCCACTAAACAGCAGGGATTTTTTTTTCTTTTTTTTTTTTTCTTTTATGTGCAGGGAGCGACCCCTTAGGCAAGGATCGCTCTCTGGGGGGGCAAATTGTGTTTAGGCCATTTCTGCTTCCCCTGGAGGCAGATCGGCCTAATATAATTAGGCCGATCTGCCCCCAGGGGGATGCAGAAATGCCCACTAGACACCAGAGATTTGTTTTGTTGTGTTTTCTAATAAGGGGAGCGGCCCCTTGGGCAAGGGTCGCTCCCTAGGAGGCCATATTATTTGTAGGCCCTTTCTGCCTCCCGTGGGGGCAGATCGGCTTAATATAATTAGGCCGATTTGTCCCCGGGGGGCAGAAATGTCCACTATACACCAGGGATTTTTTTTTTGTTTTCTAATAAAGGGAGCGGCCCCTTGGGCAAGGGTCGCTCCCTAGGGGGCCGTTTTATTTTAGGCCCTTTCTGCCCCCCGTGGGGGTAGATCGGCCTCATATAATTAGACCGATCTGCCCCCAGGAGGGCAGAAATGCCCACTAGACACCAGGGAATTTTTTCTTTTATTTTTTTCTTTTATGTGCAGGGAGCGAGCCCTTAGGCAAGGGTCGCTCCCTGGGGGCCAAATTGTGTTTAGGCCATTTCTGCCCCCCCTGGGGGCAGATCGGCCTAATATAATTAGGCCGATCTGCCCTCGGGGGGCAGAAATGCATACAGACACCAGGGAATTTTTTTGTGTGTGTTTTCTAATAAAGGGAGCGCCCCTTGGGCAAGGGTCGCTCCCTAGGGGGCCATATTATGTTTAGTCCATTTCTGCCTCCGGCGTGGTGGAAACCTCTAGCCACCAGGGATATATATATATTTTTTTATTTACTTTATGTTTTTATGTTTGGGGAGCGACCCCTTAGGCAAGGGTCGCTCCCCTGGGGGGTAAATTGTATTTAGACCATTTCTGCCCCCCTTGGGGGCAGATCAGCCTATTTTTGTTCGGCCAATCTGCCCCCAAGGGGGGCAGAAGCCACTAGACACCAGGGATTGGTGTGTGTGTATGTGTGTCTTTTGCTTGGGGGGGGGGCAGCCCCTTGGGCAAGGGTCGCTCCCCATGGGGACACATTACTGTTGGCCATATCTGTCCCCGCTGGGGACAGATTGGCCTATTTTTGGAAGGCCCATCTGCCCACAAGGGCGGGCAGAAAACTTACCAGAGACCAGGGAATTTTTTTTTTTTCAAAATAAGAGGGTGGGGTTACGGCCATACCCCCCTCCCCAAATAAATGGGGCCAAAGTTGTTCTGTCCACCAGTGCGCAGATGGGGAAATTACCCCGATCCACACCCCGGGGGCAAAAAGTCTACTAGATGCCATGAAATAAAAATAAAAAATAGTGGGGTGGTGACTACCAAACTGTATGGGCCTGGTTATGGCCTCAACCGAACTGAAGGGGCTAACAGTCATTCAGCTCTCCCCCGTACACTAAAACATCTTATCCCATGGCAAGCAAGAGGACATTTGATTTTTTTGGTTTTTGTTTTACATTTGGGCCATGAGAGCTTGGTAACTTTCAAAATCGTCCCACTTGGAATGGTGAGGACTGCACTTTTTTTTACTTTGGGACGCTGCCATGTAGAAAAATCCACAAGACCCAGACACATCTGAAAACTAAGGGCCATATTTATACTCTGTTTGCGCCGGATTTGTGTCGTTTTTTTTTACACAAATTCGACACCAAACGAACTCCATATTTATACTCTGGCGTTAGACGCGTCTAGCGCCAAAGTTCATGGAGTTTGCGTCATTTTTTAGCGTGGACACCTACTTTGCGTTAATGATATGCAAGGTAGGCGTTCCCTTCTAAAAAATGACTCTGAGGCATGTGCGCCGTATTTACACTCCCGGGCAAAAATGACGCCCGGGAGTGGGCGGGTCAAAAAAATTTACGTCCAGCCGCTTTTGCGTCGTTTTTTTAGCGCCTGGTCAGGGCAGGCATTAAGGGACCTGTGGGCTCGGAAGGAGCCCAGAGGTGCCCTCCCATGCCCCCATGGACACCCCCTGCCACCCTTGCCCACTCCAGGAGGACGCCCAAGGATGGAGGGACCCATCCCAGGGAACTTAAGGTAAGTTCAGGTAAGTATTTTTTTTATTTTATTTTTGTGGCTTTGAGGGGCCTGATTTGTGCCCCCCTACATGCCACTATGCCCAATGACCATGCCCAGGGGACATAAGTCCCCTGGGCATGGCCATTGGGCAAGGGGGCATGACTCCTGTCTTTGCTAAGACAGGAGTCATTTCAATGGGGGTTGGGAGTAAAAAAAAATGGCGCAAATCGGCACCCAGCATTGTCTCACCTATACCGATAAAATTTCTGCTGCACTTGTCAGCCTAAAAATATTTTGTTTCAAACTGCCCTTTTGGACCCACTTTGGTTCCCCCTCAATTTCAACGTGTTTTTGACTCTTCCCTGTCACAAACACTTGGCCCACCTACACAAGTGAGGTATCATTTTTTCCGGGAGACTAAGGGGAACGTTGGGTGGTAGGAAATTTGTCCCGGTGCAGTGATCCCACACAGAAATGTGGGAAAAAATCGATTTCTTTAGCTAAATTTGAGGTTTGCTGAGGATTCTGGGTAAGAAAACATTGGAGGATCCACACAAGTCACACCTCCCTTGAATCCCTCGGGTGTCTAGTTTTCAGAAATGTCTGTGTTTGGTATGTTTCCCTAGCTGGCTGCTGAGCCCAGGACCAAAAATGCATGTGCCCCCGCAAAAACAGGTAGTTTTCTATTTGATAATTTTGATGTGTCCAGATAGTGTTTTGGGGCATTTCCTGTTGCAAGCAGAAGGCCTACCCACACAAGTGAGGTACCATTTTTATCGGGAGACTTGGGGGAACGCTGGGTGGAGGGAAATTTGTGGCTCTTCTCAGATTCCAGAACTTTCTGTCACGGAAATGTGAGGAACAATAGTTTTTTTAGCCACATTTTGAGGTTTGCAAAGGATTCTGGGTAACAGAACCTGGTGAGAGCCCCACAAGTCAACCCGTCTTGGATTCCCCTAGGTCTCTAATTTAAAAAAATGCACAGGTTGGGTAGGATTCCCTAGGTGCCGGCTGAGCTAGAGGCCAAAACCCACAGGTAGGCACTATGCAAAAAATACCTCTGTTTTCTTTGAGAAAATGTGATGTGTCCAGATAGTGTTTTGGGGCATTTCCTGTCGCAGGCACTAGGCCTACCCAAACAAGTGAGGTACAATTTTTATCGGGAGACTTGGGGGAACGCAGGGTGTAAGGAAATTTGTGGCTCTTCTCAGATTCCAGAACTTTCTGTCACCGAAATGTGATGTAAAAGTGTTTTTTTAGCCAAATTTTGAGGCTTGCAAAGGATTCTGGGTAACAGAACCTGGTGAGAGCCCCACAGTCACCCCATCTTGGATTCCCCTAGGTCTCTAGTTTTAAAAAATGCACAGGTTTGGTAGGTTTGGCTAGGTGGCGGCTGAGGTAGGGAACAAAATCCACAGGTAGGCACTTTGCAAAAAACACCTCTGTTTTCTTTGAGAAAATGTGATGTGTCCACTTTGTGTTTTGGGGCATTTCCTGTCGTGGGCACTAGGCCTACCCACACAAGTGGGGTATCATTTTTATCAGGAGACTTATGGGAATGCTGGGTGGAAGGAAATTGGTGGCTCCTCTCAGATTCCAGAACTTTCTGTCACCGAAATCTGAGGAAAAAGTGTTTTTTTAGCCACATTTTGATGTTTGCAAAGGATTCTGGGTAACAGAACCTGGTGAGAGCCCCACTAGTCACCCCATCTTGGATTCCCCTAGGTCTCTAGTTTAAAAAAATGCACAGGTTTGGTAGGTTTTCCTTGGTAGCGGCTGAGTTAGAGGCCAAAATCCACAGGTAGGCACTGTGCAAAAAACACCTCTGTTTTCTTTAGGAAAATTTTATGTGTCCACGTTGTGTTTTGGGGAATTTCCTGTCGCAGGCGCTAGGCCTACCCACACAAGTGAGGTACCATTTATATCAGGAGACTTGGGGGAACATAGAATAGCAAAACAAGTGTTATTGCCCCTTGTCTTTCTCTCCATTTTTTCCTTCCAAACATAAGACAGTGTGTAAAAAAAACGTCTATTTGAGAAATGCCCTGTAATTCACATGCTAGTATGGGCACCCCAGAATTCAGAGATGTGCAAATAACTACTGCTCCTCAACACCTTATCTTGTGCCCATTTTGGAAATACGAAGCTTTTCTTGATACCTATGTTTGACTCTTCATATTTCAGCAAATTAATTGCTGTATACCCGGTATAGAATGAAAACCCACTGCAAGGTGCAGCTCATTTATTTGCTCTGGGTACCTAGGGTTCTTGATGAACCTACAAGCCCTATATATCCCCGCAGCCAGAAGAGTCCAGCAGACGTAACGGTATATTGCTTTAAAAAATCTGACATTGCAGGAAAAAGTTACAGAGTAAAACGTAGAGAAAAATGGCTGTTTTTTTCACCTCAATTTCAATATTTTTATATTTCAGTTGTTATTTTCTGTAGGAAACCCTTGTAGGATATATACAAATTACCCATTGCTGAATTCAGAATTTTGTCGACTTTTCAGAAATGTTTAGGTTTCTGGGATCCAGCATTGATTTCACACCCATTTCTGTCATTGACGGAAGGAGGCTAAAAGCACAAAAAATTGTAAAAATGAGAAATGTCCCAGTAAAATGCCAAAATTGTGTTGAAAAATTGAGTTTTCTGGTTGAAGTCTGCCTGTTACTGAAAGCTGGGAAGCTGGTGATTTTAGCACTGCAAACCCTTTGTTGATGCCAATTTCAGGGAAAAAACACAAGCCTTCTTCTGCAGCTCTTTTTTCCAATTTATTTTAAAAAAATGAAATTTTTACTGTATTTTGGCTAATTTCTTGGACTCCTTCAAGGGAACCCACAAAGTCTGGGTACCTCTAGAATCCCTAAGATGTTGGAAAAAAAGGACGCAAATTTGGCGTGGGTAGCTTATGTGGACAAAAAGTTATGAGGGCCTAAGCGAGTCCTACCCCAAAGAGCTAAAAAAAGGCCTGGCACCGAGGGGGAAAAGGCCTGGCAGCGAAGGGGTTAAAAAGCAAAAAGAGTCTTTATGTAGTTTAAAACACACACTAACACTGTTAGTGTGAAAATGTACCTTGGGTGCTTCAAAAATAAACCCGCACGGGCGATTGTGTGTCAAAAAGGGCTTGCGATGCGTCGATTTAACTCACGAGCGAGACCTTGGGTCGTTTCTCCTTTCGTCGGGTTGGGACGCGTCGTTTCTTCTCTGAACAGGAGAGCGATGCATCGATGCAGTCAGCACTCTCGGGTCCGGGCAGGCCTTGCGTTGTTTTAACACGTCCAGCGTTGTTGCATCGGAAATCCAGCCGCACGATGATCTGAAAACCACGCAGCATGGGTTGCGATCTCCCAGCCTCCGTCGGCGATGCTGCGCATCGTTTCTCCTGCTCCGTTCATTGATTCTTTGGTCGTGTTACCGGCGAGCTTAGATTTTCAGCCGCAGAGCCGGCGATGCGTCGTTTCTTCAGCCGCAGATTGGAGTTGCTTCATTTCTTCAGCTGCAGATCGGAGTTGCATCGAGACTGCATTGTGTGAGGGCAGGCACACCCCTTTCAGGTGTGAGTGACCACTCCTCCCCTCCCTCCTAGCACAGATGGTTCATCAGGATATGCAGGCTACACCCCAGCTCCCTTTGTGTCACTGTCTAGTGTGAGGTGCAACTAGCCCAACTGTCAAACAGACCCATACAGGGAATCCACAAACAGGCAGAGTAACAGAAATGGTATAAGCAAGAAAATGCTCACTTTCTAAAAGTGGTATTTTCAAACACACAATCTCAAAATCAACTTTACTAAAAGATGTATTTTTAAATTGTGAGCTCAGAGACCCCAAACTCCAAGCGTCCATGTGCTCCCAAAGGGAATCTACACTTTAATCAGATTTAAAGGTAGCCCCCATGTTAACCTATGAGAGGGACAGGCCTTGCAACAGTGAAAAACAAATTAAGCAATATTTCACTGTCAGGACATATAAAACACATTACTATGGGGGTCATTCCAACTTCAGCGGGCGGCGGAGGCCGCCCGCCAAAGTTCCCCCGCCGAATGACCGCCCCGCGGTCAAAAGACCGCGACGGCCATTCTGGCTTTCCCACTGGGCCGGCGGGCGACCGACAAAAGGCCGCCCGCCGGCCCAGCGGGAAAGCCCCAGCAAAGATGAACCCGGCTCCGAATGGAGCAGGCGGATTTGCTGCGGTGCGACGGGTGCAGTGGCACCCGTCGCGATTTTCAGTGTCTGCCAAGCAGACACTGAAAATCTTTATGGGGCCCAGTTAGGGGGCCCCTGCACTACCCATGCCAGGGGCCCCACGACACCCGTTCCCGGCAGCCTCTTCCTGGCGGTGTAAACCGCCAGGAACAGGCTGGCGGGAAGGGGGTCGGAATGCAGCGCCGCCATGGAGGATTCCTTTGACCAGGGGAAAACCGGTGGGAAATCGCTGGTTCCCCTTTTCTGACCGCGGCTTTACCGCCGCGGTCAGAATTGGCCAGGAAGCACCGCCAGCCTGTTGGCGGTGCTTCCACTGTCCCTGGCCCTGGCGGTCATGGACCGCCAGGGTCGGAATGACCCCCTATATGTCCTACCTTAAGCATACACTGCACCCTGCCCTTGGGGCTACCTAGGGCCTACCTTAGGGGCACCTCACATGTAGGAGAAGGGATGGTTTAGGCCTGGCAAGTGCGTACACTTGCCAAGTCATATTTACAGTTAAAACTCCACTTACAGACACTGCAATGGCAGGTCTGAGATATGATTACAGAGCTACTTATGTGGGTGGCACACCAGTGCTGCAGGCCCATTAGTAGCATTTGATTTACAGGCCCTGGGCACCTCTGGTGCACTGCACTAGGGACTTACTAATAGTTACAAATGTTTTGAATAGTGTGGTAAACAGTAACGTGCCCCTTTCATGGAAATCGGCCATTATTGTTCCTATCTTTAAAAAAGGTAATAGACAAGATCCTTCCTGTTACAGACCAATCTCTCTTATTGATTCGACGGCAAAGATTTTAGGTAGTGTGATCTTGTCCCGGTTAGAAGACTGGGTGTCCGAGGCCCAGATTTTATCCCCTATTCAATTTGGTTTTAGACCTGGTGTAGGCACAGTTGAGCAAGTTTTAAACTTGCAGCTGATACTCAGCAAATATGTGACAGTCAAAAAAGAGTCTATTCACATGGCTTTCATTGATCTAACCAGTGCCTTTGATATGGTTAATAGGTCAAAGTTATGGCAAATTTTGGAAGCCTTAGGCTGTGATCCGCCTCTATTGGAGCTTATTAAACGCCTACACACAGACCTAACAATTTCTGTTCAGGTCGGCTCACATGGGCAGAGAACCTCCCCCATCCCGTCAACTAGGGGCGTAAGGCAGGGATGTATCTTAGCCCCTTTTCTCTTTCTGATTTATATAAATGGGCTCTATGATTCACTTTTAAAACATGCAAAGGACATACCGAAGATGGGTCAGAGACACCTTCCAGTTTTATTATACGCTGACGATGCAGTTTTAATTGCCCGTACTGCAAACGGTTTACAGGGACTACTGGATGTATTTTACGATTTTATGCTGAATCTGGATCTGAAAGTAAATTACCCAAAGACTTTTGTTATGACTTGTGGCCCACGCAATACAAAGTCTAAACTATTTTCTATGGGAGGGCACACTCTTAATAAGGTCAAAGAATTTTGTTATCTAGGCATGTACATGAGTTCTTCTTTGTCCTGGAAGACACACATTAATTTTAAGCTCCAACAGTTGATAAGGAACAATGAAGCAATTTTTCGCTTTTCAAATAAACTAGGTCACAGACCCCCTGCTCAGTTGAAAACTCTTTATAATTCCAAATGCACTGCATCAGTCCTTTATGGGGCAGGCGTCTGGGGCTATAATAAAATACCGTCTCTTCAGAGTGTAGAAAATAAATTCCTGCGCAGATTATTGTTGGTTCCAAAATGCACCGCAAACATAATCTGCCATGAAGAACTGGGTCAGCGCTTTTTGGAGGACAGGGTCTTTATGGCTCCCCTACTGCTGTGGATCAAATGTTGGTCAAACCCTATGGCAAGTTTGGTCCAAGACTGTATCACTGATTGTCTTCAATTGGAATACTCAAATAGGATTCCCTGGCTTATGTTTCTGCAAAACTCCTTTGAGAACCTAGGGCTTAGATATATGTTTGATGATCCCCATCTATTAACCACAAACTCTAGGTCTGTTTTGAAGTCTACTTATTCCAAGCACATATCAGAGCTGAGATTTTATAGTTCCCTGAAATTGAAATCTTTCGATTCTTATTCTCGGATTGTGACTGTTCCATGCCTTGAACCCTATTTGTCTTGGTTTTCAAGTTTTAAAATAATTTCCTTTTTAACACTTTTTAGACTTAATCTAATTCATTTTAAGGTAGCTTTCCCTGAACCATGTTTCTGGAAAAAGGATTTACCGCTTTGTCCCTGTGACTCCAAATCAACCCAGAGCACTTTGCATTTTTTTCTTTTTTGCCCTTTATATGCTGCACCTAGAGGGGCCTTTATTTTACCCACGTTACGTCTTTTTAGACCTATTCATTATAAGGAAGCCCTGCTATACCTTCAGAGATTGCCTAATATCCAAATTTGTCACCATGTATTAGACTTTGTCACAGCTTCTTTACGTATTAGGAAAAGGCCTACTCCTTTTTAAATATTTTATGTATGTATAGTATATCTTTTAATGCTAACATTTGTACTTTTCTGACTTTGTGATTTTTAATCATGTCTAGTATATTTATCTATGTATGTCAAGGGGTTTCAGATTGGATGTTCATCTGGTGCTTCCAGTAATGGTTTTAAAGTTTTATTTTACTATTTATAGATTGGGAAATGTGTCTTGGTTTGTACTTTTATGGCAATTGCCGAATAAAGTTATTTGACTGACTGACTACTAATAAATCAAATATGCCAATTATGGATAAGCCAATTACATACACATTTTTTAAAGTAACATTAGAGTCATTTTTTGCACGGGAACGCCTGCCTTGCATCTCATTAGGGCAAGGTAGGTCTCCACTTTCAAAAAATGACTTTAACTCCATAAATCTGGCGCTAGAGGGGCCTAGCACCAAAGTATAAATATGGAGTTAGCTTTGCACCGAACTAGAGTAAAAAGACAATGACACTAATTTGGTGCAAACAGAGTATAAATATGCCCCCAAGTCTTCCCGATACTCTACAATGCCATGGCCGTCCTGGAGCACCAATGCGGACAAAGACGGCGACAGTGAATATAGCTGTATAGCACACAGGGGAGGGAGGGAGAAAAAGGAGAGTGACACACGCACGCACAACACACACCATTCACACACACACCATACACAGAACCAGCTGCATAATAAAATGACTGTCACATGACCCACTAGCAAATAATGCAAGATCAACAATTCAGAAGTACGAACACTGTAAATTGCTGCCAACAGCCACCATAATGAATCATGACATGAAAATGCAGGTGTCAATGTCCAGATTGGGCCAATGGTCAGTGCAAAGTACCAAAGGGCCACATGGCCACAGGGCATAGTCCAAGGCCCAACTTGACTCCTGACAAATTCTGGACTCCACTGTTCAGCGGCATCATGTTGTAAATGGGCAGGCACCTCAGGGGAAAGGGGTGTGGGGAGTCACCTCAGCTTCAGTGGGTAACATGCCCACTGGTTCTGGAGGGGGCTCCTTGCCCAACAGTCTCTGGAGGGGAGTGAAAGGCCACTTTCTTTAGAGTGGGTAACATGCCCACTGGTTCTGGAGGGGGCTCCTTACCCAACAGACTATGGAGGATGGACTCCTTGCCCTCAGCTGGTGGAGGGGGCTCCTTGACCTCTGCTGGGGGGGGCTCTTTGGGTTCCACTGCTGGTTGTGGGGGCTCAGTGGGTTCCACTGCTGGTTGTGGGACCTCCTTGGGTTCCTCTGCTAGTTGTGGGGGCTCCTTGCCCTCTGCTGGTGGAGGAGGCTCTTTGAGTTCCACTGCTCGTTGTGGGGGCTCCTTGGGTTCCTCTGCTGGTTGTGGGGGCTCCTTGCCCTCTGCTGGTGGAGGGGGCTCCTTCCCTCTGCTGGTGAAGAGGGCTCTTTGGGATCCAGAGCTGGTTGTGGGGGCTCTTTGCCTACCCTGCTCTCCGCCTTCTGCTGGTGGAGGGGGCTCCTTGGCTTTCTTTGGTGGTGGAGGGGTATCCTTGGCTTTCTTTGGTGGTGGAGGGATATTCTTGGCTTTCTTTGGTGGTGAAGGGGGATCCGTGTGTTCCCTCTTGGCCTTTGTCATGTGTATTGTGTCCTTGCTTCCAGGTATAGGAGGTGCCTCCACGGACCCCATCCTCTGTCCCTTAGGTTTCACCACCCTAGTCCTCTGTTTCTGAGTTTGAGATGTGGACTTACTAGGAGTAGCAGGCGTCACGCTCAGGGCCCCTTTGTGCCAGCAGCTGACTTTTTTGGTGGGAGCAGTGGCAGACTGTTTTGCTGAGGTGCTGGGCTGGGTCGTTTGGGACCCTGCACTTATGGGCAGGACAGGGTTGGAGGGGGAAGGAAGAGGTCAAGATGGGCAAGGGAAAGCGTCTTAGGGATGTTGGGGCGGTTGTAGGAGGTGTGGGTCTGCTGGACTTGGGTGCAGGTGCATGGACAGTGTGCGTTTGTGATGTGGATGGCTGTTGGGTGTCTGAGTGCTAGCATTTGTGTCTCTTTGGGGGGGAGACAGGGTGGGAGAGGACAAACAGGATGTGTGGGTGTATGCTGTGGAGGTGTCTGCAAGTGAGGTGGGTGAGCTGCATGATGTGGTGATGGTGGTGGTGGCTGTTGATGCAGTGCATATAGGTGTGAGTGTGGATGTGACTGTGAGGGAGGAGGAGGAGGGGAGACAATGGAGGCAGTGGATGTTGTTGGGTGTGTAACTGTCTGTTGTTTGTGTGAGTGCTTGTGGCTCGATGTTTGGTGCCTGTGTTTCTCTATACCACTCTTGTGTGATGTTTTGTGTGCATGCTTGTCTGTATGTGTGCATGGGATGGGTTGGGGTTAACCCCTTCGCTGCCAGGCCTTTTCCCCCTCCTGTGCCAGGCCTTTTTTTTTGCCTATTTGGAATAGTTCTTGCTTAGGCCCTCATAACTTTAGGTCCACATAAGCTACACACGCCAAATTTGCATCCTTTTTTTCCAACATCCTAGGGATTCTATAGCGACCCAGACTTTGTGAGTTCCCCTGAAGGAGGCCAAGAAATTAGCCACAACACAGTGAAAATTGTGGTTTTTTTTTAAATGGGAAAAGAGGGCTGAAGAAGAAAGCTTGTGTTTTTTCCCCTGAAAATGGCATCAACAAAGGGTTTGGGGTGCTAAAATCACCAGCTTCCCAGCTTTCAGGAACAGGCAGACTTGAATCAGAAAACCGAATTTTTGAACACAATTTTGGGATTTTACTGGGACATATCCCATTTTTACGATTTTTTGTGCTTTCAGCCTCCTTCCAGTCAGTGACAGAAATGGGTGTGAAACCAATGCTGGATCCCAGAAACCTAAACATTTCTGGAAAGTAGACAAAAGTCTGAATTCAGCAATGGGTAATGTGTGTAGATCCTACAAGGGTTTCTTGCAGAAAATATTAACTGAAATAAAAAAAGTATTGAAATTGAGGTGAAAAAAACAGCCATTTTTCTCTACGTTTTACTCTGTTACTTTTTCCTGCAATGTCAGATATTTGAAAGCAATATACTGTTACGTCCGCTGGACTCTTCTGGCTGCGGGGATATATAGGGCTTGTATGTTTATCAAGAGCCCTAGGCACCCAGAGCCAATAAATGAGCTATACCTTGCAGCAGTGGGTTTTCATTCTATACCGGGTATACAGCAATTCATTTGCTGAAATATAAAGAGTCAAAAATAGGTATCAAGAAAAGCTTTGTATTTCCAAAATGGGCACAAGATAAGGTGTTGAGGAGCAGTGGTTATTTGCACATCTCTGAATTGTGGGGTGCCCATAAAAGCATGTGAATTACAGGGCATTTCTCAAAGAGACGTCTTTTTTACACACTGTCTTATATTTGGAAGGAAAAAATGTAGAGAAAGACAAGGGGCAATAACACTTGTTTTGCTATTCTATGTTCCCCAAAGTCTCCCGATAAAAATGGTACCTCACTTGTGTGGGTAGACCTAGTGCCCGCGATAGGAAATGCCCCAAAACACAAAGTGGACACATCACATTTTCTCAAAGAAAACAGAGGTGTTTTTTGCAAAGTGCCTACCTGTGGATTTTGGCCTCCAGCACAGCCGACACCTAGGGAAACCTACCAAATCTGTGCATTTTTTAAAACTAGAGACCTAGGGGAATCCAAGATCGGGTGACTTGTCAAGCTCTCACCAGGTTCTGTTACCCAGAATCCTTCGCAAACCTCAAAATGTGGCTAAAAAAACACTTTTTCCTCACATTTCGGTGACAGAAAGTTCTGGAATCTGAGAGGAGCCACAAATTTCCTTCCACCCAGCGTTCCCCCAAGTCTCCCGATAAAAATGCTACCTCACTTGTGTCTGTAGGCCTAGTGCCCGCGACAGGAAATGCCCCCTAAACACAAAGTGGACACATCACATTTTCTCAAAGAAAACAGAGGTGTTTTTTGCATTGTGCCTGCCTGTGGATTTTGGCCTCTAGCTCAGCCGCCACCTAGGGAAACCTACCAAACCTGTGCATTTCTGAAAACTAGAGACCTAGGGGAATCCAAGATGGGGTGACTTGTCGAGCTCTCACCAGGTTCTGTTACCCAGAATCCTATGCAAACCTCAAAATGTGACTAAAAAACACTTTTTCCTCAAATTTCGGTGACAGAAAGTTCTGGAATCTGAGAGGAGCCACAAATTTCTTTCCACCCAGCGTTCCCCCAAGTCTCCCAATAAAAATGGTACCTCACTTGGGTAGGTGGGCCAAGTGTTTGTGACAGGGAAGAGCCAAAAACACGTCGAAATTGAGGGGGAACCAAAGTGGGTCCAAAAGGGCAGTTTGAAAAAAACATTTTTAGGCTGACAAGTGCAGCAGAAATTTTATCGGTATAGATGAGACTATGCTGGGTGGTAGGAATTTTGTGGATTACTGCAGATTCCGGAAGGTTCAATCACAAAAATGTGGGAAAAATGTGTGCTTTCCAGAAAAGTTGCAGGTTTGCTGGGCATTGTGGGTAAGGAAATGGTGCGGGGTGCATGTGAAGCACACCACCCTGGAATCAACTAGATGTTTAGTTTTCAGATGTGTCTAGGTCTTGTGGATTTTTCTACATGGCAGCGTCTCAAAGTAAAAAAAAGTGCAGCCCTCACCATTCCAAGAGGGACGATTCTGAGAGTTACCAAGCTCTCATGGCCCAAATGTAAAACAAAAAACAAAAATAATCAAATGTCCTCTTGCTTGCCATGGGATAAGATGTTTTAGTGTGCGGGGGAGAGCTAAAAGACTGTTAGCCCCTTCAGTTTGGGTGGGGGCATAACCAGGCCCATACTGGTTGGTAGCCACCACCCCACTATTTTCTTTTATTTTGTTTATTCCCTGGCATCTAGTAGACTTTTGCCCCCCCCTCGGGTGTGGATCGGGGGTAATTGCCCAATCTGCCCACTGGTGAGCAAAACAACTTTGGCCCCATTTATTTGGGGTGCGGGTATGGCCATACCCCCAACCTCTTATTTTGAAAAAAAATCTTCCCTGGTCTCTGGGGGGCTTTTATGGCCAATAGTAATGTGCCCCCATGGGGAGAGACCCTTGCCCAAGGGGCTGCCCCTCCAAACAAAACACACACATACACACACACCAATCCATGGGTTTCTGCCCCAAAGGGGGCAGATTGGCCTTACAAAAATAGGCTGATCTGCCCTAAATACAATTTGCCCCCCAGGGGAGCGACCCTTGTCTAAGGGGTTGCTCCCCATACATAAAAACATAAAGTAAATACAATATATATATATCCCTGGTGTCAAGAGGTTTTTGCCCCCCCGGGGGCAAATCCGCCTAATTATATTAGGACGATCTGCCTCCAGGGGGGGCAAAAAAGGACTAAAAATATTTTGCCCCCCCACCCAGGGAGTGGCCCTTGCCACAGGGGCCGCTCCCCTTATGCGTTAGTATAAAAAAAAAAAAATCCCTGGTGTCTTGTGGTTTCTGCCCCCCGGGGGCAGATTGGCCTAATAATACCCAGGGGACAGAAATGGCCTAGAAATAATTTGCCCCCCGAGGACCGGCCCTTACCCAAGGGGCCGCTCCCCTTACTTGAAATAGCCAACACAAAAAAAATTCCCTGGTGTCTATTGGTTTCTGCCCCTCAGGGGGCATATCGCAAGGCCGATCTGCCCCCAGGGGGTGCAGAAATGGCCTAATAATGATTTGCCCCACCCCGGAGCAACCCTTGCCCAAGGGGTCGCTCCCCAAACATAAAAAAATTAAAATTAAAATTAAAAAAATCATCCCTGGTGTCTAGTGGATTTCTGCCCCCCCCCCCCCCCCCACCCGGGGGCAGATCGGCCTAATAATATTAGAAATGGCCTAGAAATAATTTGTCCCTGAGGAGCAGCCTTTGCCCAAGGGGCTGCTCCCCTTACTTCAAATAGCCCACAAAATTATATATTCCCTGGATCGCAAGGCCGATCTGCCCCCAGGGGGGCAGAAATGGCCTAATAATAATTTGCCCCCCCTGGAGTGACCCTTGCCCAAGGGGTCGCTCCTCAAACATACAACAAAATAAAAATAAATAAAGAACATTTTCCCTGGTGTCTAGTGGATTTCTGCCCCCCCAGGGGGGGCAGAAATGACCTAGAAATAATTTGCCCCCCCGAGGAGCAGCCCTTGCCCAAGGGGATGCTCCCCTTACTTCAAATAGCCCTCAAAAATATATATTCCCTGGTGTCTAGTGGTTTTGCAGATCGGCCTAATAATTTTAGGCCGATCTGCCCCTGGGGGAGCAGAAACAGCCAAAAAACAAATTGTCCCCCCCCGGAGAGCGGCCCTTGCCCAAGGGGCCGCTCTCCTTATTTAGTAAATAAAAAAATAAAACAATCCCTGGTGTCTAGTGGATTGGCCTAATAATATTAGGACATTTCTGCCCCCAAGGGGGGCAGAAATGGCCTAGAAAATGTTTTGCCCCAGGGGAGCGACCGTTGCCTAAGGGGTCGCTCCCCACAAATAAAAAAATAAATAAAAGAAACAATACCTGGTGTCTAGGGGGGTCTCTGCCCCCCCCCCCCGCCCTTGAAGGCAGAAACAGGCAAAAAATAAATTGCCTCCCTGGAGAGCGGCCCTAGCCCGAGGGGCCACTCTCCTTATGAAATAAACAAAAAAATTAAAAAATCCCTGGTGTCAGTGGCATTTCTGCTGCCCGATCGCATCAGAAATGCTCAGAGAGACATGAAAGGAGAGGAAATGCCTTTCCTCTCCTTTCATGCCTCTCCGACCCCTCCACGTGCTTTGCATTTTTCCTCCGATCCGCTTCCAGCGCCGGAGGGATGGCCTCTGATGGCTGACGTCATCAGACGCCACGGGGGTGGGGGTGGAAGGGGAAGCGATTCCCCTTCCATCCCTGCCTAGGGGAGGGGTGTACTTGGCCATCGGGGGGAGCGCTAGCGCTCCACCCGGGGGCCCCTAGCAGGACGAGGTGACCTCATCCAAGGCACCGGGGGATCACCTCGTCCGGGGCACACTAGGGGTTAAGGAGACTGGGACTGGTAAGTGGTAGTTGGAGGGAGGACGGTAGGACCAGGGATGGTGGCTGCCATCAGAGAGGAAGCCAGAGCCTGAAACGATCTCTGTAGGGCTACCAACCCACTGTGGATGCCCTCCAGGTAGGCATTGCATTTCTGCTTCTGGGATGCCAGCCCCTGGATGGCATTCACTATGGTTGACTGCCCTTCAGAGATGGATCTCAGGAGGTCAATAGCCTCCTCACTGAGGGCAGCAGGGCTCATGGGGGCAGGGCCAGTGGCACGGCCAACTGGATGGGGGACTACTGGGAGGGCAGTGCTGGCAAGGGGGCGGCAGCTGTACCTGTTGCTGGGGTGGTTCTAGAGGTGTCTGCCATTAACAGGGAGCTCCCATCGGAGGAAGAATTAGAGTCAGTGTTGTCACCTCCTGTCCCCGCCATGGTACTCCCCTTGCCCTCTGTCCCACTGGTCCCCTCGAAGTCAGTGGACTCTGCCTCCTGGGTCCCGTGGGCTGCAGCTCCCTCACTTGCCGGTACCCCTGCTCCTCCGCCAGATGATGCTAATGCACACATGGACAGTATGATAGAAGTAAATAGGGGGGGAGAAAGGGAGAACTGGGTCAATTACAGCACCAACACCACAGATGGCATACACATTACCATCACACACAAGGATCAAGATTGAGCACCATGCACCGCACTGGCATTCCAATAGCTAGGTACCACAGCAAGATGAGAGTCAACCACTGCCATCTGCACCCCTCCTGGGACCTACTAAGCGCAGTCTGACATGGAATGTCATCTAGCTAGCTAACAGGATTTTGCCATTCACCCATTTACCCTGAGCTGGACCACGTAGCAATGTATGAGCTGTCATGCATGGGCATCCACTTACTGAAACCCACCACCAGGATCCTATGCCAGGCAACAAAGATGGGTGTTACACACACTGTACTCAGCCCCTTGTGGCTGCTGTGCTGCCCTCAAGCGCCCATCCAGCTCCGGGTAGGCCACAGCCAGTATGGGGCCATCAAGGGGGTCAGGTTCCAACAGGCCCCCCTCCCTCATTGGGAAGCCATCCCCAGCAGAGCCTCCGTGGTCTTCCAGGCCCAGCATCTCAGACCCTCCCACCGTTTCCTGCAGTGGGTGTTCTGCCTGCTATAGACCACCAGGATCCGCACGTCCTTGGCGATGGCATGCCACAATCCCTTCTACTGATGGGCACTGACCTGCAAAGAAACACAGACAGGAGGACACCATTAACAATACAATCCAGCCTGCCACACATATGGCCCACAAATACCATTTCCCCTCAAAGGGCACACACAGCACCCAGAGCCCCACATGTACACTACCACCAGCCATACACCCAACCCAAAAACGCACTGCGAGCACTGACATCTCCATGCAGCCTTGTTGCATGCATCGTCCCCGTGGAGTACTCACCTGTTGGTCTGGAGGCCCATACAGCTGCTCATACAGGGGTAGGACCGCATCTGCCAGGAGCTCCAACTCCTCTGAAGTGAAGGCAGGGGCCCTTTTTCCTGTCACACGAGCCATGGCAGGTTCCAGACTCTGGTCACAGCAGCACACGCAGTGGATGTGTTGTCCTGTGGAAAGTCAGGAATCAATTGAGGTTGTAGTCAGAAAATGATGGTCATGTCCGCGGTGGTGTACACCGTCACCGCCGCCGGCAATCCTCATTGGACACTGTACTCCATAGAGCCCCATGTAAGCCAATGAGGAATAGCATGGCGGTGCAAGACTGCCTTCCGCCATGATGCCCAACCCCGGCGGAGTTACATTACTTCCACCTGTCCCTACATACAGGACAGACATCATTTTATGGTGCAGGTCAACATTCTGAAATTGAAAACTGCGTCATTGCAGTCAATTGTACATACATTGTCATTTACATAGTTCAGTTACATACAAGCTCAATGTACACTGAAGTGGTGGTTCCATTGTTCAGTTTGTCACCCCCTTCTCACTCTTGTGTCCCTTACGTACCTACCACTGTGGAAGAATAGGAGGAGGAAGCAAGCCCTGTGGACAGACCCCTTGTGGACTTGGCTACACTGGAGGACAGGCACATTTTACTCACCTATAGACTGGACAGGGCCACAATCACAGAGCTGTGTCCAGAATTGGAGCCTGATCTGATTTCTGCCATGTATCAACCTACTGGGATTCCCCCTCTTGTTTAGGTCCTAACAGTGCTCCATTTCCTGGCAACTGGCTCTTTCCAAGTGACAGTAGGCTTGGGTGCAGGAATGTCACAGCCAATGTTCTCAATAGTGTTAGCAAGGGTTTTGGCTGCCATGCTCAAACACATGTGCAACTACATCGCTCTCCCCCAAGTGGATGATTTGACCAATGTGAAAGCTGGTTTCTATGTAATGGGACATTTTCCTAATATTATTTGGGCCATTGATGGAACTCAGACAGCATTTGTTCCCCCGCCCCCCTGCACAATGAACAGATGTTCAGGACTCAGAATAGTTTCCACTCACTCAATGTGCAAATGTTGTGCCTGGCTGAACAGTACATCTCCTACGTCACTGCCAAATATACTGGGTTGGTGCATGATGCCTTCATCTTGAGGAATAGCAGCATCCCAAATATGATGACTACAGAGGCACAGGGTGTGGTTGATAGGTAAGCCTGAGTCCCCACCCAATGCATGTCAGTGCATGGCTTCAGGAGTCATCCCCCATACCACTGTGCACAGCTAATGTTTGTCCCTCACTTCACTTCTTGCAGGTGACTCTGGCTACCCAAACCTGCTGTGGCTCTTGACCCCTGTAAGGAATGCCAGGACAGGGGCTGAGAATAGGTATAATGATGCTCATGGGTGAACCAGGAGAATAATTGAGAGGACCTTCAGCCTCCTGAAGGCCAGGTTCAGATGCCTCCATATGACAGGTGGATCCCTCTTCTATTCCCCTGAGAAGGTCTGCCAGATAGTTGTTGTATGCTGCATGTTGTACAACCTGGCCATCAGATGACATGTGCCCTATCTGCAGGAGGAGGAGGCTGGAAATGCTCCTGTGGCAGAAGAGGACCCTGAGGACAGTGAGGATAAGGAGGCTGAGGATGAGGATGTGGACAACAGGACATCAGTCATACGGCAGTACTTCCAAAGACACACAGGTAAGACAGTGGAACCGACCATTACTATGATTATTTATCATTTCTGTGTGGCTGTAGCATCATGGCAGACACTTCCTTGGCTTCCCAACTGCCTGTCACCTATGTCTTCCCATTTTGCAGATGTTGGTGTGGTTACAACTGTGTACTGATATTATGGCTACAGACAGCTACAGGCCATTTTTTGTATGGAATCACAAAGTTCAGGACAATTGCTCAATATGATAGAGTTAAAATTATTGTATATTTTAAAGCACTATCACTGAAGTTGTGTTCAAGGGTGTTTATTGAAGTGAAAAATATAGAAGGAATAGTGCAATGGAAAGGGGTGATGTTAGAGGAAAGTCCAGGGTATTGGTCCAGTGTGTTTGTTGCACAGGTCCAGTGTTCAAGGGAGCATAGAAGGGGAGAAATGGCAGTTCAAAGTGGACAAGGTGACACAGTGGGACAAAAGGGGGATATTCAGGAGGGTCTCATTTCCTGGAGGTGGTCTTGGTCTTGGCAAGTGTCTCTGGTGTCTATCTGGGTCGCAGGGAATGTTTGCGAGGTGCTTCACTCTCTGCAGGGGGAGGGGTGCTGGTGGCCTGTGGGTCCTGTGGCAGGGCCACCTGTCCACTAGCTGCAGCAAATGTGAAGGGCTGGTCAGTTGAATGGCTATTGGAAGAGGCCCGTTGGTGTGATGTGTAGTCCCTCATGATGTTGGCCATATCGCCCAGCACACCTGCTATGAAGACCATTGTGTTGTTGAGGGCCTGCAATTCTTCTGGATTTCCTGGTGGTGTTCTTCCTGCAGCCACTGGTTCTCCTGCATGATGTCTATCACCTGACCCATCTTGTCCAGGATTTTGGTAAGCCCCTAGGACATTAATGAGTGCCTCCTGGACAGTCGGTTCTCTGGGGATGTCCTCCCCTTGGCCACAGCTGTCCTCCGAGTGTCCCTGGCCCCCTGTGCTTGTGTCCCCTAAACGGTGTGCCAACTGCCACTGACCCCAGGACCCTGATTGTCTTGGCTGTGAGGTGTGGACTGGGATCTCTGTACAGGTAGGCACACTGCTAAATGACAAGTCCTAGGGACAGAGGTGTGGGGACGTTGGATGGCTGCTGTGGTGTTGGATACTGAGGGGGGAGGCTCTGTGGTGGAATCGGTGTGGGCTGGGGTTTCCGACTGACCAGTGGTCCCTGATGAGCCAGGGAGTTAATCCAGATCCAGAAGTCCAGAGTAACTGTCATCACTGGAGGCATCTTCTGGTGTGGGACTGGGTAGCCTTGGCACCTCCTCACCCCTGGGATTGGCACCTTTGGGAATGTAAGTGGTGAAATATGCTACATGTCTGTGACATTTTCTACATCCCTAGCTTCCTCCATATCATTGCTGTTGCCCTTCCACCTTTGTTTGTGTACGGTGATGTATTGTGGGATTGCTAGTTCTCCATGCTGTGCATGCATTGGTGGAGGTGTACATGCAGGGCTGGGAGGGATGTTCATGCAGTGGGTATGGCATGCAGGACTTAGCATTCAAGTTAGTATATTGTGGTAGTGCACTGTGGTAGAGAATGGAGTAGAGTGATGGGTGTCAGGGTTAGGGGTGATGGTGGCATGCAGGTATGTGGGGGGATAGGTAGTAAATATTGACTCATCAGTGTCCAGTCCTCTGGCAACTGCAGTGAGTCCCTCAGGATGCAGTATTGCCAAGACTTGCTCTTCCCATGCTGTTAGCTGTGGGGAAGGAGGTGGGGTCCACTGCCAGTCCTCTGGATGGCAAACTGGTGCCTTGCTGCTATGGAACGTACCATCCCCCATAGGTTGTTCCACTTCTTCCTGATGTCGTCCCTTGTTCTTGGATGCTGTCTCACGGCGTTCACCCAGTTTGCGATTCTTTGCCACAGCTCCATCTTCCTTGCAATGGAGATTTGCTGTACCTGTGCTCCAAAGAGCTGTGGCTCTACCCTGACTATTTCCTCCTCCATGACCCGCAACTCCTCATTGAGTGCCTTTGTGGAGACATGGGTGTTATGTGGTGTGTGTTGTGCAGTGGGTATTGAGTAATGTGGTGGGGTGGGGGGTGCGTGATGGATGAATGGGTGTTTGTGGTGTGTGTGTAGTTGTGTCTGTGATTTGCATGGCTATCTTTTGGCTATTTTTTGCGTTCGTAAATGGTTGGGGTAATACGGGTGTGTTACCGCCAGTGTCATAATGAGGGCCAAAGTGTCAGTACTAGATCTAGGCCCATATACACAAAGCTTTTCTATGTGTTGTGCATCTAAAGCTAATTTCCATTGTGTTTTTATGTCACTAAATGCACAATCATTCCCAAAAGTCCTTGTCTCTAAGCCTTTCTCTAACTTTTCCTTTCATGCCTTTCTCCTGTCATCTGTCTGATCTAAGAAGCTCTTTTCCAATGGTGAAAGCAAGCATGTCAGGTTATTCTTATGTGCATACGTCATGCCAAAAGTTAATGTAGGCTCATAGAAACCTCTCACTAATACTATGTCATTGCCTTCAGCTACTCTACTCAGGTATCTAACTATGGGGACAAACGAAAACACAACGTCATTGTTGGAGAAGAAGTACTGAATGTACTCCTGGTTATGGATCCTTGTTAGTATGAGACTACAACTTATCCCATAGGTGAGGGGCAAACTATGATAGGTAACTACTTCCTCGACTGATGAAGGAATCTGCGTGAACACATAATTTCTTGCATTCATCATCTTAACATACTCACTCAATAAGCGATAGAAAACATTAGAAGAACTTCCCCTTGTTTATTGTCTACATGCAGATACTTCTCATCTAACCTAAACTTCTCTATTTCTGTTGGTGCAGTGGTTGTCTCTAAAGCTGAAGTATGGTTGGCTTTACTTTGTTCAAGAACAGTCATTCCCACAATCAATACCAAGCACAATATCATGCACACAATTGACAACCCAATGCTCATGTGTTCACAGCACCTATTCTTCCTACCCTGCTGGCTAATGTTATTCATGATCTGTAAACAATCAGACAGCAAAAGAGAAACATTACTAACTATACAGAAAAAAGCAAAAGCAAAAACAAAATCTTCAATCTTCTTTCAGCAGTTTTTACAGCTTTCAGTTTCACTTTCAGGATCCTTTGTCAAAATCGGTTTAGCAGCTTGCCATGTCAGGTTATTTTGTAACATCAGGTTTCAAAAGTCTTTTCAGGTTGCATTCAACAGTCTATTTTTCTTCCTTGTACTTTTCTCAAATTTGTCTCAACAGTTCAGTTAATTGATTTCCTTCAAGTGCCAAAATATTGACCTGGAATGTCTTGATCAAACCAAAAAGACAGAAATTCTCTTTGCCATTTACTTGTAGTTGCATACCCCCAATCAGGACCAGCATACCTTCGACTTGCTAATTTTTTTTCTTTTCAACTTTCGATCTCCATTCAATTCTTCACTCAGGTCTTCTCTCCTTTTCATATCTTCTTCTTCCTCAATCATTGTCACAACAACTGCTTCCTTTATCTTTGTGTGTGACTCCAGCCACTTGTCTCCTTTCAGTGGACCCTTGGTCATTGCTCTTTTTAGTGTTGAACTTGAGACTTCTTCTTGCTTTGCAGGGTTTTCTCTTGACGGACCTGCAACTTGTTCAGGAGGAGTCAGACCACATTGACTTTGATCTGCCTCAACGCCTTCCCCCTTCGGGGTCTGGTGTTTGGTCTGTTTGGTTCTCAAAATCATCTACTTCGGGGAGAGCCCTCTACTGACTAAATTCTCCTGCTGCCTCAATTGAGATTGGCTCACTGTCACTCTCTTGGAGGTCTTCTCCTTCGTCTCTTACAGGAGTAGCTGGACCGTTCTCAATAGGCTCAGATTCAGTCGGTCTCAGTTCCTCTTTCTTCTCTTTCCAGCTCTGAAGTTAGTCTGGTCATTGTTGGTGCTCTCAACAACTCCTCTTCATTGTCCAGAGGACATGGCACTTTTCTTGTATGGCTTTTGTGGATTCAGTTCGGAACTCCAGCACACTTCACCGCTGTGGTAGTGATAAGCATTACCTGGAAAGGGCCTTTCCATGAGGTTCCAAACATGTCTTCCTCACTTGTTTTCGGATCACAACCCAATCACCAGCTCTCAGGTTGTGTCCTTGATCTTGGGACGGATGCAGTGTGGTAGCTTCCGTCTGATGAGAGAAAAAGCGAAACACATCAACCAGACCTTTGCAGTAGTCCAAAACCATATCATATGGTAAGTTCACAAGAGCATTTGAAGGAACCGCTGGCATCCTCATTGCTCTGCCCATGAGGATCTCATGCGTGACAATCCTGTCTTCCTGTCGGGTGTGTTTCTCATGGTCATCAGAACTAACGGCAGTGCGTCTGGCCATTTCAGATTCACCATTCTTGATTTTAAAGTACCACTCATCTGTTCCACAAATCTTGATCCTTCTGGGCGGTAAGTACAATGCAACTTTTTCTCAATGTTTAAGGCTGCACATAGTAATTTGACTACTTCATTGTTGAAGTGACTTCCTTTATTTGATTCTGAAGAGATCAAAAACCCAAAATGTGGTATTAGTTCCCCAAGCAGTAATTTCGCTACTGTGAGACTGTCATTTCTTCGTGTAGGATAAGCTTCAATCTAATGACTAATGATGCAGACAATCACGAAGACATATCTCAATCCTCCACACATAGGCATTTCAATAAAATCCATCTGCATTCTGCTGAATGGGCCTCCTGCTCTTCTGATATGGCTTAAATTAACCACTGTCCCCTTTCCTGCATTCATTTGTTGACAAATGACGCAACTATGGCAAACCGCTTCAGCGACTTGTGTAAATTTCAGATTGAACCAATTTTGTTTGAATGGTCGAATCATAGCATCCCTCCCAACAGGCGCTTGACCATGATAATATACAGCTATTTGAGTCAACAAACTGTTCGGCAAAAACAATTAACCCTCTTCTGAAACCCACAATTCATCATGACGCTGTACACATTTTAATTTAACCCATGATCATTTCTCCTCCCTGTCAACATTATTTTGCAGTGTTTTCAGTTCTTCCAAAATATCTATTACATGCAATGCATAGCTTGGACATGTTTAATCTTCTTCAGGTAACAAGTCCCACTTATACTTGAACGATATACAGTTCAATGCGCAAAACCTTGCGACTTGATCAGCATATCCATTTCCCATTGACACAAAATCTTGTGATTTGAGATGTGCACTGCATTTCTCCATGGCAATCTTTTCAGGCATTTGGATAGCTAACTCTTGAATTCTCTCACCATTTCTTAGTGGTGAACCAGAAGGGGTCAGGAAACCTCTCTATTGCAAATCCATATTGGCTATCCGTATAGATGATAACTTTCAGCTGAGCAGATACATGGCATGCTCTAGTAAGGGCTACCAATTCTGCTACCTGTGCAGAGTACACGCCTCAAAGCCAGGATCCTTCAAGTATACCAGAAATCGTGCACACAGCATATCCTGCTCTCAGTAGTGCTGTATTGTCCCTTGGACAGGACCCATCAACAAAGATAATTTGGTCATTTTCTTCCAATCGTGTGTCTCTAATATCCGGTCTCAGTTTTATGCACAGATCAGTTACTTCAAGACAATCATGCGCGTTGTCTTCAAATTTTTCAATTTCAACATTTTTATTTGGAAGTAATGTTGCTGGGCTAAGCAATGTACATCTTTTCAATTACACATTAGGTGACCCCAAGATGCTCATCTCATAGCGAGTCAATCTGGCACTAATCAAGTAATGCATTTTGGTCTTTGTAAGTAAAACATCAATGGAGTGAAGGACCATAATAGTCAGAGGATGTCCCATCACAATGCCTTCACACTGTGTGAGGCTCTGTCCAACTGCTGCAACTGCCTAGTAAAGCTGCTGCAACTGGGTCCAAAGTAGCTGAAAAATATGCTACTGGGCAGTTTACACTTCCATGGACCTGAGTTAAGACAGACAAAGAACATGCATCACGCTCATGACAAAACAACATTAAGGACTTAGGGGGTTATTCCAACTTTGGAGGAGGTGGTAATCCGTCCCAAATGTGACGGATTTACCACCAGCCGTATTACGAGTTCCATAGGATATAATGGACTCGTAATACGGCTGGTGGTATATCCGTCACTTTACTGTCACTTTTGGGACGGATTACCACTTCCTCCAAAGTTCGAATAACCCCCTTAGTGTAGCCAGGCATTCCTAAAGCTGGAGCTTTGCACAAACTATCTCAATTCAGATAATGCTTTCATGCAAGCCTGATCTAACACTAGGGGATCAGTGACTTCTTTGTGTGTCAACTTCTGCAATGGCTTCGAAATGACTGTAAAATTGGGAGTCCACTGGTGACATTAGCCTACCATCCCCAAAAACATCCTGACATCTCTCTGTGTGGCTGGGGGATTCATCTGCAATATGGCTGTGACCCTCTCTCTGGATATTTTCCTTATTCCCTTCTCATTCTGGTGACCAAAATATTTCACTTCTTTCTGGCAGTATTGCAATTTAAGTTGGGACACTTTATGACCATTCTTTCCCAAATGTTCCAATAAGGCAGTCATGTCATACTTGCACTTTTCCTTAGTTTTGGATGCAATCAACAAATTATCAATGTATTTTACCAATGTCGATTGGAGAGGCATTTCCAGTGACTCCACATTCTTTTTCAAGATCTGATTGAATATGGAAGGTGACTCTGAAAACCCTAGAGGAATTCTACACCAACAGTAAAGTCGATCTAAAAATTTGAAACAAAAGAGAAATGGACTATCCTCATAAAGAGGCACAGAAAAGAAGGTTTGTGACAAGTATATGATGGTGAACCACTCACATGGGATTTGAATCAAAATCACGGCTGGATTTGGTACTGCAGGACAACACTTGATCACAATGTAATTTATCTTCCTCAAATCCTGGACAGTCCAAACTTTCCCATAGGGTTTTTTCAATCCCATTATAGGTGAATTACATGGGCTGCTCAACACTTCTTTCAAGACCCCTTGGTTTAAAAACTCTGCAATTATGCAAGCAACTTTCTCAATGACATCCTATGGCATGTGGTACTGGGAAATCTTGGGAAAAATTGTGTTCAGCTTTTTCAGAACTTTAACTGGCTCAACTTCTTTTATCAGGCCAATCTCTTTCCCTGTCAGATCCCACACTCTCTCTTTAACTATTCCCTGTAAGTCAGGAGGAAGATCCTTTAATGTGAACACTGGAAATAAACTAATTAGAGGGTACTCCTCGATTATTTTCTCATACTCTGTCTCTGGAGCAATCATCACTGTTCATCTGTATCACGATTCCATCATTTGAGCAAGTAATCGAGCATCTGGTTTTACACAGCAAGTCTCTTCCCAAAGACTATGAATTTGTGCAATCCTTTAAAGTTGCCAAATTTAACATGAACTTGTTCTGTAATTGGATTGGTCAAATACTGATTCGCTACCCCTACAATTTGGACTGTCTTTCCTGAAAGTGGGAGATTTGGAACTTCTGCAGCTCTCACTGTAGAGCGTGTAGCTCCTGCAGCAACCAAGAATGAAACTTTGTGACCCATTACCTTTCCCTTCACATAAGGATCCTTCTGATCTACTTCTAAGGAAGATGCAAGCACTCATTCCTGTTCATCCGACCTCTCGCTCACTCAAACATTGTTTATTCCATTCTCACTGTGTAATGGTAATTGGTGTACTGTGTTATTACTCTGGTAAAACGTCTGACTTGTGACCTGTTGAGGAACCATCACCTGCTGCTGTTCCATTGGGGCTTGAAGTATTTGGATTTGCTGTCAATGTACCATTTGAACCTGCTGTTGCATTGGCTGCAACTGTGTCATCTGCACATGTGGCATTTGCACCTGCTGCATGGGTTGAAAATTTTGCATCTGATTCACATTGTTATGAAAATTTGGATTATGACCTCTCATTCTAGTTCCTCTCATATTTTGGAACAAATTGATGTCACTTGTTTGCTGAACAACACCTTCCTGTACCATCATCGGACACTTCCGCTTCCAGTGTCTGACCGCTCCACAAGCGTGACAAGGCAACAATCTCTTCATTCCCTGTACATCATTCTGAACCTCTACAGTACTCAAATTCGGACTAGGTTCCCATTACCAATTCCTCCACGACCTCTATCTCACATCTGATTTTGAAATACCACATTTCCCTGCTGCTGCTGTTACTGTGAAAAATGTCCCTGCATCCCTGTTTGTGCCGCTTTGATCTGCATCACCATCGCCTTTTCTTTCAGCTTTCCCTGCTTCAACTTAATCTTATCACTACAGTACTTTGCAAACTGCAATACCTCATCAATCGACCTTGCTTGCCAGCAAATCAAATGACTCTTAATCATCTGGCTAATTTCAGGTCTCAGTCCTTCCACAAATCTAAACACAAAATAAATCATGTCTTTCGGCTTGATTGTCTCTGTACCACTGTGTCTGCAAAAATTGCTCGTAATATGCATGTATTGCCTCTTCCGCTTCCTGAGCCGTCCTGTCTATTCTCTGCCAGTCAATGTTTTGGGGCGAAATTCTCATTTTCACAAATTCAATCACTTTGTAATAATATTTCATTGCCTCGGGAGAAGGTGCACCTGTAGTCGGATCTTTCTCTGGTTCTTTTGTCACCCAATCTATGCTCCTCTTGCATCCACAAATCAGCCGGAACTTCTATCTCTAACAGAGTGTTCAAGTCTTCCCACAGGCATTTTGCAAGTTTCACAAACCTGTCTGTCTGCTGGTACCATTCTACTGGTTTCTCTCTCAACCTGGGATAATCATTTGTAAAGGATAGAATGTCACTTCTGCTCCAAGGGACATGATCAAAACTCGCTCCTGGAATCTCTCTCATTAGTAACATTTTTACCTGATCCTTACTCTGCTGCACATTTGCAGTAAGATCTACATAATCCCTTTTCCTTTTATATCTCTTCTTTACCCATCTGCCTTCCCACTTGTCTAAGGCTCCCCATGTCTGGACACTTTGGAGTAACTCTCTAAGGTGTGCCATCATTCCTGCAGACGTCATTTGCTCAAAATCTTTGGTGTCAAAATCTAACCTGTAACTCCTCTTCAAATGCTTTGTTTTCTCTATTTCTGTTCCGAACTTCTCTGTCAAATCTGCTAACTTCTGATGCAAATTGCTCATTTCCTTCATAATTTCTGGGCACAGATACCTCAATTCTGCTTCAGTGTAGGATTCAAGTCTATTCACACCCATAGTTTCTTCAATGAGCTGACCCACTTTCATTCCCAGTCTAGTTTAGTTAAAATACTCCTCTCCCCAAAGGACCACTCTGCAGAGTATTCAGCTTGTCTAACCATTCAGTAAATTGTTGGGCAGTCAAACCTTGTAGCAAAATGTTATTAGGCTGAGCATTAGGCAACAGTTGTACAGCTACATTTGGAGACAGCTGTGTCAGTAATTTCATACTCTGACTAACATTCAACCCTATTACAGTATCCGGAGGAACTCCAAGTGGACTAAGGTCTAGCAATGATCTGGTTCCGTCAAAGGTTTGTCCTACAGAAGAGATTATTCTAGTATGCTAACTGAGTCCTCCCCTCATTGAACTCTGACTTAGGGCTCCCTGTCTACTTGCACTGTTATTCTCCTGTGCAAACAAAGGTATGATTGGACCAATGGTGACAGGGACAGATACAGCGTCTGGGCTTGGTCTGAAATTCAGGTTCTTTGGGTGCAAGATTCCCATATTTTGGTTCATCAATGCACACATTTCTGTCTGAGTCCCGTTTATTGGAGTATACTTTGGCATTGCTTGTGGCTGCACTTGGGGCAGTAAAAGTGGAGTTGGCTCTGTCTGAACCAATGTTGGTTTCAGGAAAACCTGTCCTGTTAGCACTATTAGGGTTGTGGCAGTTTCCACAATGGGTACATCAGGGTAAATCCTCTGGACATTTGGCTGTAGTAGGTAGATTAAGACTGCTCAGCATTAGGCTCTGTGTCATGCTAGGATTCATCTGTTCTGGACTCATTGTCATGTTAACCGGTGCCAGTGCTGGAGGGTTTACACCAGTGTTCGGACTGCTCTCTTGTGCTACATATGGTGGGGGACAATTTCTCAACAACTGTAAAATGAACTCAACATAATCTGACTCTTCCTTGAGTGTAAAAGATCTCCTAGACTCCTTTGATCTCCGCTTCCTACTCTCAGAAGGGCTTCTGTTTGTCTTTCTGGTAGCTTTACTTTCTTCTCTCTTGCTGTCCTGTGTAATTGCAGGAAACAATTTAATCCCCTGTAAAGTCTCAGTTCTCAAAAATTTCTGCTCACTGTCCCATCTAGCCTCCGCTAGTGTCTTTTCTGCCTTTGTCATTCTACTCTCAAATATCTGTTGCTGTCTCTGTTGCTGTTGCTGTCTGGCTGCTAATTCCCAACTTGCTAATGCTTCGAATTGTGCTGGTCTCTGAGGGGGTTTCAGGTCATACAGCACACTCCTCAGATTCTCTAAGCTCCTAAAATCTAATGTTCTGTGGGCAGGAAACGCTAAACTCCTATCTTACTCAGTCACTTTGCACCATTGTTTCAGCCAAAGACATGGTGCAGCACCCTTTTTGTCGATTACAAAGTAAGCTGGTGTTCCCTCTGGCGGTGCAATATACCCTATACTCATCGCAATGTATATATCTCCCCTTAAGGCACTCTTTAAAGCTTTGAAAAAATTTAATTTTGCGACCTTTATGTCATTCTAAATCAAATCAGGAAGTGACTTTCAATCCCGGAATCCTCTTCACCAACTTTCTCAACCAATTGCGCTGCACAGTTGTCCGCCAATCCCTGCGCGACCCTTCTCACTAACCAACCTATCCCAGCGGGGCTCCAATGATGTCACACTCACACATACTGTGGCTGACAAAGTCTTGCGGCTTGTCCTCCTAAACTCAGATTTGCATGAAACTAATGCAAAATTATTGCGAACACTAAACAAAACTCAAAACCCAATTTGCCAGTTTACTACAGGTAGGGTAACACAATCACTTCAGAAACCTCACGGATTTTTCACTGACAGCATTTTGCTCTAGCAGCTACTCCTTCTTTCTCAGTTTCCCTGATTCGCAAGCGAAATTCGACCTGCAAATTTCACTCTCAACTGATCAGTGGGTCTGTCCTGGTGCACAGTAAAAAATTCCTTTCACTCGCTTTAACTCATGCTCTGACTTGTGGACCATGCCCGATCAACCTATTAAACCAGACAAATTAGAACAAAAACCAAGTGTCTCATACACTTTTCAATATACTCCGGAATCTTGGACCACGCAGGGTCCGTATATCAACAGCCACGTGGTCAATGTTTGAGCACAAAGCGCCACACACATGTGAAGTTCGATGACTTCCCTACTTTCACACATCGGAGTACGCACACTCCTTCTACAACTTCATTTGGAGTACACAAACTCCCTAAACCCTCACAAACATCACAATTCACCTGCGATTTGCATAAGTTGTGCAAGTGCAAAACCTACTTTATTCACACTGTCACTAGAACACCGGGAACATCCTCAAACAATCATTGGCAAGCTCCAAGGTTCTGGGAAAGTCATTCTAAGTACTTAGGGGCACATTATCTTTCCACTTTGTATCATTGAATCTGAAAAATCCAAACTTTCGCCAATCTTTCTATCCAAATCTGTGAATTACTTTGCTCTTTGTAGGAATCTAACCCTTAACCGACTACCATCTCTGGGAAAATGTATTATTCCAGATTCTATGGCCAAATTCTCTTCTGATGGGCTCTTATGGAGACTAACCATGTATCAGGCCTCTATGATGGACTCTTATGGAGAAAAACCATCAATCTCTGCTACCATCTCTGTTAGCGCGTCAGACCTTATTTGGTTAATTTATAAGGGGAAGCGTTTGGAGGTAGACAGACCTTTTGACTGCGCTTAGAGTAGTCCCCACCATAAGGCTCAGTAGCAATACAAATTAATAGCAATAACAATCAATGACATCAATATTCAATAGGAGTCAGTAATTTCCACGCACCATGACCCTTCAGACATAAACAACCACACCTTTATGTAAACGTTAAAATGTTTATTTCCGTATATTAACAATGCTAATGTCACGTAACTTAGTCTCAAAATCAAACAGTAAACATACAGAACTAATACTGGCTGACCAAACCTCCTAAAGAAATGCAATTTAATCAAAGCTTGGATCACTACACTTTCGAAGGTTACAGTACAAATCAATAGCAAAAATAACTGCACAAACTAAATACCATACATTGAGATTTCAGCAAAGAAAAGACATCACTTGCAGTGAGTACCCTAACTAACCTCAGATTAGAATAGCATGTTTGGACTTCATGCAAAATAATTTAGTTAACACAAATTTGGGAAAACATCTAACTTTAGCTCTATCAAATTAGCGGTTGGTACCTAGGGACAAAAGCAAATAGACACAACAGTCATTAACATCGTCTTATACCCTGCCTCAATATGGTTCAGCAAGCTGCGACAGTCTTCGTCAATTGGTCATCAGTTCGGTCAGCAAGGTATCGGAATTTAGCATTAAAGTTCAGGAAAAGCAAAGTTTCTTCATGCAGTTCGGAAAAGAATAATAACTAAACACTCACGAAGAATGGGGAGAATGGCCCCTCTGGACAGTTTAAAAGAATAGAGCTGATGACGTATTTACTTTCAGTGCAGTCTGGCTAGGTTAGATTTCCTAAAACTACTTCCCACATCGTCATTGGTCAAAGAATCGTACTTTTGCATTTACTCCAATGAAAGTAGAATGCCAAATCCAGGAATTTACTAGTGCACGGTTCACATGTTGTTGATTGGCTCCTCTTCTCCTGTTCCCGTCGTTGGGCTTATGAGGTATCATTATTGTATCAGCTTGGACTCCAGTCAGTGCATCCATTGTGTTATCCATGGCAGGTTACACACACTATGTTATACATTGTATCCCTAACTAGTACAGCATATTCTAGCAAGCAGTTCTCATGGTAAAGAATTTCAGCTACGAGCATTTGGTCAATACAGTGGGAAATCACAATTTAATTCTCTAAGCAGCCATTTATAATCGTCTAAGAAATGCAGCTTGACATTAGTCCGTGAAGCCAGGCCCAAGACCTGGCTAAAGTTAAGGCCTACAATTAATAAAGCAAATACATGATGCATAACCCTTAATATGACATACTACTTTATTAATCAAACATTTGCTTGACGATTTTATATTAATAAGCTATTAGTCAGTACACTTCGTGAACACTGACGTCCACTCAAGTAGGTGCAATTTCGAATGTGTGCATTATTTCTCTATGTTAACTCATTTTCTATGAAAATTCAACATTCAGAATACATGAATATTCCTTAGTAAAATTCAGCGTTAAAAGTAGCATGCTATCGCAGGGTTTGTCCACAGGAGACTCCCAACACCTACCCGTCCAACCCCTGGCAGCCCTGAAGAAATTCAAATTATTGCTGCTGGTTTCTTCAGCAGGACCTCTGCATAGGGGTACACCAAGGCTCGTGGACATAAATGCAGAGGAGCACCTCTACTGTTACATACCTAATCTAATCTTGCCATGCTCAGTCCCCCTTAGAGTACCAGTACTCTCCCTGACCAAGGAGACGTTTTCGTACTCAAAACGGAAAAATCCTGAAATGCGTAACTCAGTACCTATCAGTAGCGACCTACTTAAAGCACTGTCACAGGCCATACTGATTATCTTGACATGGGAAGACAAAAAATCATGCAATCTCGTCGGTCAAGGTGTGCCATTTGAAAAAGTGCCCCATCTGCTGACCGACACAAAGAATGCAGTTTGCTCATTTCTGAAAATATTTACCGATTGATTTGCTGGATTACTATCGTGTATTAGTGGTGGGATAAATCATTCTATACGGATTTCTGTGGCTTTGACACTCGTGGAATACGTCACCAAGAGATTTGTTTCGGGCTGTGCTGTATGTTAAAGGTATTACAACTATTTACACATGCACAGTATTGTTTTACTGGTAGTCAATATTCTGCCATGAAATTCGGTCGGACTGATATTTAAAAGTGGATATTGTAGGACAGTACCCCTGAAGGGATAATCGTTCAGACTGTTGTCAAAAGTATATCTCAATACTTTTTTATAGTTGGTTACAGAAAATGCAATTTTTTAGCTGGAAAACCCGTCTTAACCGTCTTATCTACTCTTGCTCCAAATACATTTATAGTCTACTTAGTCCCTCCAAAAATACCCTTTCTGGCTCAGTAATGTTAGCAATACGCAACTTAAATAATTTGGTTTTGGGTAAATGTTTCTATAAAGCCCAATCCTACTCTCAGTTTGTTCTGCTGCTAGTCTGAATGATATTCAAGCAGGGGTGTGGCTTCGTTAGTGACATTCGGGGGAGGGGGGGGGGGGGGGCGGGGTCCATAGAGACGGTAGTCCCTATGGACCAAGGTTTGGGATGTACTCTTCCCATGAGTCACCGGGACAGTACTTATTTCCATTAGGTGAATCTCGGTCTAGAGGATTGCAGTGGCTGAAAAAAATGTGTAATTACACAAAATAAATCTGCACACATTTCACACAGCCCCGGTTAGAATGCTGTCTCAAGCAATTATCAGTGGTTAGACTATTTATGAGCATTCGTACCATCACCTTTTGGTGCTTGCTTGCAGTAATATGCCTGGAAACCTGAGACGAGCGCAGCTTTTCAAGCCAATGCTTGTGAAATCCAAATAACATAGTAAATTTGCACACATTCAAGGAATACTTCTTCGGGTGCAGATGTATTACTTTACTGTTAAACTTCTCACTATACATATTTAAGTTCCTGATCCAAAAAAATTCCTAGTGAAATGAGAACAACAAGAAAAACCAAACAGAAGACCCGACTGAGTGCCCCCAGACTGAAATACCAAGCTAATTATGTATTTCTTTGGAGTGTCAAGTATTACCCAAACCCCTCAAGCTACACCCATGTATTCAGGGAACTAAGAATTCTATATCATTAACCAGTATTCTCCGTGTAGCTATAATGTACTTCTGCTGAATATTTCACTCCCTGTTAGTAATGCTTTTGGACATTTGTGCATTTGATGCTGTTGAATAAACAGGCCGTCAGTTTGTGAAAGGGTACTGTGTAATCCAAGATCCAGTTCCCTGATAATGACACCAAACCGAATTGGACTAAAGAAGCAGCACTTCACTTACACGCCTGTGAGGTGCTAGGTTAAGCACCATGTGAAAGAAATCATACAACAATGGGCGACCAAATTCTGTGGCAGGGTTGATAAAATAATGGGACAAGAAAGAGCAAATTCTGTACACTCTGTAGAAGTTTTATTTCCTTATTTTGTAATTTTACCAGTTTTTCATATTGTCTGGGCAACCTTCCACCTTCTTAGTACCAGTTCAACACCTGAACACCAATGAGCAACTGAAAGGTGATCCGTTAACCATTGAGAAGGTTATGTTAATGTGTGAAACTAAGGGGCATATTTAAGAGTCCTTAGCACTTTCTCGTGCCACATTAGCATCATTTATTTGATGCTAATGTGGCCCAACAAGGCCATAATCACAGCGAGAAATTTACAAAGTGGCACAATGCATGCATTGAGCCACTTGATAAACCCTTGTGCCACATTATGCCTGTGCCAGACATAATGTATGCTAGGTGGGCGTTAAAAGGGGACGTGCCATTGTTTTTAATGTGCCCCTATTTACTGTTCAGGGTTGGCGTCAACAGTATCAACAAATTCTGACACTATTGCACCCTACTCTGCGCCCATGGTGCGCTGTATTTTAAATATGGCACACACATGGTGGCAGTAGGGGGGTGCAAGGGACTGCAAGAAAAATGGCATTACATGTAATGTAGCGCTAAGTGACACACATAGGCCCAGATTTAAGAAAAATGATGCACAACTGCGCTAGCACAGTTGCGCATCAAAACTTTTAACACCAGCTAGCAACATTTCTTTGCACCATCCATGTATCATATTTAGAAAATGATGCACTATTGTACAAAGGAAAGGTTAGTGTAAAAAAATGACGCTAAACTTTGCGACACGTCATACGGAAAAACAACGATCATGCTGCAAAAGTGGCATTAGCATGATCAGCAGCACATTTTTTACGCTAATCGTATTACCGTCATATTTGCAGCATTAGCACCCAATAAAAGCCCCCGAGCACTTAAAAAAATGAAGGAGCCAAGATGGAGATTGCAGGCCAGGAGAGAACCCTGAGAGATCCCAATCAGCTCAGTACAAGGCAGGATGGATCAGGAAAATCTTGGAGAAAAGGAAGTGTAAGTGTCGCTTTAGTGGGGAGGAGAGTGACATCTTGGTCAGAGGGGTGATGGAGCACCAACACCAACTCTTTGTCACCTCCAAATTGCCAATAGGTGGTAAGGAGGCCAGGTGGCAGGCCATAGTAGATAAATTCAACAGTATGGCAGAGGTGAAGAGGACTGTCACTGATTGTAATAAGTGATGACACGATTGCAAGCGCAGAACTAAAGAGAAATTGGTCAAGAACTGAAAGGCGGCACTGCAGGTGGGAGGTGGAAGTCCCGCATCACAGGACGACCTGGATGACAAGGAGGAGATGGTTGCAGCAATCATCCCAGAGGAGCTGCTCAGAGTCCCAAGACAGGACAACGCAGACTTCCAAGACCTACCATATATGCACAGTAAGTTGCAGTGGGGGACATTTCCAAACCTAAAAATTGCCAGAGGTGGGATATACATAGGACACAGTGAATGCATGCAAAAGGATGGCATGGGGGCACATAATGGCCAGACACTTCGAATTTTCTACAAATTCCCCCCATGCACTGACCATTTCCTAACTCTCACAGCAATCCCCACACTGTTGCCATTGTTCCACCTGCTCATGTTTAAAACTCAGTGGTCAACATGTACTACGCTTGTTGCAGAGGGTGGCTCAACAGCAACTGCCACACAACTCCAAGCACCACTGGGGATGGGCACGAAATTTATGTAGTGAATCCTATCTTGTTTTAATGGGAAGCAGGAGTTAGGCTAGCTTTCTGGCTTGCAGACCTGTGCCCCCGTCACCCAGTGTCTTTTACCCTACTTATCTTGCTCTGTTTTAGAGCAATTATTTAATTATATCTTTCCAAGATGCCTGCATTGTTTTTAGTTACGACAATGTTTTAGTTTCATGCCATCAGTGCCAATCTGATAAGGCGTCACTATCAGTGTCAGAGATAGATAAGATGTAGGTATTCACATTAGGTACTTTCCCACTTTGTGCTTTCGAGGGAATTGTTCATGTAATTGCCCCCCAAGCATGTCTTGTTTTCTATTGTTTGGGAATAGACCTACATCAGGGGTCCAAGCAGATAGTCAGAGGGATTCCCAACCAATTGTCTTCACTGCTATTGATGCTGCACGTTGCCTTGACACTAACCCAGTCTTCGTGTCCTCACGGAGTCTGATCTAGAGACCTCATTCCAAGGTAACGAGGGTTGGGGGGCTCTTCTCATGGACACTGCATTGGCAGATTAGGTTTACCCCACCTAGCTCTCTTTAGGTTAGGGGTTAGATTCTCTTTAGGTATTAGGACATATTTCAAATCTCAGGTAATTTCATGCTATTGCAAGATGGTGGGGGTCTTTGTATTTATGGCTCTCGTGTTCACAATTCTGTTTCTTGCACTGTTCATTATCCTTGTCATATCCAGAGCCATATATGATGCTTGCATGGAAAATCCCTCAAGCAGGAAGGGAAGAACGGCAATCCATAAAGTTTGCACTGTGCAAAATGACAAGCCTGTGTGTGAGCCCTACCAAAGGCATATGTCAATATGACGCAAGCATTTAAAGCAATGGACCTCTATGTGCTTTGCTGTACTATGCCATCATTTATGGTGACAATGCAGTAAAGCACCATTATCGTGCCAATACTCATTTGACTAGTGTAGGAATGAGCACCATGGTGACCAGTGATGTAAATAATGTGCTGCCATGTTGTCAGTGGCTGGGGCAACAGGGATTCAAGGAAAATGGTGGTTGGGGATAAATGCATCACATACATAGAAAGTTCACCCTATGTGTCATGCATAATTCAACACAAATAATCCAACAACAATCTGTAGAACTATGAACTTTCACACACCCACTTGCCACTACTACACCGCCCTCGAGTTCTTGGACAACACCTAATCAAAGTCAGATGTGCATATCTTCCTAAGGCATAAGAAGCTGGGTGAGTCACGTGTAGCATTGGAAGATCACAAATATAAACATGGAATGCCTCCTACATGCAGTGCCAGGTGTAAGAGGGGCACATGATATATACGCCTGGATGAGGTATGACGGTGCCTCACCATAGCATGTTAAATATGACCTATTACTATTCACCACTAGAGTAGAAGTCAAAAAACACCATGCTTGGGTAGAGCACTATAATGTCTGTGTATGGCTGTACTGCCAAATATTCACCAATTTATGTACAAACACGCAGTGTAACAGCCCTGCAGCATCAACTCAAATGTCAATGCATTCTTCTATGTACCTTGGTAATGCCAAAAGATATGACGGACAATACCAACTTTGCAACACAATCTGCATGGTGAAGGAGTGTTCCTCTTGGTGCTACTAATGCATATCTGCAGG
Organism: Pleurodeles waltl; assembly: GCF_031143425.1. Taxonomy (NCBI): domain Eukaryota; kingdom Metazoa; phylum Chordata; class Amphibia; order Caudata; family Salamandridae; genus Pleurodeles; species Pleurodeles waltl. Next base: position 284,667,690 of record NC_090450.1, read on the forward strand.
AAGGAACACTGACAGGCATGCTGTCTGCCACATACAAAGTGTGAGTATAAATGCAACACTCAATGAAAGTAGTCCACAATAGGATTACAGCAAGGTCAGTCCTCAGTACCACAACTACAATGCTACCCTTATGTGCTGTACCAACATGATGCATCTTCATATCAGCTGTCCTCAAAATGTATAAGGTCCGCATCCCACCCCACATGTGTTGTGGGAGTGATGGAAGTGGGTAGGGTTTACACATGCATCCCCCTAGTCACAAAGAATCAGGTGTTCAGCATCCAGCACCACACCATGTAACTATGAGCCACCTCGAAGGTGCGTGTGTGAACAGGAAGGGCCAGCTCCATGCAAAACAACACTCAGTCCAGCAATGCAGCCATCCCTGCAGCCATGCTACAAGGAAACCTGTGATGCGCAGATGAGTGTTGCCCTGCTGGAAATTAGAAAATTATGTTAGCACACATACACACCAGGTGGTTGATTCTCACAATGGGTGGTGCAGGATGCTGGACACATCACTTGAAGTGGCTAGGAGGACAGATGTGGACAACACATCCTCTTCCATCACTCCAGAAACACACGTAGGGTGGCAGAGGAGTCAGCTACTCACTCAAACATCTGCACAACCTAATGCCAAGTTTTTTTGTACATCTCCACTTGTCGTGTGAGCACAAATCTTAAACAACGCCAATGGCATGCATATGTAACAAGGTCAAGTCAACTTAAAAGGCATTTGTGGAGAATACAATGATGAAACAATTGAGGTGGGTGTAACACACTGGGAGCTTGGGCCTGGCAGATTGTGCGAACGATCACTCCACAGAAATGACGTTCAGGTGTCATTGTGTGCGATGAGGGGCCCATAAATGTGTGCCCTGATATAGGGATCAGTACAATGTCACTGACACACCACTAGCAAATAAATGATGACACATGTCTACAGCCACTATATTCTAAAACTGACCTTTCACTATCCCATTGCAGAGGATGATGGACTACCTCCTGTGGACCTGCCTGTCCTTGATTTCACAGATGATCTGGATTTTTTTTTTTTAAATATTTTTTATAAAATTTTCATTGCAGATCTGAGTACCGACATTGTGAGTTTACATTGTCAGGATTTGGTTACACTGGTATAAGATTTGCATACAATCGGAACAAAAAGAAACAAGAAAAACATAACTTAGGTCTTACTGTAACACTCAAAATATATGTCAGCTGTGTCTGGCTGCTAGATCTCGCTATGCAATATTAGAGTCCTCGCATTTAACTACTTAATTACACTATTCCCCACTGATTCATGTTTGTTTGCGGTGGGGGGTGAGGCCTACTGATGTCTATTTATGGTAAGTGTTGTAGTTGTAATTGCTATTCGTATTCTAATTATTTATTTACTCATCACTTTTTGGCTGCCGTAGGAGAGAGCTACTGGAACGGATACTCTCCCTACTGTTCTAGATTGTCTCACCCGTTTTGCTTAGAATGTTGAAGGTGGTCTGGTACTGACTACCTATTTTCTCAAACTACGACATTGCCCAGTTCATGGTGGTGTCTCATCGTTTTTTAACCTCAAGTCTGGTTACTATAATTTCCCAGACTTCCCATCCTTTGTGTTGTTGGCCCTCCCCTGCTAATTTCCGAAGTACCTGGTATTCTGTACGGGTCCAGCGCAGTGTCAGGGTGTGCCAAGTTTTATAATCTGGTGCTTTGGGTGCTTTCCAATTCATAGCTATCAATCTTTTGTACCTCACGTACGCTAGATCTGCAAATATGTGCAGGTGTCTATGCTTCTTGTCTCTCGTTCTCAGCCCTAACAGACAGGACCCAGGGTCGACGTGAGCACCAGGCCCGTCAATTCTGAGACTTCCTCCACCACTCCACTCCACTCCCTTTGTACCTGGGCGCACTCCCAGACCATATGGTAGAAGTGTGCTGGTGGGGCTTTACAACGGGGGCAGGCTGGGTCCGATTCAGGAAACATGTGTTTAATCCTAGCTGGTGATAGGTATGTTTGGTGTGTGAAGTTGAATTGTGTGTAGCGAAATCTGGGATTTCTAGAGACCCCCCGGGCATGATATAGAACTTTCGGCCAGTCCTCTTTCGATATCGGGTTTGGCAGGACTATATTCCATCTATCTCTTACATTCTCCAAGTTTGGTTCAGGGGGCTTATTCAGTATTTTGTATAAGTTCGTCACTACTTTTGTTTGATTATCATATTGCAGCATGTGATGTAGTGTGTGTGAAATCTGTGGTTCTTGATCTCCAGCCGCCCATGTCTTTTTGATTAAATGACATATGGCATAGTCTACTATAAATTGCCCTGGGTTCACTGCTGTGAGGGCTTGTATGGATGCAAATGCCATCAGTCTCCCCTCTTCGAAGCAGTCTCCTACCAACAGTATGCCCGCCTCCATCCAGGTCGTGAGAGAGTGGTTCCCGGCCACGGCAGCCCACCCAGGGAGCAACCCCAGGGGAATGAGCGGTGAGTAGGAAAGCACCCTGAGTCCTCTTTGTACATATCTCTTCCAACATGCATGTGCCGCTACCATTAATGGATTATCAGACGCCCCTTTCTGTGTTTTGTTTGTTAGCCGTGTGATCAGAGGTTCTCCATTTAATCATGCAAGCACCCATGCGGATTACGCCAGTATGGGTCTATGTACCCAGTTCAGTATCCACTGTAACTGTGCAGCAGCGTAATAAAGTTCAAAGTTGGGAGCGCCCAGGCCTCCCATGGTGATTGGACGCTGCAGTGTGGTGAGTGCGACCCGCGCTCTGTCCCCTCCCCATATGAGCTGCAGTAGGACTGCGTTCAATTCTCGAAAAGAGCTCTTAGGGACCCTGAGTGGCAATGCCGCAAAGTAGTATAGCAGCCGCGGCAGTGACAGCATGTTTGCCACCGCCACTCTCCCCAGAGGTGACAATGGTAATTTACTCCAGAAGCGCAGCGAGCCCTTCATAGAGGCCAGTGCTCTCCCCAGGTTCCCATCTCTAAGATCCTCAGATCTGTGATATACATGAACCCCCAAGTATTTGAACGTGTCAAAGCACCACTTCAGGTGTCCTGTGGGGGCCTTGTCTTTTCTTTACGGGGACCAGATAGTTAGTGGGAACACACACGATTTTTCCCAATTTACCACCAAGCCTGATATCTCCTCGAATTCAGTTAGGAGTGAGATTACTGAGGGTATCACCTCACTTCCTTTCCGCACATATATTAGGGCGTCGTCTGCATACAGCGATATAGAGTGGTATAGTCCACTCCTGAATATTCCTCATCTCTCTTCCATTGCACGAACGCGAGTCGTCAATGGCTCCATCGCTATGGCAAATAGCAAAGGCGAGAGTGGGCATCCCTGCCTGGTGCCCCTGGTGATCGGGAAGCTGTCAGATACAGCCCCTCCCGTTTTCACCCTGGCCTGTGGGTTAGCGTACAGTGTTTGTACCCATCGTATGTAGTTAGGACCGATTCCCATGCTCTGCGTAGTGGCGATTGGGAAAGTCCCATCCTAATGTTTCGAATGTCTTCTCAATATCTAAGGATAATACCATCTCGTCATGTGCTTCTGGGGGGGTGTCTCCCATGACACTCAACAATCTGCGGATATTTAGGAAAGTATTAAGTTTTGGGATGAATCCGTTTTGGTCATCATGTATCAGGGTATGTATGATGGGAGCTATCCTGTTGGCCAATATTTTACCTAGGATTTTACAATCGGGATTCAGAAGGGAAAGTGGTCTATAAGATTTAACATCTGTGGGATTGCGACCTTGCTTAGGAAGAACCACTATCACTGCCTCTCTCTGTGTTGGAGGCAGTATCTTGCAGGTCCATGCCTCCTCGAACACCTTCAGCAGGTGTGGCTTTAAGTGTTTCGAATAGGCAGCGTAATATTCTATTGGGAGGCCGTCTATTTCTGGTGCTTTGTTCCTAGGCATCTGCGCTAGTGCTAAGTCTAGTTCCTCCATTCTCAAAGGAGCCTCCAGCAGTTCCCTGTCCGCCTGGGACAGTTGCGCTAACGGTGATCCTGCAAGAAAGGATTCAAGTTGCTGGACTGTGCATACTGTGCGTTTGGCGTAGAGGTTCGTGTAATATTCCCTAAATGCCCCATTGATCTCCTCTTGCGTGGTGGCAGTGGCACCGTTATCTAGCTTTATAGTCCCTAAGGGGGACTGCTGGCGGTTCTCACGGAGGAGCCACGCCAGCAGCCTGCCCGATCTGTCTCCCTCCGTTTGTAGGCGCATTAGATGGTATTGTAGTCATGTCGGCGGAGACGGGAGTCTGTTTCATTGTATTTTGTGCGCGCCTCTTTTAACACTGTGTAGGGTAACTCGTTTTGTGCCACTGCGATCTCCATTACTCTCAATTCCTTTTCCAACTTACTGATCTCAGCGTGTAGGGTGCGTCTCACCCCCCAAGTGGTCGAGATGCAATGTCCTCTGACTACAGCCTTGTGTGCTTCCCACTCCACTGCTCTTGTGCCTGTGTGTCCTTGTTAATTTCCCAGTACTGTTTGACTGTCATGCCCAGACCCTCCGTGAACGCCTGATCCTGAAGAGCCTCCACCTGCAATCACCAAGAGGGGATCACTGATCGTCTCCTGCCCCAGTTCAGTGTTAGTCTAAGTGGCGAGTGATCCGATAGCGTCTTAGCCAGGTATTCTGTCCTAGTGGTCAATGCGCATATGTCTAGGGTCCCCCATTATAAATCTATTCTGGTGTGTACTTTGTGGGGTATTGAGTAAAATGAGTATTCCCTCTGTTGTGGATGTTTCATGCGTCATAAGTCGTGTAGTCCCATGTCGCCCGCCAATGACAGCAAGGGGCACCAGGAATTTCTATTTGTTAATCCTTTGGGGTGTATGTTTGACCTGTCTAGCGCTGCATTCGGTGTGCTATTGAAGTCTCCCCCCATATGGCCAGTGCTGTGGGATTTACCAATAATGCTGGAGTAAGCATGCCCAGGAATTCAGCTATCGCACTGTTGGGGGCATAGACCCCGATTATCGAAAATTGTCTTCCATCTAAATGCCCCTCTATTACCACATATCTGCCCCCTTGATCTAACCTATGCGAGGTTTGGACAAATGGGACGCCTCCTGCTATCCATACCAATACTCCTCTAGCAAAAGCTGAGTATGATGTGCCTGTAACCTGACCCCCCCATTTCCCGCGTAACTCCTGTAGGTCGACTCCAGTAAATGTGTTTCTTGTAGAATGGCGATGTGTACTCCCTGTCGTCTGAGGCATGCATATACCCGAGATCTTTTGCTTGGTGTGCCCAGTCCCCTCACATTCCACGTGACTATTTCATATTGATGTCTAATGAGACTTGCATTTTGGGCCATGTAGCGTTATATGGTGTGCCCGCGTGTGTCACGCACCTGGCTATAATACCCGTACGGGTCCACGCTCTCCCCACCAGATGTGTAGTTAAGGCTAACAGCCGCAGCGATATTTCCTGTGTTCTGATTTGACCTGTACCAAACAACTTAACTGTCTCCCCCCCTCCTCCCACCCCAACTAATTCCCTTAAACTCCTATAAATTTGTAATAAACTACACAACACACTACTTCTCAAGAAAACCTGTATCCATGTGGATACCTGTAGGGGAGCCATTTTGGCGACCGGATGTGGCTCTTGTACAGAGCTCACATCCTTCCGCAGCTATGGTCTGCGTATACGTGTGGGCGCTCCCGGAGCTTTAATCCCCCCCAGCCCGCATGCACAGCGACATTGATCAGTGTACCCACACAAATGAAGAGAGAAAGAAGAAAAAAGAAAAAAAAGGGGGGGGGAGAAACTTTAGGGATAAATTGTACAAAAGATACTCATGGCCATCTGGCGCGGCCTCTGCGTGAATTCCCGCACCCTTGTCCTTTGCCGCCCTTCAACTTGCCGCTCAGGTCAGAAGAAAAAGCGAGCTGGCAGCTTGCATTTATAGTGCATCCGCAGATCTGGGGGTGAGCTTCGGGCCCTTGAGTACTTCTGTTATCGTGGAGTCCGAGCCGGCCGTGTCAGAGTCCAAATTATCCACAGGGACCACCCTGAGTGCCTCAAAGGAGTTTTGTGTGTGAATGGAAGTTTCTTTCAATACCATTGCCCTTCCTTCAGCTGCCTGTTTTTCGGTGGGTTGCCCCTTAGGTCGTTTCTTGGTGCGCTTCTGCGATGGTGAGGTAAGCCAGTCCTCTCCTACGTCCGTTCCTTCTTGGGGTTGTGCAAAACTTTTGGCGTGCAACCACGTCCAGGCATCTTCAGGGGAAGTGAATATGTGGGTGCGGTCGTCTGATATCACTCTTAATTTAGCAGGGAACAATGGGGCGTATTTAATATAGTGTTCACAAAGGCGTTGCTTGATTTTAGCATAGGAGTTACGTTGTCTCTGTACCTCTTGGATGAAGTCTGGATAGGCAGTGACAACTGAGTCCTCGTGTCGGAATGGGACTTTGCTGCGGAATTGCTGTAATATTAAATCACGGTCTCTGTAGTTTAAGAATCTTGCTATCAATGGTCTGGGTGGTTGGCCCGGGGCCGGCGGCCTCCCCGGGATTCTGTGCGCCCTTTCCACAGAGAAGAACTTCCATGGAGCCCCGTTTAGCACTTCTTTGATTAGCCATTGCTCTAAGAATATTTCCGTACTCTGCTCTGCCAGTTTCTCAGTGAGTCCTAGGAAGCGTACATTGTTGCGCCGGGATCTACCCTCTGCTTCCTCAGCGCGTCGACAAAGGATCTTCACCTCCGCATCCAATCGTTGAATTTGTTTTTGATTGTCCGAGGCCATTGGGTTCAGCTCATTTAACACTTCTTCCGCTGTTTTCACCCTCTCCACTAGGTTGAGGTGATCTAATCTGAGTAAGTTCAAGTCCTGTGATACTGTGTCTATTCTGTTTTCCAAGGAGGATTTAGGGGGTTATTCTAACTTTGGAGGAGTGTTAATCCGTCCCAAAAGTGACGGTAAAGTGACGGATATACCACCAGCCGTATTACGAGTTCCATAGGATATAATGGACTCGTAATACGTCTGGTGGTAAATCCGTCACTTTTCCGTCACTTTTGGGACGGATTATCACCTCCTCCAAAGTTAGAATAACCCCCTTAGTGTCCATGATCGCCTGTAATACTTTTTCAAATTGTGTAGAGTGGGCTTGGAGTGTGCTTTCCAACGACTGTAAGGTCGGTATTAGCTGTTGATCACTCGGTGCCGATCTGGGTGTATTTCGATCTTGGCTTTTCGCAGATTTAGATTTCCCGGCCATCAGGTATGCGGTTCGTCACCGTGGCGCAGCCGATTCTATTAGTGAGCCGGTTGGCAGCGGCGCAGGCTGCAGGCAATGGGCGTTTTACACTGCTGCGGATAGGTTAAGTAAACTGGGTTGGTGGCATGTTGCCTCCACCGGGCTGCCCCACCTCTGCCAATATTGTAGTGTTTTGGGTGGTCTTAGTTACCCCAGGCAGTCCGCCCGCACCTTGACCATGCGTGTATATTTGACCGTATATGTGGGCGGATGTGAGAGGCCAGATATTAACGACGGAAGAGAGAATGCCGGTGGGGAGGGGAAGTACGGTCCCACCTGGCCACCCAACCCCCTTCTTAGTCCAATGGGGCTGCCCCCGCTGGTGGGGGGAAAGGGTTTACTGGTGAGACGTTTGCAGGAATTTGCCCCTCAGGCTCAGGGGCATCACCACCGACCTTAGGCGTATGTTCAGCGGCGCGGCGCAGCACCTCCGCGCGCGCCACCACTGATTCTTCTCTTTTTATTGCGATTCGTTCTCCCCAATTGCAGGCAAACGATGAGGGCAGAGCCCAGGCCCAGGCGCCGGATCTCCTCAGCCTGCTTTCCTCCAATGGGGGGGGCACCTTGTAGTGCCACGCAGGTGGGAAAGTCGCGGCCCCCGCCGCCGTCCAGAAGAAAAGAGGGGGAGGAGGGAGAGGGGGAGAGGCCTCAGTAAGTTCTGACCCTCCCCAGTGAAAGCCCCCCTCCGTGCCGTCCCCCTCACCTCACGTCTGCGCACCCCCGTCTGGGCAACGGGCAACACCCAGCGCCGATTGCACCTCCACCGCTGCGGGGATCACGCTGCGCCGCGGTCTACGACCTACTCACGGCCCCCGTCCGGGCCCTGCTGCCGCCACTCCTCCCGCCGCACCGCTCGGCTCTTCAGCGGCACACCGGCACCTCAGGGCCAATTGCCGCGCTTGTGGGTGGGGCAGCAGGCGACGCCCAGCGCCGACCGCGCTCCCGCGGTCACGGTGATCACCTGCCGCCGCGGCCTCAGGCCCACACACAGCCCTCGTCCGGGCCCGGCCGCAGCATCCCCCCCTGCCAAGCAGCTCAGCACCTCCGCGGGGCACTGGCACCACCGGACCAACCGCTATGCTTGCGGGCTGGTCGACAGTCAGTGCCCTGAGCTAATTGCTTCTCCGCGGCCACGGGGCACATCCAACGCCACGGTCACCGGCTCGCACCCGGCCCGGCCCTGCTCCAGGCGCGCCCGCCGCGTCAACTCCTGCAGCACCACTCAATTCCATCGCGGCCCACCGGCACCACAGGGCAGATCGCCGTGCATGCGGGCAGGGAGCACCGCCACAGGAGCGTCCTGCAGGATAATATCGGTGAGCCCGGGATGTAGCTCACATTTTACTCGTCCTTCTCGGCCGCCATTTTGGCCTCCCCCCACAGATGATCTGGATGATCAGCTGATAACCATCAATGCTGACATTCTCCAGTCAAAGAAGAACACACAGCGTTGTAGGGTCTCCACATGAACCACCCAACAACCAACACACACCATTGACCAGTACAGTCACGGCCCTGGAATCTGAGAACCCAGACATAAATATTGGTGTGCCACCTTTTGAGGCCTGCTCTGAGCAGGCGTAGAAAATGCCAAAATGATTTACACAAAGAAATCTCTTAGTTTTCTTTGTGCCTTTTATTTTTTGGCACCCCCTAACAGGGTCATGACCCCTTTGCATACATCATGCATGCGTAGGCATAATGTGGCCCATAGGCTCACAAAGTGGTGCAATGCATGCATTGTGCCACTTTATCACCCTTTCCGCTATTTTATGCCTGCATTAGCCATAATGTATTCAAAGGCGACATTTGCCTGTTCGTTGGGGCAAAGAAATGGCACATAGAAATCTAAAGAATTACTTTGCCTCATATTCTTCAGCACATTTTAATGCCTGCCCAGAGCAGGCATTAAAAAGGGCACCCCATTATATTTTGATGCCTCTATGTACTGGTCAGGGTTAGCACCAAACCTTTTGCAGTAACCCTGAACAGTACATCAATAGTGTCAAAAATGATGACGCAATTGCCTCCTAACCTGTGCCATGGTGTGTTGTATCTTAGATAAAGTGCACACATGGTGGTGGTCGCTAAGGGGCGCAAGGAAAGTCACGCTGCACTGGGTGTCTGGGCACACTGTGGTGTGTTGTATGGTCCAGACTTCATGATACAAAGCTACATGTGTTACATATAGAGGGTCCTTATGACCCCAGTGGGTCGGCTTAAATATGGCGCTAAGTACTGCCGACAGTCTGGCAGTACTTACCGCCATATTATGACATTGGCGGGTTGGCTCAAGCCAACCCGGCAATATACCACTCCAACCGCCACGGCGGTACCATCTTCAGCCCAGCGGCCATCTCTGCAGGATAATGACCCCGCCTACCGCCATGGTTTTCTTGGCTTTCTCAACACCACGAAAACCATGGTGGTAGGCACCATCAGTGACAGAGAATTCCTTCCCCCCCTCACTCTTCAGTTATCCCCCTCACTCCCCATCTCTCCAAAGCCCCCTTACATTCACACCCCCTTCACACACACCCATTCCCACATGCATCCACGCATGCATACATCCATTCACACACACATCCGCACACACTTACATCCAGACATGCATTCACATAACACAACATACACGCACTCACACCTCCATACATGCACACACGCATTCAACATGCAACACACACCCGCATCCACGCACACACAAACATTCACACACAACCACACACACACACACACAACACCCCTCTCCCCTGTCGGAGACCCGACTTACCTGTGTTCAGGGGGTCCTCCGGCAGGAGATGGGACAGCACTGCTGCCACCAGCAGCGTCCGCCAGCAGAACACGCCAGGCTGTATTATTGGTCACAATACGGCTGACGGCGGTCTGCTGGCGTGGCGCTGCTGGTGGCAGCAGTGCAACCTTACAGCCATCCGTCGGCATGGCCACAGCCAGATTTGTGCCCATCTTGTGGTGGAAATCCAGCTGTGGTCATAATACTGCGGATGGCTGGTAGCCGTGGCAATGGTCTTTTGGCGGCCATCGCCGCGGCATTAGGCGGTTTTTACTGCCAGTTTCAAAATGAGGGCCATAGTTCTCTATGCATTCATGATGCAGGACATGGTGTGCTGACGTGTCAAAGAAATTAGGTATGTAAATGTGTGTGAAAAGTTATGATTCATGTATGATTTGTAATGCATACCACAGTGGTGTGTTTAAGGATATGACCAACCAAATCTAAATTCCAGCATGGACATATGTGGGGCCATTGTTTCATGTCTGTTTACTTATATCTGTGTCAATTATGTTTCCCTATGAGGGAACATTTTTATAGGTCATAAAAGTCAATATGTGATTATGTGACACATACATGCTTTCATTAATGAATATTTCCCTTTTGTGCATACTCTAATACACGGTACCAAGCCTGAGCCACCTAGGTTGGACATGTGTGCTAAGATTTTTGAAATATATGTGAAACACACACACTTAGGATGTACAATTACCCAAACCATCTTTTTTATTCCAGATTTAAACAATGGCATACAATCTGTATAGCAGGGCTGCTGTCAGGCAACGATGGCACCCTGGTCATCGTTGCTCCTGTAGCACTTTGTATGCCCACACAGGCCTATTGTTGCATGTATCAACACAGGTTGACTGTGTTCCCCTCAGCTCAGTCTACTGTGCACACGCAGCAGACCCCTGACTGTGTCAGGAGTCAACGTAGCCTCTGCTGGTGAGTTTGAGGGCATTGGGTGGGGATCTACCTTCCTCATGATCACTAATCAGCAGCACATTGCACAGTTACCTGCAGACATACAACTGCACAAATGGGATCCCATGGCCTAGTATATTTTGTTTCCTTTAGGGTTCTTGATGTCAGGGTTGCCCTATCATATACAGGGGACTAGTAGCTTGCTTGTGTAGGACATGCCTCTTCATTTGGTATTGTTTCACACAAATTAGCATACATAGATGGGATTTTCCACATGATGCTTGATTAGGGCATTTATATATTGTGTAACGTGGTTATGTTTTCAGACCCAAGGGACAGATTCTGTCATCTGCCACTAGCTTCTGTCACACTAGTATGTGCTGGCCAAGTTGTTGCTATTGTCAATGTGAATGGGTTATGTACTTACCTAGACATTCTCTGTGAATATGCGTCTGGTGTTACACGGTAACATTGTTGTGTTGTACAGTAGTGAGTATTAGTCTATGTGTGTTCCTACATCCACATTACTGGCATATCTTGTCTGGTATGGGTCTAGTCCAACATTACTGGCATTCTTTCTGCTGCTTACCCTTAGTACCCATCTTCAACAACAACACTGTCACTTCATGCATGCACAGGATGCTAAGTCTGATGTGTGTACTTTGTAGATGGACACATCTTCTTCTACATGCTAAGTGATAGTATCCCTCCCATTTCCAAGCTTTGCTAGATCACATGACTGCCATCCACACATCACAGCTCACCAGCCGCAACATTTGTGTAGTGTCAGAGTGACCTCCACATGTTGGATCTCCAAGTGTCTAAGGGAGTCTCTCAGCTGTTCTTCCCCATCATTTAGTGTACATGGGCATGCACTCACATCTGCATTCCATAAGCTATGTAACTTTCACCATGAGTGTATTTTGTTAGTGTGTAGACTCATCTCAGCTATGAGTGGAGAAAATGCCACATGCAACCTTTCTGTCTCCTTCTTCACACATACAAATTTGGATGGGTCTGTGATATGTTTGGACATCGCTAGACTTACATGCACATTCAAAACAGAATTGGCTGTGGGAGACCTGGGCATTTATGTGTTTTGGGCCCTGTATGTCACTCTCTATTGGTCAGACATGTGAGTGTCATTGAGAGGTATGTTTTCAGATGTCACATGTGATAGTGTCATACAGACTTTGCTTGGTTGCCTCACAGACATAATCCAGCCATTGTAAGTAATTGCTACCCCTTTACTATATAGGCCATACACCAGTACAGCAGGCTTCATGTGTAATTCCAGCTTTGCTGCAGGCATATGTCACGCCAACACACTTGTGTGATATGTGTCTGAAAATGTAACTTGTAAGTGCTACAGAATATGCCTACATTCCACACACTCATTTATGTGGTAGTGGATTCTCCCAATGTGCTAATCAATCATGGCTATGGGGCACATGTGAGAAAAGTGGAGCTACACTAATTGCTTCCCCCCTTGTCTTGCAGCCCTTAGCGCGCTCCACCGCCACCATGTGTGTGCCGTATTTGAGAGACAGCACACCATGCTGTAGGGTTGGGGACAATAGCACTCAAGGTATTTCAAGGTATTGATATACTGTGCAGGTTTACGGCCAAAATATAGTGGCCCTTTGATAACAATGATGGTCCCCCTTTTCACACCTGCTCAGAGCACGCGTTACAAGTACCCACAAGAGATGTGACGCAGTTCAGACCCTTAGTTTAAAGTACCCCATACATTGTGCCTGGCATGGGCATGATGGGAGGCAAGGGGTAGGAATGCAAGCATTGTGCCACTTTCTATTTCTGATGCTTGGATATAGGCATTGGAGGGCCACATAAGTATAAGAAATGTGACACCAATGTTGTGCATGGAGTGCTAGACCCTCTTAAATCTGGACCTATGATCCAACAACCTTCACAACTGTTGTGGTGTTGTAATGCTCTCTGAGACATGGGCAACTTACAAAGGGTATGTGATGGTGATAATGAGTACGCCATGGGCTTTCTGGTTTAAAGTGATTTAATGGTGATATTCACATGTTGAATCTTGGCGTACAGTGTCTACGTAAAGAAATTCAGTACAATATGTTGTCTCCTGCATACTCCAGCAGCAGTGTTTTGTTGTTCCACCTCCTCCTGCAGTGCACCAATGTCATCATCCTCCTCATTGGGGACATCTACCACTTCATCCCAGGGGACATTGGTTCATATACAAATGGTATGTAATATGGCACACAGAAGGATGATCTTGCAGACAAGGGGTGCAGACTGAGCCAGGCACCTGAACTTTAATGTTAGGAGCCCAAATGTCCTCTCCATCACATTCCTTGTCTTTCTGTGGCCTCCGTTGTGGCCTGCTCAGCCTCTGTAGTTAGGTTTCCAAAAGGAGTCGTGACTCATGGCTGGATGCCGTCACCTTGGTCCACTGCAAAGGAATGTGAGAACATGTGTCAGTCATACATATTTGCTATTTCCTATGTGCTGTGGCACATATTAGTTTTAAGTTGGGTGGTGACGCAGACTTGCCTCTGGTATTGTGTATGTTCCTGTTTAGATTAATGATTGCATTGGTGTGTGCTGGTGCATGGTCCTATCATGAGTTGTGCCTCAGGGGCCTGGTGATTGTCAATTAAAATCTGAACTAACAGTCCCCCCATGTCAAATATATGTTGTATTGTCCACATTTGAGGCTGAGTCCAAATGTTAGTGGGACCTAGCTCCTCCTTGCACCACAATACCATCTTTTAGATTGACGCTATAGCAGCCCTTCAAGGCCAAAGTCAGGGCGCCGTGTTTCCATGTGGCACTACACATGCAGTTTGACACTTAGTGACCCTTTGTGGCAGATTATGCCTGTGACAGGAATCAGGTATGCAAGGGGGGCATTCCCCCATTAAGAGGACTGAAATAATCAGTGCAGAGAAATCTCCAAGGTTCCAATGCATCCTTTTCAGCAGATACTTTTCACACCTGCATAGAGCAGGCGTTAGAAGGGGGGGGGGACACACCATTGATTTACATTTGCCCCTATGTACTGTGTGATTTGGTCAGAAATGTTATAACTACTCCTACAGAGTCTATCAATGGCATCTGTTATCTTGACACTATTGCACCTACTCTGCACCATGGTGCACCATATATTGTACACGGCATGTGTTGGCGGTAGCGGGCTGCAAAGGGGCACAATTACAGTGGCGTTGCTGTAGATGCTGCACCACTTTTCTGACATGTGGCCCTTAGTCCCTTCACTTTAGACTTGCAGAAGAGTGATGTTTTGGGAATTTGTACTATTTTTTGTGTTGTGTGCCATGAAACATGTGTTGGGCCCTGTGTGTTGAATGTGGATCCCCCCCCCCTTTGCTCTTGGAATACCTCCCCTGCACAAAGTATTGTTGTTGTCAATAACTGGCTGGCATAGGTATGTGCATGGGGTTCATTTGCACATTGTGACACAGTTGTATGGTATGTTTTGTGATGCATGCAAGTGTCTTCAGACACCTGTGTGACAGGATAAGGCAAGATGTGGATTTCTGCAGTGCCCTGCATCACAGGATGAGTCCTGCTAAGTCCCATGTCTCATCATTCTCATTCTTTTCTGGCCTCTCACAGTACATTGTCAGTAGTCCAGCTGCCACAGTCCACTGTTGTTACCCTTGTATCATAGTAGGGAGATGTGGGATTACCGGGTATGATTGTTGGTGTGCTGTGAGGTGTTCATTACTAGATATGGGGCCAGATGTATGAAATTTTTTTGCACTCGCAAGCTGTGCGAATCGCAAAATTTGGCCGTTTGCGAGTGCAAAAAAGTGGCATTCGCAGACCACAAATAAGAAATCACAAAAATTGCGATTTCTTGTGTTGCGACCTGGTTTTGCAAGTCGCAATTTGCGATTCGCAAAATCCAACTCGCAAGGAGATGCTGCAAAAAATCCCAAATCGCAATTTTTCGCAGAATGGCATTTTGCACATGCAAAATACCATTAAAAGAAACCAGGTGGTAACCTGGTGCAAAATTTAAAAATGCATTTTTAAATTGTACATGTAAAGCACACATGCCCTTTTGGCATGGGTGCACCTTACATGTCCCCAAAAATGTTTTTGGGGTGCAGCAGAGGGGGCCTTAGGCCCCCAGCACCCTGGGGTTTTGCATTTCCAACATTGCGATTTCTGTTTCAGAAATCGCAATGTTGGAAATGCAAAAAATTTGCAGATATGGGCCAACAGGCCATAGCTGCGAATGGGGCCGGTATCGCAATTTGCGATTCGGTAATAGCATTTGCGATTTTTAAGAAATCGCTATTACCGATTCGCAAATGTGATACATGGCACTTTGCGAGTCGGAAATAGCGATTTCTTAAAAATCGCTATTTCCGAATCGCAAAGGGCCGTGATGATACATCTGGCCCATGATCTTTCATAGCTGGTGATATGGTATTTCCATGTGTGCTGCACTATGCACCAGACAATTGAAAGTTGAACACAATGGGTATGTCTGGTATGTAGATGTTGATGGCAACACTCGGATGGCTTTTGATAATGGTGTTGCCTGAGGTTTCTACACCATGCTAAATGTGAGGAAGTGCCTAGATGTGAATTGCTTTACCTTGGCAAGGCCAATACAATTCATATAGCTGAGATATTCCTTGGTAATTGTTATGAGTGAGCGATCTGTATTTTGTTGTCAACCTGTGGACACTAGTAGTGGTTTACGCCCAGCTTTTGTATGCAAAGGGGACATAGCTCCACCTGTCCTTCACATAGTGTGTCAATCAGGTGGTGCCTGGGAACTTGTACATATGGGTGTATGTTTGTGTAATGTGCATTGAATGTGGTGTGTGTCATGTGGCATATGTGTTGATTACTGAAAATCTGTGTTCCCCTATCCATGTGTGTTTAGTGTGGTGTATGTATTGTTTGTCCTACAAGTTTGGTATGTTGTCTGTGTAATGATTAGTATGGTGGCTTACCTACGAGTAGCCCAGTGCCAAATTGACCATCCTGGAACCGCTGGTTCATGGTAGAATGCCAGAATATGTAGGCATCATGGACGCTGCCGGGATATTTAGCTAGGATGTTAGTGAAAATCTCACAGTGGTCCACAATGGCCTGCAGATCCATTGTGCCCAGCACATATGGGAACACAGCTATTTGGTAGAAACCTTGCTTGGTCTTCTGCTGCAGTTGTTGGGTGTTGGGGACCCAGATGTGATGGGGTGTGAGGCAGATGACGGCGTCCAGGACCTTTGGAAGTAAGGCAGAGAAGGTTGCCTGGGAGATACCACCCACTAGTGCCACAGTAGTCTTGAAAGATCCTGACGCCAGCATATGGAGGACAGACAGGAACTTGGTCATGGGTGGAATAGTTGTTTGACTTTACACTCTTGCAGTGATTTCTGGCGCTACATGGTGCAGCAGGCGTACAACAGACTCCTGCTTCACACGGTAGAGTCTGATCACATCTAATACCTTGAGGGCAAGGATGGTTGTGCGCTAACGAAGTATCCTCTCCCCTCTTCTTTGCTGCCTTTGTGGCTGCTGTGGTGGTGTTTGGGGTTGCTTTGATGGTGCTGGCAGCACTTGCTGTTGTCACTGTCATCTTCGGCATGTGCCGAGCTGCATCAGTAACAGGTTTATGTTGTCCAGTTCCTTGTTAATGTTCCTTCTGTGAATTTCCCCTATTTAGTAGTGTGTGGGCCTCATTTTAATGCCTGGTCTGACTAGGTGTTAAATTGACGATAATCTGACTTAGTGTAATTTTTATGCTGACAGGGCCCCGTGCAGCTTTTCACTGTTTGCATAGCAGACAGTGAAAAGCGCGACGGGTGCAACTTCACCCGTCGCACAGCCGCAACACCGCCGGCTCCATTTGGAGCCGGCTCCTGTGTTGGGGCCGAGATTCCCGCTGGGCAGGCGGGTGGAAACTAGGTTTCCACCCGCCGGCCCAGCGGGGATCTCCAAATGGCTGTGGCGGGGGTGCGGCCGCATTGGCGGCCGCCCGGCGATCCGATCTTGGCTGGCAGGGTCGTAATGAGGGCCATGGTTTTTATTTATTGACAGAAAAATGTTTCATTGACATTGCGTTATTGTTCTTTTGATAATACTTTATGAATTAATTCATTTATATATTAGAAATATAACTTTGTAAATATCCACATCCTGTAACTAAATGCTACATTGTTACGATATATCATACATTTGAGAGAAATGCATAAATATTGCTAATGATATAATGTTCCAAAAGATGGATACAGCATGAAAAGAAAGATTTAACAGAAAAAAATGCAAGAGTTAAACTTTAGATTTTTGACAACTGTTTGAAAACTACATGGTCCAGAATGCATTGCTATAAACATGTGATATGGACTATATAAGTGTGGTGGAGGGAGATGGTTGTTACCTGTGATCAAGACCTGTTTAGGTCAAAACGCGTTAGGTGGTGGAAGCACTATTCACAAAATAATTAAAAGCTAAAATAGAGGAACTTCTCGGAGTGTGATGATTCATCTTTGGTGAGCAATTATAGGAGTTGTGGTTGCCAACTCCGTCATCAGCACCGGCAGTAAGAGCGCGCGATTCATGTGTGACCATTTGCTGAAGTATATATATATATATATATATATATATATATATATATATATACATATATATATATATATATATCTATATATATATCTATATATATATGTATATATATATATATAGATATATATATATATCTATAAAGAAAGAGCTATTGGCTATGTCAAAAAGTCACAATTAACTATAATAAAATGTATATTTCATAAATTCACACATTGTAATGCTTAATAACAGGCATTCTCTCAGGTTACTTTTAACAAATAATTAAAAAAAAATTAAAAAGGTATTTGAGTGTTTTTTTTAACACCTTGTGCTCCTGGATATACAGCTCAGCTCGGAGTGCTTTAAAAAGCATGGTAAGCTCTCCTGCTGTCCTTGAATTCAAATACTAAGTACATTTACTGTGTGTGTTTTTAATGTTTCTGGGTGGCTGCTCCTGCCCCTGCAGATTCCCACAACACTAACAAAATAGTTAGTGATGCTCCTCCCTCTTCTAGACATAGGGGGTCATTACAACATTGGTGGTAAAAGCCGATTACCACCGTGCAGAAGACCGCCAACACACCGCCGCGGAATTCCGCCACAGCTATTACGACCCACTTCTCGAAATCCGACAAAATTCAGACACCCACACAAGTCCGCCACACCAAAGGTCAGTGATAAACTGGCAAAAACAAAACCTCCATCGTCACGCCAACAGAAATACGCCCATGCTATCACAACCCACGAATCCACGCGGCGGTCTTTCAACCGCGGTATTCTATTGGCAGTACACACCACCGCGCTCAAAATACACACACATCTCCAAAACACCACCACATTGGACAATGTGAAATACACACACCTGATACACATACACACACCACTCCCACACATCCAATACAATATAAAACACACACCCACAAACCCCTACGACCACCATTACAGAGAGAAGGCCAGAGAGAGACACCACCATCAACAAACTAGCAGCCACAGGCACTCAACACCATCACCCACACAACTGCCACGCACAAAACACCACACACCACTACATATCACCACACTTATCACCACACACACCACCCCACACATCACCTACACCACCCCATGGCACGGCAAAGACACCCCAGGTTCTCAGAGGAGGAGCTCAGGGTCATGGTGGAGGAAATCGTCCGGGTAGAGCCACAGCTATTTGGATCACAGGTGCAGCACACCTCCATAGCTAGGAAGATGGAGCTATGGCGAAGAATAGTGGACAGGGTCAACGCAGTGGGACAACACCCAAGAAATCGGGACAACATCAGGAAGAGGTGGAACGACCTACGGGGGAAGGTGCGTTCCGTGGTCTCAAGACACCACATGGCGGTACAGCGGACTGGCGGCGGACCCCCACCTCCTCACCCACAACTAACAACATGGGAGGAGCAGGTCTTGGCGATTCTGCATCCTGAGGGCCTCGCAGGAGTCGGTGGAGGAATGGACTCTGGTAAGTCAAATCTTAACTATCATATCCCCCACCCTACCTGCATGCTATCACAGACCCCCACCCTCGCCCCCTCCCCTATCACTCCCACTCCTCACAAATGTACTAATAACACAAACCACCCATCGCAACACCAACCCCTGCATGACAAAACAAAGCATGGACACCCAACACTAAAGCATGCCCACTGCACATACCCATAACACCCCTCTCAACCATCATAACACAAGCCCCCACACAGGAATGCTAGCACTGGGGTGCACGGTCACCCACCCATTGCACACCATGACACAAACAGATGCAATAATCATGCTTTTACACCCCTGCAGGACCACTACCCAACGTCACCAGACAGGAGGGTCCAGACATCTCCACCCCACACACAGAAGAGGCCCACAGTGATGACAGCATCTCTGTCCAACTGTATCCAGATGACCAGCCCGGACCATCGTGGGCCTCGGGACAGTCGGTTCCCCTCACACAGGCACAGCCCACCACAGACCTTCCACCCCCTGGTAACACCAGCACAGCACCCACCCAGCGGGCCCATACCTCCATGCCCAGGACACGTCAATCAGCTGTGTGTCCACCACTACAGGGAACCCAGGATAACCCACCACCCCAACAACAACAGGGACCTGGGGGCAGTGGCAGTGGGCACACGGTCCAGGGGACGGAGGCACAGGAACACAGGGGAACTGGGAGGGCTGATGTGCGAGAGGGGGCGGACAGGCCAAGGGAACCCTCTCTCCACGAGGCCCTCTCCTCCATCATGGGAGCATACCACCACTCCCAGGAGACGATGGCAACGGTCCTGGCCAAGTTTCAGGAGACCCAGCGCATGCAGGAGGAACAGTATTTGGGGTTCGGGGAGGAACTCAGAACCATCAGCTCCGCCTTGGGCACCATCGTAGGGGTGCTGAAGGAAATACTTAACACCAGGAGGGACACTGTGGCACTCCAAGGGGCCCCTGACACTAGCATGGACGATGAACTGCCCAGCACCTCCGCCGGCGCTAGTGGACAGGAGGCACCGCCACAGGACCACCACAACAGCACCCCACCCCCTCCAGACGGAGAGCCACCCCGCAAGCGGTCCCTGAGATCCATGAACAAGACAGAGCACGATGCCAAGACCCCCGCCAAGAAATGAGACCACCCTGATTGTCATCCTACTGTTCCACTTTGTAACCCTGTCCATATTGGAACTGCCCCAGCTCCACTTCCTATGCCCATATGGGCAATTCACCTGTGAGACTAATAGACTGGAATCTGCCATGGACATTCCTCCACCATCACCCCACACCATTTTACAACCCCCCTCCAATATTTAGCACTTCAATAAACACCCTTGAAGCACAAAACAATCTGGATTCAGTCTGTGATTTCGAAAATGTGTATTAGCAATGACAGTGACAAAATGCGTTTTCAAATGTAATGTCAACATACCTATGTCACACATCTCAAGTCCATGAGAAATCTAAGCACATGACACACGTTGGAAACCACACCTGGGAAACCGTAAGGGAAATGTACAACTCAGTGACCATATACAGGTTGAAATCGACAGACAGGATAGAGGTAGAAGTGTGAAAATACTTGTAGTAGGCAGGAATGTTTTCTCACCTGTGTGTCACTGGAAATATTGCTGGATAACTGAGTCCCTGTTGTCAATGTCTTCTTCCTCTGCTTCCTCCTCATCACTGTCCACAGGCTCCACAGCTGCCACAACACCGTCATCTGGACCATCCTCCTGCAGAAAAGGCACCTGGCGTCGCATAGCCAAGTTGTGAAGCATACAGCAGGCCACTATGATCTGGCACACCTTCTTTGGTGAGTAGAATAGGGAACCACCTATCATATGGAGGCACCTGAACCTGGCATTCAGGAGGCCGAAGGTGCTTTCGATCACCCTCCTAGTCCGCCCATGGGCCTCATTGTAGCGTTCCACTGCCCTGGGATTCCTCACTGGGGTCAGTAGCCATGACAGGTTGGGGTAACCAGAGTCCCCTAATAGCCACACACGGTGCCTCTGGAGTTGACCCATCACATAAGGGATGCTGCTATTCCGCAGGATGTAGGCGTCATGCACAGAGCCAGGGAACATAGCATTTACCTGGGAGATGTACTGGTCTGCCAAACATACCATCTGTACATTCATGGAATGATAACTCTTCCGGTTCCTGTACTCCTGTTCACTCCTCTGTGGGGGGGGGGGCAGAGCCACATGGGTCCCATCAATGACACCTATGATGTTGGGGATATGTCCAAGGGCATAGAAGTCACCATTAACTGTAGGCAAATCCTCCACCTGAGGGAAAACGATGTAGCTCCGTATGTGTTTCAGCAGGGCAGACAACACTCTGGACAACAAGTTGGAAAACATAGGCTGGGACATCCCTGATGCCATGGCCACTGTTGTTTGAAATGACCCACTTGCAAGGAAATGGATCACTGATAGCACCTGCAATTGAGAGGGGATTCCTGTGGGATGGCGGATTGCTGACATCAGGTCTGGCTCCAACTAGGCACACAGTTCCTAGATTGTGGCACGGTCAAACCTGTAGGTGATGATCAAACTTCTTTCCTCCATTGTCGACAGGTCCACCAGCGGTCGGTACACCAGAGGATTCTGCCATCTCCTCACATGTCCCAGCGGACGGTGCCTAGGAAGGACAACAGTGACCACAAAGTCAAACAACTCAGAGGTATGTACCCACAGTCTAGACAGAACACCATTCATACACAAAATGTGGCCTGTATTTGTGTTGTGAGACAAGGCCTAGGTATGTGTGATGCAGTTGGTAATTAGGCCATGTGTGCCCCTGAAATGGCGGCTGCCTGACCTCTAAAGTGGGACAATGGGATGTGAGGTAACTGCGCTGGCGTTGTACACCGTCGCGGTAGGCGGTCGAAGACCGCGGCGCAATGCTGCATTGGTTAACATTGGACCCTATGGGTCCCAGGAGCCAATGACGATGTACGCCGGCGGTGATGGTACGCACCGCCGCGGACCTGACCGCCGCGGACGTGACCACCATTTTCTATCTGTTCAATCACTCGATACCTGATCTTCAACAGGAGAGGACCTACACTGCAAGTGCTTCTGTGACCTCGGTCTGGAAGAGACAATGGCTCGTGCGTCTGGGGAAAGGGCCCTGCCTTCACTGCAGAGGAGTTGGAGAAGCTTGTGGACGGGGTCCTCCCCCAGTACACGCTACTCTACGGTCCTCCAGACCAACAGGTAAGTACACAGGGAGCATGTTATATGGGCTATGCCTGTGTGGAGAGGGCTGGTTGTAAGAATGAAGGGGGCACAGTTCTGCGTGCATGAAGGACTGTGAATGCATGTGCCACATGGCAAGGGTAGGGATGTGGGCCACTCACTTAGACGGTGCAGTTGGTAATGACTTCTCTTCTTCCCCTGTACATGTCATTTAGGTCAGCGCCCACCAGAAGAAGGATATTTGATGTGCCATTGCCAAGGACGTCCGAACCCTGGGGGTCCACCACAGACGGAGCACCCACTGCCGGAAAAGATGGGAGGACATTCGCCGCTGGAGCAGGAGGACGGCAGAGGCTCAGCTGGGGATGGCCTCCCAATGTGGGAGGGGTGCCCGTCGAACCATGACCCCCTGATGTTCCGGATCCTGGCGGTGGCCTACCCTGAGTTGGATGGGCGCTTGAGGGCATCACAGCAGACACAAGGGGGTGAGTACAACATCATTCAGCGGACTTTGCGCGCAGTGAAGGTGTCTGGGTGGGGGAGGAGGGCTGTGGGTTTCCCTAGGCCAGGGCGAGTTCCGTAGGCTAGGCCCCTCCGTAATGCAGGCCATGGGGCACCCCACCCCAACTCTGTAGAGTGTCAAGTACAGGTATTCATGCCCCTGTGTCATCTATGTGTGCAGATGTCGTCCATAGCCATGTGGGCCATATCCCAGGAATTGCATCTGTAGAGCCCAACAGCGCGACGTAGTGCAGGGGGCTGCTGTGTCTGTATTGTCCGCCAACGGTAGCGGTAAGCCATACACTCAACCTGTCTTTCTTCTGTCGTCCCCACTCTTTTTGTGGTCTCCCTGTACTTGCGGAGCACGAGGGAGCTGCATCCCACATGGCCATGGAGGGCCACACCACGGACTCAGAATACACCAGTGGGACGGAGGGCGAGGGGAGCATCACGGCGGTCACAGGATCTGCAACCAGCGACACGGACTCGTCCTCCGATGGGAACTCCCTTGTGGTGGTGGCAAAATCTGTGCCCCCCACTTCTACAGGTACACCGCCCTCCCAGCAGCCCCTCAGCATGTGCCCCGTGCCCGCTCACACAGGAGGGTGGGCATCACCTTCGCCCCAGGCACCTCAGCCCCTGCCCCAGTCACCTCTGCTGCCCTCAGTGAGGAGGCCATTGACCTCCTCAGGTCCCTCACTGTTGGGCAGTCTACCATTTTGAATGCCATCCAGGGTGTAGAAAGGGAATTGCAACACACAAATGCATTCCTGGAGGGCATTCATTCTGGTCAGGCTGCCCTTCATCGAACCCTGCAAACTCTGGCCTCAGCACTGATGGCAGCCATTGTCCCTGTATCTAGCCTCCTCCCTCCAACTTCCTCCACCCAGACCCAAGACCCTGTACCCCAGCCTATCCCAAGCACACCATCAGACCAGCCTGCACACACCTCACCACACAAGGGAAGCTCAGGCAAACATAAGCACCACACATCCCACAGGCACTCACACAAGCATCACACACATACAGACACACCAGCATCCACTGCCTCCACTGTGTCCCCCTCCTCCTCGTCTCCCTCCTCCCTCCCAGTCTCGTCTACACTCACACCTGCATGCACTACCTCTACAGCCACTACGTCCCTCTCCAGCACACCCACCACCACACCCCGCTCTCGTGCACTCACCACCCCACTACCATTTACACGTCCCTTGTGTCCTCTCCCAGTGTGTCTGTGACACCCCCTCCAAAGATACACAAACGCAGGCACACACCCACCCAACAGCCATCCACCTCACGACAGCCCCAGCCCATGCACCTGCACCCAAATCGACAAAAGTTACACCTCCTACAACCACCATCTCTTCCTCCACTCCCAAACCCCCTCCATCTACCCGTACCAGTGTCTCCAAACAACTTTTCCTGTCCCCCCTTAACCTATTTCCCACCACCCCCCCTTCCAACTCATAGGTCCCGTACTAGCACCTCAGCCAAAAAATCTCCGGGACCAGTGGTGCCTGTTGTTACAGGTATGTGAAGTGCACCGGCCACCAGGACAGCCAGTGTGGCACGGAGCCACAGCACAGCCAGGCCACCCCCTGTGAAGCACCAGAAGTCGGACAGTGCCCGGCGGGAGAGGGGGAAGGCTCCAGCCAGCAAAGCAGCTCACAAGGGTCCCGGGGGGAGTGTGGACTCAGCTGTGACTCCTCCCAAGGTGGGGAAGGGGCAGAAGAAATCTCCAAAGTCTGGGAGGAGCAGCACGGCGGAGAAGACCGCCATCATCCCCGCTGCCCAGGAGGCCACCGCCAGCCCCATCGTCAGTGGCCAGGAGGCCACCGCCAGAGTCACTGCCCAGGAGGCCAGCCCCATCGTCAGTGGCCAGGAGGCCACCGCCAGAGTCACTGCCCAGGAGGCCAGCGCCAGCCACAGCCCAGCTGGCCAGGAGGGCCCCGCAAGCCACAGCCCAGCTGACCCATGAAGGACCGCCAGCCACAGCCCTGCTGGGCAATGAAGGACCGCCTTGGCAAGCACCGCTGAACAGGCCAGGGACCGCTGAACCGGGCAAAGACCGCCATGGATTGCACCGCTGAACAGGCCAGGGACCGCTGAACAGGGCAAAGACCGCCATGGAATGCACAGCTGAACAGGTCTGACACTGGCAACTCGAGCACCGCTGAACAGGCCAGGGACCGCTGAACAGGGCAAAGACCGCCATGGAATGTACCGCTAGCCCATTTGCGGCAGGGGCAGTGATGCAACTGGGACCGTCACGGGGTGTGTGCTGCACTCTGGGCACCAGTCCCCCTCCGGAACCAGTGGAGACTTGCATCCACTCCGTCTGTCCTGCACAGGATGAAGCACTCTGGCCACAAAGCCCCCTCCAGAACCAGTGGAGACTTGCATCCACTTCCTCAGTCCTTGGCAGGATGAAGCACTCTGGGCACATAGCCCCCTCCAGAACCAGTGGAGACTTGCATCCACTCCGTCTCTCCTGTACAGGATGAAGCACTCTGGGCACAAAGCCCCCTCCAGAACCAGTGGAGACTTGCATCCACTACCTCAGTCCTTGGCAGGATGAAGCACTCTGGGCACAAAGCCCCCTCCAGAACCAGTGGAGACTTGCATCCACTCTGTCTGTCCTGCACAGGATGAAGCACTCTGGGCACAAAGCCCCCTCCAGAACCAGTGGAGACTTGCATCCACTCCGTCTGTCCTTCACAGGATGAAGCATTCTGGGCACAAAGCCCCCTCCAGAACCAGTGGAGACTTGCATCCACTACCTCAGTCCATGGCAGGATGAAGCACTCTGGGCACAAAGCCCCCTCCTGAACCAGTGGAGACTTGCATCCACTCCGTCTGTCCTTGGCAGGATGAAGCACTCTGGGCACAAAGCCCCCTCCAGAACCAATGCAGACTGTTATCCACTTGAGAGACTGTGGCTTTGCACTCCCCAGGATGGTACAGTGGGCAACCCACACACTGCAGAGACTTGAGAGACTGTGGCTTTGCACTCCCCAGGATGGTACAGTGGGCAACCCACCCACTGCAGAGACTTGAGAGACTGTGGCTTTGCACTCCCCAGGATGGTACAGTGGGCAACCCACCCACTGCAGAGACTTGAGACACTGTGGCTTTGCACTCCCCAGGATGGTACAGTGGGCAACCCACCCACTGCAGAGACTTGAGAGACTGTGGCTCTGCACTCCCCATTATACATCAATGGGCATGGAGCCCCCTCGTGGATCTGGCGTCGTGCACTCATCCGGCTGAGGTGCCCCCCCTTCCCTTCCCCCTCAGGTGCCTGTTGTATTTCTATCTGATGCCCCTGCAGTGTTCTCTCCGTTTTGATCGGGTATCTTGTGTGGGCCTCGCCCATGCATTTTGGGCCCAGTGGTCCACGGACAATGAATGGTGCAATACCTGCACTACTAATCGTGGTGTATATTTTGTTTAATGTGTATATATATATATGTATATATTTGCTTACTGTATTTTGATATATTACAATGGTTCAACTCATTTCCTTTTGTCTTTGCATTCTTCTGTTGGGGTTGGGGGTTGTTACTGTAATGTATAGATATGCATTGGTGTGTGTGTTGTAGTGGGTGAGGGTTGGGGTGGGGGTTGGGATGTTGGTTGTGTGTGTCCCTGTGTTTTTGCCTCCCCCCTCCCCTATCTCGTAGGTGCAGTACTCACTGTGGTCTTCCCCGCCGGCATTGATGATCCTCGTATAGGAGCAGGAAGACTATCGCAGGGAGTATATGGAGTTCCGGCTCCATGGTGCCCTCGTTCCTCGTGAAGTGTGTAGAGGTGAGCGTTTCCCTTTGAAATGGCTGTTTCCGCCGTGTTTTTATCCGCGGTGAATCTGCCCCGGAAAAGGTGGCGGATTGGTAGGTTGTGATACTGTGGGCGGTACATTGTCCTCCGCCTGTCTGTTGGCGGTGACCGCCGCGCTGTTTGTCTGTACCGCCGTGGCGGTCTGAGTGTTAAAGTGGCTGTCTTTGTTGGCGGTTTCCGCCACGGTCATAATTCCAATTTTTTTACCGCCAGCCTGTTGGCGGTTTTACCGCCGCTGTAACACCGTCTGCCAGGGTTGTAATGACCGCCATAGTCTCTACCCTTGCTACATAATGACCTATCCTCTGGGATACGAGCAACAAGCTCCTCTTATATGAATTAAGCAATGTGAACTAAAACAACCAATCAGTGGGTGAACTATGTGTTTAATAGCAATTCCAGATATTGTGCATCTTCTAGACTGACTTCCTCTCTATCATTTACTGTGACATACTTATGTAGCACATCCAAGTAGACACATTGAGAAGTGTCAAGTGTGCTATTGGAGAGCAACCTGGACGGCTTGGTACCTCTCTCTTTCTGTCCTCTATAAAGGCACAGATTTCTGCTTTGAGGGGACCTGGCTCTGGTACGTTGGGCCTGGATCAGGCTCTGCATATCAGGCAGCATGGGACAGATAGCTTGGCAGTATTTGATAACATAATTGGGATACATTTGAAGTAGTGGAGCATATTCACATAAAAAATCCAATACTTTCTAGTGTGAGTATATCCATTGAATCTTGGGTTCAAAGATATAGGTAAGGGATACTGACTTCCTGATAAGGTGGTTGTAGCAGGTGTTTTCCCTATTCACATTCTTGTCCAGCTTAAAAAAAAACTCATAGGCCAGCTAAATGTTTGTCTCCAGTTGGTTTGGGGTATTCAAGCTATGTTTTGGCTTTGCTCCTGTCTCCAGTTACACCAAAGCAGATGTCCACCAGTAGTTGCCATTTGTAGCAAATATCAGCTGGTAGGGAGGAAAATTAATTCACATTGTTTCTCGAGCAAGTTTGGTAGGCACAGTGTGGAAATTTACTACATCCTGGTGGGGCTTCACAATGCCCAACAACGTCTGGTGTAAATGCTCAGTTGAAACGTTCCAAGAGATTTTTGGCATTCCTGGTTAAAATGTCCTTGTCTATCAGAGCTGCCAGGGTAACCTTTTGGTCAGCAGACTTAGGAAAACAGACAGAGGTGTTCCACAGCCTTCTTGTGGGTGTTGATTACAAGGATCGAATCAGATGGAGACTACGTCAGACCTAAAAAAGACATGTGGGAGGGCTGATCCTCTCAACAATGCATTAACACTTAGGATTCCTGCATTA
This sequence comes from Pleurodeles waltl, assembly GCF_031143425.1. Lineage (NCBI taxonomy): Eukaryota > Metazoa > Chordata > Amphibia > Caudata > Salamandridae > Pleurodeles > Pleurodeles waltl. The sequence goes on from NC_090450.1 coordinate 284,695,653, forward strand.
ACCATTAGAGTTCTTCTTTCTTAACCCTCATGGTGCTATTTCTGGAACAGTAAAATTGTCCACTCCCCTAAACCTTTGCTATCTTACTGCCTTGGCAAACGTCTACATGGGTCATTGTAGAGTTCTGTTAAACTACCTTCTGGATTACCTCACTATGAATGGTGTAACCTCTCCCCACAAGCCACGGATGCTCAGTAACCCCATCATGCTGCTGTCCCAAAACATCAAAGCTATCCTTTGATGATCATAGGATAGCTATGTTGCTACAGTGTCCTACAACTACATCACAGTCAAAATGACAACCTACAAAAATACTGCATCAACTATGTTGCACTTAAGCTAAGTGTAGATAACTGGATGCGAAGGTAAAAAATGTCAAAATATATTTACCTTGTTGACATGGTGGTAGGCAATGCAGAGAATGTAATATTTTTGTACTTCGATATTTTGACTGCAACAAGGTGACATACAACATTCTTCTATCCATCGTACCATTAAAGCGTTATTGGATTTCCTGCGCTGCGGGACACAGAGCCACCAGCCACCAGCAGCCAGCAAGGGGACTCGGAGCCCCAGAATTCGTGAAGCCCGAGGGCGGGACCAGGAAACACCCCACGCTTAAAGTGCTATTGGATTTCCCGGGCCACAGGACACACGCGGGCCATGCAGGAGCGAAGCCCGGGCCAAGGGTGGGCCCTTTGTTCACCCGTCAGCGACCGGAGGAGACCGGGCTGGGCCACCCCCCTGAGAATTGTTAATCGGAGAGACGAGCAGCACGAGTGGAGCAAGTCCCTAAAGTCCAAGGTAAAAACAAGTATTACAAAGATAGTGCCCGGCAGATTCTGGTTAGTGCCACAATGACTCTTTCTGTTTGTTCAGCATTTGGGTGGCCCCAATCTGCCTTTTACCTTAGAGCTAGGAGGATCCACCCAGCTTTATACTATTTTTTTTAGGGTGTGAAAATCATCTCCTGCAATGGGCAAAAGGAAAATAAGTATGCAAAAGGGGGAGGGTGCCCAGAGCCATCTAACCCAACCATCAATTTCTAGTTACTTGTCATCTGTTATTGGGGCCATAGAAACTGAAGCAGTGCAGGTTGAAGAAAAAATTGGGGCTGTTCACAAATCCACACAGAGATTACCCCTTGAGCCCACTGTTTTTGTTAACTCTAATCAAGGGGCACAGGATCCTTTGTCAGCCTCTACAATCCATGTATCTCAGCCTGGTACGAAGTTCCTTGTATGCAAGCCCCAAGTGAATATAAAGAACCCAATACCGATTGTCCCTCCGTGGCTCCTCCACAAATGAAAAAGAGAAAAGCAGGAGGCCGTTCTAAAAACGCTGAAGGTGATTTAGAGGCTAAGAGAAATCTTACTTACATCTGAAAGACCCTGTTTGTCATTTGGTAACCCCCGATATGTCATCGGATATTCCTATAACCGATAATAGGGAGAAGGAAGTTTTACGGGACGATTTTACATATACAATTGATTTTATACTTAAACCATTCTGTGCAGCGTTAGAGGAGAAACTTGTTACCCTGATAACTAAAAAAAACTGAAACACTTTCATACTAATATGATTAGGATGATTTCTCAATCAGCATTAAGACCAACTAATATGGGAAATCGTTATACGGGGAGGCTGTGCCTGAAAAAGTAGAAGTATTGTATAATCTTCCACTTAATGATCATGATCCACCTTTGGCACAGCCATTAGCCGGACACGGTCCCCCACTTATGGAGATTTGAATGATAAGATTCTCATGGCACGCAGAGTGAATTGGGTTGGTTCTTCAAAGAAAGTACATGAGGGTGACTGCGTTGTGATTAACTTTGCCAATCCCTGCCTAATAAAATGCTTGTTGGCTGACCTGTTTCATTGTGCCAGGAAGGAAGAAGGGATTCAAATGTATCCACTTTGTCATTTTTACAACACAAACCTCTTACCTGTTAGCCCTAACGTAGCTCAACGCAATCACAATGCAGAGTTGGCTAAAATACAAGCACAGCCAAATAACTATTTTTTTAGCCTCCAACAGGTTCTGATTCCTCAAGATGAGAATGATTGACATGTGGACAAGGACAGGTCCTTGGGTAGCACCCTATAGGGATCAGTGGAAGTGGAGGGTATTGGGCTTGATATTTCTTTACCAAAGTATGGGCTTGATGAGCTAGATATCCCCCCTTATGCCTTGTTAACTGCTAGCATTGATGAGGAAATGGCAGTAGGGTCAGGATTTAAATCGCTAACATTACTCTGCTGAAATATGGTGGGGCTCCGGTCAAAGTGAAAAAACTTAGAGTGGTTAGAATTTATATCTACACACAATGTAATTTGTTTGCAGGAGACCTGGTCAATGGACCACTTTCATTTGTATGTCAACCAGCAACTCCCTCCCTAGCGGGAAGGGCAAGTGGGGGTCTTTTGGTTCTCTTCTCATTACAACTCCCCAAAATGGAGGCATCTGTAATCTGGTCCTCATCATACTTCATGGTTGTTTTACTGCTGATTGAGGGGAGTAAGGGTTTATTGCTAATAAATGTTTATAACAACATCCCACGTGACCGTCTGGGACGTTTTGAGGAGATAACAGACTTTCTGGACTCTTTTGATAAGTTCCAGGATAACGAGTTGATTATTATATGGGCTGGAGATTTTAATGTGCCACTATGTAATCCGGAAGCTTCACATGTGCGTTGCACCCCCATAGAGGATTGAGAGACGTCAAATCATTTTATTCATTCAAAACAAGGTGAAGTTTTAAACACCTTTATTTATAAATTCGATCTTGTATACGCAAGGGAAAAGGCTGCCACCTATATTAAAAAAATACCTACATTTATGGGGAATCCTAAAGGGAGTATTATTGTTTTAATTCTTATTAGCTCCCCTGATCTTCGTTTAATTCTTGATTTTAAGATAATACCGCATTGTACCAGTGGTCATAATCCCCTATGTATTAATCTTGCCTGTAATACCAAATCGGCACAATTAACAGAAAATAGAGAAGGAATTTTGCTTTTAACAAACATTTTGGCCCACGAATGAAATGGGAAAAGGTTGATCCCAAGATATTTAATCAGAAAATCATTGAACAAAAATTGGATGCCATTAATTTATGCCTGTCACAACATCCAACCCATGATTGTTTAGTATCGGAATATGAGCATTTAAGTTATGCTATTTCTGACGCTCTGGTGAGCAACAGGACTTCCCGGGGCCTAGCAGTTTGCCGATGGTTTAACTCTGCCTGTACTACTGCCCATAAAGACCTAAAAACAGCCCTCAGATCTATTCTTTTTTCCCGTGATCTAGTCAGAACGGCAAGGGGCCAAAACAAGGCAGTTCTGACAGAGAGAAAAAATGAAATTAGAACTAAAGCATGGGATGAGCTTTTGATAGCTACTAAACTGAAGGATACAACACAATTTTGGAGGGTGATAAATCATCCTTACTTCGTGGACCAGGATCATAAAGAGGATGATTGTTTGATACCTGAAGCGGTCTGGGTGAATCACTTCAAGAGGGTTTTTCAGCTTGATAGTGACACTTTTTCTGAGGGGGATGAAAGTAATAACAAGAGATCCGTGGAATCTAATCCGAATATAATAGGCTTGTCCTTTGAGTTACATGAGGTTATCACAGCAATCAATCGATCGAGACCAGGGAAAGCACCTGGCCTGGATGGGGTCCCTGTTGATCTTTTTAAGTCTATGCCGGATCGTTGGGGCCCTCTAGTTACAAATGTACTAAGAAGTGCAGTAAAGAGTAATATTCCCCCCTCTTGGAATTTGGCCATTATCATCCCAATCTTTAAAGATAGTAACAGGCAAGACCCTTCTTGTTATAGGCCAATTTCTCTTATAGATTGCACTGCTAAGATTTTGGGGAGTGTGATTCTGACCCGGCTGGTGGAATGGGCTTGCGAGGTGAAGATCCTCTCCCCAATTCAATATGGCTTCAGACCTGGTTTAGGTACAGTGGAACAAGCGTTAAACCTGCATCTCGTCCTTAACAAATATGTCACTGCCAGGAAAGAATCTATTCATCTGGCTTTTATTGATTTATCAAGTGCCTTTGAACTGGTGAACAGAGTGAAGCTCTGGCAAATTATAGAATCCTTGGGGGTTGATTGGAATCTTTTAGAGTTAATCAAACGTTTATACACTGATTTAACTGTTTCAGTGCAGTTTGGTTTGCATGGTGAGAGGTCTTCCCCTTTTCCCTCCAGGAGAGGTGTTAGACAGGGCTGTATTTTAGTACCGTTTTTATTTTTGTTACATATTAACGGACTTAATGGTTTTTTAGTAAAAAACGGGAAGGATCTCCCCAGAATGGGACTGAGACAGCTCCCGGTTCTTCTGTATGCTGATGATGCGGTTTTAATTGCCCGTACAGCCAACAGTCTTTAAAGCCTATTGGACCTTTTCTTCATTTTCATGCAAGACTTAGATCTGAAAGTAAATTTTATGAAGACCTATGCTATGACTTTTGGCCCCCGAAATACAAGATCCAAACGATTTACCATGGGAGGAAATTCTATAAACAAAGTTCAAGATTTTTGTTACTCAGGCTTGCATATATGCTACTCCAGGCTATCAAATTCCCACCTTACTATTAAGACCCACCAAATGGCGAGAAATCTGGAAGCGATATTTCACTTCGCTTGTAAACTAGGCCATAGACCAGTTCACCATATTCTTAGGCTTTATAACTCAAAATGCGTATCAGCAGCTATTTATGGGGCGAGCTTGTGGGGCCAGACCAAAGTAGACTCCCTTCAATTTGTTGAGAATAAATTTGTGCATAGACTATTGCTAGTACCCAAGAATGTAGCAAATATCATCTTTTATGAAGAACTGGGATAACGGCATATTGAGGACTTGATTGGTGTTGCCCCCTTTTACTGTGGTTGAAATCTTGGTCAAATCCTGCGGCTAGCCTGGTACAAGATTGCATGACCAACTGTATCCAACTGGCCAATCTTAATAGAATCCCGTGGTTTACTTATTTGCAAACCACATTCTGGAATTTAGGCATGGACAATATGTTTACTCATCCAGAGTCCCTGCCTTTAAATGCTAAGGAGTTTGTCAAAACACAATATATTGAGTATATTTCGAATTTGAGACTACATGGGGCCCTGAATTTGAAAACTTTTGATCCCTATGTCCCGATTTCAACTACGATTTCGATGGAACCCTACTTAACTTGGTTCCCGAGCTCTTCATCATATTCCCTTCTTGTCTTATTTAGACTAAGGGGGTCATTGCGACCCTGGCGGCCGGCGGTAAATTGGCGGTAACACCGCCAAAAGGCTGGCGGTGTTCCGCCAGCAATTATGACCGTGGCGGAAAAGCCACGGCCATAACGCCGGCCCCCCCACTTTCCCGCCAGGCTTCCGCCTGGCGGTCATAATCCCCAGGGCAGCGGTGCAAGCACCGCTGCCCTGGGGATTATGAGTCCCCGACCGCCAGCCTGTCCGTGGCGGTAAACACTGCCATTGAAAGGATGGCGGTAAGGGGACTTGGGGTGCCCCCGGGGACCCCTGCACTGCCCATGCACTTGGCATGGGCAGTGCAGGGGCCCCCAGGCATAGCCCCGTCGTGCATTTCACTGCCCGAATTTCGGGCAGTGAAATGCACGACGGGTGCTACTGCACCCGCTGCACATCAGCATTGCCGCCGGCTCTATTACGAGCCGGCTGCAATGTTGATGTGACATTTCCGCTGGGCCAGCGGACAGTAACACTGTTACCGTCTGCTGGCCCAGCGGAAATGTCATAATAGGGAGACAGGAATACCGCCGGCAATGGCGGTATTCTGTCTCCCGTGGCCTCGGCGGTCTTTTTCCAAGACTGCCGAGGTCATAATGACGCCCTAAATTTGATACATTTTAGAGTGGCCTTTCTAAAGTAAAGTACCTGGCAAAAAGTGCTTTCGAACTGTCCCTGTGATACTTTTTCTAAGCAAAGCACGTGTCACTTTCTTCTATTTTGTTTGCTTTATTCCACTCCCAGACATACTTTTAAATTGCCCTTTTTATGGAAATTACGCATTATCTCCTATAAAGATTCATTGATGTATGTTCAAAAACTGCCATCAATTCAAATTTGTTACTCTGTTTTAATTTTTTTAGATCAGCTATTGTTATTAGAAAACAATCCGAACTGGTGGAAGCAGTTGTATATTAATTCAGGGAGCATTAGTATAAGATTTTATTTTGATTATGATATTGTTACTGTCTTTAGGTATTATTATGGGAACTTTGACATACCTATCTGTAATTAGTTTTGTATCTTGAATATGTGAGACATGTTTGCCTAATACTGCTCCATATTTAATGTACTGCGTTTTAACTTTTTAATTCTGTGTTTAATGAATTTGTACTTTAATGGCACTATGCCGAATAAAGAAATCTGACTGACTGACTGACACTGTGACAGGACAGCATATGCATTATCACCGACAATGCTAGCTCCTACTTCATTGTATCCAGGACTTTAAATTGGGCTCGTCCTGGCAGTGCTTAGAAATGACATCAATTAAAAACAAGCATTTGCAATGCAATAGGTCTCGCATTTGCTTGAGTCAAAGCTATTGGTGTTGTAAATTCATAACTCCACTTTTCTTGCCACATAAATTGGTCAACCCTGCCTCATAATTTTGTCTTTTCCTGCCACATAGATCCAGTGGCCCTGCATATAAATAAAGCACTTCCATTTACATTCTTCCTCTATCAGCAGCAAAAAATTAAGATGTTGCCTTTAGCATCCTAATTTAAATCTTTCATGCTAATTCCAACAGAATACCACTTTCACCACCCCACCATCAGAGTTGCTGGCTAAAACAATTCCCCAAAAACAAAAAGGCATAAGAGGAGAAATAAACTAGAAGGGTCACCTAAACATATCAAGTGTTCAGTCATCGTGTAATAAGGATGTTAAGTTGGCCTGAATCATGGTCATAATTCTAATAAGGAGAGATTAATAAAACATATACAATTATTATATCGACCTTTATCAGACATAAACCTTTGACATTAGACTGTAATGTCAAGAACATCCCCTAGGGGGCACCATAACAGAAACATCATTTGTAAGAAACATGGTCATGGAACCATATTGTTAGCCCCCAGAGGGCATAACCAAATGAAAAAAAAACAGAGAAAGTAATGCAGTGTAATCATATACTTAGTCCCTAGAGGCTGTTAATAGGTCTGGCAGGCCTACTGCAAGGATATTACAAACAAGGTCTTCAAAACAAAACTTCTCCCAGCTGTAAAACAAAAGTTCCAGCCATGAGAGCGCCATGCAGCATGAAGGAGAGAGACAAAATAAAAAACAATTAAAAAAATAGTTTGCCCACGCTCAAGTATATTGGCAAGCGTGAAATAATCCATGTAACCGGGGCAGTCTGCAAAGCGTGACAAAAACAGCCCCAAGACGAGACAAACCTAAAGCATTTACCAATTATATCAAGTGATTTCTGGAAGGCAAGCCCAGGAGCAAATGAAAGTCATGGGTGTGGTTAAAAGACCACAATACTTAAAACAGGTCAAAGCGTTTGCGTGCTCCACCTAAAAAATGGTGCAGGATAAGTACCTGAGTGCCACTGATAGAATGTGAACAGGTTTTTGTAGCACACAATGAAAGATTAAGCTATTTTTTTAAGGAGGTCCAGGTGATACGTGAAACAGAACCCACTTGCCATTCTTGCCATTACTAGGGCATCATCAGCATAAAACAGCAATTAGCTGAACATACATTTGAGATATTCTGTCCATTCGTCCTCAAAAACCTCTCAAAATTGTTTACACAAAGAGTAAACGGAACAAGGCCATTATACACCCTCTCCCGATTCTAAACAAATAATTACATTCCCCACTAGGGCCATAATGGATGCTCTCTGAGAAAATACTCAAAGGAGTCCTCAGCATCCAGGGGTGACATAACAGACCAAAGTTTGGACCGATATAACCAAAGTTTGGACCGATATAACAGTTGAAAAATTACTGAGATCCACAAACACTAGAAGCAATGGCCGTTGTTAGCCACAGTGTATTTGAAGTTTATTAGGTACATACATATTCAGGTACTAAACCATTGGGCCAAACTACTGGTGTAAGCAGAACTGGAAATCGTAAAAAAAGAGTATTCCTGGGCCCAGCTTTCCACTGTTGCCAAAAGGACTCTGCCCCAGACTTCGACAATGGCACCCAAAAGAAAGATGGGACGACAGAAAGAGGCACCTACTTTATTACCTTTTTTTAAACCGAAACTATGACGGACCAGGATATAGGGAAGTTTTCTCACTGAAACTGCTCTTAAACATCTGTCAAAAACGAGGCCTACAAAAACTTTGTTTTTATAAGTGTCCATGGGCATTCCTTCAGGGCCAGAGGGCCTTGCTTTTGGGGTTCCTATTTATAGATAACTCAATCTCTGTGACCTCAAACGACAAAGACTATAAAGAGGAATAAAAAGATACCCACACCTAAATTTGGGTAGACTACATTTAACTGAGAATAGAAGTAAACATTACTAAAAGGATCCAGCCGTCCACGGGCAGATATAACAGCCACTAAAGCTGGAAATAAACTTGCTTTAAAATATGGAGTGTTAGTAACGCTGCAAAATGCTTTTTCGTCATCAAGAGTAAAACAATTCATTTTAGCCTTCAATGCATTCTTTAAATCAGTTTTGCAAGCTTGGAACTCAGCCGGAATACGTAAGGGTTTGTTTTCGGCTCTCATAAGATTTCTATGTACTGTAGAACATTCAGAGTATCAACAGAACAAAGGAAACCCGAGAATCTCTAGGGACCTGGTGTATAGCTATAACAAAACAGCAGTTGTCCCTGATATCAAATAAAGCAATGATTGTAACCGAGAGCACCTGAGCACATTTTGCACTAGCGTCACTGACTTTATAAAGTTTACGTAATTTGTTCAATGACAAGATGTTTAAAAAAAAACACTGTTTTATTTGATATGAGGGAGTCAAACTAAACTTTTGGCTTCGGGGGTGGCCAGAACCAGTCATGAACATCTCAGTTTTTTTTACAGATCAGAGTGAACAAGCTCAGAATTAATGAAACAGTCACTGGTTTGTACAAGCTTCCCAGAATCTTTCTTTTTTAAGAGAAACAAATCTGTGAAGATTTCTGTTTGTCTATTGAAGCAGTGTTCCCTCATCAGAAGTTTGAATTGGAGACTTTGCCTGGGACAAAAAGACAATAAAAGAAGATTGTAAGTACCGGCACAATTTATTGAAATCATGGAAAATAAAATGTTAAATTCTCTAACAAAAAGGTTTAACTAGATATTGCAGACCACTCCACTGTGATGCAGACTTGCACCAGAGAGAATAGAGGGACAAATGTCACTGAAAAAAAAGAAACTATTGATATTTCATGAAAACGCTATTTAAGGATTCACCACAAATATGAAAGATTTTGCTGATCCACCATAGTTATAACGCCTCATGCTGCTTTTGAAGAAATGCAGAGATAAACAATAAAATCTCCCACCCATAAAAATTGAGCACTCTTTGCTGTTAATCTCCCTCTACTTTCCAAAATTATAATGTAGTGAAATAAGGACGTCGCAATTGTGATCAAACATTATTAAACAAAGTAATCACTAGAAATTGACAAGGAGACGGACATTCCAATCATCTGTTGATAAAGGGGATAAACCCAACAATGTCACAATACTTTGCCTGGAAGCATACTGTATTCAAGATTTAAAATGGGATACCTGAAATTAACCACATTCCATTCAACCCCGATTCTCCTTACACTCCACTGAGCACCCTCGGCACTCTTTTGACCATGATGATAGCTTCACAAGAGCATTGAATATAGTCATAACGTGTAGTCAACCAATTAAAGATATTCTACATCTGGAGATAACTGCAAAGGAACCTTCATAGGATGGTGTGGTGCAGGAGATGAACGAGGGTAAAAGACAAAAAAGACTGCTGCACTTTGTGTAGGCGAAGAATCAGTGGCATTACTAACATTTATTCGTGAGCCATGCTTGATTTCCCGCCTTCTAGCCCTGTTAGTCAATCCTTAAGAAGCAGGATGCCTTCAGGCTAGGTACTAATTCAGTCAGATTAGCTAACAAATATTCAATATTCCTGTTCTATTCATTTAACAACTCTATTATTTTATTAAGCCAATCACATTTAACAGTTTTTACAAACTATCCTGATTGATTGATCCTGTTTCCCATCATAACCACGTACATGATAAATATTAAGATTAATGCAGAGGTAAGTACTCTTAATGGTAGTTAAACTCTAACCTAACAGGATCACTCCCTTTCAGTCTTCAAGGGCTCCAATCACAAGGTAATGTGGTCTATAATCTGTTTGGATGAGTCCTAGACGTCTGACGTGGAGTGCCTGTAAGTAAATATGGGTGAGCAGGGTGTGAGGCAATGCACTCCCAGCAGGTTCTTGTGATACACGACATCTCACGGGAAGGAGTAAAGCTCAAAGCTACCCCCAAGGCCTGCACCTACGTCTAGAACACTAGCAAGTGCTTCGATCTGATGCTACTGCAGGCAGCTTTTAATATATGCTTTTGGGTACTGCGAAGAATTGAGTTTTAAAACATGTAGCGTAATACACCAGAGGAAGTGTTACGATCCGGTTGGCAAACGCATGAACTTCATTGAACCCCTGCCCCAGATGAAAAGCAGAACATGGGGAGTGATGGGCGAGATCTAGGGGCCTTGCAGACAAGAACTGCAGTGCGTGTGAAGAAGGCGATTAAAAGGGCGCCAACTTACTGAATTACTTTAACAATGACAGTGGTTCTGACTGATTTCCGTGGACGTGCAGTGTTGTATTAAATCAAACTAACCCGAATAAAATAAGCGCTGGACAAAAGTACAAAGTCTGACAAACTAATTCTTCACTCGCAGTCCTACAATCATTCTGTGGCTATGTATAACAATAAAAATGTAATTAAGAAAAGTTTCAAATTTGAATTTGTCAACCAAATGTCACATGCCCTGGCACGCTAACCAAACAAAAACATTAACTAGAATGATGTAATGTGCAAGTCCGAAGACTATACACATCACAACACGAAACAGAACCATCTCAAAGGGCAAAACAGCAAACACAAAAACGACGTGATTCTTTGCAGACCGTGAACCTTACATCTGCTGTTAAGGAGCCCATCTGAATGTGGAAGTGAAAGCTCGGGCGTTTATCGGCACTCGGGGCAGGGTGCAAGAATATTTTGGTGTGCGCCGAACTGAAGAACAATGTAGTCAGTCTTGCTGGAGGGAAAGCATTGAATGCTTGTCCGCGCTAGGATGAGACACTGACACAGATTGCAGCGCGCAGAGAAGCCGGTCAGAAGCAGTGCGAGACCCCTAAACCTGACCATGAGTTTATGCACTACTGAATGAAGGAGAAAGAAATAAGACAAAGGATTTCCAGGATGTTGTTTTTGTGCACGCTGCTGGAGTTGCTTTATAAGACAAGCATTTGCAAGGCAACGGTCTCGCATTTGCTCGAATTAGAGCTATTAGCGTTGTGAACTCCTAACAGGACGTTTCTTGCCACACAAACTACAAGACAAAAACCAGCGCAATCACGCTATGTAAAATGCAGCGTGATCGCGCTGAAATTGAAAATGGAAAAAACGAGCGCAACTGTGCTATGTAAAACCCAGCGCAATCTCGCTGTGTGGAAAATAAAAGATAAAGTAATCCGGAAACCATGCTGAAAACATCGAGCCTCGAATGGTTTCAGTAGTTGACGGGTGCTGTGTAGGTGGGCTAAACACCGGAAAAAGCATGACATAGCATGCCTTTCACAAATGAAAGCAAGCGGAGTTTAAAAAGCAAGCCCACAAACCAATGAAAGTGACTGACTTGACATGGGTGTGGTTAGAAGCCCAAAGAGGGATTACAGCATGGGACAGAGCACTTTGCACTCGCCCATAGCAAGCGTTGCAATTGCCCCCTACTGGGCCCCACTTTCATGCTATTTACTTTTCAAGTGAAAACACTCATGTCTTTCTTGACAAGGTGGACAAGAACCCTTTTGGTAATCCATCAGTGATGCAGTCCCTATTACATTTCACATGTTTTACATCTTGTTGTATGGTGCATGTTTCCCTATTACCTGACTAGTTAATTTTTGTCATATAGGTTCATAAGATGTATTTTTCATACAGCATATGAGTCTTGCACAGCAGATACTGCAACCTGAGTTGCCTCTATGTGTCTGGGTATACTCACGGTGTGGATAGATGCCAGGGCTGGTTTTAGCGCTGGTGGCTCCCTGTGCGATAGTCTGTTTGGCACCCCCTTCCCCATGACCACCTCCTCAGATCCCTCACTACCACCCGGCAAATGTGTCACTCTTCTCTCCATAGCCCCCATTTCACATACAGTCATTAGTTTTAAAGGACTTGTAAAGGCTGGCTTTACTAATCCACTCAGCTATCCTCACAAAATATCATGCTGTTCTTTGCAGCAGACACATTAACCCCCTACCCTACTTTATGGCAAATCAAAGCTGCCACTAGAGATCTCTCTCTCTAGCAAGAACATTAATCACAAGAGGTATCTTGACATTTGAATTGCTTCCGGAAGGCTCGAGGCACAAGGAACTTTTCAACAGGTGCTTTTAAATCACAAGTTTCTTAAGTTTTAGCTAAGCACAGCGCCACCCTGAGGTCAGCACCCGGTGCAGCTGCACCGCTCGCACCGCCCTAAAGCTGGCCATGATAGATGCTCCCTAGCTCTGAAGTTGAAACTCAGGGCATTGTGAGTTTCTCACACTGCTTTTCACTTTATCTGAGTAGACTACGTGTTCATCCAATCTTTGGCCTCTCTGCAGAGTACTGTTAGAAATGGGGTCTTTGGTTGGCAGTCAGGTTCCCCCCTGTCCAAGCAAGGATCCTCACTCTAGTCAGGGTAAGTCACACACAATCCAAATTATCCTGTGCCCACCCTCTGGTAGCTTGGCACTGAGCAGTCAGGCTTGACTTAGAAGGCAATGTGTAAAGTATTTGCGCAATAAATCATACAATAACACCATATAGAACCACAAAAATACACCACACAGTGTTTAGAAAAATATATAATATTTATCTGATAAGATGCAGGTCAAAAACTATCAAAGATGCAATAAGTAAATGTAGAGATATTACTGAAAAGTGATATAAAGTGTCTTAAGTCTTTTTAAAGCAAACAAAGCCTCTCTCAAGCACAAAGTACCTGGGTCACGTGAAAAATCTCTGCAAAGGGCCTCAGAGGAGGAAAAGTGTGGAAACAAAGGGGTGTGCATCGATTTCTCGGGCCACACACGGCGATGCGTCATTTAGGTTCCACGCAGGGTTGGCTGTGCATCGATTTCCGGTGCTCGGTTGTGGATCCTCTTCGGGTTCCGGGGTTTACAGATGCCCCGGGGACAGTGCTTGGATTTCCTGTGCTGGCAGGACGAAGTCACAGATACTGCATCGATCCGGTGGGCGTTGCATCGATTTCTCTCTGGAAGTTGGGCTGCATCATTCTGGCTTGGCTATGCGTTGATCCAGTGGGCTGTGCGTCAAATTTCTGGTCACTACGCTGGCGCTGCGTTGATCTTCTCATTGCAAAGTCAGGCTGCATCGCTCCGGTTCTGCGTGCGGTGAACGTTTTACTGTGGTGCAGGCTGTGCTTCATTTCTGGCAGGCTGTGCGTCAAATATTGCCGCACAAGGAGTCCTTCTTGAAGAGATGAAGTCTTTTTGGTCCTGAGACTTCAGGGAACAGGAGGCAAGCTCTATCCAAGCCCTTGGAGAGCACTTCTTCACCACAGCCAGAGAGCAGCAAGGCAGCAGGGCAACAGCAAGGCAGCAGTCCTTCACAGAAAGAAGCAGTCAGGTAAGTCCTTTGGGCAACCAGGCAGTTCTTCTTGGCAGGATGCAGGTTCTGGTTACAAGTTTCTTCTCCAGGAAGTGTCTGAGTTGGTAGGGGCAGAGGCCCTGTTTATATACCCAACTGTGCCTTTGAAGTGGGGGAGACTTCAAAGAGTGGCTTAGAAGTGCACCAGGTCCGCTTTCAGTTCAATCCTGTCTGCCAGGGTCCCAGTAGGGGGTGTGGCAGTCCTTTGCGTGAGAGCAGGCCCTCCACCCTCCCAGCCCAGGAAGACCCATTCAAAATGCAGATGTATGCAAGTGAGGCTGAGTATCCTGTGTTTGGGGTGTGTCTGAGTGAATGCACAAGGAGCTGTCACCTAAACCCAGCCAGACGTGGATTGTAAGGCACAGAAAGATTCAAGTGCAGAGGAATGCTCACTTTCTAAAAGTGGCATTTCTAAAATAGTAATATTAAATCCAACTTCACCAGTCAGCAGGATTTTATATCACCATTCTGGCCATACTAAATATGGCCTCCCACTCCTTCTAGATCTGCAGCTACCACTCAAACAATGTATGAGGGCAACCCCAATGGTAGCCTATGAAGGGAGTAGGCCTCACAGCAGTGCAAAAACGAATTTAGGAGTTTTACACTACCAGGACATTTAAACTACCTAGGTACATGTCCTGCCTTTTGCCTACACAGCACCCTGCCCTGTGGGTTACCTATGGCAGACCTTAGGGGTGTCTTATATGTAGAAACATTGGAGTTTTATGCTTGGCAAGTAATTTAAATGCCAAGTCGAATTGGCAGTGAAACTGCAAATACAGGCCTTGCAATGGCAGGCCTGAGACAAGGTTAAGGGGCTACTTGAGTAGGTGGCACAATCAGTGCTGCAGGCCCACTAGTAGCATTTAATCTACAGGCCCTGGGCACACATAGTGCACTCTACTAGGGACTTATAAGCAAACTAAATAGTCCAATTGGGTAAGATTCAATGTTACCATGTTTAAAGGGAGAGAGCAGATGCACTTTAGCACTGGTTAGTAGTGGGAAAGTGCAAAGAGTCTAAAAACCAGCGAAGACAGTATCCAAAATGTGGAGGGAGGCAAGCAAAAAGTTAGGGGTGACCACCCTAAGGCTGTCAAAGTCTAAAGTGCAAAAAGAGTTACGGTCCCCTGTCAACTTTATGCAAATTGTAATTAAGAATCCAAAGGAGAGCGTGTGACAGAAATACACAGCTTTCGAATTACCGACAGCGCCAAACCAACAGAAAATACAGCATTTGTATTTGTGTGTGTGAAAGGGAATGATGAACTGGAGATGAAAGGAAATACATGAAAACGGTGAAAGTGAAAAGAGAGTGATTAGGAGGAAGGAGGTGACGCGTGAGCCATTTTGATGGGAAGACGTCAGAAAGAGAGATGTGTGGAGAAAATATTGTAAGAGATGAATGCCAAATGTTTCCCACTTATTTAGTTCCGTATACAAATAATTTATGTTCATTGGTAAAGCCAAATGGTCCGGCTTGTTTTAGGTGTATTTTTTTCTTATCGTGTGATGGTTTTTGAATACAGTAACAGAAAATAGCAATGGAAGCACCTCAGTACTGATCAGGTGGCACGCTGTGTCAAGCAGAGGATCCCCGTTTACGCACCACACCTCTGTAATAGATTAGATGTTTTGTTAACTTAATTGGCCATGTCCTTATAGCGACCACCACCTTTTTCATCCCACTGAAAGCACAGATCGCACCTCACCTTTAGACTGCTGCACCTAGGACCAACAGGAGGCTCCAACCCATCCACCTAATCACCCACCAACCGAAGTCACAATAGTTCGCTCGCTATTTTGACTGCAGCAACATGGCACACCATCACATTCCAATGGAAACAAGCAAAGATAAGTTTAGTATGTCGCAAGGCTTGAGGACCCAAGCTTTAATTGAAAAATAATTACAACCACTTAATCACTTCAAATGAGCCCTGTAATTGCAGCCAGCACATAAAAGCACAGGACAGAAACTTCAGTTTTTGCAGTGATACAGCGAGGATGGCAATGCCTGATTTGTTCAGAACTCTTTCTCTTCTCTCCCATTTTTGTGTCCATGATTAATTCCGTCCCTGCGCTATTAGAGGCGTTAATTGATTTAGCAATTTAGACCTGGTGTTGCTGAATGAGTGAGTGATGCGACGCGATCAGTTAATAATGGGGACACTCTGTCAATTTAATTCTCATTGTCCAGATGGATAATTGCTCATTTTGCCACCTCGTGTGCACCACCCTGCTTTTCCTTTGCTCAGGGGTGCAGTTTGGCCCAGCAGAGAATAGTCTTGAAGTTTATATAATGCGATAATATTGGCCCAGTTTTGTAGAAGATAGCTGGAGAAGAAAGGAGTATGGAAAACGCTACATAAATACCAAAGCAAGTCAATCCACAGGGGGGTAAAATAATGCAAAGGATGAGACGGAAAGGAAATTAAAAACGTATTAAATAAACGAAGGCGAAAGGGGTGAAAAAGGTGATGTGTAGAATTTCAAGAGAGAAAAAATGAGTAATGAAAGACAAGAGGCAAAGAAACACTGAGGAAAGTTCAATATAATTGAAAGGTAAAGACGAAGGATAGCAAAATGAAGAACACAGGTGATGGAAGGCTACATGGAACCATATGTCACTCATATCAGTAACGGTCACAAAAACGTTTGAAACACATTTAATAAGGGGTAAGGGGGCCTTTCCAAGGGGTTGATGAATCAACGTGCACTGGCAAAAGCTAATTTGTCTGGTATTGGCTGCCAACCTTTTAGCTTTGAAAATCCTTGTTTTGTATTATGATTGTTTTTGCAATGTTTTCATAAAACATCGTAGTGAGACCTTCTAGGCTCTCGCCAATATTAACAAAAAATGAAATGAGCAAATGTTTGTGGTCTCAAAAAGCACTCTTTACCACAGTAGGCTGTGGCAGTGAAGGGGCCTCCTGTGTGCGCAGATCTCCTTCTTGCGAAAGTGCAGAATGCCATCACTCACAGTGAAGTTAGCCAGCAGCTGAAGTTGGCTGAGCCATTGCCCCATGATGTATGCTCCAATGTGCTCAAGAATATGGTGAATGACGTAGCAGCAGGTCTAGGGGGGGATGATGACAGCTGACTGAAAGTCTCTATAATTTAATGTATTAAACACGTAACTTTACTGGGAAACATCCTAAACAACGTGGCTTAAGCCACATGGATATTTACCACGCAAGTGAAACAACGCTTGCTTAAACCACGAATGCCTTTTTCTTTCCGTTAACCATGCATGTGTGTAAACCACCCATATGCATGGTTAAGGCAGAGAGCAGTCTAGAGGTGCTGAGATAAGAGCAGGAAGGATCAGAAAAGGACACAGTGAGGTAAGTGGGCTGTGGCATGGTTGGGGGTACTTTTTACAGGTGGGGTAGATTTAGGGCTTAGGGTGGGTGGGGGAAAGCGTTGTTTATTTTTAGGGGTGGGGTGGAGGCATCGGGGTAGTTTATTTTTTAGGGCTTATGATGGGTAGGGGGGTCAGGGTAGTTGATTTTTTAGGGCATAGGATGGGTAGAGGGGTCAGGTTAGTTTATTTTTTAGGGGTGAGGGTGTGGGAGTAGGGATAGTTTATTTTTTAGAGGGGAGGAAGGTTTAAGGAAGGGCAGGAGAAGAGAGGGTAGGAGGAAGGCTTGGGAGAGGACGTAGTGAGGTAAGTGGGGCTGGGGCTGGGGCAGGGTTTGCAGTAGTTTTAACAGTGGGGGTGGATTTAGGGCTTAGGATGGGTGGGGTTGTCGGAATAGTTTATTTTTTAGGGGCAGGATGAAGGGTCCAGTAGTTTGTTTTTTAGGGCTTAGGGTGGTTGTCAGGGTTGTTTAGTTATTAGGTGTGGGGGAAGGTTTTAGGGCTCAGGGCGGGTGAGGGGTGCCAGGTCAGTTTATTTATTAGGGGTGGGGAAGGTTTAAGGAAGGGCGGGAGAAGGACAGAGAGGAGAGGAGGAAGGATCGGGAGATGACACAGTGAGATTAGTCGGGCTGGGGCAGAGTTTGGGGGTAGTTTTTAGTAGTGGGGTGGATTTAGGGCTTAGGGTGGGTGAGGGTCAGGGTAGTTTATGTTTTAGGGGTGGGGGTCAGAGTAGTTTACTTTTTAGGGCTTCTGATGGGTGTGGGAGTCGGGGTAGTTTAAAGATTAGGGGTGGGGGAAGGTTTTGGGGCTCAGGATAGGTGGAGGGTTTTGGGGTAGTTTATTTTTTAGGGGTGGAGAAGGTTTAAGGAATGGCAGGGGAAAGGGCGGAGAGGAGTCTGGATCAGGATAGGAAGCAGTGATGTAAGTGGGTCAGGGTTTGGGGGTAGTTTTTAGCAGCGGAGTTGGATTTAGGGTTTGGGGTGGTTGGGGGTTAGGGTAGTTTATTTTTTTGGGCTTTCAGGGTAATTTAGTCAGGGGAAGGTTTTTATCGCTCAGGGCAGGTGGGGGTAATGGGGTAGTTTATTGTTTAGGGGTGGGATTGGGATAGTTGATTTTTTAGGGCTTAGGGTGGGTGGGGGGGTCAGGGTAGTTTAGTTATTAGGGTTGGGGAAAGTTTTAGAGCTCATGGTGGGTGGGATGCTATTGATCGCCTGAGATCCATCTCTGTAGGGCAGTCAACCATTGTGAATACCATCCAGGGGCTAGCAGCCCAGATGCAACAGATTAATGCATTCCTGGAGGGCATTCACACTGGCTTGGTGGCCCAACAGATCGATCCAGGCTCTAACCTCCTCTCTGATGGCAGCCATTGTCCCTGTTTCCCCTCTCCCCCCTCCAACTTCCTCTTCCCAATCCCATTCTTCTCAACCCCAACCTATCCCAAGCACACAGGCAAAAGAACATGCACACAAGACAACACACAAGTGTGGTACAGGCAAACACAAGCATTCCACTTCATCCCACAGGCACTCACACAAACACCATCCAGATGCAGACATACCAACATTCACAATTTCCACTGTCTCCCCCTCCTCCTTCACCTCCCTCCCTGATCCATCTACACTCACACCTGCATGCACTATATCATCATCCACTACCAGCATCACCACCACACCAAGCAGAACACACACCTCACTGGCAGACACCTCCACAACAGTCATGCACACGTCGCCTGTGTCCTCTCCCACTGTGTCTGTCCCCCCCCAAGGTACACATATGCAAGCACTCAGACACCCAACAGCCATCCACCTCACAACAGCATCCAGCCCATGCACCTGCACCCAAAATCAGCAGACACCACCTACAACCACTCCCTCTTCCTCCACTCCCAAACCTTCTCCCTCTTCAAGCCCCAATGTCCCTAAAAAACTGTTCTTATCCACCATTGACCTCTTCCCTCTCCCCTGTCCTGCATGTCTGGCCAGGGTGGGAAGAACCCAGCCAAGCACGTCAGCCACCCAGTCCACGGGCCCAGTCATCACCACACCCACTTGTGGTGGAAAAGGATCCGGGATTGTCTGGAGGTTGAATGAGCCTGCACCAGGCAGCGTCAAGGGAAAGGAGGCTGCCTCAGCTGCCCGAAAGAGCAAGCAGCCTGCCCCAGCTGCTGCCAGGAACAGAAAAGGAGCCTGCCCCAGCTGCTGCCAGGAAGACAAAGGAGCCTGCCCCAGCTGCTGCTAAGAGGTTAAAGGAGCCTGCCTCAGCTGACAGGAAGACTAAGGAGCCTGCCCCAGCTGCCAGGAAGAGCAAGGAGTCTGCACCAGTAGGCAGGAAGAGCAAGGGGCCTGGAGCAGGAACTGTGACGGAGCCCCCACCACCAACCATGGTTGTGCAGCCGTCCAAGGTTGCAGGGGATGTGCAGGTGCCTCCCCCCACCAGCAGCACCACCATCTCCAGTGAGCAGCTGTCCAAGGTTGCAGGGAATGGGCAGGATCATCACCCCACCAGCAGCACCACCGCCTCCAGTGAGCAGCCGTCACCGCCGGCAGACGGTATGTAATCCTGCCTCCATGGGCTGCTGTGAGGCCTGCCCCCTGCAAATCCAGTGGGTATGGCACCCACCTGAGAGACTGTGACCTTGCACTCCCCAGGATCAAGAGTACAGGGCACGATGCCCCCTCCAGAACCAGTGGATAAGACACCCACCTACCCCAGACTCCCCAGGATCAAGAGCCCAGGGCAAGATGCCCCCTACAGAACCAGTGGGTATGACACCCACCTCCCCCAGACTCCCCAGGATCAAGAGCACAGGACACAATGCCCCCTCCAGAACCAGTGGGCAAAACCCACTCGAGAGACTGTGGCCTTGCACTCCCCAGGACAAAGCAATGGGCATGTTGCCCTCTCCAGAGCAAGTGGGCAAGTCACCTACTTGAGAGACTGTGGCTTTGAACTCACCAGGACCAAGCACAGGGCATGTTGCCTCCTCCAGAACCAGTGGTCTTTTTCCATCTGCCGGCTGAGGTGTCCCCCCATCACTGACCCCCTGAGATACCTGCCTATTTCCCAACTGATGCATCTGCAGTGTTCTCTTCGTGTTGAGGCAGGTGCCATGTGTGGCCTTGGACTTTGGCCTGTGGCCATGTGGACAACATATATTGTGGACTGGGCTGTGTCCCTTTTTATGTACATATGTATATATTAATTATCTTGCCTCACTTATTTATCTTGATATGTTGCTCTCATTACATTCACTTTTTCAAAATCGATTTGTCCTTGCATTATTCATCCGAGGTACGGGGTAAAAATGTTTAGTAATGCAGCTGATTGTGTGTATTTTGTGGGGGGAGGGGTGCTTGTGCCTGTCACTCTCTTTTTCCTTCCACCCTCCCTTGTGTGCTAGGCGTCTGTACTCACCGTCGTCGTCTTTGCCGGCGTTGGTGTTCGTGGTGGAGCAGCACATAGAAGATCATGAGGAAAACATGCAGCTCGGGCTCAATGGCGGCGTGGTTGTTCCCTGTGTCTCCAAAGGTGAGTCCTTTCCCTTCTGAGCTCTATTTCTGCCAGGCTTTTGATGTTGGTACTGCCCTGGAAAAGGTGGCAGTTTCCTGGGTCATCATTTGGTGGGTGGAACATTGACTTCCGCCTGACTGTAGGCAGCTATTGCTGTGGTGCCTGTTGTTTCCGCCCTGGCGGTCAGTGTGGTACATTGGTTGTCTATCGGAGATCTTTCCGCCATGGTCATGATTTGGCAGTAATTACCGCTAGCCTGTTGGCGGAATTACTGCCACTTTAACACCAACCGCCAGGGTTGTAATGAGGTCCTTTGTCTGTCTTACATTTTTGCCATATACATATATTTATTTATATATATATACACATAGATGATGGACTTGCACTTGGTGAGTTCAGGCTGTAAAGAAGAGCGTATGGTTGAAACGTGTTGCCACTAAGAATAAATTTGACTTGAGAATGTAATCACGGAGTGCAACTTTTCTTGTGTCCTTGGGCACAATACTTCTTTTAATTTGCGAACGGGCCCTTTCACTCATGATTCGCACCGGCCCTGCATGGTGGAAGTGACCGGCTTTGTGAGAAATTCTCATTTTTATTTGAATCTTCATGAAATTTTCAATACTAGAATGCCAGTCAGTTCAGCTGCTGGGTTGAAAGTTTTGGGGTTATTCATCAAGCGGGACTCAGAAAAGGGGGAGGGTCCCAAAACACATTTTCCACATGCAATTTCCTATAGGGATTTTGAACATGACTACAGCCCGATCCGCTGAACGGAATTACACCATATTTGGCAGAAAGGGGGCTCTTGGTTCAGAAAGAGTCCATTTTGTGATTTGGTGTAAATCCATTCAGTAGTTTTGGAGGTATTAGAGGAAAAAAAATATAGCTAGCTAGGGACATGAGTACTTTGTGGATCCAGCCGTGGTTGATCCGCAGTTCTACATGCCAGAACAAGACCTTGATTGGCTTGCCGCAACCTGAGAGAAAAGTTGCATTCGCCATTTTATGTATTAGGCAAACAGTCCTGGGGCCTCAAAAGTAGCATGTGATTCAGAAGAAGGGGTCAGGGTACAGGTTCCCTGATCCCATGTTGGTATTACAGAGGGGGCAAAAGTAGGTATGATGGGCAAGTTACCTTAAAGCATTTTTTCTCACATTTCAGATCCGAGGCTTTACTGCATGGATCTGCTGATCTCGCCGCAAATAAAAAAAAAAAATGTACTCACACACCCACTCACCAAACTCACAGATACTCTCACACCCATTCAGAGACCCTATGAAACTCTCACACCCAATCACAAACACACGCAGACACTCAAAATCACTCACAGACCCACACAGACACTCTCACACCCACTCACAGACTGACATAGACTCTCAAAACCACTCACAGGCCCACACAGACACTCTCACACCCACTCACAGACCCACACTGACACTTTCACATCCAGTCACATACCCACAGATACAATCATACACCCACTCTCAGACCTATGCAGACAGTCATACACCCACTCACAGACCCACACAGACACTATGCCACCCACTCACAGCCATACACTCACACTGTCACACCCATGCACAGACCCATGCAGACACTCTCACACCCACTCACAGACCACACAGACACTCACACACCAACTCACAGACCCACTCAGACACTCTCACACCCACTCACAGACCCACACAAACACTTACAGACCCATTCAGACACTTGCACATCCACTCACAGACCCACAGAGACACTTGCACAACCACATAGACACTCACATACCCACTCACAGGCCCGCTCAGACACTCTCATACCTACTCACAGACCCACAGATACACTCACATCCATTCACAGATGGCCCACACATACACTCTCACACCCTATCACAGACACACAAAGACAGTCTCTTACCCACTCACAGACCCACGGAGGCACTCACAGACCCACATAGACACACACACCAACTCACAGACGCACTCAAACACTCTCACACCCACTCACGGACCCACACAGGCACTCTCGCATCCAGTCACAGAACCACACAGAAACACACACCCACTCACAAGCCCACATAGACACTCACATACTCACTCACAGACCTATGCAGACACTCTCACACCCACTCATAGACCCACAAATACACTACCACACCTGCTCACAGAACCACAGACAATCACACTCCCTCACAGATCCACAGATACATTCACACACCCACTCACAGACTGACAGAGATACTCACACTCTCACTCACAAAGCCACTCAGACACTGCCACCAACTCACAGACCCACACAGACACTCACAGACCCACTCACACACCCACATAGTCACTCACATACTCACTCACAGACCCACACAGACACTCAAACATGCACTGTTGGACTTTCTTGCTTATGAAAGACCATCCCCAATCGTTTTGCCTCCTGCCTCCTATTTTTTCTGACCTGTTGCTGTTGGCTTTTGAACTCTGAGCACTTTACCACTGATAACCAGTGCTAAAGTGCATATTCTCTCTGTGTAAATTGTATGTAATTGGTTTATCAATGATTGGCATATTTGATTTACAAGTAAGTCCCTAGTACAGTGCACTAGAGGTGCCCAGGGCCTGTAAATGAAATGCTACTGGTGTGCCTGCAGCACTTGTTGTGCCACCAACATAAGTAGCTCTGTAATCATGTCTCATACCTGCCACTGGAGTGTCTGTGTGTGCAGTTTTAACTGTAAATTCGACTTGGCAAGTGTACCCACTTGCCATGCCTAAACCTTCCCTTTTCTTACATGTAAGGCACCCCTAAGGTAGGCCCGAGGTAGCCCCAAGGGCAGGGTGCAGTG
Organism: Pleurodeles waltl; assembly: GCF_031143425.1. Classification (NCBI taxonomy): domain Eukaryota; kingdom Metazoa; phylum Chordata; class Amphibia; order Caudata; family Salamandridae; genus Pleurodeles; species Pleurodeles waltl. The sequence continues at coordinate 284,719,276 of NC_090450.1, forward strand.
TATGGTTGTACAGATAGGCCCTCATTACAAGGGTTGTATTGGCGATCGTACCGCCAACAGGCTGGCGATACAAATCGCCATATTTTCACCTCAGCGGTAGCGCCGCAGTCCCACCGCCGGGACCGGTGGTTTTCCGCCATCGTTGTCCCGGCGGTTATAATCCGCCAGGGCAGTGCTCCCCTAGGGATTATGACTCCCCTTCACGCCAGCCTGTCCATGGCGATAGAGACCGCCATGGAAAGGCTGGTGGGAAGTGGAGTCGCGGGAACCCTGGGGTCCCCTGCACTGCCCATGCACTTGGCATGGGCAGTACAGGGCCCCCCTGGCATAGCCCCACCCTGCTTTTCACTATCTGCACAGCAGACAGTGAAAAGACGCCCGCAACACTGCCGGCTCCTTTAGGAGCCGGCTGCAATGTTACGGCTGACATCCCCGCCGGGCCATTGGGGATGTTGTAATACGGCTGGCGGGTTTGCGGCCGCATAGGCGACCGCGTGGCGGTTCAACCTTTGCAGGCGGCCTCTGCCGCCCGCCAAGGTTGTAATGAGGGCCATAACAATGTGCTTTATATGTCCTGACAGTGAAATATTGCTAAATTCGTTTTTCACTGTTGCAAGGCCTGTCCCTCTCATAGGTTAACATGGGGGCTACCTTTAAATCTGATTAAAGTGTAGGTTTCATTTGGGAGCGGATGGACATGTGGAGTTTGGGGTCTTTGAGCTCACAATTTAAAAATACATCTTTTAGTAAAGTTGATTTTGAGATTGTATGTTTGAAAATGCCACTTTTAGAAAGTGAGCATTTTCTTGCTTATACCATTTTGGTGACTCTGCCTGTTTGTGGATTCCCTGTCTGGGTCAGTTTGACAGTTGGCTGGTTGCACCTGACACTAGACAGTGACACAAAGGTAGCTGGGGTGTAGTCTGCATTTCCTAATGAGACATCTGTGCTAGGAGGGAGGGGAGGAGTGGTCACTTACACCTGAAAGAGCTGTGCCTGTCCTCACCCAATGCCGTCCCTTACTTCCCGGTGAGTGTCTGGGGCCTGGCCTGGGAAAGGCAGGATTTCACATTCAAAAGAGACTTTACTTTGAAGTAGGCCTACTTCAAAAGAGAAATTTGGTTTAAGAAGGGCACCCAAAACCACAGACTATAGAACACTTCTGGAAACAAGAGGAACCTCTACCTAAAGAAGAGCTGAAGAGCTGAGGAGAAGTGCTGCCCTGCCTGTGGCTGTGCTTTGTGGAGCTATCCTGCAGTTTCGGCTTCTGCCAGAGTAAGAGGGCAAAGACTGGACTTTGTGTGCCTTCCATCTTGTGAAGAAATCTCCAAGGGCTTGATTTAGAGCCTGCCTCCTGTTGTTTGAAGTGTCATGGACTGCAAAGACTTCTCTCTGCCAGCACATGGAGTCTCTGGAGAGACTCCTGCTCTGACAAGTGGTGCCCTATCCAGTCCCTGGGCCCTTGGAAGGAAAGCTGGTGAAAATCCAAGGAAATCGGCTTCAGACGACTTCGGACTGACGCTGCTGCTGAATCCGGTGACGCCGCCTGCAACCGACTCCATGATCTGCGCTGTAACACGACGACCTTCACAGGCCCGACGCCGTTGCAGCCCCGCTGAAGTTCATGACTCCGTGGTAGTTGCCGCACCCCGTAGTGACCAACGTCGCTCGAAGTGCGCGGACTCAACGTTTCGCACAGATGCCGCGATCCCTGACTTCGGGCATCGACTTGTTTTCACTCTTCATCAAAGGTACTGTACTTGTGGGTCTGCGCGACTCCGTGTCCAGGGCCCCTGGTTTTGGCTTGTTGGAAACAACTCCATCACGACGCCGTGTTAACACCTCATCGAAGCATTTTGTGCTTCCAAGCGCTATCTTTGAGTTTAATCTTTAAAAATTCATAACTTGACTTGTGTATGTCGGAGTTTTTTCATTGTGATCTTGTTTTGATTAGATAAATACTTCCTATTTTTCTAAACTGGTGTTGTGTCATTTTGTAGTGTTTTCATTAAGTTACTGTGTGTGTTGGTCAACCAAAGACCCCATTTCTAACATGCACTCACAGACCCACTCAGACACTCTCACATCCATTCACAGACTCACACAGACACTCACACACCCACTCACAGACCCATACAGACACCCTCACAACTAGTCATTGAACCACACACCCACATACCTTCTCCAGACCCACTCAGACACTCTCACACCCACTCATAGAACCACAGAGACTCTTACACATTCACTCACACACCCACACACACACTCCCACTCAGGCACACTCACAGACCCACACAGACATTCTCACACCAACTCACAGATGCATGGAGATACTCTCACACCCACTCACAGACCCACAGAGGCACTTTCACACCCACATTCACAGACCGACACAGACAACACCCTCTCACAGACCCATATGGACACACACCCACTCATAGACCCACACAGACACTCTCACACCCCTCAAAGACCCACACACCCACTGACACACCCAGTCATACACTGATAAAACTTAGGGCGAGGGGGAGCATACTGAGCTCTACTCTGTGGGATTCCATGGAGTTGGTTAAAAACTCTGTGGAATTCCGTGGAGTTCCACGTGTATTGGAGTGCTGCCTGGTAGTGGCTAGCTACCACCCTGGCTTATACGCTAATCTCAGAAGCTTCCAAGATTGGGTGCAAGTCTCCCATTCACCAACTGCTCTCCATCACAAACTTGCTACAGAGGGCCAAGCACACCAACTGTCTTGCACCAGCCTTGCAATCACTTCTTTTGCACTTACACACAGCCTCAGACCGCCGTTTCTTGAGGGTCTACCACAAACCAGCTCACCACTAGCAGCCTGGTATTTTTACAAAGTGCGTGTCAATGGACTCTAAGGCACTCTCTCAGGCCACACACATCTGGCGGGGACTGCCAGACTATGACTCAGCAGCTGATTCTCCCCCTGCTGGCCTCAGCATCATGCCGCATAACACCACTTCCTTTCCCAGGGACACTGGAGAGAGAGGTTCTCTTCAAGTGGAACTCTGACTACAAATTTTCTTTCTTACAAGCACAGACCCCCCCATATGCAAATCCTGCCATGCCAAGTGCTGGACCCCCTGTGTACATAGAAGAGAAAGCACAACAAGGGTCTCACCTGCTGGTCCAGGGTCCCCGTTACCAAAGGCCTGTGTCTCTGCCTCCCTCTGCCCCTGGGCTGCTGAGGACAGTGAAAGAAGGAAGGCCTGGATCCTGGAGCTGGTGCAGTCCCTCAGCAGCAGCTCCACGCCATCACCAACAGGCAGAATAAGTCGTGCAGCCAAGTTAGGAGCCACACAGCACAAGCACATATTGTCTGCATTTGCACTGTGTGGCCCATAACTGGGCTGCAGACTAGTTGTGGGCCACACAGCACAAGCGCAGTCACTTTGCGCTTGCGCTTTGTGGCCCATAACAACTAGTGCAGTGAGCTCCGCTCTGGGGCTAGCGGAGCATGAAGTGCCAAAAACTCTGTTAGCTCAGCCAGAGGCGCGGAGCTCACCACCCACCCTTAATAAAACCGCTCACACATCCACTGACACATCCTTCAGTGCTGCAGGTATGTATTGTACGAGTGCTTTTGGTTTCTGAATCCACAGATCCACATGAGGTTTAAAAAAAGAGGAATTAGAAAATAAATAAATGTGTCTTTGGTAAACGGATTGGCTCTGAAAATGGCCTTTGTGTTTATGATGTGTAGATGATAACTACACATAAAACAGGATGCCGTCTTTCATGTTCTGGGGGAACACTTTGTTGCCTTTCTCTGTCAAATGAACTCCGTCTTTTCTATATATACCTTTCATATCAGAGTGTAAATTGCTGTGGTATATAGAGCCCATGCTGTGGTCTCTGAGGAATGCATAAACAGTTTTATTCACGTTTCCTGGATTTATCTATCTGTGGACAGGATTCAGTTGACCACTTCTACGTCTGCCTTTGGCAAATAATAGGGAACTTAAAGCCAGTGTGTGGCAAAAGTGCCATTAATTTACCAAAGGTATCTTTCAATAGGATTTACAGTCCTACCCCAGTAACTGTGTCTAGGCCATTGCCACCACAAAGCACAATGATGAGGTGTGGATGTTGGCAATCCATGCTTTCAACCAAAGGCATCCATTGATGCCCTTTTAACCCTCTCTGGCCAACCCCAGGTAAACCCAGGTCAATGCCACTCTATCTAGCACTCTATCTTGCCAAAACCACAAAACTAGTACTCACAATCCACACTCCTGGCATTCTGGAGAGAAGCTGGAGTAGCAGAAGGGGGAAGGCCATAGCTAAATGAAACATATTTAAAATGAAAGGCAATTGAACTGGAGGATAGCACTTCAAATTTAAAAAATCAATTTTGATTGGATGCTGCAAATAGGCTGATGAGTAAAACTGGGGAGCGATATTAAGATAAAATTAAGTACATGTGTGATTAGCTGTGGAGAAAAAACAAAAATGGAATGGTGTTTGGAATATGCTTATTATTGCAAACTCTCAACCACACCACCTACGGTTGATTTTTAGGCTAATATGCTCCTGTCAGGAACTGTTCTGAATTATTGGCCTGGTGGTAGCTGAGAATGTTTCAAACTTGGTCATTATATAAACAGAGCTACAAGAGCATAAGGGGAAGGGAACAAAAAAGACTAGACTGTTACCATGACATGAGAGTGTTATTAATAAAAAAACAGAATAAGGAGTGTTTGGGTTCAAATTTAGTTATTCACACCAAGGCGGTCATTCTGACCCTGGCGGTCAAAGACTGCCAGGGCGGAGGACCGCGGGAGCACCGCCGACAGGCCGGCGGTGCTCCAATGGGGATTCCGACCGCGGTCGGACCGGCACCACTGGCGGGCTCCCGCCAGTGTACCGCCGCCCCATTGAATCCTCCACGGCGGCGCAGCTTGCTGCACCGCCGCGGGGATTCCGACCCCCCCTACCGCCATCCAGATCCCGGCGGTCCGACCGCCGGGATCCGGATGGCGGTAGGGGGTGTCGCGGGGCCCCTGGGGGCTCCTGCAATGCCCATGCCACTGGCATGGGCATTGCAGGGGCCCCCGTAAGAGGGCCCCTACATGTATTTCACTGTCTGCTGCGCAGACAGTGAAATACGCGACGGGTGCAACTGCACCCGTCGCACAGCTTTCACTCCGCCGGCTCGATTCCGAGCCGGCTTCATCGTGGAAGCCTCTTTCCCGCTGGGCTGGCGGGCGGTCTGAAGGCGACCGCCCGCCAGCCCAGCGGGAAAGTCAGAATTACCGCCGCGGTCTTTCGACCGCGGAACGGTAACCTGATGGCGGGACTTTGGCGGGCGGCCTCCGCCGCCCGCCAAGGTCAGAATGAGGGCCCAAGTGTAGTATAAATGATATTGTTTATCTGTAGAATTGTGAAATGGATTTTAAGGCACCCATATGGATACGTGCATCCACCTCAAATTTGTACTGGGGGGTCGTGCTGAGTGCCGCATTGGGAACGTGGCTCTTCTCAATAACCCTATCAAATTGGCCCTCTTTAGAGGATTCTCTAAAAGGGTTAAAAAGACTGGCCAATCAGAAGTGGTATAGCAGAAGTCAAATATAAAATGAAGGTTATGTTTTTCTTTCTACATGAGTAACCCTGAAAGCAAAGTTGACAAGGTTGTCATTAATGGATCCTTTGTATGAGCGTGGTATACCATTCTAATGCTTGAGCTTTCACATTTTCAGTGACAGTGAGAAGAGATTCTAACTGATACTGACAAAATAATTACAGACCAACAAACTCATTTAACAGGTATGTGAATTAGGATGTACTTTAAACAAAAATGTTTGATGGGATATGCATGTACATAAAGTGGAGAAAAGTGTCTAAGATGTATAGAAGCATAAAAAGGGTATACAAAATGTGGGTATGTGATGATAATAAAAAAATTGCAATGACCAGCAAATGAGGAAGAAACATTTGTAAAGAATATCAAAACTTATTTTATCAAGTTGCTTAAAATTAATGTGTTATGGAATTAGATGTAGATGATTAATTACACCAAATAAGTGATTAGTGCATATTTGGTACCAAGTGAGAAACTCAAGTAGGTTTTTATACACCTAGTTTCAGTTTTAGAGAAGCAAGTTTGATCAGCATATTACTATAGCGCAACTGACACACTGTAATAAAATACTCTTCGACACCTCAATACGGCAACACTCACTAACACAGCCAGTAAACTATACATAGAGGCATTTACATACCCATTAAGAGACCCATGGAGTTACTAAGACAGGTAATCGTATAACGACATAGTTACTTACAAATCCAGTGTGACAGCCACAAAGTCACTTATAAAGTCACTTAGATATGTACTTAAGTACTGATACGCCTTGTGTCAGGAATCCCCAAGATGCCTTCTGCGTTATCTGTCAGCATCCCCAGGGATTAGGGTTAAATCATATCTCTGTTCTTGGTTAAACCTTCATGTTTCTAAGTAAACATACTGTGCTGTGTTACACAATTGGTTTTATCAACGCTTGTTTTACCAATGCGTGTTTGCTAATGTGAGCAGGTGTAGACATGTGCTTTTTATTGGGTGTGGTGACTCATCCACGTGTGGAAACTCAACTGCTTTCCTGATTGGCTATAAATAGCAGAGTGAAGCATGCCTCCCTGCTTGGCTTTGTTTTGCTTCCTGATTTCAGCATCTGATTTGGCAGTCCAACCCCTGCTGTCATCCTCGTTTCAGGACTTTTGATGCAATTCCTTTCTTCGTTCCTGTACCAGTTGACACCAGGGAATCCTCCAGCACTCCTGAAAAGAATGCAGCTAAGTGACCAGTATTCTCCAGGGAGTTTGTTCTTTGAGCGCCGCACTTTCCTAGAACAGCTGGTGTATTTCAGACCTCGTATTTTGGCAGAGTGCTTATCTTGAAGAGACAAATACATTTCTGAACATTCTACATTATTATTGTAGTTACTTGCCTAAATGTGCTTCAGGAAATCTGCTTGAGCTCATGTACTACAAAAAGTGACAGTGCAATTTTAAAAGAGCATTTACGTGACTTTTCTTTCTCTAATAGCATAACTCTTGGATTTAAATTGTGTCATTCGAGGAATTTGCTTTTGAAGAGTTTTTCACACACACATGAAACCAAACCAAACTGTGCCACCCTAACTGTTTAAACCCAGAGTGGACATTTGTAATTCTTGGATTGTTTTACAGGTTGCCTGGCTGGACCGGCAAGACGTGGCAGTGTTTTGTCTCTTTCTCTTCCACTCCCCCTTTCCTTTTGGGACACCTGCCGGGGTTTCTGTGTCCACCAGGAAGTGCCGAGAGGTGTTCCAGGAGGTTGGGGGACATACCATCGCCCCTGCAGACATCCTGCTTTTCAGGTGAGTGGCCCCGTCTTGAGACCTTGTCACTTATCCATACAGTAACGCATAAACACATGTATAAATCCAAAGAGACAGACGTACAGTGCATATCACACAGTGAAAAAACACTGCATATGTACACCCAGTTATGGTCTGAAAAAAGTGCTCATGAACCCAAAAGTGGTATGCCTAGACAGTAACTGACACTCTGAGAAAGACAATTCAAAAACTATTCACACATTCATTTAATACCTTACACATCCTCCAACACACTCATTCACACTAATGCAGCCCCTGACACTCCCAATGAGACACCAATGCATGCACTGACATACCCAGGTGGGCACTAAGGTAGACATTAACATGCCCATGCACACACTGACACACTCAGCCAAACACTTTTTTGAAAAAGTTTTACTGAGCGGAATCGCAAATCAAGAACACAACACAGAAGTAATGTTATATAGTACAATCAACAGAAAAATGCTGATGTGCCAAATTGGATCTCCAGCTCACAGTCACTATGCATACAATGGCAAGAGACTTACACAATACACAAATCCTAGCAGCCGTCAGAAAAAGTGTTGTGCCAAACTGACTCTCTCACTAACTAAAATGGCAGCCATCGGAGCAAGTGCCAACATGCGTTATTAAATACCCCTCACCCCCAGTAAATGGCAAGAAAATTACACAATGCACAAAATTATACCAGCCGTCAGAGAAAGGTTGTTGTGCTAGATTGAATCTCTCACTCCCCGATCACTAATTCATTCAGTAATAAAAACCATTGAAAAATACAGCTAAATTAGCAGCCATCAGAGAAAGTGCCATTGTGCCTTATTGAAACTCCCCCATTAAAATAGCCAGAATCGCCCCACAACAACCGGAATATAGTAGGTGTTACAGTTGTGGTGCTGCTGCAACAGGGTCCACCATATCTATTACATCCATAAACTGCCATGAGGCATTGAATCTCTTTAAACCACCTATCCGCCTTGTATGCACCTCCTCAAACTTTTTTGTCTTGAGCATTTTTTAATACCACTTTTGATATGTTGAAACCCTGGATGTTTTCCAGTTCAGTAGTATCAGTGAACAAGCAATTGTAGAAACTATCGCTATAAACACCTTACCCCACTTGCCAATCCCAGGGCACTGATTCTTACTAATAAACCTAAAAGGCGCACAGAGGATCCGGCTTGATCTTAATATGGAGGCCGATACTAAGAGCAATAAAAAACCTTTCCTAGAACTGTGCCACCATTTGGAAGGTGAAAAAAATATGCAATCAGTCTCCCATACCCTGTTGCTAATAGAGAAAACAACAATCTTCCACTGCTAGATATATTTTGTGGGGAGCCACTGGATGTAATAAGCCATCCAGCTGGAAAGCAAGGACATCTTCTTGAAATCTGCTGCCCTTGAAGCCTTGTGGCCTAATAACAAGATAGACTGCCATTTTACATCCAAAAAAGTGCATTGTGTAGACAAACTAAGAGGAGTATTTAAGAGCCCCTAGCGCCACTGGATTATCACTTTTCATGATGCTCCGGTGGCGCTATGCCCTGCGCCGTATTTACAAGGTGGTGTTAAACCACTTTTTGTGGTTTAACACCACTTTGTAAATACACACCTTCACATGCAGCACTTTGCATGGAAGAGGTGTGCAAAGGGTGTTGCTGTGGGCGTGCCACACAAACACCCATTGCATTTTGATGCTGCACCAGATTTACGAGTTGTCATAAACCTGAGGCAGTGGCAAAATCAGTTGCCACCCCAGGCTGGCGATAGCATGGTGCAATAAAGAGAAATGCTTTTGTTTCTAATCTTTTTTGCTCTTTCTATGTGTGTACACATAGAAAGAGCAAATTGCCATTTAAGATTGTTTTTGTGCAGGAAGGTGTTCCTTCCTCCACAAAAACAATCTCCCCCTCAACACAGCCGTTCTTGCACTATAGTGCAAGGGCTGCTACGTTGGCACAAGGCAGCAAATTTAGCGCTGGTGCAGGGTGAAACAAAAGAATGCACCGTATTCTATTAAATGGATTCTGGACAGTGATTCTTTAAAAAAAGGGTGATCTATTGAAACCCCAGAAAGAACAGCTTACAACGATCACTACACCTAGCGTGAAGTTCTTGCCATGTCATACAGTTACCCCTCCACACGAAATGTCAGAGTTCGGAAAAACTGCAAGCATTCCAAAAATCTCAACTGACTGTGATATTGTCAGACCAACATATTTACACTCCTCTAATGTAAGATGCTCATGGTGCAGTGGAAAAACAAAGGCCCGTATTTATACTTTTTTAGCCCCTCATTTGCGCCGTTTTTTTACGCTAAAGCGGCGCAAACTAACAAAATACACTTGTATTTTGTTAGTTTGCGTCGCTTTTGCGTCAAAAAGCGGCGCTAAAACAGTATAAATATGGGCCAAAGTGCTTGAAGTCAGATGCCAACCTCCTGTATGACTTTGTATCTTGTTTTCCTGGGGGTTTTAGCTGTCTTGATAAACACTGAGAGCTGGGATCATTCTTCCCAGATAATTTTATCTATAGTAAAAAGATCAGACGTCCCCTTTCCATCGATTGATCTTGCTAATACATCTAGAAAAGATGCTTCATAATATGTCTGGACCTGAGGTAGTGCCAGTCCACCCTGATTGATGTCTAGTTGGAGATCAGAGAGTTTTACCTGGGAAGGCTCTCTATTTCACACAAAATGCCAGAAAAGTCTCTCTAGTGCCCTAAAATAGGTCTTATTAACTTTTTTAGGGATTTTCCAAAAAGGAAATAGAAACAGATGGAGGATAGACATTTTGATGAGAGCTACCCAACCCACTAATGTAAGGAGGAAGAGTGCCCATCCATCCAGTAATTCCTTAATTTATTTCATCATGACCACATAATTTAACTCGATAAAGCTGAGAATAAGTGTTCGTAACAAAGATCCCCAGAGAGCAGATAGAGCTATTAGAGTGAGCCTGCTGCGGAAGAGAAGAGGGAAGGTTGCAAATAAAAGCAATTTGGTCTTATTGTGATTAATTTGATATCCATCTATCATCTTGAACTGCTCGAACTCATCCAAAAGCTTTTGGGTAATCTGCTTCTGTGGCCCAAGATACAGAATTATATCATCTGCAAATATTTTTTAATTTGGACACCTCTGCCAGGGGGCCTCAATCCCCTCATTCTCCCACATCTGCACTGCCAAGGGTTCTATAAACAAATTGAATAAGATTGGAGACAGAGGGCACCCTTGATGCGTTCCCCTGTTTATATCCAATAGCGCTGCAAGATGGGAATTCACAAAGACCTTAGCTTGTGCCCCTTGAGGGAGATTCTGCAGCATTACAATGAATTGGTTGGGAAAACCAAACCTTGCCAAACCCTAAAAAAGGGTATCCCAATTCACCAGGTCAAATGCTTTTTCTGCATCAACCATAATTACAGCTGCACTGGTCTGGTTAACGTCAAAATAGTCCAGCACATGTATCAGAAAGATGATGTTAGCCGACATCACCCGACCCACCACAAACCAGAGCTAGTCATTGCATATTGCAGCCTGGGCTGCCAGAGTACTGCGAATGGCACATATTTTCAATAAGTATAAAAGGAGAAGAGAAGTACTTAAACCAAAACAACATATTGAGACTGTAGTTGATAAAGCATTTGCTCTGAAGCGGAAACTATTAATTTGGATACTAAGCAGAATGAGAACGCTGGATAAAACAGTGTTGTCAATGAAGAGAAGAAGTTAAAAAAAACTTTTGAATAGAAAATGTAGGAAAGTGGAGTATTATGATGTGTGGGGGTTAGTCCTCGCCATGTAATACTCTCACAATACCCCAGAGATGGTTCTTTGATTCACACTAGTAAATCCTTAGCTCAGTCATGGTAGTGTGGCAAAGAGCAGTCATGTTTTACTTAGGTGAACATGTGTTAATCATTTCACAGCACAAACATGGATATAAGTAATTGACACGACTCAAAAGAAATTTGTCACCAAATTATAAAAATAGAGTTTATTTTGATATAAATTCAGACACCAAAATGAACAGTAGAAGTACAGTAGAACCGGAGACTTCAATTTTAGAAGCAATTGAAAGTCACTGCAGAAATGGCCTTTTAACATTGCATTGAAGTCAATGGCAAAGTGTCATGTGTTGCAAAAATGCACTTAAAAGACAAGTTGCACTGAACCCTTGAGGGGTAAAGCTAGTGCAGTCCCTGGGGCCAGATAATGACAGCCAGAGCAGTTTTATCTGGCCTGTGGCGTCCGAGTGCTGAATGAGACTTGCTTTGAAGCCAATGACAAGGATGCCACTGGTGACAAAAGACCACTTGGAGGTTGCGCTGCAGGGAACCCTTGCAGGGTTAGGGTGGTGCGCATCCTGGGACCAGCCCACAACAGTCAGTTCACTTCTACCAGGTCTGTGGGGTCCAGTTCCAGAGCTATCTTGGTTGTTCACGGGACTGAACGTCGCTCGTGCTGGTGCTGATTTTACCACAGGCATGACGATGCTGACAGGGAGATGCAAACTCTCAGTTGGGGCTAGATTGCAGATATCAGATGCAGGTTGCCTGCTGTGCCATGCACCTGCAGCATTGAGTGAAGGGGTTAGTTACTGGGCTTGCAACCAACAAGCCTAGGCGGCGGTAAAGGTGCAGGAATCCTTTGAGACATTACAGGGTGCAAGGGAGTGATGTAGTGGCCTGAAACTTGGAGGCAGGCTGGACTAAAACTCCCAGAAGACACCAGACCACCTGGTTTTCGGTGATCCAATGGTGGGCCAGATGACCAGTGAAACTTCAGCTCCTGGTGATGTTTTTACCTGGAGTTTGTAGGGACTGATACCACGAGTTCAGGGGAGACTGAGGGTACTTCTAGCTTCCACAGGTGTCCCTCTGGTTGGGAGTGACAAGTTTCATCCAAGGACGAAGGTCAAGCACGCAATTCCCAGTCTGTTGCCTCAAGGACAGAGTTTTCCTCTTTTGGTTTGGAACAGTGGGAAGACTCCTGTTGTCGGTGATCCAGAGCTTCTTCTGGTCGTTCTTTGAAGTTGGGCGATCAGATCTGAGGTTCTGGTGTCATGGGTGTCCCTTAAATCCTATATTTAGAGGAGTTATGGATGTGAAGACTAGTGGCAGCCAGCTCCTACAGCTCATTCACCCCTGAGGTAAACACATTGGTTGGGACAGGTCTCTTTAGCTACCCAGAACCCTCTGTACCACCACTCCTATGGTGGTAGAAATCAACATTTAGTGCACAGACCTGGCTCCCCACATTGGAGGGGTGGCCAGTCTTCTGGGGGTGTGCACAGTCCTGCATACCTAATTTCCTGGCTGTCCGCAAACAAATGTGCCCCAAGGCAGGTGAAGAGCTGTTTCTGTGCTGGAGGGCAGCGCAGATGGCTATCAGGGGTTGTGAAGCCTTTGAAGCTCATCACCCTGATGGCTCTATTCACTAGCCCACCTGGGGGGATGAGGTGTGACCTCCTGCCCATCTCAGCTTTTTGTTCCTACCTCTGGGAGTACCCAGGCTGCCTGGCAGGATGTCAGAAACCTGCCATGGTGGCAGCAGGTGCTGTAAAAAGTTCAGGATTCTCTGCCAGAGCACAAAGGAGAATGGGAAACAGGTGGAAAATCTCTAGTGTGTCACTTGGGTGCATGCCAGTTGTTCTGCAACACTAGATTCATGTTGGGGGAGTAAAGGAATGTTGTTTGACACCAAACTGCCATATCTTGGTGGTACGATAATAGAGCTAGGAGCCCTGGTCAACCGAGGCTTATGTCCCATGTTATTCTCCACTTACGAAGGGGTAATGTTTTGCCAATCAGGAATTCACCATGTTGACATAGCAATTTAAAGAGAGAACACGTACACTGGGGCCTGGTTAACAGGTCTCAGTGCCGTATCAGAGTTGAAAAAACAGCATCTAGGATTTCAAATGGGGGCACAAAGTGTGTGGGGGACAACTGCAAAGAGCCCAGTTTTCTTACAAAATATTTTTTGTGAAATGTTCAGGGGAGAATGGTAGCGTACATCTAATACTGAGCCTTTCTTTAATGGAGAAAGCTACTTTCAAGAGAACACAATATTGCATTCAGTTCAAACAACTGGTCGATGTTATGAGGTGAAATATGGTATTGCTATTGTAAAAGAGAAGAAGGTTTCTAGGAATGTAGAGGGAGTGATAGCTGAAGAGGTACAAGAAAGACTTAGACAGGTCCCTGTATACAAATTGAACTGTAGCAGTATTTGTAGTGTTTGACAGGAATTAACTGATATACTGAGAACTTTCCTACGTGACTTTCCATGCAAACATGTGAACCAGAAAACTGTTATTTTGCAAGAATTAAATCCATGCAAAGAAAGGAAGTATACTAATTTAAAAGGACATTCACTGGCATGTCTTTCCAAGAAAGTGTGCACAATCACCATTCATCACTTCAGAATGTTAGCTGTTCATCGCCCTAAAATGAGAAATTTAGTTAGCTGACTTTACTTTGTGAAATCTCCTGCCTTATGTTTAGGAGAAATTAATAGAGCTCTATTGTATGGCACACTACAAGAGGTACTAAAAGTTTGTGAAGATGTTCAGTTTCAGGTCTTTGGTCCAAAAGAAGAGTTCAGGGAAAATCAGGAGTTGTGATGCGCAAGTGTAGTAGAACAGAACCCAGGTATTCCTATTGGTATCCTAACCCAAGTGATTGCAAAGTTTAGCACAGTTTCTTCAGAGAAACCAAACTGTGGTCGTATTTGTTGTTGATGCACCTACTACAAAAGCCAAACTCTAAATGTTGTTTTGTTCGGAACGCTTTGATTTGTCAACACATCAAATTATATGTGAGTATTGCTTTGATGATATAGAGGGTAACAAAATGCCTCCCAAAGCAATATACAACAAGTTATAATTGGTTTCAGTTCTAGAAGAACTTAGAAATTTAAATATTTATGAATAAATACTGATACAATCTATAGACCCTTTTCAAGCAATAGTTTATAAGGAACAAAAGACTGGGAACCTGCCACCTACAGATCTACAGAAAGGCCCTGAAGGTAGAATTGTCTACTTACTTTTATAATTTAAACAGTATATTGAAACTGTGGGTGTAGAGAGAGAGAACGATAGATAAAACACTTATAATTCTAGTAAACAGTGTGCCTATGAAAAAACAAAGAAATCTGGCAAGAGCTAGTGGGTGTTAATAAAGTAAAAAAATAACATCTATGACAATGATGTAGATGTTGTTTGACATGGAAGTTGTATGGAGGATGAAATGCTACCATCAAGTGAAGAGGTAAAAAATGATTAGAACTAAATCAGTCAAAGAACCCAGTGTCAGCATACCCTGAGTGACATAACATAGTAGTGATGGTGTAGGAAAAGTGTTACAAATAAACTATTGTATTAAAACCCCATCACGAACATCAGGAAGTTACTTAGGAATGGTGATAGTGTATCATAGTTGAGAAATGAAGAAAAGCATGCCTCAAAGCAAAGGCGTGGTGTGGTAAGTATCAAATGTATGTAGAAAGAAGATAGAATATGCTTCAAAAATCTGGTTATGAGTAACTCATTCATGGTAGTCACAAGGAAGAAAAGTGGCAGTTGTGTGAGACCATGATAAGTCTCAAATCTGTGGGGGAACAAAATTCTAGTTAAGATTTGAGACCGTAAAATATCTATAAAGTATACAAAGATTTTAAAGGATGTGCGGGAGTGGTGGGGACTAAATGTGAACTAATTAATATTTATAGATGGCAAGTGTTATATAACTAGTAATCACAAGTATCTTAAAGTGCAAAAATTGGGGTTAAATGTACATGGAAAATGTTTTAAAAATGATCCTACATGAGGTATCACATTCCACTGGGAGGATAGTGGTATAGGGCCTAATAAATTCATGCCTAGATTATGGGAACTTCCTCTACTTAGGGAGTCCACAATACCTGATAAAAAAGACTCTAAGTGGCCAAGAACGCAGCAGCCAGAGTCCTTTCATAAAATACCTGAGCACCAATCAGCCAGACCAGCCTTAGAAGCCCTTCACTGGCTTCCAGTTCAAAAGAGAATTATTTTTAAGACTCTTTGCATTGCACAGCGGGCCATCAAGGGGAGAGGTCCATTGATCATTCAGAACCTACGTTCCAGGGAGGTGTCCGGTCTGGCACTCAGGGGCACTTGTCGGTGCCCAAGGTTTAAAGAGCGAGAAGTGATGGCCGCTCCTTTGCCTTTATTGTTACCAGGCTTTGGAAGTCCCTCCCTGCCTCTCTTGGAAGTCAGAAGTCAGCTGCAGAAAATGTCTTAAAACCCACCTTTATCTTAGAGGTTTATGCCGGAATTCAGGAGAGGTTGTTGCAACAAGCACTGTGAGACCCCGACTGGTAGTTATGCACTATATAATAACAACTCGAATTGAACTGAATATCGTATATGGTGTTGCAGGATGTTAAAATGCTATCTGTGGCAGTTTATACTGCTTTAGATTCATGTGCATAGGATGTGTCCCGTGCAATGATGTGTGATGTGGCCTGGTACGTCAATGTGTGCATATTGAAATATGTTACTGTGTGATATGTGTGGCTGAATAGTGTGTATGGTATAATATGAATTGGAATATGATTTATTCTGGACTATGGGCCTCATTACGAGGTGGGCGTTCATGAGACCGCCAGCCTTGCCGTGGCGGTCCTACCACCACGGAGCCGGCGGTAAGGGCCACCACATTAAGAGTTGTGGGGCTTGGCAGAGGGCAAGCCTCCACAACCCCATATGGCCCGCCGGTGCGGTCGCACTGTCGCAGCCAGGGGGAGCACCTCCAACCCAACAGCAGGCCTCAGCCTGCCAGCCGGATTACAAGGCTGCAAACCGTCAGGCTTTCCGTGGCCGGTCACCCCGCCATGAAAACCCTCTCAGTCACACACCCGGCAACAGGAATCACCATTACTGTCGCCAGCACACACATGCATACATGTCCCCACACATGCACATATCCCCCACCCCTCCACACACTCACAAACACCCCCACCCCTTCACGCACGCATGCATTCACATACACACCCACTCACTCACATTTATCAAAACAGAAACCCCCACTCACTCACATTCATTAACACAGACACCCCCACTCATTCACATTCATCCACACAGACACCCCCATACACGCGCACATACACGCACACACACATTCACATTCACTCGCATACATACACGCGCATTCACCACCCTCGCACACACGCACCTACACACACGCCACCATCCCCCCCTTTCGAACGCCAACTTACCTTCTCTGTCAAGGAGGATGTCTGGGAGTGGATGAGTCCTGGCATTCTTGCATCGCCAGCACCACCACGCCAGCAGGACTCCACCAAGCCTTATTATGGCTTGTAATACGGCCGGCGGAGTCCTGCTGCCGTGGTGGTGGTGGCAATGCACCTGCCTCTGCAATGCAGACCACCAGCATGAATGCTGGTGACTTTCCACCACAAAGATGGCGGACAACTGCCAGCACCCGTAGTATGGCTGTCTGCAGGCCGCCAGCACTGGTTCTCTGGTGGCAAGTTTAGTTTTGGCGGTCAGGGAAATTGACCGCCAAAGTCAAAATGAGGGCCTATGTGCTGTAGTGACGTATGGTCAGCAGTATGCTATTGTATGGGCTATGCTTTGTTCAGTGTGTTCTTGAGTATTGTGCTATTGTGTTCATGGCTGCAGTGCAAGGAGGAAGCAGGTCATTTAAATAAGTATTACAGTATGAAGTTGTCAAGGGGGCTTTGTAGCAAAACATGAGATGTGGTCTGTAGCTATATGGAATGGTCTTGTGTGAAGCGATGTAATGAGATGCGGGACAGCATCACCTGGTATGGCCCATTTCATGTTTTGTAAACTGGTGCAATGTGCAGTGGCCTTGTCTGGTGTGGAATGTGACATTAGGTGCTGTTGTTGTGGCCTTGTGCAATGTGGTATAGTGTATTTTTTGTGATATTGAGTAGTGCAGTGTAAGGTGCTTTAGCAGGAGGTTGAGTAGAATTTTAAGAAACGCCTTTTAGATTGCTAAGAAGAGGTTCTGCCTGATACTGCTGATACTAGGTGAAGGTTTGTTGAGTACTACATTGTTTGTTGATGGTATTTTATATATTGGTGTTGTGTAGTGTAGTATGAAGTGGCATGTTAACATACTGAACTGTTTGTTATTGCGATGTGCGTAACCTAGTCATGAGTGCGATGTAGAAATGTAACTTCCCATACTGTTCATTCCAGTGCAGGAGGCCAGATGCGGTGAATGAATAAATCTAAAATCATGTGAGTGCAGCAACTCAATTGAAGAGAA
The DNA here is from genome assembly GCF_031143425.1 of Pleurodeles waltl. Taxonomy (NCBI): domain Eukaryota; kingdom Metazoa; phylum Chordata; class Amphibia; order Caudata; family Salamandridae; genus Pleurodeles; species Pleurodeles waltl. The sequence continues at coordinate 284,736,973 of NC_090450.1, forward strand.
CTCTAATAGAAGGTCCAGAAAATGTGTGTGTCCAGTCCATAAGGGAAGTATGAGTTCACATTGACCTCTGTGAGGTCAAGAATGTGGGAATGGGTATGATTCCATTAAAAAATTAAACATTCATCACAAAAAAGTGTATTCAAGTCCATCCAGGTGAAACAGATTTTTTTCTATTTATTATTGCAGCCTTCAATAGAGTTTACCAATGTGGGTTAACTTGCTGATTGTTTTCCCAGTGGGCGGTAGTGGTTGATGTATGTGTCTGACTTGGTGTGAGGACGAACGTCCACTTAACACCGTGATATTACCATATGCTTTAAGCAAAAGCTTCTAACTAGGCTCACTAGTTTTCTCCAAACAAAGGGACAGATTTACAAGGCCCAGGCGCCTTCTTGCGCCACATTAGTGTCATTTTTTTACGCTAATGTGGCTCAACAAGGTAAAAATGGCTGTGCCATATTTACAAAGATGCGTAGCGCATGCATTGCGCCACTTTGTGACCCCTTGTGCCACATTATGCCTAGACCAGGCATAATGTATGCAAGGAGGGCATCCCGGCGTTAGAACCACCACCATGAAAAGGCTGGCAGAGAACAGGTGCAGAGGGCCACGGGGGGCCTGCACTGCCCATGCCCATGGCTTGGGCAGTCCAGGGGTCCCCCTGCCCAGCACCCTTGAAATGTGTACTGTCTAATGTGCAGACAGTGTGCATTTTGAGGATGCTGGTGGGCTCTGCGTGCGCCAGCATTGGATCCCGCACAATTATGAGCTGGCGACAATGCTGCTGCCACATTCCCGCTGGGTTGACCGGCGTAAACCTTGTTTCAGCCGGTCAGCCCAGCGGGAAAATCTTGGTGGGCGAGTGGTGACCACCCTGTCGAGAGTTTGGCGGATGGGGTCTTCCTGTCTGCCAAACTCATAATAGGACCCAGAGGGCCTTCTTAGGACTTTTCTGGTCCCACCACAGGAACGCCAAACTCGCAGGGACGACGCCACCACCAAGGCCCCACTGCCCTATTACAATGTTCTTGGCGGTCTGACTGGCAGGAACAGTGCTATGACATAGTACTCAGCTCCCTTAAAGGAGCCAGGTGCGATCTTGTATCACAGAGGGGGCCGACCAGCACCCTTGAAATGTGCACTGTCTGCAAAGCAGACAGTGTGCATTCCAAGGGTGCTGGGCACAGGGCCCCTGCACTGCCCATGCCATGGGCATGGGCAATGCAGGAGCCCCAACCCTTTTCATGGCAGGGTCCCTGCCATAAAACAGGCTGGCGGAGAACAAGATTGTAATCTTCCAGGGCGGAGCTGAGTTGAACGCCGTCCTGGCTGACTACAAGCAAGACTGTCGGGATCTGTGATCCTTGCAGGGACGGCAGTCTTTAGGTGGTTCCCCCTGATGAACTCATAATGTGGCAGTCAGACCGCCACTGCCGCGGTGCTCTGACGCCACCACAAAGCTGGGGGTCCTAGGACCGCCACCCTCCAAATGAAGCAGATAGTCTTCCTCAGAATAGTCCTCTTTGCCTCTTTCATCCCTTCTAAGGCCTCATCTGTGGCACTTTGCAGTGTTTCACGATAGTTCTGGTTTCAACATTGTTTGTATTGACAGGTATGCCCCTGTGGAAGGTGAGGATTTATCATTAGAAGTAACCTGAACTTTATAAAAGAATAGGTTAGAAAGGCTTTCCAGTGGGTGGAGAAAATCAAACTGATCTCTTCACAGCTTTGGAATATAGGTTAATCGGCATCATGGTGACAATTCGCTTCCTGTATGTAAGGCTGCGACGAGAAAGACTAGGACTCTTAATAATGAAGATTACAATTAAGTAAATGGAATATTCAGTTCAAGACAATATTGTCCTTTCTTTACGTCACTGTTAACATCTTCATTTCTACTTCAGAGCTCAATATATAAAAACACTTTAATTCACATAATGGCACATCACTGGCTTCAAACGTTTTACTGGAATCTTACGCATTGGAAAATGAAGGTCCAGATATCAGGTCCTAGCTACCTTTGTTGAAGAATGTGCAGTGACACCAGGGCCCAGAGCCCTGGGACCATTTTCCTTGCTTAAACCAGGGCCAATGGCATCTGTGAAACTCTGCTGCTCATGATTGTCCTGTAGTTTCACTGATTGCTGTAGAGCCATGAGCTCTGTCATTGTACCATTTGGGTGACTCAGATCTGCAACCATTTATTTTTTAGTATTAAAAAATGAATTGGAAATTAAACAGTGTACGCAATGCTTGAAAGTCAAACAGAGACCAGAAATGCGGCAGTGCTTGTGTTTGCTCACTGAATGACCCTTCTCTCTGAGTTCTCCAAACTTGAACATTTAGATCTGATAAGCACTCCCTGTTCTTTGGCCCCTCCCAGTGGCCAGTACTGATACTGAGAGTAAACATGGCACAAATACAATGAGAGTGAGGCTGCTTCAGATTTCGTTCCATGGCGAGACAGAACTTGTGTGAAATGGACAAAGCCTTTTTTCAAGGCATGTAGAACAAAACAAGAGCCTTGTTTCTAGTCCCATTTTAGAAAGTGGACAACTAGATTAAAATGTGCTGCATAGCTAAATTAGATTGTGACTGCAATTTTTTTTTTTGCCAGTGTTTCTGTGCAGGATCCTTGCCACAGGCACAGCGGCATGCTTTCTAGAGAACAGAGCAATACGATTTACAGGCACGTTCGTGGAAGTTTACGTAAATTGTAAATAAGCTGCCTGGGTTGGCAGTGGTATTAAGATTACATGAAGTCATCAAATACAAGTTCTCATATTCACTAGGCTGACAATATATTGTTCTTATAATTATCTATCCTGTATAAATTACAATACAATAAACAGTATCTGAATCTCTTCCACCCTTGAAACAGAGGGGTAATAGGGCAAAATATTGAATCAAATATATTGTCTTACAAAAATATTGTGTCAAGAATATCATGACAATATTAATATAATGGACATTGTCAAAAATATCGTCTTAGGTTTTGTTTAAAATATCGATTTTTTAATATTAATGTAGTATATGTAATATATATAGATGGTGATAATACTGTTTTTAAGTGGTAAATAGTGTGTTACATATTTTATTTTCTATATTATATATGTTTATTATTTATAGTAATATTTTATAGCTTTTAAATATGTTTTTTTTCTAAAAAAAATTAATTTGCAATTCAAAATGTTTTAATGTTGATTTTGATATTTAGACATTCTTTTAGTGGTGGATGTTGGGTTTATAGGGGATAAGGCTGAGGAGATTTTTTCCAAAAAGAGTTGTTAATATGCTGCTTTCCATTTAAAATGTTTTAATGTTGTTTTTGAATTTAAAAAAAACGTTTTTAGTAGTAGGATGGTGGGTTTCTAAGAGAAAAGGGAAGGGAGATTTTTAAATATCACTCATTGATATGTTAGTTATGAGTTAAATATTGTTTTAGTGTGAAAATTGTTGTATTAATTATATATATTTCAAAACATGTATAATTATAATAAAATATTTAATAGGAATACATGTATTTGTAAAAAAATGAGAACAACTTTATTAAATATTAATGTTGACAAAAAATAAAATTGAAAAATTATATTAAAAAGTATTCATCTTTATGTGTAAAATATAAAATAATTGTTTGTTGGAAACTTATTTTTATATTTTGTTAAATCTTTTATAAAAAGTGTTAGAAATATGAAAATTTGGCAAAGCATCATATTGCTAAATTAATTGAAAAATATAGTTTTATTGGAAGAGAAAAACTTTTTAAAATCTTGCAGTATGTTTAAAAGAAATTTATGTGTGCTAGAAAATAATTGAAAATTGTTTGGAAAATAGTTTTGTAAATTTGTCAATAAAATTATTTTAATTTTATATTAATTTAATAGTAGTTTTAAATAGCTTGTTACACGATGAAAGTGTAGTAAAATTAAAAATATTATTTAATTGGAAAATGTGTAGCATTAATCAAGTATTATGTATTTTAAAAAAAACAATATTGTTCTTAAGGATGCTTTTATTTATTTTGAACAATTTAATTTTCATTTTTAATTTAGTTATATGTTTCTTAAGTATGTTTACCTTGCAGTGTGAATAGTAAATATAACACCATTGGGGGCATATTTGTCCTCCATTTGTGCCAAATTTGCAACATTTTTTTAATGCAAATTTATCGCAAAACTAATTCCATATTAATATTTTGACGATAGGCCCTTCTAACGTCAAAATATTGGAGTTTGTACCATTTTTTAGATGCATGAACCTACCTTGCGTAAATGAGATGCAAGGTAGGCGTTCATATCTAAAAAAAGGGTGCTAACCCATAGCCCCATATTTATCCCCCATCCTAAAATTATGCACGGGTGGGAGGAGGGGCTAAATAATAGTGCAAAGCTTGCTCTACAACGCTACTCTACCGCTTCCTTTGGCGCATCAACACCAGGCCCTTCTTCATCGGTGCCAGCCACTGGAAGGGACCTGTCAAAGGAACATGCCCCAGACAACCTTGCCTCTGTAGCAGCAGTTTCCCCCCACCATGCAAGTGGGGACGTCCGGTGAAGAATCCAGGAAGTGTGGATGGCAAGACACCCTACATTACCAGCAAGTGACCGCTTCCACAAGGAACTCCTTTGTGTGCCACACATTCACTCTGTTGACTGATCCTATTTACCCACGAGTTCCAATGGGAGGAGGACTCTGGATAGTGGACTCCCAATGGTGTGGCATCTATTCTAATGATTTCATTCACCATGACTGACATCTTCACTTCATTATTTTTCTTCTTTTCTGTCCAAATTGTATTTACTGCATCAGCACTGTAATAAATTCACCCATCACAAACCTATTGTCTGCTTGCTTAATTTCAACATGTTGTAGAGATTTCAGACCATGTGAACCATATGATGAAGACATAGCTTACTTGTGCAAGGAGGAATGTGTTTCAGGTACATAGTGTCCTGCTCAGGATTAACACCATTACACACAAACACGTCAGTACACATGTATGGTCACACCAAACATTTTATTCAACTGTACAGTGCATAGGCCGTCCATATATCTGGACATTTGTGGCATAAGATTGTGTGACTCATATTGAGTCAAAGTACATATTCCAGGGTACAACCTCCTAGACAGTAGCAGGGAGGGATTTGTCAGACATTGCCCTGTAGAAGAGGCAAACTCTGAAGTGGACGATGTGAGCAGCTTGAGCCTTATCACATACCACACCAAAGTAATCCAACCTCACATTGTCCAAGATACAGACAAATGACAGTACAACAGAACATGATCACAGGCCCATCATAATCTAATGATGGTGCATCTGGTGGCTGGTATGACAGAAGCATATGTCAGTGTTGTGGCACAGGCACTGTGGCCTGCAATTATGAAACACATCTACAGCTTCATACAGGTCATACAAGAAGAATATTTAGCCAATGGGAAGGGTGAATGACTAGCTCACAATCTATTCCTACATATTTCATGTCCACATGATGACACACATGATGCAATTGGCCCAATACAGTACACAAAACAAATCCATTCTGCACTTCAGATCTTCCACCCAAACTCTGTGCAAGCTGTCATGGCACAGGCCTCGTACACCCAAAATCTGTGACATACATTACCTGGAAAAATCCATGTCCACACTTGCATGTCAGAACTGCATCAGATACCTGCCAATGTCACAACTCTGAAATGCCCACACTGGGATGTCTTAGTGAAGGTACCTGTATAAAGAAAAAACAAGGAGTAAAGGCTTTTAAACATAACTATTACTCAAATCACATGGCAAGCTACTGGAAATGTAATTACATTGCAATGGAACTGACACAAACAAAGCAATATCATAAAGGTGGGGATATGTCAAAGGCTAACTCTTCAGGCAGCATTTGGCTGAATATTGCAGAGTAACAGCTCCCTAATTGTTGCACTTATATCCACATATTCTCACAACTACAATTCACTGTACAGTCACAGGCATTACATCAGAGGACATACTTACACTTGTGAGAAGTAGCTGTTGATAAGATCTTCCCACAAGACAGCTCCCTCCTCTTCATCAGTGTTCTCCTCACTTGACATTTCAGGATTCTCACCCAGTGGCACTGCAGGCTCCCTCTCCTCTAGGATATTAGGGATGTTTCTCTGCACGGCGATGTTGTGGAGCATTTAGCATGCCACAGTGATCTGACACACTTTCCCGAGTGAGTAGAGGACTCCACCAGTCCGGTCAAGGCACTTAAATCAGGTCAAAATCCAGCTCCATTACCTGCCTTGTCCTTACAGGGGCCTCATTGAAGCAGCCTTCCCTTGGCATAGTTGGATTTCTCACTGACGTCAACAACCAAGAACGGTTCTGATATGCGGAGTCTTCTGTTAAGGAATGGGACATATGTGCAACAATGAGTCACTCACTTCTTGATTTGTGCACCAGACACTGCACACACACATCAATTCACAATGAGAGAGTATATGTGAGAGATGGGAAAGGCAAATGAAGAACACAACCGTACTCAGCTCCCAAAATCACTACAAAATCACAACAGGGAGTACGGGATTCTTTTAATGTTACGAGGGATGGATCAGTGGTGTATCAATTATAACACCAGATCCCTCATGACCCTCAATTAGAGGTGAGATGTCAGTTGAATACAGTGCTGTGGAGGGTCTGGAAGACACAGTGGGGAACAAAAGGGGAGGGGAATTTCCTTTACGGACTAGGTGGTCTCACACACTATATAGTGTCATGCTTCATCATATGACCACCTAGCCCCACCCAGGTAGGACAGTGCCACCTGGGCGGATTCAACCTCACTGTTAAAGGAACAGGAGGGAGTGCGTAAATTAATTCTGGTTCTGGAAATAGAGGGATCCAGCTAAACTAAGGAATAAAAACACCTAAACAGATACCTGTGTAAATATTTAATAAAAGGTTCTGTTTGATGTGGTTAAAAAGTGGAGATTGGGACACCTCTGTGAGAACAAGGACTCACAGCGTCACCTATCTAGGAGGAAGGAGCCAACATGTTTCTGCCCTCAGTAATGAGCTCTGGAAAGTCTCGGGGCATTCATCAGGGCGAAGGATCCCTGCTACTCATGCTCAGTGTATGGATAAGTGCGAGAAAATTATAAAGATATAATAATATATAGAGGGGCCTACCTTGCCAGGGAACTACCTGGGAGGGGGCCTGATGGAAACAAAACAGACCAACAATGAGAATAACATTGTGACACAGCAATGCACAGCAAACCACAGCACACGTGGAGCAGAAATCATGCAACAAACAGAATTACTGGGAGCATAAGGCATACATCATATGATATATGGGCAAGAATCCCAACTGGGAGGAGGACAATAAAACTGGGACGTAAAGTGAGACGTTCTTACCCAGTCCCTAGAGGCTACTGGCCTCTGATGTCCTGGAGAGGGAGTGACCCCTTATTGTCAGACACTAAGGTTCAGGAGAGGGGGAAAGGGAAAAAAAACAAAGTGAGGGTAAAAACAGGACAAAGAGGAGAAGCCTCTGGAGATGCGGAGGCAGTGGCCCCTTAGTAAAAGGACACCTACTTGGATCCAAAACACGAAAGGCGCCTCACTAGGAGAGGAGGCAGAAGGAAGAAGAAAGAGGAAAAAGGAAGAAAAAGCAATGGAGAAAAGCGAGAATTGAAGGAAGATTTAGAAGAAAAAGAAGATAAAAAGGAAAAAAGAGAAGAAAAGGGAACAAGGAGACAAGAAATAAAGGACAGGCTAAAGAAAAGTGGAGAAAAAGGGGAGAAAACAGAGAAGAAGTAGGTGGAGGAAGAAAAAAGGCAAAGAAAAGGAATGAGAGAGAAGAGGGCCTAATGGCATCTTATCTGTGTATATCCAGAGGAGGCCGGATCACTCACTGCATCAAAGGTGGGCGCTCACTGTACGCCTATAATGTCCTCTCTCAGGACCGCTTGTATGAAGTGAAGTGGCCTCGGTGAGGCGGGTTAATATAGTGGTTAACACCGGAGAGAATTACACGCAGGTGAGGGCAATCACCGTCGCTGCCCAAGGTCCGGGCGCTGATTGGATGTGGACCCGGAAGTGCGGCCTTCGAAACGGTAGGCCGAGTAGTAGTATTCCCTAAGCCCCAACATCCGAAAGACGTGGGGCCCGGAAGGGAATCCGCTGCGGAGGTCAGTGTCCACTCCGGTCGGCCAGGATGTGGATAATGCCCTGGCGCGGGGAAGGCGTCAGAAAGTGATGCGATCCCCACGGGGGCAGCCGGGAAATGTAGTTCACCAGCGGCCGCGAAGAGCGGCCGGGTGACTGTAATCCCGAGGCTCCTCGCCCTGTAAAAGAGAGGCCGGGGGGGTGAAAAATGGGAAAAAAAGGGGAAAAAGAGGTACAGAAGGGGGGGTGGGGCTCAGAGGAGGGGAGAAGGGTGAAAGCGGAGGGAGTGGTTAAGAGAAGGGAAAAAGGGAAAAAAAGGACGAAAAAAGGGGAAAGGAAAAAAAGGGAGGGGAAAGAATGGAGGAAAAATGGCAGGAAAAAGAAGAAAGGAACAAAGGGGCAAGATAGATAGCAGAAAGGGAGAAACGAGGATGGGAAGCAGGGTAAGGGGGAGGGTAAAGAAAAGAAGAGCGGACTGTAAGGGATAGGAAGAAGGAAAAGGGGAAATAAAGGAAGAAAGGAAGAAGGGAGGACTATAAGGCGGAAGCCAGAAAAAGGAAAAGAGGGATAGGAGAAAGTAAAGAAGGAGGGAGAGAGGGGTGTGGGAGGGAGAGAAAAGGAAAGAAAACATCAAAGGGGCAAGAGCAGTGGGAGGGGGCAAGGGAGGCAAGAAGACCGACTAGGAATTGTAGGCTGCCAGTGGAGGGTCTAATATTGGAGAGAAAACCAGGGTATCTCATCATTTAGACCAACGGTATCGGTGTGCAACCTCCACACCCAGCATTGTTCAGCCCGAAACAGTTTTTGTGACATGTTGGGGGTTGCCGGGGGAAGTTGCTCGAGGACCATCCAGGACATATCATCCGGAGAGTGGTTCTTCAGCAGGAAGTGACTGGTTAGTTTGGTGGCATCGCGTTTGCACCGGATCGTGCTTCTGTGTTCTCAGATTCTCGTGCTGATCTTTCTGGTGGTCATACCCACGTATTTGAGTAGGCAGGGACATTTGATTAGATAAACCACATTCTTACTATTACAGCTCGTAAGGGATTTTTGTACCCATGGGGTTTTGAGGTCGAGGTTGATAGTAGTAGATTTACGGGTGAAGCGGCACACACTGCAGTTGCCACAGGGGTAGTGGCCTGCTGGAGGTGGGATATGCCAGAGCATAGTCTGTCTGGGACGGGGCTTTTCTTTAGGTCTAGTATGGACCACTATGTCACGTATGTTAGTTGCTCTCTTGTAAGCATGTAGGGGCGGCTTGAAAGGTAAGCCACCTGATGTGAGGATCTTTTAGTCATCTTTAATTATCTTCTGAATCTTATTAGATAAGGGACTAAACGTTGTGACACACACGATCTTCTCAAGGTCTGGTTTCACTGCCCGGGGCTGCAGTAGCTGGTCCCTGTTGTTGTTGAGTGCTCTTTTGCGAGCCCTATTGACCAGATGTGTGGGATAGACCTTTGTTTGTAATTTGGTGGCTAGTTTGTCAGCATGTTTGCGGTAATCAGCTACAGACGAGCAGTTCTGTCTCAGTCGTAGGAACTGTCCCACTGGAAGATTATCCTTCAGAGCTTGTGGATGAAAGCTCTGGTATTGTAGCAGGTTGTTGCGGTCCGTGGGTTTGTAGCATACTTCTGTAGCCAAGCCTCCTTCGTGCTCATAGATGAGCAGGTCAAGGAAAGGTAGTTTGTTATCTCCTATGGTCATGGTGAAAGTGAGGAAGGGGTTGGCCCCATTGAGCCAGACAGCAAAAGCACGGGGCTCCTCCGTACTTCCTGTCCACACTAGCAGCACGTCGTCAATATACTGCTTCCAAAGTTTAATCTGGTCTCGGTAAGGGTTGTCATTGTGAAGGACCACAAGTTCGAAATTGTTGACATAAAGGCATGCCAGACTAGGGGCAAAGGTGCTGCCCATTGAAGTCCCTTGCGTTTGCAAGAAGAAGCTATCTTCATATTTAAAGTAGTTCCTCGTAAGTGCAAGGTGCGCTAGGTCCAGTATGAATTCAGGTAGGGTTATAGATTCACCCATACTTGTTTCTAACAGCTTGCTGATTACTTCCAGTGTGGCCTCCTGAGGGATGTTAGTATATAGAGATTCCACATCTAGAGTGATCAGGAGTTCCTTACTTTTGTCAAACGTTATGGATTCAAGCAGTAGTAGGACATCAGTGGTGTCCTTGAGGTAAGTAGGGATTCTTTTCACTAATGGTTGTAAAAAGAAATCAACAAACTTCGACAAGGGCTCTAATGCTGAGCCCTGAAACTATAAGTCTGCCAGGCGGGGGAATCTTTTCTTTATGTACCTTTGGCAGAATGTAGAAGTAAGGGATCTTACGGTTAGTCTGTATTAGGAAGGCTGCCTCGTGTTCAGTGAGCCAATTATTCTCCTGCACACAAACAAACAGGAGAGATATCTCTCTGGTTACAGTTGTGACATCAGTTGTGAGGATTGGACACTGGTGAGTCAACATTTACTACCTATCACCCCCATGCCTGCATGTTTATCGACCCCTCACCCTGACTCCCATCACCCCACTGCATCCCACACAGTGCACCACCCCAATTAACAAACCTAAATGCCAAGCCCTGCATACCATACCCACTGCATTCACATCCCTCCTAGCTCTCCATGCATATCCACTACAATGCATGCACAGCATGGAGAACTAAAAATCCACAATCCATCACCATACACAACCAAAGTTGGGAGAATAACAGCAATCACACAGGGAAAACTAGTAATGCTAAAAATGTCACTGACATGTACCATAACACATCACTTACATCCACACAAGTGCCTCAGCCAATGTCAGTGGTGAGGAGGTGCCACGGCTACCCAGTCCCCCCCCCAGAAGATGCCCCCAGTGATGACAGCAGCTCAGTAGATCTGGATGAACTCCCGGCCCATCTGGGACCACTGGTCAGACGGCTACCCCATCCCACAGCCAGTTCACCACAGGGCCCCCTCTGAAGCTAACACCCAGCAGCCAGCCAACGCCCCCACACCTCTGTCCCCAGGACACGCCAATCACTAGTGTGCCCATCTGTACAGGAACCCGAGTCCATACCACACAGGCACGACAATGAGGGTCCTGGTGTCAGTGGGAGTGGGCACACTGTTCAGGGGACACAGGCACAAGGGGCCAGGGACACTCGGAGGACAGCTTTGCATCAGGGGGAGGACAGGCCCCGGGAACTGACTGCCGAGGAGGCACTTACAAATGTCTGGGGACACACCAACAATCCGAGGACAGGATGGGTCAGGTGATCACCATCATACAGAAGAACCAGCGGCTGAAGGGGGTACACCACCAGGAGGTCATGCAGTAGTTGCAGGGCATAAATGCCAACATGGCCTCCATTGTAGAGGTGCTGGGTGACATGGCCAAAACAATGTGGGAGGACAGAGCACAACAACGGGCCACTTCCACTAGCCAATCTACCCAGCAGCCCTTCACTTCTGTTGCAGCTAGTAGACAGGAGGCCCTGCCACAGGACCCACATGCCACCAGCACCCCTCCCCCTGCAGAAGGTGAAATATCCCACAAACGTTCCCTGTGACCCGGACAGACACTAGAGGCAATTGCCAAGACCACCACCAGAAAATGAGCCCCTCCTGAATGTCACCCTTGTGTTCCACTGTGTCACCTTGTCCATTTTGAACTGCCATTGCGCCCCTTCCTATCGCTCCTTGGACACTGGACCTGTGCTACAAACAGACTAGCCCCCTACACTGGACTATTCCCAGCCATCACCCCACTCCATTGCACTTTGCATAGTTTAACACATTTTCAAATAAACACCCTTGGACACAACTTGAAGGAAATGTACAATGTATTGTGCTATATTGAACTGCATGATCCTGATGTCCAGAGGTATGTTGATCCATACTACACATGTGTCTCAGCAGTCTGTACACAACACAGCTGTACACTGTTGAACCCACACCAACATCTGCAATAAGGGAAGGCATAGGTGTCAGTCAGGTGCAATGGAAAGTTAGTGACTGACATTATGCTACAGCCACAAAGCACAAAACGTAAAGGTGTAATATACAGTTCAACACTCTTACCTGAGTGTCAGTGGAAGTATTGCAGTATCATTTGTGCCCTGCTGTCCACATCCTCCTCCTCTTCCTCCTCACTGTCCTCAGTGTCCACTGCTGCCACAGGTGCATTGTCAACGCCCTCCTCCTGCAGATAGGGCATCAGGCCTCTGAGGGCCAAATTGTGCAACATGCAGCACACAACAACAATCTTGCAGACCTTCTCAGGGGAGTAGCATAGGGGTCCACCTGTCAGATGGAGGCACCTGAACCTGGCCTTCAGGAGACCAAAGGTCCTTTCAACAATCCTCCTGGTACGCCCATGAGCATCATTGTACCTATTCTCAGCCCCTGTTCTAGGATTCCTTACAGGGGTCAGGTGCCAGGACAGGTTTGGGTAGTCAGAGTTACTGGAAGAAGTGAGGGACATACATTTGCCTTGCACAATGGCATGGGGTATGACTCCTGAAGGCATACATTGACATACATTGGGTGGGGACTCAGGCTCACCTATAAGCCACACTCAGTGCCTCTGAAGTTGTGGCATCAGCTGTGGGATGCTGCAATTCCTCAGGACAAAAGCATCATGCACCGACCCAGGATACTTGGCAGTGACATGGGAGATGTACTGGTCAGCAAGGCACACCATCTGGACATTGAATGACTGGAAATTCTTCCTATTCATGAACACCTGTTCATTGGCCCGGGGGTGGAGGGGACTAAGGCAATATGGGTCCTGTCAATGGCCCCAATCACATGTGGTATGTGTCTCATTCCACAGAATCCAGCCTTCACAATGGGCAATTCATCTACCTGGGGGAATGCGATGTAGCTGCACATGTGTTTGATCAAGGCAGCCAAAACCATTGCAAACACAATAAAGAACATTGGCTGTGACATTCCTGCAGCCAAGTCCACTGTCACCTGGAAAGAGCCAGTTGCCAGGAAATGGAGCACTTATAGTACCCGCACAAGAGGGGTGATTACTGCGGTACAAGGGATAGCAGGTAGCAGATCGAGCTCCAATTGTGCACACAGCTCTGTGATTCTGGCCCTGTCCAGACGATAGGTGAGTATGATGTGCCTGTCCTCCAGTGTAGCCAAGTTCACAAGGGGGCTGTGCATGGGTGCTTGCCGCCTCCTCCTCCTATTCCTCTGCAGTGGTTGGTACCTAAGGGACCCAAAAGTAAGAAGGGAGTGACAACAGGAACTATGGAAGCACTCATCAGTGTACACAGAGCATGTTTGTATGTTTGACACTGGAATTGTCTAGGTGTGTACATTCAACGACAATTAAGTGCTTTTAAATCAGTACATGTGTACTAACAGTAGAAAATGGCAGCCGCCTGTCCTGTATGCAGGGACAGGTGGAAGGGGCCTCACTCTGCTGTGCAATTCCTCATTGGTTAACATGGGCCCCTGTGGAGTATAGAAACCAATGATGATCAACATCGGCAATGACGGTGTTCACCGCCATGGCCGTGACTGCCATTTTCTTTCTGCCACTTCACTTGATTCCTGACTTTCCACAGGACCATATCTTCACTGCATGTGCTGCTGTGACCTGTGTCTGGAGCCTGCCATGGCCAGTGCAACAGGGGAAAGGGCCCCAGCCTTCACATTGGAGGAGTTGGAACAGCTCCTGGATGGTGTCCTACCCCTGTATGAGCAGCTGTATGGGCCCCCAGACCAACAGGTGAGTACACCATGGGTACGTTGCATGAGACATGGCTGCATGGAGATGTGTGTGTGCTGGCAGTGTGTAATTTGGGGGGTGGCTGGTGCCAGTGTTTGTGCAGTTGTACAGGTGTGTGCTTGATGAGGGGCAAATGCAGAATGTGAGCCATTTCTTTGACAGGCTGAATTGTATGGTTAATGGTGTTCGTCTGTCTGTGTTTCCTCTGCAGGTCAGCACCCATCAGAAAAAGGGGTTGTGACGTGCCATCACCAGGGACGTGTGGAACCTGGGGGTCCATAGCTGGCAGAGCACCCACTGCAGGAAACGGTGGGAGGACCAGAGACGCTGGGCTTGGAAGACTGCGGAGACCCAACTGGGGACGGCCTCCCAATGAGCGAGGGGTGCCCATCAGAACCTGACCCTTCCTGATGGCCCGAACTCTGGCGGTGGCCTACCCAGAGCTGGATGGGCTCTTGAGGGCATCACAGCAGCCACCAGAGGGTGATTACAGTTTGTGTGACAACCATCCATGTTGCCTGGCATGGGATTTAGTCAGTGGATGCCCCAATATGCCAGCTTAGACATTGCAGCATGGTCCAGCTTAGGTATTTGGGGTGTAATGTATACATTAGATGGCTAGGTAGCAGGCTATCCATGTCAGACAGGCCTTAGTTGGTTTCAATTGATGTGCAAATGGCAGTGTCTGTCACGTACCTGCTCTGGTACCTAGCCAATGGTATGCCAGTGTGGTCCATACTGCCCATTCTTAGTCCCTCTGTGTGATGGTGATGTGTATGCCATCTGTGCTGTTGTTGGTGTGATGGACCGTGTGCTCCCTTTCTTTTTCCCCCATCTCCTTTTGTCATCCTGTCCATATGTGCATCTGACGAAGGAACAGGGGCATCAGTGAGTGAGGGAGTTGCAGCCCACGGGACCCAGGAGGCAGAGTCCACCAATGCCGAGGGGACCAGTGGGATGGAGGGCGTGGGGAGCACCACGGAGGGGACCGGAGCTGATTCAACTGAATCTGATACCTCCTCTGATGGGAGCTCCCTGGTGGTGGTGGACCCCTCTGGGACCACCTCGGTTCAACCTCCACCCTCAGTACCAGCACCGCCCTCCCAGTACCCCCCACTGAGTTTCCCGTGTCCAATCACCCAGGAGGGTGGCATCTCCTTCACCCCAGGCATCTCAGGCCCTGCCCCAGTCAGCCTTGCTGCCCTCCATTAGAAGGCTGTTGACCTCCTGAGATCCATCTCTGTAGGGCAGTCAACCATAGTGAATGGCATCCAGGGGCTGGCATCCCAGATGCAGCAATGCAATGCCTTCCTGCAGGGCATTCACAGTGGCTTGGCGGCCATACAGAGATCGTTTGAAGCTCCGGCCTCCTCCCTGACTGCAGCCAGTGTCCCTGTTTCTTCCGCCCCCCTCCAACTACCACTTCCTAGTCCCAATCTCCTCACCCCAAGCCATCCCAAGCACACATTCTGACAAGCATGAACCCAAAACAACAGGCAAGACTTGCACAAACATAGGCAACACACTTCAGTCCACAAGTATTTACACAACCAACACACAGATGCGCACATATCATCCACTGCCTCCACTGTCTCCCCCTCCTCTTTCTCTCTCATAGTCACATCTGCATGCACACCTGCATGCACTGCATCAGCAGTCCCTGAACCTGCCACTTGCACAGCCTTGCCCACAGTCACCATGTTGGAAAATGGGTTATTGGTAAGGGCAGGTAAGTACCTATACTTAGCAAAAGGCCACTAACCTCCACTTAGGTCCATTTAGGTCTCAGTAATTTAAACCTAGCTCAACCCTTGGTAGCTTGGCAACGAACAACAAGGCTTAACTTAGGAGACAAAGTGTAAAGCATTCAAATATCACAAAACAGTAATTAAATATAACACAGGAAACAGTTTAAAAATCCAAAATTAATTTATAAAAATAGGAAATATTTTTTGCTTTAAAATTACACCAAAACAAATAAAATCAGATACGGGGAACTGCAGATATGAATTTTTGAAGAATGAATGATTTCAATGCATAGAAACAAAAAGCCCCAATCTGGTCATCTGATCGAACCTTGACCAGGGCAAAGTCAAAGTTTAAGGCCGACCGTGATGGAGCCCGGCTCGGCTACAGCCCGCGGAGCCCTCGGTCAAAAGTTTACCTTAGGACTTAGATGTTTTTCTGGAGATTTTCTTCAGTGGGATGAACCTGCCAGTCCAATCCGACCTCCTGGAACTCTTCCTCAGATGCGCATCGCGGGAGCCCTCGGTGGCGATTTTTACCTTCGGACTTGGGCCCATATTTATACTTTTTGACGCACAACTGCGCCAACGCAGTTGGGCGTCAAAAATGTTAACGCCGGCTAACGCCATTCCAAAGCGCCATGCGGGCGCCTTATTTATTGAATGACGTTAGCCGGCGCTGCGGACTGGTGTGCGTGAAAAAAAATGACTCACACCAGGCAGTGCCGGCGTAGGGGAAAATGGAGCTTGGGCGTCAAAAAATGGGGCAAGTCAGGTCTGAGGCAAAATTTTGGCCTCAACCCGATTTGCGCCATTTTTTTTTTACGCCCCACCCCCATTGAAATGACTCCTGTCTTAGCAAAGACAGGAGTCATGCCCCCTTGCCCAATGGCCATGCCCAGGGGACTTATGTCCCCTGGGCATGGTCATTGGGCATAGTGGCATGTAGGGGGGCCCAAATCAGGCCCCCCTATGCCACAAAAATAAAACGAAAAAAATACTTACCCCAACTTACCTCAACTTCCCTGGGATGGGTCCCTCCATCCTTGGGTGTCCTCCTGGGGTGGGCAAGGGTGGCAGGGGGTGTCCCTGGGGGCATGGGAGGGCAACTCTGGGCTCCTTCTGAGCCCACAGGTCCCTTAACGCCTGCCCTGACCCAGGCATTACAAAACGGCGCCCATCAGGCTGGGCGCCGTTTTTTAAGGCCTGCCCCCTCCTGTGCATCAAAATGACGTCACAGTATAAATAAGGCGCACAGGCCTTAAAGTCATTTTCTGGAAAGGAACGCCTACCTTGCATATAATTAATGCAAGGCAGGTTACCCCTTCCAAAAAATGGCGCACATGGTGGAACTTTGACGCCCGCTGCGTCGGATGTCAAAGTATAAATATGGGGAAGGGTTTGCACCGAAAGTGCGTCAAAAATTTTGACGCACATTCGTCGCAAACAGAGTATAAATATGCCCCCTGGTCTTTTTTTTCGAGGTGAAAATCCTTCGACCGGGGCAAACCTTAATCTTGATCTGACGTCCTTGGAGCCCTCTTCCGATACACTGCCTGGGAGGTCCTTGTCAACTTCCTATGTTCGGACTTAGTCACTTTTTTGGAGATTTTCTTCACCTGCAAGTCAGGCCGGGTTGCGGTTGAGGCAAGCTGGCTAGAGTTGCAGCGGCGGGTCGGTCCCTCTATGGAGCTTTTTTCCAAATGTTCTCCAAACTTGTCCAAACTTTTGGATCTTCTTCTAGATGTTCTTTTAAGGTTCTTTTGAGGTCCACAGTTCACCCCAAGGTTCCAGAAGCTCTGAGATGCTCCTTGAGGGTGCGGACTACAACTCACAGAATGCACCTGGCACAAAGTCCTTTTGGGCCACTGGACAGTGGTCCGCTGGTTGGTTTCTTCAGGAGATGGTGCAGGGGACTCTGGTTAGCAAGTTTTTACCTGTAGCAAACAGGGAGTCCCTCCTTGAACCAGTTGAAGCCAGGCAAAGTCCTTGTTGTGGTGAAGCCCAAGTGTGCAGCTGGTGTAGTCCTCCAGAGTGCAATGTCCAGGTGCAGGCCAGGGGTCCAGCAGGGCAGTCCTTCTTCTTCTGTAGTTCTTCCTTGTTAGAATCTGATATGGATCTGAGGTGTGGGTGCAGGTCTGACAGTTGTATCCTTGCTCCTAGGTGAAAAACAGGGGGGGTCCTGGTTCACCAATCAGGGGCAGGGTCCTTCCCCCTGTGATGACCACTTCCTGGGAAATGTGGCAAAAATAAATCTCAAGGAGCAACATTCCTCAAAAATCCATCATGGCTGAAAGTGATTTTTGGAGGTTAAATCTGGCTGAGACCACCCACTGGTGTGGCTAAAAATCCTAAACACACCCCTCTCTTGCCCTCTCCTAATCTAATCAAGGGGGCACCTAACTGTCAGGGTTTGCAGAATGTGAGGGTTTTGCTGGTTTGCTCCAAATGTCCTTCCCTGCCTTCAAAGACCAGTGTGGCAGCCCTCCCCCTTCCTGCTTCCCCATCTGCTGAGGGGAGATCTCCTCAGCCAGGCATATCTCTTTGTGTTGAGCCAGGCCACTTCACACCTCATCAAGACAGCCAGGCCAGGCTGCCAGAGGCTGGCCAATCAGAGTAAAGCAGCAAAAACACAGCAGGGCTGAAGTTGGCAACTTTTCAGGTAAAGTTTAAAACTCTTTACATTAACAAGTTATATTAAATCCCACAACTGGAAGTTGTGGGATTTATTTTAACAATTAATTGGATACCAAACTTGTGGCATCTGTTACTTAAGGGGACTTTTAAAATAAAAATAAAGTCTCCTGCATCTAGCCTATGGAGGCCATTCACTACAATGAGGGAAACCGACTGTGGCTGTTTTACCTCACCAGGGCTTATAAAACTATTTTTATAAGCTTATAGTTACATGGCACCCAGCCCTAGGGGCACATAGGCCACACCTTAGGGGTGACTTATATGTAAAAGTAAGGTAGTTTAAGACTTTGGAACTACTTTTAATTCCAAAGTCGAATTTGCATGTAACTTTAATTTAAAAGCACCCAGCAATGCAGGCCTGCCTTTAAAATGACACTGGGAACCTCAGCAGTGCACCTATGGGTGCACTACCTATACTAGGGTCCCTAAACCTACATGCCCTACCATATACTAGGGACTTATAGGTAGGTAGACTTAGCCAGTTATAATTAGCCTAATTTGCATACTGATTTTACTCAGAGCACATGCCCTGGGACTAGTTAGCAGTACCGCAGTACCCAGGGCACCATCAGAGTCAGGAAAACACTAACAAACAGTGAAAAATGGGGGCAAAAAGTTAGGGGGGCTCTGCAATCAGCCCTGTTCTCTCACACACCACAACAGCAGACCCGCAGACATGCACCCCACACACAACCTACACAGTCACCACCATCACCACCTCATGCAGCACACCCACCTCACTTGCAGACACCACCACAACATCCATCCACACGTCCTGTTTGACCTGCCCACCATGTATTCCCCCCTCCAAAGACACACAAACGCTTGCACTCAGACCCCCAAAAGCCATCCACCTCACACATGCACACTGTACATGCACCTGCACCCAAGTCCAGCACAACCACTCCCTCTACCTCCACTCTCATCCCTCATCCCTCCTCCCACAACCCACCCCATTGGCCCTAAGAAGCTTTTCCTTTCCCACCTTCACCTCTTCCCTCCCCCTCCCCCATCCTGCCCATAAGAGAAAGGTCCCATCCCCCCCATCCCAGTACCTCCAGCACCAAATCTGACCCTGTTCCACACCCAAAAACTTCAGCTGCCACTAAGGGGCACATGAGTGCGACTTTGGCCCCCCGCCCCAAAGCCACTCCTCCGCCCCTAAAACAGAAGGGTATAAAGTGCCCCCCCCTCCCAAACCAAAAGCCAAACGCAAGGAGACCCCTCCTAAGGCCAAACCCAAGGAGCCCCCTCCCAAGGGGACCACTCCCAAAAAAAAGTCCCCCCACCACCAGCCCCCTACCCCCTGAGAGGCCTGCCTATTCCCAACATGATGTCCCTGCTCAGCGGAGTCCCGATGTTGTCAGGTGTCAAGTTGGGGTATGTACCTTGCCCTGTGGGCTTATTCAAATTTTGGTCTGGTCACTGGCCCTGCATATGAATATGCATTGATGTATGTATTTTGGACTTGGGCTCTCCATCCAACAGGATTACAGTGGTTGGAACAGAGGTATGTGTTCTGGCTTTCTTTGCTCCTGGGTTCTGTTACTGCTGTTTAACTCTGCAGATGGTTCTGGGTGTGTGTGTATGGTGTGTGTTGTGCATGTGCCTGTCTCTCTCCCCTCCCTCCCTTGTGTGCTAGGTGGCTGTACTCACCGTCGTCATCTTCGTTGGCATTGGTGCTCCAGGATAGTGTTAGCGTGGTACAACTTTGGGGAGACTTGCAGTTAAGGTACCATGGCGGCCGCTGACTCCTCTGTGTTCCTGGCGGTGAGTGTCTCCTTTTATAAGATGTGTTTCCGCCAGGCTTTTGGTGGCGTTACTACCCCCCGGAAATCCTGGCGGTGTGCTATGTCATATTATGGTGGGTAGATCCTTGTCTTCCACCTGCCTGGAGATTGCTACCCCTGTGTTCAGTGTTCGTACTGCACTGGTGTTTGGTGTGGTGCTTTGGCTGTCTAAGGGAGGGATCATCACCATTGTCATTATTTGGCAGTCATTACCACTGGCCTAGCAATGGTACTACTGCCATCGCCGGTGTGGCAGTCACCTGACCGCCAACATCATAATGAGCACCTTAGCATCCAACACCTTCCCAGAGTTGATTTATAGTGGAGTGGGAATACTAAATTCCACTCTTTTAGTGCCCAACACCTTCCTAAGTGTTTTTGTAGTGGAGTGGGAATAGTGAATGTTAACCCATTAGTGTCCAACACCGTCCCTGACTTGGTCTGTAGTGGAGTGGAAATAGTTCATGTCACCCCATTAGTGCCCAAAACTTTCCCTGAGTTAGGGCCTTCCCCGAGTTACGGCGGAAACCGTCATATTACGATGTTTCTGACGGTCAGCCCAATTCGAAACATCGTGGCTGTATTGTCCCCGGCTTCCTTAGGGAGCTGAGGTCAATGCTGTCACACACAGCACACTCAGAACACGCACTGTCTGCCGTAACAGACAGTGTGCATTCTGAGGCTGCAGGCGAGGGGGCCCCAGTCATGGAAAGACTGGCGGAAAGCAAAGTTGTGATCAGCATGGCAGTGCTGAACTCGGCACCACCATGGCTGACCATGACTTTGACTGCTACCAACCCGTCAGGATACCGGCAGAAGCAGGAGTTCTGACCTCCGGGATCGTGATCTGGCAGTCGGACCACCAGGAATGTGCGCTCCGATGGCCATTGCAAATTTGGCTGTCATAGGACCGCCAAACTCATAATGAGGCCCTTAGTTTGTAGTGGAGTGGGAATAGTGAATGTCACCCCTTTAGTGTCCAACACCTTCTCTGACTTGGTTTTTAGTGGATTGGGTATAGTCAATATTGCCCCTTCAGCATCCAACACCTTCCTCAAGTTGTTTTGTAGTGGAGTGGGAATAGTGAATGTTACCTCTTTCATGTCCAACACCTTCCCTGAGTTCTTTTGTAGTGGAGTGGTAATAGTGAATGTAACCCCTTTATTATCTAACACTTTCCCTGAGTTGGTTTGTAGTGGAGTTAGAATAGTACATGTTACACCTTAAATGTCCAAAAGTTTCCTGACTTGGGGTCTGTTAGAAATGTGGTTTTTGGTTGACAGTCAGGTTACCCCCCTGTTCAAGCAAGGACCCTCACTCTAGTCAGGGTAAAAAAGAATCATCCTCAGCTAAACCCTGCTTACACCCTTGGTAGCTTGGCAGAGCAGTAGGCTTAACTTCAGAGTGCTATGTGTAAAGTATTTGTACCAACACACACAGTAACTTAATGAAAACACCACAAAATGACACAACACAGGTTTAGAAAAATAGGAACAACACCAAAACAACAAAAATCCACAATACACAAGTTATCAATTAAAAATCAAAAAGAGTCTTTAAGTAGTTTTAAACACACACTATTGCTGTCAGCAGGAAAAAGTACCTTGGGTGTGTCAAAAATAACCCTGCACGGTGAGTGCTCGTCAAAAAGGCCTTGCGAGGCGTTGATTCCACTCACGAGTGGGACCGTTTCTCCTTTTGCCAGGTTGGGCGCGTCGTTTCTTCTCTCCGCTGGAGAGCGATGCATCGATCCGGTCAGCACTCTCGGGTCCGGGCAGGCCTTGCTTTGTTTTTCCACGCACAGCGGTACTTGAGTCAGAAATCCAGCTGCACGATGACCCGAAAACCCCGCAGTGCGGATTGTGATCTCCCAGCCTCCGTCAGAGATGCTGCGTGTCGTTTCTCCTGCTCCGTGCATCGATTTTTTGGTCACGTTTCCTGCTAGTGTCGATTCTCAGCTGTGGAGCCGGCGGCTCGTCGTTTCTTCAGCCACAGATCGGAGTCAATCTTTTCCCCGCACGGCGCTCCGTGCATGAATTTCCTTGTCTTTAGGCTTTGCTGACCCTGAGACCTCAAACAACAGGAGGCAAGCCCTCGATCAATCCCTTGGAGATTTCTTCTCAGGATGGAAGGCACATAAAGTCCAGTGTTTGCCCTCTTACTCTGGCAGAAGCAGCAACTGCAGGATAGCTCCACAAAGCACAGTCACAGGCAGGGCAGCTCTTCTTCCTCAGCTCTTCAGCTCTTCTCCAGGCTCTTGTTTCCAGAATTGTTTCTAAAGTCTGTTGTTTTGGGTGCCCTTCTTATACCCAATTTCTCCTTTGAAGTATGCCTACTTCCAAGTAAAGTCTCTTTTGAACTTGAAATCCTGCCTTGCCCAGGCCAGGCCCCAGACACTCACCAGGGGTTTGGAGACTGCATTATGTGAGGGCAGGCACAGCCCTTTCAGGTGTGAGTGACCACTTCTCCTCTCCCTCCTAGCACAGATGGCTCATCAGGAAATGAAGACTACACTCCAGCTCCCTTTGTGTCACTGTCTAGTGGGAGTTGCAACCAACCCAACTGTCAAACTGACCCAGACAGGGAATCCACAAACAGGCAGAGTCACAGATATGGTATAAGCAAGAAAATGCTCACATTCTAAAATGGCATTTTCAAACACAGCTTCTTAAAATCAACTTTACTAAAAGATGTATTTTTAAATTGTGAGCTCAGAGACCCCAAACTATATATGGCGATCCACTCCCAAAGAGAATCTACACTTTAATCAGATTTAAAGGTAGCCCCCATGTTAACCTATGAGGGGGACAGGCCTTGCAACAGTGAAACTAGTGACTTACTAATAAATCAAATATGCCAATCATAGATAAGCCAATTACATACACATTTTGTAAAAGAGCAATTGCACTTTAGCACTGGTTAGCAGTGGTAAAGTGCCCAGAGTAATAAAAACAGTAAAATCAGAGTCCAGCACACATCAACAACCTGGGGAACAGAGGCAAACAGTTAAGGGAGACCACGCCAACAATGAAAAGTCTAACAGGGTCTCATTATGAGTTTGGTGATCCCACAATGGGACCGCCAAACTCATGGGGAGGATGCCACCTCCATGGTGGTGACATTCCCCCGAGCATATTACAACGTTCCCGCCAGGCTGACCGGCAAGAACAGTGTAAGGATATTGGCCTCGGCTCCATTAAGGGAGCTGAGGCCAATATCCTAACATTTCAGCACCTTAAGAATGCACACTGTCTGCAAAGCAGACAGTGTGCATTCCAACAGTGTTGGGCAGGGGAGCTCCCAGGACTAGCTTTTCTCCAGTCTTTTTCTTGGTGGGGTCCCTGCCATGAAAAGGCTGGCAGAAGGAGGGGTTGTAATCAAGCAGGTGGTGCTGAGGTCAGCACTGCCATGGCTGGTTACAAGACTGACCTCTGTGATGCCATCAGGAACCATGTTCCTGGCGGGTACGCTGTCCCTTGGTGGGTCAACCTGCCTGAATAATAATTGGGTGGTCGGACTGCTCGGAGTGCAAAGTTCAACGCAAGTGTGGCAGTCCTCTGACCGCCACAATCCTAATGAGGCCCTTGGACTGTACTGGAGTGGGAATAGTAAATGTCACCTTCTTAGGGCCTTTTTACGACTTTGGAGGTCCCAAGACTGCCATGTTGGCGGCGGCGGTTGTACCGCCAATGGGCAAGCCGTGAAGACCACCAAATTATGACCATGGTGGTCTTCCCAACAGAACACAGCCAAACAACCACCAGTACCGCCAGTGTAGACATGGCGCCACGGGGGGCGATAAGCACCTTGGAGCTGATGGGGACCATGCTCCTGCTGGACATATTACGAGGCTGCATACGACCAAGGTTTCCGCCGCGGGCGCGCAACCACAAAAACCCTGGTGAAAACCAACTCTACAAAAGGAAACACCCATGGAACACATGCCTGACTGGAGTCGCCATGAAACCTGAACTGGAAGTCCACCCATTGCTCGCACAACGACTCCAGAACCAGCGAGGAAGACAACAACCATGAGTACACACACCTACCTGACACTGTAGGGAAAACTCACACTACACATTCACACTCAACATACAACACACACACACCTACATACACAAACACACACCCATACTATACACACCATGGCCCGTACTACACACATCACACCTAACACACATGTGCCATACACACAGCAACCCACAGACACACAGCACCAGCACTGTCTAACCCAACCATCTACAACAGCACCGATACACACAGTGATCGCAGCTACACAAATGATTCACAAAGCAATATCATTGCACATCTCCACATGACATACTAACAACAACACATAACAACACCAGACAACCAATAAACACAATCACACTGCAATACAACAAAGCGTATGTCACAACATGCTACCACCACACACAACACAGATGACATAGCCATCACCACACACACACATGAACGCACAGACAAGGGCACACAACACCCCCATAATAAATCTCTACACAAACACTACACAATTTTGCTACATACATGCATGTGACAAACAAATATATCTTACACACATTACACAGCAATGACAGCGGGAAAAATGGCAGGGCCACACCCATACATGCAGGTGTAGGAAGCTGTCCGGGTTGGTAGTGTGTATCAAAGGTACTTACACCGTATACCAGGTCCAGTTATACCTTATTAGTGAAATGTAGACAGTGTCTATAAGCCAGGCTGTCTAGAGGTAGCTGTAGGCAGAGCAGCCAAGGCTAAACTAGGAGACATGCAAAGCTCTTGCAATACCACTGTAGTCACACAGTACTGGCCGGGACGAGGGGTGACCTGGTGGCCTCTACCCAGGAGGGGGAGACAGAGGGGGCTCTCTGCAACTCGGATAGCCCTCAGAAGACCAGGCAGCGTGCACAGGAGTCCCACAGCTTGGGAACAGAAAAGGTGCAAATGGAGGCCCACACAGCATGATTCCAACACCGCCAGACAACCACTCATGAAGCTGTGCTTCACAGGATGGAGTGCTGGGGGCCTAAGCTGTGCTGTGCATGAAGAACTTCTTTGAAGGTTACACACAAGCCTTGGCCACTGCAAGTCATGCAGCGCATGGGGGAGCTGTCTTGCATGGGGAGGCAAGATCTTACTTCCTGCAAAATTGGATAGCTGGAAGACGAGACTGTCGGGGTCACTTTAGTCTACCACCCATGTTGCTGGATCCAAAGCTGTCATCTGGAGAGAGGACCCAAGCAACTGGTTGTCACTGCAGAGAGCTGCCTGCTGAAGCAGGGACGTGACTTCGTCACTTCACAGGAGATTACTTTGGTTCTTCTGGTGCAGGCTGAAGACAGGCAGTCCGCGGAGGATGCATGACCTGGAAACTGATATGGTTTCTGGCAGGAGATTAAGTTACAATGTTGCTGAAGTTGTCTTTGCTTCTTTGTTGCAGTTTTGTGGAGTTCCTGTAGCAGTCAGTGGTTGATACGTCGGTAAAAGATGAAGTAAAGGATGCAGAGGATTCCTGCTGGAGTCTTGCAATCCGAATCTGAAGACACACCCAGAAGGGAGACCCCAAATAGCCCTGATAGGGGGATTGGTCACCTAACCAGGTAAGCCCCTAGCAGGAAGGGTCTCTGACATCACCTGCTGGCACTGGCCATTCAGATGCTCCCAGAGTGCCCCACCACCTTGGAATCCAAAATGGCAAAACTTAGGGACACTCTGGAGGAGCTCTGGGCACCGCCCCTGGGGTGGTGATGGACAGGGAAGTGGTCACTCCCCTTTCCTTTGTCCAGTTTCACACCAGAGCAGGGTCTGGGGCTCCCTGAACCTGTGTAGACTGGATCATGCAAGGAGGGCACCATCTGTGCCCTTAAAAGCATTTCCAGAGGCTCGGGTAGGATACCCCTCCAATGCCTGTAACATCTGTTTCCAAAGGGAGAGGGTGTATCACCCCTCTCCTAAAGAAGATACAGTATTCTCCCTTCCTGGAATTGAGCTGCTCAAGCCCCATGAGGGCAGAAGCCTGTCTGTGAGGTGGCAGCAGCTGGGGCTACATTTAAATCCTCAGAAGGCTGGTATGGCTGTACTGGGGGTCAACTGCGGAGCCCCAAGAGTGCATGGGATTGTGCCACCAATACTGGAATCAGTATTGGGATACAATTCCCAGTTGTTAGACACCTTACTTGGCCATATTTGAAGTTACGATTGTGAAGCTGTACATGGATCTTGATCTATGTCCAGTGCACATTTAAAATGGTGTCCCCGCACTCACGAAGTCTGGGAAAATGGGCCTGGATCATATGGGGGCACCCCTGCTAGTGTCCTCACACACAGGTACTTTGCACCCAGCCTTCAGGGTTGGAAGATCTGATATATAGGTGACATAATTGAAATGGTGCAGTGAAAATGGCTGTGAAATAGTGCATGCACTATTTCACACAGGCTGCAAAGGCAGTCCTGTAGAAGCCTTTGGATGGGCTCCTTATGGGTGACAAAAGAAATGCTGCAGCCCACCAGGATCCTTGGGAACCCCAATGCCCTGGGTACCTAGGTAACATATACTAGAGACTTATAAGGGGGAACCAGTGTGCCAATTTGGAGTGAAATACTGAATTACCAGTATGTAGTGACAAATTTAGAAACAGAGAGAGCATGAGCACTGGGGTCCTGATTAGCAGGACAATTTAGAAAACAGTGAAACATACTGACATCAGGCAGAAATTAGGGGTAACATGACAAAAAGAAGGTACTTTCCTACAGCAGGCCAGACACAAGAGCTGGCACAACCAACACGCACGTCGCATACGCACAAATCAAAGCCCACAAATACGAAACAGCCATGTTGAATCAAAGGCAAGACAAGTATGTCAACATCGAATCTAACAACATATTGGGCCAGATGTATTATGTAAGAAAAATATATAAAAACTAAAATATGCACAGTTAAAAGGCAAATGGCCAGTCCAAAGTGCCAATGGCACAAAAAGCACTTTAGAGTGTCCCAACCTGACTCATGACTGCAAAATGACATTCACAGGGTAGGGGCATCAAGAGGGCAGGCAGGTACCTCAGGTATTAGGGGAGAGGGTAGAAGGGGGAGTTGGGCTTGGGTTTCGGAGGGGGGTTCTTGGGCCTGGATTGGGAGGAGTGTCCTTGGCTTGGGTTTGGGAGGGGGTCCTTGGGCCTGGGCTTGGGAGGGGTAGACTTCTTGACAGAGGGAGCGGCATGGGCACTAGCGGGGGCAGGAGGGGACTTGAAGGTGGAAGGGCTGGGCTTGGGGAGGGTCGAAGAATGCTTGAGGGTATCACAGGGTGGGAGAGAAGTAGGGAACAAGGAAAACTCTGAGACAAAATGCTTCTTAGATACACTGGGCGGTTATGGCAAAAGGGTTTGGGAGTGGAGGGATAGGGAGTAGTTGTAAGATGTGTCAGTCTGGATATCTTGGGTGCAAGTGTGTGTGTGGAATGCTTGTGAGTGCTGGGTGTCTGTTGGGTGGGTGAGTCCTGGTGTCTAGGTGTCTTGGGAGGAGGGGAGAGGAGGTTCAGGGAGATGCATGCTGGATGGGTGACTGTCTGTTGGGGTGGTGTCCGTAGGCATGGTAGATGTGCTGCATGCGGGGGGGCCGGTGTTTGTGGTGGCGGGTGGATGTCAGCAGGTCTGATATTGTGGTGACTGTGCGTAAGACAGGTGTTGTGGCTGGATCCGTGAATGTTGGTGTGGTGGCTGCAGGTGTGTCTGGTGTAGTGTCTTTGAAGGAGATAAAGGAGGGGGTGGTGTGGGTGTCAGTGTAGGTAGTGGATGTTGGTGTGTCTGCAGGTGGGTGTGTGCATGCCAGTGGTGGGTCTTGTGGTGCTTGTCAGTGGTACCCTTGTCTGTTGAGGCGGATGCATGCCTGTGTGTATGTGTGCTTTGGCTGGGTTTGGGGAGAGGAGTTTGGGATTGGGAAGAGGTAGGTGGAGGGTAGACAAAGGGAGACTGGCTGCCGTCAGTGTGGAGACCCTAAAGGATCTCTGAAGGCCAGCAAAGAGACCATGAATGCCCTCCAGGAACGCATTGCTCTGTTGGAATTGAGCTGCCAGTCCCTGGATGGCATTCACGATGGAGGACTGACGCACAGAGATGGACCTGAGGAGGTCAATAGCCTCCTCACTGAGGGCAGTAGGGCTGAATGGGGCAAGGGCAGAGGTGCCTGCGGTGAAGGAGATGCCCACCCTCCTGGGCCAGCGGGCCTGGGCAACTGGGCAGGGAGCAACAGGGAAGCCAGTGCTAATAAGAGGGGTGGTAGACAAAGATGGTGCTGTGATAGTCCCAGATGGATCTGCCACCACCAGGGAGTGATTGCTGGAGGAGGATTCTGAAGATCCGGTCTCCCCATGGCACTCCCCAGGCCCTCCATCCCACTGGGTCCCTCGCTTTCGCTGGTTGCAGCTTCCTAGGTCCCATGGGCTGCTGCTTACTCACTCGCCTGTGCCCCTTCTCCTACCCCTGATGATGCTGATGCACACAAATAGAGGGAGAGGGAGGGAGAGAGAGAGAGAGAGAGAGAGAGAGAGATGAGGGGTGAAAATGGGTTAACATATAGCTCTCATACACACTGGTTAACAAGCACAACTGTGAGAATACTTATCCTGGCTAGGCCATCGTAGGTGCCAATACACATTACCTACATCATGTTACAACAGGTCACTATTAACCACACCAGTATGCCAACCCTCACACCTACATCAATATCTATGTTGGACAGCACAACTGGAGTCATCCACATGATGACTACCAAAGCCATTTCTGTTGGCACAGCATGCCCTGGATGCAGTATCAATTGCATGCCTGAATACACATCATACCTCTCCATGCCCCTATCACCCATTGGTTGTCCAGCTGATTGAACAAAACAATTCTGGCCACTACAGTTACAACACCTGATCAGACCATGCCCTCCGTAACATACCTATTACATTGAAGACAACTCCATTCACAGGCCACACAGCCCCTGCCTAGCTCATTATATGCCAGACACTGTACAGTGATGCTAAAATAGAAATCAACACTGATTTGGCCATTACAAGTCAGACACCCAAGCAGTTGACATCAAATGAGTTTGTGGTATAGCCAGTTAAATAGTCTGACCTAATCATAGATCCAGATCAGCAGACACCAAACACATATATCACAACTGATCAGACTGCTAAGTGCATCTACAAAGGCCCATATATCACATATAATACATCCATATTCAATCACTGAGTGCAGTGTCACAATGGATGTACTTCAGGAACACACATATTACATCACAGTCCACTTAGAATGGCACATCACATGCAGTTACACCTGTTAGACTGCACAACATAACAACTCTACCCTCATACACCATTCCAGAAATGACAATACCTGTCCCAGACCCCTGATAACACACATCTCAGACGGTAAATGTCAGGATGCATTAGGCACACATGGACCAACACCACTGCCTGTACACCACTTACCGATCCCGCTACTACATGAGCCAGCCTGGGGAGACTAAATACAACTTTAGATTCGCATCTACATGCCATGTATCATGCAATAGGCCAACCTCTCCTAATCTGCCACTTCAGCTTGGCCAAGGCAAGCAGAAAGTTCCTAGCCCATCAGATGTGCCCCCAACTTACCATTAGGACATGATATAGGCAGTAACTCTGCAATGTAGCATATCAATTGAAAGGGCATTGTCATACATCCCATATACATACCATGGTGACATGTAGCAGATCTGACAAAGGCACTTACCACCTCTAGTACCATCCCATTGGTTTAACGGTTACATTCCCACAAGTATTGCACCTAGGAACGCATGATGTCTGCAACCAGAACTCATCAATTGTACATATATCAGTATCCCAGTTTGCCTAACTTCATATACCCTACAGTCAGGAGATCACCTATATATGGCAATACAGCTATCAAATCAATAATCCAGTCCCATGAATGTCATATCTGTTGTGGAACTGTAATGGCAGCCCCACATTCAGTCAATACCATAACCAGTACATGTATTTAGTCCCTGTGTATTTAGTCCCTGTGATAAAACTAGAGTCACACAGTAATATATAAAGGTATGCTACACAGATGGGAGTGGACTGACACCTCAGAGCCACAAATGCAGAATGATTGAGCTCATCATACTCAATGCTTAGGGTGATACTAATGCTCACATCCATTGCATAGGCAGGATGGTCTCACACATGTGCCTACGTCATTAGACCATCTCCACATTCCAGACATGGAGAGGTCTAGGAATGGGAGATGTACATCCACTGACAGTAAACCATACCAACCATTCTACTATTTATACTCAGACAGTGTGCATAATACCCATTTCCAATAGACGTGACACAGGATGCCATTACAACAATGCCACTTTGCCTGCAGTGAGGCACCTAATTTTTATTAAGCCTAACCAAGTGCCAGGATACAGTCAGTACTCACCCTCTTGTGGCTGCTGTGCTGCTCTCAAACACCCATCCACTTCAGGGCAGGCCACTGCCAAAATGCAGGCCATTAGCGGGGTCAGGGTCCGATGGGCACCCCTCCCTCGTTGGGAGGACATCCCCAGCTGAGCCTCCGCGGTCTTCCGGGCAAAGCGTCTCAGGTCCTCCCACTGCTTTCTGCAATGGGTGTTCCACCGGCTGTGGACCCCCAGGGTCCGCACTTGCTTGGCAATGGCACGCCAGCTCCCTTTCTTCAGATGGGCATTCACCTGCATGGATGACAAAGACAGAAGTAAAAAGCCAGGTACACATGCCCCATTCCAACAGCATTGGATAATACACATTAGACTCACCCAGTTCCCACACATGCCCTTTCTCTCGACTCACATGCCTCAACTCCATGCCCCTGCATGCATGTACTCCCTCCCCAGTACACTTACCCATTACACCATCACACACACCCCTATCATACACAACTATGCCATTGGTCTCAACGGTTCCTCTGGTGCCCCATTCAGCTGTCTAAACAGTGGTGGGACCCCATCCACAAGCTTTACCAGTTTTTCTGGGGTGAATGCTGGGGTCCTATCATCTGCAGGACGTGCCATGATGGCTCCCAGAGACAGTACACAGCATCTCACATTGTGGAGTTTTTGCTTGCAAGAGTGTCAGGAGTCAAGTGAGCAAGTCTGCAGAAAATGGCAGTCACAGCTGCCGTGTAAGTACCATCACTGCCTGCGGTGATCTCCATTGGCCCCAATCCGCCATAGGCAGCAATGTTAACCAATAAGAAGTTGCATGGTGGTTACGACCGCCTACCGACATGAAGACATACGCCAGCGTACTTATATCACTTCCAACTATCCTGTGCAACAGGCCAGGCGGCTGCTATTTTCAGCACATATCCTGCCTTTCTATCCTTAACTAAGTGCATCATACACCTTTATGTCCAAACTGCGGAGTAGACCTTTGTTGTGCCATTATAATTTAGCTAATACATGTGAGATGAATGTAACAGTGATGCTTCAGCATGGCCATAATGCCATAATGGTATGTGTCAGCAGTGTGATGCATGTCTACAGTGTTAGGTGTGTGCGATGATGACATGTTATGCTTTCATGTGTGAAGTACGTATCACTTAGTACATTTTCTGCTCTCTATCCTAGATACCCTGTCATGAGGAGATTGAGACATTCACCGACCACTAGCTGACCTTGCAACCATGGAGGACAAGCAGATCATCCAGACCTATTGACTAAATTGTCAGACCATCATGGATCTAGGTGCCCAGTTGGAGCCTGATCTTTTGCCTGCCATACACAATCCCTATGCCAACCCTCCCACAGTACAAGTCCTGTCAGTGCTACACTTTCTTGCCACTGGGTCCTTTCAGAATACAGTGGGCTTGACAGCAGGGATGTCACAGCCCATGTTCAGTCTTGTGTAGAAGGATGTACTGTGTGCTTTATTGAAACACATGGACAGCTACATCAGGTTCCCCCAACGTGCAGATTTGGCCTATGTGAAGGCAGACTTTTATGATATGGGACACATCCATCATGTGAAAGGGGCCATAGATGGCACCCATATAGCCTTGGTCCCTCCCAGTGCCAATGAACGGGTGTATAGGAACAGGAAGAACTACCACTAGATCAATGTTCAGGTGGTGTGTCTGGCAGGCCAGTACATCTCTCAGGTGACAGCCAAGTTTCTAGGATCTGTGCATGACTCCTACATTCTGAGGAACAGCAATGACCCACACATGATGGTACGACTACACACAGAAAGGGCTTGTCTCATTGGTATGTATGCATTTTGTGTGTGCCTCTGTTATGGCACCTGTCATCACATTATTCCCTGTGGCTGTACCTGTATTGTAATAGTTCCTACCTTTATGCACACAGACTATTCTAACCTTCCCTGGCTGTTAACACCAGTGAGGTACCCTGCCATTTAAGGGGTTCTCTGATTCAATAAGGCCCACAACCGGACGAGGTGTGTAATCAAAAGTACATTTGCCCTTCAGAAAGCCAGGTACAGGTGCCTGCATGTTGGAAAATGGGTTATTGGTAAGGGCAGGTAGGTACCTACACTTAGCAATAGGCCACTAACCTCTACTTAGGTCCAGTTAGGTCTCAGTAAATTAAACCCAGCTCAACCCTTGGTAGCTTGGCAACGAGCGACAAGGCTTAACTTAGGAGAGAGTGTAAAGCATTAAATATCACAAAACAGTAATTAAATAAAACACAGGAAACAGTTTAAAAATCCAAAACCAGTTGATGAAAATAGATTATATTTTTATCTTTAAAATTACACAAAAACGAATAAAATCGGATAAGGGGAACTGGAGATATGAATTTTTAATGAATTATTCTTTTCTAGCGCCTAGAAACAAAAAGCGCCAATCGGGTCATCAGGTTGCACCTCAACCGGGGCAAAGTCAAACTTTAAGGTCGACCGCGATGGAGCCCGGCTCGGCTACAGCCCGCTGGAGGCCGCGGTAAAAAGTTTACCTTTGGACTTAGTCGTTTTTCCGAAGATTTTCTTCGGTGGGACGAACCTGGCAGTCCAATCTGACCTCCTGGAACCCTTCTCCAGATACGCGTTTCAGGAGCCCTCGGTGGAGATTTTTACCTTCGGACGTAGTCGTTTTTTCAAGGTGAAAATCCTTTGACCGGGGCAAACCTGGATCTTGATCCGACGTCCTTGGAGCCCTCCTCGGATACGCTGGCTGGGAGGTCCCGGTCAACTTCCTACGTTCGGACTTAGGGGGTCATTCTGACCCCGGCGGGCAGCGGTTGCCGCCCGCCTGGCGGGAACCGCCATTTGGCTGCTCCGCGGTCAAAAGACCGCTGCAGCCATTGCAACCTTCCCGCTGGGCCAGCGGGCGCTAACCATGTTAGCGCCCGCCGGCCCAGCAGGAAGGAGGCCTGCAACACTGAAGCCGGCTCCGAATGGAGCCGGTGGTGTTGCAGGCGTGCGACTGGGTGCAGTTGCACCCGTCGCGCTTTTCACTGTCTGCCAAGCAGACAGTGAAAAGCTTCATGGGGCCCTGTTAGGGGGCCCCTGCACTGCCCATGCCTGTGGCATGGGCAGTGCAGGGGCCCCCAGGGGCCCCTAGACACCCGTTACTGCCAGCCTCTTCCTGGCGGTGACAACACAAGAAAAAGGCTGGCGGTAAGGGGGTCAGAATCCATGGTGGATTCGCCCAACCGGGGCTAAATCGGCGGGAAACCGCCGGCCCCGGTTTTCTGACCGCGGCTTTACCGCCGCGGTCAGAATGGGCAAGGAAGCACCGCCAGCCTGTTGGCGGTGCTTCCGTCATTCGCGGCCCTGGCGGTCTTTGACCGCCAGGTTCGGAATGACCCCCTTAATCTCTTTTTCGGAGATTTTCTTCACCGGGATGAACCTGCAAGTCAGGCCTGGTCACGGTTGAGGCAAGCCAGCTAGAGTTGCCGCGGTGGGTCGGTCCCTCTATGGAGCTTTTTTTCAAAAGTTCTCCAAACTTCTGGATCTTCTCCCAGATGTTCCTTTCAGGTTCTTTTGGGGTCCACAGCTCACCCCGAGGTTCCAGAAGCTCTGAGATGATCCTTGGGGGCGTGGACTACAACTCCCAGAATTCACCTGGCACAAACTCCTTTTTGCCCACTGGACAGTGGTCAGCTGGTTGATTTCTTCAGGAGTTGGTGCAGGGAACTCTGGTTAGCAATTTTTCACTTGCAGCAAACAGGGAGTCCTTCCTTGAACCAGTTGAAGCCAGGCAAAGTCCTTCTTGTGGTGAAGCCCAAGTGTGCAGCTGGTGCATTCCTTCAGAGTGCAGGGTCCAGGTGCAGGTCAGGGGTCCAGCAGGGCAGTCCTTCTTCTCCTTTGGTTCTTCCTTGTTGGAATCTGATAGGGATCTGGTAGGGACCTGAGGTGTGGTGGCAGGTCTGCCATTTTTATCCTTGCTCCTGGGTGACAAACAGGAGGGTCCTGGTTCTCCAATCAGGTGCAGGGCCCTTCCCCCTGTGATTACCACTTCCTGAGAAGTGTGGCAAAAATCAATCCCAGGAGGCAACATTCCTCAAAAATCTATCATGGCTGAAAGTGATTTTTGGAGGTTACATCTGGCTGAGCTCACCCACTGGTGTGGCTAAAAATCCTAAACACACCCCTTTCCTGCCCTCTCCTAATCTAATCAAGGAGGCACCTGACTGTCTGGGTTTGCTGGATGTGGGGGTGTTGCTGGGTTGCTCCAAATGTCCTCCTCTGCCTTTGAAGACCAGTTTGGCTGCCCCCCCCTTCCTGCCTCACCATCTGCTGTGGGAAGATCTCCTCCCACAGGCACATCTCTTTGTGTGAAGCCAGGCCACTTCACACCTCTTCAAGGCAGCCTGGGCAGGCTGCCCGAGGCTGACCCATCACAGCACAGCAGCAAAAACAATGCAAGGCTGAAGTTGGCAACTTTTCAGGTGAAGTTTAAAACTCTTTACCTGAACAAGTTATATTAAATCCCACAACTGGAAGTTGTGGGATTTTTTATAACAATTAATTTGATACCAAACTCTTGGTACCTGTTACTTAAGGGGACTTTTAAAATTAAAATAAAGTCTCCCCATTCTAGCCTATGGAGGCCATTCACTACAATGAGGGAAAACGCATTTGGCTGTTTTACCTCACCAAGGCTTATAAAACTATTTTTATAAGGTCCCTGCTTATAGTTACATGGCACCCAGCCCT
Organism: Pleurodeles waltl; assembly: GCF_031143425.1. Taxonomy (NCBI): domain Eukaryota; kingdom Metazoa; phylum Chordata; class Amphibia; order Caudata; family Salamandridae; genus Pleurodeles; species Pleurodeles waltl. Next base: position 284,772,267 of record NC_090450.1, read on the forward strand.
AGGGGCACATAGGGTACATCTTAGGGGTGACTTATATGTAAAAATAAGGTAGTTTAAGACTTTGGAACTACTTTTAATTCCAAAGTCGAATTTGCATCCAACTTTAATTTAAAAGCAGCCAGCAAGGCAGGCCTGCCTTTAAAATGACACTGGGCACCTCAGCAATGCACCTATTGGTGCAGTACCTATGCTGGGGTCCCTACACCTACATGCCCTACCATATACTAAGGACTTATAGGTAGGGTGACTTAGCCAATTATAATTAGCCTAATTTGCATGCTGATCTTACACAGAGCACAGGCCCTGGGACTGGTTAGGGACTGGTTAACAGTACTCAGGGCACCATCAGAGTCAGGAAAACACCACCAAAAAGTGGAAAAATGGGGGCAAATAGTTAGGGGCCCTCTGTAATCAGCCCTGTTCTCTCACACTGGACACCTCTGGAGGTGCTCTCCTCTACACTCCCCAAAAGGTATGGCATATTTTAGCTGCCTGCTGCATGCTCCACAATCTTGCCCTGAGACATCAGATACCATTGCTAGCTGATCATGACGAGGAAGCTGGACAAGTGGCTGATGATGCAGAAATGGAAATTGATGAGGAGGCAGATGTGCATGATACAGCTGACTATAGAGTTGAGCTCATCAGTCAGTATTTCCAGTAACATACAGGTATGCTGACTGTGTTTTTGCAAATGATGTAAATCCACATTGATTGTTGACAATGATCCTCCTGATTAGAATCACCAGTGGTGTGGTAATGTGTTCCTATCCCTTTGTGTGTATTGGGGGAGGTGACTGCTTGACTGTAGGGTGCAGGGTTTACAGGTATCTTATCTTACATGTGTACTCTCTGCAGGTTGCTAGATTCACACCACCAATGGACAGACCTTTGTTGAGCTGTGTGTCCTGCATTCCCCTGTTCTCGTGTAATTCCACAAACTAATGTAATTCCACCAACTGACTGTGTTATGTCAATCAATGCCTCTGCTACCTATGGCTTGAGGCATTCATGCTCATCAGACTTTGATAACTGCTTACAGAATGGAGTTTTGCACATGGCAGATGGTAGCTACAGTGTATTGTGATGTATTTCCTGTGACGGGTGGATGTAGAAATGTTATCTGTTGTGCCCTGCTTCGGTGGCAATCTACACTGGACTGGACAAATATGTACTGCATATGTTCTTTGTGTGGCACCATGCCCTCAATCCTGATGGAACTCTCTATCATGGTCTCTTTTGTAGGTTGGATGAGTGAATATACTGCAGTGTGTGCCTGAAATAGTGACTACCTTAGAGTGAATATCTTACATCTTCTCTGGGCCATTTCTGTTGTACTGTGTTTCCTGCAGAGGATGCCTCCCTGTGCTGTCCATTACACTGCCTGTTGGTTAGGGGGGCCATATCCGCATAACAGTTTGCAGACAAAACATGTGTATTTGTTCAAATAAAGACACATATGCTATTGCTGTGATCAATAGTTTTTATTGGGCATACAGGGGAAATGTTAAAATAAATATATGGGGCATACAGTGACAAACAAGTGATGATTGGGGTCATGGTAGTTGGAGTCATCAGAGTAGGTGGCACAGCTGTAGGTGGCACAGGCACAGTGTCAAAGGCCCATGGGGAAAATGGAGTAATGTCATTAAACAGTCAACAGGGCATTTCAGTGGCACACAAGGGAGAGAAATCAGGAGAGTTTTACTTCCTAGCAGTGGGTTTGGTTTTGGCATCTGCTCCAGCCAAATGTCTGGGTGGAAGTTCAGGTTTGCGGGTGGGTTCATCAGCTACAGGAGGGGGGGTGCCATAGGCCTCCATTCTGCAAGCTGTGGCAGATGTAGAAGGCTCAGACATGATGTGGCTGGTGGAAGGGGCCTGCTGGTGGGTGAAGAAAACATGCAGGGTGGTGTTGATGTCCCTGAGCATCCCTGCAAAGGAGGCCATGATGGCATTGTGGGCCTGCCTCTGCTGCATGACCTCCTGGTGGTATTCCCTCTGCAGTCTTTGGTTTTCCCCCAACATGGTAATGATCGTGCCCATCCTGTCCTGGGATTGTTGGTATGGGAGATGGTTTGCTGGTCATTGACTTACTTGGATGCCCCATCCTCTGGCTCACAACTTCCCTCCCACACCCTCGGCCCATGACACAGTGTACCCACTCCCAGTGTTACCAGGACCTTCATTGTTTTGGGTGTTCGGGGGCGACTCAGGTCCCTGTACTGTGGGGCACACTATTGATTGAACTGTCCTTGGGACACTGGTTTTGGGGCAAAGGGATGGCTATGATGTTGATGCCTGGGGGATTTTTGATATGGGCAGGGTGAGGCAGGGAGTGGTGGACTGACCAGGTGTCCCACATGGGTCAGGTAAGTCGTCAATGTCCAGACATCCAGAGGCATTGTCCTCTCTGGTGCCTTCATCCTGAGGAGGGCTAGCTTCCTTTGGTATCCTCTCCATGGTGGCAGGGGTACCTGTGGATGGAGTGAGAGATAGTTGAATTCTATTAGATGGGTTATGTCTTTGTCTAATTCATACAGTGGCTTGACATGATTCCCAGCAATGACAATGACAGATGCAGCACTGCAAACATTTGTGGATAGTGGATTGTAACGTGTACCATGCTCCATTGAGGTAGGTGTCAATCAGGCTAGGTAACTTTTGTTGGGTGGGTGGGTTCAGGTCCTGTGTGGGTTCACATGGCAGGTGTGCCCTTTTAGCTTGTGGCAAATCAGGCTCGCTCGATGTGAGTGGGGAAAGCTGTACATTGCAGCATGGTGTCCAAGTAGAGGAGGATATGTGTGTATGCATGTAACTTGTCCTTTGTGCTTTTGGTGCATGGTGTATTCCTTCTTACTTTCAATCCCATGATCAGCCCATTTCAGGGTTGATGATCTGGATAAGTGACCACAAGGTTTAGTAACAGTGCTGTGGCTGTGTTTGGCCTTGTTTGTCATTGTATAGTGCCATTGCACTGCTCTAATTGCCCTGTAGTGGTCCTCAGTCGAAGCATCCAGTTGGTGTAGCTAGTGTCAGTCTTCTGCATGGCAATATGGTGGCGTGATGTCAGGGAATGCACCTTCCCCCGTAGGACGTTCCACCTCTTCCTGATTTCCTCCCTTGTGTGTGGATGTTTGCCTACTGACTTGACCCTGTCGACAATTCTCTGCCATAACTCCATTTTCTTGGCAATGGATGTATGCTGGACCTGTGCTCTTAACAGTTGCAGCTCTACTCTGACAATTTCATGGACCATGACCTTCAACTCATCGTCTGTGAAGCGTGGGTGCTTTTGTCGGCACATGGTGGTGGTTGTGTTGTGGTTGTGTGTTTTGTGTGCAAGGATGCAGTGTTGGGTGCTTGGTGGGGTGGGGGTGTTTAGTTTTATGTGAAGGTCGGTTGTGTTATTTGTGTTGTTATGTGTTATGTGTATATTGTTTTGTTTGTGCAGTTGTATGGTGTGTGCTGAGTGAGGTGTGTGTGGGTGCCTATTGTGTAAAGATGGTATCTGTCAATTTTTTCCTGCACTTGGTGTATGCGATTGTTGTTTTAATTTCAAAGGATTGTGGGTTGTGTGGGGGGTGTTTTATAGTGCAGTGAGTAGGTGTGCCTGCTGTGTGTCAGGTGTGGGGTATCAGAACTGGCCAAATGTGGTGTTGTGTTCTGTCTGAAGTGATTTTTGAACGCAGCGGTTGGTTCACACCACCAACGGCTTTCCGCCATGGTAGAACTGCTGTGGTGATTTGCGGGTCATAATCTGGTGGGTGGAAAGTTGTCGGGCTGTCGGTGCTGGTGGTGGAACCACCTCTTTCCCGCCAACCTATGTCCTGGCGGTGTCGCATTTGTGGCTGTTTAGTGGCCAGTGTGTGACTCTTAATACGGAGGACTGATTACCATCCACATGGTGGTCTTTTGGCAGCCGCCAACGTGGCCCTTGAGTAAGGAGGCCCTTATCTTTCAACACCTTTCCCAAGTTGGTTAGTAGAGGAGTGAGAATAGTGCATGTCACCCCTTTAGTGTCCAACATCATTCCTCACTCGTTTTGTAATAGAGTGGGACTAGTAAATGTCACCATTACAGTGTCCGACACTTTCCCTGAGCTTGTTTGTAGTGGAGTGGGAATACAAATGTCACCCCTTTAGCATCCAACACCTTCACCTAGCCGGTTCGTTGTTAAGAGGGAATAGTAATATTTACCTTTGTAGTGTTAAATACCTTCCCTGAGTTTCTTTGGATCGGAATGGTAATATAAAGTTTTATTTTTGTACTATTATTATGTATATCATTAACTATAATAAATAAATCACATACTTATTTTTTACTTTTTATTTTTCAATGAATAACATTCATAAATACTTTAGATAAATGAAATATTAGGATCTTTTAATGTAAATCCATCACATATTTTTCATTGTACAAAAACACAGAAAAAAATAATTGTTTTTATTACTTTTTGCATATATACTTTTTCATGTTTTAATCATTGTACATATTTTTGCACATTTGTAAACTGTTTTATATATTTTTTTGTAAGTGTAATTATTATTAGAATATATTAAATCGTTGTTTATATGCTATACTATTATTTATTATATACTTTACAATTTTTGTAATATTTGTTACAGCATTGCTTTACACGTATAATATTTTACAACATTTTTACATATTGTTTTTGCATTTTTATAACATTTTTACTATCTTGATTCCTAGGGGGAGATCGTTTTTTTAACTTTCATTAGGCAGCCATTTTTTTACTGCTAGATATATTTTGTACTCTATGGTGTTATTTTGGGTCATTTTCAGAAGGAAGAAGTAGCAGTTGGGTGTTGCTGTTCATCAGAACAGGTAAGTCACTTTTGAGAGTTTTGTAAGGGTTTCTAGGTTAGGGGTCTATAGTATAGTTTGTAAAAGCTAGGTGTGTGGTTGTTAAGGAGTGTTTTGTGTATATTATTGCATTTCTATACTATTTTGTACTGTGTAGTTGTATTGCTTTTTAATGAAATGTTAATGAATGGTTATATTATGTTTAACATATGTATTGGTAAATTTGTTTCAATACTTAAATGTTATATATGTATTTATTTGAAAATGTACTGTTTTGTACAAGAGGGTGTTTTACTTTTCTGTTACAGGTTTATATTTCCGAGCTGTTTCAATGGGAAGATGGAGGTTCTGTTTTTAAATTTTTTGTCGAAATCTGTTTTGGTTTCTTATAAACCAGTTTTTTAATATATATGTTGTTTTTTTGAGTTAATATTTGGTTTAATTACTGTGCTTATATTGTTGGTTTAATTGTTTAAGCTATTTGATTCGTTAAGATTGTTTATAGTTTGATTTTATTGGTTGCTATAGTATAATTTTCTTTCAGTTATAGCCTTATTTGGTAAACGCTTATTTATCTGTTGATATATTTGTTTTATATATAATTGTAAATGTTTCATATTGGATTTTTTTGTTTTGATAAAATAATTTAAATTGTTTGCTTTATTTAAATGTTTATAATTTGTAAATCTGTTTTAAATATTTTTAGTGTGCATTTTATAGAGGTACTATTTTTATAGGGTTTATGTTTATTTTTTCAGTGATGTAAAACAGTTTCATTTAATTATATATGTTTATTATAACCTAAGGATATATTTATTGTTGTTTGTTTGTGGAAACAATTGGTGTTCGTGAGTTTTTACCTGTAGTTGAATTGATGATAATTCTGTAGTCGATATTGTTGTAATCAATATTTTTGACATGGTAAATGTGTATTTATAAGGCAAGATATTTGTCTTTCCGATATTTTTGTAATCGATATATGTAAAAGTCAATATTTTTGGCAGAGATATTTATGCATTTGATATTAGTGATTTTTACAGTTATGTATAGGTACTCAATATTTTTGTCATCAATATTACATTTTCGATAATTGTGTGACTCAGTATTTCTTGTCTCTATATTCTGTCATTGATCCATCATGGCACCTGGCTCTCCCATTCAGAATTGCTCACAAAGGTCTGTTAGTGGTTCATAATCATTGAACTTATCTAAAAAAAAAAAAAACCTTTTCATACAAATTCAGAACTGAGCCAAAAACCATCCGGGGCACCTGATACTCTTCTTTGATTAACTGAGACCATACCAAATGCTGAGAGCACACATTCCTAATAGCAAGGAGGAACATTTGTCTTCCAGTGTTTAGAAATTAAAACTGTTGTTAGTAACATCATGTAAAAGGTCTGTTGTTTTTTAGTACTATTCAGCTGCTTACTCACATGAGAAGCTCCAAAAATATTCAAGATTTTGCTAACCAGAATGCTTTCAACAAGGATCATATTGTGAAGATTTGGTTGTATTATATAGTATGGTTGTGCAATCCTACCATGTGATACAATCACAAAACCTGTCAAGTCCAGTGAGGCGCATTTGCAAAATGTTTAGCTCAACACTAGGTTGCTCTGGCTGTGAGCAGGAAGGCTTAAACAAAGGCACTAGTGTAGAGCATTTAGAAGCACCGAACAACAAAAGAAGAAAGTCACACAACATGAAAGAAATCTGACACCAGTTTATAATATAGATGATATGTTTATGACTTTTAAAAGACCAAGATGAGCAAAATCCACTAGAGGATTAAGGAGATAAAGATTTTTAAAGAAAACGTAAGTCTAAGTTCTACCACAAGCAAGCTTTGATAGCTGTAAACTTTGTAAACTTTTGAAAAGATTGTAAGAGTTGTGTTTGACTACTCCAGCCCAACTGGGTGACCAAATCCAATAGGGAGCAAGTCAAGGGGGCCACTAAGAAGTAATTGGATAGTTACCTGGCCAGCATTCCCCAGTCCAGTATTGAACATTATAGCGCAACCGCCAAGGACTTCAGTCGAGTGGTCTTGGTCCTGCAGATGCAGGAGGTGAAGGATGCTCAAGGATGCTCAGGGTGCTGTGCGGTGAACAGGGATGTCCTTGTGGTTATTCCTTGGTCCACGGATCAGGTGAGTCAACTATTGGAACAGAGGTTGGGGTCCTTCGAAATCCTGTTGGAGCCAGTAGAAGGTCAGCTGCTGCAAGGCTACCGGTCTCTGTCTACAGCAGTCCCAGAGGTGTTCTTTGGGGAGGCTGCTGTCCCTTTTGGGCGACCAATCTTGACTCAGATGACACTTCTGGGTTCAGCAAGCTCGGTGCAGTTTTTAGCTATTGAGGATCGGTCTCTTGGGGTGCCCAATTGGGGTCAGTGGCAATTCTTCAGAAGTGGCTGCTGAAATGCTGAGTTGGGCTACTTCAGCTTTGATGGCCCCGGTGCTTGTTCCAGGGGGTCACCTGATAGACACTTGGAGTCACTTCTTTGGTCTGGAACTTGGTAGTGACCTTTCCTCAAGCCAGTAGCCAGAGGTACAGTCTTCTCTTTGCTACCCCAAGGTATAGCAAGTGCAGTCCAGCAGACAGTGCAGCCTCTCTTTGTCAAGTCCAGGGGTCTGTAAGGCAGTCCTTCTTCTGTTATTTCTCCAGTACAGGATTAGTCAAGCTGCTACATTCTGAATTACCTGCAGCTTCCTTTGAGAGTATTTTGGAAGCTCAAGATATAGTGCATTGGAGTAGTCGAGCCCACGCTTGAACAAGTTGTTTATGCTCCTCTGGAATGAGGAGAAGAATCTTTCTCAGTATCTTCATGGTTTAACAGCAAGTGGCAACGAGTTTGGATACTTGAGGCTTGAAAGTAATTTCACTGTCAAGAATAAAACACATATTGTGTTTTTTTTTACAGGTCTGGGGGGTCGTTCCTAAAGATTGTGGCCACCATGAGTCTGCCCATGCTGAGGGGTCACCAACATCTACCACCTCTGTTTTATCTGAGTTCTGTCAAAAAGAGTCGGTGTTTACCCAGGGGGCAGTCTTGTGAGCCCTATCCTAAAACTTTCTTTTGAGCTCCCCATTTCACCCAGTCTTATATTTAGTTGAGTGTTTTTTTCACAGGTGTAAAAATTCAGTCCAAATGGCTCAATCAATTTCACAAGTGGTACCATATAGAGGTTGAAAAGAGGGGGGCTCAAGGCTAAACCTTGGGGAACTCCATGTGGTTGTGGCACTGATTGCAATTGGAACTTACATATGGCAACTACTTGGTTCCTGTCCATAAGAAAGGATGTAAACCATCTAAACACTCCTGAATCTTGCAGGTGATTAACTAGGATGTTATGGAAGACAGTGTTGAAAGCTGTTGATAGATCCAACTGTCACACCATGGGTCACAGCACGATTCGCAGCTCATGCCACTGCCTTCTTGGTGTCATGTGTTATACAGCAGGACAACCTAAACACTTATCTGCATCATGCATGAGGAGTCCTGCAAGAAGCAGCAGCGGGCAATTCTTCACCTTGCTTGTCAGCTGGGATGGAGGCATTCCTTTCCTTTTGGGCAACACTCTTGCTCTCCCACATTCCTGCCAGCATTTCCTGCTATATCATGGCCGCCTTACTTCTTCCTCTATGTCACTTTCTGTTTTGGGGTATATAAGGTGCAGGAGTGTATTTCTTCTTTGAATTGCAACACTCCTCACTCATGCTGGCGTGCCTTTGCTCCTGCTGCTGTCTTCGTGCTCCTGATGGTGCATCATTTCTCCTGCTTGTGTCTCCTTGCTCCTTCTGGTGATTTTTGCTCCTGTTGCTTCCCTTCTGAACCTTTCTATTCTCCTGGTTCTTATATTTCCACTACCCTTATCTGCACTTTCTGAGCCTTGCCGCAGTCCTGATCTTCTACCAGCAGTACCAGTCCTCATCAGCCTCCCAGGAGGCTCCGATAGCCATCAAAACTTTTTCCCTTTTGGGGTTTTTCCTCTTGTGGGCTCCTTCTGTAGGGCACTATCTGCTTAGAGGTACCATTGCCTGCAGCATCATGTCTACCAGAAGAGTTTGCCTTTACCTTAGGCAGACAAGGGCAGACAAAATCTAGACTTGAATATTTTACCATCACTCTCAGGCTGCAAAAAGAATTCCGTCCACTGAGGAACCTGACACGAACAGGATCAGGGCAGTTGATCCACCTGCACCCAGCACCATTGTTTTATCATTTGATGCAGCGATCAACGCCATCCCTGTGCTAATGGTCGGTCTGAAGCTGGACTAGACCATTTGAAGAAGATTGTTATCCTCCATGTACTGTGGCAGCTGTATATTAACCCAGCTCTCTAGGATCTTCCATGATAGGTAGGAAGGTGGTCTAACTCTCTGACTTGTCATTAATGGTGGCGGAGGAGGTAGTGATGGCACTATTTTATGCAGATGCGCTAATCTAATCTCAGGGTCAGGGAGAGGGAAGGTTGACCGGAGGCTAGAAATTCTATTTATAGAATAGGATGACAGTTTTTGAGAGAACTCCGGAGAAAGGGGAATTTTTTTTTTAAAAAGCTGCTCCTGTGGCCAAGGCCTTGTAGATCGCAAAGCCCTCTTAAGCAAGGTCTTTAGTCAAGCAGATGCAATTAGAGTAAAAATCATATTGGGCCATGGTCAGTAGTTGCATATAGCGCTTAAGTTCTCTTTTACATTCCTTAGCATCTTCCTGGTATCTGCTTCTCCGTGCCCTCTCTTTTAAATTGCATTGGCGTATGGTTTGAACAAACAATTCATTGTATTAGGGAGCAGGGGGGTGCACATGATGGGAGATGCTGTTTTTTTCCGGAAGGACCTTGTCCAGGATTGCTTTTATCCATTTATATCTGTCAATAGTAGGTGGTAAGTATTAATTAGTGAGTTTTTAAGTTTGTTAGCATTCATCCCCCTGACAAAAGTTTTTTTTACACTTAAGTATCTCTCCTCCCGAATATGATTTAATTGTAAGAGTAAAAAATCCTGTCCAGTGATCTGAGCACATTAGTTTTTGAGTACTGCAATTATTGATCTATCATGGTTGGTGTAAATATGATCCAAGGTATGTCCCGTCTGATGGTTAGGTTCAAATACTTGCTAGTGAAAATTGCATGCCGCTAGAATATATTTTAAATCTGTGGCATTATTATCTAGGAGATCATTAATGTGAAGAGTACAATAACCTAAAGTTATTAATTGACTGGACTCTATGTATGTAAATTGGGTGGGTGTGCCCAGCAGAATATAAATTAGTAAAAAGCAAACAGTTTCTTAAGCAGATAAATGGAGACTGATCGCAAGAGATACTACTTTATTTGGGACTGTCTCTGACCATGTTCTAATAATGAGTTCTGATTTATAGGCTATGGCCACCATCCCTTCCGCTTGCTCCTGGTGATTAACATTTCATATAAGGTAGCCCGAGGGAAGGGCCTTTCTTATAACTGGGGTCAGGTGATCTTTGATCCAAATCTCAGTGATGAAAAACAAATCAATATTATTATCCATTATAAACTCATATATGTCTAGTGTGTGTTTACATATAGATTGCACTTTCATTAAAGTGCATTTGAGTTTTTACCTCATTTTCAGGTTTTTGAAGGGTGATTTCCCTGTAATGGTGTGCTTTGCTTCCGAAAGTTTGAAGAGTCCCTCAAGGAGATGGTTGTTTGCCCACGCAATCAGGAGCAAAAGTGCGTTTCTTGTGTAAGCACAAGAGGCTCTGTACTCCGATGGGCGGCGTGCTGTGCCATGGGCCCAGAGCAGGGAAGGCCGGAACAGGTGGGCTTACCTTTGGTACCCTAGCAGCATGTCAGTTCGAGGCCATGAATAAATAGACCATCTGCCTTCTTGTCCTATCCCCAGCATCCTGCCCTAGACACTAGCACGCTGCCTCTCAAAAATGGTGACCAGTGAGTAGAAACAGTGGCCCATATTTATACTTTTTGACGCTAAACTGCGCTAACGCAGTTTAGCGTCAAAAAGTTTTGCGCCGTCTAACGCCATTCTGAAGCGCCAAGCGGGCGCCGTATTTATGGAATGGCGTTAGACGGCGCAATCAGACCGGCGCTGCCTGGTTTGCGTGGGAAAAAACCACGTAGACCAGACAGCGCCGGCGTAGGGGGAAAATGGCGCATGGGCGTCTTAAAATGGGGCAAGTCAGGTTACGTCGAAAAAATCGTCTTAACCCGACTTGCGCCATTTTTTAACGACGCCCATCCCCCATCAACATGACTCCTATCATTGTAAAGATAGGAGTCATGCCCCCTTGCCCAATGGCCATGCCCAGGGGACTTCTGTCCCCTGGGCATGGTCATTGGGCATAGTGGCATGTAGGGGGGCACAAATAAGGCCCCCCTATGCCACCAAAAAAAAATATAAAAAATAAAAAATTATACTTACCTGAACTTACCTGAATGTCCCTGGGGTGGGTCCCTCCATCCTTGGGGGTCCTCCTGGGGTGGGCAAGGGTGGCAGGGGGGGTCCCTGGGGGCATGGGAGGGCACCTGTGGGCTCATTTTGAGCCCACAGGCCCCTTAACGCCTGCCCTGAGCAGGCGTTAAAAAGTGGCGCAAATGCGCCGTTTTTAGCCACGCCAACTCCCGGGCGTCTCTTTTGCCCGGGAGTATAAATACCACGTAAAGGCCTGGGAGTCATTTTTTAGACGGGAACGCCTCCCTTGCATATCATTAACGCAAGGAAGGGGTTCACGCTAAAAAATGACGCACATTCCGGGAACTTTGGCGCTATTCGCCTCTAACGCCATAGTATAAATATGGCGTTAGTTGGCGTTAGTTTTGCGTCGAAATTGCGTCAAAAAAAACGACGCAATTTCGGCGCAAACGGAGTATAAATATGGCCCAGTGTGTGCAAAAATACAAACAGATATTTTTAAACTTTTCACGTAAATCACGACAGCAATACACGGTGTCCAAGATTAAACGTTTGTAAAAGTTCTCAGAATGTGCATAGTACAGACTATGTAGTTGAGGGAAGCCAAAGAAAAAGATCAAAAAATGGGCCAGCCATGCAGGCATTGATAGTATGGAACAAGATACAATTGATCACTTACATGTAGAGTACTTCAATATCTTGAAGCAGTATACAAAGATGAATCAGTCTTTTGATCCACAACTGGGATATCAGTAGCCAATAAGTAGGAACGCAGAAGTGATCATACACCTCTAGGTCGTGAAGTGCGGGGTAACAGGGAAGAATAAATATCCAACCCATTGACACTGTTTATGAAGTTTTTGAAAATTACCATCAATTTGCATCTTTTGAGCCTTTGCAATCTCTTTAGTATTGAAAGGCGGAGCTTTTATCGCTCTACTTGACTATGCCTACTGTTACATTTCCTACCATCACTTCCTGTCAATTCTACAGTTGTTTTTAAAACTCCCTTTCTAGTTATGTTACCTTAAAGAGACCATCGGCCCACTTCATCAAATACGTTTTTGGTGTCTATGACAAATGATAGTTGTCAAAAATAAAATTCAGAGTAAGGTTTTACCAGATGATAGGACTAGTGGGAAATATTACCTATCTTTTACCAAAATCTTCTCCAAATAACAATAATATTGACTTGCTGCCAGGGAAATGGAAGTACGTCAAAGAGCAGAGTCCATTACCCGAGCTGTTATATTAGAATTCTAGTTGAGGTTAACTGAAATCTGCTAATTTGAGACTTCAACTTTCCGAAACAATATTTGCACATTCACCAAATTGCGGCCAACTAAAATACTAAAAAAAGCTGGATATTCATTGAGTTCTCCTGAATGTTCAGAATTAATTCTTATGCGTTCCAGCTGCTAAAATCATAGAGATTACAGTCTTTAGGGATTTATGGGCGTATTTATGAGCCTCTTGCACCACGGTTGCATTACTTTTTGTGATGCAACAGAGGTGCAAACCTTGAAATCATATCTATGATGCCTTGTTAAGCTACTTTGGTGACTTTGAATAGCCTCATATACATGGAGTAAGACACGGCATCACAAATCGCTGCGTTGCCTTACTGTGCGCAAGCGAGGCATTCCATGAGCATTGCAGTGGGTGTTCCCAGGCAACACAAATGGATTTTGATGCATCCCCAGATTTACAAGGAGTTGCAAACATGGGGATGCACCAAAACCTTACACCTTCCCAGAGGAAATTAAATGAGGAGAAATATGTTTATTTTTCGTCATGTTTCCGCTTTCTATGTGTGCTGCATTCAGCAGCAAACACAGAAGGCTGTCTTTGTGCAGGAAGGTGCCCCAGCCTCCACAAAAACAATCCAGCATGCACCGCAGACACCCTTGCACCATTGTGCAAGGTTGCCTGTGTTGGCGCTAGGCTGCCCATTGTGCGCATACAGCACATTCTTGACCTTTGCTTTTGATGCATGGCAGCGCAACAAGGTGCACCAAAAGCCCCTAAATAGGGGCCTTAATATTTACTAAATTAGGCAAAATAATGAATGTACGGGTGTATTTATACAGAATGCATTTATTATCTTATTTAATTTATTTTTTCGGTTTGCAGGTGTAGGGAGTCTGCCTTTTCTTCAAGGCCACCCTACTGACTTTAGAACTCTATGCACTTTACCCCTGATAATTAACAGTAAAATGCATGCGCTCCCCCTTTAAACATGGCACATTCCTAATTGGAATATTTAACCCACCTATAAGTCTCTAGTATATGGTGCAAGGGGTACCCTGGGCCTGGAAGTTAAATACCACTAGTGGATTGCAGCACCTATTGGACCACTCACAAATACTGCTACAGGCCTACCCTGTGTAGCCTGACTTAGGTGCATAAATCTTGCAGTCCAACCTGTTAACAACGTATTTAAAAGTAGGGCATGTAGAAATTTAGGACCGGGTTGTGTCAATTTGTTAATGAAGCCCCAATGTACTTTGGGACTTATTAAACAACACAAGGCCTCATTAACAAGGCTTTGCATGGCTCAGTAAAGTAACCTTGGGTCAGGAGGCTTTTTATGGCTGGACACAAACACAGATCTCAGAAAGACCGTAAACCTGAGTTTCTGCCAAAATAGTGCACCTACCAGAGACTGCCATAACAAGGAGAAATATCTTTATTTCACCTCTTTACATCCTCTCAGCATTTGTGCTGCATTCTGGATTATGTAACATATGCAAAGATGAGTATGCCTCTAAGAGTAGTTTTTCTTCAGGAAGGTATCCCTTCCTGCACAAAAACTATTCTCACCATAATGCAATACACCCTTACATCGTAGCAACTGGGTGCCTTTGTTGGCGCCAGGCTGCTACAAGAGCACCAGCAGAAGGGTAGAGCAGAAGTGTCTCATATCGTCATAGGTATAGCACACTGCTGCTCTCTTACTGTCACACAATGCAGCGCAGCAAGTTCTCTTGGTGCATTGCGTAAATGTTTGTTAAATCCATCTATTAATTTTAACATGTCCTTCCAGTGTGTTGCCTCAAAAGACACTTTTCACCGTGGTAGGCCTAGCTGTCTTATGCTGTAAAGAGATAAAAATATAATTAGTGTATTTCGGGGATGTGACTGGCTAGAAAATTAGTTGAAAAAGTTATTCAAATCCAATTCAATTGTGAAGTCAGATTTTGAATAAATATGAAGCAAAAGTAACATTTAGAAAGTTACCTTTTTCCCGCCCAAAGTTCCTGGAGCCTAAATTTGTATTTGCTCTCAAACATCTGCCAGACAGTATTTAAAATTTGAATAAGTGTGAAAAAATGTGAAATGCCTTCCAAAAGCAAACAATAAGTTGATCTGAATAGGCAGATATGACTTCCCTAGACCACACATATTATGCATGGTAGGTGCTGTGAGCATCTTTTTGACACTGCAGTGTCAAATCCTGCTGAAATGTCGAATCCTTCATAACATGTCTTCTGGTATGCATATAACACTTTGGGTCACACCTGAAATGTAGAGAACAGGATGCCAAGAAAATTCTTGTGCATCTGCTGGCTGGTTGCAAAAAGCTACTTTCTCCTTCGAGACTTCTGTGTCTGTGTTTATTAGGGGTACATTGGCTGCTTCAAACTCTCTAGTTGGCAGTGGCTTGCACCCTGTACAAGTAGGGACTCTTCTTCCTAGTCAAGTTAACGGAGTCACACACCTAAGATAACCCCTGCTCACCACCTTCGTAGCTTGGCACAAGCAGTCAGGCTTATCTCAGAGGCAGTGTGTAAAGCAATTGCACATAACACACAGTAATACAGTGAAAACACTACAAGAGGACTCCATACCAGTTTTAGAAAAACAGCCAATATTTATCTGTGTAAAATAAGACCCAAATGAGAAAAATTCAATATACAGTAATAAAGATATGAATTTTGCAAAGATTAACTTTAAAAAACATTTCCTTGATGTTGATAGCTCCGTCTGGGGTTATCACGGAGTCGTGAACAACAAATCCAAAAGTTCAGGCTGACCACGAGGTCACGGGCCAGCTTCGGTGTCGGCCAGCAAACAGTACCTTGGAAATTTAGGGTGTCGCGATGCCTGTGATGAGTTCTGAAGTGCGGCGTCGCTGTTGTCAGCAGGCATTGGTTCTGAAGGGCACTGTAGGGGTCGTTGGGCCCTGGAAGTCACACATGTTGCAGATCGAACTCCGTGATGATGGCGAAGTCAGGAGCACTGGTATTAATGGCGGCAGGGCTGTGTTGTAAAGTGGGAGGATGCGAAGTGAGGTGCCCTCAGGTCACAGTGCAGGTAGCGGCTCGGTGACAGTGTCCTGAGGCATTGGTGAGACCAGGGCTGCAGTGTGAAGTGGGGCGGTGCGACTTGCGATGTCTCTAGGTTGCTGTGCAGGCAGCGTCGTCATTGTTATTAAAGTGCTGCAGTCGATAGGCCCAAGGGTGCGGTGCAACACAGGGCGGGCTTTGTGCGGCTCCCACGGATCGCGGTGCAAGCAGTGCCATCTGTTGATGATGCTGGAGTTGATGGTACAGGCGTGTGTGGACGGGTGCTGTGGTGCGGGATGGGGCAGTGCTTCATATACCTCACCAGTGGATCCACATGCCGTGGTGCAGGCAGCGGATTCGGTGTCAGCCTAGATCGGCATCGTCCGGATACCAGGGTTGCGGTACAAAGTGGGACAAGGGTCTGAGTGGTGCCATCAGGTCACGGTGCAGGCAGCGGCATCGTTGAGGGCGTTGTGGTGGTTTTTCTTCTGTTGCAGCACAAAATACTCAGTTCCTAGTGTTGGCAGATGAATTTGAAGTCTTTCACATCCCTAATACTTCCAACAGAAGGCAAGTTCTACTTCAAGCCCTTGGAGAAACTTCACAAGCAGGATACACAGCAAAGTCCAGTCTTTGTCCTCTCCACAGCAGAAGCAGCAACTGCAGGCCAACCCACAAAGCACACACAGCAAAGGGGCAGTACTCCTTCTCAAAGCTCTTTAGCTCTTCTCCTTGGCAGAGGTTCCTCTTGATCCAGAAGTGTTCTAAAAGTCTGGGGTTTTGGGTCCACTACTTAA
The DNA here is from genome assembly GCF_031143425.1 of Pleurodeles waltl. Classification (NCBI taxonomy): domain Eukaryota; kingdom Metazoa; phylum Chordata; class Amphibia; order Caudata; family Salamandridae; genus Pleurodeles; species Pleurodeles waltl. The sequence goes on from NC_090450.1 coordinate 284,788,590, forward strand.
AAACATTTCTGCCTTTGAAGAAGGCAAACTTCAAATGGAAGTCTTTGTTGTTCACAAGATCCTTCCTTGCCCAGGCCTGGCTCCAGATGCCCTCCAGGGGATCGGAGACTGCATTGTGTGAGGACAGGCACAGCCCTTTCAGATGCAGGTGTCAGCTCCTCACTCCCACTATATCCTAGGAAGACCCATCAGGAAATGAAGGACACACCTCAGCTCTCTCTGTGTCACTGCCTAGAGTGAATTCACAACCAGCCTAACTGTCCGTCTGACCAAGACGTGGATTCAGCCGCCAAGTAGATGCACAGAATGGTTATACAAGAAAATGCCCACTTTCTAAAAGTTCCTTTTGCTAACTGACAATCTAAAAAACAACTCCACTAAAAGATGTATTTTAAATTTGTGAGTTCAGGGACCCCAAACACCATATCTGCTGATGGGAAATTACACTTAAGAGGAATTGAAATGCAATCCCTGTGTTAACCAATGGGAGAAATAGATCTTGCAATAGTCAAAAATGAGTCTGGCAGTATTTCACTATCAAGACATGCAAAACACATTAACACATGGCCTACATTTGAAATATACAGCACCCTGCCCAAGGGGCTGCCTTGAGCCTACCTTAGGGGTACCTTATGTGTACAAAATGGGAAGGGTTGGGCCTGGCAACTGAGTGTACTTGCCAGGTCGACATGGCAGTTCAAAACTGCACACACAGACACTGCAGTGGCAGGTCTGAGACATGTTTACACGGCTACTCATGTTGGTGGCACAATCAGTGCTGCAGGCCCGCTAGAAGCATTTGATTTACAGGCCGTGGGCGCACATAGTGCACTTTACTAAGAACTTAGCACTGATCTGCAGTGGTAAAGGGCGAAGAGACAATAAGTCAGCAAAAATGAAGCCCAGCATGAGATATAAACAGAACGCCAGAAGGCAAAAAGACAGGGAAACACACCAAAATATGTCAGGTCTAACAGTTACCATTGTACACTCCCCATACACACACCCAGCCCTCAGATTCCACCTTTGCTATGGCTGTAGACTTTTGCCATCTTTATGCCAAAAGTGGGGACCTTTACCCCACTGATAAGGGCGTACCAAGGAGTCATTCTCACCTACAAGTTTGTGCCAGGGTTTGATTGGGAACCTCCCATTACTAATTTCAAAACACTTTCTGAACCTGAGAAAGAACAGAAGCGGTCTGAACCTGCTGTGACCTGAGAGGAGCCTTGAAGTACTGGATCTGCTCCCTCTTGCATCAGGACAATGAAATGGACTCCAGTGTTCATAAGACGGACCACCTAATCAAGCTAAATTGTTTTATTCTCTTTAAGGATCTTGTGATTCCCACTAGAGCCTGTTCCCCCCATCTCTCGGAGCTTCTGTGAAGCCAAAACAAAATATTAAACATAAAATGTGAAATTTACAGAGAGAGGCTTCTGCTAGGCAGATTGAACCCCTTCAGGCATACCATGTTTGGAAGAGTCATTTACATTTTTAAATATCCTGAGTGCGTTGATTTGATGTTTGGAGAGTCAATCAATGGCAACGTCTAAGTCAAAGGTAAACTTAGACATGAAGTCCAAGTTAAGGCCTGAAGTCTAAGTTTAGAATTGAAGTCTAAGAGCCCATCACACAAAGGTAAACTATGTTTACCTTTGTGTATTGGGCCTTGAATTTGAGACTGTTTATTGGTAAATATGTTTTAGCTGTATATCAGCAACACAGAGCTGGTAGCGTTCACATCAGGTTCGTTTATCTGGTCCTTAGGCCTTGTAACCTTTGCTCCAGTTTAACTAAACGTAAGGAACTGATTAATTCTTTTCAATGCCAACCTCAGTTTTGCACCACAAACATAGCGACAAAAGGCATGAAACTGAAGCTACCTCTTCTCAAAAATGTCTCCATCTCCACATTTACCAATGAATCGAAGTATTGACAGTCCTCGATATCTAAATTTTTGACTATTGTAAATCTTCTCTGGTCTCCCCAAGAAAGTCATTACCAGGGACCAAATACTTCATTCAGAACAAGGCAGCCAAAACGTGCCTTAACCCCTCTTAACGGAACCGCATCAAACCCACCTTTAACCCCTTCTGTGCGTGGACGTAATGTTTACGTCCTACGGCACGGTGCTCATGTGCCGAGGACGTAACCATTATGTCCTGGGCACTGAGCTCAGAGGGAGCGCTGGCGCTCTCTCTGTGGGCTTCCCTCCCACCGCCCAAGGCAGGGATGGAAGGGGAAGCCCTTCCACCCCCCACCCCTCCATAATGACATCAGTGCACGATCACGCGCTGAGATCATTACAGGGTGCCGGTCGCACTGGAAGCCATTTGCTTCCAGTGCGACGAGGGAGAAACAGGTGAGTTTCTCCTCTGGCAGGTGGGGGGTTTGGAACAAAGAGGCACCCGGAGAAAGGAAAGGTTTTTCCTTTCCCCTGGTGTCTCTTTGAGCATTCCTGCTGCTTGGACAATGGTCGCTCCCATTTGGGGGGCATGTTTGTTGTGGCTATTTCTGCTCCCAATCGGCCTATTATTTTTAGGCTGATCTGCCCCCAAGGGGGGCAGAAACCACTAGACACCAGGGATTTTTTCTTTTTGCTTGTTTTTGTTTATTTATATAGTGTTTTGGCGTATGGGAGCGGCCCCTTGGGCAAGGGTCACTCCCATTTTGGGGGCATGTTACCTGTGGCCATTTCTGCCCCCTTGATCAGCCTATTATTTTTAGGCTGATCTGCCCCCAAGGGGGGCAGAAAGCGCTAGAACGCCTGGGATTTTTTAAATATGTTTATTTATGTGGGGGGGGGGCATCCCCTTGGAACTGTTGGCCATTTCTGCCCCCCTTGGAGGCAGATGGGCTTATTTTTTTTTTAGGCCCATCTGCCCCCTAGGGGGGCAGAAGCCACTTAGACACCAGGGAAAGTGTGTGTGTTAGTGGATGGGGGGGCGGCCCCATGGGCAAGGTTTGCCCCTCAAGGGGGGCATGGAACTGTTGGCCATTTCCACCCCCCCTTGGGGCAGATCGGCCTATTATTTTTAGGCTGATCTGTCCCCAAGGGGGGCAGAAACCACTAGAACGCCAGGGATTCTTTTTTATATGTAGGGGGGCATTGAACTGTTGCCCATTTCTGCCCCCCTCGGGACAGATGGGCCTATTTTATTTTTAGGCCCATCTGCCCCCAAGGGGGGCAGAATCCACTTAGACACCAGGGATAGTGTGTGTGTGTGTGTATGTGTTAGTGGATGAGGGGGACGGCCCCTTGGGCAAGAGTCGCTACTCCCAAGGGGGGCACTGGACTGTTAGCCATTTCTGCCCCCCTTGGGGCAGATCAGCCGAATATTTCTAGGCTGATCTGCCCCAAAGTGGGGTGCAGAAACCACTAGAATGCCAGGGATTTTTTTTATATGTAGGGTGGCATTGAACTGTTGCCCATTTCTGTCCCCCTTGGGGGCAGGTGGGCCTATTTTTTTAGGCCCATCTGCCCCCAAGGGGGGCAGAAGCCACTCAGACATCAGGGATTGTGTGTGTGTGTGTTAGTGGATGGGGCACGCGGCCCCTTGGGCAAAGGTCATCCCCATTTGGGGGCATGTGTACAAGGCCATTTCTGCCCCCCTTGGGGGCAGATGGGCCTTTTTTTTTTGGCCCATTGCCCCCAAGGGGGGGTAGAAGCCACTTAGGCACCAGGGATAGTGTGTGTGTGTGTGTGTGTTTTTTTTGTTTTTGTTTGGGGGTGGCCCCTTGGGCAAGAGTCACTCCCCATGGGGACACACTACTAAAGGTATTTTCTGCCCTCCTTGGGGCAGATAGGCCTATTTTTTAGTAGGCTCATCTGCCCTTATGGCATGATCTACTTAGGCACCAATTTCTAAATGCTTGATGGTGGGGTGTTTGTCAACTGGCGAAGTATTTGCATTTGTGCTAAGAAACAAAAATATCCTTTTTGTTCTAGTTCAAAGCTTTTGCTTTTTTTGCTGTGGCTCCTTGTGGTTTTGGCAGTGGTTGACCTGCGGTTTGCATAGTTGCATGTTTTAGGTAAGTAAAAACAATTTACTCCAAAGGAGTATTGTTGCCATGCATGAATGACATGTTTGTAGGTGGTGTACTAAATGCAGGATTGTGTGAGAAATTGTCCTTAGATTTGTGCACAATTATATTTGTGCTGTTTTATTTCTAATTTGCTTTTCTTTCTTTCTTTTTAGTGGGATATCATTGGTGATTGGTGTGTCTATGCAGAGTAGTTGCTGGTGAGTCAAGGTTTTTCAGGCAAGTGAGCGGTATAGTTTTTGAGTTTATAATTCTTACTGATAAAGCTACACTTTATTACTTATCTTACACAGTGCTGGTTGTTGGTGGTGCATTTGTCTAGTTAATTTTCGCAGGAAAGCTCATGGCTAGCCGCAGGATGACAGCTCAGCAGGTGGTTGGTATGCTTTTTCAGTCATTGTCTGATCAAGATTATGAGACGGACTCTGCATCTGAGGCACAGGAGGAAGTGAGAGATCCTGGCAGTGAAGTTTCTGTCGGAGAGGAATCTTTTGATGAGGAAGACACTGCAGATGAAGGGCCTGTTTTAGAGGAGGACACTGATGTGCCATTAGTGCAGCAACCTGGGGCTGAGAGTTTTCCCTTTAGAAGACCTGAACTCTGGGTTGCCCCAAACAAGGAGCAACCAGAGTTGCCTGCCTTTACTGGTCTCCCGGGGTGTAGAATCAATACAGGGAACGTTTTGCCTGTCAATTTCTTTAGTTATTTGTTGATGATGTGTTTTTGGAAAAGATTGATGAGCAGACTAATTTGTGTGCGGAGCAGTATTTGAGGGACAGCGCAGCTAGACTTCGGCCACACTCTAGGGCTACCCAGTGGATTCCCACAAATTTGGACGAGATGAAAAGGTTTTTGGGTTTGACTCTTTTGATGGGGTTGATAAGGAAGCCGTCACTGTCTTCTTATTGGTCTACTAGTTCCTTGATGGCAACAGCTATATTTTCTGCAACCATGAGTCGTAATCAGTATTTGCTTCTTCTTAGGATGCTGCATTTTGTTGACAATGCATTAGCCTTGCCACGAGATCACCCTGATTCTGACCGTCTTTTTAAGATTAGGCCTATACTTGATCATTTTGTAGATTAGTTTTCAGAGGTCTATGTTTCAGGCAAAGAAATAGCTGTGGACGAGTCTTTGGTCCTCTTCAACGGTCATTTGGTTTTAAGGCAGTACATTTCTAGCAAGAGGGCACGATATGGAATTAAATTGTATATGCTGTCTGAAAGTAGTACAGGACATGTGTATAGTTTCCATGTCTACACTGGTAGTGATTCCAGTATTGACCCCCCTGGTTGTCTTCCCACTTTTAGAGTTACTGAGAAAATTGTGTGGGAACTTGGTAGACAACTGTTCAACAAAGGTCACCATTTGTATGTATATAACTTCAACACTGGAGTGCAGTTGTTCAAGAAATTGTTTAGAGTGGACACTGTTGCTTGTGGCACAATTCGTTGTAACTGGAAAGGCTATCCAAGCGAGCTTGTCAGTAAAAAACTTGAGAGGGGACAGTGCAGTGCCTTGCGGAATGATGAGCTGCTAGCTTTGAAATTTTCAGACAGGAAGGATGTCTACATGCTAAGTACCATCCATGATGAGAGTTCTTCCCCCGTGACTGTTTGGGGCAAAGTTGCTGAAGTGCGCAAACTTGTGTGCATTTTAGATTATAATAAGCACATGGGAGGTCTAGATAGAATTGATCAAAGGTTGGAACCTTATACTGCTATTCGTAAGTCTTACGTTTGATATAAGAAGTTAGCAATTCACCTCTTCCACTTAGCAACTTTTAGTGCTTTTATTGTGTTTAAGGATAGGTCTCCAGACTCAAAGATGACATTTGTGAAATTTCAGGAGTCAATGATAAAGAGCCTTATTGTGGTGGAACAGGCAAGAGTTCCTAGAGAAGCAGTGGTGGAGGATGTGGCTAGATTGAAAGATCGCCACTTTGCTGAGCACATTCCCCCCACACCTAAAAAAGACTTTCCAGCTAAGAAATGTAGAGTGTGTGCTCGAAGAGGTATCCGGAGGGAGACTCAAATTACAATTTTAGTGTTTGGAACATCACATAAGTATGTGGACACACCAAAATTATCTATTGCAAAACTACCTGTGTTTGGGTGGGGGGGCACCTATGTTTTCGGTCCCGGGGGCGGCCTTCATTTAGGGAAACCTGCCAAACCCAGACATCTTTTAAAAATAGACACCACAAGGAGTCCAGGGAGGTGTGGCTTGCCTGGTTCCCCAACATTTTCTGACCCAGACTCTTCTGCAAACCTCAGAATTTGCTTAAAAAATCATATTTTCCTCAATTGTCTTTGTATAATCACCGCTGCAGCACAAATGTCCTACCACCCAGCGTTCCCCTCAGTCCCCCAAGTAGAATGATACCTTGGAAATTTGTGGCTCCTCTCAGATTCCAGAACTTTCTGTCACCGAAATGAGAGAAAAAAGTGTTTTTTGGCCAAAGTGTGAGGTTTGCAAAGGATTCTGAGTAACAGAACCTGGTCAGAGCCCCACAAGTCACCCCATCTTGGATTCCCCTAGTTGTCTAGTTTTCACAAATGCACTGGTTTGCTAGGTTTCCTCAGTGCCGGCTGAGCTAGAGGCCAAAATCCAGAGCTAGGCACTTTGTAAAAAACACCTCTGTTTTCTTTGTGAAAATGCGATGCGTCCACGTTGTGTTTTGGGGCATTTCCTTTCGCCGGCGCTAGGCCTACCCACACAAGTGAGGTACCATTCCTATTGGGAGACTTGGGGGAACCCTGGGTGGAAGGAAATTTGTGGATCCTCTCAGATTCCAGATCCTTCTGTCACTGAAATGAGAGGAAAAAGTTTTTTTTTTGCCAAATCTTGAGGTTTGCAAAGGATTCTGGGTAACAGAACCTGGTCAGAGCCCCACAAGTCAGGCCTTCTTGGATTTCCCTAGGTGTCTAGTTTTAAAAAATGTGCTGGTTTGCTAGGTTTCCCCAGGTGCAGGCTGAGCTAGAGGCCAAAATCCACAGCTAGGCATTTTGTAAAAAACTGCTCTGTTTTCTTTGTGAAAATGTGATGTGTCCACGTTGTGTTTTGGGGCATTTCCTTTCGCAGGTGCTAGGCCTACCCACACAAGTGAGGTACCATTTTTATCGGGAGAGTTGGAGGAACGTTGGGTGGAAGGACATTTGTGGCTCCTCCCAGATTCCAGAACTTTCTGTCACCGAAATGAGAGGAAAAAGAGTTTTTGGGCTAAATGTTGAGGTTTGCAAAGGATTCTGGGTAACAGAACCTGGTCAGAGCCCCGCAAGTCAACCCATCTTGGATTCCCCTAGCTGTATAGTTTTCAAAAATGCGCAGGTTTGCTAGGTTTCCCCAGGTGCCGGCTGAGCTAGGCAACAGCTAGGCACTTTGCAAAAAACAGCTCTGTTTTCTTTGTGAAAATGTGATGTGTCAATTTTGTGTTTCCTGTCGCGGGCGCTAGGCCTACCCATGCAAGTGAGGTACCATTTTTATCGGGAGACTTGGGGGAACACAGAATAGCAAAACAAGTGTTATTGCCCTTTGTCTTTCTCTACATTTTTTTCTTCCAAATGTAAGACAGTGTGTAAAAAAGACGCCTATTTGAGAAATGCCCCGTAATTCACAAGCTAGTATGGGCACCCCGGAATTCAAAGATGTGCAAATAACCCCTGCTTCTCAACACCTTATCTTGTGTCCATTTTGGAAATACAAAGGTTTTCTTGATACCTATTTTTCACGTTTTATATTTCAGCAAATGAATTGCTGTATGCCCGGTATAAAATGAAAACCCATTGCAAGGTGCAGCTCATTTATTGGCTCTGGGTACCTAGGGTTCTTTTTTTTTTTGGTCCTCATTCACCCCAGGCTCCAGGTCTTTCTTCACTCTTGTGATCGACCTGCCTCTTTAACCGGGGAGGTGGCCTTCTTCTCTCTCTCCCATCATACCCACTGTAGGAGGGGGGGGGGGTAAAAAAAAATGCCCAGATTTCACAACTATGAGAGGCACGAAAGAAGAAGAATCATAGGACAAAATTACAAAATGTTCACTATGTGTTCCTCCAACCAGACTTTAAATGGTGACCAAAATGTATTTGGCTTGGCATTCCCCATTACCGTGTCCATTTTAAACACATATATCAGTTGATCCAACCACTCTTTATGGGAGGGCGTGACCTTACAAACCCATTTCCTATAAATTTCTCGCCTAGCTAATGATATACCGTAGAACAGCCATTTCTGCAAGTCACTTCTTAGATTTCCTATCTGATTTAATCTTCCAAAGATAACTAATAATAAGGTAATCTTAACCTCAACCCCCAATACTTTGAGATCGTATACCTCACTGCCTCCCAAAAAGGTTGTATTACCGAACATTCCAAAAACATATGAACATCCATGACCTTTTCCATTCCACACTTTCCGCATTTAGCCACCTCTCCCTTCCCCATTTTCGAAACCCTACAAGGTGACAAGTATTACAAATAAGTGATTTCTTCTATGCAGAGCAGGTTTAACCACTTGGTATAGGGTACGCATAGATGCCTGCCAGGTCTCGCACAACTGCATTTCCGGAAAAAAGTCACCCTATAAATCGTTGGCTAACTTACATTCCCCAACTACTATTTCCACCATTTCCCAATACCAAGTCGCCACTATTTTTTGGGGGGGGGGGATCGTCCATAATCTTTTCCTCTAACCGATACTGCCGACAACAACTCTTGCTACCCTTCCAAACACACCCATTCAATTGGAAGTACTTTAGTTTTAACAAGCCCCCACCTGTTTTCATCCAGATTTCCTCCCAAGGGAGTAAACCACCCTCCTTAACTAACTCACTCCAGCATTTGAATCCTGCATTCTTGATTGGAATAGCCAACACATCTTTAAGGCACTCTGGCGTGCCTGGTGAATCCCAAATGGGTGCCCAACTACTGTAATAATCCATTTTACACATACACCTTATGCTATACCATAATTTTACTGCATCCCTCAAAACCTTTCACTTAATTTGTTTGAAAAATTTAGGATCCCCAAATTTAAACAAAAATTGGTTTGAGCCCCCCTTCACTTGTGCTAGCATAGCCTTAAACATTAACCCCACCTTTGTGTCGTCTAGGGAGGAGCAAAGTATCTTAACGTTTTTAAGTTGAAACACCCAACCATATAACTGCAGATCAGGTAACGCTAATCCCCCTTTTTCCCTTTTTCTGCGTAGCTTCTTCCAAGAAATTGTTACTCCCTTCTGTGCCTATATAAATGAATTTATATCTTGTTGAAATTTGGCTACCAATGTTTTATCAAATTGCGAAGGGATTGAATTAAATACAAAACTAACCTTGGGCAAAATGACCATCTTCACCAAATTTATTCTACCCAATATTGACAAAGGTAAATACATCCAACTTTTCATCAGATTGCAACAATCCCTATGCACTTTTTTCAGATTCACATCTGAAATTTGCTCAAGATCTTGCACTATCTTGATACCCAGGTATCTCATTTCACTTTTATTAATGGGCACTCCGACCATTGATTCCATACCATGATTACTGTCTTATAGGCATTAATCTGATAACCCAAAACTTTGCCAAAATCATCAACTATATCCAAAACTGCTAGCAATGCTGTATGTAAAACCGGTGTACACAATAGCAAATCATCAGCATATAGGGAGACTTTTTTCTCCCATCCACCATACGAAAAGGATGGGATCCTCTGCTCTTTTCTTATTCTTCTGGCCAGAGGTTCAATATATAAATTAAACAATATTGGTGAAAGTGGGCAACCCTGTCTCGTGCTCCTACAAATTTGGATAGTAGAAGTCAAACTCCCATTTACTAAAACCCTAGCTGTCAGTTTCAAATAAATTTGGCTCATCATCTGACAAACTTTATCCAACAAACCATATTCTTTTAAAATAGTAGCTAGAAAGACCCAGTTCACCTTATCAAAAGCCTTTGAGGCATCCAACTTTACCACTGGTAAGGTGAGGCTAAATGTTGTTGCCATATCAATAGCCCCTATTAGGCTAGATGTCAACTTGTGAAGGTGCCTATCCTTCGTAAAACCTTTCTGATCTTTATGAAGAAGGCCAACCACCACTTTATTCAATCTTTCCGCCAACACCTTAGCAAAAACCTTATAATCTGCGTTCAACAATGAAATTGGTCTGTAGGACTCACATCTAGATGGACTTTTCCCTGGCTTCAGAACCACCGTTATTATTGCGTTATTCCAAGATTCAGGGAGTTTCTCCCCTTTATCATAGATCTCTTCGAGCAAACCTAACATAATTGGCACAATTTTGGCACCCAACATTTTATACAGTTCTATCGGGATATCATCCGGCACTGCCGCTATCCCTCCTTTGCTTAACATGATGGCAGACTTAATCTCTTCCATAGTAATGTTTTTGTTCATAGTTTCCTTCTCTATAGCTGTAATTTTGGGGAGTATATCCGCACCCAACCATCTTCATACCTCTTCTGTCATTACCACGATATCCTCCTTATATAACTCTGAAAAAAACAATTGAAAAGCCACCCTTATATCATTACTGCTGGTCCGTCTCTCCCCCATTTTATCAGAAATCTCAGTGATTTCCTTCTTGGTCATGTCTGTCTTAGCTTTCCAAACTAGCAATTTACCTGGATTCTCTCCATATTTGAAATGGGCCAATTTACTAGCCTCCCATCTTTTTTTTAACCTAGTCTGTAATAACCCCTCCAATTGTGATTTCAAGTGTCTCCTTATGGCATCCAACTTATCTAAAAACTCTGACCCACCCATTTCTAGGCGATCACAATCAAACAGTTTGCCTTCCAATGTGCTCATTTCCATCCTATACTTCTGATTCCTAGCAACAGTAAGACTTGTTGTTTTGCCTTTTAGAAACGCCTGAAACGTGTCCCACACCAGACTTATCGAGGCCGATCCAATATTAAATTTAAAGAACTCTTCCGTCTCTATAAACAATTGTGTCTTGACATCATTCTCCAACAACAAAGATCGATCAAATGTCCACCTCCTCGCCTCTCTTTTTGTGGTGAATTTAATTGTTAAAACCACCACCGAATGGTCCGAATAATGAACAGCCATATAATCTAAATTGTTGACCATTTCCACTAATCCCTGATCTATCAAAAAATAATCTATTCTAGATGCATGGCTGTATTTCTTATTCTTAAAAGAGAAAACCTGTTCAGTTCCTGCTCTTGCTCTCCAAATATCACCCAAACCCAGTTCTCTCATTCTTGACTTGAGGAAACTCTGAGATTTTGGCATAACTGTGGACCTTCCACTTGATGATCTATCCAAGTTATTACAACAGCACATTGAAGTCTCCTTCCATAATAACTGGGCTGGGAAAGTCCAAAAGATGCAGAAACATCTTCCTCATAGGTTCCACATCATCGGAATTTGGCCCATAAAACCCGACCACTGTTAACACTGTGTCATATATCTGAAGTTTAACAATAGCCCAGCGTCCCATGTTATCTGATACAGATTTTAACACTACTGCATTAAGTTGCTGCTTCATGATTATGGTCACTCCCCTAATATTAGAATTATTTTCAGTGAACACCACATGTCTAACCCACTTCTGAGCTTTAAATAGCTTAGAGCATTCCCTCCCTGTCAGATGGGTCTCCTGCAAAATTAAGATATGTGCTGAATTATTCCTCAAGTACTGCAAGATTCTATTTCTCCTTCCTCTTATTCTCAACCCATTTACATTCCATGTCATCCCTACCAGGGATCCTTTCATCTTTACCCATTTCTTCTCCTTTTTTTCAAATTGCATTGCTACCTGGTATGCCTGAGGCAAAATAGTTTTTTCTTTCTTTTTCTCCCTAATGCTCCCCACCCTGTGCTCCCACACTACCCCACCCTGTGACCGCAACCCCACCCCAGGGGAACCCATCCCTGACTCATACTGGGCTGGATGGAAAGCCCCAGATTAGGAGCGCTTCAAAGAAAGCCTGACCAGAGGATTGTGAAAGAGGAGGACCCAACCTTTGTACCTAGGATGATCCATTTCTAATCGAGCCTAACAAGTCATCTGCTGTTTTTATTTCTCTTACATTGTACATCTTGTTATTATGCATCACACATAAGGAGGCTGGAAATTTAAGTTGCGCTGAATCACCTAACTTCTTGAAATCATCAAGGCGATTCCCTAGATCCCACTGTCTATTAAGGGTACTTCTAGCAAGATCCTACCTTACTTCAAAGGAGAAATCCTTCCCCCTTAAAGTTTTTTGCTTTAATGCTTTTGACAGGATCTTCTCCTTTAGTGCATATGTCTGAAAGTTAATCACAACCTTATGAGTTTTTTTTTTTTTTACCAGGATCTCTCCTAAACGGGTCCCTATGTATCCTCTGGATATCAGCAGCAATATCCTTATCCGTCTCTTCCAACTGCAGAGTATTCTTGATGAGTGAGGCAATATAAAACTTAATATCATCACCTTCCACCCCTTCTAGTATATTTAAAATCCTCAAATCATTCCTCCTTGTTGCATTCTCCAGTCGTTCCAGTTTATCCTGTAGTTCTTGTTCACTAACTTTCGATTGCTGCAAGTCCTGCTTAATCAATACTATGGGGGTCATTCTGACCCCGGCGGTCAAGGACCGCCGGGGCCAGGGTCGGCGGGAGCACCGCCAACAAGCTGGCGGTGCCCCGCAGGGCATTCTGACCGCAGCGGTTTGGCCGTGGTCAGAAGAGGAAAACCGGCGGTCTCCCGCCGGTTTTCCGCTGCCCACATGAATCCTCCATGGCGGCGCAGCTTGCTGCGCCGCCATGGGGATTCAGACACCCCATACCGCCATCCTGTTCCTGGCGGTTCGCCCGCCAGGAACAGGATGGCAGTATGGGGTGTTGTGGGGCCCCTGGGGGCCCCTGCAGTGCCCATGCCAATGGCATGGGCACTGCACGGGCCCCCGTAAGAGGGCCCCACAAAGAATTTCAGTGTCTGCTTTGCAGACACTGAAATTCGCGACGGGTGCAACTGCACCCGTCGCACCTTCCCACTGCGCCGGCTCCATTCGGAGCCGGCTTCCTCGTGGGAAGGGTGTTTCCCACTGGGCTGGCGGGCTGCCTTTTGGCGGTCGCCCGCCAGCCCAGTGGGAAACCCAGAATAACCGCAGCGGTCTTCTGACCGCGGTGCGGTATTCTGGAGGGGGGAACTCTGGCGGGTGGCCTCCGCCGCCCGCCAGGGTTAGAATGACCCCCTATATCTTCTTTCAGAGACTCCACTGTCTCTTCCAATACCTGTGTTCTTTTAGCCAATAGATTAAATTTTGTTTCCAATATTTCGCAGGCCTCTCTTATACTGACTTGATTTGCCTCAGCCACTGAAAACCCCTTTTTAATCTCCTCCGTTAACTTTACTATCATTGCTTCAATAGGAGAGGTCCTAGGGATTTCCTCACCATTCTCCATCAATAACGATTTTGATTGACCTGTTGCACTGTTGTTTTTTTGGACTGTTACAAAGGGGGTTTCTCCAAAACTGTTCATCTTGCGACTCCAAATTTACCCCCGGAGCAGGGCACTGGTCTTTAGTAATCTCGCCCTTGTCCACCACCACCGTCCCTACTCCTCATGCCTCAGCCCCCCACCTTCTCCATCGCTATATTACCAAGTGGCTCCGTTCCCTCTTTTCTCGCTTCCTCCATGAGCCTGCTGGAGTCATCTAACGCCACAAAGGGGAGGATTTTAAAATAAGACCGCAATGATGGGGTAATTCTTGGCCTTACAATCACAGGGGGGCTCTCCTTTTCCTTTTTTATCCAGCTTAACTCCCAAATCCTTTTTCCGCTGGAAGCTCTCTATCAGGAGCTCCTTTGAGTGTTCTCCAGCTACACCCCCGCAGCCCCCACTCTTACCTTTAATGTTCACCTCCCCAGTGGCAAACCTTCTTTATTCCTACAGAGGCTTCTCTCCCCACGCTTCCTCCTATTTTTGGCCAGGCTTCTGTCTCTCCTCTCACTCCAGCTGGGCATGCTCCATCTTCTGTCCTCTCCTTCAGAGCCAGCAAGGTGCTTGTGCTGACTCTGCTGCTGCCACTGCTTCAACCTCAGAGAGGGAAGCGCACCACAGCCAAACGGCTCCTCCGCAGCTCCAGAACTGCGCGAGTACAACGTAACTCCGGAGCCTGCTGCGCCCTTCTCCGCTCCTGCGGTAAGCCGGCACATCAGGTGTTTCATCCTCCTTTCCTCTCCCTCCAGTCAGGCTCCTCTATTTGCGCGCTCCGCGGCCTGCCTCCCTGCCGGATGCCATGTTCCCCCATGGTACCTAGGGTTCTTGATGAACCTACAAGCCCTATATATCCCCACAACCAGAAGAGTCCAGCTGACGTAACGGTATATTGCTTTAAAAAATCTGACATCGCAGGAAAACGATGTAAAACGTTGAGAAAAATGGCTGTTTTTTTCACCTCAATTTCAATATTCTTTTATTTCAGCTGTTATTTTCTGTAGGAAACACCTGTAGGATCTACACAAATGACCCGTTGTTAAATTCACAATTTTGTCTACTGTTCAGAAATGATTAACCTTCTGGGATCCAGCATTAGTTTCTCACCCATTTCTGTCACTAACTGGAAGGAGGCTGAAAGCACAAAAAATAGTAAAAATGGGGTATGTCCCAGTAAAATGTCACAATTGTGTTGAAAAGTGGGGATTTTTTAATTCAACTCTGCCTGTTCCTGAAAGCTGGGAAGATGGTGATTTTACCACTGCAAACCCTTTGTTGATGCCATTTTCAGGGAAACAACCACGAGCCTTCCTCTGCAGCCCTTTTTTCCCCATTAAAAAAAAAAAAAAACATTTTCGCTGTGTTTTGGCTAATTTCTTGGTCTCCTTCAGGGGAACCAACAAAGTGTGGGTACCTCTAGAATCCCTGGGATGTTGGAAAAAAAGGACGCAAATTTTTCGGAGGTAGCTTATGTGAACAAAAAGTTATGGGGGCCTAAGCGTGAACTGCCCCAATTAGCCAAAAAAAGGCTTGGCACAGGAGGGGAAAAGGCCTGGCAGCGAAGGGGTTAAACACTCCACTGGCTTCCAGAAGATGATACAATTAAATTTACAATTTTGTGTCCACAAAGGCATATTGGGTCAAGGGCGCTGAGTAACTGTAGGAACACACATTTCATTATGTCCTGACCACAGACCTCGGTAAAAACCTATCAATCTGATTAACCAATAATTATTCGAGAGAATAAAACAGTGAAGCAGATCATTGGGGGTGCTAGGACCAAGATTTTGTAACATTCTAAAGACAAAATTGAGATTTTAAAACAATTTCCAGTGATTCAAGAAACCTTTGAAAACTGAGACCCATATTTATACTTTTTAGCGCTGCATTTGCGCCGTTTTTTGATGCAAAATAAGCGCAAACTTACAAAATACAATTGTATTTTGAAAGTTTGCGCAGCTTTTGCGTCAAAAAATGTATAAATATGGATTTCAGTTTTCAAACTTTCCTTCTATTTACAATTTGGACATTAATTTAATTTGGACATGGTAAAACCCCGATTGGATTGGGCTCTAACTTTTCTTACTAGTCATTAAGCTACTTTTCTGTCCAGTGTCTAAAGTAACCAAAAGGCATCACGCCACACTTTGCAAAGCTTTTAAATAAATAAAAAAGTAAGTGTACTGGCTAATACGGCTGTCACAGGGCTTTTTCAGTCGAAGTTAAGAATGTGAAAAGATACTAGTAGTCATGGCTCAGCATATTTCAAATTCTAATGTTGATAAAAGCAGGCTGTGGGTCATAGATCTGCGATGGTAAGAGTTCGTAGATTGGACTCAAGTGGCAAGGAGTCAGGAAGGATAGCTCAAGGCATTTCAACCAGCTTTGAAAAGCTTGGTAGAGAAAGGTAGGCTAAGGCTCCACTCTTTCAGCGTTGATGAAACAGTTTCATGTTTCTTTTCCACCCTATCTTTCTATAACTGGCACTGGGGTGCTGCTTCTGCTACAGACTGTAAGTATCTCATGCACATCACGAAGTCTCAGCAAGCACGCTAAGAGGATGTACTGCACAGGGTACCTTTTCAGAGTGAACTCTTGGGGGGGAGGTTTTTTTTCTGAGTTGCAATTTTTTTAATTAATATTAGGCAGAAGTTGTCAAATGAGACACTAAAATATCGCACATGATACATTCCAACGGAGCAATGCAAAAGATTTCTTAGCATGAGAGAAGAGAACAATCTTCTGGTATAACACAGTGGCAGAAACCTTCAAGGTATACCTGGTATATAGCCATTGCACAAAGCTAGAACTAACATAAAATAAGTAAATGATACCAACATGATATAAGACTCCTCCTCTCCCTTCCACACTCCAACCCCGTCCATGAACCCATACATAAGAGGTCCTACAACAAACTGGACATGTCTCCATTAGCTGTCTCTCCACCAAGGTTCTCAAAACTCTCCTATCCCTCCCCAAGGGTAGACTCTAAAGGGTACGGGGCAAGGAACATTAGAACGGTTCAAAACGTTGATCAGATCGGGTAATGAGCCGGTTTCAGAAACACCCTAGTCAGGATATGAGAGCTGATGACAGGGGGAGGAGAGAGAATCTTGGAATCCTGAAGGGATGAATGATCGTCGTACCTATGGGGGGGGGAGAAAAGTTATATGGGAAGGACAGAGGGGGGGAACCGAGGAGGGATGCCATAGTGCCAATTGCATCGTGTGGGGGAGATGATGTCACACCCGGGTAGTAACAGGAGTTAGGTCTCAATTCAGCCAGGAATGTGTCTGAAAAAAGAAAGAAAAGAGAAAAGAGAGAAAGAAAAAAAAGAAAACGCTGAACATAAGAGAACATAATAAGAGAGTATTTCTACTTGATATACATGAGTGCGAAAACGTAAGTGAGAAGAATCAAGAATGAAAGTGATGGGGAGGGAAACAGAGATAAGCGTGAAAACGAGGGGATAGATGATAATAGCGTAAAGTATGTGCAGGTGATGACTGAGATGGTAGCTGAAATAATAGCTAAAATGCTGAAACACTGAAATGCAGAGATGCTAAGATGACCGAAGGAGGGAATGATTAAAGGGAAGGAGAGGTGTAATGTCGAGGGCACGGTGGGGAAGAGTTAGCGGGAATAGCATGAGTAGGGAGCACAGCAGAGGATAGAAAGTAGGGGGGAGGAGCGCGGGAAGGAGGGGGCAACTCACCCCTGAAGGGGTCAACAGGAGAGCAGATGTGGACGTAGATCTGTGCTCTACTGGAACCAGGGCGACGCCAAAGTGGGTGGAAGCATGTCGATATGTGAGTAGATGGTTCCGAGGAGCGCAACTTACCTTAATGTCCCTGGGATGGGTCCCTCCAGCCTTGGGTGTCCTCCTGGGGTGGGCAAGGGTGACAGGGGGTGTCCCTGGGGGCATGGGAGGGCACCTCTGGGCTCCTTCCGAGCACACAGGTCCCTTAACGCCTGCCTTGTCCAGGCGCTAAAAAACGGTGCAAAAGCGGCCGTACGTCATTTTTTTTGACCCGCCCACTCCCGGGCGTGAATTTTGCCCAGGAGTGTAAATACGGCGCACATGCCTCGGAGTCAATTTTTTAGACGGGAACGCCTACCTTGCATCTCATTAACGCAAAGTAGGTGTCCATGCTAAAAAAGGACGCAAACTCCATGGACTTTGGCGCTAGACCCGTCTAACGCCAAAGTATAAATATGGAGTTAGTTTTGCATCTGAATTGCATCAAAAAAAACGATGCAATTCCGGCGCAAACAGAGTATAAATATGCCCCTTAGTTTTATGGGAGAGAAGTAGGGGGAGGGAGAAAAGGTGCAGATTCATCAATGCCTGTAGGGCCGATATTGCTCCCCACATGTGACCCCAGGTTTCCAGATACTGGAGTATTGGAGATTGAGGGAGTCGCCAAGGGTGATTCCCCAAGCGCATCTCCATACTATGCACGAGCTGTATAAATCGCCACGAATGGTGCGGCGGCAGATTAAATTCTTCTCTGAGTTCTGCAAATGACTTCAAACTGTCCCCTGTCAGAAGCTGATCCAATCTCAGGAGACCCTTTGAACGCCACTCTTCCCACAAAATTGTCTTTCTCCCTATCAGGAAACCTCTGTTGCCCCATATCGGTGCCTTGTCATGTATCTGGGGGTCCACTTTCATAAAGCGATGTGCCTGCCTCCATGCATGTCACATGGCTCTTACCATAGGGTTGGTGGTATGATGTGGTGCCATGCCTGCATTATAGAGCACATGGTTCCCTGAGGGGGAGGGCGAAAGAAGCTGTTCCACCTCGACCCACAGCGGGGAGGCCCTTACATCAGGAATTAGAAAGACCAATTGCGCGAGATGCGACGCCAGGGTATGGTGTTCCACTGAGGGAAGACCCAGTCCTCCACACTCGCGCCTTGAAAGCAGCACTACTCTAGGTAGCCGCAGATGCATGGACCCCCAGACAAAGGCCCAGATATGACGATCTATCTCTCTGAGAAGAGTCAAGGGTATCCACAGAGGTAGCATGCCTAGGACGTATAAGAATCGTGGTAACGTTACCATTCGTACAGCCTGCGCTCTGCCGCTCATGGAGAGGCCCAGGTGTGCCCACTTTTCAAAGTCATGTTTCATACTG
Source organism: Pleurodeles waltl (assembly GCF_031143425.1). Taxonomy (NCBI): domain Eukaryota; kingdom Metazoa; phylum Chordata; class Amphibia; order Caudata; family Salamandridae; genus Pleurodeles; species Pleurodeles waltl. The sequence goes on from NC_090450.1 coordinate 284,807,253, forward strand.
GCCAGCAGCAGGTCCAAGTTGTCGGCCACCATTCTCTCCAAGCCCCTGTTGATGTCAATACCCAGGTAATGAAGAAGCGTCGGCTTCCATTTGACAGAGAATCCCTGGACTGATGCACTTACTGTCACTGGGGATATCGACAATGCCTCACTCTTATCCCAGTTAATCCGATATCCTGTAAGAAGTTCAAACTCTGACAGGACAGTTTTGAGAGGTAATAGGGATTCGATCAAGTCAGTAAGGGTAAGTAAGATATCATCGGCGTATAGGTAGATGGTGGAGCAACCCCCCAGGACCGGTATTCCAGAGATGAGGCTGGAACTACGAATCGTCACCTCTAAGGGTTCAATGGCCAATAGAAATAATAACGGAGATAAAGGACAGCACTGGCGAGTCCCCCTCTTGATAGGGAAAGTGTCTGACAGAAAGCCGCCAGAGTTGACCGGAGAGTTGTACAGCAAGCTCACTTCATTAATAGAACCAGTCCCCAAACCGAAGCGTTTCATTGTTTCAAAAACGTACCACAACTCTATAGATCAAAAGCCTTCTCTGCGTCTAATGAGAGAACAAGGGCTTCCTCACAAGAGTCCTGGGCCGACCAAATAGCAAGTAGGAGTGTACGTAGGTGGTTCCTGGAAGAGCAACCGGGTACAAAACCAACTTGTGTGTGATGAACTAGGGACGATATGACATTCTTGAGGCGGGACGCCAAGATTCCTGCCAAGATCTTGATATCTCCGTTGAGGAGGGTTATGGGGCGGTAACTGCTGCAAAGAAGAGGATCCTTACCTGGCAGAACTATAATAGAAGCTTTGTTGGAAAGAGGATGTAGTGTGCCTGTCTGATCCGCTCCTCGAAATGCCTCATATAGTGTATCTACTGTATCCGCTCCTGTCCATTTGTAGAATTTTGTTGGATACCCGTCCTCACCCAGAGCTTTATGGTATGGGAGGTTAGCTATTGCTTGCTGTATTTCTTCTTTGCTGATGTACCCCTCCAAGAGAGCTCTGACTTCTGCCGAAAGACACAGTAGTTTCGCCTTCTCAAGGAAGGCGGCCAGCCGGTCCGTGCCGGCAGTGGTCTCCGGGGAATAAAGGGTTTGATAGAAACGGCCAAACTCACCTGCTATTGCCTGAGAATGGGTGATAAGCGTGCTGTTGGCACCTTGTACAGCTGGAATGGCTAGTGCCGCCTCACGTTGACGGAGTTGGGCTGCCAATAGTCAGCCCGCCTTCTCTCCATGCTCATAGTGGCGACCACTGAGTCGGTGTAATGTGTATTCTGCACGAGATGTATAGAGGGAGTTATGCTCCATTTTGGCTTGTTCGAAACAACGGTGGGTGGACAAAGAGGGGGTTGCAGTGCATTCCTGAGTGGTCTGAGCGATGCATTCCTCCAATGTCATCTGTTCGACGCGTCTTTGGGCATTGGAGATGGCCACATCTCTCTTGAGCTGTCCCCTGATTGTTGCCTTTGCCGCCGCCCACAGCAACTGAGGCAAGGAAACCAACCCTCTATTGTCGCATAGATATGTGGCAACATGGGGTCTGAGCTGTTCTTTTCCCTTTAGGGTGCGGTATCTGGAGGCTTGGAGGCACCACGGTTTGTGGCCAGGTGAGGCCAGCCCTAGATCCAGGGCCAACAGTACCGGGGAATGATCTGACAAAACAGCAGTAGGGTTTCAGACGTTCTAATAGCCTGCAACATCCGATGGGTTACCAGGAAGTAATCCAGTCTAGATTAAGTCCCGTGGCCTACAGAAAGAAAGGTATATTCTCGGTCGGATGGATGGGCAAGACGCCAGTGATCTAGCAGGCCATGGTCTGACAGAACATCCCTTAGGAGGGCCTGATCGGTATTATTGCCTGCTTCAAGACCACCCGACCAATTGAGGATGGCTTCCTGAACCAGGTTCCAGTCCCCACCCAGGAGGTATTGGGAAGTGCCTATCTCTGTCAATAATCGGTTAAGAGAAAGGAAAAAAGAACATTTGGAGGCTGTGGGGGCATAAATAGTGGCAACACAAACTGTGGAAGAGCCCAGGACAAGCTTGGCGAAGACATACCGCCCCTCTGGGTCACACCACGTATTGAGGAGCCTGAACTGCAGTGACCAACGAATGAGTATCGCCACTCCACATTTACGCCCTGAGCCCTGTGTCTCATTAGGCACAGATGGTGCTCCACTGAAGGGTACTTTGCCTACCCAGTTTCTGCGGAGCTTCTCAGATTCCGATGGGGAAAGGTGCATTTCCTGCAATAGAGCGATATCAGTTCCTTTGGATCAAATGTATTATAGGACTTTTTGTCTCTTGATATAATGTGTCATGCCATGTACATTCCAAAAAAGGACCGTCAATGGGGTCACCCCACCCATCTTTGGACTTGGTTGAGTCGATGTCAGAGGTAGACAGGGGGACTCTAGCTCGTTAGAGCTCCTAGTGCAATAGAAGAGTAGGGGCAACAAATTTCCAGGCTCTCACGGACTATAGGAGAACAGATGGTAGGGGGAGGGGAGGAGAAGTAGTGGAGGAATCCCTCGGTCAAGGAATAGGAGAGATAAGAGACAAGAAAAAAAAAGGGGGGAGATAAGAAAGCAAGAAGAGGGAACAGGAAATGGGAGGATATAGAGAGAAATAACGGTTGCGTGAGAAAGGATGGGATATGTGCAGTCGTGCAGGAGCGAAAGAAGGAGAAAGAAATAGACAGAGAATAGGTAAAGAGAAGGAAAAGAAGCTAAAGCACCAGTAAGCGAGGCAATACCTCGCCGCTGGATGCTCTGTTAAACTGCGGGTCGAAACCTGTAAGACCCGCCCGCCGGTTGGGTCCCACGAGGGGCGGAAGGGGAAGGAACCGGTATACATGCAATCCTACTAAACCCCACCAAAATACCCATCAGCATAAAACGTCTTATAATATTTGTGGGAATGGATAGTAGAGAGCACTTAGCAAGACAGGATGTGGCGTGAAACAACTCCAGGAGGGGGCATAAAGAGGGGACCGCTGCTCGACCAGTGGGCGGGATTGACGGCCAACTAGCCATGCCCAGAGAAGCAGGAAAGGTGAATGGATACCCTACTATACCACTGCCAGGCCAATGTTGCCTGTGCAACATCACCAAAGGCCTTGCAGGGACGTCAACAGCTATCCCTGACTAGAAAACAAGGTAAGTGTGATCTATGACCTGGGACAGGGGCTCCATGATTCGTATGAGGGAGTGCATAATCAGCACACCATAAGGAACACTGTGAAGGAACCCACTCATCCGGAAGGGGATTGATTCAAATTTAAAGGCAGGGACCTCACTACGCACGCCACTTACGTGCAACTCCAGAACAACCAGCAAAAACGGGGGTGGGGGAGGGGAGGGAGGTAGGCAAACCCCACCGCTGTCTGACAGGGGCAGAGCATCAGAGCATCAGAATCTCCCAAGGTGCCTGACCCCCGGAAATCCACAGTTGACGTGGACCCACAGGATAAATGATAGAAAATGACACAAGATGAGAGGACACAACAGGGGAAGCCGAGAGCGCCTAAGGGCCAGATCGCATCCTGCAGCTAGGGATAAAGGGCGGGGGGGGACAGGATGGGGTTCATAATACAAATAATGGTATTGACGAACATGCTAACCTGTGTGTACTGCAATTTAAAACATTAGCAAATAAACCCGAATAAATCTATTAACCATGTTGCCTGTTCGTCTGTCCCACCCAAAGGGGGATCCTCAGGACACCTGGAAAAGCTAATAATGAAACAAGCCCGTAAATGGAAATGATTAACCCTGGCGACAACACAGAAAACAGTGATACTTCGCTGTCCCCCCTCCCCGCCCCCCCACCACCAGAGACCACAATAATAAAACCAGATCACAATGACACTTAGCTGCTCAGTTCGGGGGTGAGCAATGACGGTTGCCAGATAGAGAGTCCCCCTGAAGGTTACCAAGACCAGCATTACAGTTGTTCCTCCAGAGCTGGCTTCAGAGGAGATCGGGATTTGTCTCTGCCTTGTTCCTGCGTGTGGGCAATCACCGCTTGAAGAGCATGATCTCTGCCATCCTGCGATTTAGGCGAGCGATCAAAGACTCTGCCCCTCTTCTGCACTGCAGAATGGTGATGTTGGGGCAAGGAGGCAGTGGCGGAAGAGGGATCTCCAGATGTGAGGGCGACGGGACCCAGTGGTGCAAATGAGAAGTTCATAGGATGGTGAGCAAGACCGTCCAGGAAGGAGCAGAGGTCCGCCGGTTCTGTGAAGTCTCTGGATTTTCCATTATGCGTTATCCACATGCGAGCCGGCTCAAAAAGGCCAAATTTGATGTTGAGGTTCCTAAGTTGCAGTCGAAGGGCCAAGAACGGCTTCCGTTTCTCGTTTGTCGTCTTGGAAAAGTCCGCCGCCACCCTGATCTCATGTCCCTCAAGGGAATATGGACCACACGACCTGGCCATGGAGATAACCTGACAAGCCTGATTGTGGAGCAGAAAGCATACAATAATGAGGCGAGGTCATCTAGAGGCCCCTTTATGCATTGGGCCTATCCTGTGTACTCTTTGGAACTCCAATGGTGGGGAGAAATCCAGGCCAGTGAGTTCAGGTATTAGGATTTTGAGAAAAGTCGAAATGTCGGAGCCTCCTTTATGTTCTGAGATGCCAAAAAAACTAACATTATCCCTACGGCTCCTGTCCTCCAGGTCTGTGACTTTCATTCGTAAAAGACGCAGATCAGCGTCCCGGTCCGGTAACGTTGCGACTCGGTCCTCCACAGCCGTGAGGTGGTGGTCCAGATCAGTGACTGTCTCACGAAAAGCGGTAATATCAGCCCAGATGGAGGTGGAGGCCATGGACAGGTCTGATATCTTCAAGTCCATTGCTTCTAGGCGTCGCTCCACTACAGTTATCTCTTGCACAATGCGGTCCATAGCCTCTACTGTGCGGGGTTCAGTTGGCAAGGCCAAAGAGCCTGTAGGGGCCGTCAGTGCCGCCATGACTTTCGGTTGTGTGATGGCCTCAGCGAATAGTAGTTGGCGGGATTGCTTGCCTGAAGGTTTCCCGTTTGGCATTGCCCCGGAGGGAGGGTGGCAGACTTGGAAGGTTTGCTGAATATATTGGAGTCGCGGAGTCGCAGAGCCTCGTTCCCGACAGAAGGGCAGCGAGGATGGCGCAGTGACCATCGAAGTCGCTGGGGCTATAGCCTCAGTAAGAGGGTCAGTGAGGGTCAGTGAGGCAAACTAGACCTCAAGAGAGACCTCACGAGATATATCATGTATGGTGCAGGGGGCCTGTGTCTGCTAGGGTATTCCCAGTGGTTTCTTTCAAATAGAATGGAAGCAGTCCCCCCTCAAAGACCTCTTAAATCAGCTCTTGTTATCTCCGGGCCTCAGGCCATGTTTTATACCTGGTCTGGTGCAAGGGGGAAGGGATCAGATCGGAAGGGCGGCTCCAACAACAGCTAGAAGCATGGGACACAAGAGCCCCAGGATGATATGCCCTTTCAGAAACCTTGTTGCGTCACCGAATCAGCCAGACAGGAGATCCCTTACCCTCCACGGTACTGCACCTAGTCATCCGATGTATCTCTGTGGTAGGCTCTTCTCCGCCAGGTCTAACAAATCCAGCATCCACTCCGATCTGGGGTACCATGGACCATCAGACGTAGTGTCTGCCAACTCAGTCCCCAGACTCCCCGGTCTCTTGCATCACAGTGGGAGTTCAACACCCAGGCATCCAAGGTCCCTCAAGTCTGAGCACATCGTGGGTCAGCACCCATCACTTGTCCCCATCCCCCTCCACTGTCTGGCTCCCCCAGGATGTTTGCAGTGTCCCCCGCAGTGCTGCGCTGTGCTGCGATGAGTTAGAGCATTGACCCTCCGGCCCAGCAATGACGGGGGGAGGGCGGTCTCCTCTCACCTCACTCGCCTGAAGGTCCAGGTTGTAAATCTGGGATTATTTCCCAATCCGTTCCGCGCGACCGGGGAGAACCTCTCCCGGCCGCCCGGCTCAGCCATAGGGCCCTCCACCCTCTTGAGAGAAATGCAGATCTAGGTCTGGGCCCAGCACCCCGCTCCTCGCGCCAGGCTGCATCTGATTACGGCGTCCTAGTGCGCTGAAGGAGCTGGCCCTCATCCAGAAGGTGTAAATGGGAGTGCCCCGACGCCGTACAGGTGTATCTGGGCAGCAAGGAGGCTCCCAGTCGAATGGCCACCCCCTCCAGGGCCTCCAATCTGAGTTGCGCTGCACGACTGGGGAGAGAACTCTCCCAGCCGCCCGGCCCTGTCCAAGGACCCTCCTCCCCTCAGGAAAGAAATGGTCGTGGCCCATCGCGCCGCGCCAGGCCGCAGCAGTCTACGGTGCTCCGGAGGGCAAAAGGAGCCGTCCCCGCCTCGAGACCGCGTATTTCGGAGCCCCTCCATCGCATGTATATTCCTGGACAGCACAGGGGCTCAGCTGACAGCCGGCTTCCCCTCCGTGGCCTCCAATCCGACCCGGCGCACGGCACTCCTTGCTCAGGCAGCCATTTACGTCGGCGGCCAGACCACGCCCCATCGGGGGGGAGTTTATGAGCAATACTTAAGAACAGTGTTTTAGTCCCATATCCAGATTCAGTTGCCCTGATGTCAGGAATGTTTTTGGTTCCAGTATTTATGTGGTGTGCAAAGAGTGCAGTATCCAACTCTCTCTTTCTCTAGAGATATATATATTATATTATATATTGTGCGGACTTTGCTTCCACTTCTTATGAAAATGAACATGAAAATGAACATTGGTTGTGTTTACACACTGCAGAGTGTGTGAATTTTTATAATTTCTCGCACTGCATCTTATTTATTGTTCTAGGGCCCGGAAATGATTCTGTCCTGAGCTGATGGACATTTTTTTCTGGTCCCTCAATCCCAGGCCAGTCTTTCTGTGCACTAGAGCACTGTGCACTGGAGCTGTATTTGGTGCATTGGGGAGACTTATCATGTGACAATAGATTACAGTATAGCAATCTGCCCTTGCGCTGGGTGACTTATAGTACCACCCCTAAAGCATGCACGATCCGGTCTGCTCCACAATACTTGTGAAAGAACTTCACAGGATGTCACTACTAATGGTCCTATTCTGGTACACACAAAGTTATGCAGATTCTTACCTCCTTGTGTCCACAATAGCCACCCTTTGCAAGACTTTCATCACCACATCACAAGCGTCTGTGGTCTTCAGTGTTTGAACAGTTTGCCCCCTGTCTCCCTGCATTATACTCAGCATTTGTGACAGTCAGAATATTACAGACTCTACTTAAGTCAGTGACTCCTTCCACTGGAAGACCCACTGCATTTTTCTGCTGTGATTTACTTGAAGCATTGACATTGAGGCGAAGGGGACTGACTGGCCTATAAATCTTTCTGGCAGGGCCTGAAGGACTAATCTGACAGCTAGCGGAAGGGATGGAAGTGGAAGCGGGAGAGGGAGAACGAAGGACGTAGCCGCGGAGCACGGTGGCTCTGTGACTCTGTGCCCCCAGAGGGAAAAAAAATCCCAAAAAAACTCCTGTGAGAGGGCACCCCTTTCTGAGAGTCTCTGGTGAGGAGAGGGGAGGTAGCGTCAGGGGAGCGAGGCTTTGAAGACAGGGGCACGGCCACCTTCGCCCCTCACGCATTTCCTAGCGCTTTCTGCTAGCTCAGCGCAAAAAAAAAACCTCGAGGCGAGGGTCGGGCGGCAGAGAGGAGGCAGAGGAGAGGAGAGGAGAGGAGGATGCACTTTAGAAAATGGCACTGCCCAAGGGCCCGGCTCCTATATTTGCACTATTGGAGCATTACTGCATCACTGGAGTGTCACTGCACTAATGGAGCGTCACTGAAGCATCACTGGAGCCTGCAGAGGTCATGCAGAGGTCATGAAGAGTTATAGAGCAATGGAGCAATTGAGCTATGGAGGGAGCTTTTCTGGAGCATTTTTTGAGTAATGTATGGAGCAATGTATGGTGACTGGAAGCTCAAAGCACCAAGTGCGGAATCCTGAGGAGTTGAACGTTTAGCTTTCCCTCGCGTTTCTTCTGCTTCCCTGAGCTGTCCATGAAGTTTGTTCTGGCGCTTTGAAGTTAAGCGCTGTTGCTGGTGCCTGCATGGTGAGCGGATAGCGAGGAGCTGCAGGGAGAAAGACGCTTGGTGACGACCGGCCTCAGCTCCTGGCCTCCATGAGATCTGCATTAGCGAACTGGTGCCTGGTGCCTTCCAACAGTTGCAGCAACAGTGGAAAGCAGCAGCAAGTGTGGCAGACTGTGACAGACTGCAAAGGACTGAGTCAGATTGTAAGTGGCAAGTGGCTGAGGAGGAGGGGGGTTGAGAGAGCACAAAAGGGTGAGAGCACAAAAGAGTATAAAATGAGTGCAAAGGGGTGCGAAAATGGGAAGACGGGAAGGGCGGTGGTCCCCAAAGACAACCTTAAAATTAATAGAACTAACAGAACTTTAGACAGCTTTCTACAAAAGGCTGTTGGTGCCTTAGGCAAAGAGATTGAGATGTCCGAACGTTGCTTATCTACCCCGGTATTAACGGCTCCTGTCTCTCCATCTCCACCCCTGCAACAATTATCCCCACAGCTTCAGCTGACTTTGCAGCCTCAGCATACTCAGTACACACAGTTAATCTCGGCCTCCCCACCAGTTGACCATTCAGACAACGCCCGGGACAATGCTCGGGAGATTCCCTGTGTTGCCTTGGATGAGGCCATTGCAACAAACTTTGCATTATCATCGATGGGCTCCCTGGCTGGTCCACCAGCTCCTGAGCCAAAAGGAAAAAGAAAGCATGTTGATACTAATTTAAGAAACAAACGAGCAGGTACTATGAGTTCTATTAATTCCAGACTTGATTTTGTTAACAATGGGTCCCAAACACTACAGGAGAGCAGTATTGGTCCACTGACGCTTGAGTATATAATGGAGGAGCTTACTACGAGGCTGCACCCTATTGAACTTTATTTAAAAGCCATTGAAGACAAATTAGGGGGGTTTACCCAGCCCTGTGTGCCCGACAACACTGTTTGAGCCAATTTACAACTACACTGCCAGTCTCTGGCCTTAGGACAATCTGCTGGCACTGGTGACAAGGCTCCCCCACACTCTATTGAGGGTTTAATGTCATCTAAGGCTTGCTGCACCCATTTCCATTCCAATGAGGCAGTCACTGTTAATAGGGGGAATGTGGTGTTGCTCCATTAATGAATTCAGTGTGTAAGATGCCTAAAGCTCCTAATATCTATGAGCATCAATCAGTAAACCCTTCAGTGACGGACCTGGGGCCTAGCAGAATCAGACCTAGTAGAATCAGACCTGAAAACCACGATGGGCATTTACCTCTGGAATCTTGTCCATATGTTCTTGTAATTACAAATGTTCCTAGGCTCCAAACAAATAGAGTGGAGGTTTATACAGAGCTGAAATATAAGGTAATTCATTGGCTGCATGTTAATGCCAAATTTGCATTTTTTATGGTAACTTCAATATTAATGGTGAGGAGAGTGGGTTGGGTGGGCCCATTGAATAAGTTTGGAGAGGGAGATTGCGTTGTTATTAATTTTGACTCACCTGCCCTGGTTGAACAGATTTTTTTAAACTCCTGCAGAGCCAGATCCTCAGCTGGAGGTGTTTCTTTGTGCAGACTTTTGTCCTTCTATCCCCCAGTATCTGAATTTGCCCCTAGCAGCTTGACATCTGACCCTAGAGGCTCCTCTTGTCTCCATGTGTACCATGTATCTCAGTCTGAATGCAAGCAACCTTTATCTTCTCTTCCAGATGTGGACTGACAGATAGTCAAAGTCACACAAGGTATCCTTGGGACAATGGGGCCAAGATTAACTTTTGAGGAGTGCACTATTCCTAGAGAAAGGAAACCGGGGAGTCCAGAGTGAGAAGTCTGGGAGAAGAGTGGATTGCAAACACGAACTCCACGGGCCCCACCCAAACTGTACTGCCAGCCCAGAATTATACTTCGGCCACTGTGTCTGGCTGGAACACGGCCGGCCCTGAATTCACTGGGACGTGTGATACCACTGGAGATAAAGACGCCGGGGGTTCTAGAGTGGGTTGCTTGGTGGCAGATTTAATGAGTAATCTGAACTCTTTGAGCCCCACACAGCCCATATCACAAGCCCAGGATGATGTCCCACAAGCCCAGGATGATAGGCCGGTTACAGCCCTTGGGTCCAAAATACAAATTCTGGACTGGGGCCTTTCCATAGATGAGCATAAGATATGCCTGTTTCAAGAGACATGGGCCCTTGAGCACAAGCACAGACCCAGTTTCAGGAGTTTCTCGGTCCCAGCACGCAAGGTTACCTCTGGAAGACCCTCGGGCAGACTACTGACATGGGTCAGTAGTTCCCTTAAGTGCCAGGTCGAGGAAGTGGACATGGGTTGTGCTGATTTGCAAGGTATAATATTAGCCACCAAGAGAGAAAAACCCTTACTATTGGTGAATATATATAGCAGGAGCATGGGGAGTAATCGCAAGTCTGATGTTCTAATCATTCTTGATAACATTTTATCTAGCGGATCCACCACCAATTACATCTTAATTGCAGGGGATTTTAATGCTACTTTTAACCTTTATTCCTTGGCTCAAGAGCTTTACCAAGAAGAGGACATTCTTTGGGGTATTCCGCAATTAGCATTGAGTAAAAGGCTTAGAATGAGCAGATCAGCCGACCAAATCGTCGATACCACACTTGCATATGGTCTCCGTGCTTGTAATGGTCGTTCTAGCTCAGATCCTAAATCCTGCTCCACTTTTAGACGTGGAGCCTATAGGAGCCACATTGATTACTTTTTATTAGACATCCATTTGTGGGGGCACATGGTCGATATGATGGTAAAAAAACATGAAGAAAGCAACCACGACCCAATGATTTTATCTATCAGGGGTCTGCTGCCTACAATAGAGGCCCCTAATTCTAGGGATTATGCAAACCAGCTCACACTGTCAAATAATAAACGGAATGTCAAGTGGGACATTGTAAATTCCTCTCCAAGCTCCCTTTCATCAATATATAGCCTTCTGGCAGACCAAATGGAGCATATGCTCCATATATTTGAGGATGATAATAGACTCCTGGTTGTTCATACTGAACTATTCAATTCTTTGAAAAAGATTTTTATTAAAGAAGTTATTGCCAAAACAAGTAATAGGTGCAGTGAAAGGTGGTTCAATCATTCATGCAGGTAAGCAAAGCATAACATATTGAGGGACCTGAGAAGGGGGATTAGAGAGTCAATAAAACAATCAAGAGAGAATTATAGGCGAGAACTTTCCAAGGCACGAAGAAGCTGGGAGGAGAAGCAATGGGCTACTCACCTGGAGGCCGCAAGAGCTAATGAGGCCTTCAAATTTTGGAAGCTGATCTCAAATGACAGTGGTGATTCCCGGCCCTTGCCTGGCACCTCGATCCTCCCGGCAGTATGGGTAAATCATTTTGGGTCACTTTAATCAGGGGTAAACATACCTAATCTCAGGGAGCCGACTAGCACTAGGGAAATTGGTGTTTCCTCAATCAAGTTTTCTCTAGCTGAAACCAAGGCCGCAATAGCTTCCCTCAAGTGGGGGAAGGCCCCTGGGTCTCGATAAAATGCCTGGTGATCTCTATAAGTCAAACCCTGATGTCTGGGCCCCCTACCTGAACAAGGTTGGTAATACAGTTGCGGCAGGAGCCCCTATTTCCTGCACATGGAGAGGAGCTGAGATGCTCCCCCTTTTTAAGAAAGGTAGCCCTTGTGACCCTTTTAATTACCGCCTGATAAGTCTACTCAATAATCTTCAGACATTTTTTGCAAAGCAGATCTTGTTCCACCTTGAAGAGTGGATTATAGAACGTGGGGGCCATCTCTGTTTTACAGGCAGGTCTTAGACCGGGGGTCAGCACAATAGATCAAATCCTGAAGTTTTTAGTAACCAAATGGAAGACAGTGGATATCGGAGGTGGAAACCTATATGTGGCCTTCATTGACCTTTGATCTGGTGCCCAGGAATAAACTATGGCTGACACTGACCAACATGGGAGTCCCTAAAGGTCTTCTTAACCTTATTGTTCAACTTCATGAAGGCACTTTTGCCCGAATTAGAAGTGGTAAGGATGGTGAACTAACAAATCCAGTCACTATAGAGAGAGGAGTAAGGCAAGGCTGTGTCCTTTACCCCTACCCTCTTTCTCTTATACATAAACAACTGTATTAAGTATTTAACTAATTGTAATAATGATTCACCAAGGTTGGCAGATAAGAAAATCCCTTGACTGCTTTATGCAGACATTACTATCATCTTGCCAAAATCACCCCTGGGACTGCAAAATCTGGTCGACCAATTTTTTTAAATCTGCAGAGACTTTGGCCTGGAAGTCAATGTCGGGAAAACTAAGTTTATGGTCTGCAGCTTGCGGAAGAAGAAAGCAAAAACCAGTATATTAATGAACTTTATCCCATTGGAAAGGGTTAACAAGTTTGATTATTTGTGGATTAGGCCGATGTACTCAGGCAAATGGGATGCACACATTAGAAAAGGAGCACATATAACATGTCAAAGAGGAGGGGCTTTGGGACACAAAGCCAGTGTCGTAGTTAGCCCGCCACTAAATCCCATCACAGAAATCTACAAAGCTCAGATCGGGGTGCTGTACTGTATGGTGCAGAGTTACGGGGCTTCCAAAGAGAACTGAACGTTTTACAAATTAAAAAGAACAATTTCATTAGGTACATGGTCAGGACAGGGAAAAGCACCCGAGGATCCCTCTCAGACTTGATTTCGGGATGAATAGCATTAAAGACGCAGCGGGTTTTATATTGGATTCGTCTTTGGAAAACAGAGGAACTAGAACCCTTTCGCGATGCTACCAAAGACCTTATAATGAACCAAAGCAGCTGGAAAAAGGTCAGATGGCTGAGGGAGATTAAATCAGTCTGGGACGATCTGGGCCTCTCACAATTTTGGGAGAGGCCCAAGTCGGTCCCAGCAAACAGTATTCCATTGGTCAAATTGAGATATTGGGAGAAGGCTAACAAACAGACTTTCCATAGCAACAGGGTGGGCGGTCTAACATCAGAATTCCTGCTTGTTAAACAGGAGCTATGGCCTGAACAATTCCTAGATCTCCCAATACCTGTTCGTGCATGTGCTTTATTCCTCCAGTTTAGATATGGTACCTTACCAGTTAATAGTTTCACTGCTCGAGGGTCTCAGAATAGTTCTGAGGCCGACAAATGTATAAACTGTAATTTATGTGTGGAGTCAACTGAACATGTTCCTTTCTTCTGCCCCCTATACAAAAGCCCAAGGGAAAGATTGATCATTCCTTTGCGTAAGGCTCTGTTTTTGTATGATTGTGTTGATGCTCAAAGAATTTGCAAATGTGACCCATCCATACTACTAGTAAGTGCGGTTACTAAATATTTGTCAGTAGCTTGGTCCATTCGCTATAGGGCTATTACAGCGCCAGGTCCTAGTGCTTAGCCCGCACCACGGGCAAAGATTTACTTGATCATGTGGTTTGGGAAGGGAATTCGAATAGATCTCTTTTAGGCAACATGTGTGCAATTATTCTCTATTTCTGTCATTTTAACACTTGCGTTAGCTGTAAAGAGCTGCTTTTATGTATTTGTCTGATTCCTGCACCATTTTAATATGAATTTGATCATTGCTCTAAGTCATGATATAAGTTTTCATTACCCGTGCATGTGCCCCTAATGACTTGTCCGTGTCCAAAATCAGTTTTCATGATTGTGTAGGCAGAAGGTTCTTTTTGTCAAAGCATGTTATTTAAACTATTATGAAACTGTGTCACTTTATAACATTAACCTAGCTTTTTAAATCTTGGGTTGGGCTGTCTGGTTTTTACTTTGATGATGGTATTAGTTAGGAAAATTGAATCTGTAACCATCTTTTAAGTATTTAAATAATTATATTATTCTCTCATTTCGATACAGATGTTTTAGAAAACCTGGAATCTAAATATTAAGTTATGTTTTGGGAACAACGGTGGATTACAGGTTATTGCCTATGATTGACTTTTTATTGTTAGCATTTGAAGGTTTTAGAAAGGTTATTTTTTATTTCAAATCTTATTTTAGGTCACTGAGAGAGCACAATGACAATGAATGCACTTTCTTTTTCTATGTAACTTTTATGACCAATGGTCGAAATAAAGTATGAGTTGACTTGACTTTCTTTCTGTGCGTCTTATACAGCTACTTGGAACTCTGGTTTAATATGTGCGCTGCATTTATTTCAGGTCTCGTCTAGTGACAGCTTTAGCTATCCTGCCTACAGAGTTGTTCCGGATCTATTATCAAGTATTGATTGCTACATCCAGCGCCAACACCACGCATTACACATACTACTTATGCACAATCACAACCACAATTACGACCGTAGGGACATTTACCATTACAACGCACACAGCAACCAAACATTAAGTTACATTTAGTGCTCCTGATTTTATGGTATTTGTTTCCCATCTGTATTCATCCATCTTTATGTTTTAGACATCTTATTGGAATTATAAATATTGATTTTGTGTTTTGAGAATAAATTAAGTTGAAAAATTGTATATTTCCACATTTATTTAAGTAATAAACATGTTATTGAACTAAATAGCATGAACTCATATTTTGAGGCATGCCACATTTTAGCAAATTAAGCATCCATTTACAACAAACCCCTACACCCGCATGTAACTATTGACATTAAATAGAGATATATGTTAATATATGATGGTATTTAAGGAAATCTCATCCTCCTTTTTACCTCCCTTGCTCACTATCTGCTCAGCTGTTGGCCTAAAATTCTCTGTCAGGCGAGGATTAGGCTTATTTTTCCTCACTCTTTATTAACCAGCAGCTATTGCACAAGAAAATAAACAAACAAGAAATTATATTTCCCAGGGGCTCCTGGGAGTCACCAATGCAGTTCCATCAAACCACGAGCGATGCACCCTTCAAACTTCTGTGTATGTGCCCCTTTGCCCTCCTTCTTCACTGCTCCACTGCTTCACGCTTCCTACCTCTCTTTATTCATGTTCTCTATTAACGGTGATGTTTACCATATTGTATGCCTTTGTTTATGATGATTTACGATGCAAGCATCTTTTTTCCCTTAGCGTGGGTCCACGGGAACGCCTTTCCGCTCCTTCGTGGCTGCTTTTCAGTAGCTGCTGGCTAGAGGTCACCCTTACCCTTAAACTTTGTGCTCTGCACACTAGACCCCCCAGCGTCCGGCACGTCAGTTTCTCCCTCTGTGGAACTGATCAACTACATCTGGCGCAGTCCCTTCTGCGGGGGCTGTCAACCAAAAGTTTCTTCCCTACGCTTGGGTGGGAACGATCATTCTGTATTTATTCAGAACCCTGTCTGGAGTCTGAACACCCGTAAGGGTAAGGCTTTTATTCCGAGGGTATCCCAAGCGATCCATTGCTACTACTTCCGTATTCGCTGCCTTTGCCAATACGCAGAAATCTTTGAGTTACAACCCAAGTCCCTGTTTGCCCTCCCCGTGAACAACATTGCATGAAACAGTGTACACACGAGTGTGAACCTCCGTATTATCCCCAAGTACTTTGCCATGGCTAACCAACATGAATGTGGGGACCACACATGAGAATATGTGGAGGAGGAAGAAATCATATATCTTCCCATTGACAAAACTTTTGACACATAATGAACTTCCCCATATTTAAGGTGGTTGCGCAAAAAGTCGCCCCAGTAGAGAAGAAAGTAAATCAAATGGCATCACAGTGCCAACAATCCCTCAGTTCGAGGGAGGACCAACCCACCACCTCCAGGGCAGCCTTCCAAGGACCCAGGGTCCAAACGCAAAAGGGCAGAGGAGGACTGCGTGATTTAGATGCTTTTGGTCACCTTAAGAAAGTGTTCATGGATTCCCAACCACCCCCTGATCAATTTCACCTCTGCCTGGTTCCTCAAAGGACCTCTCTCCTCCATACCATGACCCTTCAGATGGGGATGACTCTATGAAAAGGGGATCGACAGTTCTTGGGGGTCATGTAAAGACAAGTTGCTGGATGTGGTAGGTCCACTGGTATAGATCCTGTTTATGGCGGAAGACGCCAAATCTTCAAGTACCCTAATTTCCCCTGAGGCGCTGTCTTGATGGGGCTAACAAGCTATCATTTTTTCTGGGTAATGTCAACTGTGCAATTTCCACTGAAAGGTTTAGGTCTCTTCTAATAAAGGTTGACCCAAAGTTACAGGAGCTAGCGACCTCTGAGGCTGTCCCGGTAGCACAGAGAGGCCTCTTTCTGGATCCATTTAAACAATAATTGGGGAAGTTTGTGAGTATGTTCACCTCCTTAGACAAGACCCAATCCTCAATTAAGAAAATCTTTACATCCCGTGTTTTGGCTAATGCTAGCTGCAGAAGGGGGTGTTCGGCTGGCTGTTTCACAAAACCCGCTTCCAGAGGGGGACAAAGGCAGGTCACATCCCACTTCGCATCCTTCTACCCCACAAGATGCTACATCTGGCAGCGCAGCTCCAGAGGCATCTCCAGCAACTGCTTCATCTCTAGGAGAGCGTACTTCCATTTTCGGGGTGCAGGCTGGGAGGCAGATTGGCTCAATTCTTTCACAACTTGGAAAAACTTGCTTCAGACGTCTAGGTTCTGCAAACAGTCAAAGGGTTCCAAATAGAGATCTACATCTATCCCTTTCATTCCAGGAGACCGAAACCCCTAGTTTTTTCCACTTCCTAATTGAGTCTAGTGGATGCGAAGATTGCCCAGCTCTTGGACAAGGGAGCGATTGTTCAAACATGAAGAAACCCCTCCGGATTCCTCAGCAATCTCTTCCTGGAGGAAAAAGAGAGCTGGGAGCACTGCCCTGTCATTAACCTGACTGAATTCAACAAGTGGCTTCTTGTTTTCCATTATTTCAAGATGGAAGGCATCCATCTTCTCGGGAACTAGGTGCAGATGAACCACTGGTTGTTGCACATTGACCTGAAAGGCACCTATCTTACGGTCCCTATCTTTCCACCACGTTGATGTTTCCTCCATTTTCAATGGCGCATACGGACTTTTAAGTTCACTTCCATTCCTTTCGGTCTGTCCTCAGCTCCCTGGTGCTTCACCAAACTGTTAAAACCAGTGGTGGAGTGTCTCAGGAACCTAGGTATCAGGCTTATGGTCTACCTTCTTTTAATGGACCAATGCCCTCACCGGCTGTCAGGTCTCCTTCAATTGACCACCAACTTGTTGGAATATTCTTGAATTTGTCATAATGAGGCAAAGTCCTCTCTGATTCCCACTCAATCCTTGCATTTTTTTAGGTTTCATGGTGAACTTGGCCAAGCCCACCTTGAGCCTTCCATCTTTAAAGCTCTCCAAGATCAGACACAAGCTCAGGCAGGCTCTGGCCAGGGAAACCATCTCCCTGCATCTTCTCGTCTGCATAGTAGGCATTCTCTCTTCATCCATACAGGCCATCTTTCTGGGTCCCCTGCACTTCCAGGCACTACAGCACCTCAAGATCTCCCATCTACAAGAGGGCCTCAACTACACCCAGTTTGTTCCCCTTTCAGACAAAGCCAGACAAGATCTACAATGGTGGATCTTCTACATGAAGGCTTGGAACGTGTAGCCATTTTTGAATCCCAACCGGATCTGGTGATCAAATCCAACACCAGTGCCTTGGGCTAGGGGGCGCGCTATGACAAGTTCACACAGGAGGAAAATGGTCTTCCGTGGAGCAATCTCTCCACATCAATTTCCTCGAACTTATGGCTCGCTCATTCGCAGTACGATGCTGGACCAAGGTCAGATCACCGGGCTGCGTCCATGTAAAGATAGACAATGTGGCGGCAGGCCGCTACGCTACATAAACCATCTTGGGGGAACACACTTGAAAGCCCTTTCTGACTTGGTGAGAAGTTTTTGGACCTACTGTCTTGCCAACCAAATTTCAGTATTGGCAGAACATCTGCCGGGGAAATCCACCCAAGAAGCAGATTGGCACTCCCGGTATTGGCTCGGTGCCAGATTATGGAAACTCCATTGCCAGGTTTTTCAGGCAATCCAGAATAGATAGGGGCCTTTCGCCATAGATCTTTTTGCCTCCAGGCTGGACCATCAGATGGGAAGGTACTGCAGTTGGCAAACGGATCCCCAAGCAGTGGCAACGGATACACTTCTCCAGGACTGGTCCCTGGAGAAAGGGGACGCATTTCCACCATTTGCCATGGTCATGAAGGTGCCCAATAAAATTCCAAAGCAACAAGCAGACCCGGTGGTTGTGACTCCGATTTGGATGTCTCAAGTCTGGTTTCCAGTTCTGATGGAACTTGGGATTTTTTAATCTGTCTACCCCTTCTTCCAAATCTTCTCCTGTATCCCTCAGGGAACCCTCTCCCCCTAGTGTCAACCAAATTTACCAGGAACGTTGGAAAGCCCAGGCATTTCACAAGAGGGTGCATCGTTACTTACCAAAGCCTGGTTGAATGGCACTAATGAATAATATTGCTCTGCCTAGGCTCAATGAATTTGCTGGTGTCACCACCGGCAACCGGATCCTGTGGGGGCAGACATTCTCCACATTTTCAATTTCCTTGCATCTTTGGCTTCTGAGGGACTGGCCTATGGAACTGTTCATGTGTTTTGCTCTGCCATTTCAGCAGAACACCTCCTGGCAGATGGTCATCCGGTTGGGGAGCACCCCCTGATGCATAAGGGGTATCAGATTATCTCTCCCTCCTTAACCTAGATATACCTGTCTTTGGGATGTCAATAAAGTTTTACACTTATTTCAATCTTGGTCCTCAAATAAATACCTGTCCAGGAAGCAGATGTCTGCAAAATTGCCTACCTTGCTATGTCTTATTCCTTGTCACGTAGTCTCAGATGTAAGGGCTCTAGATGTAACAGGTAGAGTATTCACTCCAGAGGGGTTGACATTCAACATTTATAGACAGACAAAGTGCAATTCAAGAACTGTTTCTTACTTAAAGTTTCCAGATGCTCCAAAATGATGTGTGGTCAAAGCTATAAAGGCTTATGAGAGTATGACGGATGACCTTCATCCTCATGGGGAACAACAATTGATCGTAGCCCTTACCAAACCTAAAAAAGCTGTGTATTCTCCTACAATTGCTAGATGGGTCAAATGGTCCATGCAAGAAGCTGGTGTTGACACTTCTGTCTTTGATGCACATTCCGTGAGAGGGGCCTTGGCCTCCAAAGCCTTCTCTTTAGGTGCTAGTCTGCAGGACATCCTGAAAGGGGCAGACTGGTCATCACACTCCATTCTAGACAGACGTTCTACTTTAAGACAGTCCAGAGTATGGCTTCATTGGTAGTCGAGAAGCTTTAAACTAGCATTATTCTTGCTTCCGATCCTGACACAGAATGAAACATTTCCTGGCTATTGTAACAGAAAGTTTCAATTCTATTAAGGACATGGAGATGAGGATTAGCCCACCTAGGAGACTACACCCTTTCCCCGCCTGACGTAATAGGTGGGTATTGCTAAGTTTTAAAGTGGTTTTCTGTTTTGCTGGCTCTGATTGTTAATACCTAAATTACCATAGTCTTTGGTTTCATAATCAGATTTGTCTACTCCTTCATTGCCTTTTATATTGTGGATAAAATCCCATTTCTTTTTTGAAAGCTATATGTTGGACTTTTGCTTATGCAGGGTCATCCTGAATCTTTTTGCCTCCTGCCTCCTATTTTTTTCTGACCTGTCGCTGTTGGCTTTTGAACTCTGAGCACTTTCCCACTGCTAACCAGTGCTAAAGTGCATATGCTCTCCGTGTAAATTGTATGTAATTGGTTTATCCATGATTGGCCTATTTGATTTACTAGTAAGTCCCTAGTAAGGTGCACTAGAGGTGCCAGGGCCTGTAAATCAAATGCTTCTAGTAGGCCTGCAGCACTGGTTGTGCCACCCACATAAGTAGCTCTGTATTCATGTCTCAGACCTGCCGCTGCAGTGTCTGTAAGTGTATTTTTACACAGTAAATTCGACTTGGCAAGTGTACCCACTTGGCAGGCATAAACCTTCCCTTTTCTTACATGTAAGGCACCCCTAAGGTAGGCCCTAGGTAGCCCCAAGGGCAGGGTGCAGTGTATGGATAAGGTAGGACATATAGTAATGTGGTTTATATGTCCTGACAGTGAAATACTGCCAATTTCATTTTTCACTGTTGCAAGGCCTGTCTCTCTCATAGGATAATATGGGGGCTACCTTTAAATATGATTAAAGTGTAGATTCCCCTAGAGAGTAGATGGACATGTGGAGTTTGGGGTCCCTGAACTCACAATTAAAAAATACATCTTTTAGTAAAGTTGATTTTAAGATTGTGCGTTTGAAAATGCCACTTTTAGAAAGTGAGCATTTTCTTGCATAAACCATTCTGTGACTCTGCCTTGTTTGTGGATTCCCTGTCTGGGTCAGTTTGACAGTTGGGTTGTTTTTCACCTCGCACTAGACAGTGACACAAAGGGGGCTGGGGTGTAACCTGCATTTCCTGATTAGCCATCTCTGCTAGGAGGGAGGGGTGGAGTGGTCACTCTCATCTGAAAGGACTGTGCCTGCCTCTGACAATGCCGGCTCCAACCCCCTGCTGTGTGTCTGATGCCTTGCCTGGGCAAGGCAGGATTTCACAAGTAGGTGTGAGTCCCCTTTGAAGAAAGGTGACTTCAAAGACTAAAATGGGTATAAGAAGGGCACCCAAATCTACAGACTTTAGAAACACTTCTGGAACCAAGAGGAACCTCTGCCTGGAGAAGAGATGATAGCTGAGGAAGAAGTGCTGCCCTGCCTGTGACTGTGCTTGGTGGAGCTTTCCTGCAGTGCTGCTTCTGCCAGAGTAAGAGGGCAAAGACTGGACTTTGTGTGCCTTCCATCTTGTGAAGAAATCTCCAAGGGCTTGATTTAGAGCTTGCCTCCTGTTGTTTGAAGTCTCAGGGACAGCAAAGACTTCTCTCTGCCAGCACCTGAGTCTCTGGAGAGACTCCTGCTCTGACAAGTGGTGCCCTATCCAGTTCCTGGGCCCTTGAAAGGAAAGCTGGTGGAATCCAAGGAAATCGACTGCGGACGACTTCGGACCGCCGCCGCTGCTGAACCCGGTAACACCACCTGCACCCGACGCCGTGACCTTCGCTGGAACACGACGCTCTTCGCAGGCCCGACGCTGCAGCAGCCCCGCTGAAGTCCGCGACTCTGTGGAAGTCGCCGCACCACGTCGTGTCCGACACCGCTCGAAGTACACGGATTCAACGTTTCGCACAGACGCCGCGATATCCGACTTCGCGCATCGGCTTGTTTTCACTCTTCACCAAGGTACTGTACTTGGGGGTCTACATGACTCCGTGTCCGGCGCCGCTGGTGTCGGCTTGTTGGGAACGACTCCGTCACGACGCCGTGTTAACATCTCATCGAACCATTTTTGTTTCTAAGTGCTATTTTGGAGTTTAATCTTTAAAAATCCATAACTTGACTTGTGTATGTCGGATTTTTGTCGTTTTGGTCTTGTTTTGTTTAGATAAATATTGCCTATTTTTCTAAACCGGTGTTGTGTCATTTTGTAGTGTTTTCATTAAGTTGCTGTGTGTGTTGGTGCAAATACTTTACACCTAGCGCTCTGAAGTTAAGCCTACTGCTCTGCCAAGCTACCAAGGGGGTAAGCAGGGGTTAGCTGAGGGTGATTCTCTTTTACCCTGACTAGAGTGAGGGTCCTTGCTTGAACAGGGGGTAACCTGACTGTCAACCAAAGACCCCATTTCTAACACTATGTTAATTACACACATTGTTTCTTCTCAGGAACGGATTAGGCTAAACAGGAATAGTCTGATCTCAATCTGCTAAGAGTCGCAGGAAGAAAGAGGGTGAAGGGACGCATACACAGGATCTTGAAGGGACCATCGTTCATGGATTGATGGAACTGCTTTGATGTCTCCCAGGAGCCCATGGGAAATGTAATTTCTTACTTGTTTATTTTCTTGTGCACTGGCTGCTGGTTAATAAAGTGTGGGGAAAGATAAGCCTAATCCTCCCCTCCATATCCCTAATAGAATTAAAACTCTCCATTACGATAGCTAGGCAATTCTTCATTCATGAAGGACAGCATGCGAAGTCACTCACAAGACGCATAATAATCTTTATTTTTCCGCTTTTAGAAATAAATACAGATAGGAACCACATTGTTTTCTATCTGTATTTATCTGTATAAATCAGTAAAAACAGATAACTGGGAGCCTTAATTGCAGCATATTGTATCACACATATATATATATATATATATATATATATATATATATATATATATATATACATATTTATTTATCTTAACAATGCATAATTCCTATGGACACCACACATCCTCATACCCTGAAATATCCTTACCAGCCCTTAACTCTACCCCTCCTTAAACAGAAATAACACACCACTAGGCACCTTTCAACTCTTGGCCCTAAAAACTCCTTAGTCCTTCCTACTCTTTTCCACTCCTTAAAGTCACCCTTCTCTTAACCTTAAAAACTGTATACTAGTCTTTAACACTAGTGTAGGAAAGACACTCTCTTTGGCTGGTTACCCCCAATTTTTGCCTGTTGTCAGTGTGCTTAGACTATTTTCACTGAGATCCTGCTAACCAGAACCCCATTTACTGTGTTCCCTCCCCTAAATTTGATTGCTTTGGTACCCTTTACAACCCACAATTGGCATACTGGTGTACAACCCACAATTGGCATACTGGTGTACTCCTGTACCTAGACACAGTCACACTTACTAATAAGGGTTGCCTGGACCTGGTATAAGGTGCCAACACCATAGGTGTCCACCACAGACAAGGCCAGGCTCCTATAACTAGCTATCCTGTAACCCTACAAACCCATTATTACCCTTGACACTGCTCTTACCGGAATCCCAAAACTCTATATTACCCTTTAACACTATCCATCACTGAACCCTAAAAACCCTTTCTTTCTGTTTACGTTAGCCATCCCTTGCTAACCCTATGCACTATAAATGCATTCTAGGGCACAGACCAGTGGTCTTGCAGAGCTCGGGGCTACCCTGGTTCCATCACCCACACTTTTTGGTCTGACTGAAACTCAAACAGACTGGCATTCTGGTCATACCAGCACTCCATGCTCCTGGGTAGTGCCCAGATTCTCTTAGGCGAGTTTCTGGAAGTTGGCTGTCTGGTTGCCAAGGGATAGCATGCAGCTGGCCACATCCTTGGGGGCTCTCTTAGGTGTTTTCTCCCAGCCCTCCTTCACCAAACTGAGAGGACCTCTCACAGGGTGCCCATACAGAAGTTCAAAGGGGCTGAAGCCAACTCCCTTCTGCGGTACATGTTGGTATGCAAACAAAAACATGGCAGGAGGGTGCCTCACTTACACTTCATGGGTTTCGGGAGACCCATAATCATGCTTTTGAGAGCTTGTTGAACTTTTCATCAACCCATTGGTTTTGGGGTTGGTAAGAAGTGGAGAACCTGTAGGTTACCCAACACTTCTTCCACATTACATTCATGTAACTAGAAATGAAACTGGTCTTCTGGTCAGATACCATCTCCTTGGGGACATTCACATGGGTAAAGATTCCCATGAGTGCTGTGGGTACCACAGGCACAATCACTATCCTTAAAGGGATAACTTCTGGATATTTTGTGGCATGGTACACCAGACCAAAATTAATTAGTTGCCCATGGCTGTCTTGGGGTCCAGAGGCCCAGTGATGTTGATTCCCACCAACTCAAAGGTGGTGCCAATGATAGGAAAAGATTGTAGTGGGGATGCGCACTTCTCCGCCTGTCTTGCCTATCATATGGCAGGTAGGGCAGAACCTACACAGCACATCTGAAGCCTTCCTCATTTGAGGCCAATAGAAGTTGGTGACAAGCCTGTCAAAGGTCTTGTCTTGCCCCAGATGACCAGCCAGTGGAACATCATGAGCCAGAGCCAGGAGGAAGGCACTGTAGCGCTGGCAGACAACCATTACACGTGTTGCACCAGGATCCTTTAGATCACTATACAGGAGACCATTCTCACAGTAAATCAGGTATTTGCCAGAGGCGTTACCAGCTGCTTGGGTATAAGCCTGCTGCCAAAGACCCACAAAAGTATGTCATTCCCTCTGTGCCTTACAGAGCTCCTCTCTGGTGGGACCCCCATCCTGCTGTCAGTTGGACAGCTCAGGCTGGTTCCTAGTTCGTCCATATCCTCCCCTGTATATACTGGGGCACTCCCCTCAAGTTCAGACTTCTCCCGGACTGGGGGAGTCTCAGGAGTGGGTTTCCCATGCTACTTGCCCTTCCTCTTTTTGACAGGACCCTGGTCATTTATTCTAGGCTCCAGGCCCTTGTTTTCAGTCTGTTGGGCTGCCATGGACTGTGTGGTCAGGCACACCCACCCAGGCAGCCCCAACATCTCCAAGTGTGACCTTAGCTCCACCTCCTTCCAGGCGGTACGCTCCAGGTCATTACCAAGCAGACAATCCACAAGCATTGTCGGACACACAGCTACACTCATGGACCCTGAGACACCACCCTCCATTCAGAGCCCCTGGGTAAGCTCTCAGGTTTGTCAGCAGTAACAACTTGGTGGGGCACATTAGAGACTACCTCTTCTGGAGACACTAGATGACACCTGACGGTGGTCATAATGGTTCCTGTATCTCTCAGAGACTCCACCCACTCATCATTGATGGTGACCCACTGACTGTTCTTCCCAGTTTTGTCAGACATGTGGGTTCTCTGCACCATCACCCAGGAACACTAGGGTAACCTCTATGCTGTCCCCCAAACTATCTGGGACAGTCTCCTTCCCAAGCGCTACACTAGTCAACCCCAGTGACTGCCCATGGGTGGGGGCCTGTGTCTGCTTGGGACACTTGGCATCTCCCTGGAAGTGCTCTTCCTGCTGACAATCAAAGCAATACAGGGGTGCCTTCCCTGCAGATCTACTGTCAGGGAACCATTTCTTCTTCTCAGTAGGGGGATGGGAGCCCTGACCAACAGAACTAGTTTGGGGACCTTTAGATAACTCCTTAAGTTTCTTTTTATTCTGGTGAGGACCCTACCCACCCGTGTGGTGAACCCCTCCAGATACCTTCTTGTGGACCCTGGTGCTGACCCAGAGGTCCGCATCCTTAGCAAGTTCCCTGGGGTCAGAGAGCTTACTGTCAACAAAGTGTTGGCAAAGATCTGGAAAACAAACACTGAATATGTGTTCTTTTGTGACCAAATTATACAGGCCCTGATAATCCTTTACCTCACTGCCCTTAACTGAACCTTCCAGTGCCTTGCAAAATGAATCCAGACAATCCACCCTCGTCTTTTGGGATAGCTTCTGACTCTCCCTGAACTTCTGCCTGTACTTTTCTGGGGTCAAACCAAACTTCCTGATTAGGGAATCCTTCACGGAGAGATACCTGATGCTGTCACCTACCACTAGGGCCAGTAGGGTGTCCCTCCCCTCACTAGGAATGTGCCTCCACAGACTAGCTCCCCAATCCCCTCAGGGACCTTGTGCATCTGTAAAGCAATCACGTAGGCCTCCCACCATCTGTCTATGCCATCTCCCACCACAAAGTTGGACACTAAAACCTTGGTTATGTGGACCATCCTGTCAGAGGGCACTGCAGAACTGCTGCCACCACTTGACTCTAATTGCATAGCTTTTATGGCCACTTTATTTAGGCTCCTTTCATAAGCCAGCTGTTCCAGAGCAATACTCTCCTTTATGGCTAGTTTCTTTTGCTCTGTTTACATAGCCAGCCTTTTCTCTGCGAAGATCTTCTCCATCTTCAGTTGGAGCTTAGCCAGCTCTAATTTCAGTTATCTCTCCTCCCTCCTGCCCTTTTGTCTTCCAGCTCCTCGGAGGACAGGCCTCTAGATAAAAGGCTGCTCCCTGTACTGGGAAGAACCTCCATTCCATTGGCTCACTGCTCCACAGGCAGATCCAGTGAATCTTGGTCCAGCTCCACATCATCACCTATTATCTCCTCCTCTTCCTCTGAGGGGTCACAGAGGCATCTTGAATGTCTAACCAGGTACTCAGCCCCTTTTCCAACTCCACCTTCCCGGTGAAGCCTTTTGTGGAAAGCCCAAACCTCTTGCAGAAATCCTTGAGATGGGCCACAGCAACTCTCCAGGGTGGCCAGCTCACAGTCCATTTTTACAGGGGCAGGTGCGGGTGTAGCTGTAGGACCTCCAGTCAGAGACTTGATTTTAGAAAAAGGCAAAAATGCCAATCAGGGAGGATAGAAAAAATAAAAATACAATTCAGAGAGAGTAGGGCAAACTATGCCAATGAGGATCTGAGACAATTGATTCAAATTTGTCTTCTATGGTAGTGTACATCAAATTACTGTAAATCACTGTGCAAACACAAGCCCTATCCTCATAGCTGATCGCCAATGTTATAAATTGGGTATCTTGTTGGTAGAGGTATACACTCTGTCCAAGGAGGATCAACAGTCCCCAATTACACACCATAAAGTATCCTGTGTTCACCATCTGGTAGCCTGGCACAGAGCAGGCAGGCTTAACTTAGGAGGCAATGTGTAAAGTATTTGTGCAACACTTAGAACAGCAAAACAGTGAAAATCCACACTAAAACAATCCACACTAGGTTAGACAAAGAGAGCTTAATTTAATGAACAAAAGAAGTCCAAAAGACAAAAATCCAATAAGTAGCAGTCGAGATATTAATTTTTTAAAGAATATCTGCAAATACTGAGCTTGAAAGCATAAAGAGCCAACCGGATCGTGCTAGACCGGGTGAAATCTAAAAAGTCAGACCAACCAGGATGGAGCGTGGGTCAGATACAGGGACCAACCTTGTCCTGCTGAAAAAGTACCTTGTGTGGTGGGTTGCGTCAACATCAAAAACCCGTTGCAAAAAGCAAAGAAGGCAATTCATCATGTTGATCTCTTCAGGTGTATGCAATGCATTGGTTCTGATTTGCAAAGATGCAAATGCGTCATTGGCAGGCCACGCAGCCGTCAATGCGATGTCTTCGAACAGTGTTATGTTGTCCCAAGGACCCAGGACTGGATTGGCAAGACAGGCAGCAAGCAAAGTCCAGGTGCCTTTGCAGGATGGAGTGAAGTATTTGATGCCCCTGAGACTTCACAACAGTAGGGAAGCCAGAAAGCCCCTGGAATCACTTTGGTTCTAGGGATGTAGAGATGCAAGTCCAGTCCTTCCCACTCATAGGCAAGGATGGCAGCAGACACCAGGGCAGGCACAACAGAGTAGGAGTCCGGCAAAGCCAAGCAGAGTCCAGCATAGTGACAGTCCCTTCAGCAGAATAGCAGTCCTTCCTGGCACAATATCCTCAGGTCCAGAAATGTACAGCTTTGGTGGGGTCATAAGTCCAGTTCTGATACCCAGTGGTGCCTTTGAAGGGGGGGAGACTTCAAAGAGAAGCCTTTGTTTGAGGCTGTCTGGGGGGATTGCACAAGAGCCCAGCTTTCACCCACCCAGACTGTACTCAGAGACAAGCAGAAGGCACTAGATGATTCAAAGTAAGAAAATGCCAGTTTTCGAAAAGTAGCATTTTCCTAAATAAATGTAAAAATTCAACATCACCGTAAGATGTGATCTTAAACTGTAATTCAATAGACACTAAACTTGGGGGTCGCATCTCTTACCAATTGGAAATTCCACTTAAAAAATGTAATAAGGCAATTGCAATGTTAACCTCAGGGAGAGATAGACCTTGAAGTAGTGACAAATGAATTTAAGAGCTTCTCACTATCGAGACATGCAAACCTTAAAAGTAAACGTCTAACTTTTTTAATACACTGCACCCTGACATTGGGGCTGTCCAGGGCCTACTTTAGAGGTGACATATGCATTAAAAAGGAAGGTTTGGGCCTGGCAAGAGGGTTAACTTGCCAGGTCGACATGGCAGTATAAAACACTCAACACACACCCTCTGCAATGGCAGGCAAGAACTTTGTTTGAGGACTACTGCAGTGGGTGGCACAATCAGTGCTGCAAGCTGACTAGTGGCATTTAATTTACAGGCCTGGACTCAGGTAGTACACTTTACTAGGAACTCATAGGTAAACTAATTATACCAAGTGTGGATAAGCTACTGTTATCATGTTTTCTGGAAGGAATCAATCAATCAATCATCAATCACATACATTTATAGAGCGCGCTACTTACCCGTTAGGGTTCCAAGGCGCTAAGGAACACATGCACTGTAGCATTGGTAAGCAGTGGTAAAGTGCCCAGAGTCCTAAAGCCAGCAAAAGTGAGGTCAGCAAAACAGGAGGTCAGAGGGCAAAATGTTAGGGGAAACCACACCAAAGATGCCAGGCCTAACATCTGTTTATGCATGTGTGTGCATATGTCATCACATAGTGGCCTCTGTAGAGGTATGGAGCACATGAGAAAGGAAATGACTTCTAGGGTCATAGAAGCCTCTCTTAATCACCCACCTAAATTATATGTGCTGAGTGGGCCACCGTAAAATTTTTACCCACCTGGCAAGCAACCACCATGTAATATTGAGCAGATGTAATTAGTTTACATGGTTGACACTTTCTTCGATTTTGTGAGATGAGTGATGCCACGTTTTGGGAAAAGCAATGGGGCTTCTGTCGAGCCTGAAAACAAATTTGGAGCCTTAGAGTAGATTCTATTTTTTTTAGCATTCTTTGAATGATAGCTGATAAACCATGAGCACCCCAACACTAGGTGTGGTGTAGAATTACTTTTATGCTGCATTTTAAAAAAATGTTTACAGTCCAAAAATAAAGATTTCCATTGGTCACCATTTCATTGAGTGACTGTCTACTAGCCTGCTGCCAAGGGCTCTATCGATTGTTAAAGCCCTGAACCTGAACTATAGGCCCAAGTCAGAGGTGAGGGCCTAGAACAACGGAGAGAGCTTAAAAGGTATTGCTCAAGGCAGAATGGCTACAAGGCTATTAAAGCATTCCACCCACTGAGGGTAGAATGTTCTAAATTAAAAAGAGGGAAAGATAAAGACAAACATTAGGATGTTGCAGAAGAAGGCCTATACCATCCAGTGCCACTTCATTACCTTTGATTTGAGCTCTCAACATTTAAATGTTCTAAACTTTCATGTGTTGTGTGCAATGCACAGTTGTCTACCTAGTAAATAGATTGAAACCTCTGTAAGTCAAATATTTTAGGCCCTGATTTATGCCAAAGTGGTGCAGCCTGTGCCAAAAATAGCAGTGCCACACTGCACCACTTTTGAAATGCAGGGATGCGCTGTATTTACAGGAATATGGTGCGCCCCTGGGTTTCTCCCTGCAATGGCGCTGAATTAAGGTGCCAACGCAGGCATCTTTACACCATAGTGCAAGGGTGTCTGCATTGAGGGGATAGATTGTTTATGTGAACAATCTATAATGAGGATTTGGCACTATGCAAAATGCAGCAAACATAGAAGTGCCACAGTGTAATTTTGGAGTGATTATTTATGTGCAGGAAGGAACACCTTCCTGCACATAAGCAATCATCCATGGCATTTTGCATCTTCTAATGAAACACACATACAAAAAGCAAAAAACGAGGAGGAATAAAAGCATTCCTCCTCATTTTGTCATGCTAACGCCACCCCTTAGGTGGTGTCAGTTTTTGGCGCTGCCACAGATTTACGATTTCTCGTAAATCTGGGGCAGCGTCAAAAGCAATGGTTGTTGCACTGCAATGCCCACTGCAACATCCATTGTGCGCCCATATGACACTGAAACTGCATCGGAGGGGCCCAAATGTACAAGGTGGTGTAACGGTGGCGCTAGGGGCTCTTAAATCTGCCCCTTAGTCTTTCCAGGATAAGGACATAAGCAGTGAATGTTTTGAAAATATGTGTGGTGGTATTGGAGATTGTTGGTAATAACTAGTATTCTTAGGGCTAGGGAAAGAGGTTGAATTGGAAGGACATATGCTAAATGGTAGGACTCAATATAAGGTAAATGGGTGATAGGGGTTAAACATTTCTTTCGTCAACAGCTATAGAAATAATATGGTGTTAGGAACAGTCTACAAGGTAAGCATTATTGATAGGGCAAAATTCACCCTCTTGGGTAGGGTTCATAGATAAGAGCCAGTTAAGTCTAAGGTGTGTAAAAATGTATTAAAATGAAGGCAAAAAACACCAATGTATCCCTTGAGAGGTGTACCTCTATGGCTCTTGTTTGTAGCAGAACAGGATTTCTTCACATATTATTTGCACTTTGATATAAAGGGATTAGTTAAAACCCCAGCTATTTTGCTATATAAATGTAGTTTAACTATTATGGTTGACTGAAATGGCATAAATAATTTTCTGTACATGCAGAGGATTTGGAGGAGCTGACAGATAACAGCTAATGAAATTCCAAATGTGCAAAGCAATTCTATCAAATGGAAGAATTTGTCCTTTCTTTACATTTGGAGTTCTGATGCTACAACCTGTAATATTTGTTCACCCCAATCTTCTCAATGGAAGTCGTCACTTACCAAGTTGGTCATTAGGAGTAAAGCAGGTAAGCCACTAAACTGCTTCAGTGGCGGAGGCCCCACTTTCAATCACTGCGCAAACCCTTATGTAATGGCATTCCATTTTGTTTTCTGCTTCAGAAATTGTTAGAAATGGGGTCTTTGGTTGGCAGTCAGGTTACCCCGTGTCCAAGCAAGGACCCTCACTCTAGTCAGGGTAAGTCACACACAATCCAAATTATCCTGTGCCAACCCTCTGGTAGCTTGGCACTGAGCAGTCAGGCTTAACTTAGAAGGCAATGTGTAAAGTATTTGTGCAATAAATCATACAATAACACAATATAGCACTACAAAAATACACCACACAGTGTTTAGAAAAATATATTATATTTATCTGGGTATTTGCAGGTTAAAACGAAAAAAGATGCAATAAGAAATTGTAGAGATATCACTGGAAAGTGATATATAGTGTCTTAAGTCTTTAAAAAGCCAACAAAGGCCCTCATTCTGACCTTGGCGGGCGGCGGAGGCCGCCCGCCAAAGTCCCGCCGTCAGGTTACCGTTCCGCGGTCGAAAGACCGCGGCGGTAATTCTGACTTTCCCGCTGGGCTGGCGGGCGGTCTCCTTCAGACCGCCAGCCAGCCCAGCGGGAAAGAGGCTTCCACGATGAAGCCGGCTCGGAATCGAGCCGGCGGAGTGGAAGCTGTGCGACGGGTGCAGTTGCACCCGTCGCGTATTTCACTGTCTGCGCAGCAGACAGTGAAATACATGTAGGGGCCCTCTTACGGGGGCCCCTGCAATGCCCATGCCAGTGGCATGGGCACTGCAGGGGCCCCCAGGGG
Source organism: Pleurodeles waltl (assembly GCF_031143425.1). NCBI lineage: Eukaryota > Metazoa > Chordata > Amphibia > Caudata > Salamandridae > Pleurodeles > Pleurodeles waltl. The sequence continues at coordinate 284,838,543 of NC_090450.1, forward strand.
CCCCGCGACCCCCCCTACCGCCATCCGGATCTCGGCGGTCCGACCGCCGGGATCTGGATGGCGGTAGGGGGGGTCAGAATCCCCGCGGCGGTGCAGCAAGCTGCGCCGCCGCGGAGGATTCAATGGGGCCGCGGTACACTGGCGGGACCCCGCCAGTGGTGCCGGTCCGACCGCGGCTTTACCGCCGCGGTCGGAATCCCCATTGGAGCACCGCCGGCTTGTCGGCGGTGCTCCCGCGGTCCTCCGCCCTGGCGGTCAAAGACCGCCAGGGTCAGAATGAGGGCCAAAGTCTCTTTCAAGCACAAAGTACCTGGTTTGGAGTGAAAAATCTCCGCAAAGGGCCGCAGAAGAGGAGATGCGTGGAAAATGGTGTGTGCGTCGGTTTTGCCCCTTCACATATGGACTTGCGTTGTTATTTTTCACGCTGGGAAGACGTTGCATCGATTTCCGGCGCGTGGACAGGTCTCCTCTGTGGGTCGCAGGGTTTTCAGACACCCAGGGTCTGTCCGTGGAATCCTGGGCTTGTTGTCCGGCTGCGCGTCGTTCTGGTGGGCTGTGCGTGGAATCTTCTTCCTCACGGCAGGCAATGCGTCGATTTCCCCTCTGGAAGTCAGGCGGCGTTGTCCAGGTGGGCCGTGCGTCGAAGTTCCGGTCACACCGCAGGCGTCGCGTCGATCTTTTCCTTGCGGGGTCAAGCGGCGTCTTTCCGGTTCAGCGTGCAGTGAATTTTTCACCACGGAGCAAGCTGTGCTTCTAATTTTTCAGCGCAGAAGGAGTCCAGTTGTAAGATAGAAGTCTTTTTGGTTCTGAGACTTCAGGGAACAGGAGGCAAGCTCTATCCAAGCCCTTGGAGAGCACTTCTGCAGCAAGGCAAGAGTTCAGCAAGGCAGCAGGGCAACAGCAAGGAAGCAGTCCTCTGTAGAAAGCAGTCAGGTTGGTCCTTTGGGCAGCCAGGCGGTTCTTCTTGGCAGGATGCAGGTTGTGGTTCAGGTTTCTTCTCCAGCAAGTGTCTGAGGTGGTAGGGCAGAGGCCCTGTTTTATACCCAAATGTGCCTTTGAAATGGGGGAGACTTCAAAGAGTGGCTAAGAAGTGCACCAGATTCCCTTTCAGTTCAATCCTGTCTGCCAGGGTCCCAGTAGGGTGTGTGGCAGTCCTTTGTGTGAGAGCAGGCCCTCCACCCTCCCAGCCCAGGAAGGCCCATTCAAAATGCAGATGTATGCAAGTGAGGCTGAGTACCCTGTGTTTGGGGTGTGTCTGAGTGAATGCACAAGGAGCTGTCAACTAAACCCAGCCAGGCGTGGATTGTAAGGCACAGAAAGATTTAAGTGCAAAGAAATGCTCACTTTCTAAAAGTGGCATTTCTAGAATAGTAATATTAAATCCAACTTCACCGGTCAGCAGGATTTTGGATTACCATTCTGGCCATATTATATGACCTTCCTACTCCTTTCAGATCAGCAGCTACCACTTCAATAATGTATGAGGGCAGCCCCAATGTTAGCCTATGAAGGGAGCAGGCCTCACAGTAGTGTAAAAACAAATTTAGGAGTTTTACACTACCAGGACATGTAAACTACACAGGTGCATGTCCTGCCTTTCACCCACACAGCACCCTGCTCTAGGGGTTACCTAGGGCACACATTAGCAGTGGCCTATATGTAGAGAAAGGGGAGGTTTAGGCTTGGCAAGTACTTTTAAATGCCAAGTCGAGGTGACAGTGAAACTGCACACACAGGCCTGAGACAAGGTAAAGGGGCTTCTTAAGTGGGTGGCACAACCAGTGCTGCAGGCCCACTAGTAGCATTTAATCTACAGGCCCTAGGCACATATAGTGCACATTACTAGGTACTTATTAGTACATTAAATAGTCCAATTGGGTATGATCCAAGGTTACCATGTTTAAAGGGAGAGAGCATATGCACTTTAGCACTGGTTAGCAGTGGTAAAGTGTGCAGAGTCTAAAAGCCAGCAAAAACAGTGTCCAAAAAGTGGAGGGAGGCAGGCAAACAGTTAGGGGTGACCACCCTAAGGCTTTCAGGTCTAACAGAAATCAATTCCTAAAGCAGGAGGGCTGATTAAGGAATGGAAAAGGCAAATGCCATTTACATAGAGGAAGTTTTCTCTGACTTTTTCTTCCCAGGTACATCATGCCTTGCAAGCTCTCCCAAGAAACATATGCTTCTTGTGGACAATACTAATTTAAATTAGCCTTGCAATGCAGCTATTCCAGTGGTCCTGTAGTTGATGGGCTGAAAAGAGGTTGCCATTGGCAGAATCAGCTGATGTTCCACCATTGAAAATATGTGATTAAACTGTAAGAGAAATAATGCTGGTGCCCAAAGCTCTGCTTAGAAGCCTGCAGCTGTGTAGGGGGCATAGCTAAGGTGGCCAGGATGGTGGAAGTGTTTTCAGCGAGCTCCGCTGCACATCCTCGCCTCTCTGACTGTTATCCTGCTGAAAGCCTGCCATCACCAAATAATCAGGAGTGGCTAGTGATACGTTGTAGGGGCGGCGCGCGGGCACGGGGGATTAAAAAAACAAAAACACTTCACTGCATCATCGCCACTGCCGCCACCACCGCGCTGCTCCTCTGCTGCAGGCTGCAGTCACAGGCTCCCAGTCTGTCCTACAGCCAATCCTGATGCTGCTCAGAGCAGCATCATGATTGACTGGGAGTGCCAGACTGGGAGCCTGTGTCTTCTCTCTCCAGCCCGGCAACACAGTGCCAGGATAGAGAGAGCCCAGTGCGCATGTGTGTTTGGCCAGCCCAAGACGGTCAGCCAAACATACATGCACACTGAGGGAACTGCTGTTATTGTTTTGTAGTAAAAGGTTTGCAGCTGCTGCTGCTGGGGAGGGGGCAGCGCTCCTCCGCCCTAGAGGAGGAGCCGTCCCAGCAAATAATACACTATTTTCCATCTTCCCTGACTTTCCTGTGAGGAATTGCTGCCCTTAAAGGTGATATGGACGGCATGCAATGGCAACCATCTGCTGCGGCCTAGCGACTGGGCCCACAGCCTGTGAAGTGCCAGAGTGGCATTCCCCAAGAAGCCATGGGGGGCCGCGCCCTTTCTTCCCGCAGCTGTGACCTGACAGACCTGGAGAAGAAGTGAAGTACTGGTGCCCCTGGTACGGGTGAGGATCAAAAACATCAGTGAGGTCTTGTGTAGATGTGTGGTGCTACTGGGGGTGGATTCACATCATACGAAGGACGCTGCTCCCCACAAGGGATTCTCTCTTTCACCCGACCTGTACTGGGGACTCCCCCCCTGAGTTGTGGTCGGCTGCCTGGGAAAAAGAGCCTGGGGCTGCCTCTCTACCAGAAAAAGCCCACCCGCTACCTGCCCCAACTAACAGTGTTTGCTCTAGAGACCACTTGTAACCTCTGCAATGTGGACTTCCAGGGGAGGGATCCGATCTACCACATGCTGTGCTCCCACTGCCACACCCTGCTTATTAGTTATACCGCTGCTGCCTCTGTGACTGCGGCACATTTTTCTGTGGGCATGCCACACGCTGAGACCAGCAAGGATTTACGGGGGTATTTGCTCTATCTCAGATACTGCCTTCTGTTGCTTTGATGGGCTGCACTGAACGAGCGGTGATTTGGTGAGAGGGAGGCACACTGGCAGGACAGTTGTGCTGTTTGGAAGGGCTATTAACCCTTCAATACCCTAAGCGATATTTCTAAGTACTACTATACACATGCACACATGCTGATTTTTAGCATCACACATGCCCAGCGGACCTGGGATTACCTCTGTGGGGATTGTAAACACCGGTCACAGTTGCCCCACACCGGACCTCCTTCAGATACTGTGCCTCAAGCATTTTTTGTTATAGTGCACTACCAACACACTGTGCTTTTATTCTGTGGTCTACAGCCACAGAACTTAACTAGAGATTAAGCTCCAACATGACTCCTGTGCGGACCTGATAACGTGTCCCGTCTTAGGTAATTTACTTTGTCTGGGACTCGTTTTAGGCCAATGAATCTTTTGACCCTGATTGAAGACACCTTAGGATGAGGCAACTAATCAGCATATAAATTACTAGGTCAATAATTTTCTCAATATTCAATATGTCAAAGTAAACCAATCTAGATAAATGCATTAATAAAGTTTGAGCACACCATGACCTCTCAAACATGAATGACCACACAAAAATTAGCAAGATTTAAGTTATTTTATTCCCTATTGGTTACACTCTACTAGCAAGTTTATTAGCCTCAAAACCAGAAAACACATCAACAATGTCACAATATGGCAACTCAAATAAGATTTTATCAAAGCAAAGATCATAAACATTAGGACAAAGCACAACGTCAACATGGATTAACTTTAGCAGAGTATCATTAGCGCATAATTCAACAAAGCATTGATTCAGTCATTTGTCTATTTGCGTCCATTTAGTGAACCCCTTAACTAACCTCGAATTAGCATTGGCATGTCGGGCTTCATGCAAAACAAGTTGACAACACAAATTTAGAAAACATCTAACTATGGTCTCTATCAAAAGGTAGCAGTTGGTACCTAGAAAGGAAAGGCAAACAGACAATTACAATTTCATTATCATATAGTTACCCTCCGTAATGGGTCAGCATACAGAGTCAGTCTTCATCCTCAGCAAGACAGGCAATACGGGACACTTCCCTCACAAGGAGGAAAAGTATGAATCGGGCAGGACAAAGATAAGGATGGTTTGAAGAATCAAACAGCAAAGTCAGAGTGACAAAGTATCTAGGTGATAGCAAAATGGCACATAATGGCTGATTTCTCCTTGTGTCAAAGGATTATATCAATCTTGTTGTACAGTCCCCTAATTTCCAATTGGGCAAATTCTGGTGCATCATTATCTCCATCCAATAATCAGGTAGTCACCTCATTAGGATTGTTACTTTAGAACAGTTCTTACGTAGTTTATTGGCTCTTGTAATTGACGTCTCCAACGGGTAGAATGTTAGGTACGAACTTTATTCTCTCAGTCAGTAGTTCCATTGTCTTTAGCAGTTCAGACGACCTTGTACCTGTTGCAAGTTTACACTGTTGCATTCAGCAAGAATGTCTCCTTGAGCAAGTCGAGTCTCATGAGAAAGAATTTACTACGGTTACACACACATCTTCTAGCTTCTGGAAAAGTACGGCTACATGTCCTTCAGCAAGTCATCACATCCCACGCTAGAGAAACACATTTAATATGAGACCGGCAGCAAGGCCCCGACTCATGCTAACTCAAGGCCTAGTTATTAATTATTTTTTTTTGCAAAGTCTTAACATATAACTCTTAATGCTAGTACAAAATCATACATTAGTACATTAATAATTCATAATTAGTCAATTTCATTTATCATCGTATACATTGGTGGCCACTCCCCGTGAGCACATTTCAAACACAAGTTTAGTAAAACAGAGCAATACAATTTCTATACGCCATCATTAGGCATTAATTTGCAAACATTTCATGGTAATTTTTGATTATGATAACTACACTCCAACAAACCTGTCTATGGAATCGGCCACTGGCATACCTGCTCCTTTTGGAATGGATTGAACTTGCCAGCTTACCCCCTGGAATGGTGGGGATGCTCATGCTCCAGAGCAACTGCAGCTCGTATGACACTGGTAAGCGGGCCCTACACAGGGATACCACCTTCATCACTTTCACATTGTGCTCTCCAGCCATATCCCTAGCCGGTGACAAACTTCAAGGAAACAACTGTGTGAACTGCTCCATGACTTTTGCTGCTTTCACCCCTGCCTAAGCAGCCTACACCTGCCAGCCTATCTTTGGATCTACGAGGCGGCTTGTGCTGCTGCTCCTCTGCAACCTGCTGGCTGGCAAGCGGGCCGCATATGAGATCACAGTCTCCATCTATCATAGACGTCTGACTTTATAGGCGCCCACATACTGGCATGAAAAGTGCAACCTCAAGGCCCTATGTGGTCCCTGATCAGGTGCTCAGCAGCTCTGAGCCCTTTAATAGGGTGACCAGATTTTGAGGAGAAAAAATAGGGACATGTCAGACTTAAAAGAAGGACAAACAACTTTACACTCAATTTTATATCTGGCATGTCCCGTTTTTTTGCATAGCTTTGTGAATGTGTGTCTACACATATGTGTGTATATATATATATATATATATATGTATATATATATATATATATATACACACACACACATTTACAAGACTATACATATGGCTTGACCTCCCACCCTGCACCCCCCAACCCACTCGCCACCAATCTCTCTCTGCTCCACACTCGTCTCTCTGCTGGGAGCAGACAAGACACTGTGTTGCCAGAGAGTAACAGATAAATTACTTTAATTATTTCATACTTTGTAGGTGTCTTTAACTTATCCTTCCCTAGATAATCTGGCCTTTGTCCCAAAAACCGGGACATTTATGTAATGATTTGACCTTTGTCCCAAAAACTGGGACATTTGTTTAAAATTAAGAGAAGCGTTGGGACACCGGGACAGTCCTCTAAAAACCAGGACTGTCTGGGGAAATCCGGGATGTCTGGTCACCCTACCGTGAAACATCCTGCACCTCCTGTGTTGCTTAGCAACGAACTGGACTCCGTTCTGGCAGCTGTTGAATGGATCAGAACTTCCCTGAAGAACGCCTCTTTGAAAAGTAAAATAGAGAATGTGAAAATGGTGAAGCTGCTTATGTGGAACGTTGGCTAAAAGACGTGTTGCATCTGGAAATGTTTTCGCAGTTCTTTTCTGTAGACTGTGCCTATCTCCTACCTACACAACAGCCACCCCCTAGCTCCAGCCTTGGGTTGTTTCTGTTTTTTCTGCTTCACTCCCGTGATAGAGACTCTGTACTATCCAAAGCACGGAAACTTCAAAAGATTACGGTCGAGAACTCGCATGTCATGTTTTCTCAGATTATACCATCACAGTGCAGAAGCAGAGGAATTCTATGTCAGGACCGGAGGCGAGGATTATGCAATTCCTTCTTCACTCTTTATTAAATAGCAAGTTCAAAGTTCAAAACAAAAACACATAACAAACTACAAGTCCCATGAGTCTGCTTCCATAGCAACCACTGTCCAATGACACTCCGATCCTGTCAACTGTATAAATGGCCTCAACCACGTCACTTTCCCTCTTTCTTCACTGCTTCAATGACAGATAAGTGCCCTTACTACCTCTAAGCGTTTTAAAGTTATTGTGATTGTCTTTTTTGGCCTGCTTTTACGCTTGTGCACATTCACTGTCAGTTTCTGGTAGATTGTTGTAGCAACTACTGTTGGTAAGTCGCGTTGCCTTCGCGCTGTAGGCTTTTTAGCCCGAGTGCACTTTCGGCACGCGGTGACGTGTCGGGCCCACTAGGGGGCGCTCGTCATTGAATTCACGCATTTCCATAGCACTTGAGTCGCTTTGCGCTCGGCGCTTTGTTTCTCTGCGTGCTAGTGGTTTTTCATCAAGAGCCTAGGCTCTCTTTTACCCCTCCAACCCCCACTTACACCGCGTTTGCTGTCTGTATTAAACCCTGAGCAGGAAGAGCGCTCTAAAGCCATATTTGGACGCATCCTTCGGCCATCCTTGTGAACGCATCTTTTTTTCTAAAGGCTTTGCCTTTATTCGACTTTGTTTGGTGACAGAAGGGTGGGGGGGACTACCCTTTTTATTCCTTTGGGTGTGTCTTCTGTCCATTTACCCCTGAGTTGAATGATGCACCTGCACAGGAGCACAATTCTTTTTCTCTTATGTCCCCTGGTGAGGGCCCTTCTCACCGCGTCCTACCCCTTGGGGTGGATGTGTTGCTTTCACAGGCTATCGCCCAAGCTCTAGCCCCTATCAAGGAGAGCGTGGCGCAGCTTGCGGAGCAAGTGTCCAAAGGGCCGGGCATGTTTGGGGCAACGGGTGTTGAGGCTAAGACAGCACCCAGCAAATCACACAAGGGTGACGCGGGCACCTTGAGGACGTCCAGCTTCCTGCCGATGTCCCTAGTAAGAGTGCGCACGCAGAAGCGCATAGTCTTCCGGGAGGGCTCTCTACCCAGCATAATGGGTGAAAAGCTTCACCACCAATTGGGCCTCAACGTGGTGTCACCTAAAGGCATCACAGAAGACTCAGATGGGGACTCCTCCTCGGTGGAGGGCGAGGAATCTGGCCACCCTTGGCGCCCTGGGGCCTCTTTACCGGACCCACAAGATCTGGGGGACTCGGACATGTTCGAGTCTGAGGGGATATATCACCCTCACTCTTCGGAGTGGCGGCCGGAACAGAAAGTGGCCTGTTATGTAGCGAGCAAAATACGGCAACCTCGGGATAAAGAGGTTCGGGCCCGTCTGAAGGCTGAATGCTTGCGTCCTACCTTGCCTGACAAGGTAGCCGATACCCCAGACATTGACCCCAAAATGTGTTCTTTCTTTGCGAAGTACATTAAAGAACCTAAGAAGGGTATTGATCGGTCCTGGAAAGCGTGGCAGGAGAAACTCCTCGATGTGTTGGGACCCCTGACTCAAATCATACAACTGGCGGAACGTGCCAAGCAGTTGAATACACCCCAACCGATGGAGGTCGTAGCGGGTTGGGCCCAGAGGGCAGTGTGTCTCCTGGACAATGCCAATTGTGCCATTTTCATCGAGAGACGCCGGTCCCTGCTCTTCAAAATAGACCCCAAATTGGGAGAGTTGTTTTCCTCGGAGGCAAACTTATTTGGGGACCCTTTTGTTAAGGAGTTAGGAAATTTTGTTGCCACCTTCTCTGCCCTTGACAAGGTGCAGTCTTCTATCAAGAAGATTTTCCCGGGCAAGGTCTTTGGGTGGCTAGATGAGGCAGGGGTCGCTCATCCCTCCGCCAGTATCAGCAAAGGCCCCGGTTCCTACAGAAACAACGGATGGCGGATGGTCGCCAAGGAACCTTCTTCCCCAATAGGGGCATAGGGAAAGGCTGAGTGAACAGGAACACCCGGGGAACAGCCAACGCCCCAGGAGGACCTTCAGGTAAGGATTATCCCTTCTTCCCCTCAAAAACTTGGAGGGAGGTTACATCTTTTCAAACACAATTGGGAGCTCATAACCTCTAATGCTTGGGTGTTGCAGACAGTGTCTGGCTTTCACATCGAGTTTTGGGGAACTCCGATTCAGGAGAAACGTGCCACACCTTTAGTTTGTTCCACAGAGGATTCCACCCTTATAAATTCAGAGGTTTAGGGGCTCCTTCCCACAGGAGCCATATGCAACTCCACCCCAGAGGCTTTGTGAGCAATCTTTTCCTGGTGGAGAAGAAGGACAAAGGGTTTAGCTCGGTGATCAATCTTCGATCATTCAACAGCTGGGTGATCTACAGACAGTTTAAAATGAAGAGTATACACCTGTTCCGGGATATCCTCTTGCGTGGAGATTGGATGGTCTGTCTGGATCTCAAGGATGCATATCTCACTGTGGCCACCTCGTCGCAGGTTCCTATAGTTTCTGTGAAAGGGTCAGGTGTTCGAGTTCACATCTCTCCCATTCGGACTGTCATCGGCTCCTTGGTGCTTTACCAAACTTCTCAAGTCGGTGGTGGAATATCTCCATTCTCGGGGGATCTGCCTCATCATTTACCTGGACGATCTCCTCCTGATGGATCAATCCAGGTCGCAACTGATATCCAATGCGAACATGACTATTACTCTCATTCAGGACCTGGGGTTTGTGATCAACCGACTGAAATCGGAGCTTCTACCATCGCAGTCGATGATTTTTCTGGGGTTCCTCATACGCTCCCAGGTGGCATCTCTCAGTCTCCCGACTCCAAAGATCTCCGAGATCAAGAAAGAGTTAAGGAAGGTATTGAGGCGCGACAAGATCTCACTATGGCAACTTGCCAGGGTGGTGAGTCTGCTCTCCTTGTCGATCCAGGCCATTTTTCCAGGCCCTCTTCACTACAGGGCTCTCCAGCACCTCAAAGCTTATCACCGTCACCACGGTCTGACATACTCCGAACTGGTCTCTCTCACCATGGAGGCTAGACTCACCATGGGGGCTAGACCACAAGATGTCCCCGTTGCGTGGACATCTTGTTCGGAGTACGTTCAACCCCTCAGGAGCTCAGCATGCACATAAATTGTCTGGAGCTCCTAGCGGGCTTGTTTGCGATCAGATCCCTGACTCAGGACAGAATCTCCTGCGTGGTTCTTCTTCGGATGGACAACGTGTCAGCCGTGCAATACATAAACCGCCTTGTGGGTACTCGTTGAAGGCCCTGGCACAGCTGGTGAAAGATTTTTGGCATTTTTGCCTAGAACATCAGATCTCCATCACAGCAGAGTATCTCCCGGGTTCCCAGAACATTTTAGCGGACTAGAACTCCAGGTTTCTGTCGGACTCCAGCGATTGGCAGCTGGATCAGGTGATCTTTCGGGCAACCATGGAACGGTGGGGTCCTTGTTCAGTAGACCTCTGCATTCAGGTGGATCACCCATCTACCTCTGTACTTCAGCTGGCGCCCGGATCCGGGGGCAGCGGCAGTGGATGCGTTTCTGCAGAACTGGGGTCCACACCATGGGTATGCGTTTCCCCCCTTCCTTCTGATTCTGAGAGTATTGGCCCAGGTATGTCGTCAGGAAGCGACAGTGGTCTTAATAACCCCTCTGTGGCGTTCCCAGGCGTGGTTTCCAGCCCTTCTGGAGCTCTTATGTGACTTTCCAATCCATCTTCCAGATTCCCCCTCAATTCTTCGGGTCCGGCGGGACACTTCCATCCTCTGGTCCTTCAGGGCCATCTATCGCTGGTAGCCTGGAAGATTTCATGACTCGCTGGCAGGATTGCCGACTTTCGCAAGAAGCTAAGGACTTCATTGCACAAGCCTGGGCTCCAGGGACTGGTAAGCGGCACAGGTCCGCATGGACTAGATGGGCTCGCTGGTGTGTGGACAGGCATACCGATCCCATGGGGGCCCACATTACGATATCCTATATTTTCTGGTGGAACTAGCGGGCGGTGGCTTGTCTTATTGTACGGTGAATTCCTTTAGTTCGGCCATCTCGTGGGTCATCCCTATCTCGACAACTATCCAGTGGGGGAACATCCTTGGGTGTGTAAACTTCTTAAGGGTATCAGACTTTCCAGACCTCCGGAGCCTAGGTACTCGGAGTTATGGGATGTCAACCTAGATCATCGTCTGTTATCCTCATGACAGGACAATCAATATCTTTCTAGGAAAAAATTGTCAGCTAAACTGGCTATGTTACTGTGTCTCATTTCATGCAATAGGGTGTCGGATGTCAGAGCCTTAGATGTTTCGGATAAAGTGTTTTCTCCGGAAGGAGTAACTTTCACAGTTTCTCGGAAAACCAAATGCAATACCAAGTCAGTATCGTATCCTGCATTTCCTCTCGCCCTTAAACTTTGTGTAGTGCGATGCTTAAAGACTTATGAGGAAGTGACAGCTGAACTTCGTCCTCTGGGGAGCCTCAGCTGTTAATTTCCTTGAAGAAACCTTTTAAGGCAGTTTCCTCCCCTTCCATTGCTAGGTGGATAAGATGGATCTTGGCGGAAGCCGGTATCAATATATAGAAGTTCGGGGCACACTCTGTTCGAGGGGCCATGGCCTCCAAGGCCATCCACGTAGGAGGCAGGTTGGAAGACATCCTGAATGCGGCAGATTGGTCCTCTGAGTCTGTCTTTAAAAAGTTCTACTTTAAACCAACACACGAGGCAGCCTCTTTGGTGGTGAGTAAGCTTTGAACTTGCATAATCCTCGCCTCCGATCCTGACATAGAATGCGAAATTTCCTACCTATTGTGAAGGAAAGTTTCAATTCTATTAAGGACACGGAGGCGAGGATTATCCCACCATACACAAGATACGTGTTCTTCCCACCCGGAGGTCCTTTGGAGCTTGTACGGAGGTGGTATTTATATGTTTATATTGGTGTGTATATGCATATGTTTCAGGACTGATTATTGTTGTGAGTGACCGTATCTGGAATACTCTACAATTTTCATTTTGCTGCTTTTTTACAGTCTAAGACCCCTAGAAAGTCTCTAGTTCTAACAGGTTCTTTAAGTATTGTTTAATACTGATCATGGTTATGCCCGGATTAATCTTTCATGTTTTTCCATAAGATCTGAGGCAGCGGCCACTTGAGGAATCAATGTTCTCTTTCGCAGTGAAGTCGAGGAAGAGTGACGTGGTCGAGGCATTTATACAGTTGACAGGATCGGAGTCTTATTGGACAGTGGTTGCTATGAAAGCAGACTCATGGGACTTGTAGTTTTGTGTTTTTGTTTTGAACTTTGAACTTGCTATTTAATAAAGAGTGTAGAATGAACTGCATAATCCTCGCCTCCGTGTCCTTAATAGAATTGAAACGTTCCTTCACGATAGCTAGGAAATTTTGCATTCCTTTTTGGCAGTCAAGCACTGCCTACAGGAACTTGACGTCTGTTACTCACTCCTGTTCCCAGCCAGGCTGGCGATCATCTTGGACAGCAAAACCCACTTTGTCAATTCCATTGAAGATACCTAGGACTGGTTAGAGTCTGAAGGACTTATGTCCGCTAGTCAATCCATACGAACCAACACACTTTCCCACAGATTGGATGCACCTCATTGCAATGGGCCCGATCTAGCTCGCACCGGCCCTCACAATCAAAGAATACTCCTGACCCAGAACAAGTCATAATGGAGAAGCGCAGGGCACTGCAAATCCCTGCCACACTGCACGAAGCCACGTAAGATTCCGAGCCTCAAGACGGCTCAGCCAAATCCATTAGCGCCGATGTCTTCTCAGCCACGTGGCCCTCTGAAGGGGACTCAGCCGTCCCCGACATGACACGAGACATTATCTGAGAACTATATTGTATACTCAGCAATGCTCGATATACTGCGCTGCAGTTGACTGCTTCATTGTGATTTTTTATCATTGGTCCTCCTCAACATCTTTCTTTTGCAGCTGTTCTTTGGTAATTTACTTTGGGCATTTCCTCAACAGATGCAGCTGAACTGTGAAGGCACTCTTCTACCTTGTAACATTTTACAGCTTCAAGATACACTTATTACAAAGGCTATTGCACGTTCATCCTTAATTTTGTGGCGTACCCCACTCACTGACTGCAGAGACCCCACCACTAGATCCCCAATTTGTTAGCTCTTGCCGTTCCTTGTTGTATGGCTGTTTGGGTGGAAACATGTTGTCCCTTCGCTCTACTGGTATTTACGGTTCTAAGTTCATATTTTGTTTTGTAGTTTTATATCATGACTATGTGAGGCCCGGCCCTCTGTTTCAGACCTATGCTCTTGTCCCAATTGAATAGATTACTGTGGCTTATAGGGGGAGACTTTAAATTTGTTCTTAACAGTTCCCTTGATTGTCCCTTTCCCCCACAGCCTTGCGCTCCTGCAACCTCTAATGAGCAGGCATTACATGGCTAGCTACAGCATTAGTAACTAGTTAACATCTGGCGGTTTTGCAACTCAAACACCAGGGTAGATTCCTATTTCTCCTCCAAGCACCACTTACATGTCCGCGTAAACAGAAAAGTTGCCACATCCTCCCTACTCCCCTCAGTCTTGCATACAGATTATCTGGGCCACACACTTTCCCATCATAAGCTTTAACTTCTGTGGCTTGCTTGGAATGACAATCCTGCTCCTATTTCCCCTGGCGCCTTCAACCAGTGACACTGGAAAACCCCTTTCCGTGGTTCACTTAGTGCAGCCATTGCAGAGCTTTTTTTTAACACAATGCTAGTATGGCTTTTTCCACATTAATAGGATGGGGTGCAGTTAAGGCGATGATACATGGGCATTGTCTGGGGACACAATGGTGCATAAGGCAATTGCTACATAGAGGCATCTCTCATATCGAGCACATGCTTTAAGACTATGAAAAACAGGTGCTACACAGTCACAAAAATATATAAACTAGCAACTGTGCAGCATTAACACGCCGCCTTCTTGGAAAGATTGTAATGCCTTAATTACGCCTCCCACTCAGCTTCCACACACACCGCAGCTGACAAATCTGGCCAGCTATTAGCATGGCTCCTTCAACAGGAACAACCTAGGCACCCCATAATCACAATCTTGTCTGCCACAAACACATTCCTTTACACCCAGCACACCATAAATAAGGAGCTAATGCATCACTGTACAAATTTATAGCAAACAAACTCTGACATATGCCTGACGGTTTTGACTCTTCTTTCCCCACACTATCAATACCACGCATCACCTCAGACCAATGAGCAGAACTAGATAGCCCTATCACATTACTTCAAATTCAAGAGGCAATCAGAGCACTGGCCACAGGCAAGATCCCCAGGTCACAACAGTCTGCCCACATTTGCTAACAATGCATGAAACAGCCCTCTCCACTGACAGTCTTTCTGCCTCCCAATGAGAGGCAACCCTTACCTCCCTTCCTAAACCATACAAGGACCCAACCTTGCCACTGGCGCTGCTCATTACTTACTATGAGATATTAGCCAAAATCCTTGCAGACCGCCAGGCCTCCTTTCTTTCTGCTCTGGTCCACTCGGAGCAAAACTGGTTTGTTTCCTCCCGCAACACCTCCCTAAACTTGCATCATTTCTTCCGAGTTATGACTTACTCTCAGCAGACCTGGCCACATGCCGGTTGCCTGGTCTGAGACCTAGAAAAGGCTGTTAATTCATAGGAATGGGATTATCTCTCTACCACACTACCTTGCTATAGAATTGGTCATCGTTTCCTCTGACTAGTGAAACTGTTATACACCCATCCTTCGATCAGGGTCAAAATTGTCTCCCTTATCTCCAACCCATCATACATAGGAGCACACGACAGGGCTCTCCCCCTTACTCTTCTCTCTGGTGTATGAGCGACTGCCAATTGCAATGCGAGGCTGTGGCAGATTCTGGGGCATACCATGAAGGGATAGGACACACACACTATCCTTATTCACTGGGAACTTACTGCTTTACCTTAGAGACACACACCCCATCCCTGCTACTATAGCCTTGACTCTAGAAAAGTTTGCATTTCTCTCTGGGCTGAAGGTCAACTGGTCGAAATCCTGCTTGTTCCAACATCCCTAACCCACATTTTATTCTTAATGACACGCAGATGGACTTGCAACCTCACACCTTCCGGTACCTTGGCATGCAAATAAATCTGTTTGCCGGTAACATCACCCATGCTGTCACATCCTTAAGATCCTAAATGTCCTTCTACTGTTCACTACCAATGTCTGTTGTGGGACAGGTTGCACTTCTAAAAATTGTGTTTATTCTCCACCTTTTATACTACTTTACCAGCCTCCCCTTTTATATCCCAGCTTCATTCTTTCACTCCTTTGACAGATAGGTGCAGGAATTAATTTGGCATAAGTCCAGATGCAGGGTGGCACTGGCAAAGCCATACATGCCTATAGACCAGGGCGGACTCGCTGTGTCACACTTCGGACAGTATTACATCGCATCTCAAACCCAATAGGTTGCCAAATGATTGGTGGTGTGCACCTGATGGACACTGCCACAACCCTACTCACCCCAAGCTTATCCACTATACTTCACCTGGTCCAAGCTTGCCCCTGAGCACAGCCACCTAATTCCCTGCTATTGAGAGTGGCCTCACAAGGTCCATAACTCCTTATGCTCCAGCACTCTCACTGCTTGGAATGCTCAGGAGTGCCATGGCAGATTCACATTGGCATCAGGGCTGATCGTGTCATGCTGCCGGCCTACAAACTCTAGGTGACCTGTATCCGGATGGTGCCCTGATTCCCTTTGAGACGTTGATGGACAAAGATGGCTTGACCAAGGCCAATTCCAGCTTATATGACTCATTGATTGCTTCCTTGGGGAACAGGTGGGGCAAAATAACCCATGAACCCCCGATCCACCTCACAGTCCAGTACTTCCAAGTGATGGAGACGGGCAGACGCTTAATACAGTGGTTCGCGGACTCCTTACAAATCCACACTGCCCTGCAGCTCACTACCTTATGTCAGCGCTAGGAAGCTGACTTGATGCACCCTTACACAGATAAGGAGTGGGTTACCTTATTGAAAGGCCCAAGACATGTGTCACGTAATGCCCATTTTAAGCTCATTCAACTCTACATCATACACAAGGCTTACCTCACTCCAGCTCACATTCATCTCTACTACCGTAGGACGGACGTCGCTTGTCCTCAATGTAGTCTGGTGGATGCTGACATGCAGCACATGTTATGGGCTTGCCCACACTCGCAAAACTATTGGTTGGGTGTCACGTCTCACTTATTCATGTGTACAGGATCTCAGGATCTGCACAAATGGTGAATATGCCTTCTGGGACTATATCGTAGGCATATGAAACACAGAGCTACCTCCCGCTTCTTAGACTTGGGATTATTAGTAGCCAAGTGACTTATTACACACAGATGGAAGTTCCCTGAACCCCCACCATTGTTAGCATGGATGTACTTGTTGTACTGATAGAGCGTAGCCTATATAATCTATATTAACATGAAATTCTTATGAACTAGTGCGTGATAAAGCCGCTTAAGTAATTGTATTGATGTATTTTGTTTAAATGTGTACCTGAAATGTGATCACGGGGAGTGGCCACCACTGTATACGGGAACTAATAGAAAAGACTAATATTGATCAAATATGATATTAAAGTGTAGTTTTGTACTACTTATTAATGATTGCGTTTTTGAATTTGTGCTGAAACCCTTGTAGGCCTTAAGTTAGCATGAGCCAAAGTTTAGCTGCTTGGCTCTCATATTAAACGTATTTTTCCTATCTTGCAGTGTGCTGACTTGCAAAAGGACATGACCCCTTGTTTTCTTCAAACTAGAAGCTGAATGTAACCATAGTAGATTCGTTCTCATGAAAATTCACATTGCTTGTACAAATAGTAGACAAAATGCAACAATGTAGATTAATGTAATGCACAAGGTCGTTCAAACCGGTGAAGACAATGGAGCTACCGACCAAAAGATGTACAAAGAATTACAGAAGGATGAAATCATACGTGCTACCTCTGAAGACGTCAATCATGTGGACCAATGAAATGTCTGTAAAATAATATGGGGTGAAAGATTAATGACATAATACATTTTCCAATTGGATAAAGATAGTGGGGTATAACCAATGTCCAATAAAATTTTAGGGGAATGTACAACGAAAAAGGGATAAAAACCCATGACACGGGGAGTCATTTAGAATTAGGGAGGGAATGTTATTGATTTTATCCAGACACTTTGTCACTCTGTTTGGTGACTTGTTGGTTTACTTAAACCATCCTTGCCCTTAGCTTGCCCATTTTACACTTTACCTCCTTAAGAGGGAAGTGCCCCTTTTGCCCTGGAGCTGAATTCTGACTGATGGCGATTTGACTGATGTCCTGCAGACGAAGACTGAACTTGTGCGCTGACCTAAACCTTGGAGGGTAACTATGACAATAAACTTGTGATTTGTCTGTTTGCTTTTCCTTTCTAGGTACCAACTGCTTACTTTTGACAGGGATCACAGTTTAGATGTTTTCCAAATTGAAGTTCTAAATCATTTTGCATGAAGCCCAACATGCCAATGCTAATCAGTGGTTAGGACAGGGGTTCACCAAACTGACGCAAATAGATAATCGACTGAATCTACGCTTTGCTGAACTGATGCGTTATTGACACTTTGCTAAATTGATCTATGTTTGCGCCGTGTTATGTTTTGATGTTTGTGATACTCGCCTTAATGAAATCTTATCAAAGTTGCCATATCGTGACTATGCTATTATGTTTCTTGGTTTTGAGATTAACACATCTGCTTTTAGAATTGTAACCAATAGGGAATAAAACTCATAAAATTCTACTAAACTGGTGTGGTTATTCATGACTGCAAGGTCATGGTAGTGTTTTTGAATTGATTAATGACTTTGACTAAAGTGAAATGTATTGTTGTGATAAATATTGATAACATTATAGACGTATTAATTGACATATTGATTAGTTATCTCTTCCTAAGGTTTCTCTCAACTGGGTCAAATGATTCATTGCCCTAAAACGAGTCCTGATGTGTAATAAATTATCATAAAGGGACGCCTTAGCAGTTCAATTGGGCATAGTTGGAAAGCATTGATTTGCATAGGGAGGACAATCTTGATCTAAAGAAGTACCTCATTGCTCTATACTGGGACACCATTCTATCCATCTGAGTTTCAGTCTCCTCCCTAACACGAAGTTGATAGTAGGATAGGCTTACCACGAATGGGGTATGACTAATGCACCTGCCACCGCTGCTTGTTCGCCCACTGACTTAGATGGACACAAGAATCCCTTCCATTTGCATGCTCCTTTAAGATCCCGAATACATGAGAAGGTTGGCACAGTCTGTAAACTCCTGTTTTATATGCTGGGTGTGGGGTCCAATGTCACACTGTAATTGTGTTATTATTCTTGTTGTGTTACCTACGCACTCATATTTTCTTCAAAATAAATCTGTTGCTACAATTTAGACTGACGGACTCAGTAGACTCCTTCTTTCCTTACGCAGGTCAATACGTTGTCCTCCAATCGTCCTTCGGTATAACGCTATGTCGATGTAAACGATGCCGCTCTTGTCTGTCAGCCTCTGTTCAGTATATGTAGGCCCCTTTGACGCTTGTTTTCAATTCTGCCCTATGACATTATTGCAACTTTCATACATGACAACATCTGCTACTGAATATGTGACACCACACTTTTAAATGAATGCTCACCAATTAGTAACCTGCATTATCTTTGTATTGTGTTTTACAAAATCAATAAACAGATTCAAACAAAAATAGAAGCCTGCTGCAGTGCAGTTAAATGTCGACGCTCAATATCTAACCTGCATAAGTCCACTACCACACAATCCCTCCCTCTTTATTTAACTCTTGCACATTCCTTCTTTCGCCCCAACGATGTTTTTTTCCATATTTTCTTCCAACTTTCTACTGTGTTTGTTTTCCCTCTCTTGCTCTCAGTAAACGTCTGATGCAGAAAAATAAGTGCCGGTCCCCAAAAATGAGTGCCGGTGACCCTCCCCCAGTAATCACTGGCTCAAATTAAGCACTGGGTTTACTCATCTCTCAAGGCAGCAGAAGTAACCTCAGTTTGTTTGGCAGAGTTGGAACTCAGAAAGCTCTTGTTCCCTCTAATGCTAAAAAGTCAACCGTATGTCAATCAGCTCTCAACCCCAGATTTCACAGGGGGTACTATGCCAACCATATGAGCTAAGCAATATTAACAACTTGTATATGTTAAATTGATTCTTTGCGATTTTACATCTGTAAATGAAAATAGTGTAATTCCTCTTTTTAAATATGGTATATGCGATTGGTGCACTTACACAACGGTAGTTGGCTTGCTACATTAAGTGGCCATATAAGGTAATAGAGAAAGAAGAAAGGAACAAGGATTGCATGAGAAATGCTAATTAGGTGGGATTTACTCTAAATGATGACAGCTGAGGTTCATTTTTGGTATTCGATTTCAAAAATTGAATGGGATATATAATTTGTAACGTATTTTTTACACAGTTTTATATTTGTCAAACCTGCTATGAAGGGTTAAAAAAGCAAATGAAATGTAACTTTGACTTTAATTTGTAAAAGGCAATAAACACTCAAAAATGTCATTTGATATTTGCCCCTTTTACAAAAAAATGCACATGGCTTTGAGCAGTTTAAATCTATTTAAGAATTGCGTTTCATACCAGACATTTCTATTGATATTGCGCCGGTCGAGTTATTCCATAAATTATAAGTTTGCAATCATATTAAAACTGTACTCGAAGAGTCTTCAATATGTCCGTATGTTATACATCAAGTGAATATCTTTCATAAATCTATGCTGCTGTCTCCGAGTCAGCTTATTCTCTGAGCCACTTTTATTCCAATTATTTTGCCCTATTGCTGTTTCTTACCATAATGAGAACATTCAATGACCTTGGTGTGTTTCCTGGCAGCACAAGAGTGACGTCTATGTCGATAATAGGAGTACAACATGGTATTCTGAGTCATAGCCAGTGGAATGCTCCGAGGGAGGGTGAAGAGGATGCACCAGAAGAAAACAGGGACAAGGCACAGAAGAAAAGATGATCTACTGTATTATGAATTTGTCTATATACATCTTCTAAAATATAGAATATAGAATGCCAGCTGCCACTATATTCTTAAAATAAGTATTGATTTGCTATTCATGACTACCATGAACGTACCTTGCCAATGTATATAATATTGAGGTATTTGGACAAGGAGCTGGGAATTGTAAATCTCTCTCCCCATATATATATAGTGAGAAAACAGGACTGATTGCAGAGCCCCCCTAACTTTTTGCCCCCATTTTTTCTATTTTTTTCTGGTGTTTTCCTGACTCTGATGGTGCTCTGGGTTCTGCTAACCAGTCCCAGGGCCCGTGCTTTGCCTAAAATGAGTATACAAATTAGGCTAATTATAATTGGCTATGTCAACCTACCTATAAGTCCCTAGTATATGGCATGGAACGTAGATTCAGGAACCCCAGCGTAGCTAGTGCACCTGCTGAGGTGCCCAGGGTCATTTTAAAGGCAGGCCTGCCATGCTGGCTGCTTTTCAATTAAAGTGAAATGCTAATTCAACTTTGGAATGAAAAGTACTTCCAAAGTCTTAAACTACCTTATTTATACTTATAAGTCATAGCTAAGATGTGCCCTATGTGCCCCTAGGGTAGGGTGCCATGTAACTATAAACAGGGACCTTATAAAAATAGCTTTATAAGCCCTGGTGAGGTAAAACAGGCAAATTTGTTTTTTCCTCATTGTAGTGAATGGCCTCGATAGGCTAAAATGGGGATACTTTATTATAATTAACAAAGTCCCCTTAACTGTCAAGTGTCAGATACCTCGAGTCCTCTGAAGGACTGCACGAGCTGCACACTTGGGCTTCACCACTAAAAGGACTTTGCCTGTCTTCTACTGCTTCAAGAAGGGACTCCCTGTTTGCTACAGTTATAAAAGAGCTGCCCAGAGTACCCTGCATCAAGTTCTGCAAGCAGAGCCCAGCTGACCCGCGTCCAGTGGCCATTTGAGGATTCTGACCAGGTGCATTCTGGGAATTGTAGTCCCACCTCCCAAGGAGCAACTGAGAGCTTCTGGAACCTTGGATCAAGTTATGGACGAAGATCCAGAAGTTTGGAGATGTTTGGAGCAACTCCATAAGTTGAAGAGGTGCATTGTGGGAGTTGTAGACCCAGACCAGAGCCTCTGAACCCTTAGTTGGTGCTATTGACCACTTTCCTGAATCAGGAAACACTTCTGAAAGTAAGTGTGACAGTGTTACCTCATGCGTGGCCTGAACTCTAGACTGTGTCCCTTTCCAGTGTGACCTTTTTTAACCCTTTAAGCGCTAGTTGCTTTGATGCACTAGAAAACATTAATTCTTTAAAACTGTATATCTCCGGTTCTCCTTATCCGACTTTAATCATTTTGGTGTCATATTAAAGATAAATATACAATCTATTTGTAGAAATTGGTGTTAGATTTTTATTGTGTTTTGTGTTTTACTTCTTTACTGTTTTGTGATTTTTAAATGCTTTACACACCTGTCTTCTAAGTTAAGCCTTGTCGCTCATTGCCAAGCTACCAAGGGTCGAGCTGGGTTCAATTTATTGAGACCTAACTGGATCTAAGTGGTGAAGGTTGGTGGCCTATTGCTAAGTGTAGGTACTTTCCTGCCCTTACCAATAATTCACTTTCCAACATATATATATATATTTTTTTCACTTTCAAAACAAAGGTTAGAAGGACTTTATAGGTAAGCTCACTTTTTAAAAGTGAAAAACCATAGAAATTCACCTGTTATAGTTAGAGTTATCTCAAGGAACTATGACTTGTGCCCTAAGGTAACTATAACTTGTGCCCCCGCCATGCACAGTTTTTTTCATCAAAAATGTTACTACAAATATTACATTGATATTATCAATGTGTTATCAAAGATGTCATGAGTGCTGTAATTTGAGGTGTAATTAGCAGTGCATGGCGAGGGCGCAAGTTATAGTTACCTTAAGGCTATATCATAAAAGGTGAATGTCAATGGTTTTTGTATGTTTAAAATATGAGCCTAACTATAACATCCCTGTAACCTTTGGTATTTTCAGTGAATTCCTATTTTTTTAACATAAAGTAATTTTCAATACTATACATTAATCCAACCACTGCCGCTGCGTGTAGTGGAGCTGGCCACAGGGCCCGCAAACAACCCCCCAAACCACCCAAACCACCCAACTCTGAAACTCTGAGAGAGAGAGAGAGAGAGAGAGGGAGAAAGTGAGAGACTGAGTGATTTAGGCTTTGATGAATGATGTACTTAGAATGAAATATATCCGTACAAATTGAAAAGAATAATGTTTTTGTCAAATAAAAATAGTGAGATCACCTTTCAGTATGTAACTTAAATATTTGTAGTTGAAAAGAAACGAAAACAGGAAATGACCACAAACTCACCTAGACTGGAACCCTTAACAACCATTGTGCATTAACTGAGACATTAACTACTAGGCCAGAGGTGACTCCTTACTGTGCAATCTCCATACTTAGCTATGACATTCAACCCACAGATTTTGAGGGGAAAAAGACTTCAGTGTTCCATCTCTACTAGAAAATAAACAGACATAGGCCCTCATTATGACAGTGGTAAATCCCACTTACCGCCATGCTGACTGCCGCCAACATAACGTCGCCGCAGCGGATAACCGGCAACCATATTATGACACACACATGCCAATCTGTCACAATACAACCACACACACAGGTCCACCAGCCCAAAGGTCAGTGATAAACTGGCGGTATCAAAACACACACCGTTACGCCAACAGAATTATGCCCCTCACATTATGACCCACGAATCATCGCAGTGGACATTCAATGGCGGTAAACCATTGGTGGTACATACCGCTGCGCTCAAAATGCACACACACACATACAAAACAACACCACATTGGTCAATTCAAACACACACTTCTGACACCCATACACACACCACACCCAAACACCTACACCACTATAAAACACACGCCCACATTATCCACAACCCTTTACGACTACAAACAATCACCAACAGAGAGAGATACAGCAAGAGCACCCACACAACCAGAGCCACATACCACCATGACCTATACACCACCCACATACCTTACATCACACGCCCCAACACATCACCCCACACACCCTCACCCACACCACTCATGCTACACCCATGGCACCACAACAAAACCCCAGGTTCTCAGAGAAGGAGCTAAGGGTCATGGTGGAGGAAATCATCCGAGTAGAGCCACAGCTATTTGAATCATAGCTGCAGCAGATATCCATTTCTAGGAAGATGGAGCTATGGCGGAGAATCATGGACAGGGTCAACGCCGTGGGACAGCACCCCAGAACAAGGGATCACATCAGGAAAAGGTGGAACGACCTACGGGAGAAGGTACGTTCCATTGCAGCTAGATACCAGCTCGCAGTACAGAGGACTGGTGGTGGACCCCCACCTCCTCCTCCACAACTTACAACATGGGAGGAGCAAGTCTTGGCAATCATGGCAGGCAGTAGGAGGAGGACTGGAATGTGGTAAGTCAACTCTCTATTACTATCACGCCCCCTACGTGCAGTGCCATCACAGACCCCTACCCTCACTTCCATCATTCCACCACCTCCCACATACCCCACCATCGCAACCCACTCATCCCAATACCAAGCCCTGCATGTAACACCAATGCATGGACACCCCTCACAGACCTGCATGCACACCTATCACCACTGCATGCACACTAGAGAGAATCACCTAGCCCACCAAATAACAACTCACACAAGGCAAATCTACCAGGGCAATAACAATCATAGAGGGCAACACTCCCATGCCAAATATGTCACACACAGAAACAATAACACTGCAATTACAACCCCACAGGTGTCCCAGCCAATATCATCGGAGAAGAGGTGCCAGCAACATCCAGTCCCCCCCACAGAAGAGGCCCACAGTGATGACAGCAGCTCTGGTCACCTGGATCTGGATGGCCAACCTGGCCCATCAGGGATCTCCGGACAGTCGGTTACCCAGGCACAGTCACACACCACCACAGAGCCTCCCCCATCAGGAAACACCACCACAGCACCCACCCAGCGTACCCATACCTCTGTCCCCAGGACACGTCAATCAGCAGTGTGTCCACCTCTCCAGGGATCCCATGGCACCCCTCATACCCAAGATAATCGCAGACATGGGGTCAGTGATAGTGTGCACACAGTTCTGGCGACAGAGGCACAGGACAACAGGGAAGCAGGGAGGACTGCAGTGCAACAGTGGGAGGACATGCCCAGGGAACCGACTCTCCAGGAGGCACTCACCATGATCCTGGGAGCATACCAACCTTCCCAGGATACGCTGGGCCAGATACTGGACAAGTTGTAGGACATCATGCGGCTGCAGGAGGGACAGTAGCTGAGGATCATGGAGGACTTGAAGGACATCAACACCACCCTGGTCTCCATTGCAGGGGTGCTGGCAGACATGGCCAACACTATGAGGGAGGCAGTGGCACACCACCGGGCTCCTAACACTAGCCAAACCGCCAAACAGCCCTCTACCTCCGCTGCCACTAGTGGACATGAGGCCCCCGCCACAGGAACAACAGGCCACCAGCACCCCTCCCCCTGCAGAAGGAGAACCACCCCGCAAACATTCCCTGCTATCCAAGCAGAAGCCAGAGACTATTGCCAACACCCCTGCCAGGAAATAATATTCTTATTGTCACACTTGTGTCCCACTCTGTCAACCTGTCCACCTTGAACTGCCATTGCTCCCCTTCCTATGCCCCCTTGGACAATGCACCTGTGATACAAATAGACTGGGCTCTATCCTGGACTTTCCTCCATCATCACCCCAGTCCCTTGCACTTTCCCCTCTACTTCTTAGCACTTAAATAAACACCCTTTGAAAAAATATAAGTATGGAGTATGTCAAAAGATTTAAGTATGTATTTGTTTCACAAGGTTTAAACATTTCAATTCAACTGTACAGTAATGTATACATGGGAAAGACCTTTAGTTGGCTGCAGTGAACACACCAGGAGTGATAGTGGGGCACCAACATCTGCAAAAAGAGCTACCAAAGGGTACAATGAGTAGCCATAGAAGTGGGAAATCACAGCCTGCCAGTGGCAATTTCAAATGCAAAACTGTCAATTAAATGTGAAGTTACACTGTCTTACCTGTGTGTCATTGGAAGTATTGACAAATAATTGCACTTCTGTTGTCCTCATCCTCTGCCTCCTCATGTTCACTGCTGCCACACGACCATCTCCAGCCTCATCCTCCTGCAGAAAAGGCACTTGGCGACGCAAGGCAAGGTTGTGCAACATACAGCATGCCACGATGATCTGGCAGACCTTCTTGGGTAAGTAGCAAAGGGATCAACCTGTTAGATGGAGGCAACGAAACCTGGCCTTTAGGAGGCCAAAGGTCTTCTCTTTAATCCTTCTTGTTCGCCGATGTGCCTCATTGTAGAGGTCCTCTGCCCTTGTCCTGGCATTCCTCACAGGGGTCAGTAGCAATGAGAGGTTGGGGTAACCAGAGTCACCTGTAAATATCGAGGGACAACTGTTAGCCACACACTAACCCTTAGGGCCCACACCATACCCATACACCAACATATACTGAGTGGGAACCAGGGCTCACTTATTAGCCACATCCTGTGCCTCTGGAGTTGGGCCATCATATTTGGGATGCTGCTATTCCTCAGGATAAAGGCATCATGCACGGACTCAGGATACTTTGCATTGACAAGGGAGATGTACTGGTCCACCAGGCACACCATCTGCACATTCATGGGGTGAAAACTCTTTCGATTTCTGAACACCTGTTCATTTTCCATGGGGGACAAATGCAATATCTGTTCCATCAATAGCCCCAGTAATGTTGGGGATATGTCCTATTGCATAGAAGTCATCTTTCACTGTGGCCAATTCCTCCACCTGGGGGAAAACGATGTAGCTGCACGTGTGTTTAATCAGGGCAGACAACCATCTGGTCGGCCCTATTGAGAACATTGGCTGTGACATTCCTGCTGCCAAGCCCACTGTCACTTGGAAAGAGACAGTTGCCAGGAAATGGCGAACTGATAGCACTTGCACAAGAGGGGGGATCCCTGTAGGGTAATGGATAGCTGAGATTAGGTCAGGCTACAATTGGGCACACAGCTCAGTGGTTGTGGCCCTGTCAAGTCTATAGGTGAGGATAATGTGCCTGTTTTCCATTGTTTCCAAGTCCACCAGGGATCTGTACACGGGAGGATGTCTCCATCTCCTATTCATCCACAGCAGTTGCAATCTATGGGCCAAAAGAGTGAGCAGCTGGTCATTATCTCTACATTCCAACCACTACAGTTCAATGCATGTTGTGATTGTAACAGTATTTTGTTGGAGATGTCCAAATGGTGCCTTTGTGTACTGTGACGCAGTTAGGAGTCATGGCCTGCACACCCCCTCGAAAT